>NC_139566.1:1000768-2287101 GCF_965112155.1 Podarcis liolepis
GAATCCTAGAATTGTAGACTTGGAGGGGACCCTGAGGGTCATCTAGTCCAGCCCCCCTGCATTGAAGGAATCCCAACTCAAGAATCCCTGGCAGGTGGTCACCCAACCTCTGCTTAACCCATCCCCGCTTGTAATTCCTTGCCCTTCAACTTGGGTCCCAGACTGTGGAGCAGCAGAGAACAAGCTTGCTCCACATTCCATGTGTGTGTGCTTAAACACTCCACTTGCAGTGAGGACCAACTGTGTTATGTGGCTTCTGTTTCAGTGTATCTGAAGAAGTGTGCATGCACACGAAAGCTCATACTGATAACAAACTTAGTTGGTCTCTAAGGTGCTACTCGCCTGCTTCTTGGGAGAAAAGCAATGACAAACCTAGACAGCATCTTAAGAAGCAGAGACATCACCTTGCCAACAAAGGTCCGTATAGTTAAAGTTCTGGTTTTCCCAGTAGTGATGTATGGAAGTGAGAGCTGGACCATCAAGAAGGCTGATCGCCAAAGAATGGATGCTTTTGAATTCTGGTGCTGGAGGAGACTCTTGAGAGTCCCATGGACTGCAAGAAGATCCAACCTCTCCATTCTGAAGGAAATCAGCCCTGAGTGCTCACTGGAAGGACAGATCCTGAAGCTGAGGCTCCAAGACTTTGGCCACCTCATGAGAAGAGAAGACTCCCTGGAAAAGACCCTGATGTTGGGAAAGATGGAGGGCACAAGGAGAAGGGGACGGCAGAGGACGAGATGGTGGGACAGTGTTCTCGAAGCTACCAGCATGAGGGAGGCAGTGGAAGACAGGAGGGCCTGGCGTGCTCTGGTCCAGGGGGTCACAAAGAGTCGGACACAACTAAATGACTAAACAACAACAACAAAGGTGCTACTGGAAGGAATTTTTATTTTATTTTGTTGTGTTATGTGACAGTTTGCTAAATGGTGGAGCAAAGTCCGGTGGTATTAATTATCATCACCATCGTGCAGAGAGAATCCCAGTGCCAAATGCACCCCCACCCTGGTGCGAAGGTGTGGGTTGGGGGGGGCCTGCCTGGCAGGTGGGGTGAACATCGCCAGCACCCCCTCGGCCTCCACAGATGTGCAGCCAGTGGTGTGGGGCAGGGAGCTGTGGGGGGGGGCACACACATAGAAATGTGAGTGAAATGGGTTTATTACTGGGAGTCTGTCTGGCAGGATTGGTATCGACCGGCTCCTGTCACCTTCCATTGCCACTAATGGGACCTGAAGGGGGGTTCTGTAACCAGAGCGAGGGCTCCTCCTTGCCCCCACACTTCAGCTCTTCCTTCCAACCCTCCTTGGGGGGTTTCTTTTCCTTGCATTCCCCCCCCCCCATTCTCAGGGACTGGTGTTTTGTTTTGGTGGGGGGAGCAGAGAGGTCCTTTCCACCCAGCTGCACCCTGAGAGCTCTGCCCTAAACCAGGTTTGTCAAACGGGGCCTGAAATTGGAGGGGCTGAACGGATGTTATGTGGGTCGGGCCCACTTTCGTTGCTCTGGTGCAGGAGTCAGCAACCTTTTTCAGCTGTGGGTCGGTCCGCTGTCCCTCAGACCATGTGGGGGGCCGGACTATATTTTGGAGGGGGGAAAATGAACGAATTCCTATGCCCCACAAATAACCCAGAGATACATTTTAAATAAAAGCACACATTCTACTCATGTAAAAACACGCTGATTCCCGGACCGTCTGCGGGCCAGATTTAGAAGGCGATTGGGCCAGATCCAGCCCCGGGCCTTAGGTTGCCTACCCCTGCTCTGGTGTAAAAACAGAATGCGGGGGGAGGTCTGCTGGGGAAGATCTCAGAAGGCGGCTGTCAGGGCTGCCACCCAGTCCCAGCTCACATAGGACCAAGTCAGCCAGCGTTCAGTTTCAAAGAGTCTTTATTGGATTACAGGTTCCATTTCCAAACTGCAATGTGCAGCCCTACTTCTTCTAGGTCAGAACGACGAAGACCCGTCTGAGTCTCCGCCTCTAGCGCACCAGCTTAATACCCTAGCCTTGCTCCACCTCCTGCGCCTTTCCTTCCGTCTCTGGGTCCTTCTGCCCCCCTGGGTCTCTCCCTTCCTACTCTCTTCTGACGCGGACCCCCCTGACCCTTCCGCCTCCTTGCGGCGGGCTTTGGGACCCGGCTCACTCTCTGGGCTGCTAACTGCGCCAGCTTCCGCTACATTTGAACTTGGCGCGCGCGCCCAACTCTCCACTTTCCTCTTGATAGTTTCATCGCTCCCCGAGGTGGGCGTGACTACTCCTGACTCATGCCCTCCCTCCTTCTGAAAGTCTCCGGAACCCGATATCTGGTCCCCTTTCTCCCCGCTGCTCCCGGCTGGGCACGTGGGTCCCGATCTCCAACTGCTGCTCTCTGATCCCTCTCTGGACCCTTCTTCCTGGGGTGTCCCCCTGCTCTCCCCCCTTGCTCTGGCTGCTGGCGCTCCCTTCTGGGAATCCTCGGACTCGCTAGACAGGCTCGGTGATCTCGGGTCGTCATCCCCACTCATCCTTCCTTCGTATTCCTCCCCCTCGCTCTCTGTCTCCTCCCTTCTCTGCGTCTCTGCTCCTGAACCCCTGACATCCATCCCCCCCTCGAAGCCCCCCCTTCCCCCCTCCCCGCTTTCAAGGGTGGTTGGTGGGTGCTCCGTCATCACGGGAGTGAATGTCGGATACAGTTCGCTCCCCGTTGCTGGCCGCCAACTGAAGACCTCCGAGTCTTCCTCCCCGCGTTCGTCAACGGTGATCTCCTCCACCTCCATTTCGGTGCCGCCGTGCTCGAAACCAAGGTCCTCCCCGCACACGTCCATGTCAGTCTCTGCGTCTGTCGCTGGACCTGGTATCTCCTGCCACTTCCGGCGCCACTGCTCCTCTGGCCGATCGTCCCACCAATACGAGTTGTCGGACGCCGAACCCTCCGGTGACCCCTCTGGGGAACATGTGCGCGGTGCGGGTTCCCCGTCCGAGTCGAAACCATGGAACGTGCTGGAGGAAAGCGTGGGCGTGAACAACCAGTCGTCGAAGAAGCCCGCTGGCATAGGTCTGTGTGGGAAAAGGGCATGAAACTCGTCCTTGAGCAGGGGTTCCTCCAAGGCGTAGTCCGGCACCCAGCTATTAGCACTGGCCCGGGTGCCTTCCCTTGCTAGGAGATATTCTACTCCGTCTTCCCCCCATCTGGAGTCCAAAATCTCCGTGACTTCGTTGATGGGGTCCTGCTGTGGCAACCTTCCCGCCTCCGTCCGTTCCGGAGACTGACTCGGTGCCGTTCCTGGTTCCTGGAACCTGTGCGGTGCCCTGTAGGGAGTGAGCACCGACCTGTGGAACACCGGATGCATCCTGGAACCCTCCGGTAGCACCAGCCGGAAAGCCACCGGGTTGATCTGCGCTTCGACTCGGTATGGACCGAGTTGCTTGTGCCCCAGCTTTCTCTTGGCTAACGATCGGGTCGGCACCGCGTGGGCTGCCAACCAGACCCAGTCTCCCACTCGGATCTGTTCGCCCACTCGCCTGTGCTTGTCAGCTTGTACTTTGTATGCGTGCTTCGCTAGCTCCAGCTGCCGTCTGAGTTGATCGTGGACCTCTTGCAACTCAGATGCGAAAGCGTCCGCCGTCTGTGGTTCCCCTTCCCCCACCCTGTCCAGTCCCGGGAAGGTTCTGGGATTCCTCCCATTGTTGGCGAAGAACGGCGTCACCCCTGTGGACACGTGCTTCGTGTTGTTGTAGGCGAATTCGGCGAGCGGCAGGTAATCCACCCACGTCGCAGGCTGTTGATTGGCATAGCATCTCAGGTACTGCTGCATGATGGCATTGACCCTCTCCGCTTGCCCGTTGGTCTGCGGGTGTCTTGCTGATGTCAGGTTGATCTTGACGTTCAGGAAGCCCATCAGCTTTTGCCAGAAATTCGAGATGAACTGGCGTCCGCGGTCGGACAGTATAGACCGCGGCAGCCCGTGCACTTTGGACACGTGATCTATGAACAGTTTGGCCGTTTGTTCCGCCGTGGCCACCTTCGCACACGGTATGAAGTGTGCCATCTTGGTGAACAAGTCCACCACCACTAGTACCGCTGTCTTGCCTCTCGAGCTGGGTAGATCCGTGACAAAGTCCAGGGCCACTCTCTCCCACGGTTCAAACGGCGTTTGCAGCGGTTCCAGCAGTCCCGCCGGTGGTTTGTGCACTGGCTTGGCCCTCTGGCAGGTGTCGCACCTCGCAACGTAGTCCGCGACTTCCCCCCTCAGTCTGGGCCACCAAAAGTCTCTTGCGACCAATTCCACCGTTTTTTCTGTGCCAAAGTGCCCGGCCGTGGGTGCGTCGTGCAGCTGCTGCAGTACCCTGGCGCGAAGTTCGTCTCCCGGCACGTAGATGGCCCCTTTACGTAAGAGCAAGCCGTCTCGTATCTGGAACTCGTCGCCCTTCGCCGTGCCCTTGTGCACCTCTGCCATCTTCGCCTGCGCGAAGGAGTCGTCCTGCAACGCCCGTCGCACCGCATCCAGGTCTACTGTGGCTGAAGCGCACGCCCACGCTGTTGGCGCGAAGATGTACATGGCTGCCGCTGGCGTCGCCTCTTCGAGGTATTGCGGTTTTCAGGACAGTGCATCCGCCATGATGTTGGTGTCGCCCGGGACGTATTCAATTCGGAAATTGAAATCAGCAAAGAACTCCGCCCAACGTATCTGCCTCTGGTTCAGGAACCGAGCCGTGCGCCAGTGCTCCAGATTCTTGTGGTCCGTGCAGACCTGCACCGTGTGCTTGGCGCCGATCAGGAAGTGCCTCCACGCCTTGAAAGCTGCATGAATGGCAAGCAACTCTCTATCCCAGATGGTGTAGTTCTGCTCCGACTTGCTGAGCTTTCTGGAGTAGAACGCCCCCGGCCGCCAGACCCCCTGTGGGTCCCTCTGCAGCAGGACAGCTCCCACTGCTCTATCGGACGCGTCTGTCTCTACCCGCAGCGGTCTGCTGGGGTCGATATGCAGCAGTTGCTCTTCCGACGCGAAGAGACGCTTGAGTGTCTGAAAGGACCGCTCCGCCTGCTCTGTCCAGATGAACTTCTTTTTCTTGGAGCTGAGCGTGTCCGTGATGGCCGCCGTCTGCATCGCGAACCCCTTGATAAACTTGCGATAGAAGTTGGCGAATCCGACAAACCTCTGGACCTCCTTCCGGTTGCGCGGGCTCTTCCAATCCAACACCGCACGAACCTTGGCGCTGTCCATGGCAAGCCCCTTGTCCGACAGCTTGTAACCCAAGAAATCCACCTCCGTCGTGTCGAACTGGCACTTCTCCAGTTTGGCGTACAGTCTATGCTGCTGCAGCCTCTTCAGCACCTCCCGAACGTCCTGGTCGTGTGCCTGCTGCGAGTCAGAGAATATCAGGATGTCATCCAGAAAGCAGACGCACTTCTTGTAGAGGAGTCCCGCCAACACGTGATGCATGAAAGCTTGAAAACAGTGAGAACCGTTTTGCAAACCAAACGGCATCACTCTGTATTCGTAGGTGCCTAGAGGCGTGAACATGGCTGTCTTCCACTCATCGCCCTCCCGCATGCGGATGAGATTGTACGCTCCTCGCAGATCCAACTTGGTGAACACGCGTCCCTTGCGCACCGTCGCCAGCAGGTCGTCAATCCTGGGCATGGGGAGGGCTTGGTCAGCCTGTTTAAGAGGCGGTAATCCACCACCAATCTTTTTGGGGGCGTGTCCTTCTTCTTCACGAAGAAAACAGGACTGCCCCCTACTGCTCTGGACTCCCGGATGAAACCGCGCTGCAAATTGTGATCTATGAACTGTTTGAGTTCCTGTAGTTCGTCCTCAGACATGGAAAATAGCTTCCCCTTCGGCAGCGTCGCCCCTGGCAGGAGGTCAATCTTGCAGTCATATTGCCTGTGCGGTGGTAGCTTGTCTGCCTCTTTTTCGCAGAAGACCTCCAGAAAGTCCGCGTATTTGTGGGGGACTGCTTGCAACGTTCCCAACTGCAGTTGTGAGTCCTCCTCCTCTCCCTCCTGCCTGGGCAGGATGCAGTGTTCTGCGCAGTAAGAGGAGCCGAAGATCAGCTGTCTCTGGTACCAGGCCAGCGTTGGACTGTGCCTGTCCAGCCAACTCATGCCCAACACAATGGGCGTGTCCGACAGTCGGGTGACATTAAAACTGATGACTTCCCTGTGGTTACCAAGTTGCATCACCATTGGTGGCGTCTGCTTCACCACCTGCCCCCCTAGCAACTCTCTGCCATCCACTGTGACGACTTGCAGGGGCAGAGTGGCAGGCAGTAGCTTTATAGCGTGCTGCTCCACAAAATCCTGTGCTATAAAGTCTGCGTTGCTTCCAGAATCCACAGAAAGCGGCACTTCGATAGTGACGCCATTTGGTAGCTGGAGAGACGCTGTGAGCTGCACCACTGGTTTGGGTGGGAGGGGGTCCGTGGGTTGCAATATCGCTGGGGACTGCTTCACTGATGCGTCTGGCTGGGCCCCAGTGCCTCTGTCTCCAGCCAGACATCGTCGTTTCCCTGCTGGGTTTCGCTGTATTGCGTGGCCGCTTTCACCGTTGCGGAGGCTGCAGTGTGCTTGGAGCTCCTCTGGGGACACTCTTTCGCCAAGTGTTGAGGGCTGTCGCATATGTAACACTTCCGGGCCCCTCTAGGAGGTTTAGTCTTGACTGCCGTCGGTGCAGAGGCTCTGGTAGCTGACTGAGCCCTGGCGCCTCCCACCTCCATAGGTTCCACCCCCCCTCCTGGCGGAGGTGTAGATTGCGCACGCGCTGCTTCCCTTGGAACGAAAGAGAAACTCCTCGCTGCTTCGCGCCCTCCACGTCCTTCATCTCTGCACCATGGACGTTCTTCCAGCCTCACCCCCACAGTCAGCGCCCTTTGGACCACTTCTTGCGTGCTTCGGGGCCTCTCCCCCCTCGCAATTTCATCCTTAACAGCAGAGCTTAGACCCTCCCAGAACAGGTCCCTGACTGGGGGCGAATCCCGGTCCCATTCCAAGGCACTGACAAGCGCAAAAAAGCGGGCGTGGTACTGCCGTACGCTCGCCCTCCCTTGTTTCAGTCCATGAATCTCCCGTCGGGCAAGATCCACATCAATGGTAGACAAAAAACACGCATCCATCGCTTTGATAAAGGCATCTGCACTCTGAAGCGCCGGATCTTTATCCCTCCACAAATTGCGTAGCCACGCTTTAGCATCCCCATGCAAATGGGATAGTATAAACCCCACTTTCTCTTCCTCATCTCTAAAGTCTTTTGCCAGCAGTTGCAGTGCGCACATTACATCTGCTCGAAAATTGGGGTACTGTTGTAAATTCCCATCGAAGTGAGCCACAAGCCCTCCTGCTCTCCGTGCCAACCCAACCCCCTCCGGTCTGGGTCCTGGCTGCCCGTGCTTAACCCATGCTTCAAACCTGGCGTGGAGATCTCGGTAGGCGGCTGCCACATCCTCCTCCCTTTTCTTGGATGCCAGTACCTCCGCATTCAATTGGGTAACTGCCTGTTGCAGCGCTGAAACTTTCTCTGCTTCCGTCATCTTTGCCAACTGTCGTGAGCTTGCTCCCAAACACCGATCCCCTCCTCCAGCTGCTTCTGTCTCCGCTGCGAGGTATCAGGTGTCAGAAGCTTCTGAGACGGGTCTTACTGTCAGGGCTGCCACCCAGTCCCAGCTCACATAGGACCAAGTCAGCCAGCGTTCAGTTTCAAAGAGTCTTTATTGGATTACAGGTTCCATTTCCAAACTGCAATGTGCAGCCCTACTTCTTCTAGGTCAGAACGACGAAGACCCGTCTGAGTCTCCGCCTCTAGCGCACCAGCTTAATACCCTAGCCTTGCTCCACCTCCTGCGCCTTTCCTTCCGTCTCTGGGTCCTCCTGCCCCCCTGGGTCTCTCCCTTCCTACTCTCTTCTGACGCAGACCCCCCTGACCCTTCCGCCTCCTTGCGGCGGGCTTTGGGACCCGGCTCACTCTCTGGGCTGCTAACTGCGCCAGCTTCCGCTACATTTGAACTTGGCGCGCGCGCCCAACTCTCCACTTTCCTCTTGATAGTTTCATCGCTCCCCGAGGTGGGCGTGACTACTCCTGACTCATGCCCTCCCTCCTTCTGAAAGTCTCCGGAACCCGATATCTGGTCCCCTTTCTCCCCGCTGCTCCCGGCTGGGCACGTGGGTCCCGATCTCCAACTGCTGCTCTCTGATCCCTCTCTGGACCCTTCTTCCTGGGGTGTCCCCCTGCTCTCCCCCCTTGCTCTGGCTGCTGGCGCTCCCTTCTGGGAATCCTCGGACTCGCTAGACAGGCTCGGTGATCTCGGGTCGTCATCCCCACTCATCCTTCCTTCGTATTCCTCCCCCTCGCTCTCTGTCTCCTCCCTTCTCTGCGTCTCTGCTCCTGAACCCCTGACAGCGGCTGTTAATTTTTGCAGTGTATGCTCTTTGGGGCAGGGAGCTATACCCCTGCAAAAACACCACATGCCTTGCCAGTACTGTAGATCAGTAAGCGACCTTGGTGGGTGTGCAGGAGAGAGACTTGCTCCCAAAATGCAAACTCCCCCCCCCCCCACACACATGAAACAATTCTTTAGTTTTGAGCAACAGTGGACTCATATATATGGCTTTAGGGCTAATAGCTTCCATGCATCTTGCGGGGTCTTCTTTGCCTGGGAGCCCACACCCTGTTCAAACTTCTTTTGGAACTCCGTGTCAAAAGTGTTTCTTTCTTTGTTATGTTTGTTAATTGCATTTAGATTCCACCTTTTTATTATTATTATTCCAAGGAGCTCAAGGTGGTCACATGGTTAGGCTGAGAAAGGCAGTGAATGCCCCACAAGGCTGTCCAGTGATCTTCATGACTGAGTGGTAGGATTTGAATCCTGGTCTCCAAGGTCTTGAAGGTAAAGGTAAAGGGGACCCCTGACCCTTAGGTCCAGTCGTGGCCGACTCTGGGATTACGGCGCTCATCTCGCTTTACTGGCCGAGGGAGCCGGCATACAGCTTCCAGGTCATGTGGCCAGCAGGACTAAGCCGCTTATGGCGAACCAGAGCAGCGCACGGAATCGCGGTTTACCTTCCCGCCGGAGTGGTACCTATTTATCTACTTGTACTTTGACGTGCTTTTGAACTGCTAGGTTGGCAGAAGCAGGGACCCCGTCACAGGGATTCGAACCGCCGACCTTCTGATTGGCAAGTCCTAGGCTCTGTGGTTTAACCCACAGTGCCACCCGCATCCCAACTCCCAGGTCTTAGTCTGACACTAGAACCACTACACCACACTTGCAGATGGTGGAGGGAGAGTTGGCTTCACAGGACAGGTTGCACACTTCTATTAAATTGTTGTTGTTGCACACTTCTATTAATTTGTTGTTGTGTTGCACACTTCTATTAATTTGTTGTTGTGTTGCGCACTTCTATTAAGTTGTGGTGCTGTTGTTGTTGTTGCTGCTGCTGCCATTATTATTTTATTAAATGTGCCAGCTGCCTGTTACCCCAAAAGATATCCAAGTGACTCGCAACATGCTTAAAAGGATTTTTGAAACGCTTTATCATATGAACACCTTCACACAAAAGCGCAGGCAGTCAGTAAAGAATAACAAAGCAACCCCTCTTTCCAAAACAAATCACACGGAAGAAAGTGCTGGCAGAGCATGGACAGGAGAAGACCCCCTTCCTTCACATCCTGGGCTCCCAGGACATCCACTTGGGAGGAGAGAGGAATGTGGGGAAGCGCATCTCCCCACCCACCACAAGAATCCTGGAAAGTATAATTTGTTAGGAGCCAATTGCGGTGTCATGGTTAGAGGGTCCGACCGAGACCTGGGAGACACGGGTTCAAATCCCGCTTTCAGCCACATGAAGCTTGCTGGGTCAGTGACTGCATCTTGGCCTATCCTACCTCACAGGGTTGTTGGGCGGATTAAATGGGGAGAAGGAGACCTGCGTGACCCACCTTGGACTCTTTGGAAAGGAAGGTGGGATAATAGGCTTGACAGGTGAAGAAATAGGAAAAGTTGACCAGAGATTATTCATGTATGCCACGACGGCTGCTAGAATTTTGGTGGCCCCAAAATGGAAGACACAGGAATTACCAACATCGGAGGAATGGCAGGCAAAAATGGTAGAATATGCGGAATTAGCAAAACAGGATTCGTAACCAAGAGGAAACAAAGTTCAGAAGAGAGTGGAGTAAATTTGTGGAATATATAAGTAATAATTGCAGACGTTTAAAGACTGTAGCAGGATTAAAATAAATCTTATGATGTGGATAGGATGTTATTAAGAAAAAGGGGAAAGAAAAGTGGAAAATGAAAACCTGTTGAAGGGAGGGAGGGAAGTCCGCGCTCGGCAGAGCGATGAAAAAATAAGATTATGGAACCTTACTGTATTTGTTTTGTTTGTTGGACTTGTGTTAAAGAAAACTCAATAAAAATGCATTTTTTAAAAAAGGAAAGAAAGGTGGGATAGGTAAAGGTAAAGGTACCCCTGCCCGTACGGGCCAGTCATGTCCGACTCTAGGGTTGTGCGCCCATCTCACTTAAGAGGCATGGGGCCAGCGCTGTCCGCAGACACTTCCAGGTCACGTGGCCAGCGTGATGAAGCTGCTCCGGCGAACCGGCACCAGCGCAGCACACGGAAACGCCGTTTACCTTCCCGCTATAAAGCGGTCCCCATTTATCTACTTGCACTTAAAGGTGTTTTCGAACTGCTAGGTGGGCAGGAGCTGGGACCGAACGACGGGAGCTCACCCCGTCGCGGGGATTCGAACCGCCAACCTTGCGATCGGCAAGTCCTAGGCACTGAGGTTTTACCCACAGCACCACCCGCGTCCCTAGAAAGGTGGGATATGAATGCAATAAACAAATGAAGGGTGCTGGGAGTTGTAGCTGTGTGAGGGAGCAAACTACAGTTCCCATTATTATTTGCCGGGAGGGGGGTGCTCTTTAAATGCCGGGTGCCTAAGCAGCCCTGGTATCCCAAGTTGCAAGTCTTCCCCTTTCTTAAATAACTCGATCTTCCGGCCGTTCTTCCGACTGAGCAGGAACAACTGGCTTGCTATGTTTCTTCTTCTTCTTTTTTTTTTTTGCAGAAGAGAACTGTGTATGTTATGAACCTGAAGTGCTTTTTGAAAAACCAATTAGGCATTAGGGGAACCTCAAAGGAGGTGCTTTTAATTACCTCGTGTGAGACTCGAGTTATATAAAAGGCTTTTATTTCCAACGGGGAGTTTGTGGTTCCTCCTCCCTGCCCTTTTTTAATCTGCAGAGTAAGAGACGGCTTCAGATCTTGCGCCAACCTGCTCAGGACATCTTTAGGCAATAGAAGCTTTCAGAGAAGTGCAGTGGGGGGAGAGAGATCTCTGAAATTTGCCCTGAATTTTTTTAATTCACATAGAAGCAGGTTTCATATGCAACGCTATAATAAAGAGTCAACCCATTTAAACTAATATACTGAAGTTAGGTCATGCCTGTATGGATGTAATCCATGGATTACTCCCCTAAATTTGGTTTTGAAAAACTTTTAAAAAGTATTAATTATAAGGAAAACCATGAAAGATAAAAAAATGACTACTGAAATAAATACAAAACAATTCATAGAGGATAAAGCAGAGATCATCAAGGATGGTTCCCAATAAATAAATATATGGTTGTATAGTCAACTGGAAGAACTGAACAGCCAGGTCAATATAATCTAACTTTTAGATCATTCCAAATTATCTGTTGTTGTTGTTGTTGTTGTTGTTGTTGTTGTTGTTGTTGTTGTTGTTGTTTTTGCATTTATATACCACCTTTCCTCCAAGTAGCTAAAAGTGGTGCATGTGTGGTTCTCCTCACAACAGCAACAACCGTTTGAGGTACCCTAGGTTGTGAGTGAGTGAGCTTCATGTCTGAGTGGCAATTTGAACCCTGATATCCAAAGTCCAATACTTTTAACCACTACCTACCACCAGACACTTCTTCTCAGATTCCAGACATGCACCCTTAAGGTGAATAAACTGGGTATACTTGACACACACCTGAACACTGAAATGCTTTTGATTTGTGTGTGTTTGGTAATGTTTTATTATTCAATTTTATACTGTATATAAAACAGAGAGAACAATTATAACTGCGCACAAAAATTAAAAGGCGGAAAGCAAAACTGTAAAACAGGCACGTCGAATGAGTAGTTGCCCATGAGTTAAAACATCAAAACCCAAGTAAAGACTTATCAGTTCTCCCAGATCATCAAATATACTTCCAGATTTGCTAGGCTTGCATTGAGGGTTCTCTTGAAAGCGACATTTTGGCTGTATATGTCACAAAGGAATGCCCAATCACTTGCTTTTGATGTGTGTTGTGAGGTTATAGACGCAGTCGGCTGGGAAGTGGGCAGGGTGGTGTGTGTGTGTGTGTGTGTGTGTGTGTGTGTGTGACAGCCGTTCTGTGGGATTACTTACAAGCCCCCCCCCCCGATGCCCACCCTAAGTGCACCTGCAGCAGAACGGGGTGTTGGTGCTTCTGTTGGCATCAGAAAAGACTTCCTGGGGAGATGCAATGGAAAACCCGAAGCACAAAGCCTAATTAAAGAGCCGGCTAAAGTAACAACCAATTAAAAGTGGGTTGTTGTTGCTGTTGTTTTAAAGCCGACAGCCCTACAAATCCCGTATCCTGCTACGCCCGTCCTCACTGCCTAAACCCAGGACTGATGCCTCAGCAGCCTGCAACGTGGCCAGAGACAGATGGCGCATTTTGAGCACATTTTCCCTTCCAAAGAATCCTGGGAAATGTGGCTTCTCCTTCACAGAACTATAGTCCCCAGCACCCTTAGAAAACTACAGTTCCCACTTTCCATATGTGTGTGAGAGAGAGTAGTGGTGGTGCTTTTAATGGCTGTTGTGTTGTTGTTGTTTAGTCGTTTAGTGGTGTCCGCCTCTTCCGTTAACAGTCACCCCATGGACCAGAGCACGCCAGGCCCTCCTGTCTTCCACTGCCTCCCGCAGTTTGGTCAAACTCATGCTGGTCGCTTCGAGAACACCGTCCCACCATCTCGTCCTCTGTCGTCTCCTTCTCCTTGTGCCCTCCATCTTCCCCAACATCAGGGTCTTTTCCAGGGAGTCTTCTCTTCTCATGAGGTGGCCAAAGTCTTGGAGCCTCAGCTTCAGGATCTGTCCTTCCAGTGAGCACTCAGGGCTGATTTCCTTCAGAATAGAGAGGTTTGATCTCTGCCTGCACCTAAATGCAACTCTTAGGGTTATAGGAGGGTAAGAAGCAGCTGCGTACTGAATCAGACCACTGGGGCCATGTCGCTGAGTATTGTCTACTCTAACCGGCAGGTGGCTGTCAAAGGTTTCAGGCAGCCCTGCCTGGAACTGCCATGAGCACGGACTGAACCTGACACTCTCCGAAGGCAAGGCACGCGATTTCCCACTGAACTTGGTCATGAGCCAAAGCGGTGAATCTCTAGGCTGCCAAGTAACGCTCAGAAGATCAAGAGGTCTATCACCTTTCTGGCCCAGAAGAAAGAAGAGGAAGAAGAAGCTGGGAAACCACCCTCTGTGGGGCCCCAGGGGTAGACAAGCCGGTTGCTTTGGCCGTAGGCTGCCCCTCCCTGAAGATTTGGGTCAGAGGGAAGGTGTTCCCCAGGGTGAGCCAGGCGTGATTCAGCAGAGGCAGGAGACATTTGTGGAAGTGGGTGGGGGCAGAGACAGAACGGCTGGCCAGCTGCCACCTTTCTGGACCCAGGAGCCTAGTGGGTAGGGATGTGTGGCAGCCAGGAGGAGCCCCACCTCAGAGACGCTGAGCCGCCAGCCCCAAAACCCATTACAAGGCCCTCTGGAAATAAATGCAGCTGGCTGCGACTGGCGCTGAGACTTCTGCGTCTCCTGGCAGACGCAGCACTCCGGCCAGCCTTGGGAGCGAGGGCAGCCCAGTCCGCTGGCACAGGCAAGCAGGCGCATCGGGGAGCAGCCCCCCACTGTTCCTCTGAGCCCCTCCCGCTGTTCCTTGGTGGTTCTCCCATGCCCTCTGCTGCTGGGGGGCAAGTGATGGAGTTTGGAGCCCGCGTGGTGTAGCGGTCAGAGTGCTGACCAAGGACACAAGTGGTGAGCCTCAGCCCACCAGGGGGATCCAGCAAGGCCCTTTTCCCCAGGGGGAAAGCAGGATTTAAGTTCCTACAACCCTCTCTTCCATTTGTCAGCGGATGAGTATGGGTGAAATCCTGTTCAGTCCCGCACGGTTCCATGCAAATCCCTTCCTGATTCAGGAATCTCCTGCTAAACCCTTTCGTTCCAGCGGCGTCTGGAAAAGTGCTTTGAACTACCAACTGGGGGACGTCAAAGCCCCTCACTCCCGATGTCATTGTGACATCTTGTGAATGACAGGTTGGTCCACAACGGAGGGATTCTGTTCTTGGGTTCAGGAGGCAAAATGCAACTTTGTACCAACTCTGGGACGTCAAAGCCCCCGCACCCGATGTCGTCGTGACCTTTTGTGAATGACAGGTTGTTCCACAATCAAGGGATTCCGTTCTTGGGTTCAGGAAGCAAAATGCAATAGTTTTGGGGGGTTTTGGCTGTGGAGATGGGGTGGCAAGGAAGAGATTGTGCTGATAAGGCATTGGTCCACATTCCTGTATTAGAAGCCCATCAGTCTCCTTCTGAAAAGCCAGGCTCTTGTTCTGGAGCAGAGGGTCTGGTCTGGATGCTCTTGGGGGGTTTGCCTGCCACCCCCTCCCTGATTCCGCCGCATCCCCCGGATGGAGCCAACGCTCTTTGAGCCTGTCCTCCTCCTTGCCCCACACTTTATTTTAAGGAGAAGGCGTTTAGCCACCCAGGGGGGTGGGTGCTGGTGGTTAGGGAAGAAGAGAAAAAGTAATGCAGTGTCCAAATGAGAATCTAGATAAAGCAATTACCTGATCGATACGAGCGAAATTGAGTAATCTAACAGATCAATAGTGCCATCCTCCTCTCCTCCTTTCTCCTCTCCACACCCTCCGCTGCCAGATGAGAGGGTTGCTCTTGCAAAGGGCTGCTTCAAAGAACATGACAGCTCTAGCAGGGTGTTTTTTTTGGGGGGGGAGACGGGAACTGAGGAGCAAGCACGCGGGGGGGACGGGACGTCCGCAGCAGATTCACCATGGAAGCGCCACAAAGCTTTACCTGCCTGAACTTCAGTCCGCAAACCTTTCCTCCTCCCCAGAACATCTGGTTAACACATCCTTTGTTCTCCAGTTCCACACACCACCAAGTATGCGGACTGTAAGCTCCTCAGGGGCAGAGACGTCTTGCTTATGGCTCTGGAACGGCAGCACTATGTCAGTAAGAGTCTGTGGGGAGATTCTGGGCACCTTCCAAGCCAAATCAGGCTGGATATTGCCTCCTGGCCGCACACGTTTTTGACAACGTGCAAGAGGTCTGGTGAATGCCCAAACACTGGCCCACTTTGTGTTTTAAGGGGGTTTTGGTTCATTTTAAGCTTTGTGCGCTTTTACCAGTTTGTTTTCATGCTTTACAAATTTGAAAGTTGCAAGCTGTGTGGTACCGACTTGCCCCTCCCTGATCTGTCTACGATTAAGGGTAACCTAGGAATGATGTTTGATACACGCACAGCTGAGCTCAACCTTCTTCTAGGAGCACTTTGAACCCGGATCAAAGCATTCCCAAGACAAAACCTGACAAAAATGACAATGTCGTGCGCTGGACTTGATTGCATTTCTACAGCCTCCCCTTCTCTTCCATCTTGTAAATTCAAGGTAGGATAGACTCAGAGCGCCTTACTCCTCTTGTTGCATCCTGGGCCTTCAAAGCACAGTCCTTGCAGAACAAAGGAAGTTTCCCCCTACAGTCAGCCTCATGCCAAGCCTTCCTCCTTCTCTCTCGTCTAGACCAGGCTTCCTCAACCCCGGCCCTCCAGATGCTTTTGGCCTACAACTCCCATGATCCCTAGCGAGCAGGACCAGCGGACAGGGATGATGGGAATTGTAGTCTCCAAACATCTGGAGGGCCGAGGTTGGGGAAGCCTGGTCTGGACTGGCCAGCAGCCACACTCCAGGGGTTCAGGCAGGGGACAGATGCCAATGGTGATTGAAACCGGAGCCTTCTGCATTCAAAGCAGGTGATCTACCACTAAGCTAAAAACCCAAGATTCTAGTCCTCAAGCTTCCGAATTAAGGGATGATTTAGGAGGAAATTAACAAGGTGCTTTATGGGTCAGCGACATCTATAGTGCCTAGCAGTGGTTCTGCGGGGATTCAGACCCAGGCACCAGGCCTCCATGCACTGAGCCATGGCTGTGGTGAGCAATGGGCGGAGTTGATGACAGACTAACTAAACCCAGTTGCACAGGCTGGTTCTCCATGGAGCTCAGCTTCCACCTCTTTCTCCTCTTCCCTGGATCTCGCCTCTGTCCCTACCAGGCTGCAAGAAAGCAAGAGACTCAAAGGACTCTGGGAGGCTTATTTAAAAGGTTTATTTAACTTTTTTAAATTTGAGGTAAAATACTTTTCATATCAACTTCCATAACAAAATACAGAGCTATCAGATACCCCTGGAAAAAATATGTATATTATACATATATTTCTATAACATTACATCATATATATAATATATATGCAAACTTTTTTTTTGAAGACTTTATAGAAAGTGGAACGTCTAAAAGGCACTGCACGAAAGCATGAGGACTACTTACATTTTTTTTCCTTAAAAAAAAAATTTTTTTTTTTTTACACACAATTTTAATCCTGCTTTACACAGACAAAATAAAAATACCTCAAGCGTTAGAGTTGCCGTTCGGATGTGTTTTACTCCCTGCTGACTCTCAAAGCATCATAAAGACAGGACCATGTCTCATGAAAAATGATTTAACAATAATAATAAATTTTAAAAAGTCGGTAAATACTTTGTCACTTTAACACTAAAAAAAAAAAATCAAAGTTGTTTCGTTTCTTTTAAAATAAATCTAATCAAAAATATTCCAAACCAAAGACATAGATCTCTTAAAAACCCATCAGGATCCGTAAGACGGGGGGAAAAAATGAGAGAAAAGTTACATTTCTTTAAAAAGCGAAAATAGTTATGGAATTAAAAGGGCAACCTAAGCAAATATAAACCTCCCTTGAAGGTTAGATAAAACCCCTTTCTACCTGTCTTCATGGGACAAGTGCAGACTTTATGCATCACCCATGACCTGACTGTCTGCATGTGTGTATGTAGGGTTTTGTGTGCGTGGAGGGGAACCCAAAGTTTGGGAAGGGGCGCCTTGCCCTAAAAATAGCAGTTCGGCAACAGCGCCCCACAGTGTCTGGGGGGCAGAGGTTGGGGTCCCCCCTTCCCAGCATGGGTGGGTCACAGGAAATGGCTTCTCAGTTGGCCAAAGCGAGGGCGGCGTCAGCAGCAGCGGGCACCACCTTCGCCACATGCGGGAAGGAAGGGAACCCAGGTGGATCTGGGCCTCCAAGTCCGGCTCCGTCCCAGGGCGAGGTCTCCTGGGGATTAGGCATCCCCTGACGCAGGAGTCCCGGGCGATGAGCCACGCACGCCGCCCCATGACCCAGGAGCGGCAAGACTCAACACGCCCGCTGCTCTCTTTCGGGGCGAGCCAGGAAATGGACCCGGACGTTAGGAGAGGCTGAGTCAGGCCCTTTGCCCGAGGTCAGTGTGTGTCTGTGTGTATGGGGTGGGGAGAAGTGGAGGTGCCCTCATTCACCCTCTCCGACCCCCCCCCCCGAAAAAGAACCACTCTCCTCCTCCTTCTGCCAGGCTTTTGGGCAGCCAGGTTGCAAGCTTCGCAGCTTCCTTGCTTCCTGACGTTCCCAAGGCCAGCAAAATCTAAACACTGTCCAAAAAAAAAAAAGGTATTTTAATTCTTGTTAAAGAAAGGTCAACACACTCTCGATTAGTCGCAATACAGGAGTTCAGCCGCCCACCGGCTTGAGTATTTGGCACTACGGGAGAGACGCTTCAAAGCATGTGGCTGTGGCCCCTGCAAAGCCACAGCGATGGCTCCCTGAGCCAGCTGAAGGTGGAAGGTATCCGCCCTCCCAACACACACAGCAGATCACTTCGCTTTGCCCCCCCCCCCGTGCCCTTCCGGTACCCTGAGCCCTTTCGCCACCATCCCTGAACAGGGCATCTCCGCTCTGCACTGCCATGGCTATCGGCGGGAAGGAGGCAGAGAAGAAAAAGGACAGCAAAGGTTAGGGTGTTTGTTTTTAAGACACGAATTCTCACTGAAGAAGTGCAAATGGGATTTCTCACGAGCAACCCCCCCCCCCATCAAGCCCCCAGCCCTGCCTGACGTGGCGCCTGGCACTTGGGTACAATAGACTGAAGGTTTGCATGTACTCATCTGAAGAAGAAGAGGAGGAGGAGGAAGAAAAGGCCGTCATGTTTCAGTCCCTGAGTTTTGAGCCCACCTCCGCCAAACCCTGCCTGTCTGGGGGAAAGCGCTGCAGCCCCCCCCCCCCCGCGCGCAACGTTCATAAGGCTGTTCATGCGCAGGATGTTGGGCAACACCAGAGGGAGGGGTGGGCTTGCGTGAAGCCCAGCAAGAGCCACACAGCTCTTGAGGGGGGCACAGCCCATGACACTGGGGTGAGAGCCTCCCCGTTCCCAAAACCTCCATCCCCAAAACAGTATTTGACTTGGTCATCCTTGCCAGTCTTGAAGTAAAACTGGTAGCCAACAGCTTCCCTGATGCCCTCCAGCCCAAAGAGAAGAGGCAGCAGCTTGAGATTGCTCATGGGGAGGGGGGACCGGACCGCACCAGGAATTCCCCGAACCTGATCCGTTGTAGGGGGGCAGTCACTGGCAAGGGGACATTCAAAGAGGCAAAGCGAGAGTTTGCACAGGGGTGAGCTTTGCGTTGGGGCCACGACTGCCCACAAACCCCAACAAGTGTGCAAGCAAGGAAGGGGATCCTCGCCTTCGCAGTGGCAGGAAAAAGAAGGGGCACTGGGAGACGCCGCTCTTGCAGGGAACTCGTCGTGAGCTCCCCATCTCTGCGGGGAGAGCTTTCTCCCTTTCCTTGGGCCGCCTTGGGAGAAGGGGGAAGAGGAGCAGCCGCAGGGGTGCCCTGCCCACCACCCGCCCCTGGGTTTTAGGACAGTGCCCACGGGCACCAGAAGACGGGCAACCTGACCCAGCCGGCCCGACTCTGCTGCTAACTCTCCAGCACTGCCGCCATGCTGCAACCGCAAGGAGGACCCAGGCCCGTCTTCACACCCTGAGCTACGTGCCCCCTCTCCGCAGAAAACAACACCCCCTGCCCCCCCCCAGCATAAGCCGTTTCCCAGCGCTTGTCTCCAAAGCAGGCAGTTAAGGCAAGACGGAAAAGGCCGGGGGAGCTTTCCCCTCCCAGCGCTCCCCCAAAAGAGGGAGGAAGAAAAGGATGCCCCGGATAAGTCAGTCTGTGAGAGCTCCCAGCCGCTTCTCAGCTCCGTCGCCCCCCAACGCCCCTCGCCCACAACCACCAAGGGAAATTAAAGAGGGGGGGGGTCTTCTTAAAGGCATTCAAGGTTTTCGTTTACAACCACATTCCTTGCACATCCCTGAAAAGGTTTTGCAATTGCTCGTCATGGCTTCTTCGATAATTTTTCAAAAAAAGTTTTTTAAAAAACGTGACCATTCGGTGTGTCCCCCTCCCTCCCCCCCCCCAGCGAAGTCCTAAAAGTAACACTTATGGTTGCCAAGCCCTCATTCCAGCCGGCCCAGGCTCTCCCCTGCCCCAGGGGGCAGCCGCCAGCTCGGCCAAGTCTCATTTCCCTCTCCTCTTCCTGCTATCTCCGCTTTTGAAAAAGGATCAAAGACAGTGCAACGTCCTGGTGGCTAAATAAAGCATTTTCCTAGCTTGATAACGAGACACATTTCCAGTTCTGAATGGCTAGGAAGTCCTCCGCCTGGTCCACCCGCCCCCCACCGCCCCCCACCTCCAGAGAAAAGAACTATGTACATTCAGACAGATTCTTGTAAAAGACCGTAAGGGGAGAGGGGGGCAGAATCCAAGAGAAGAGAGTCTTTTCACGTCAGTGGAAGCCCACCAGGAGGCAGGGCAGTGGCCCTAGACGGGGCCACAGGGCTGCAGACAAGGCAGGCCTTGACACAAACAGCCTCTTGCCTGCAATACACACACACACACACACCCTAGAATTCATAAAACCATTCTAGCCTTTTCCCTCGGTCCCCTTCCCTCCTGGCTAGGCAAATCTTGCTACAGTACGAAGCAGACACACACAAACGCCGCCACGGCCATGGGGCTTCTACAGTCCTAAGTATCCACGGCAGCTTTGGGGGCCAGGAAGATGTGTGGGGTGTCCAGGGCTCCCCAGTAGGGCTTCCTGCCCCCCTGCTCCTCTTTCAGACCCTCCGCCTGCCGGTCGTCGTTCCAGCGCCTCTTCAGGCGCAGTTTGGGGGGCATCACAGCAGCGGAGTCCTCCCTCTTCTCCGGGGCCCCCGGCGGCTCCCCCATCGTCTCTCGTGGGGGCTTCTCAACGGAGACGTCCTCTTGCTTGGGCTTCTTCTCGTCGGCCAGAAGGTCAGCCTGGGTGGGCGCTGGGGGCTGAGCCGCTGTAGCTGCTGCCGCTGCCGCCGGCCAGGAGGGGGCCACTGGCCGTGCAAAGAGGGTCTTCTCCCGCTGCTCCTGGGCGCTCTTGCAGGTGGGCGACTGGGTGGCTGAGCGGCAGCCTCCCTCTCGCCCCGGGGACTCCCTGCCCTCGGGCTCCTGGCGGTCCGGCAGGGGCTCCACCTTGATCTGGGGGGAGGACGGCGGAGGGGCGCCGGGCCTGCCGCCGCTCTCGGGCCGCTCGCGGTTCTTGCGTCCGGCAGGCGGGGGCTGCAGCTTGATGGGGAACTGGGCCGGGTCCTCCGGAGGCAGCTGGCAGGGGAAGGGCGGGATGAGAAGGCCCGGGTAGCGGGGGAAAGTCCGCGGGCTGAGGTGGTAGTTGAAGACGGAGCAGGCCTGGGAGTGGAGGTAGTGCTTCATCTCCTCAGGGTTGAAGGAGAAGCAGCTACCGCCCACCGCAAAGGGGCTCATGCCCGGCGAGGGGCTGTACGAGAAGAGGGTGGGGGTCAGCGACAGGGCCGGCGAGATGGGCATGTTCAAGACCCCTCCGCGCGCCTGCAGGGGGGAGACGGCGAAAGGGCTATGTGGGTCGGGGTACATCCCTGACCGTCCAAAGAGGGGCAGCACCAAGTCCGGCTTGCGCTTCTGGTGGCTGACCCCACCTGCGGAAGCGGCGGCAGCAGCAGCGGAATTGCGGGAAGCCAGCAGGTCCACTCCGTGGCGCCAGTCCGGAGAGCCTCCCTCCAGCTCCGGAGCTGGAGAAGACTTCTCGCCGCGGCCACTGTTGTTCAAGGTCTCCTGGGCGGACGAGGCGAGGGGCCGGCCGGAGAAGCGACTGGGCTGGGCATCCTCGGTGGGCGAGTGGCCGTCCAGTGGGGAGAACTGGAAGTGGGACGAGGCCGACGGGACAGGAGGGGCGCTTTGGGGGACGACACCTGAGGAAGAAGGAGACGGAGGGGCGTGAGGAATGGAGGCCTGTCTGAGCGTTACGAGGGGCAGGTGGGCTTCTGCAGGGGAGCAGCCCCAGGTCTCACAACCCCCCTCTCAAAGCTCCAGCCCACAGAAATTATCATCCTCATTATTATTTATTCAACTTCTTGCCTGCCCTTCACCATCAGGTTGCAGGGCAGGTGGCAACAGTTTAAGGTTCAATTATCCAAAACAGTTTAAAACAAATTACGGGAATAGGGTGGGACCTGGAAACAGAGGGAGGTATCTCCAGGGTCAAAGGCCCAGGGTGAAAAGGTGAGGCTGCAGCGTATGGCAGACACTGGACCAGGAAGGTGCCAAACGCACTTCTGTGGAAAGGGGGTGCCACAACTAGGGGGCTGCCAAGGAGAACCCAGCCACACCCCACACCTGAACACAGCCAAGAGCCCCCACTCTGCCAACTGTGATGCCCCAGAGGGTGTGCAGGGAGCCTGTTGCATGTTGGTGCTGATTTTTAATGCCCTAAACTGCCTCAGCCCAGTAGACCTGAAGGAGAATCTCCACCCCAATTGTTCAGCCCACTGAGGTCCAGCTCCAAGGGCCTTCTGGCGCTTCCCTCCCTGTGAGAAGTGAGGTTACAGGGAACCAGGCAGAGGGACTTCGTGGTGGTGGCACCCGCCCTGGGGAACACCCTCCCATCAGATGTCAAGGAAATAAGTAACTATCTGGCTTTTAGAAGACATCTGAAGGCAGCTCTGTTTTGGGAAGTTTTTAATGTTTGATGTTTTATTCTGTTTAATATTCTGTTGAGAGCCACCCAGAGTGGCTGGGAAAACCCAGCCAGATTGGGGGGGGGGGAGGGTGTTAATAAATAAATCATCCTCATCATCATTGTGTTGGACTAGGGCAGGGGTCTGCAACCCGCGGCTCCGGAGCCACATGTGGCTCTTTTACACCTTTGCCGCGGCTCCGGGGCGGATACTAGCGAGGGGAGGAGGCGCATTGTGCGCCCCGACACTCCCCACTGTGGCGGGCGCTGTACTGGCTGTGATGTCACATGGGGGCGGTGCATGCATTAGTCACGCACCGTCCCGACGTCACCTTCCCGCCCGCTGTCAGATCGCGGCTCCGGAGATATATTTGTTTTAAATGTCGCAATGGTTTTGCGGCTCCCAGGTTTTTTTTTCTTCGAAAACGGGTCCAAGTGGCTCTTTTTGTCTTAAAGGTTGCAGACCCCTGGACTAGGACTTGGGCGAGACCAGGGCTCGAATTCCCACTCAAGCCAGGAAAGCTCACCAGGTGTCCTTGAGAGCCAGTCTCTGCCTCTTGGCCTAACCGACCTCATAGGGTTGTTGTGGGGATTAAATGAGAAGAGGGGAGAACTATATATGCCACCTTGTGAGATAAAGAAAGCAGCAGCAGTGGTGGCAGCAACAACAACAGAAAAATCATCTTTGGCCAGGAATGGCTGGTGTGGCCTCCCGTTTCCCTGCGTAGGGGAAACCCTCAGGCACAAAGACCCCACACGCCACCTAGGCTGCCACTTCCCACAAGAAAGGAAGCGCCAATATCTGGGGCGAGGGCAAAGGAGGCAAGGGCCAAACAGGTTTGTTGCGTCAACCTCCCCACAGGGGAGAAGAAAGAAAACAAGCTGCAATCATACTGGGAGGCATTCCAGGACTCCAGCACCTTCCTTGCCTGCTCGGTGCCAGCCCCAGGCAGCCAGGAGGGAGGGAAGGGGGTGGGGGAGAGAGAGAGAGGCGAGTGCAGGGCGGACCCGAGAGGAAGAAGAAAGGGAACTGGAACAAGCAACATCAGGCAGCAACTGCCCAGACTTGTTCCTGCAGGAGCCCTAATGTTGTTCCAAGACAGCAGCTTCTTTCCTCCGCGGTAACAGAAACACAGAATTGTAGGGTTTGAAAACCACCAAGGGAGGAGAGTCCTCCCCCTTCTTCCAAGGGAGTCCGTTCTGCTGTCCAACAGCTATTTTGGAAAGTATGAGTTGGCGCTGGTTTGCCTTTCCGTGGGAAGTGGACGGAAGTTCTCCCCTGACCTCCATTGTCCCCGTATACCTTCCCCTGCTCTTGGGATGGACCCGCAATGGGTGGCCCCATGCTCAACGCCCTTCTTCTTACCTGTTGGCCGGATGTTGATGAAGGGGTAGTTGGGCATCACCAGCTTGTTGAAGTTGAACTTGTAGGTGAACCTCTTCCCTTTTGTCTTGTGGAGAATCCGCTTGTTATAGTAGTATCTGCCAAATAAAGTAAGGAAGGATATAAGGGCGCCAGCCAGCCGTGAGGAATGCTACGTCCAGACAGCTCAGTGGGGGAAGCACTGGGGTTGCCTGCAGAAGTCCCTGGGTTCAATCCCTGGAAGCCTCCCACATTCCTTTATTTGGAAACACAAGGACTGGAATCTGAGTTGAGATTCTGTAAGAAAGGGGCCGTAATTCAGTGGTGAGAACACCTGCTTTGGCTGCAGAAGGGTTCCATCCCTGGCATGGCCAGCTAGTGCTGGGAACGTCCCCGGCCTGAAACCCTGGAGAGCCGCTGGTGCCAGTCAGTGTCTACAATAACTGAGCTAGATGGACCAAGAGTCTCCCTTGGCATAAGACTGCAACACCTAGAACCCGCCTTTGTTTTTACAGGGAGGGTTGGAGCTCTTTAATGGAACATCTGCTTTGTACGCAGAAGATTCCTGGGCCCAGTCCCCACAGGGGTCTCCAGGCAGGGCAGAGGAACGTCCTCACAGACCACAGCCAGGCAAGCTGCTAATTCTGCCCATCCGTGTTGTCAATACTGGGTATGACAGAAGGCAGCTTCCGCTGTTCCTGAAAGAGGCGCCTGAAGGGAAGAACACAATGGGAGACGCGTTTCCTCCTGTCAACCTGTTGGGCCAGCCGTGCTGCTTTGTCTCCCCGGTGGCATTTGGAGGCTCCTGGAGGCGGCGAGGGCTGGGCTCTGCCTCTCCTCCTCCCTGGGATCAATGGCTGGGCCTGCATCCTCCGACCTGTTACTTCCTTCCTCTCCCAAAAGGTACAGGTTGCCGCCCTGTTTGCTGATCTCGGCCTCCGCTACTGAGGAGTTGAGCAGAGGGCAGAGCAGCAGCCAAGTCCGTGGGCTCCCCTCTGCTCAGCCACCACCTCCTGGGGACAGAAGCCAGAGGGAAGAGACAACCTGTTCACCACTTGGCGTGCGCCCTCAAGGCTTGGCGCTGGCTCAACAGCTCTGGCTGCCTTGTCAGGAGGAGGAGGGAGCGAGAGAGCCAGAAGAGGAGGGGGGCAAGGACAGGGAGCCTTGCAGAGGACCAAGAAGGGGCACCCCAGCAGCCCTAACAGAGGACTGCCTAGGACGCATCGTGGAAGCAGAGACCATGGCAGGAACCAGCCAGACTCCTGCACTAGATCTGCAAGGAGCCTGTCCCAACCACCCACCTCCTAGAGTCACAGAAACACAGAATTGTAGGGCTGGAAGGGCTCACCTCAGGGGTCATCTAGCCTAACTGGAATGCAGGAATCGCAACTAAAGGATCCCTGGCAGGTGGCCAGCTAACCTCTGCTTAAAAACCTCCAGAGGAGGAGAGTCCACCACCTTCCGTTCCACAGCGGAACAGCTCTCACTTTCAGAAAGTTCCTCCTGACGTTTAGTCAGAATGTCCTCTCTTGTCATTTGAATCTATGAATTGGGTCCTATCTCCTGGGTCAGCAGAAAACAAGCTGGTTCCATCTTTCATGTGACAGCCCTTCAGATATTTTGAGCATGGCTCTCGTGCCATCTCTTCTGCTGTCTGAACAAGCCTGTTACCCAGTTAGCCCTCTCAAGAACAGAGAGAGTCCAGAGGGGCTTCTCAGTCAAGGACTGCCCCCTCCCCAAACAGCCAAGATTGTAAGACCCTGAACCTTTCCGCTTAGAGAGACCCCTGAATGGTTGCTGCGAACGCTGATGGCTCTGTTCTCCTGCCTCTGAGTGACAGCTGCTGGAAACTTCAGGGCTTGTGAGCTTCACTTCAAGGCGTCTGACTGGCCACTGTGGGGGCAGGATGCTGGACTAAATGACCCCCCAGTACCTGAGCCAACCGTCAGGCTCTTCCGACGTTCTTATGACTTCACTGCAGTTTCTGCTTTGCAGGGGGTTCGGCCAGATGACTTTTGGGATGCCTTCCAAACCTGCAAGCCTGAAACTTTGTGTGCCACCCTAAACTGCACGCCAACGTTCAAGCCTCGCTTCCACAATGAGGGAACTGAATCCCAGGAAGCCAGCTGTGGCTGATCTAGGGATCCATTTTGTACCCTCCGCCCTCTGGACTTTCAAGAGCAGACACAGAACGGGATTGGGAAACTTCATGGAAGGATGACCGCACAATTCTCTGCCTTTGAAAGGACTCCTTATCGCTTGGAACGCAGGCCTAGGATTGCACCCGAAGCACTTCAGATTGCAGAACCCTGCAAACCACAGAGAGCAAGGATCCCATGTTGCCCTAGTTAGGAGCCAGAGAAGAGCCCAGCCTTCTGCCCTTGCAGAAATCTCCACCAGGGCCCATTTCAAACCTGGCAGGGAGGACGTTACTGACAAGACAAGGGCCAAGCTCCTCTTACTCAGGCCCTCAACTCCCACATTCCCTGCTACCCCTCACCTGAGGGCCCGGCTGAGCTTGTCGTAGTTCATCTGGGGCTTGCACTTCCTCCGGCCCCACAGCCGCGCCACCTCGTCGGGGTCCTTGATGACGAACTCCCCGTACTCCCCCTGCTGCCAGGCGATGACGTGCCGGAACTCCTCCTTCTGCAGAAGCTCCAGGATGAAGTGCCAGAGCTGGATCTGGCGGGAGCCCGGGCTGGACTCCGTCTTGTAGGCCCAGTCCGGGAAGTGGTAGCCTGCAGAGAAGGCCAAAGACAGAGGGAGCTTCAGGGGCAGAAGAGGAATGAGGGTCCCACCTGCCGAAGAGCCACTTTCTCTCCACGGAGAGAGCCTCTGCGGTGGTCACCTGGCTATTAAGACTATTGCTGCTTCTTTCATTATTATTATTACTGTTATTATTATGAGGTGCAAGATCCCAGGAGGAAGCATTGTGCAGTCCCTGGCCCTCACACCGTTTTGGCTTCTTTGACACGAGGGGTCAGGGACTTGTGAGGTCCTCTAGACCCTGCAGGGCTCCACCTCCTAGCAACCAATGGCGAGGAGGACGGTGGCAGTTGGGAGTCCAGTTCCTCCGTCCTGCTTCACATCATCAATAGTTCCAAGCGGCCTCAAGACTCGTGGACTAATATGGTCACCACTATGCAGCCAGAGCGCCTCTGCAGTGTCTTTCCATGCCCCCCCACAACTACCTTATCACTGTCCTGTCTAGAGAGCCCCCTAAGTCTAGCTGCAAGGCCAACAGCCTGATCAGTCCTGAAGCAATGGCATCTGCCAAGATAACATCTCAAGGAAGGAGAAAACAGGACAGTTTCTTCACAGACAAAGAAGGCGTCAAGCTTCTGGGAAGAGGTCCGGCCTCTGAATTCACAGAGCCCAAGGGTTTGATGGGTGGGATTCTTACCTCCTCCGCCCTCTGGCTTCTCCACAATGGGGCAGCCTGCCTTCATTTTTCTGCTCCTGCTGGATGTTCCAAGGGTAGGGGGGGAGGAGAGAGAGAGAGAGAGAGGATGATTACTTTCTAGGACTTATTAGCTGCTGAACTTTCTCAGCCCAGGAGAACCCCCATGCAGAATTCCATGGCTTTGTCACAAGCAGCCATCACAAGAGGGTTCCCTCATTGCCAACTCCTAACCACAAATAATCTTCATTGTCGCCAAATTCTAATTTTTGATCTTGCCCTTTACCCCCAAGAAAATGGCAAGCTAGCGACCAGCAAAGTTTTAGAGCCAAAAAGGGGGGGGGGGAATTCTCCTGAGTTGGGAGGGAGCTCAGTTAGGGTGCCAGCCTCCCACCCTTGACCAGCAACTATGGGGCAGGCCAGGGGTGTGTGGAACAACCCCAAGTCCCACTGGAAGAAGCAGAAATATCCACGTCCGATTCAGATTATTCCATATTGATGAAACCCCCATCAAGCTCAATCCACTGATGGGTGGCCTTCCGTGTCCCTGCGGGCTCCCTGCCCTGGAAGCAATACTCAGGCCAGTCTCTGAACGGCTTTCCCCAAGCAAGCTGTTTCCCAAAAATCCATCACTTGGGTGCACCCACATCAGGCAGGGGGGCTGCTCCATCCCTGCTCCTGGAACAGCCCCCCAAACCCAGCGACTGCCAAAGGGGCAAGTCAGGACAGAGGAGGCTCCTGAGCAGGGAGGGGAGTTTGCTGTGCAAGTTTGTGCCTGCCAAGGTTTCACCAGCACGGGGTCGGGAGTGGGGGCTCCGGTTGGAAGTAGGGCAAAGCCACAGGGGGAAGCAGGGAGGGCATCCCAGGAGCCCGACCCCGTGTTAGGAAAAGCCTTGCCAACCCCACTGGAAAGGCTGTGAACGCAGAGGCTGAACCCTTATCAGCAGACACGCACTGCACACACACACGCCTGCCCGGTTGCAGGGAAGCTGCTCTGTCTGGCAGCCTTCGCAGGATGGCTGGTGGGGGCCCACGAGCCTCTCCAGCCGGTCCTCCCCCAGAGACCTTTTCTTCCTGGCTTCCTCTCCCTCCACCACACCCGTGTTTGAACAGTGAAGTCACCGAGAGACTATTTTAAGCCAAGAGAACATCCCTCCCTACAGCCCAACAACTGGGATTTGAGAGGGGAAGATTTCTCCTTCCTTCTTCTGACTGAGCCGGCAAAAAACGATAAGGGGGGAGTCATAAAGGGATTACCTGCTCCCTGCGCTCTAACAATGCTCCAAAGCCTTCCCGCAGAGCGCCTGGCACTCCCTACAAGGGGGGGGGGACGGGCCCCACTCCCTGCGGAGGAACACCCTTCGCCTCCCAGCACTGGAAGGAAGAAGACAGCCTTGGCTCCAAAGATTTCCAGGGCAGAGGAAGGCAGGCAGCTGCCTCCAGAGCCCAGTTCCACCTCAAGGCAACCCTCTCTCCCAAGACACAGCCCAGAGTTAAGATTCACGCCCGGGTTCAAATTCCAAGGCGGCGGCTTCGGCTGGGTGCTGTCTTGTTACTTGACTGCGAGGGTGGCTGCGAGAATATAGCGCCTTCTTTGTCTCCTCCTCCTCCTCCTCCTCCACCCTGTGGCTGGATTTCCAGTGTCAGAAACTGGCATTCGGAAGCAGGCTACTCCTGAACTTGGAAGCTTTAGATCTCCTCTTCCTCCTCCTCCTTGAACCTGCCTAAGCTCCTCCCCAAACCCTTTCCCTACATTTTGGGGAAAGGGATTTCCTCACTGTAACTGTTTGGCGTCAATCAAGAACAACAAGAGCAGCAGCGACTGTAGTTCTCTCTCCAACCCCTCACTATAGAGCATCCCTCTTGCACCTTCGCTTTTTGCTCCTCAGGCACAAGTTTACACACCTAAACTATATATTGAGACCTGGTGCCGTGTAAACGAGGCAGCCCCTGGTTCAGATCTCGCCCCGGCTATGAGCAAACTAGGTGGTCTACCAGGAAAGCCACTCGCACACAGACAGCTACCCACCTCCCCACCTGCAATTTTTTGGGGGGGTGGGAAGCAAGAATGCAGATTTACCTTGCAGGGCCACTGTAAGGATTGCAAGCAGGTATTACGCAAAGCCCTCTGAACCCTTGGCGGTGCCACACGAGGCTGAAGTAATACCAAACGCCCCATACATGTGTTATAAATATGTGTGTGTGTGTAACGTGTAAGGGAACATTTCTCCCTCTTCACCCCCCCCTCTGAATGACACCTCCCTCTGTAATCTCAAAAGTCTTACAGTGGTACCTCGGGCTAAGTACTTAATTCATTCTGGAGGTCTGTTCTTAACCTGAAACTGTTCTTAACCTGAAGCACCACTTTAGCTAATGGGGCCTCTCGCTGCCGCTGCTGCAAGATTTCTGTCCTCATCCTGAAGCAAAGTTCTTAACCTGAAGCACTATTTCTGGGTTAGCAGAGTCTGTAACCCGAAGCGTCTGTAACCCGAGGTACCACTGTGTTTTAAACGACATGCTGATTTTCCCCGTTGAGCAAAGAGGAATATCAATGTTATATTTGCTGAGCGTGCCTCTCTGAGCCCCCGACCCCCTCCCCTCCAGCCCCCCGGGGACCCCTCCCCCCGCAGCCCGGCCAGGGAGGCCTGGCTGAAAGGCCCCGAGAGACGGCGGCCTCGACCCCTTCCCCGCCGAGAGAGGCGAGGCCCGAGACCCCCGGAAGCCCCTCTCGCCCCGGGACCCCCTCCCCTCCCCCACTCACCCCCTCCCCAAATCCCAGGCCGCCGCCCCCCCGCCTCTCACCTGAGCCGCCTCCGCCTCGGGGCTCCGTCCTTCCGCCTGGGCTGCTGCTGCTGCTCCTCTTCCTCCTCCTCCCTCCGCGCCCCGCTTTCCTCTCTCCTCTCCGCCCCCCCGTCTCCCTTCTTCCCTTCCTCCCTTCTTTCTCTCTCTCTCTCTCTCGCTTCCCCCCCTCCAAAGCCCCTCGCCCGCCCCCAGCCGACACACACCGGAAACGGAAACGCCTCGTCGGCCGCCCACTGGGCCCGGACTCCACCCGCGCGTCACTTCCGGCGGGGGGAGGATGCGCAGACCGGCGGACAGGAGGACGACGTCACTTCCTCCGGGAAGCCCAGCGGGAGGCGGCGGGTTGTTTTGCGTCACTTCCGGGGCCGGAAGGAGAAAAAGGGGAGACAGAAAGAGAGAGAGAACGAGCCCCTTAAAGAGAAACTGATGGGAACATAATTGTCATTATAATAATTATTTTTATAAGAATTATCTCTTATAATAATTATATTATATTATAATTATATTGTTATTATGTTATATTATATTATTTTTATAATTATCTCTATTATCACGGCTGTTAATAAGCTAAGATTTAGGTTATTATTATTATTATTATTGCTGCTGCTTTCATCTTGCTGTTGTTCTGAATAGTCCTATGATGATGCTGATTCCTCCTTTGCTAATCTCTATTATGGCCGTGTCATTATTTAATATTGTTGCTGTTACTGCCCTCCTGAATTTCTCCTGTGTCAGGCTGAGAGTGCAGCAATTCTGCTGCTCCTAAGGGGGAAAGGCCCAGAACTGACCCCCATAAGAGCAGAATCCCCTTGCGCCTGCCTCTCCCTTCGAGGCTCCAGACTGGGGGGTGGCGGGAGTTTTGTCCAGGTTTTGTGCTTTGGCTCAGCGCTGATCCCGTTCTGGTCGTCATATGTGCTTCTATGTTGGCTTTGCCTTGTAGCTGATTTGTGTCTGATGTCTGGTCGCCGCTGTCTTTAAGGACACAGTTGCCTGTGTAAATATAAATTATATTTATGCAAAAAAATGAAGAACCCTGCTGGATCAGGCCAAGGGAGGGCCGCCTAGCTCCCAACTACACCCCCCTCCCGCAGGAGGCTGTGATGCCCACCAATAAGGTTGGCTTCGAAAGGGAATCGGACAAATTCCTGGAGGAGGAGAGGACTACCGAGGGCTAGTAGCCTCCATCGTGAAGAGGCAGCCATGCTTCTGAATCCCAGTTTCTGGAAACCACAGGGAGGGAAGAGTGCTGCTCTTGTGTTCAAATCCTGCTTGCTGGTTTCCCATAATGGCCCCCCCCAGGGCTGCGATACGTTTTGACCCCCGAGGCGAACCACAAAATGGTGCCCCACCTGCCCCCATCAGGAAAGGGGAGGGGTGAGTGAATATCTATTTGGGATAGCTCAGAGTCAAGTGCTAAACAGGGCTGCCTTCAGATGTCTTCTAAAAGTCTGGTAGTTGTTTTTCTCTTTGACATCTGGTGGGAGGGCGTTCCCCAGGGCAGGTGCCACCACCGAGAAGGCCCTCTGCCTGGTTCCCTGTAACTTGGCTTCTCGCAGGGAGGGAACCGCCAGAAGCATCTGGACCTCAGTGTCCGGGCTGAATGATGGGGGTGGAGATGCTCCTTCTGATATACTGGACCGAAGCTGTTTAGGGCTTTAAAGGTCAACACCAACACTTGAATTGTGCTCAGAAACGTACTGGGAGCCAATGTTTCAGGACTGGTGTTATGTGGTCTTGGCGGCCGCTCCCAGTCCCCAGTCTAGCTGCCACATTCTGGATTAATTGCAGTTTCCGGGTCACCTTCAAAGGTAGCCCCACGTAGAGCGCATTGCAGTAGTCCAAGCAGGAGATAACCAGAGCGTGCACCACTCTGGCAAGACAGTCCAAGGAGTGTGCCGGAGCTTTTACCACCGTGGCAGCGGGTGATGCGCCCCTTGGAGGCCAGACCTGCTGCCCCGTGGATCCTGCTGCGCGAAGCGGTCACTTCACCTTGCCTCATGAGTGGGTCAGCCCTGCCCAGAGCTGTTGAATGACTATAGGAAACATACTGGGAGCGGTCATTGTGAGGTTTGGGGCAGGGTGTTGTCAGTACGCTGCTGACACCCTGTTCTGTTTCTCTATGACATCTGAATCATTCAGGAGAGGCTGTGACTGTTTTAAACAGGTGCCTGAGTGCTCTGGTGCACTGGACAAGGGCCAGCATACTTGACCCTGAATCCTGGTGTTATAGGAATTCTAAGGTCCCATATGGGATGCGGGCGGTGCTGTAGCTTAAACCACAGAGCCTAGGACTTGCCAGTCAGAAGGTCGAATCCCCGCGACAGGGTGAGCTCCTGTTGCTCGGTCCCTGTTCCTGCCAACCTAGCAGTTCGAAAGCACCTCAAAGTGCAAGTAGATAAATAGGTACCGCTCCGGCGGGAAGGTAAACGGTGTTTCCGTGCGCTGCTCTGGTTCGCCAGAAGCGGTTCAGTCATGCTGGCCACACGACTCGGAAGCTGTCCGCCGGCTCCCTCGGCCAATAAAGCGAGATGAGCGCCGCAACCCCAGAGTTGGCCACGACTGGACCTAATGGTCAGGGGTCCCTTTACCTTTAAGGTCTCATGTATATAAATCATATGTTCATGAATTTACAAGGCAAACACATAACGTAAGTATATAAACTGTGTGTCTGAAATAGTACAGGAGAGCAATCCTGAAACCATTTTGACCCTCCCAAATTGACCTCAAATGTTTCTCTGCAAGGAGGGAGGAAATGGGAAAAACCTCCCAATTGTCTCTTTGCTCACAAATCCTGTCTTGAGGGCGTATCTGTGTGTGAATAGGGTGAGCCTGTGACCTGGATTCAGGAACTTGCGTATTTACCATCACAAAAGAATGGCCAGGATGCCTTGGTAAAAGCAACCAGTGACCATTATCAGGTATGCTGGCAGACAGGTTTTCTGACTAGACCACCCCTTCAGCGATGTATGTATGATGTTTTGAGGGGTGGTCTTGAGCTATTTTCAAATGTCTATATAAGAGCTTGCACACTATAGTTCTAGGTTCCTCTCCTTCGTGGGGTGAGCGGGGAACCCTGTTGCAACAGTTTAATACAGATCAGGCTTGCTAGCTGCTTTGCTTCTCAATATTCTCTGGTTGGCCTCTGTTCTTTTCTCCTACCGATAGAAAACCTTGCATAAGGACTCTATATGGGCTCTTTGATACCCCATAAGGGATAAAGGAGCAGATTTTTTTCTTATAACACTGGTAGGATGGAGACTTTGTGGTTGAGAAGTTCCCAGGTCCTGGAGTTCAGGAGTTCCACAGTTCTGGACAGGGTTGCTGTGCCGAAGAAGAAGAAGAAGAAGAAGAGGAAGAAGAAGAAGAAGTAGAAGAATTTTTTATTTATATCCCACCCTCCCCAGCCAAAGCCAGGCTCAGAGCGGCTAACAACAATAAAAATAACACAGCATTCTAAAATCAATTCATTCTAAAATCAATTCAAAATCAAATTAATGGCAACCATTGGGCTAGAGTTCTGTGAGGATTGCCAAAGGAGGGGGTCAGACTGTGCCCTGGCCAAAGGCCTGGTGGAACAGCTCCGTCTTGCAGGCCCTGTGGAAAGATGTCAAGTCCCGCAGGGCCCTGGTCTCTTGGGACAGAGCGTTCCACCAGATCGGGGCCACGGCCGAAAAAGCCCTGGCTCTGGACCTCCAAGATGTTTTTGTTTGAAGACCGTAAGGTCCTCCGTGGGACATCCCAGGAGAGGTGGTCCCGTAGGTACGAGGGTCCTAGGCCATATAGGGCTTTGAAGGTCAAAACCAGCACCTTAAACCTGATCCTGTGCTCCACTGGGAGCCAGTGCAGCTGGTATAGCACCGTGTGAATGTGATCCTGCAGTGAGGACCCCGTAAGGAGTCTCACTGCAGCATTCTGCACCCGCTGGAGTTTCTGGGTCAGTTTCAAGGGCAGCCCCACCTAGAGTGAGTTACAATAATCAAGCCTGGAGGTGACTGTCGCGTGGATCACAGTGGCTAGGTCAGGGAGAGAAAGGCAAGGGACCAACTGCTTGATGCGGTGGAGATGGAAAAAGGGGATGAAGGGACAGTTGTGTAGTTTAAAGGGGTGCTCCTAGATTCACCTGTGTCCCTGAAGGCTCAACTGACTTCTGTGGGGAGGGGGAGCACCCTATTGCCAGTGGGACCCCCCTCCCAGGTGAGGCAGGGAGGGCCAACGATCTGGAATGGCTTTAAAAGAGGATTAAACAAATGCATGGAGGTGGAGAAGGCTTTGCCCAAGGGCTGCGCGTATTCTCAGCTGCACACAGACAAACACACAGTTCCCGCAGGAGTGGTGTCCAAACTCTTTTCAAAGAGGGCCAGATTTGATGAAGCGAAGGGCCGTGAGGGCCGGCCAAAATTGTTTACCTTTTTTGAAGTTTGTTGAGCTTTCTTATGATTTTACCCCAAACTACTTGAGCTTAAAAAGGGACGCAGGTGGCCCTGTGGGTTAAACCACTGAGCCTAGGGCTTGCTGATCAGATGGTTGGCAGTTCGAATCCCCACGACAGGGTGAGCTCCTGTTGCTTGGTCCCTGCTCCTGCCAACCTAGCAGTTCAAAAGCACCTCAAAGTGCAAGTAGATAAATAGGTACCACTCTGGCGGGAAGGTAAACGGCGTTTCCGTGCGCTGCTCTGGTTCACTAGAAGTGGCTTAGTCCTGCTGGCCACATGACCTGGAAGCTGAACGCCGGCTCCCTCAGCCAACAAAGCAAGATGAGCGCCACAACCCCAGAGTCGGCCACGACTGGACCTAAGGGTCAGGGGTCCCTTTACCTTTACCTTTAGTTGAGCTTAAGTTGTTGAGGGGTTTTTTTTAGGATTTTACTCCAGGAAATAAACTGCCACAGGGGCCAGATTCAACCAACTGGCGGGCCAATTGAGAGTAAGTTCTCTTGAGGCCAGTGGGAGTCACTTCCGACTAAAAGCACGCCTGGGATGGAGCAATTAGGGTTGGATGGCAATTTGTGCTTGAGGTGGCAGCGCCTCGCTGTGGCAAAGAGAGGAAACGGCAGGCTGTGATGTCCAGGAACCTTGATAATCAAGAGAAACTTTTCTGTCTGCCTTGAAAACATCCAGTGCTATTTTTCTAGACAAAGAGGTGCCAGAACTCACCATAAATTCCCCCCTTGGTCTCTTATAATGGCAATGGCGCCCACCTGAGAGGTGCTGGAGCTGAGCTCTGGCAAATTCTGGCTGGGGGCGGGAAAACCCTGAAAACACCCTACCTTGGCTTTTGGATATTTGGGTATGATATCTTGATGAGGACCATAAAATAGATGTGAGTGAACATATTGTGACAAGTCCTTCTTACTTGAGGAACCAGCTTTTTTGAATATTTTTTATTAAGAATTTCAACATAACAGACTCTCTGGTTTTTCAGCGCATATGATTCTCTGCATGTTATAAAATTGTAAGGATCCTTAATTTATCTAAATTACCAATAAAAAGTTTGTGTATGTTTATTCAAACCCTGCCAAGGAGTCCAGTTCATTTTGTTGTTTCTTAAAATACTTTGTAAAAGGTTCCCATTCTTCTTTAAAGTCACAGTTGTTCTTGTCACGCAGTTTATGTGTCAACTTCGCCAATTCCGCATAGTCCATCAGTTTCTCTTGCCACAGTCCTTTAGTCGGGATTTCCTCATTCTTCCATCCTTGTGCTATTAAGACTCTTGCCGCCGTTGTCGCATACATGAAAATGTTTTTTAGTTTCCTTGGCAGGTCTTTTCCCACAAACCCTAACAAGAAAGCTTCAGGCTTTTTTTTACAAATGTTAATTGGAACATTTTCTCCAACTCATTGTATATCATTTCCCAGAATTTTTAAATTTTACTACAGTCCCACCCCATATGGCACTGTGTGGTGGGTTCAAGCTGCAGTTTCTGTGGCCCACGATTGACCAGGCGGTGACCTCACAACTGGCCACAGATTCTGGCACTCTCGGTTCCCCGGAGATCCACGAGGATTCCAGGATGATTTCCTCAGCTCTCCTCCTCCGTTGCGCGATGAAGTGCTGGTTCTCCTGCAACCACCGCTGCCGCAGGTAAAGCCCAGGAGAAGCATCAGGAATGGTCCTCAAGCCGAGGTGTTGCTGTGGTTCGTTCTCTGGGTTCATTCTGGTTCCCAGCTCAGCTTGTGTGCTTTTGCACACTTTTGCTTCAGGTCCAGTGTACCTGAAGGAGCGTCTCCACCTCCATCGTTCTGCCCGGACACTGAGGTCCAGCTCCGAGGGCCTTCTGGCAGTTGCCTCCCTGCGAGAAGTGAGGTTACAGGGAACCAGGCAGAGGGCCTTCTCGGTGGTGGCGCCCGCCCTGTGGAATGCCTTCCCATCAGATGTCAAAGGCATAAACAATTATCTGACTTTTAGAAGATATCTGAAGACAGCCCTGTTTAGGGAAGCTTTTAATGTTTAATAGACTATTGTATTTTAATATTGCATTGGAAGCCACCCATAGTGGCTGGGGAAACCCAGCCAGGTGGGTGGGGTATAAATAATAAAATGTTATTATTATTATTATTATTATTATTATTATTATTACACCAGTGCAAACCTCTGGCTTTGGGGGTGGTGGGATCAGTGTGGCCCTCCAGACCTCTCCCTGAGCTACACGCCTCACCAGCCCTGCTTTGCACCCTGTCTGGGAATGCGCCTGATCCTGCCTTTTGCTTGCCTGGATGGAAAAGAGGTTTTTGTGTGTCTAGAAACCCGCCTAATGCACAAAGGTAAAAGTGAATGCTGGTTACTCCGCCCACTTCTACCCCGGCCCTCCACCAGCATGCGGCCCTCAGAAGGGAGTCCAGAAAGGAATGCAGCCCTCAGGCTGGATGAAGCTTCCTGCAATTCATTATTGTGTCTCAAAACTGTAAAGTCGGAAGAGACCTCCAGCGGTCATCTAGTCCAACCCGCAGCAATGCGGGAAGCACAGGAGTCCCAACCTCTGCTTAAAAGCCTCCAATAAGTCCATTCTAACACAGTTTTAATCCTGTTGGGAGTTTGCTTTTTAACAATTGCATTTCATACATTTTCAGCTTCTTGTATTTTGTCTGTTGTGTAAGGTGTCTTGAGTCCCTGTCTGGGGAAAAGGCAGGAGATGAATAAATATAATAATAATAATAATAATAATAATAATAATAATAATAATAGCCCTGTTCCCACTCGGATGCTAACCCTAACCCTGCAGGGGAGGCCCCTGCTTCTGAGCCTGCCTTGGCAACCCCCCACATGACCCAACTGTGGGTCGGCTAGTTGACTGGGATCCTTTCTGAAGGGCCTGTCTGATCCGCCTCCTTTTCCTCTTCCAGATCCCGCTACGAGGAAGACCGCAGGTGAGGAGGCGGGCGTCTCTGGGACCCTCGACTCGGGACCCTTGGGCTCTGTTGGGCCCAGGATGGGAGGGGGAAGGCGAGAGAGACCGTGCAGTTGGGGCTGCATTCGGGGCTTTGAAAAGCCCTTGGCCCCCTTCCCCGGGATTCAGTGGCTCTCTTGGAGGGGGGGGGACGGGACCCACACATCAAGGCAATAAATAAACGAACGAATGAAACAAAATTGCGGTGCGAATATTCGCTGCCCTGAAGACTCCAGCTCTTCCTCCCAGGCTGTCGGAAATCAGGGAGGAGGGGAAGCGAGAGAAGGGGAAGCAGGAAGGTGGGCCAAAGGAGGCGGCTGTCGGAGAAGGTGAGGAGCGGGTCTGGGGTGGGTGGGGGCTCCAAAGCCCCCCAAGGGTTTGCTCTCCAGAGAACTGCCTGCCCTGGATTGGGGCACCTGGGCAAGGCTTCCTGTGGGAGTCAGGCTGGGCACTGGCACAGACCCCAGGAGAGAGGAGCCTGGCGGACGAGGTGGCAGACAGGTGGGTGGGATGGAGGCTCACCTGCAAACACAGGTGGTGCTTTATTTCCTTGGATCTCCATTGGGGGTGATGGCCCAGGAGAACCTCCTTCTCCCTTACTGCTGTAATAAACCAAAATCTGCCCTTATTCCCTTAAGGGGGACACAAGAGCCCTTATAGAGTCCTTTGCAGGTTCTCCATTGGTCAGAGAAAATGACAGAGGCCAAGCAGAGAATATTGAGAAGCAAAGCAGCTCGTAAGCCTGATCTTTATTGATCTGTTGCAACAGGGTGCACCCTGCCCCCACAGGAGGAGGGAGGGACCCAGAACCAAGGTGTGCCCACCCTTATATAGACATTTTAAATTGCCCGCCTTGGAGTCCAAGACCACTCCCCGACACATCATACCTACATCACAGAAAAGGTGGTCTACAACAGAAATCTGAGTGCGTTGTTTACCTCCTGTCTGGCAGGTGACCTGTTAATGCTCACTTGATTGGATACCCTGGGGAGCCTGGCCAGTCTTTTGTAATGATAACTACTTAGTTCCTGAGCCAGGTCACAGGCTCACTCTATTCATACACAGACATACCCTTAAGACAGGATTTGTGAAGGAAAAGACAATGGGGAGGCTTTTCCATTTTCCTTTGACCTTGCAGAGAAAACATTTGGTCAGTTTGAGAGCCAAAATGGTTTCAGGGCGGTCTTCCTGTGCTGCTCCAGACATGTGGTCCCCATATCTATGTACGTGCTTGGTTGGTACATTTATGGACATTTATTATATATATATAAGACCTTAAATTTTTTATTTCACTGCATACCCCCCCCCCAGCACTTCTCCGATGAAAATAGGGACGTCCTCAGGAAAAGCGAGACATTCCAGGATCAAATGAGAAACTGGGGCAGCTTCTGTAAATCCGGGACTGTCCCTAGAAAATAGGGAGACTTGGAGGGTCTGTTGTTTTCTTTTCCAGGCTGTCCTCCACGGCGGGCGCCCAGAGCTGAGCCCCAGCCAGACGGGGCAGTTGAGGATGGTAAGCCCAGAGAGAGGGGGGGTGGGTGGACAGAGGGGGGTCAGGGGCAGCCGGCCACCCTTCGCTTCCTGGCCTGCCGGGTTTCTCTTTTAGGTGACGATCCGGAAAGCCCTGCCAAGGCCCCCCAGCCCATGGGGACCCTGCCCTCCAAGGAAATACCCGCAGAAGCCCACCCACCCTCTTCCCAACCTACTCCGAGTTTCCCCATTCCCCACCATGAGATTCTGGGCTTCATTCAAGAGCTGGGGGCAGCACAGGAGCGCCAGTCTCGCCACCGCCGGGAGCGTAAGTAGGGGAGGGTGGGGCGCTTCCCCTCCGTCCCCCCCACAAGATCCCTGTGCCTTCCTCCTCCTCTGGGAGAAGGGTCTGCTCCAGCTTCCTGAGTATCTCTGCTTCCGTTTCAATAATAATAATAATAATAATAATAATAATAATAATAATAATAATTTATTTGTACCCCACCCATCTGGCTCCCAACAGAATATTAAAAACATAAAAAACCATAAACATTAAAGGCAGATGTCTTCTAAAAGTAGGATAGTTGCTTATTTCCTTGACATCTGCTGGGAGGGCGTTCCACAGGGCAGGAGCCACCACCAAGAAGGCCCTCTGCCTGGTTCCCTGTAACCTCACTTCTCGCAGGGAGGAAATTGCCAGAAGGCTCTCGGATCTGGACCTCAGTGTCCAGGCCGAACGATGGGGGGAGACAGTACTGGGAGCCAGTGTAGATCTTTCAGGACTGGTGTTATGTGGTCCTGGCGGCCACTCCCAGTCACCAGTCTAGCTGCCGCGTTCTGGATTAGTTGTAGTTTCTGGGTCACCTTCAAAGGTAGCCCCACGTAGGGCGCATTGCAGTAGCCCAAGCAAGAGATAACTAGAGCATGCAAGATGCTAGTCCTTAAGGAAGCTGCAAAGATCTGGGGTGTGTGGGGGTTTTTTTGGCGGGGGGGGGGGAGACAACAGCTGCCAAAACCTCAGGAGCCACAGAGGGGCAATGGATGAATGTTTTGGGGGCTTCGGTGCCCTGCCTTGCCCCTCCCGGGGTCAAGTGAGACTAGAGCAACTCACACAGAGGCTGGGTGGCCAATTGTCAGGGACTGTTTTGCTGTGATCCTTGCATTGCAGACGGTGGGTTTACATGACCCACTGGGGTCCCTTCCAATTCTATAAAAATAGCAAAAGGGTTTTTTTTTTGGCTTAGGGCCCTCGTATTTACAGGACCGCCTCTCCTGGTCTGCTCTGCAGAGGACCATAAGGTCCATGAATAACCGTAGTTTAGAGCAGTGTTTCCCAACCTTTTTTGGGCAAAGGCACACTTGTTTCATGAAAAAAATCTCGAGGCACACCACCATTACAGCCCCGTGACGTCAGCGTGCAGCGTCACGCCGGGAGGGCAAATTACATAATCACCTCCTTGAGGGCTGGCTCATCTTCTCCGAAGGCAGAACCCCATTAATTAACAGCACAGACTCACACCATAGCCAAGGCGAGGGGGGAAAACCTCAGTCATGCACAGTCATGCACATGTGGGGGCTAAATGAGGACAAAGACCGGGCAGAGAGCAGGGTTCAAATCACCCCACCTGGCCAGGACAATCCCTGGGTGCTCCCTTGGGCCACTCGCCTGACCCACCTCGCAGGGCTGTTGTTGCGAGGATAACACGGGGAGAACCACGCGCGCCCCCGGGAGCTCCTTGGAGGAGAAAGCGGGCGATGAATGCAATGCACGAAATATATGAGAGGCGACCAGGTTTTGCAGGTGAGGGGCCCCCGCCAGCCTCCGCTTCCAACACCCGGCGCAACGACGCCAAAGTTTCCCCCCGGGCTCGGCTCGGGGAGCAGCGCTGCTCCCCCCGGCTCCCCTTCGCCCTCCCGGCTCTCTCTGCCGCCCACTGGGGACCCCCCTCACCTGCCAAGTCCGGAGCGCCGGTGGAAGTTGCATGCATGCATGCAGGGCGCCGCGTTGCCATTGCATTGCACTGCACTCCATGCAACGCCTGCACGCATGCATTGCCTTGCACGCCCGCCAAGGGGTCTCCCCGCGGTCCGATGCGTCCCCTCCGGCGCGGATGCAGCATTGCAAAAATTAAAAAACCCCGACGCAGCCTTCCCTGGGGGGCAGCCTCCGCCTCCGCCGCTCCGCCTCCGCGGGGATCCCCGGGCTCCATCCTGCCGCCCGATCTCCGTGGGGGCGCAGGCAGGCTGCGCGGGGTCTGCGCGGAAGAGCCCCTGCCCGCCCGGCCGCCGTCGCTGCGCTCATTCCATGGCCGGGAGAAGAGCGCTTCAAACAAAACGCCCAGCCCACCAGGCCACGCTGGGAAACGTAGTTCGCGCACCCCGCGCAGGCGCGGAGCCCAAGGGCGAGGGGACTATGGATCCTGGCAGCCCCCGCGCCGGGGACGGAGGGGGAGAGGCCGGGTGCAGGGATGGAGAGACGGGTGGGCGAGCGAGTGAGTGAGTGGCAGCCGCCAAGCCTTGGCCGAGAGCCAGGAAGGGCCTCCCCGGAGGAGGAGGAGGAGGGAGGCGCAGCGCGGGAGGGAGGAAGGGAACCCCAGGGGTCATCTAGTGACAGCGCCCCAATCGAAAATTTGACTTAAAAATAAAATAAAAATCTTTCGAATTTTTTAATTTTTCCCGCGGCACACCAGGCAACATCTCGCGGTGTGCCGCGGAACAGTGGTTGGGAAACACTGGTTTAGAGGTCCTGGGCCCTAAGGAAGTCAGACTATCCTCCCCCAGGGCCAGGGCCTTCTCAGTGGTGGCTCCGACCTGGTGGAATGCTCTGTCCCAGGAGACCAGGACCCTGCAGGATTTAACCTCCTTCCGCAGGGCCTGTAAGACAGAGCTATTCCGCCTGGCCTTTAATCTGAATTCAGCCTGATCTTTTATTTCCCTTCCTTCCCTCCCCCTCCCCTTTTATGAAGATTACCCGCTCTGAGACCCCACAGCTAATTCTCCCCTGGTCTCCTCGCTGGCCCAAGTAGGACCAATTCAGCCAGCTAGCCCTGGCGATTATCTAATTGATTTTTGATTTTTGAATTTTATTGTTATTCATCATTTTCATGCTGTATTTTATGCTGCTTTTATAATTGTTTTAAATATGTTTAGCCGCCCTGAGCCCAGTTTTTGAACCGGGAAGGGCAGGGTATAAATAAAAATTTATTAGTATTATTTATTAATTTTAAAAATCCATCTTGCTTTTTGCAAAATGATGCAAGCCTTCCCCCCCCCCGCCAATGTCCCTCCTGTTCTGTTTGCAGCAAGCGGGGGGGCTGGATCTGCCCCTCCCTGAACGCCGCTCCTCTCCCCGCAGGGAAAAAGGACCTCCGCAGCTGCCACGACTGCCTGAAGTCCGTCAAGACCTTGAAGGAGAACCTGCAGGAGGTCCAGGGGCGGCTCTGGAAGGTGGAAGCCAAGCTGGGCATCCGCGTGCCCCCCCACGAGCTGGAGCTGGAGGAGGACGAGAAGGAGCCCCCCAAGGAAGGAGGAGGGGAGGGCGAGGAGAGCCCCCCGGCCTGGGCGCCCCTCCCGGTGCCCCCCCAGCCTGGAGATGGGGCAGAGGGCAGCTGGTGAAGATGCCAAGCCAGAGACGGAAGCAGGCGGACCCAGCCCACCGTTCCAGCGGCCGGGGGGGGGGGCGGCTTCCTGAAAACAAAAGAAAGGCCTTTATTTTTTCATTTAATAAATATATACCTTGAATAAACTTCCCACGGTCAGTTTGCAGACAACCCCCCCAAAAAAGGTGAAATGCCATGTGAGCAATCAATCGATACACTGGTTGGGTAGCCGCTTCTCAGGCGGCGATACCTGCATTGCGCGGGGTCAGACTAGATGGCCCTTGGGGGTCCCTTCTGACAATCCTGCGGCTCTAAGCAGCCTTAACCTTGCTCTAGCCCCAGAGCCACGTGGGGTGAGCCTCCAGGGGCCATGTGCCAGAACGGCGGGAGGGAGTCTCTGCGGATGGAAGGGCACCCAGCCTTTGATTCTCATATCTGAAGATTTTTCTTTTTTTGAATATGCTTTTTATTAAGTTTCATTTTAGATACACCAACAAACAAATATATCAAATATTTTTACATCTATCTTACTTTATGCTCCATAGAGCCCTTGACTTCCCTCCTTCCCTTCCCCAGGTTTTCTTATTCCAATCTTTAATTCACAGTTTCATTAGTAAAAGACTAAACCATGACATAAGATTTATTTCAGTCCTGCTAACGTCTTCAGATTTCTACAGTTCTCACTTACACAGACCATAAATTTGCTTTGTTCTTTTTGGTACCTGAAGATTTTCCAGTCTTTATCACTTAATCTACATTTCTTAATTTCTCTATAACTTTTAATTTCCCTTAACTAACAATTCTCTTCATAATCCTCTCTGCTAGTTCTACTAGCGTGATCTGTTTATTACAATTGCTTCTCAGATAGTTCAGATATTTACTCCAGCCCTCTGAGATTCTGTGGTCCTGCAGGTTTCGGATCCTTCCTGTCATTTTATCTAATTCTGCATAGTTCCATTAATTTCATCTGCCTTTTCCCCCTCTTCTTTTCGGGTTCATTATTGACATGTGATTGTATTTGATTGTCCAATTAATAAATCTTATTAAAAAGAAAGAAAGAAAGAAAGAAAGTTCACAAAAGGCCATCCGTAAAAGAAACCTCCCAGATGCAAAGCGCATCTTTCTCCTTCCACTTCCCTCTGCAAACAGCTGTTTTCCTCCCTCCCGGGTTACTACAAGTCCCAGAATGCACCGCGCCGGCCCCGCCCCCTTTCCGCCTCCCTTGGCGCGTGCGCAGTCTTCCCGGCGAGGCTGCGAGGCAGAAGGTGAGTTGGGGGAGGGAGCGCATGGGGCAGGAGGGATTTTTTTTGGGGGGGCACCTTCTTCTTCCCTGCAAAACGGGGGGGGGGGGAGCAGCAGAGGGGGCCCTGAGGCCAGGGTCCGGGGTGCAAATGGGTAGCAGGGGTGGGGTGGGGGGTCAGGAGGGGGGCCGCCCTCCTCGGGAGTTCGCTTTCAAGGTTCTAGTCCTCAAGGAGGAGCGGGGAAATTCAGGGAGGAGGAGAGGGGCTGTCGAAGGCTACAAGCCCCTGGGGCTGTGATCTGCTCCCCACCGTGCAGGGCCAGATTTAGGTATGATGATAATAATAATAATAATAATAATAATAATAATAATAATAATAATAATATACTAATACTAATAATAATAATTTTATTTATACCCTGCCCTCCCCGGCCAGAGCCGGTCTCAGGGCAGCTAACACCAGTAAAATTACAGTAAAAACATAATAGGGGGGACCCCCCCCAATTTAAAGTACAGGTTAAAATGCAATTTAAAATGCAGCCCATAGTATAAGCTAAGCAAGCTATAGCTTAGGGGCTCACTGTCTTGGGGCCCCCCAAAAAAATTAAAGGAAAAAATAGTAATCTGGACACACATTTCCAAAATACAGGATAAAAAACAAATAAAATAAAACCTACATCCAGCAACAGTGTTTTGTAGGCTCCTATGATGTAAGTCATGGGCCCCGCCTGCTCCCCAAAATATCACCGGTTTGCTCATTTCTATATATAGGGTGCCTACATTCTGCATGGACTTTGCATTCTGCATGGACTTTTCAACAATTACTTTGATAAAATACCTATTTTGTGATGTGCAAATGGTCTTAGATACATACCTATTAGTATACATATATACTATGTATGTATACTAGTATACATACCTATTCGTGCAGGGCCGAATTTAGATCTACTACTAGGTCAAAATGGTCCAAGGCCTGGAAACGATGCCTTATGAGGAACGGCTAAGGGAGCTGGGCATGTTTAGCCTGGAGAAGAGGAGGTTAAGGGGTGATATGATAGCCATGTTCAAATATATAAAAGGATGTCACATAGAGGAGGGAGAAAGGTTGTTTTCTGCTGCTCCAGAGAAGCGGACACGGAGCAATGGATCCAAACTACAAGAAAGAAGATTCCACTAAACATTAGGAAGAACTTCCTGACAGTAAGAGCTGTTTGACAGTGGAATTTGCTGCCAAGGAGTGTGGTGGAGTCTCCTACTTTGGAGGTCTTTAAGCAGAGGCTTGACAACCATATGTCAGGAGTGCTCTGATGGTGTTTCCTGCTTGGCAGGGGGTTGGACTCGATGGCCCTTGTGGTCTCTTCCAACTCTAGGATTCTACTAATAATAAATTTTACTTATACCCCGCTCTCCCTGGCCAGAGTCGGGCTCAGGGCAGCTAACACCAGTAAAATTACAGTAAAAACATAATGGGGGAAGAAAAAACAATTTAATGTTCGCTTTCAAGGTTCTAGTCCTCAAGGAGGACCGGGAAATTCAGGGAGGAAGAGAGGGGCTGTCGAGGGCTGCAAGACCCTGGGGCTGTGCTCTGCCCCCCAATGGTGCAGGGCCAGCTCCCCTTCTTTTTTTCTTTTTCTTTTTCTTTTCTTTCCCATAGTGGCTTATGTTTTATGCCATGTACTTTGATATTTTTTGTAGTTTTTTAGTTTCCCCCCATTACTATTATTAAGGAATTTTCTTTTGTAATTTTGGTTGTCTCTATTTATATGTACTTGTATTGTTATATGTATTATATGTACTACAAAATAAAAGTACCGTATTTTTCGCTCTATAACACGCACCCGACCATAACATGCACGTAGTTTTTAGAGGAGGAAAATCCGTAGGCATGCCACCCGTAGGCATTTCCTCCATAACACGCACAGACAGTTCCCCTTACTTTCTAGGAGGAAAAAAGTGAGTGTTATGGTGCAAAAAATACGGTATTTTAAAAACCCACAACGGACTGACTGACCTCCCTGGGCCTCCCTTTCCTCGCAGGGACCATGAGGCTCTCCGTCCTCCTTGCCGCGGCGGAGAAATTCAAGCCGCACCCCGGCTACCGCTATGGCATGAACCGGCCCGGCTCGGTCGCCGACAAGGCCAAGAACCCTCCGTGGGTCTGGCGGAAGAAGATCCCCGTGGAGCCCATCAAAGACGAGGATTGGAAGTTCTTCAAGGGCGACACGGTGAGGTCTCAACCTGCTCTCAGCTACCCACTTTGTCTGTTTCACTCGCTTTGGCAGCGCCCCTGTCCCTGGTGACACATTTACCTGATTTTAGGCACTGAGCAAAGCTCTTCCCTGGGGCTTTTAGAGTGAGGTGGTTTGGGTTACTCTATGAGAAAAGCAGACAACAGATGGAGAATATTTATTTCCTAAAATTTATACCCTGGTGGGTTGTAAATACAACCACCTCATCGTGGTTTACTAAAAAAGAGGCAATAAAATTAGCAAGGAGAAAAAAATGGCAACGATAATTTAAGACGTCCCAAAAGTTAAAACAAAATAAAACTCACACCAGCTTGCTAAGCCATCTAGGTAGCCTTGCCTGAACGAGAATGTTTTTCTAGCAGGGACTGAAAAGGATACAGCAAAGCTGCCTGCCTGCCGTCAACAGGCAGGGAGTTCCGAAGGGCACCTACCTGATACCAATAATCCTAATAAATAAGGTGGCAAAACTCTGCCTGGCTGAAGAGACTATTGCGGTCCTTCGAGCTTTGCCCGCTGGCCATTCCTGCAAGGCAGGCGGGTCTCTCCTCCCGGCCGGAGGTCAGGATCCTGGACGGTCCCTTACCTGCCCCCAAATGGGGCCGCCCACCCAACCGGGGGTCTTCCCTTCCACCCCCATCCCTTTCTCTCTTCCTTTCAGGTCCAGATCCTGAAGGGGAAGGACGTGGGCAAGCAGGGGATGGTCTCCCAGGTGATCCGAGAGCGGAACTGGGTCGTTCTAGAGGGCCTGAATGTGGTAAGTGATGATGATGGTGGTGGTGCCCTTGGGCTCCCCCCCCCCAGGAGAGAAGTGGGGTGTTCTGGGGGCTTTGGCACACTGAGACCCTTATGTGCTCTTTGGCTCAGCCTTCTCGGTGGTGGCCCCTGCCCTGTGGAATGCCCTCTCACCAGATGTCAAAGAGAACAACAACTACCAGACTTTTAGAAGACATCTGAAGGCAGCCCTGTTTAGGGAAGCTTTGAATGCTTGATGCATTACAGTATTTTAATATTTTGTGGGAAGCTGCCCAGAGTGGCTGGGGAAGCCCAGCCAGATGGGTGGGGTATAAATTATAAATTATTATTATTATTCCTTCCCTCCCCTTTCCGGTAGCACTACCGATACACGGGCAAGTCCGGCGCCTACGGTGGGATGTACATGGCCAGTGAGGGTCCACTTCTGATCAACTGGGTGTCCCTGGTCGACCCCACTGACAGGTAAGGGGGCAGGGCAATACTAAGAATTTGCCCCTTGATCACCATTCCTGAATTCATTGCTTGTGATCCCTGCGTGGCCAAGGGTTGGACTTCAGCGGCCAGCAAACTTTTCCAGCAGCAGGGGTCCGGTCCACTGTCCCTCAGACCTTGTGGGGGGCCGGGCTATATTTTGGGGGAAAAAATAAATGAAGGAATTCCTATGCCCCACAAAAAACCCAGAGATGCATTTTAAATAAAAGGACACATTCTGCTCATTCCTGGACTGTCTGCAGGTCGGATTTAGAAAGCAATTGGGCCAGATCCGGCCCCTGGGCCTTAGTTTGCCTACCCATAGACTAGATAGCTCTTTGGGTCCCTCCAAACTCGATGATTCTGTGATCCCATGATCTGCGGGGGGTGAACGGCGTCCCCCTGAAAGCACCGTGGATTCGTTTCCAGAGGTTAGGCTCCCCTTCGTTTATTTAAGAGCTTTTCTAAACTACTGAATGTTCTAAAAGCCTCTAAACAGCAGGCTCATTTGCTGGAAGAAGAGGAAAACCCTCTAGCCTTCCATCGTAATTTGTTGTATATTATTATTATTATTATTATTATTATTATTATTATTTAACTGGCCTTCACCCCAAGGTCCCAGGGCCGTTTCCAGCGATTAAAACACAATCTTAAAAACAGTTTTGAACAAGTTAGATCACAGAAATAAGTTGGGGCATAAACATATATTTCTCAAGTATCCAAAGATAAGAGGTCTGTCTCCGGAAGCTGTAGAATGAAAGTCTCAGGATTTTTTAAAATGAACATTTAATATTATTTGTAAACCAGCCGGTGAGATTAAGGATGATTAAGAGGTATTTAAATCCTGCTAGGTAAATGAAATATCGATTGTTCTCCTTTTTTGTTACGACAACAAACACCTGGGGACTTATTTTCCCCGTGGGCCATATAATCAAAGACTGCAGAAAAATAGCAATGATATTTGTATTATTGTTGTTTAGCAGCTTGATGATTGATCCACGGACTAAGTTTATTTATTTATATTTCGTAAAACTGTATGTCGCTCAATTGTTAAAAATTACAGCATACAGAAAATTTAAACCCACACCAACTTCTGAAGCATCTGGGTGGCTTAAGCAAGAATGTTTTTAGCAGATGCTGAAATTCAGCTTGAGCTTGCTTTCAAACACGCCCCCCCAAACCCCACTTCCCCATCCCCGCTGGACTCTCCCTGGGCCCCCCTCTCCCTTCTCGTCTGCCCCTTGCCCCCCCAGGCTGCCCACCGAGGTGGAATGGCGCTACACGGAGGAAGGAGAGAGGGTCCGCGTCTCCCTCCGGACCGGCAGGATCATCCCGAAGCCCTTGGAGCAGAGAGACGATGGCATCGTCCCAGAACAATGGACAGGTGAGTGGCTCTTGCGTTTGGGAGTGGAGCTGTCATGGAGTGGATTTCTGTGGGGAAAAGGGAATCTGTTCACCTGTTGCCTCAGGCGGACCCTGCCTTGGTTCTGAGCTGTCCTCTGTCATGTGGACTAGAAACTTGGTTCTGGGTTTACAGAACCTGCACCATAGCATTAAAAAACACACCCAGTCTCCTAATTTCCTGCACCCCGTTTTCTCTTCTCCTCCTTTCCCCCCTGCCTTGCTGCTGAAGACTGCCCCAAGGACACGTCTGTTGAGGACGCTCTGGAGAAGACCTACGTCCCTTCCTTGAAGACGTTCCAGGAGGAGATCATGGAGCTCATGGGTATTGTGGAGACACGCCGCTTCAGGAAGTCCTACTGGTATTGAGGCCTTTCGTCCCGCGGATCTGTGCCCCACTGCCTGGACCCCAAAAGACTCTCAGCTTTGGGGGGAGATTGAGGAGGAGGCTGAGATGGGGGCTGTTGCCTCCTGATGAAGGGCCCCCTAAACCGGAATCTGAGTGTGGCTTTGTGTCTGTGGAGGTGGCCGTTCTCCTCTGGCAAACCTGACTATACCATCTATCTGTATCGTTAGTCCCATGAGGCGGTTTATGAGCCGTAGAAGCAAAGGTCACACGTCTACGGAACTATCTGATCCAAGGTGGAAAAGGTCATAATAAAGGATAGGACTTTCGGATAAACAAATTGTATCAAACGAAGGTAATAGTCAAGAATAAAATAGTACAGTCATACCTCGGGTTACAGATGCTTCACGTTGTGTTTTTTTGGGTTACGGACCGTCGAAACCCAGAAGTACTGGAATGGGTTACTTCCAGGTTTTGGGGGTCACGCATGCGCAGAGGTGCTGAATTGCAACCCGTGGGTTGCGGATGCTGTGGGTTGCGGACGTGCGCCCCGCATGGATCACGTTCGCAACCCGAGCGTCCACTGTACATGGTAATAATAGAACAGCGACACAATAGTACACGGTGAAACTCATTCTGAAAATAGCAGGTAATCCGAAATCTCTCTCAACAGTTATGTTAATAAATTAAAAAACATTCAACAAATGAATAAAAACAGCGGCAAAGTTACAATGCATAAAATGCCCCAGTGCATGAAAAAAAACACAGAAAACGATGGAAATGAGCAGCCCAGACACTTGTGAAATTTATGAGTAATGGGAATTTCCGGAAGTCTTCCCTTCCCAGCTGCTTTCTGCGGCTCTTAAAGTCCTGGGAGAGTCTGTTCCTCAGCTGGACTTGGTGGTGGGTGGGGGTCTTTTGCCTTCCTCTGCATTTCCTTGCTGAGGAGGGGGCCAAGGAGGAAGGTGTCAGGCTGTCCACATCTCCATGCCTCTTCTGGGAGCCTGTTTGCCTCCATGGCGCAGATGGAAAGGGGAAAACCTCTCCAGATCTCTTCCACCCTCTCTGACCCCTACCTGGCCAGGGATGATGGGAGCAGGAGCCCCCTTTGTGGCTGAATCCAGGTGTCCAGAGTGCCCATGCCCTGCTTTTTCCCTCTTGGGTATTCCTGTTCTCTGGCTTCCTGCGGTGTGGGGCAGGGTGTGTGGGTCCAGACATCCCCAAGCGGTCCCCTTCAGTCTTCCGCTGCCACGTCCAAGAGAGCAGAGCCCAGAGGGGTCTTGGCCGCCACCAGCACCAGGTTGCGGGGGGAGAAGGCGGGGTCAAAGAGCGGGAGCAGCTGGCAGTGGAACCCTGTTTGGGGAGGAGAGCCCAGTGAGGGTCCTGGCTGTGCTGGGGGCAACATTCGGGGGGGTGACAGGTATGGGGAAGGCTGCTTGGAACAGGGCCCTTCCTTCCCACTGGGCCTGCGGGGTTGATGTCCACCTCTAGTGCTCGTTCGTGGAATCGCAGAGTTGGAAGGGACCTCCAAAGGCCATCTGGCCCACCCCCCTTCAGCGCAGGAATGGTGGCTGGGGACCCCCCCCTCGCTTACCTTCCTCCTGCAGGAAGATCATCCTGTCCAGAAGCAGCAGGGTCTCCACCAGGGGGGCCAGCAGGAGGGCCAGGCTGAAGAAGGCCACCACTTTCCCCTCCTGGGCCAGCAGCGCCTGCAGGGGGCCAGGCTCCAGCCTCGTCGCCTGAGGGTCCAGCCCCACCCTCTCCAGGCCCAAGCGGGCGTACCTGGAGGCGGGAGACGGAGAGAGCCGTGCTGAGCCCCCGCACTTGGGCTGAAGCGCAAAAGGTCTCAGGGAAATCCCACCCACCTCTGCCCCGTTTTGGGGGTTCCTTTTGGTTTCCACACCCATTAGAACTGTAGAACTGCAAACTTTGTAAAGTGGTACCTCGGGTTAAGAACTTAATTCGTTCTGGAGGTCTGTTCTTAACCTGAAACTGTTCTTAACCTGAAGCACCACTTTAGCTAACGGGGCCTCGTGCTGCTGCCGTGCCGCCGGAGCACAATTTCTGTTCTCATCCTGAAGCAAAGAGGAACCATTTCTGGGTTAGTGGAGTCTGTAACCTGAAGTGTATGTAACCTGAAGCGTATGTAACCTGAGGTACCACTGTATAGGATAAAAAACACAGTGGTACCTCGGGTTACATACGCTTCAGGTTACAGACTCTGCTAACCCAGAAATAGTACCTCGGGTTAAGAACTTTGCTTCAGGATGAGAACAGAAATCGCGCAACGGCAGCAGGAGGCCCCAATAGCTAAAGTGGTGCTTCAGGTTAAGAACAGTTTCAGGTTAAGAATGGACCTGCAGAACCAATTAAGTACTTAACCCGAGGTACCACTGTACAAAACAGTTACAATTAATTGCACATTTCCCCCCAAATCTTGGAAGCTGCCCAGAGTGGCTGGGGAAACCCAGCCAGATGGGCGGGGTAGAAATAATAAATTATTATTACATCGTATTATTTAAGGGGCCTCCCAGAGGTCATCCAGCATTTCTGGAATCACAGCTAATAAGGTTCATGGCTGCTTATTGGCAGCGCCTTGGTTTCTGGGGCCAACCTTTGCTGTGACCCCACCCCATGTCCACACAGGGCTGTCCTCCACCCCCACCCCCAAAATCCTCGGGGACATTTGGAGCCACAGCTTTAACTGACTCATGGAACCAGAGAGTTGTGTGGGACCCCCAAAGACCCTCTCCAGTGGAGCTGCCTGGCCTGGCGCTCGCCGCCCCCTGGGCTCACTCACTCGCCAAAGGTGAGCTGGTGGGCCTTGGCGATGGTCTGCACCCCCAGGCGCTTCTTGGCCGGGTCAGCAGCCCGGATCACCGTCTCCAAGGCCGCGCGGAAGCAGTGGGTCCTGAGGGCGGCGCTGTGGCCCTTGAGCCGCCGGGCGTAGTCCTCGAGGGCGTGGCAGGCCCCCTCGCGGGCCTTGTAGGAGAGCCGGTGGCCGGGCAGGGCGGAGACCCAGGCGCTCAGGGGGTAGCCGGGCTCTGTGGGGCAGGGCGGGGGCCCAGGCCCTGGCAGGACGGGGGCTTCTGCCGTGGTGAGCTTCATGTAGCAGCAGGCCACGGAGGTGATGCCCACCACGTCGGGGCAGCGGGCGAAGTGGCGCAGGAGGGCCACGCTCAGGTCACCGCAGGCGTGGAGTCCCGTCAGGAGCAGCTGGCGCCCCCTGGGGGTGTGGCAGGCGGGGGCGCTGCTGGCCCCACATCCCGGGGGGCCTGGGAGGTCCTCTCCCCCAGGATCCACTCCTGCTGTCCCAAGGCTGCCTCCATCCACCGCAGGGCCACGCTCCTCCACTTCTGGGTGCTGCAGCAGTTGCCAGAATTCGGTCCATGGCGCCCCAGGATCCACCCAGCCAGCCACGTGCCGCGGCCCCTCCAGAGATATGCCCCTGGGGACCTGCGGGGAGGAGAAGAGGGAGAAGGTGTCACCCGGCAGGAGAACCAGGGAGGGGCTGGGTGAGGCCAGGACCCCTGCCTGGGGACTAGGAGGGGTTTGGGCCAGCCTCCGCCTAACCTGCTGAGCTCCCAGAACAAAGGTATATGGCTCTGAACAAGGTGTGTTCCTATTTCAACCATTTTTTCATAAACCATGAGGACTAGTGTCCTACTTTAATTTGAAAAGAAGGGCTGTGGCTCAGTGGGACGGAGCCTGGTTTGCATGCGGGAGACCACAGGCTCCATCCCCATTGGCAGCATCTCCACACTGGGCTGGGATTGGCTCCTCTGTCCCTTGGCCAGCTCCTCAAGGTCCCTCTGGTGGACATCATCATAATAATAAATTTTATTTATACCCTGCCCTCCCCGTCCAAAGCTGAGCTCAGGGCAGCTAACACCAGTAAAATTATAATGGAAACATAAGGGGGGGGGGACAACCCAATTTAAAATACAGGTTAAAATGCAATTTAAAATGCAGCCTCATTTTAATAGTAGCCCATAGATCAAAACCATAAGGGGAGGGAAGACATAAGGGTCAGGCGGAACAGCTCTGTCTTGCTGGCCCTGCGGAAAGATGCCAAGTCCCGCAGGTCCCTGATCTCTTGTGACAGAGTATTCCACCAAGTCGGGGCCAGTACTGAAAAGGCCCTGGCCCTAGTTGAGACCAGTCTAACCACCTTGTGACTTGGGACCTCCAAAATGTTTTCATTTGTGGTCCTTAAGGTCCTCCACGGGGCAGACCAGGAGAGGCAGTCCTGTAGGTACGTGGGTCCTAGGCCAACATGCCTAGGTACAGCCTGCACCCTCTTCCTTGCTCCCCTTAAAATACTCCTCCTCGCTTCTGATGTCAGCTACAGGAGTTCCCCCAGATATTTTCAGTTGGAAGGGACCCTAAGGGCCATCTAGTCTAAACCCCTTCAATGCAGGAACCGCAGATGAGCTTGCATTCAAGATAGAGGCCTAGAAGGCTCAGCTCCTGGGATTCTGCCCGGGGGATCCATGGAGGTTGAAGGAGAAGGAGAGGGCAGTAAGTGGAGGGCGCGTGGCTCACAGAAGCTGGAAGGGACCCCCGAGAGTCATCTAGTCAACCCCCTGCCGTGTGGGAATCCACCAAGTGCCTGGGGAAGCTGCCTGCCATGGCTTGGACCAGAGGGACTGGCCCCCGCCCCCTCCTCAGGAAGCCAGGACCCTCTGCAACACACCACATCCCCTCCCCACCCCTGACGTTCCGCCTCCTCACCTGCCCTCCTCGCTTAGCCCTCTCTTTCCTCAGCGCCTGCACCAGCTCCTGGTCAAACTTGGCAGCCTGGGCGACCAGCCGGGGGTCTCCCTCGATGGCGGTGACGGAGAGGCCCAGGCCGAAGGCCAGGAAGCGAGAGAGGTGGCCCTGGGGGAAAGGGCAGAGAAGACACTGTAAATAAAGCAGGCTTTGCAAGACTCCGAAAAGGAAGAGGAACCCGAGAGGCCTCCTCCATCCCTGCTTACCTGGCCAGCGCCCACGTCAACCACCTGGCGGCACCCCGTGAGCTCACTCAGCCGTTTCACCATCTGCGGGGGAAACGGGAGTCAGGGAGTTCCCTGTGGAGCTGCCCCCCAGGTAGAGGGACCCTCTGGTGGCTTCAGCAAGGGGCAGCGGCTGCTTTCCAGGAGAGGGAGAGGAGGAGGATGGGCAACAGCAGGAGAGGTAACCAGTTGTGGCTGGAGGAGGTGGTGGAAGGGAGTGTGCGAAGGAAACACTGGTGGGCAGGGCCACGGGGGCATCAGAAGCACAGCAGTAGTTCCTGCAGTGACCCGCAGCAGCTCTGGCAACAGCCCCCCCCCCCGAAGCAGATGCCTTGCTTGGACCCTCCGACAGGCTGTGGAGGTCTTATTCTGGGCCTGGTTGGCACTGACTCACAGCAGGGCCTTATCAGTGGTGGCTTCCTGTTTGTGGAAGATCCTCCTTCGGGAGTTGTGCCCGCCTCCCTCGTAATTGGCTTTCAGGAGTGAGTTCAACATGGATTGATAATATGGACAGATTAGCTACATACGAATGAATTGCATGTCGACACAAATTAAGAATGAATAAATAGGAAGAAATCTGGAAAGAATATTTAAGCGATAAGGTGGATAATGGTGGGAGGTGGGGAGAGGAAAGAGAGGTGGGAAAATATTGTTAAAAAGGTTTATTCATAGGTATATCAGTGTATTCAAATCTGAACTGTCAAATTGTGTTATTGTTGTTATGGTTTTTGTTGTATGTGTCTTTTGCAGTTGTTGTTTGTATTGACAAAATGATTAAATTTTTTTTTTTTAAAAAAAGACCTTTGTCTGTACTCAGGCTTGGCATCTGACGTGTGTTCCTGGTGACCCCCAAATCCCTGATTTGTAGAAAACAAATGCCCTGTTTTGAGAATGCTTTCCGGTAGTGGTGCGTTTGCCAACCTGGGCATGATGTAAAGGGAACAAGTGAGAACAGGGCTGGGCCTGGCAGTGGGGGTAGCAGTTCTTGCCTCCTTGGTGACACGCAGCTGGGCTCGCTGACTCGAGCCGCCCTCCCTCCCCAGCTCAGCCGTACCTGCCCCAGCCGACGGATCTCGTGCTGCTTCTTGGGCTTGACGTGTTTCCGGAACAGCGGCGGAAGCCTGGAGCTCTGGCACTGGTTGTCCCGGAACTCTTCCGGCCTCCCGGCTTCCGTGGACTTGCCGGCCCAGCCGCTGGGCCTCCTGGGGAAGGCCAAGGTGTGGGCAGAGGCTTTGAAGGCCAGCAGGGAGAGTGGCCAAACCGAGCTGTACCTGGGGGGGGGGGGAGGGAGACAAGTGGTGGCAGGTAACGTGGAGGCTCTAAACCACCCACGTTCTCCTTCGTCTTTAATGGCAGGGGAGGGACAGAAAATTAAATTCACAACACAGCCTCTGTGTTTTCAAACCGTGAGAAAAGTGCTTCGATGGGAGCCCAGCATCCCTTTGGCCCTCCGTTCATACAAGGCGGGTTCAAATGCACCCATTTCCAAGGATGCACCCTTGAGGCTGCCCAAGGAGACCCACAACACCCTCGACCCTACCTGGCTTCTTCCTCTCTGGTGTGTCTGTTTTCCAGTAGGAGGGTGGCCAGCTGTGGGGGCTGGAGGTCAGCCAGGGCGGCCTGCCAGGACGGCGGGAGGCTGCCCCACAGATTGTCTGTGAAAAACTCCTAGCAGGGAAGAAAGAGGGTGGGGTGGAACAGGGTTACAGTTGCGTGCTTCTTGCCCCCCGTCCCCTGGGAAATGCAGTTTGTTAAGAGTGCTGGGAACTGTAGTTCAATGTGGGAAAACTATAGTTCCCAGGGTTCTTTAAATGTATGGTGTGCCTGCAGCCTTGCAAAGAGTTGGGAGATGGGGAACATCCCAACCCCTCCCAGATTCTTCCAGGAAAAGCCCAGGACCCCCACCCTGCTCATCATGCAGATCCCGGTGCCACCTTTCCCCAGATCCCTTTCTGCCCCACAGCGGTGGAGATGGGGGCTGACTCACAATGATGTAGGCATCCGCAATGAAGCCGTAGAGGGAGAGGACGCGGGTGATGTCGGCCGCTAAGCGCTTCTGGGCTTCCAGGGAGAAGCCGACCATCGCAAGGAGACTCTGCAGAAGGGAAGGCGAAAGAGGGGAATGTTATTTCACTGTGGCTTCATTGATGTTGCGCCCTGCAGTGGCGGAAAGCAGGAAATAGTAATAATAATTAATGTGTACTCTGCCTCTTCCCCTGACTCAGGGCAGCTTACAGATAACATAAGAGCAGCTGAAAACATATGGGGAAGACAAAAACAAACACAAATAAGTGTTAATCGAATGAAAACTATGTATGTACATGTATGGCGCTGTGGGTTGAACCACAGAGCCTAGGACTTGCCGATCAGAAGGACGGCGGTTCGAATCCCCGCGACGGGGTGAGCTCCCGTTGCTCGGTCCCTGCTCCTGCCAACCTAGCAGTTCGAAAGCACGTCAAAGTGCAAGTAAATAAATAGGTACCGCTCCGGCGGGAAGGTAAACGGCGTTTCCGTGCGCTGCTCTGGTTCGCCAGAAGCGGTTCAGTCATGCTGGCCACGTGACCCGGAGGTTGTACACCGGCTCCTTCGGCCAGTAAAGCGAGATGAGCACCGCAACCCCAGTCGGCTACGACTGGACCTAATGGTCAGGAGTCCCTTTACCTTTAACGTACATGTATTATATATGTCCCTATCTATCTCCCATCAGATGTCAAGAAAATAAACAACTACAGTGGTACTTCTGGTTGTGAATGGGATCCATTCCGGAGGCCCATACGCAACATGAAAAGAGCACAACCCGCAGCAGCGCATCTGCGCACGCACGGGTTGTGATTCGCCGCTTCTGCGCATGTCATTTTGTGCGTCTGCGCATGCGCGAGCAGTGAAACCCAGAAGTAACCCTTTCTGGTACTTTTGGGTCACCGCAGGATGTAACCTGAAAGAAAGTAATACGAAGCAGACATAAGACGTGGAAGACTGCACCAGACTTTTAGAAGACATTGGAAGGCAGCCCTGTTTAGGGGTGTTTTAAATGTTTGGAGTTTTATTCTGTTTTTAGTGTTGTGTTGGGAGCCGCCCAGAGTGGCTGGGGAAACCCGGCCAGGTGGGTGGGGTAGAAATAATAAATTACTATTAATTATTATTATTAATTATTATCACCATCATCTATCAATGCATGTTCTGTTTAGAAACACACAGGTAATTCCAACAAAAACGGCACAAACTCAGCCAGATGGGCGGGGTATCAATAATAAATTATTATTATTAATAATAATTATAATTATTATTTATTTTTATCACCATCATCTATCAATGCATGTTCTGTTTAGAAACACACAGGTAATTAGGCGCATTCAAAGCAGCCTTAAACACAGCTCCCTTCCGGACCCCGATCCGAGGAAGGCCTTCTTCACTCCAGGCGGGGCACCCAGAGAGTAAGAGAGACTGTGCGAAGAGGCCGCTCTATCCCGTGCCACGTCTATGGTCCTGCGTCCCCACAGAGCGGCGGGAGGGGGCAGGGGGGCCTTTCCAGGGGGCGGGACCCGCCTCCCCGGACCCCCCCCCGCGTCGTGAGCCTGGAGGGCCCCGCCCCCCTCCCCTCCCGCTCGAAACCCCGCCCGCCGGGGCAAAGAGAGGAGCCGGTACCGTCGCGGCCTTTCCCTCGCGCCGGAAGTAGTTGTGTCCTGACCCGGAAGAGCTTCCTGCGCACAAGATCCGGCCCCCTGGGCCTGAGGCGCCATTTCACCGCCGCCTCTGACTGGAGCGGAGCTGCCGGGGGTCCTTCGCCTCTCTCTCTCTCTCTGCGCCTTCCCCGAAGAGAGGCCTCTCCGTCCCAGGCGGGACTGCGGAAGTAAGTGGCTCCTCCGCCAAGCTCGCTTTCCCGGGCGAGCCTCGTTCCGACTCGGGGGCGAAAGGCGCCTCAGAAAATACCCCCCCGCCCCCCCCATCACTCACTCACTCACTGACTGACTGACTGACTCAAATCAGTCCATCGCCCCAAAGTCTTCGCATGGCAACTTATTATGGCTGCTGTAAAAACACGGCTTCCGTTGGTTTGGCTCGGCGCCAGGGAACCTCCCGGGTTCCATATAATAATAATAATAATAACAATAATAATAAGGAAAGAAAGCAACGTGAGAAACTACAGAACCTTTACATAACGCAGTCCTCCTTTATTGCATAGGCATCAAAGAAAGAACAAGCATTTAAACCACCTAACACACAGGGGAACATGTGGAATGATAGTTTTTAAACCAGCAACTAGAAATAATTTTTTGTTTCATTATATTACTAATGTAACTACCTGGGCGTACTTGGGGCTGGTTTTTTTGGGGGGGGGTTAGGGGAAAACTGTATTTGATTGCTTGTATTTGATTATATGTTGTTCTTCTATGCAACTAATGAATGAATGAAATACTTTATTGTCACTTGCACAACTTGTATACAGTGAGATTACACGAGTGCACCCCCCACTCAGCTCTCTTAGTCTTAATTCCCCTCGTTTACTGACACCCACCCACCAAACCCGAAACTCAGTTGTCCTGTTGTTATCTTTTCATTCAGCAGCCTAACATCCCACGGATAGAAGCTGTTCTTTACCCTGTTGGTGCAACTAATCCTGCTTCTGTATCTTCTGTTGCAGGGCAGGAGATTTCTGGGTTTGGATTTCTGTGTGGTGGGTGGCTGGGGGAATAGTTGAGAAGGGGTTTGCAAGAATCTGGAAGCTTGTGTGTTTTCTAGGAGGTTTGGTGCTTTTGAATTTTTTGGATGTGAAGCACTGATTTTTTTGGGGGGGGGGTTTGCGAAGGTAGGAGCTGTGCTGCCATGGGGCCCAAGAAGACTGCTGCTGCTGCTGCTGCAGAGGCCAGCGAGAGGAAGCAGGACGACCACGAGCTGACCACCCAGGAGCTGGTCGAACTGCAGGCAGAGGCTGCGCAGGAGCAGGCCTTGCTGGAAGAGGAACGGCTGTCCTCCGAAAAACTGAGGGACATTTGCCAGAAGTGGGAAGAGGTGCAGGCTTTTGCACAGCAGCACCACTCTGACAAGGACCAGACCTGTGACGCTGGGAACACTTATGATATGAGGATCATGTCGTATTTCAGGGAAGTGCTGAAAAGGCGGATGAAGCAGCAGACCATGGACAGTTTCTTCAGCAAGAAGCAAAGAGTGGAAGAGGAACCTTCTTCGAGTTGTCCCCCAGAGTCTTAGAAAATGTATGTACAGTACTGTACACTCTGGTGCTTTTTAAATGCTTTTCTGTCATGTTTAGAAACTGAAATTATTGTTCCTTCAGTTTTTGAAATGCTCTTTACAGTATGTGTGACTTTAAAGAGCACTTAATAAACTCTTGTTGTACCAAATTTGGCTTTGTTTGGACTTTTTTTGACCATAGGAACGCATTAATTGATTTTCAATGGATTCCTATGGGAATCCGTGCTTCGCAAGACGAAAAAACTCGCAGAACAAATTAATTTCGTCTTGCGAGGTACCACTGTGCTTCAGTTTAAGAACAGTTTCAGGTTAAGAACCGACCTCCAGAACGAATTAAGTACGTAACCAGAGGTACCACTGTACTGTCCCACCATCTTGTCCTCTGTCGTCCCCTTCTCCTTGTGCCCTCCATCTTTCCCAACATCATCATAATAATAATAATTTATTATTTATACCCCGCCCATCTGGCTGGGCCTCCCCAGCCACTCTGGGCAGCTTCCATAGAAACCAAAAATACAGTAAAATATCACACATTAAAAACTTCCCTGAACAGGGCTGCCTTAAGATGTCTTCTGAATGTCAGGTAGTTGTTTATCGCTTTGACATCTGCTGGAAGGGCGTTCCACAGGGCGGCCGCCACTACCGAGAAGGCCCTCTGCCTGGTTCCCTGTAGCTTTCCTCGCAATGAGGGAACCTCCAGAAGGCCATCGGCGCTGGACCTCAGCATCCGGGCAGAATGATGGGGGTGGAGACGCTCCTTCAGGTATACTGGACCGAGGCCGTTTAGGGCTTTAAAGGTCAGCACCAACACTTTGAATTGTGCTCGTAAACATACTGGGAGCCAATGTAGGTCTTTCAAGACCGGTGTTATATGGTCTCGGCGGTGAGAAGGTGCAAGAGGGCAGCCCAGGGGCAGGTAGAGGAGTGCCTCCCCCACCCCCTCCTGTCCATGAACATCTGGTGAGCAGTGGGTGCACCGTGGTGGCAGCTTCTTCACTCTGCCTAATCAGGGAGCTGGCCCTGCCACACTGTTCAACTTCAAAATAAGGAAAGCTGGTCAAAGTCATTGACAACCCTCGCTTAAATGTACATTCATGTACAGCCCCCCCCAAACCACTCCATAGAATAAGGGTCAGCAAACTTTTTCAGCAGGGGGCCGGTCCACTGTCCCTCAGACCTTGGGGGGGGGACTATATTTTTTGGGGGGGGGCGAGAAAAAAGAATGAATTCCTATGCCCCACAAATAACCCAGAGATGCATTTTAAATAAAAAGACACATTCTACTCATGTAAAAACATGCTGATTCCCGGACCGTCTGCGGGCTGGATTTAGAAGGCGATTGGGCCGGATCCGGCCTCCGGGCCTTAGTTTGCCTACCCATGCCATAGAATGATAGAACTGCAGTGTTGAAAGAGACCCTAAGGGCCATCTAGTCTAACCCCCTGCAATGCAGGAACCGCAGATGAGCTTGCGTTCAAGATAAGAGGCCTAGAAGGCTCAGCTCCAGGGATTCTGGCCGGGGGAGCCATGGAGGTTGAAGGAGAAGGAGAGGGCTTCAGGTGGAGGGCGTGTGGCTCACAGAAGCTGGAAGGGACCCCCAAGAGTCATCTAGTCAATCCCCTGCCGTGTGGGAATCCACCAAGTGCCTGGGGAAGCTGCCTGCCATGGCTTGGACCAGAGGGACTGGCCCCCGCCCCCGCCCCCTCCTCAGGAAGCCAGGACCCTCTGCAACACACCACATCCCCTCCCCACCCCTGACGTTCCGCCTCCTCACCTGCCCTCCTCGCTTAGCCCCCTCTTTCCTCAGCGCCTGCACCAGCTCCTGGTCAAACTTGGCAGCCTGGGCGACCAGCCGGGGGTCTCCCTCGATGGCGGTGACGGAGAGGCCCAGGCCGAAGGCCAGGAAGCGAGAGAGGTGGCCCTGGGGGAAAGGGCGGAGAAGACACTGTAAATAAAGCAGGCTTTGCAAGACTCCGAAAAGGAAGAGGAACCCGAGAGGCCTCTTGCATCCCTACTTACCTGGCCAGCGCCCACATCAACCACCTGGCAGCACCCCGTGAGCTCACTCAGCCGTTTCACCATCTACGGGGGAAACGGGAGTCAGGGAGGCCTCTGTGGAGCTGCCCACTCAGGGAGCGAAGGTGGAGGGAGCCCCTGGTGGCTTCTGCGAGGGGCAGCGGCTGCTTCCCAGAAGAGGGATAGGAGGAGGATAGGCGGCAGCAGCAGGAGAGGAAACCAGGTGTGGCTGGAGGAGGAGGTGGAAGGGAGTGTGCAAAGGTAAGAAATAATAAATAATAATAATAATAACAAATGTGTATCTTGCTTTTCCCCTGACTCAGGGCAGCTTACAGATAACATAAGAACAGCTAAAAACATATGGGGCAGAAAATAAAAATAAAACAAGCATTAACAGAATTAAAACTATGTATGTATATGTATGTACAGTCATACTTCGGGTTACAGATGCTTCAGGTTGCGCACTGCACCATACCCGGAAGTACCGGAACGGCTTACTTCCGGGTTTCAGCACATGTGCAGAAGCGCTAAATTGCTCTTTGTGCATGTGCAGAAGTGCCGAATTGTGACCCGTGCGTGCGTTGCAAATGTGCCTCCTGCACGGATCACGTTCGCAACCCGAGTGTCCACTGTATATATGTCTCTCTCTATCTCTCATCAGATGTCAAGAAAATAAACTACTATCCAACTTTTAGAAGACATCTGAAGGCTGCCCTGTTTAGGGAAGTTTTCAATGTTCGAAGTTTTATTCTGTTTTTAATGTTCTGTTGAAAGCCGCCCAGAGTGGCTGGCGAAACCCAGCCAGATGGGCAGGGTAGAAATAATAAATTATCATCATCATCATCTATCAATGCATGTTCTGTTAAAAACACAGATAATCACAATAAAAATGGCACATTAAAAGCAACATTAAAAACAAATCCCTGCAGGAAAAATCCAAGGAAGTCATTGTTCACGCCCGGCATAGCTGACTTGTGGATCTCTCTGCCGCAGGAGGCAGCAATGGCCGCCAGTACCAGGGGCTCTGCTTTGCCTCCACGGTCAGGAGGCAGGCGTGCTTCTGAATGCCAGTTGCTGGTTGGCTGCCTGGAGGCTGGGCTCACCCTTTGGCCTGATCCAGCAGCCAGGCTCTTCTGACGTCCTCATGGAACCTCTAGGTGCAGAGGCAGTCTATCTCGATTCCTCGTTTCTTGGGAATTGACTAGGTGGGGCACTGGCTGGATCCAGGGGCTTTTACGCGTAGCTGTCAACCTTCCCTTTTTTTGCGGGAAATTCCCTTATTCCAGTGCCGTTTCCCGCTGCTATCCCGGATTGTTAGATATCCCGTAGACTGTCCCCGGGACAGGAGAGGCTGCTGATCTCTTATTTTCAAATCTGAAAGTTGACAGCTATGCTTTTACGCTCCATGAATGAGTAAATACAGGGTCTGGCAGAAGCCGCTCTCCTTTATTGAAAGGGGGTTTTATGGCAGCTGGAACTCAGAGTTCTTGGTGGATCCTCCACGAAGGTCTGCCGGGTGGCTGATGACGCCTGGCTATCGATTTTGCTTATGAAAATTCTATATATTTATTATTTTGGGGTTTTTCTTTCTTTCTTTTTCTTTCTAATGGCCATGTCTCTTTCTGTTGCAACGGAGCTGCCTTGTAGGGAAACGTTTCAGGAAACCACACGGGCAAATTCTGAATCGATGGGCTGCAAAACAAAACAAGGCGGCTTCTGGGAGAGCGCAGAGGAGCCGAGGCTGGGCGGATCAGTTGGCAACCCGCCGCCGGAGAGCCCCGCGCCTGCGCAGTCGTAACCGGCTCTGCACGGGAAGGTAGAGCATGCGCACTTTGCCCCGTCGGTCCGCTGTGCTTCGATGGGGCCCCTTCGGCTCCCTCCCTCCCTCCCTTCTCGGAGAAGCGGGCCTAGAGATACGTCATATCCCTGGGGAGGGGGGAGAAGGAGGAGCGAGAACGAAGCGCCTCAGTATTGCGCAGAGAGGGAGGGATTTTGGGTAAGTAAATCGCCCTAGACAAACTTCCGGTCTGAAACGGAAGCTGTGGCTTTGGGGGATGGACGCTCTCTCTCAAGGCACGTCTATGGTCCGCGTTCCTCCAGCAAGCCCCGCCCTACTCCCAGCCGGGCTCCTTTATACCCCGCCCCCCTGGCTGGGCTTCCCCGCCCACTCTGGGCAGCATCCAACAAAGTACATATTAAACTACAGGAAGGCGCCTTCTCCAGGCTGAAGCTGTGAAAGGAGGAGAATTCCATAGCGTTGGGCCAAGTTCTGTGCAAATGTTTCCTCGGCACAGCTGCCAACGTTTCCCCTTGTTAAAAGGGAAATCCCCTTATTCCGAGTAGGATTCCTCTCAAGAAAAGGGGAAAGTGGGCAGCTCTGCTTCCTGGGCTTGGGGGGAGGCAAAGAAAGTTCCATTCCTTCCTTCCTTCTCCGAGCTGATCCTCCCTTCTGATGCTGGCGGGAGGGGGCACTGGAAATGGGGCCCTAATAAAAGTGAGGAGGGGTCGGACTCGTCTCTTTGCAAGGAGTGCAGTTTTGCTTGCAAGCCCAGGTCCGGCTTCTTCGCCGCTTTGCTCTGGGTTTCGCCCTGGTCTTGCCTCTTTCCTTGAAAGCCTCCGACCTAGAGGGGGTCCCGGAATCCCCTAAGGACTGGAGAGCAGCCGGGGAGCATTTTGGGTTCTTTTCCATTCCTTCCTTCTCTGAGGCGTGACCTCCTGCTATCCTGCCTTCCTCTTCTCTGGAAGAAGGGGCGCCCCCCGCCATCCCCCCCTCCTCCTCCTCCTCCATCATCTCGCCACCCCCCCCCAGTCCTTTACAAGGCGCTCGGACTAGATTAGGGTTGCCATGTTCCCCAAGGGGGAAATCTTTGCAGCTGCTAAAACCCCCAACAAAACAACGAGGGGGGGAGCCCCAAAGAACTCAGGGGCGCAGGATGCGGAAAAGGACTGCGGTTGGGGAGCCTCGTCCCAGGCAGAATTTTTGGGGCGAGTTGCCCCGGGTCTCTTTTTCCGGAGGGATGGGGGGTCGTTTTGCACATTGCGGGGCGATCCCCTTTCTGACTCGGTGACGCAGGCGCGCGAGAAACACCCCTCCCCCAAAAGATACCCCCCCCCCGTCCTCGCAGGGGGAGCTCCGCCCATGGGCAAGGCTGTCTCCAAAACATGCTCGCGTTGGGGCCAAATCCAGCCGGCATGACTCATGGTCCTGCCTCCCATTGGTTTGGCGGATCAGGAGCCGCAGAAGCGCGTGGCTCATTGGCCGCCGCCTTCCCTTTCTCGCCCGTCCCTTTTCTCTGCCTTGGAAAAGTAAACTTTCGCTCCGGCACACCACGCCGGGTTTCCCATTCTTGCACTTGCGCTTTTTTCTCCTCTCTCTCTCTCTCTCTCTCTCTCCCTTCTTCCCCCTGCAGAGGCGAGAGAGGGGATCTCCGATCCGCAAAGGTAAGAGCGTAGCGCCGCGGCCGGGAAGAAAGTTTGCAAGGAACGTCACACACTGATGTTGGGTGGATAGATAGGTGATAGATAGATAGGTGATAGATAGATAGATAGATAGATAGATAGATAGATTCCTGTAGCACCTTAGAGACCAGCGAAGCTGTCAACGTTTCGCTTTTCTCAAAGGAAGTTCCCTTACTCCTAATAGGATTCCTCGCAAGAAAAGGGAAAAGTGGACAGCTATGATGCACACTTCTTCAGATACACTTTCTCTCTATATATAGAAGGGTCTGGTGACTTCTCTTTCAGTGTATCTGATGAAGTGTGCATGCACACGAAAGCTCATACCAAGAACAAACTTAGCTGGTCTCTAAGGTGCTACTGGAAGGAATTTTATTTTTTGCAGTTCGGAGAAAATGCTCATGCAACTCTCTGCAATGCAGGAAATCGTTTTGCCTTGAGTCTCGCTCTCCCTACGGAGCTCCCTCTTGCATGTGGCTGTGATGGCTCTCAAACTTAATCAACTGTTTGTTTGGTGTTTTGTCTGGAATGTTTTTTACTGGATTAATATTAGGTGTTTGCCGCCCTGAGACCGGTCTTGGCCGGGGAGGGTGGGATATAAATAAAACATTATTATTAATTATTATTACTAAAAGGGGTTTAGGCAAATTCTTGGAGGAGGAGAGGGCTGTGGATGGCAACTAGGCAAGAGAGCTATATTCTCTCTGCCTCTTCAGTCTGAGGCTGCAGCCAGCAGCGCCTCTGAATGAGAGTTGCAGGAAACTTGGAAGGCAGAGTGACGGATGGCAGAGTGGTATTGTCTTTCCACTCTGGGGTTTCCCTCTCATTGCAACAGCTCCAGTCCATTCTTGGCTGTTTGCAGGACCATTTATATCACGCCACCCAAGGTCAGTGAAACAGTGACGTCTCTCAAGAAGTGTGCATGCACATAAAAACTTATACCAAGAACAAACTTAGTTGGTCTCTAAAGTGCTACTGGACAATTATTTATTTTTTTATATTTTTCCACCCAACATCAGTGTGTGACATTTCTTCTCCTGTTCCCAGCTGGTCTCTCTCTCCCCCCCCCCCCCGTTTCATCATCCGGTAGCTCAGCTCATTGAAATGGGAAAACACCAGCCTTCTGTGCAGCTTTTGACAAGAGCGGAGCTTCTGGTATAAGGCTAGCTTCTTTTTGTGGTGCTGTGTGGCAGCTTTTACATTTGCCACCACCTCCAAGCTCCCCCCCCCCCCAATTGTAGGCACCACCAGTGTTATGTACTGAAGTTCTCACCCTGGGCCAGCAGGGGGATACTGTAGATAGTTATGCAAATGAAGGATCGAAAGTGATGTTCAGTGATTGGATAGTTTTAGAAAGTTGCTACAGTAACGTTGTACTGGAGCTCGATATAAGCAGGTTGACTGAGCCCTTCAGTTCAGTTCTGCCCTGGCCTCTGAATGAACAAGAGCTGTTTGAAGAATCGCTGTGTCGTCTGGTATGTTCACCCACAACTTAACAACCAGCACTCCCAACAGCTGCTCATGGAGGGCAGCAGGGGTGGGTGGTTCCCCCCCTCTCTCTTATAATATTTTTTATTGGTTTTTACAAATATTTCCATCATAACGTCAATTTTACAAATAAAATAAAAAACAGTTGGCTATATTAGCTGGAACTTCCCTCATCCTCGACTAATGGTTTTCCAACTTAATCTCTAATATGCATTTTATAAATAATAAATAATTTTTTATTTATACCACGCCCTTCCCGGTTCAGAAAACCGGGCTCAGGGCGGCTAACAACAAATTTAAAACACTTAATTGATGCAACAAAAAACAGCATAAAATACAGTATAAAACGTGAATAACAATAAATTCAGAATTCAAAAATCAATTTGGGGGAAATCCATCCAATAAACATTAGATGACTGCCAGGGCTAGCTGGCTAAATTAGTCCCATTTGGGCCAGTGAGGAGACCAGGGGAGAATTAGCTGTGGGATCCCAGAGCGGGTGATCATAAAAAGGGGAGAGGGTGTTTTTTCGGGTGGCGGACTGCTAAAACCTGGAAGTACCGGAACGGGTTACTTCCGGGTTTTGGCGGGCGCGCAAGCGCAGAAGCGCCGAATCGCAACGCATGCATGCTCAGACACAGGTCCTCCAAGACCGTGATGAACAATAATGGAGGTAACGGACAACTCTGCCAGGTACCTTTTGTAATTTCTAGGCGTGGGTGGGTTTCTCTACTTGCCCCTGGACCACCCCAAGGAAGCAAGGGGGCAGGCCAGGGGCAAGTAGAGGAGTCCAGGAGCAGCGTCCGGAGTGCTGGTGAGCAGGGGGCACACTGGGCTGCCAGCCCTGACCTGGGGCAGCTTGTCACCCAGGCAGGTTTCTTGACTCTGCCTAATCAGGGAGCTGGCCCTGCCCCACTTTTCAACTTCAAAATGAGGAAAGCTGGTCAAAGTCATTGACACCCATGCTTATCCGGACTCCCCCCCCCTCCATTGACTCATAGAAATGCAAAGTTGGAAGGGGTCCTGTGGGTCAACCCCCTGCAATGCAGGAATCTCAACTGAACTATGCTCAGAGTCAAGAGTGGATTTCATGCTCTTTAGCGGTGAGGAGGAATGGAAGTTCCCCCAGGATGTCTGCTTTATATACATTATTTACACAATGGGCCCCACGTGATTGGCTAATTCCGGGATTCTCCTGTAGGCCAATCAGGTTGTGGATTCCCTTCCATCTGGAGCTGGATTGGGTGGCTCCTGTGGACCAATCAGACTGCTGCATTCTGGGTCCTATTGTTCTAGGACCAATGTATGACATTTCAACTCCTTCTAATACATGGAATCTTAAATAATATGTGCAATGCAAAAATTTCAATAACAATGACAGACGCAGCTCACTATTTTGAAGCCAAACAGTCCAGGTATTCCCGAAATAAGTCCGTGAGAATGACTATGTATACTTGTGGTGGTGCGATCCCAGCGGAACTCTGACGACGAGAGACCCAGATTTCAATCTCTGTTTCGTGAATCTCCTTCTGGTCGGCCCGAAAAGGGACTCTAAATGATGCCTGACTTGCTTATAAGAAGTTATTCATTATATAGTAGTTCCTTGAGATTCATTCTGGGGAATGTATATGGGAGAACAACAGCATGAACCAGAACGAATGTAGCCTTTGGTGGGGCCAGGACAAGTTCCCTGTACTGGGGTTAAGCCATGGGACAGGTGCAGTTCCTTTGAGCATGTGCAGAGTGCGTGTCATGGAGCTACATTAGCCATCCTCCACACAGTTAGCATTAGAAGAAATACCTGTATTCTCCAGACTGAATTCCAGGCAGACTTGGTGAACGGGGAGGGTGGTGTCTAGGCCAGGGCTTTCCTGGGGAAACTAGAATGGAGAGAGATTTACACCCCCTACATTTAGGATTTCTTCTCTTTTCAGACAGGTGCTTGCTCCTAGAGGGACTGAAGACGTGAATCTCTGAGCCAGACTCCCAAGTTCCGATCTGCAGAGACCAAAATCGTGTGCAATCGCCTTCTGATGGGCCAAGCATGGGTGGCAGTCCATTCAAGTTTTTACTTCTCTTTGGAATAGTCTTTCGCCTTGGTAAGTTGTCCAATTGCAATAGAAGGTCTGTCGCTCAGGTCTGATGGCATTGCCAGGGAGTGTTGATAGTGACCACCCCTATCAAAGCCTGGAGAAGTTCTGCCAGTCTGTACACAAAACAATGCTAAATATACCACATCAAGGGAAGCCATGTTGTTGTTGTTTAGTCGTTTAGTGGTGCCCAACTCTTCGTGACCCCCTGGACCAGAGCAGGCCAGGCCCTCCTGTCTTCCACTGCCTCCTGCAGTTTGGTCAAACTCATGCTGGTAGCTTTGAGAACACTGTCCCACCATCTCGTCCTCTGTCGTCCCCTTCTCCTTGCGCCCTCCATCTTCCCAACATCAGGGTCTTTTCCAGGGAGTTTTCTCTTCTCATGAGTTGGTCATAGTATTGCAGCCTCAGCTTCAGGATCTGTCCTTCCAGGGAGCACTCAGGGCTGATTTCCTTCAGAATGGAGAGGTTGGATCTTCTTGCAGTCCATGGGACTCTCAAGAGTCTCCTCCAGCACCAGATTTCAAAAGCATCCATTCTTTGGCGAACAGCCTTCTTCATGGTCCAGCTCTCACTTCCATATATCACTACTGGGAAAACCAGAGCTTGAACTATACGGACTTTTGTTGGCAAGGTGATGTCTGCTTTTTAAGGGAAGTTGAGTGTCCCACTCTATTCTGCCTTGGTCAGAGCACACCTGGAATACCTTGTCCAATTCAAGGGCACCACAGTTTAAGAAGGATGTTGGCAATCTGGAGCACATGCAGAGGAGAGAGACCAAGAGGGTGAAGGGTCTGGAAACTGAGACTTATGAGGAGTGGTTAAAGGAGCTGGGTGTGTTTAGCCTGGAAAAGAGGAGAATCCTCTGGAAAAACAATCTCTCAAAGGACCTGTTGATGGCATTTTACCATTGTACAGTGGAGAGTGTATTAACTTATGGTCTGTGTGTGTGGTTTGGGAGCTGCACCGTCAGGGAAAAAACAATGCTGTCCAGGGTTGTAAAGACTGCAGAGAGAATAATTGGGTGCACTCTTCCCACCTTGGATCAAATCTACGCTTCCAGGTGCCATAAGAAAGCGGCAGAGATAGCGCAGGATAGTGCTCACCCCGGAAATGATCTCTTTCAGCTTCTGCCTTCTGGAAGAAGGTCCAGGGTTAGAAAGACCAGGACTAGCCACCTGAGAAACAGTTTCTATCCAAATGCGATTTTGGTTTTAAATGCAGTGTAAGGTCTCTATGGGAGTATATTGTATTTAATTATGGGGCATCAGAGTTTTTAGGGGGCTAACCAGGCTGGGATAGCTGGGATAGCAGGCCTGTGGGTTTTTGAATGTCTGATGTAGATTTTTTCAATTTTGTTGTTCTGTATGGGACAATGACAGTAAAAATTAATCGTATTGTATTGTATTGTATTGTATTGTATTGTATCATATGAAAGCCATTATCAAATATCTCAAGGGCTGTCACATGGAGGAGGGAACCAGCATGTTTTTTCTGCTCTGGAGGGGAGGACTTGAACACATGACTTCAGGTTACAAGAAAGGAGATTCTGACTAAACATCAGGAAGAACTTCTGACAGTAAGAGCTGTTCGGCAGTGGAATGGTCTCCCTCGGGAGGTTGTGGACTCTCCTTCCTTGGAGGTTTTTAAGCATAGGCTGGATGGCCATCTGTCATGGGTACTTGAGTTTAGATTCTTGTCTTGCGGGGGTTGGACTAGATGACCCTTAGGACCCCTTCCAACCCTTCATTTCTATGGTTCTATGATTTTTTTATTCGATATTGTTTTGGGTGATTGTATTTTTTGCAAGTATACATTTTGTAGGGACGCGGATGGTGCTGTGGTCTAAACCACAGAGCCTAGGGCTTGCCGATCAGAAGGTCAGCGGTTCGAATCCCCTCGACGGGGTGAGCTCCTGTTGCTCGGTCCCAGCTCCTGCCAGCCTAGCAGTTCAAAAGCACATCAAGTGCAAGTAGATAAATAGGTACCGCTCCGGCGGGAAGGTAAACAGCGTTTCCGTGCGCTGCTCTGTTGCGTGGGAAGCGGCTTATTCATGCTGGCCACATGACCCGGAAGCTGTACGCCGGCTCCCTTGGCCAGTAAAGCGAGATGAGCGCCGCAACCCCAGAGTCGGCCATGACTGGACCTAATGGTCAGGGGTCCCTTTACCTTCACCTTATACGTTTTGTAACTTTTGGACTACAACTCCCATCACCGCTAGCTAGCAGGGCCAGTGGTCAGGGATGATGGAAACTGTAGTCTTTGTAGTCCAAAAACTGGCGACCCAAGTTTGAGGAATATGGCCTTATTTCCTTCCTTCCTTTTCTTTGCTTATCAGGAACTGGACCCACAGCACAGAATTCTCCCCCTACTTATGTGAATGAGCTCCAGGGAAGATCGGCTTTGCTTCGTATAAACATTCCCCCAGGAGAAACAGTAGCCAAAATCAAATTGGATTTCCAGTCCCGGACGGGCGAGATCAACCACCTTGCTGAAATAAGCAATGGAAGGTTGGAATATACCAGTGACCGGTTGGGGCAGCGGCTCATAATGGTCAATGAGACCACCCTGAAGATCAGCCACCTGCAAATGGAAGACAGTGGAGTCTACAAGGTTCGTGTGAGGTTTAATGGAACTTCATGGTATCCAACGTACTTCTTCAGTGTCACCGTCTCTGGTAAGCAATTATTCTAAGATCCTTCTCTGCCTCTGGTGGAACCGAACGTGGAACCTAAGAACCCAAGAAGAGCGTGCCCATCTTGTCCAGCTTCATCTTCTCACACTGGTCAGCCAGATGCCCATGCAAAAACAGCAATCAGGATTCGAACACAAGAGCCCTTTCCTCTCCAGTGGTTTCCAGCAAGAGGGTATTCAGAAGCATAGCTGCCTCTAGCTGTAGTGAACGCCACCAACTCAGGTGGCTTTAAAATAGGGCCAGGCAAGTTAATGGAGGATATCGATGGCTACTAGCGATGATGGCTAGGGTCTACTTCCTCCATTGGGGGCAGTGAGCTTCTGAGTCCCCGCTGCCAGGAATCCCAGGTGGAGGGAGTTTGCTGTGGTGGGTCAGGTCCTGGATGTGGGCACCTGGTTGGCCACTGTGAGAGAAGGCCGTTGGACTAGATGGGCCCCTTTGGTCCAATCCTGCTGATGGGTGCTTCTGATGTTCTTACATTGCAGCTATTTTTGGGGGGTGGGTGGGGGGGGGGAGTCAAGTTTAAAGCCCTAATCAGCCTTGGCCCAGTAGACCTGAAGGAGCATCTCCACCCCCATCGTTCTGCCCGGACACTGAGGTCCAGCTCCGAGGGCCTTCTGGCAGTTCCCTCCCTGCGAGAAGCCAAGTTACAGGGAACCAGGCAGAGGGCCTTCTCGGTGGTGGCGCCCTCCCTGTGGAACGCCCTCCCACCAGATGTCAAGGGGATAAAGAACTATCTGACTTTTAGAAGACATCTGAAGGCGGCTCTCTTTAGGGAAGTTTTTAATGTTTGATGTTGTGGCTTTTAAAATTAATATTCTGTTGGGAACTGCCCAGAGTATCTGGGGAAACCCAGCCAGATGGGCGGGGCATGTATATATGTATAAATAATAAAAAATATTAACAATAAATTAATAATGATAATAATAAGAAGAATAAGTAGTTCTGGAAAGCCCTGGTGCAAAAACAGCGTAGGTTTTTCATTCATTTACGGAGGGTAACCAAGATGACCAAGGGTCTGAAAACCAAGCCTTATGAGGGAGGTTGAGGGAGTTGGGGATGTTTCGCCTGGAGAAGAGCAGAGGGACAGGTGACACGAGGTAAAAAGGTAAAGGTACCCCCGCCCGTACGGGCCAGTCGTGTCCGACTCTAGGGTTGTGTGCTCATCTCACTCTAGAGGCCGTGAGCCGGTGCCGTCCGAAGACACTTCCGGGTCACGTGGCGAGCCAGCACCAGCGCAGCACACGGAAACGCCGTTTACCTTCCCGCTATTAAGTGGTATCTATTTATCTACTTGCACTTTGATGTGCTTTCAAACTGCTAGGTAGGCAGGAGCAGGGACCGAACGACGGGAGCTCACCCCGCTGCGGGGATTCGAACCGCCGACCATATGATCAGCAAGTCCTAGGCACTGAGGTTTTACCCACAGCGCCACCCGCGTCACGAGAGACACCTTCAAATATCTGAAGTGCTGTCACAGGGAAGATGGAGCACGCTTGTTTTCTGCTACTCCGGAGCCCTGAACCAATGGATTCAAACAGCAAGAAAGTATATTCTGACATAATAATAATAATAATAATAATAATAATATAATATATTTGTACCCCACCCATCTGGCTGGGTTTCCCCAGCCACTCTGGGCGGCTTCCAACAAAGTATTAAAATACAGGCCCTCGGATCTGGACCTCAGTGTCCGGGCAGAATGATGGGGATGGAGACGCTCCTTCAGGTATACTGGGCTGAGGCCGTTTAGGGCTTTCAAGGTCAGCACCAACACTTTGAATTGTGCTCGGAAACGTACTGGGAGCCAGTGAAGATCTTTCAGGACCAGTGTTATATGGTCCTGGCAACCACTCCCAGTCCCCAGTCTAGCTGCCGCATTCTGGATTAGTTGCAGTTTCCGGGTCACCTTCAAAGGTAGCCCCACATAGAGCGCATTGCAGGAGTCCACGTGGGAGATAACTAGAGCAAAGACTAAACCTTTGGAATAGCTTCCTGACAGTAATAACTGTTCAGTGGTGGAACGGTCTCCTTCAGAAGGTGGTGGACTCTCCTTCCTTGGGGGTTTTGAAGCAGAGGTAGGTGGCCACCTGTCAGGGGTGATCTAGTTGAGATTCCTGCATGGAGGGAGCTGGGAGTACAGGACCCTTGGAAATCCTTTGTACAACTCTGTGATTCATTTTTTAAAAAATAAATTTTTATTAGTTTCTCAACATATCATTTTCATCAATAATTAAACATACTTTTATATCTTATACCATTTTTTTGACTTCCATCAATCACATCTGAAAATTTTCCAATCTATTCACTTAATATACATTTCTTACTTTTATTATTACTTTTAAATCTCATAACTCATATCTCTATTCTTTCTCTACTTTGCAATGTTTCATATATTTCTCCTTACAAAACTTCCTGTAGTCCTACTAGCGTAATTTGTTGATTACAGTTGCTCTTCAAATAGTTTGTGTACGTCTTCCAATCTTCTGTAAATCTCTGGTCCCGCAGGTTTCGAATCCTTCCTGTCATTTTGTCCAATTCTGCATAGTCCATTATTTTTGTCTGCTATTCTTCTTTCGTCGGAATTTCTTCTTGCTTCCATTTCTGGGCTAACAATACTCTTGCCGCTGTTGTTGCATATAAGAACCATTTAACATCTTGCCTGTTAATATCCTCACCTATATAACTCATTTTTAACAGCTCCAGTGCCAAAGCCACAGATCACTCGGCTAGACATCTCCAAGACTTCAGAGGGCGTCAACGTGACCCTGCAGTGCCTGGCACCTGGAGAGGAAAAGATTGAAATCTCCTGGGGAAGAGGGGACCCTGCCAGCCCCTTGGAAGAAAGCTCAGATAGGCACTGCCTCTCTGGCAATGACACTGTTCTAGAGTTGTTCTGGCAAACCTGTTCCACAAACTCCACCATCATCACCTGCCAAGCCAGCAATGCTGTCGATCGGAAGAATGCCTCATATGACTTGAACAGCGTCCTCGAGTGTGAAGGTGTGTGCCTGATTGACCCCATTATGCACTGCTTGCATTTCCCCGAGCCTTTGAGGCAGTAGCAGTGGGTGCAAAATGTACTATCCATCAGGCTGAGAATTTTTCCACCTTGGTTTTTAAATATTTGAGTGTTGTGATTTGGCGATTTGATGGCAATTTGGATGGATTCTTGAGCTGGGATTCCTGCATTGCTGGGGGTTGGACTAGATAAGCCCTGGGGCTCCCTTCCAGTTCTGCAATTCTATCATGTCACCTCCTCTGCAAGTGTATTAACTAAGTTGAAATGAAATGATGCTTATCCCTTAAAGCACTGTACAGTGGTACCTCTGGATGCGAGTAGACCATAATATGCGACTGCGCGTGTCGCGTTTTGCCGCTTCTGCACATGCGCGTGACATCATTTTGAGTGTCTGCACATGCGCGAGCGGCAAAACCCGAAAGTAACGTGCTCCGTTACTTCCAGGTCGCCGCGGAGCGTAACTTGAAAACACTCAACCTGAAGCATATTTCATAGAATCATAGAGTTGGAAGAGACCACAAGGGCCATCGAGTCCAACCCCCTGCCAAGCAGGGGGTTTTAACCCGAGATATGACTGTATTCAGTTTGAGTAATGAGCCGTTAAGTTGGTTCCCTGAAAACTGGACTTTGGCTTCCAGTATTCCAAAACTGCAAAATTGGGATGGAGTGTTCGGCAGTCCAGGCAGCTGTGTGGTATATACTGCATTTGCTCAGCTAGAAAAGCAAATTAAGGTTTTGTGACAGCCCAACTCTCATTCTGCCTGGAGAAAAGCTGAAATCAGTTCACTATCTTTTCTGATGCCCTCCGTTGTTGTTGCTGTCGCCCTCAAGGGACAATTTTTGCTTATTATTGCAGGTGCAAATCAGAATAATTTTTGGATTATTTTTGGGAGTATTTTTGGGATCATTGTTGCTCCCGTTGCTCTCGTTGCTCTCGGACTCCTCATCTATTGGAAGTGGGAAGCATTAACATCCAGATGTCAAACGGTAGGAATGTGTGTGTGTTATTCTTCTGCCCCTCTCATCTGAGTTTGGGTTGCCACTTATTGTTTTCCCTTCCTCTTTGTTTATCCAGAGAGGCAGAATCTGGGCAGTTCCTCCAAATGATGTGTTTCATTTTACGTGCCACAGTTTTTACATCCGCAAGGCCAAAGGCACAATTGGGTGCCACCCGATATTAACGCTCCTCTAGCGCTTTCTCTCAAGTATTTCCGAATAAGGTTGGAACTCCACAAAGATTTGAATCCTCTTTACAAAACTGCTTTTAAGCAACCTACAAGTTTCGAGGTTTCCACATTTAAAACCATTAGTGAATATTCCTGGGTTATTTTCAGGAAGTCTGAGGCTTAAGGGTTTCCAGCAGAGGAGCATGTCCCTCTACCAGTGGGGGGAGGAAAAGTGCTGCCGCACCTGCCACCCACTGTGTGTGTGTGTGTGTGTGTGTGTGTGTGTTGTATTGTGTGCTGAGATTCCTCCTGTCTGGTTGATGGAGCTCCTTTGTAGCACTATGCCAGTTGTGCCTGGGTTTAGGTGGGCTCAATTCTGTTTTAGGAGCTGGTGCCAGGCCCAGCACACTAGATCCTCTTAAGTCTCACCCAAGGATCCTCACCATCAACTTAATCAACAGCCCTGTTTCTTCCTTTGCCTGCAGGTTTTCTGCCGCAAGAATTCCACATCCAACACAACTGAATTGCAGGAAGTGGTAACTTCACCAAGTGCCTCTCAAAATGGCTATTTAGCATGTCCACCTTCGGAGCCAGACGAAACCAGTGACTCCACCCACAGACCACATGAAAACTCCTGATGGGTCTTGGCAGACCTCTTCCTGATTTTTGCAAAGTACCGTGCCAAGGGCTGTTTTTAATTCGATTTTTTACTACTTCCCTTATTTCTTATATTGCACTTTGTTGCATTACAATTTGCACTGGTTATAATTTAAATTGCAATGCAGTACAATGCAATACAAGGAAGTTCAATGTGAATATTTAATGTGATGGACGGTGCCATCTCCTGCCTGCAAGCACAAATTCGCAGACAACCCACAGGGCTCCTGTCTGCTCAAAAGATTCCAAAATACTCTTCTTGGAGGTTCTATTAATTGGGACTGTGCAAATCGTATCAGTTCATTTTTGGGAGTGCTTCATTTCTCCTTTTTATAAACTCACATTTGGTTCATCACATTTTCACTTTGATTTGCTGGGGAATCCCTAGACTAGGTCCAAGCCCTGATCGTGGGTTGGGGGACCATCCAGTCATATGGAAGGCTTCCTGATCTGCCTGCGGTTCTCCTAGAAGCATTTCAGCAACTGTCATGCAGAGTGCACTGTGGGACGGAATGGACCTCCTGCCTGATCTCATGTGCAATAAGCTGCGATCAAATGCCATTTTCTTCTCTGACATTTGAATGTGTTTCTATTTTTAACTATAGCGCTTTTATCACTGTAGCATTCTTGGTCTTCCTGAAGGACTTCCAGTGGGTGTTGTTGTTGTTTAGTCGTTTAGTCGTGTCCGCCTCTTCGTGGCCCCCTGGACCAGAGCATGCCAGGCACTCCTGTCTTCCACTGCCTCCCACAGTTTGGTCAAACTCATGCTGCTCTCTTCGAGAACACTGTCCCACCATCTCGTCCTCTGTCGTCCCCTTCTCCTTCTGCCCTCCATCTTTCCCAACATCAGGGTCTTTTCCAGGGAGTCTTCTCTTCTCATGAGGTGGCCAAAGTCTTGGAGCCAGAATTCAAAAGCATCCATTCTTTGGTGATCCAGTGGGCAGGGTAGGATATAGTTTTGATAGTTATGTTTAAGAGTGATGCTTATGATGCAATTTGTGCATTATACAGTAAGTCTAATGAATTTAAGGAAAACTCAACCTTTATAATCATGATAGGCAGTTCTGTGTTTCTAGGAAAAGGTGCTGGAACACCCCTCTCGTTCTCTTAGAATGACAATGGCACCCACCTGAGAGGTGTCAGAACTGAGTTCTGGCAAGTTCATAGAATCATAGAATCCTAGAGTTGGAAGAGACCCCAAGGGCCATCGAGTCCAACCCCCTGCCAAGCAGGAAACACCATCAGAGCACTCCTGACATATGGTTGTCAAGCCTCTGCTTAAAGACCTCCAAAGGAGGAGACTCCACCACACTCCTGGGCAGCAAATTCCACTGTCAAACAGCTCTTACTGCCAGGAAGTTCTTCCTCATGTTTAGGTGGAATCTTCTTTCTTGTAGTTTGGATCCATTGCTCCGTATCCGCTTCTCTGGAGCAGCAGAAAACAACCTTTCTCCCTCCTCTATGTGACATCCTTTTATATATTTGAACATGGCTATCATATCACCCCTTAACCTCCTCTTCTCCAGGCTAAACATGCCCAGCTCCCTTAGCCGTTCCTCATAAGGCATCGTTTCCAGGCCTTTGACCATTTTGGTTGCCCTCCTCTGGACACGTTCCAGTTTGTCAGTGTCCTTCTTGAACTGTGGTGCCCAGAACTGGACACAGTACTCCAGGTGAGGTCTGACCAGAGCAGAATACAGTGGCACTATTACTTCCCTTGATCTAGATGCTATACTCCTATTGATGCAGCCCAGAATTGCATTGGCTTTTTTAGCTGCCGCGTCACACTGTTGGCTCATGTCAAGTTTGTGGTCAACCAAGACTCCTAGATCCTTTTCACATGTACTGCTCTCAAGCCAGGTGTCACCCATCTTGTATTTGTGCCTCTCATTTTTTTTGCCCAAGTGCAATACTTTACATTTCTCCCTGTTAAAATTCATCTTGTTTGTTTTTGCCCAGTTCTCTAATCTGTCAAGGTCGTTTTGAAGTGTGATCCTGTCCTCTGGGGTGTTAGCCACCCCTCCCAGTTTGGTGTCATCTGCAAATTTGATCAGGATGCCCTTGAGTCCATCATCCAAGTCGTTGATAAAGATGTTGAATAAGACTGGGCCCAAGACAGAACCCTGTGGCACCCCACTAGTCACTCTTCTCCAGGATGAAGAGGAACCATTGATGAGCACCCTTTGGGTTCGGTCAGTCAGCCAGTTACAAATCCACTGAGTGGTAGCATAGTCAAGACCGCATTTTACCAGCTTCTTTACAAGAATATCATGGGGCACCTTGTCAAATGCCTTGCTGAAATCAAGGTAGGCTACATCCACTGCGTTCCCTTCATCTACCAGGCCTGTAATTCTGTCAAAAAACGAGATCAGGTTAGTCTGACATGACTTATTTTTCAGAAATCCATGCTGACTATTGGTGATCACAGCATTCCTTTCTTGGTGCTCACAGACTGTTTGCTTAATGATCTGCTCCAGAATCTTCCCTGCTATTGATGTCAGACTGACTGGGCGATAATTATTCGGGTCCTCTCTTTTCCCCTTTTTGAAAATAGGGACAACATTTGCCCTCCTCCAGTCTGCCGGGACTTCGCCTGTTCTCCAGGAATTCTCAAGATGACTGCCAGTGGTTCTGAGATCACGTCTGCCAGTTCTTTTAATACTCTTGGATGCAGTTCATCTGGCCCTGGAGACTTGAATACATCTAAACTGGCCAAGTATTCTTGTACTATCTCCTTAGTTATTCTGGGCTGTGTTTCCTTTGCTGAATCATTTGCTCCAAATTCTTCAGGTCGGGCATTGTTTTCTTTATCGGAGAAGACTGAGGCAAAGAAGGCATTGAGGAGTTCAGCCCTTTCTGTGTCCCCTGTTTGCATTTCACCATCTTCTCCTCTGAGTGACCCCACTGTTTCTTTGTTCTTCCTTTTGCTACGAACATACCCATAAAAGCCTTTTTTGTTGCTTTTAACCTCTCTAGCAAGCCTGAGTTCATTCTGTGCTTTAGCTTTTCTGACTTTGTGTCTACATGTGCTGGCTATTTGTTTGAATTCCTCTTTGGTGGTTTCCCCCCTTTTCCATTTTTTGTACACATCCTTTTTTAATCTTAACTCAGTTAAAACTCAGTAGTCAGTTGATTGACTACTTCCTCTAATGTTGTATCGACTGAATGTTATCCTTTGTGAATCCACTGTACATTTTCCACTTAAGAACTGTGAAATAATGCCTGTTACCAATATTTTGTTAGGCAAAAAGCTGCTAATAACATTGTCCAGGCTTCTGCCCCAGGGAAACAGCTTTGGTGCTACCAATGCAGCGGTTAGACTTCACTCCTCGAGGGGCACGCCATAGTCTCTCGAGACAGATGGATGCCAACAGCAATAAATTACGCCAATAAACTTTCTTTTAGAGTCTTAAGAGATGAAGAATGCACATATACCCTCATCTCTTTGTCTTAGTGTTAGCTCCTTGGAGGCAACCAGCTTGAATCAAGCTGTAAAAAAGGAGACAGAAGGAAGTCTACGTTTTATTTTCCTTTTCTCTCTCTCTTGTTGGTCTATCTTTGTTCTTTCTAATTTCTTTTTCTACCTTGCAGTTTTATAAGCTCTTTTCATGTATATTTTTGTGTTTTTCATAATTTATTTAAATGTATTTGTATGTATGTAGAAATTGAATTAAAATAAAGGACAAAAAGGGAGGTAGAATTACCAGCTGTGCCTTACACTACGACCAGCAATGTATGAACAAATTTATGTAGCTGACATCATGTATCTTTTGTTGGTTTTGTAATGTTTGAAACCTAAGTCTTTTTAAGTAAAGCTTTGAAAACCATATTTGGGATTGAAGAGTTTTATTTCCACACAAAAGGCAGCAGAGATTAAAAAACAAGAACAACCCTCCATTTGCTTCAACACTCGCAATACGTTTGCCATGTTGGCAGCTGGAAGCAGGAGTCCAGCGACATCGGAAGGAGGGCATATTCCCCAAAGGTTTGGAGGCTGGAGTGCCATGGAATGAGGTTCGGCCACCGACAGGCCCCTAAGTCTCAGGTTGCCTGCCTGTGTCATCCAGGGCCACCCCTGCCTTTGGCTACGGAGAACGGTGCCTAGTTAGTGGCCTTAGTCTGCAGATCGGGGCCAGAGAGCGGGGCATATGTGGCCCCCCAGTCCTCTCCATCACCTTACTGAGCTTGGGAGTGTTGCGGGACTCCCCACACCAACCACCCTCCCTGACTGTGTGCCACGCTGGCTGCTGGGGATGGTGGCTGTTGGGAGTCCGGGAACGCCCAGAGGGCAGCATGTTACACAACACACCAGAGAAAACCAAATAAAAAAATCCATTCCAGTATCACCTTAAAGGGACCCCTGACCATTAGGTCCAGTCGTGGCTGACCCTGGGGTTGCAGCGCTCATCTCACTTTATTGGCCGAGGAAGCCAGCGTACAGCTTCCGAGTCATGTGACCAGCAGGACTAAGCCGCTTCTGGCGAACCAGAGCAGCGCACGGAAACGCCATTTACCTTCCCGCTGGAGCGGTACCTATTTATCTACTTGCACTTTGAGGTGCTTTCGAACTGCCAGGTTGGCAGGAGCAGGGACCGAGCAACTGGAGCTCACCCCGTCGTGGGGATTCGAACCACGACGCTGCAACCCCAGAATTGGTCACGACTGGACCTAACGGTTAGGGGTCCCTTTATCTTTACCTTTACCATCCCATTATGGGGCAGGTAGGCATTGTGATTGAGATGGTTATCTGTCTGACACTCTTGGAGCAGGATATCACTAGTTATGACTTCGGTGATTATGGTGGGCTCTCACCCACTTCCCTGGGTCCTAAATGCCATTGGAACTGAGAAGATACAACAGGTGATTTCTTATGAATGTCTAAAGTTTTCCCACTGAGCCTGTACGTGGATACATTTATCAGCAAATTGCTGCATTTGGTAATGTGCAGCGGAGGCTCTTCGTCTTTGCCTTGCGGTGTGCAGAGGCAAGGCTCGTGAGACAATTTCCCGGTAACAATGCCAAACACACACACACACACACACGCACACACAGTTTTGTCTGCCTCACGACACAGTTCCCTGAATCAAGAAGCATTGCAAAATAACCTTTGCAGAGAAAAAAGAAAAGAAAAGAAAACAGGAAGTGGTTATGTTATCCACATCAAGACGCACAGATAACCACCCTTGTCTCAAGCAAGCATTCCTTGCTGCTGGTCTCTCCAGGTCCTTTGAAAGGGTAAGTTCTGTTCTGGGACTGGGGAGGAGGGATAGCTGATTGACCAAGGTCCAGTCTTTCTGAGCTTTGTGCACCTTGATCACTGAACCCAGAGCAGCTGGACTGATCCCTTGTGCTCCATCTTGACCACTGAGATCATCTGATGGGACACGTCTGGACAGGGCTTTGCTTGGCACAGGGCCTTGGAGGTGGCAGGCCCTACTCTGGAACTCGCTGCTGGCAGAAGAGGTTCAGCAGGAATCCTTGCTGCCTGTGAGCCAAGTACTGTGGTACCTCGGGTTACAGACGCTTCAGGTTACAGATGCTTCAGGTTGCAGACTCTGCTAACCCAGAAATAGTACCTCGGGTTAAGAACTTTGCTTCAGGATGAGAACAGAAATCGCGCAACGGCAGCAGGAGGCCCCATTAGATAAAGTGGTGCTTCAGGTTAAGAACAGTTTCAGGTTAAGAACGGACCTCCAGAACGAATTAAGTTCTTAACCCGAGGTACCACTGTAGTTGCATGAAGTGGGAAATGTGGTGGGGGTGGCAGGAGGTTGGTGGGCAGAGCCAGCCCCTAGGACTCACATAACTTTGCAAAGTCATTTCCCCAAATAGAATGCCTGAGTTCAAAGCCCCCACTTGGCCATCACGAAGCTCCCAGGAGGTCATGCCACTGCCTCTCAGCCTAACCCACCTCACAGGGTTGATGTGGGGTTTAAATGAGGAGGGCAAGAACCATCTATGCCACCTTGAGCTCCTCAAGAGAACAGGTGAGATAGAAAGGCAATAAGAAAGTGAATAAGATTAAGCCTTGAGATGTGTAAGATGGAACTCGGGAGAAGAGAGCCCATGAGCATCTAACCCAGTGCTGTTGTTGTTTTAAATGAGCTAACAACAACAACAATAATAATTTATTATTTATACCCCGCCCATCTGGCTGGGTTCCCCCAGCCACTCTGGGCGGCTTCCAACACAATATTAAAATACAGTTACAGATAGGTAGCCGTGTTGGTCTGCCATAGTCAAAATAAAAAAATTCCTTCCAGTAGCACCTTAAAGACCAACTAAGTTAGTTCTTGGTATGAGCTTTCGTATCTGAAGAAGTGTGCATGCACACGAAAGCTCATACCAAGAACTAACTTAGTTGGTCTTTAAGGTGCTACTGGAAGGAATTTTTTTATTAAAATACAGTAATACAGTAATCAAACTTCCCTAAACAACTATTGTTGCACTCAGTGCAGAAATTAGGGAAAGGCTGTAATATGGAGAGGTCCAGTGCTTCCCCCCCAAGACAAATACAGTGGAACCTCAGTTCTCGAACGTCTCCGTTGACCAGCGTTTCGGAACCTGAACGCCGAAAACCCGGAAGGAAATGCTTCCATTTTCAAACGCGCCTCGGAACTTGAATGGCTTCCGCTGCATGTTTTTCAATTTTCTCAGATGAATTTGCTGACGTGTCTTGGTTTCCGAACGTTTCGGAAGTCGAACGGTCTTCCTGAATGGATCACATTTGAAAATTGAGGTTCTGCTGTAAATGCTGGAACTTGCCGTGAAGTGGTTAGAGTAAGTCGACTTGGGGCAGCCCTGAACAGATGCTGGCTTGACTACAGTTGGGTACTCCCCTGGTAGAGGTGCTATCAAGTATGGCAAGCTGTCTCCCTCACTACTTTGGGAGTTGCTCCTGGTTCTGGTGCAGGTCAGTTAAATGTGCCCTGACTCCCTTCTGCTCTAGGCCAGCTTGGAAGAGAGCCCTTTTGCAAAAGCGCATGCATGCAATGGGAGAGGCCTGGCTAGAGGACTTAAAGGAGCGTCTCCACCCCCATCGTTCTACCCGGACACTGAGGTCCAGCTCCGAGGGCCTTCTGGCGGTTCCCTCCCTGCTAGAAGCCAAGTTACAGGGAACCAGGCAGAGGGCCTTCTCGGTAGTGGCTCCCGCCCTGTGGAACGCCCTCCCACCAGATGTCAAAGAGAACAACAACTACCAGGCTTTTAGAAGACATCTGAAGGCAGCCCTGTTTCGGGAAGCTTTTAATGTTTGATGTATTATAGTATTTTAATATTCTTTTGGAAGCTGCCCAGAGTGGCTGGGGAAGCCCAGCCAGATGGGCGGGGTATAAATAATAAATTATTATTATTATTAAAGCTGGCTGTTGCTACAGGGGAGTTGGATTGAAGAAAAGGAAATAAGAATTGGCTCCACTCCACCGGAGAGACCTGTCAGGAGTAAGCCTGGACCAATGGTACCAAATAGTATGGGAAACAGCCCTACTAGAAAAATTAACCAATAAGCTGAAACTGACACGGGGACAAACAGAAGAAGACACCTTCACCCCGGTATGGTTCCCCATTATCACATACACAGCCCAACAAGACAACGACAATAATCCACCAACAGCATACAAATCAATATGGCTAACTTGATCCAAAACACCCACCCACCTACCCCACTCACACACGAAAACAAAGACCACCACAGCCAACCACAAATGAACAACCACACCCTGGGCCAACCCCAACCTGTCTGACCACCAAAGGAACACAAGTGAACAGCAGAGAACGTGCACAAGCAACGCTGACACCAAACCCCACATATATTAGGTAAAATAGAAATATTGCCACCTGACCCCACTCACCTTCCCCCCTCTACCTCTTTTCCCCTTTTCTTCCTAATGTTTCAACAAATGAAACTGATTTGTAAGAATGTTACATGGAAAAAATACGAGAGAGACATTACACATACTTCTGTAAATCAAGAAAATCTTTAATAAAAATACATTTAAAAAAAAAGAAAAAAGAATTGGCTCCGCTACAAAGCTTTACCAAGCGCAGCTGGGAGCCAGATGAAGCCGTAGGTCTAAAAGAAGTGTAGACTTGCATGCGCTGGCCAGCTTCTGGGGCTTCTCAGAAGTACATAAAGGCAAGAAGAGGGTGAGGGGAGTGCTGGCCTGCAATGGTGCCCATCTGAGAAGTGCCAGAAATGTGCTCTGGTGCCCTCCGGCTGGGAAGAAAGACTGGGTAGGTCACTAATGCAGGCGAATAAGGTAAAGGTAAAGAGACCCCTGACCATTAGGTCCAGTCGTGACTGACTCTGGGGTTGCGGCACTCATGTCACTTTATTGGCCGAGGGAGCCGGCGTAGAGCTTCCGGGTCATGTGGCCAGCAGGACTAAGATGCTTCTGGCGAACCAGAGCAGCGCACGGAAATGCCATTTACCTTCCCGCCAGAGCGGTACCTATTTATCTACTTGCACTTTGACGTGCTTTCGAACTGCTAGGTGGGCAGGAGCAGTGACCGAACAACAGGAGCTCACCCCGTCGCGGGGATTCAAACCACCGATCTTCTGATCAGCAAGTCCTAGGCTCTGTGGTTTAACCCACAGCACCACCCGCGTCCCTAATGCAGGCGAATATGTAACATCAAAAAAGGAAGAGCAGGATGTACTGTATAGCGGTGATAAGGGGACAGGAAGTGTGTTTGGAGGGATGGAGCCTGACATGAGCGTGATGAAGGAAATCTCACCCCCTCCACTCCTCAGTGGCTCTCCTGGACTTGCACCACATGACACCGTTTGTGCCTTTGCAGGAGAAGGAAAGCGGAAATCTTGCTTCTTGAACCACCACTTCAAATTGCTTCCGCAATAAAGTTGTTGATGCATCTATCTGTCCACCGCAGGCCAAGATGACTGCGGGAGGTTCAAGCGAAGGCTCCCTCACCCTCTTGGGGGTCCTCATCGGCTTGTTCTTTGGTGAGTTACCAGAGGTTCACCTCAGAGGTTTCCCTGGATAGGTTTTCTTTAAAATGTATGAGCAATCACACGGGGCTGCTTAAATAGATTGGGAATATGTTTATGAAATATACTCGGAGTCGAGTGTGGATTTCATGCTCTTTATTCAGCTCATAGTGGTGAGGAGGAATGGAAGTTCTCCTAGAATGTCTGCTTTATATACATTATTTACACAATGGGCCCCATGTGATTGGCTAATTCTGGGATTAACCTGTAGGCCAATCAGGTTGCGGATTCACTTCCACCTGGAGCTGGATTGGGTGGCTCCTGTGGACCAATCAGACTGCTGCATTCTGGGTCCTATTGTTCTAGGACCAATCAGACTGCTGCATTCTGAATCTTATTGTTCTAGGATCAATCAGACTACTGCGTTGTGGATCCTATTCAACTCAGTACATAACAGTTTAACTCTGTCATATGCCATTTTCCCGGTCAAAATCCTCCCTAAAAACAGCCGCTGTTAGACTCTGTGTGCCAGGGCCCTCTCTTCAAAAGCCTCAGGAGCTATTAGGTTGCGGTGGCTGAATAGATCCTTCATGTTCAGAGGCACTCTACCTTGGAATATCATTCACTGCCGGGGGGGGGGGGGGAGAGGCAGAGAGAGGCAGAAGAGAGCAAGGAACACCTTATGCTTTTACGCCCCGCTATTTGGGTTCCAGAGACACCTGGTTGTCTGAAGTGGAAGGCAAAGTGATGGGCCAGACAGAGCTTTGACTGGGTGGGAGTTATTCTTCATTTTTTAAAAAATCATTTTTTATATTTACACAATAATATTTAAGAAAATACAAACCATACATTTATCATTGACTTCCCTCGCCCCCGTCTCCCCCGTCCCCGTTTCGTTTTATTAAACATTTGCCACTGCATATTTTGAGTTTTCTGCATTCTCTCTTTCCTAGTTTTATTTCAGTATCATCATTATCACTTTTAATTTGTATCCCGTCTTTCTATCTTACAATACTCAAGGTGGTTTACAAGCTGAAGAAACAAAGAATGTACACCTTATAACAAGCTAATGCAATAAAAAAATGTGACAATAAAACAGCTTTAAAATAAGCATTCTACATATACTTCATACTGCTGAATTTATCCTAATCCTGTTATCATTTTAATATGTTAACAATGCTAGTCAGTGCAGACACTGCTGAGTATAATGGTCTGACTGTATATGTTCCTATGCATAGCTGTCAACCGTCCCTTATTTGGCGGGAAAGTCCCTTATCCCAGCGCCGTGTCCCACTGCTGTCCCTTATGGATGATGTCCCTTAAATTTCCCGGGTTTCAAAGGAAGCAGCTCCTCTCCCTCCCTCCCTGCCGGCCAGGGAGAAGGGAGGCTCCAACTGTGTTGCTTGGCTGTGTTGCTCACCCAATAAGGAGTCTAAGAACGACTGGGGGGTGGAGCTTGCATGCCTTGTGCCGATCAAATCGGCCGCGTTGCTGGGGACTCGCCTTTGCTCGGTGCTTCCCAGTGGAGAGGTGATGCTGGTTTTCCTTGCTGTGTCCCCTTTGCCGGGTTGCTGCGCTATGGGAACCACCACTTGAGGCTTCGTTTGGCTGCTGGATGACTAAAATCCCTTATTTTGGCTGCTGATCCCTTATTTTCGAGGCTGCTGGTCCCTTATTTTCAAATCTGTAAGTTGACAGCTATGTTCCTATGTTCCTATGATCCAAGATGCAGCCACCAACTTGCACAGCTTTCAAAGAGGAAGAGATGGAAGGAGGAGATGGTTGTCAGCCTCAATGGATATGTTTCCCTCCCACTGTTGGACGCAGCAATGCTTCTGAAGACCAGTTGCTGAAGCCCCAGAAGGGGAGAAGAGCAGCTGTGCTCAGGTCTTGCTTGTGAGCTTGCCTTTGGGGTACCTGGTTGGCTACCAGGATGCTGGACTAGATGGGCCCCATTGGCCTCATCCATTACGCTCTTCTCATGTTCTTATGGAGCAGCATATTGCCCAAACCAATAGCCCCAAATACAACTCTCTCCAAGCTTTACATCATGTCTCGGAAGACCAATTTCCTCCTCCTCCTCCTCCCCCCTCCCCCCCTCCTCCTCCTCCTCCTCCTCCTCCTCCTCCTCTTCTTCTTCTTCTTCTTCTTCTTCTTCTTCTTCCTCTTCCTCTTCCTCTTCCTCTCCTTCTCCTCCTTGATTTTCCTCTTCTTTCCTGACCTTCTTGATTTTTTCCTCCTCCTCCTCCTCCTCCTCCTCCTTTTCCTCCTTCATTTTCTTGTTCTCATTCTCTGGATCTTCTTCTCCTCCTCAACTCTTTCTTCTTCCTCTTCTTCATTAGGTGCTGTTGCTAACCCCAAAAAAGCTCCTCTTCATCAGGTTACTGGGATGGCTGGAAAACCAGTCCTTTTCCCTTTAAACATAACCTCTGGGGAAACTGTGCTGATGATCAAATGGGACTTATACCCCCGAAATGGCACCCCCTTTGAGCTTGCTGTGCTCAGGAACGGACAACTGAGGACTTCTAACCTGAAAGACATGGACAGACTAGACGTGCTTAATGAGACCACGCTGCGGATCAAGGCCTTGCAGGAAAACGAGACTGGGGTTTTGAACTGCCGAGTGACATACACCACCTCCAAGATGGAAATATTCTCATTCAATCTCACTGTCTCTGGTAAGTCACGACGAATCCGTCCATTTTTCTCCATCCTTCTGAGCAATTAATAAGATGGCTGCAACTTTCCCCCTGACAGTTCCTGCACCAGAGAGTGACCCACCTGATGTGCCCAGTGTTTCCCACAGTGAAGGTAAGCAATTCATTGCTCCCCTACCCCATTCTCCACATTTTCTGCCTGGGAAATTTAAGCATTCATATATAATTCATAGGGACGTGGGTGGCGCTGTGGGTTAAACCACAGAGCCTAGGACTTGCTGATCACACCCATGACGGGGTGAGCTCCCGTTGCTCTGTCCCAGCTCCTGCCCACCTAGCAGTTCGAAAGCAAGTGCAAGTAGGTAAATAGGTACCGCTCTGGCGGGAAGGTAAACAGCATTTCTATGCGCTGCTCTGGTTCGCCAGAAGCGGCTTAGTCCTGCTGGCCACATGACCCGGAAGCTGTATGCCGGATCCCTTCGCCAGTAAAGCAAGATGAGCACCGCAAGCCCAGAGTCGGTCACGACTGGACCTAATGGTCAGGGGTCCCTTTATCTTTACCTTAAGTTGTGTTTTGCTGGAAATTCTGTTGTGTGTAACAGAATTTGCACCCTGTTCTCTCGAAACTGAAGCCCCTTGTGTTTTCAGTGTTCCTACATGCTTAGCTTTGGAGCACACAGAGCAGCTCTGCCTCAGTGCCCCCCCTTGTCCCCCCTTGCCTCTTATTCCACAGCCTGCCAGGGGTGCTGGCACCCACTCTGGGCACCCACTCTGGGAACTACTGAGTTAAAGCTATTTCCAAATGCGTACATACCATGCAGGGACAGTTATTAATTCACACCATTAAGGTGCACCAAATGCCTGAGTTTCTATCACTTCGATAGCTTTGTCCTGTCCAGCAATCTATAAACATTTTAATAGAACAAAATCCTTCGGTTTAAAGCTATGGAGAACTTAATAGTTTTGGATTGCACATTGAACCCATTTGCTTATTTTCATCATTTAATACCCTCATTTTACCTCGGGATGCGCAAACTGGCATTTCGATTGCAGAAGCTCCTAAGGGATAATGTTTGTTCATTGCAGGGGAATGGAGGAAGACCCTGGTGTGGTTCATTGTTGCCATGGTGGTTGCCGGTTTTCGCTTCATGCAAATAGTTTTCAGAAGGCGTGAAAGAGGTAGGGAAGATGCGTGTGTTTGTTTATTCATAAGACTTCTCACCTGCCCTTCGCCATAAGGTCCCAGGGTGGGTTACAGCCAGGCCTAGGCCATTGTAAGGACAGATTAGAAAGGACCCAACCAAAATGATGATGATGGGGATGGGACAACTCCCTGATGAAGAACGGTTGCAGCATTAGTGAGGCGAGGAAGAGGCTGTCAAGAATTCTGCTCATATGGATCCAGAGCAGATCCCAATGTATAGTTAGCAGAGTAAAACTTAAAACACGTTGCAGGATTCCCCCCCAAAATAGACCAGAGGCAATTCGTATTTCATTCAGCAAAGCTACTGAAGGCAAAAGAGCATAATGGTCACAAATCCATATACATTCAGGATTGTCCATAAGAAACCCACTTGCAGCAGACTTAACTTAAAACTTAGAGAGAGCCAGTGTGGCGTAGTGGTTAAGAGCTGGGGAACCGGGTTCGCGTCTCCGCTCCTCCACATGCAGTTGCTGGGTGACCTTAGGTTGGTCACACTTCTCTGAAGTCTCCCAGCCTCACTCACCTCAGAGTGTTTGTTGTGGGGGAGGAAGGCAAAGGAGATTGTTAGCTGCTTTGAGACTCCTTCAGGTAGTGATAAAGCGGGATATCAAATCCAAACTCCTCCTCCTCCTCTTCTTCTTCTTCTTTCAATAACTTATAGTAAGACTAAAACCTTAACACTAAGCATACTATAAACAGAACACCACACCAAATGCAAACTGACAGAGGCAACACAATAGAAGTTTGTTAAAAATGTACATGGCATGGAAAATGTGGTTAGAGAAAGGGTTTTCTCCCTCTCTCATCACACTGGAATTTTTTGGCCTCCGACAAAGCTGAACATCGGAAGCTTCTGGACAGACAGAAGGCAGCCCTCCTTCACACAAACTGTGGAACCCCCTGGCACAGCATCCACCAGCATGGATTCCTTTAAGAGGAGATGATAGACATTCATGGAGGACAGGGCTGCTATTGATGGCTGCTAGCCACAACGGCTACACTCTTGTCTCCACAGTTGGAGGCAACAGTGCTTCTGAAGACCAGTTGCTGAAGGCCACAGGAGAGGTCAGATCCTGACTGTGGGTTTCAGCCACTGTGAGAAGAGGATGCTGGGCTAGATCCAGCAAGCTCTTCTTGTATTCTTCTATACTTATGACTCCCTGCCTGAAACCCTCAAGAGCTCTTCCTGGTTCAGGTAGGCGATATTGAGCTGGATGGACCAGGGCCTGAGGAAGGACAAGGCAGCTTCCTCTGTCCTACCATGAAGGCACTTGCTACACCTCTGCCGGGGGGGGGGGAGTTCCACAATTTGGGGGCCACCCCCTCTGCTCTCTTGAGGATATAGGGAGGCTGACTGGTCAATGCAGTGACATGACCTGTATGTATTTCATTACACCCCACAGTGCCGAATAATAGAACTCCCCTGAGCTTCATTATGGGGAAGAAGAGGAGGAGGAAGAGAAGATCCTCCACAGACAAGAATTGTGACCAGGTGAGGTGATCTTGCAGAGCGGCGTGTAATAAACCAAAATCTGCCCTTATTCCCTTATGGGGGACACAAGAGCCCTTATAGAGTCCTTTGCAGGTTCTCCATCGGTCGGAGAAAATGACAGAGGCCAAGCAGAGAATATTGAGAAGCAAAGCAGCTTGTAAGCCTGATCTTTATTGATCTGTTGCAACAGGGTGCTCCCCTCACACGCAGGAAAAGGAGGAGGACCACGAACAAAGGTGTGCAAGCCCTTATATAGACATTTTAAATTGCCTGCCCTGGAGTCAAAGACCACCTCCAGAAACATCATACCTACATCACAGAAAGGGCGGGCTAAAGCAGAAATCTGAGTGGGTTGTTTACCTCCTGTCTGGCAAGTCACCTGTTAATGCTCACTTGATTGGATACCCTGGGGAGCCTGGCCAGTCTTTTGTAATGATATCTACTTAGTTCCTGAGCCAGGTCACAGGCTCACATCCTATTCATACACAGACATACCCTTAAGACAGGATTTGTGAAGGAAAAGACAATGGGGAGGCTCCTCCATTTGACCTGGCAGAGAAAACACCTGGTCAGCCTGGGAGTCAAAATGGCTCCATGGCTGCTCTCCTGTGCAGCTTCAACATGTGGCCTATGTATCTATGTACGTGTTTGCTTGGTACGTTTATGAACCTTTATTATATACATAAGACCTTAACTTATTTATTTCAGGTGGAACACTGGGGTGCTTTTCATTCACTCCCTCCATCAGGTGGTGCATGCACTGATAGGAACAGAGCCCAAACCAGAAGGAGGTCCCCAAATGTTTGGGAGAACCTCAAAGTTTGCTGAAGAAGACATTAAAAGTGAAGGGGGCAAATGAAGCCCAGAATTAGGCTTCCTAGCAGGGGAAGAGGGAACCAGGCTGGGGCCCTCCAGATATTGACGGACCCCAGTTCCCATCCTGCTCCCCGACGAATGGTCCTGCTGGCTGCTGGGGCTGAGAGGGAGTGGGGAGTCCAGCAACCATGATGGTCATTTCAGGCCAAATTGCCCCCCCCCTGCAACTGCCACTTCCCACACATTCCAGTAACTCTTGCCAACGCTGCCCAGAACTGTCTCAGCCTTAACTAGTCACATGGACTGAGCCCCCAAAAAGAAACACAAAACAAACTTCTCATCACAGATCTGTGTGTATAAATAGGCACCACCTGCCTCAGAGGTCAGGAAAGAGACACACACAGAGAGGTGGTTTATTTGGTTGGCCTAATAAAGTTATTATGGGACGCGGGTGGCGCTGAGGGTTAAACTACAGAGCCTAGGACTTGACGATCAGAAGGTTGGCGGTTCGAATCCCCACGACGGGGTGAGCTCCAGTTGCTCGGTCCCTGCTCCTGCCAACCTGGCAGTTCGAAAGCACGTCAAAGTGCAGGTAGATAAATAGGTACCGCTCTGGTGGGAAGGTAAACGGCGTTTCCGTGCATTGCTCTGGTTCGCCAGAAGCGGCTTAGTCCTGCTGGCCACATGACGCGGAAGCTGTACGCCGGCTCCCTCGGCCAATAAAGCGAGATGAGCACTGCAACCCCAGAGTCAGTCATGACTGGACCTAATGGTCAGGGGTCCCTTTACCTTTACCTAATAAAGTTATTGCCCTTTGGGTTTTTTCCCTACAGGCCAGACTTTACTATTTTTGGATGAGTGGGACATGGTTTCCAGAAACGTTTTAAAAAGAAATGTAGAACAGATAAAGTGTAAGGAAGATGTTCATTGATCCAGTAGCAGAGCACACTGTCCAGGGTTCGTTTTATGCTTGGCTTGTTCAGGTGGACTTGGGTCACCTGGATCTTTTCTAAGCTGCTGCCTGGGCCTGCGTCTGGATCCGGTCAGGTCCTGCATAGCTGGTCCTTCGTTCTTCAGCTGCTCAGTTCATGCACAGCTGGTTCTGCATACTGGGGTGGCACAGCTTGTTCTGTTTCTCTCTGTCCTTGCAGGTGGATCAGAATGGAGATGGTAAAAGGTAAAGGACCCCTGGACGGTTGAATCCGGTCAAAGGCGACTATGGGGTTGTGGCGCTCATCTTGCTTTCAGGCCGAGGGAGCCAGCGTTTGTCCACAGACAGCTTTCCAGGTCACGTGGCCAGCAGGAGTAAACAGCTTCTGGCGCAAGGGAACACTGTGACGGAAACCAGAGCACATGGAAACACCGTTTACTTTCCCGCCAGAGTGGTACCTCTTTATCTACTTTCACTGGCGTGCTTTCAAACTGCTAGGTTGGCAGGAGCAGGGACAGAGCAACGGGAGCTCACCCCGTCACAGGAACTCGAACCACGACCTTCTGATCGGCAAGCTCAAGAGGCTCAGTAGTTTACACCACAGCGCCACCTGCATCCCAGAATGGAGAACGGCAGTAGCTTTCTCCCTGCCAATGGACTGCTTCTCTCCACACAGTTTGGAGTTGATTCAGGTGTGAATCTCAGGAGCCACTATTGTTTACATCCAGCCGGCTGATGGCTTTTCTATTTTTCTTTTTAAAGAAAAGTCTACCTGAATCAGTATGCAAACTGAAGCACAGCTGTCCTTTGAAATGTGCTAGAGGTGATTTCATTAAGAGCTTTCCCTGTGTATGGAAATGCCCCCCAAAAGATGCTAGACTGTTTTCGTATGCCACTACAGCGGCAAGACTTTTATTAGCTAAAAATTGGAAATCGCAAGAAATACCATCTTCATGGCAGATGAAGATGTTGGACTTCTTCAGTGGCGTAGCATGGGTTGTCAGCACCCGGGGCAAGGCAAGTAATCTGCACCCCCTAACCCGTGGATTTTAGCACTCGAGTGCGAGTGCGCCCCCCCCAAATGCTGCGCCTGGTGTGGCCGGCCCCCCTGCACCCCCCACGCTACGCCACTGGACTTCTTGGAGCTGGCCAACCTGAGTGGAAGAATCCGCGACCAGAAAGGAGACACAAGAGGATAGGAAGAAATTTAAAGAATATTTAGCTAAATATTGTGATATAAGATAAATAGAAAATTCTTGGAAGTAATAAATAGGCTTGGGGTAGAATAAGAACATGTGGTAGTAAATATTAAGGATTAGAATATTAATAAAGAAGAAGAGGTTAGTTAATGAAAGGAATCAACATAATTAGAAATATGAATTTGAAGAACTGTTATATAGGTGATATAATGAAATTCAGTCAGAGGGGATTCGAGGAAGTCAGTTGTCAATGTAAGGAGAATTAGGTATTTGAAGAAATAATTTTTCTTTGTGTTTAATTTTATTGTAGTGTAGTGTGTTTCTCTTTGTTGTGTGTTTTGTTATGTCATTTTGTGATAAATATGGAAAATCAATAAAAAAACTTTTTGAAAAAATATTTTTTTTTTTTTGGAAAAAGAAAAAAGAGCTTTCCCTGTGTATGTGAAAAAGTGGGCAATCGCTGGGTGTCCCTGGAACCACGTCTGAGAAACATGCCAAGGTCTTTTTTGCTCTCTGTGACTATTCAGTGATCTGGTGTTGCAGTTTCCCTTTGGAATCTGCTGGGGAGCAAGACTGCTGTGAAACTCCCATCTTGCTGAGCTCGGCCTGCGTATGTGTGGGAAGGAAGCTTCATGCTGGGGAAACTCTGCAAGTCTTCAGGGGAGGCCCTTCTCTTGGTCCCGCCACCTTCCCAGGCCTGCTTATGTTCTTCAGTGATTGGTCTGCCTCGCTCGGTATTGCCCTCACGGACTGGCAGCAGCTCTCCAGCAAATTCTCTGCTAACTGAGCGATGGCAGTTTCCGAAAGAGCAGTTAAGATTGAATGCAGGTTTCAGGTTGCATCTAAGGCTCCTTTTGTTGTTTAGTTGTGTCTGCCTCTTCGTGACCCCCTGGACTAGAGCACGCCAGGCCCTCCTGTCTTCCACTGCCTCCTGCAGTTTGGTCAAACTCATGTTCGTAGCTTCGAGAACACTGTCCCACCATCTCATCCTCCGTCGTCCCCTTCTCCTTGGGCCCTCCATCTTTCCCAACATCAGGGTCTTTTCCAGGGAGTCTTCTCTTCTCATGAGGTGGCCAAAGTCTTGGAGCCTCAGCTTCAGGATCTGTCCTTCCACTGAGCACTCAGGGCTGGTTTCCTTCAGAATGGAGAGGTTGGATCTTCTTGCAGTCCATGGGACTCTCCAGAGTCTCCTCCAGCACCAGAATTCAAAAGCATCCATTCTTTGGCGATCAGCCTTCTTGATGGTCCAGCTCTCACTTCCATACATCACTATTGGGAAAACCAGAGCTTTTACTATATGGACCTTTGTTGGCAAGGTGATGTCTCTGCTAGAAAGAAGATATAAACAAACTGCTCAACTCCCCCCCCCCCTTGAGCTACACACACACACACACACACACACACACACACACACACCAATGGCTCATAAGGACTCTTCTCTGCTTTGGTCTATGAGTAATGCAGACTGCCAGAAGTTCAGCGAGGAAACTGACTTACTTTTACTGACTAATCAGCAGATCCCAGGTGACCAATCTGAGCCCTGTTTTCACTTTGCCTGCTTTCTTGCTGACTTTGTGTCGTGATTTGTTTAAACACAGCCCTGAGCTCAAAGTTTTGCGCTTTGCTTTGCAGCACATACACAGCCATGGCTGCAAAATGTGCCTGCAAAATCTCCATGGCCTGTCTTCTCTTGGGCACTTTCATCTGCTCCTTCCTTGGTAAGTTCTGCAAATCTTGCTCGCTTGTTGAAGGGGGGCGAGGTTGTTGAAGAGAGTCAGGGAGTGAGGTTTGTCATGAAAGAGGAAGCGGGGATGGCTAAATTACAGCTGAATGAGGCGGCTGAGAGAAAGGGCTCGCTCAGTTAACAGGAAGGAGCTTCTGCCCATAAATTTTAACCATGTGCAAACAAATCAGAAAGAACTTTGCAAAGATTTCTGTCTTGCACTTCCAGTGCTTTGATGTATTTGATGGAGACGCCTTGTGCGACGTGGAGCACCTGCTCTCCTCTCTCATCGGCATAGAGGGGTCCCCTTGCGATAGGAGTCTTTGTTTGAGTAGATCCAATCTATCGAGAATAGCCTGCTGTTCTTCCGAAGGGAGTTTTCCATAAGAGGAGATAAGATTTCTCTCTTCAGGGATATTCCAATCTCCGCTTGCAATTGGATCACTCCTCAGCTTAGCTAGATGGTCACTTGCGGTCGCAGGTGGAACAGGGGGTACCCGGCTAGGTGTTTTTCCCTTTATTATAGGGACAGAGGAAGGAAACGGGCGTTCATTGCCGGTTAAAATGTTGGGAAAAAGAGGTTTAACACTCGTGTCCTTAAAGACTCTTGTTGTTACAATCTCCCAGGGTGCCAGCCGATCTTTTTGTCTTGCAAGAAGATGTGGGATCCTTGCAGACTGGAAGGAGAGCATAAATTTCCTTGGCCAGGGCGTGGCATTTAGGGGTACTACAGATAGAAGATCTATCCGATGCTTTGATGTAACTCAGGGCAGCTCCAGAGTAATTAAACCATTAGCATTCCACAAAAGGGAACAACATGGAAAGTGGAGAAAGCTTTTCTTCCACTGCTCTGGAGGGCAGATTCAACCAACAGATTCAAGAAAGGAGATTTGAATTAAACATTAGGGAGAGCTTTCTGATGGTAAGAGCCTCAGAAGGTGGTGGACCTTGAAGGTTTTGAAACAGAGGTTCGATGGCTGTCCATTAGCCTGGAGGTCCCCATCACTTAGTTGTAGCTCTCGCAACCTGGCCCGCTCTTTGGCGATGCTGAGGGGGACACTTAAAGGGCCAGCTTAGGTCATTCTCATACAAAGAAACTTGTCCAACTAATTTAGCAAGTGAAACCTCTATTGCATTCTTTGTTTTGGTTTGGAAATAATTTTTAAAAATAAACAACATGTAACAAAATCATTTCTAAATCCATATACAGTGGTACCTCTGGTTGTGAACGGGATCTGTGGCGGAGGCCCGTTCGCAACATGAAAAGAATGCAACCTGCAGCGGCGCGTCTGCGCACACGCGGCTTGTGATTCATCACTTCGTGTGACGTCATTTTGTGCTTCTGCGCATGTGCAAGCAGTGAAACCCGGAAGTAACCCTTTCTAGTACTTCCAGGTCGCCTTGGGACGTAACCTGAAAGAACGTAACATGAAGTGGATGTAACATGAGGTATGACTGTACAGTGGTACCTCAGTTTAAGAACAGGCCGGTTTAAGAACGATTTGGTTTAAGAACTCTGCAAAACTGGAAGTAGTGTCCCGGTTTGAGAACTTTACCTCGGTCCAAGAACAGAATCCGAACAGTGGAAGGGCACCGGCAGCAGGAGGCCTCATTAGGGAAAGTGCACCTTGGTTTAAGAATGGTTTTGGCTTAAGAACGGACTTCTGGAACAGATTAAGTTCGTAAACCGAGATACCACTGTACAGAGATTACTCTGAATCTCACAACTTCCCCCCCTCCATGGGCCCTAATGCTAATATTTATACCTGCATATCAATTCATTATCCAAATATTTTGTCCCTCTAAATTATCCATAATTTTTGTTACTTTACAAGTGTGGTTAAAATCCTGCTAATGTTTTCGTCTGTTTACAATGGTCTCGTAGATATATTATAATTTCCCCCCATTCTTTTTTGACGTTCTTGTCCTTTTGGTTTCTGAGCTTCCCAGTCAATTTTGCCATTTCAGCATAGTCCATCAACTTGGTTTGCCATTCTTCCCTGTCTACATTGTTTCTTCCTTCCAGCTCTGGGCTAGTAAAGTCCGTGCGGCTGTTGTCGCATACATAAAAAGCCTTTTCTGGTCCTTTGGGATCTCGGTACATGTAATTCCTAGAAAAGCTTCTGGGTTTTTTTTTAAAGCAAAAGTTACTTTAAACATTGTTTTCATTTCATTACATATCATCTCCCAGAAAGTTTCTGTTATCTTGCACTTCCACCACATATGATAAAATGTTCCTTCCTTTTCTTTACACTTCCAGCAGATATTGGTTCTTGTTCTATACATTTTTGCTAACTTAGTAGGAGTCAAATACCACCGATACATCATTTTCATATAATTTTCTTTCAGCGTACAACATGCCTTAAATTTCAAATCTATTTTCCATAGCCTCTCCCAATCTGCCATCTGTAAATTGTGTCCCAACATCTATTGCAGTGTTTCCCAACCAGTGTTCCGCGGCACACGAGTGTGCCGTGAGACATCGGCTGGTGTGCCGCGAGATGCCTGGAGGGAGGCGGGCGAGTCGGGCGGCGAGAGGCGGGGCGGCGGTGGCGAGGAGAGGCCGCGCCTCCTGCTGCTGCCTGGCGCTCCTCCTTGCAGCCGGCAGCGCTGCCTGGGCGCCTCCGCGCGACTCTGCCTCGCTGGGTTTGGTCTCCCAGCAGAGACGGGTCACACGCGCCCCTCCCTCCCTCCCTCAGCCTGCGCGGAGAGCCAGAGAGAGGCATCGCTCCTGCGCTCCGAGGCGGATTGAGCGCAGCTGAGAGGAGCTGCCGAGGGAAAAAACTTTCACTTTTGTGCGTCCCTCCCGGCGTGACGCTGCGCGCTGACGTCACGGGGCGGGGCTTTAATGGTGGTGTGCCGCGAGATTTTTTTTCAGTAAACAGGTGTGCCGTTGCCCAAAAACGTTTGGGAAACACTGATCTATTGCATTGTAACCCTCACTGTGTACAGGACCCGAGAATTGGAAAGGACTCAAGGAGTCATTCACACCATCTGGCAAATGTGCAACAATATTATGATATCCTGCTCTACCTGATATAAAAGAAGCATCAATATTTGGCGCTCCCCCCTTCACTTTCTCCCTTTCTCCTTTTACTTATTTTTCCCTTCCTGAAAAACACTTAGGCCTTGTAAGCAGTCGGGAACCGAAGACTCCTACGATTCAGCTGAACAGGATCTTGGGAGAATCTGCCTTGCTTTCTGTACATATAACCTCGAACAATACTGTGTCCATCGTTAAATGGATATTCCACCCTCGACAAGGCAAGGCAAATGACCTTGGGCGATTCAGCGATGGGAAATGGAAGCGGTGGAATACGAGCGACAGTTTGGGGCAGCGTCTGGAAATGGTTGATGGCACCACGCTGAAGATAAGCAATTTGGTGGTGAAGGACAGTGGGAAATACACGGCTTATGTGACGTTTTCCACAGGAGTGACAGAATCACACACATTCAACCTCACTGTCTATGGTATGTACTTGTTTCACCATCGCACACTGTAAGGATGTGGGAGAAATTCAATCCAGTTCACTTTCACCTGCCTAGGGGAAAAACCACCTCCTTCCTTACAGACTCTTTCAGGTGTTGAGATCGGCAGTCGGGACCCTCTTGGTAGTCCTGCCATCCTCAGAAGTTTGGGGAGGGTGGCCTAGGGAGGGGGATGGAGAGAGGGCCTTCTTGGTGGTGGCCCCTAGGCTGCAGAATGCGTCGCTGTACATGCATAAGAACATAGGAAGGATCTGCTGAACCAGGCCAAAGGGGACCTGTCTAGTCCAGCCTCCTGTCTCTACTGTGGCCGACCAGATGCCCATCATGGGAAGCCCACAAGCAGAACCCGGGAACAACTCTTCCTTCCTGTGGTTTCCAGCAACTGACACTCTTATTTCATCAAGCCCATCTGATGGATGTGGAAGTGGTGATGAGGAAGGAGCCAGCACCCCCCCCCAAAAAAAACCCCAGTCAGTGAAACCCCAGAGGCATCAAAGTAAAACACAATTCCAAATGTTGCTGCTTACCTTTAAATCCCTAAACGGCCTTGGTCCAGTATACCTGAAGGGGCGTCTCCATCCCCATTGTCCAGCCTGGACACTGAGGTCCAGCTCCGAGGGTCTTCTGGTGGTTCCCTCCCTGTGAGAAGTGAGGTTACAGGGAACCAGGCAGAGGGCCTTCTTGGTGGTGGCACCTTCCCTGTGGAACGCCCTCCCATCAGATGTCAAAGGGATAAAGAACTACACAACTTTTAGAAGACACCTGAAGGCTGCCTTGTATTGGGAAGATTTTAACGTTTGGTGTTTTACTGTGTTTTTATATTCTGTTGGAAGCCTCCCAGAGTGGCTGGGGTAACGCAGTCAGGCATACAAAGAATAAAATATTTTAAAAAATTCATTTCTATCAGAGCCAGTGCGGGAGCCGCAGGTCACCCATAAACTGATCGCCAAGACGCCTGAGGGCTGCAATGTAACCCTGCGGTGCCAGGCATCAGGAAAGGGAGACTTCCGTGTCTCCTGGAAAAGAGGGAATCCCCTCAGAGCCCTAGACGAGAGCCCGGACTGGCACCAACTCTCTGACAACGGGGAAGATCTCCATCTGTTCTGGCATCGCAACGCCTCGGATGCCAACATCACCTGCCTGGTGAGCAATCCGGCGGATCAGAAGAACATTTCCATCAACCTCCTCAGCCTCTGCCCAGCTGAAGGTAAGGAACCCCTGGCCCATTTCCCCATTTCCTCCATTAGCCTTTCTTTATTTAATGTGTTTGTATCCTGCCTTTCTCCAAGTTTATTTTATTTGTCAAAATATTTGTATACTGCTGGGCTGTAAAAAACATATCAAAGCGGTTTACAGCAACAAGACCATAAAAGCATATAAGAAAAGTTAAAAAGAGACACCAATTAACTGTTGTGGGAGGATCAAAATGATTGTAAAATCAGTGAAATGTATAAATCTGAAAAGTATAAATAACATTTTTTTGACCAAAAAGACCCGAGCAATTAAAACTGCAGTTTCCCCTGATATCAGCCCAGCAGGCAAGCAGCGCCTGCGCCTTAGTTTCCAAAGGCCTGTCTGAACGGGAAGGTCTTAGTCTGCTGGCAGAAGGAGACCAGAGAGGGAGCCAGTCGAAGCTCTTATTGGGTCACCACCAGCTCTGATGCTGATGGGACTGAGAGGAGGTGTTCATCTGAGGGCCTTTGCACCCAGCCAGCTCCGTAAAGGGAGATACAATATTTTGGGTAACCTGGATCTAAGCCACGTAGGTCTTTAGAAGTCAAAACCAGCATTCTTCTTCTCTTTCTTACAGGGAGGGATGTAGCAAGCACTATGGGGCCACTTGTTGGCGGGTGTCTTGTTACAATCACCCTGAAAAGACAATAATTGCTTTTTTCAGGCAACCGGGCATTCTGGTTGATTCTCTGGCCTTTTCAGAATCCCCGCATCTCAGTTGCAGTCTTATCAATCATCTTGCTTGTGTTCTTGGGGTTCGTCCTGTATAGGAAGATCAACAAAACATCAGACCACAAAGGTAGGAAGCATCTTTTGTTACTCTCTAGTACAGTGGTGGAGGGACGCGGGTGGCGCTGTGGGTAAAAGCCTCAGCGCCTAGGGCTTGCCGATCGAAAGGTCGGCGGTCCGAATCCCCGCGGCGGGGTGCGCTCCCATTGTTCGGTCCCAGCGCCTGCCAACCTAGCAATTCGAAAGCACCCCCGGGTGCAAGTAGATAAATAGGGACCGCTTACTAGCGGGAAGGTAAACGGCATTCCGTGTGCTGCACTGGCTTGCAAGATGCAGCTTTGTCACGCTGGCCACGTGACCCGGAAGTGTCTCCGGACAGCGCTGGCCCCCGGCCTCTTGAGTGAGATGGGCGCACAAACCCCAGAGTCTGTCAAGACTGGCCCGTACGGGCAGGGGCACCTTTACCTTTACCTAGTACAGTGGTACCTCGGGTTAAGTACTTAATTCGTTCCGGAGGTCCGTACTTAACCTGAAACTGTTCTTAACCTGAAGCACCACTTTAGCTAATGGGGCCTCCCGCTGCCGCCGCAACACCAATTTCTGTTCTCATCCTGAATCAATTTCTGTTCTCATCCTGAATCAAAGTTCTTAACCCGAGGTAATATTTCTGGGTTAGCGAAGTCTGTAACCTGAAGCGTCTGTAACCTGAAGCGTTTGTAACCCGAGGTTACCTGTACAGTGGTACTTTGGTTCTTGAACTCAATCCATTCTGTAAGTCTGCTTGACTTCCAAAACATTCGCAAACCAAGAAGCAGCTTCTGATTGGCTGATTGGCCCCGGAAACAGCGGGAGTTCGGCTTCCGAAGAACTTCCGCAAACCAGAACCCTTACTTCCGGGTTTGCGGCGTTCGGGAGCCAGTTTGTTTGGGAGCCAAGCAGTCCAGGAAACAAGATACCACTGTAATGTAAGAAGAGCCTGGCTGCTGGATCAGGCCAAAGGGGGCCCACCTAGCCCAGCATCTTGTTCTTACAGGGGCCCCTGAGATGCTTGTGGGAAACCAGCAAGCAGGAATTGAGCACAAGAGCAGCTCTCTCCTCCTGCGGTTTCCTGCAGCTGACATTTGTGGGATGTGAAACACAAAAGCAGTCAAGTACAACATTCCTACAGTGAACATGTTTACACATGGGGAGAAATGTTTGTCCAGCCAGCATGTCAACTTCCTGTTTCCTTCTGGGCTGGGACAGACTTCCTCTGCATGGGACTAGAGGTGGGCGTGGCCTCACCTGTGCAGGTAATGACAAAAGCACAGGGCAGGGCAGCCCCCTCTCTCTTTTGACTACATACGTCAAAGAAGCAACATCTGTCTCCTTATGAGATTTCTAGGTATATGTTGCTTTTCTAAGATAAGTCTGCCTTCTGGGATCCGATTGTGAACAGAATGATGTGTGAGTAAACCTTTTTAATACTTTTATAGAAGACTTTGTCACGTCTTCTCTTTTATGAGGGAATAAGGGGGAAATACCAGAACAGTTATTCTAAAGGCTTTAGTCAGCCTGAGCAAATGCATCCGCTGTTAAATTGTGAACTTGTTAACACAAGTTGGAAAGGCTATTATCAGACAATATATCCTCTCCTGCATCCCTGAACATTCCCACAACATTCAGAAGCATCGCTGGCCCCAACGGCAGAAATGTGCTATTCCATAAGATTAACAAGCACTGTTCTCTCAGGATAGCCAGGGAAAGAAGAATGCATAATTTGCCAACCCAACTCCAGTTGACATGTACAGTGGTACCTCGGGTTACATACGCTTCAGGTTACAGACTCCGCTAACCGAGAAATAGTGCTTCAGGTTAAGAACTTTGCTTTAGGATAAGAACAGAAATTGGGCTCTGGCGGCCTGGCGGCAGCAGGAGGCCCCCTTAGCTAAAGTGGTGCTTCACTGTATTATGTTCTTAATGCATAAACAATGAGCCCAAAGTGGAAGTAAGATGTGTGTCAAACCAGTAGTGTACAGGATTTGATTTATTCCTGGTTTGCTCCAGCAGCCTCAAATCTTCAGGATCTGTTTCCTTAGCATGTGGTTGGCCCTGAGTTATGAAGCCTTTTACATTTCTCTTTCTGCCTCTCTCTGCAGATTGACTAAAATAGAGAACGCCTCTCTCTCTCTGACAATGACTGAGCTGCATCAACCCTCACTCCCCCCCCAAAGAGGAGATGTTCCAGGGGGGGGACGACGGACATTCCTTTGGAAGATAGCTCATTGCTGGATTGGGTGCATTATGGCATTTTTGTACTGTTGTAAACAAAATGTGCCCTTTTTCCCTTATGGGGGACCCAAGAGCCATATAGAGTCCTTACGTAGGTTCCCTATTGGTAGGAGAAAATAACAGAGGCCAAGCAGAGAATATTGAGAAGCAAAGCAGCTAGTAAGCCTGATCTTTATTGATCTGTTGCAACAGGGTGCTCTCCTCACCCGCAGGAAAGGAGGAGGACCCCGAACAAAGGTGTGTCAGCCTGATGATGGGAGTAAATCAGCCTCCCAAATTCTCCCCGGTGGAAGGGAAGATACAGCCTCATTCGCGGTTGCCCATAAATCACCCCCGAGTTTGAAAGTAGGAGGGGGTGAGGGCACTGGACGGAAAGCCCTCGAGTGAGTTTGGATCTCCCTGACACTGTCTCTGAGAGCGACTCTAGTTGCATTTCTTAAGATGAAAAATTGGAAATAAGAATTATTGCACATGCTTCGAGTGAAGAAAAGGGTATGTTAGCTGCTAATTAAGCCTGCCACTAAGAAGTTAAGAGTGATGGAATGGACTGGACAGAAGATAACATTAAAGAATAACATCTATGCCAGTATGTTGAAACGGAACGGAAAGGGGGGGGGACTTTTCCTTTTTTTTTACTACGATATTACCTAACAACCCCTCCCCTAGAAGAACCGTCATACAACTTATAGCAAGTGAGATTGGAAAATAAACTGTGTGGAAATAAAAATATCAACTAAAGCCTTTGTTTTGTGAAAGATTTGGAAAGAAAATAAAAGGCTCTGCTCTCTTGTGACACAATTTTTAATTGGGATCCGCCATTATGAGACAGACTATGTTGCGAGATTAATAGTCAGAGCGGGAGGCGAGCCGTTGTTCTGTTATCATGTTTGTATTCTAAGTTCGATGGCAAATCTTCTCTGGAAAGACTGATTTATGGTGCAACTTGTCTGGGAAAATTAATGAGCAGATGCTTAGATTTTATTTCATCGGAACTGAGAAAGATGGCGCCTGCCGCCCGTGCAGGACTTCTGGATCAGCGTGTGAAGATTTATTGCAAACAAAAGGCTTACCAGCTTTAAAAAAGGGAGAGTCTTCCAAAGTTCACACAGAAGCATAATAATGTTTACTTTAACTCGCCTGTGGAAACACTCAGAGGCTATTAAGAAGAAAAAGGATATCAACAAGAAGATTGAAAGATGGGATTGGTGAACACTAAAAGCAGCAGAAATATGAGATGACTGGACCCTTACTGAACTTGAAGCATGGGAACCCCCAACAAAAATTTGTAATTTGGCAAAATATTTGGACTTTATTATATGTATTGGTATAATTTGGAATAATTAATGTGATATGATTGGATTGTTAAATGGAAAACTGAATAAAAATTATTTTTTTTAAAAAGAACAAAGGTGTGTCAGCCCTTATTTAGACATTTTAAATTGCCCACCTTGGAGTCCAAAACCACCACCAGAAAAATCATACCTACATCAAGGGGTGTAGCTCAAGACCACCCCCCCAGATACATCATACCTACATCACAGAAAGGGCAGTCTACAACAGAAATCTGAGTGCGTTGTTTATCTCGTCTGACAAGTTACCTGTTAATGCTTACTTCATTGGATACCCTGGGGAGCCTGGCCAGTCTTTTATAATGATAAATACTTAGTTCCTGAGCCAGGTCACAGGCGCACACCCTATTCATATCTTAAATGTGTCCTTAAGACAGGATTTGTGAGGAAAGAGACAATGGGGAGGTTTCCCGCTTTGATCTTGCAGAGAAAACATTTGGTCAGTTTGGGAATCAAAAATGGTTTCAGGTCGGTCTTCCTGTGCTGATCTATGTACATGCTTGGTTGGTACATTTATGAACATTTATTATATATCTAAGACTTTAAAAGGGACGTAGGTGGTGCTGTGGGTTAAACCACAGAGCCTAGGGCTTGCCGATCAGAAGGTTGGCGGTTCGAATCCCCATGATGGGGTGAGCTCCCATTGCTCGGTCCCAGCTCCTGCCAACCTAGCAGTTTGAAAGCACGTCAAAGTGCAGGTAAATAAACAGGTATCACTCCAACAGGAAGGTAAACGGCATTTCCGTGCGCTGCTCTGGTTCGCCAGAAGCGGCTTAGTCATGCTGGCCACATGACCCAGATTTTAGCCATTCCAACATTGTTCTACTCAGAAGGAAAATGGCTAGCAGGTGTTATGTACTAAGCTTGGATCCTAGTACAATAGGCAAGTAGGATCCTAGAATGCAACAACTGATTGGCCTGCAGGAAAAGACCAATCAGCTCTAGGAGGGAAGCAGAATCAGCCAATCAGATGGGACTCATTGTGTAAATAATGTATATAAAAGCCTGAGGTTTGGGGGGAAATTCAATCACTGTTTTACAAGCTGCAATAAAGAGTATGAAATCACTACAGGACTCGGAGTATATTTCACAGGGGAGGAGCTTGGGACATAGGTAGGGGCAGCCATAATCGGCTCCACTGCCCGGGTGATAATCGCTGGCATCCTGGCACCTGAGTGCCAGACAGGTAGTCATTCCAAGAACAATCCCAAACCCAACCTTAGTGGATTGGGATCTCAGTCAAGACAAAAGGGTGTGCTTAACTTGGCTGGGAAAACAGGAAAATGTAAATGCTTACCTTTGTTCCACCTAAAGATTGGAAGGGGGAGGTCAGGTTTCTGCCAGAAGACCCCTCCCAATTTATGACATAGTTATGACAGATGTATGATCCTTTAGTGAGGGTGTTATGGGTAATTTGGGAAACTTATAAAAAGGGGAGCCATCCTTTGTTCAGGGCTTCTTTCTACTTCTTCCATGTTGTAGTTTGAAGTCTTGTTGCAATGATAAAGATCAGGCCTATTGGCTGCTGTTTTGCTTCTATAATCTTGGCTGAAGTCTTTGTTTGATAATCCAAGTGAGCTGGGGAATTTTTCTTGTAACATCCAACAAGACACTTCCTGTCTTATAATGATGAATGACTTGTGTCAACAAGAGGGCCTCCACATGGGGGCTCTCTTCACAAAACAACCATGCAGAACATTATCCCAATCATAGCTGTCAACCGTCCCTTATTTGCCGGGAAAACTCCCTTATCCCAGCGCTGTGTCCCTCTGCTGTCCCTTATTGATGATGTCCCTTAAATTTCCCAGGTTTCAAAGGAAGCAGCTCCTCTCCCTCCCTCCCAGCCTCAGGTCCTTCTGCCGCCATCCTCCTTGTGGCTGCCGAACTGAACGTCTCTGCCTGGGGCCTCCCCTATGCCTGCTGCCGCCGCTAGGCTGTACTGCGGCTGCACTGCCGAAGGACCCAAATGAGATGGGCAGCCTGGCGCGGCCTATGTATTGCTGAGGAGCCTTGAGAGGAGAGGGAGGGCAACCATAGAGAAAGCAGTTCAGAGAGAGGACGAGGAGGCGGAGGCGCGGGCAGGTGTTCCAAGGGCTAACCATATTGGGGGAAAGCGGAGGAAGGACCGCAAGTGCTTCTCCCATATTTGTAGTGGTAGACTAGCATAGATGGTCTGATCTGCGGGTTTACTTTGGGCGCTATTCCCCCCCCTTCCTCCCGCCCCGCCTGATGGAACTGAGAGCTGCAGATGGAGCACGAGAGAAAAGATACAGAACTGCAGCAGTATCTTCGTAGCTTGGACTTTGTTTTGCGCGAAAAGTGGTTGCTGCTTGTAGTTATTTAATTGCAGTGTTTCATCAGCTGGCGTCTTGAGCAGCAACCTCTGGAAACGAAGGGCTAAAAACCAGCGCTGCTCTCCAAAATTATCTGGTCCCTTTTAACATTGCATTTCAGCTGGTTGACTAAAATCCCTTATATTGGCTGCTGATCCCTTATTTTCGAGGCTGCTGGTCCCTTATTTTCAAATCTGTAAGTTCATAGAATCATAGAATCCTAGAGTTGGAAGAGACCCCAAGGGCCATCGAGTCCAACCCCCTGCCAAGCAGGAAACACCATCAGAGCACTCCTGACATATGGTTGTCAAGCCTCTGCTTAAAGAAAGCAGTTGACAGCTATGATCCCAATGGGTGAGAGGGAAGACCAGCATGATTAAATGCGCAGTGCAGTTATGGTGAGAATGCAACAGCTTCTCTGAAGACAATTCCATCAAGTCATGATGGCTACATAATGGCTCCAGTTTCAGAGGCACCATGCCACCGAACAGTAATGCTGACTGATGGGGAGCAGAAATGGGGAAAGTTATCAGGCCCCCTTTGGCCTGATCCACTTGTAGGGCTCTTTGCATGCTCTTAATACAAGCAAGCAATGCAAGAGCGGAAGTCAGTCGATCGGAAGCCAACCTAACAGTCAATAAGGCAGATCTCAGAACTGTATAGGAATTTGTTGCAAGGTGTACGTATGCTTGAACCTACATGGGTGTCCGGCATGTATATGAACTCATCATAACATGTCAGAGGGGAATGGAACCCTTTGTGTGGAGTCAGGGTGCGTGTTCATTTAAAATGTGTGCGTGCTTTTAATCCATACACCCAATAAAGAGCTTTTCTACCTTAATTTTTGGAAGCCCATATCCACATCTCTCTAGTTCCTGAATAACAAACTTATCTCAAAAGAGATTTTCATTGTCTTCGTCAAGACCTGTTCCCGCAAACAGGAGGAGGGTTATGACATTTTCTGGTAAATACAAGAGACAGATATATATATATATATATATATATATATATATATATATATATATATATATATATATCTTTAAAATACACAACTGGCCAGAAAAATACTTCCATGAACTTATCCAAAACCTTAGAGCAGGAGCTAAAAACACTTCCAATATAGTGATCAACACACAGGTCCCTTCTGATGGAGCAATCTGCCAGAGTTTTGAGCTCTCTCAGTTTCGTACGGTTCCGTTTGCTGCCTCACTCCTCCTTTCTCTTCCAGGAGCTCCAGGTGGTGTACATGGATCTCTCCCAGCTCCTGTAATCTCTACAACAACCGTGTGAGACAGGTCAGAACTGAGGGGTAGTGACTGGCCCAAGGTCACCCAGTGACCATTGTGGCTGACTGGGATTCAAACCCTGATCTCCCAGGTCCTAGTCCAACACTCTAACCACTACACCACACTGGCTCATTTCAGTGTGCATTTATCCCATGGTTCCATTTTGCCCAATTTTCCCTTTTTTGCAAGCAAATTTCCCCGAAGAGCATGTGCTTTAGTATATTTATTCCCTGGATATATGTATTTTTCTGCACCCTTTCCCCTAATAGACACACACACACACACACACACACACACACACACACACACACTGGTGCAGAAATTCTCAGAAGTATGAATTTTGGAGGACAGATGAGTTTCGGTTCACCTGCTGTCATCCCTTCTGCTGAGTCGTGCAGCCAACATGTCAGCTCTTATCTTCTTTGATCTGCCACCAAGAAACCCAGGGCCAGCACTTCTGAGGGCTGGGGTGAGAGAGCCTCGCTCAACTGCTGCTTCTGCCAGGGAAGTGAGACTTAAAGTGTCAAGCATGGGGGCTGAAGAGGAAACTTGTGGTTGGTTGGGAGGCCTGAAGGCAAGGCAGGAGGGGCTGAAGACTGGTGCAGAGAGGGGAGACCACACACAAGAACCTGCTTCAGCACCGGGGGAGGAAGGTGGCAGAGAACAGAGGCAAGGATGGAAGCCCACAGCACCCAGCTCATGCTTCTACTCGCCATTCTCCAATTCCCAGGTGAGCAGTGGAGAAAAGGGAGACAGGAATCTCATGGCCAGCCTAGCAAGACCTACCTCCCTTGACAGAGGCTGGTTTCTGGATCCCAAGTGGGGAGAGAATCCTGTTTGTTGCACCCAGTTCCTGCTTGCTTGCAGGTTTCCTTTAGCTCATCTGGCTGACTGGGCTAGTTGGACCCCCTTTGGCCGTATCCAGCTGCTGCTGCAAGACCCGTCTGATGTTCTCAGGACCCAAAACAGTCAAAGGTGCTCCTCATCTCCAGTGCAAGTCCTTAGTGGAGTGACGCATCCCAATGGAAAGAGTCAGGGGTGGTTAGATTGTTGGACTAGAACCTGAGAGAGATCAGGGTTCGGACCCCCACTTGGCCATGAAGCTCCCTGGTTGTGACATTGGGGCCAGGCACCATCTTTCAGCCTAGCCTACCTTAGAAGGTAGTTGTGAAGTTAAAATGGGGAGGAGGGAATCCATGTACACCACTGAGACCAAGGAAGTTATGGTAGCTCTGCTTGCCCATCTGGCAGCCATTCTCCTGAAATTCAAGATTCCCCCCACCCCCAAACAACAGCAGCAGCAGCAGGAACTTTGTGAAATGGGAACCATTCTGTTGTTCCAAGGAAAGCGAACAGCCGTAAGTTCCAAGAAGGTTTTGACACCTTCAGATTTTAAGACTTTAAGAGAAGGATTTTCGCTTTCCATTGTAGGGAAGCAAAACTGCAGGGCTTACGCAAATCGAAAGGACACAGATAAGATGGAAAAAGCTAAAGGGATAGAAAAGAGAATCCTTAAAAAGCAATTAAACTCTAATAGAATTAAAAGAATATACAAAAGGGTTTATTAAAACACAGGTAGTAAAAACAGCACATCAATATTTAAAGCTGTTTCCTTAAAAACAACACAAAAAACAGTGTAGAGTATCTATAGCTTTTAATGTCTGATGTTTTCTTGTGCTTTAAATATTTTGTTGGGAGCCGCCCAGAGTGGCTGGGGCTGTCCGGCCAGATGGGCAGCATATAAATAATAAATAATTATTATAAATAATAAAATTATCATTGTTGTTATTACAGTTTCTCTCCCTATATTTATTATTACTATTATTAATTACTGTTGGCATCCATTACTGCTATTAATTATTACTACTACTAGTAATTATTACTATTAATAGTAATTATTACTAGTAATTACTGTTACTAATAATTATTATTACTATTGTAGGAATAGTTTGCTTCCTTTTTTAATAATAATTTTTCTTAATTTTTACATATAAATTATCATTCATACAACAAAACTTTATTTCTTATACAATCTTTTTGGACTTCCATCAGCCCCTCTGATGGTCTTCCGTTCTTATCACTTATTCTGCATTTCTTAAATTCCTATTGCCTTTAATAATCTTAACTAACAGTCCCCCTCGTTACCTTTTTGTGTGTGCAATATTTCAGATAGTCCACCTTACAAAACTTCTCGCAAACCTACAAGCGTAATCTGATCATCACAATTACTTTCCAAATAGTCCGTAAATTTATGTCAGTCTTCTGTGAATCTCTGGTCCCGCAGATTTCGAATTCTTCCTGTTAATTTACCTAATTCTGCATAGTCCATCAGTTTCACCCTCCATTCTTCTTTTGTCGGTAATTCTTCTTGCTTCCAATTTTGTGCCAATAATATTCTTGCTGCCATCATTGCATATAGAAATAATTCACAGTCCTTTCTTTTCATATCATCTCCTACAATGCCAAGTAAAAATGCTTCTGGAGTAGTTTGCTTCCATTTCTTATTGACTTCAGGTGCTGCTCAATTTCCTGCGCAAGATCCCCCCAACCAGCTGCACGGGATTCTTGGTGGGTCAGTCTTGTTTCGCCTAAATGTACCCCCCTGGAAAAGAGTGGACGAGGTTGAATGGAAATTCACCCCCACAGGGGGTCAGCCACTCCTGGTTGCCGAATTCGCCGAGGGGAAGCTGAGGAAACCACACCCAAGCAACCGTTTTGGACCACGGGTAGAAATGGTTGATGAGACCACGCTGAAGATGAAAGACGTGACGATGGCGGACTCTGGAGTGATGGATGTCCGCGTCAGGTTTGCTTCCTCAGCGATTGTGGAGTCCTTCTTCAACCTCATAGTCCATGGTAAGGGACTCTATCTTCTTTGCCTATCTCACAACCAAGTGAGGATTTGGCCATCAAACTTTTGGTGTGCCACAGAGCGCAAACATCTATCGTTTTTATCCAACAGAGCCGGTGCCGTCGCCACAAATAAATCACCAGATCATTTCCAGCACTGCCAACCGATGTAATGTGACGCTGCATTGCCGGACGTCTGGAAAGTCAGATTTGCATTTTTCCTGGGAAAACAGAAACCCACTCAGGGCCTCAGAAGCTTTAGAGTGGTATCACCTCACCAATGAAAACAAGGATCTTCACCTGTCATGGCGGCCAAACACCTCCAATTCCACTTTCACCTGCCTGGTCAGCAACCCAGTTGATCAGAAGAACATCTCGTTTGATGTGTTCAACATCTGTCAGGATGAAGCTCAAGGTCAGTGAAATTCTAGCATGATCTTGTCACTGTTTTACAGGGTCTATTCTCTGGATTGTTATTGTAATTTTTAAAAAAACTTTATGTTATGCTTTAATATTTTTTTCTGTAAGTTGCTTAGAGACACTTTATGGAGCAAACAGCTAATCAATAGCATTTATTTGGATTAGTTGACCCTTGTGGTACATCCCAATTCTACAATTCCATGATTCTATGAAATGCAATAATGATTCTGGGTGTCGTTCAAGAATGGTCCTACTCAGAGTAAACCCACTGAAGTCAATGGACATGACTAACAGAATAATAAAGTTGGAAGGGACCCCCAAGGACTCCCTATCTTCTGGTTGTACCCCTTGTTCATCACAGAATCACAGAACTGCAGAGTTGGAAGGGGCACCAAGAGCTATCTAGTCTGGCCGCCTGCACTGCAAGAATAACAGCTAACAAACCCCTGACAGATGGTCTTCCAACCCCTGTTTCAAAACCTCCAATGAAGGAGGGAGCCTGTTCCACTGTTGAATGGCTCTTACCATCGGAAAGTTCTTCGTAATGCTTAATCAGAATCGCCTTTCTTGTAATTTGAGTCTGATTCCGGTCTTCCCCTCTGGAGAAGCAGGAAATAAGCTTGCTCCATATTAGGCTCTATCATTTCAATGGGTATACTCTGAGTAGAACTTTGCTGAATACAGCTAAATATGAATACCTTAAAGTTAGGAGTACAATGTGTTCAATTGACTGGGTTAAATATAATCTTCTGTTGGTTTTTTATCCGAGTGGGTCAGACACCCACCAAAATTAAGGTATCCCAGATATTTCTCCATAGCCTGGCACCCCAAGACACCTTCGCAAACCAGTCTAGTGGGTGGCCTCAAGACCCACCCTTTTAGCTGCAGAACTGCATCTTACTGGGAAACATTCAGCATATCGTACAATGTAATTCATTCCCTGGGATTTATAGGGCTTCTTCTGAGGACCATGGGACTGCATTTTTGTTTTAGTAGCAGCAGCAGCAGCATTAACATTGCTTAGATTTCTTAGCCATCTTTCACCATGAAGTCCGAGGACAGATTAAAGTGTACTATTAAAATCAGGAGAATAGGGTGCGTCCTAAATTTACAAATTACTTAACAGAACACTGTAAACAACTAAAAACTTGGGCGGGATTTGAGTAACGCTTGCAATGTACTAAAAACGAAGGTAAAAATGGATTATTTTGAGAAAAATAGAGAAAATGTATGATGCAGTTGAAAAAGATTGAAAATGGAAACCATGGAAGGGTGGAAGGAAATCTAAAGATTCAGGGAATCCTAAATGTTGATATTACGTCTAATGTTTGAATTTAAATGTGTAGTTTAAAACTGAATAAAAAAGATTATATTTTAAAAAATAGGGTGCGTCCTGAAATATATATATTTCAGGTTTTGAAGACCATGCTTCACGGTCCTGGTCTATAACCACAATTTTACAAGAACGTAAGTGACAGATTTTTAAACCTGGTTTTAAGCTGAGCTGAAAGCCGAAAAAGTTACACTCAAGGTTATCGATTGCCTCTTTCCATTTAAAATAACTGAATTCTTTTAGCCTTAAAACAAACAAACAAACAAACAAACAAACAAACAAACAAACAAACAAATGAAATCTTTGCTAAACTAAGCCTCCTTTTTTGATGCTAAGCTGACTCTCCCACTAGCTGGGTCTGTGCACGTAAGGATAACTTCTTGCTTCAGATCAGACATCCAGCCGGGGTTCTGAGTCCTATCATTCTTCCAGCTTCCCATTTCTACTTCTTTGACTCCCCTTGCACCCCAAATGGTCAGCAAACTCTTTCTTAGGAAAGGGAGGGGAGGGTATTAACTTGAAAATGGTGTGTGTGTGTGTGGAGGGAATGGGAACAAGCTTTTAGGAGCCAAGACGAAAAGAGGGAGTCTCTCAAAATTGCTTTGAATTGTGAAGTGATATTAATAAGCCTCTTTATTTTTTAAAAAATGGTGTGCCTGGGAGAGGAATTTATTGCTGTGCTGAAAAGTGAAAACTAAAAGATGAACTCTAAAGGGAGAAGTGAAAGAGGAGAAATGTGAGGTTTCATGAAGAGGGAGCAAGCTCTATAAAGTTCATTATTTTGGGAGCTGAAGGCTTTCCCAGCTGAATATATGAACCTTTGCTCCTAGCATTTACTGTATTTTTCTGTGTATAAGACGCCCCCATGCATAAGGTGCCCCCTATTTTTTGAGTCCAAGATTAAGAAATAAATAATTGCACCATTCCGTGTATAAGATGACCCCCAATTTTAAACTTAATTTTTTGGGGGGCAAATATAGTCTTATACGCAGAAAAATGCAATATTTGTTAGGGCTTTAGTCTTGTTTTTAATGCATTTGCTGATTATGTGTTTTTAACGCTTTTTAATCATCTGATGTATAAGTCTCATTGAGACAGTGGATTAGAAAGCAATGGATAAAAAATAGAAAGCAATAAGAAAAATAAAACACATTAATTTATTTTATAAAATGTATATAATGCTTGATTGTAAGAAAAAACCCCTCTCAAAGTGGTTTACAAAAAGGATAAAACAAATTACCAATAAGAAAAAATAACAATAATTTAAGACTTTGAAAAGTTAAGATAACAGCAGACTAAAACTTGCATCAACTTTCTGGGCAAACTTATCTAAAGAAAAATGTTTTTCCCAGGCCCCAAAAAGAGTACAGTTGAAATTGCTTGCCTGATATCTTGTATTTGTTCTGTTATTAATTATCTTAGCTGTAAATTTCATTGAAACAGTGGTTTACAAAATGATTGCTAAAACAATAATAATAGTAAAAATAGCCAGGGCTGTCTCTAACTAAGTTATAGACAGAGTAGCTTCACTGAAAGGAGTAAGTCCAAATCAGTCATGGATGTTAACTTCAATGGATCTACTCTGAGTAGTATTAGCAATGGGCACTGTTTTAAATGCTTGGGCAAACAGCATCGTTTCAGTGAGAGTTCATTTCCCCCCTGCCGTCTCATCAGTATGTCAGATTGTGGCAATTAAATATAAGTTAACAGAATGAAGCAGCAATTGGGTGCGAGACTATGGGTAACAGTTGTGGTGAGGGGCAAGGGTCTGAAAGGCCACCATTTTGAAAGACCTCTTCCATTCATCTCCTCCTCCTCTCCCCCCCCCCCCGCAGATGGATGTAGCTGCTTCTCCTGGGTGAGGACCGCCATGGTCGTGGGGCTGGGCCTCCAGGTTGCCACCATCATCTCGTTAAACGTTCTGGAAAGGAAAGTTGGAGACCAGTGTTGAGTCGGCGTAGAACCACGAACCGCTAACATGGAGCCCATGGGTGCCCACCAGATATTACTATGGTGACCTCTGCAATAGGTTTTGAGAAAGATCTCCTTTTTGAAAAGCCACAGGATGTGAGGGACTCTTTGCTCTTCCTGCTTGCAGTGGCCCAGACTCTCTTACCACAACTCTGCCACGTTTGAGATCGGACCCCCCCCCCCAAGCTACCCCCTTCCATTCCAGACAGAGGAGAGGCGCCAAGAGCTTTCCTCTAAGAGCATCGTGGTGGCGGCTGAAGTCCGTGCTTTTCTTTCCATTGGAGGATGTGGCTGGTGTACCTTATTAGCTGTGACAACCATTTTGTGCCACGTCCCATATCCCACGGTAGCCATCTTGTGCTATACCCCGCACCCCACAGTAGCCATTTTGTAACTGGCAGCCACAAAATTTCATTTTTTCCCCCCAGTACATTTTTATTCAAATTACACAAAGAAAATATACAAATAAACATACTGCTAAACATATCAGTATACATATAAGTACATATTTACATAATTTATTATTTCCCTTCCCCAAATTATACAAAAAATCATAAAAAGAAAAAGAAAATCATAATATTTCGGGCTCTGCCGAGCCCTGGACTCCCCTCCACCCTTTTGGTAAAAAGGGCAGCCACAAAATTTCAAATCCACCCAACGCCCAAAAATGTTTGCCGACCCCGGTGTGGTTGGTTGGAAAAGACACCCTGTCCGGTTTACATAGTAGCCACTGCCTGCTTACATTAAAGAGAGACTCTTTCCCCCCCACATGGCAAGGAACAACAAAGCTTCCCCTGTTGGGAACCTCCAGATTGCCCTTTAAATCCATGCCTACTGAAAAGGAATACCACATTGGATCGAAAACTTACTCACCTTTGTTACTGTATGAGATGGTGACGTTTTGCAATGTTTAGTGGTTTAAGCCAATTGGTTGGTCCAATAGGTGGGAGCTGGTGGTGGTGGTGGCGGCAACTGGAGTACAACAACACCTGGAAGGAACTTGGAGGAAAAGGTGAAACATAAAGGCAACAGGTAAATAAACCATGGCAAAGGTTTGAGACTCCTCCGATTCTTCATTCTTGAGAGCAAGGAGACAATATTTACCACCCCTTCAAAAAGAATGAATAATAGAGCAGCAGCAACTTTGTGAGCGATCACCATGCATGTTAACAGACAACAGCGGAAGTGGAGAAGATGCTGTCAGATCAATTTTCACTAGATAACCCCCCCCGCCCAGTTGGTTTCTGGCTTACATCTTTCACACCTCGGGTCTAATGCGACAAAAGATGTTTTGAGAGTTTTGAGAGATGTTTACCACAGTGGAAAGGATGACCAAAAGGTTCTCTTACATAGCTGCAAATGTGATACACATCAGAACATCTAGTCCATAGCTGTCAACGTTTCCCTTTTTTAAAGGGAAATTCCCTTATTCCGAATAGGATTCCTCACAAGAAAAGGGAAAAGTTGACAGCTATGGTCTAGTCCAGCACCCTTTTCTCACCATGGCCGACAAGGTGCCCATTGTGGAAAACCCACAGAATATATGGGATGAACCAGGACTGGAATGCAACTCTCCCCTCCTGCAATTCCTGGCAGCCAGTGTTCAGAGGTGTTCAGAGCAGGGTTGCCACATCTGGTCAGGCAAAATAAGGGACAGGGATGGGGGTGGGGATTAAAAATGGCTGTACCTGTTGCAAAAATGACTTCAAAGCAATCGATTACAATGGGTTAATCCAGTGCTGGTCATACTCATGGAGCAGACCCAATAAAATTTATGGATCTAAGTTAGCGAAGCACATTCATTTCAATGAATCACATCCTCTCCACTTACTGAGTTTCTGCCTGTCAGAAGAATGGCAAACGTAGAAACCCAGCCAGAAAGAGAGGTGGAGATAGCAACCGCTTCTGTTTCTCTTCCTCACAGAACTTGGCCTCCAACACCCCTTTCTAAATAGCTGCTAATGCCAATTCATACAATGTTGTTGTTTAGTCGTGTCTGACTCTTTGTGACTCCACGGACCAGAGCATGCCGCGCACTCCTGTCTTCCACTGCCTCCTGCAGTTTGGTCAAACTAAATCCTTACACACATGCACCTAATCAAATCTGTGAGGCTTCAGATGGAACTTTTAGGAGAGGAGTACAAAGGATAACTCATCAAGTTATCAGAGTTGACTTAGCTGCACCTGGTCACCCATATCTGCCAGAGCTTCTTGGATATGCTACAGTGATTATGTTCATGCACTATGAATGGTGAACATAAAGGACCCCTGGGTGGTTAAGGCCAGTCGAATTCAACTTTGGGGTGCAGCACTCATCTCTGTTTTCAGACCAAGGGAGCTGGCGTTTGTCCACAGACAGCTTTCCGGGTCATGTGGCCAGCATGACTTAACCGCTTCTGGCACAATGGAACACTGTGATGGAAACCAGAGTGCACGGAAACGCCGTTTACCTTCCCGCCGCAGCAATACCTATTTATCTACGTGCACTGGTGTGCTTTCAAACTGCTAGGTTGGCAGGAGCTGGGACAGAGCAACAGGAACTCACACCATTGTGCAAATTTGAACTGCTAACCTTACAATTGGCAAGCCCCAGACGCTTGGTGGTTTACACCACAGCGCCACCTGTGTTTCTTAGTCACTGACTGTCAGTGTTGAGCATACTAATAGTCTAACTCAGCATAACACAATTTCCCATGCTTCTAAATGTTCTTTTTCCTCTCTGGCTTCCAAGAAACAGGTGATTTGTGACATTTATAGCTTTTTTTTTAGTTATGGGAAAAATAAGGGGCTGGGCTGCTAAGTGATCGCAATACACCTGCATCTTGAGAATTCATCGAATTAATCAGGTGCTGTATGAAGTACATCAGATACAATTGAAAGCTTAGTGAATGGCTAGTATTGTAACACCAGAAGAGGCGAGGGGTGTTAGGAATGAGACTCCCCCAAATATCCTAATATTTATGGAAGTTAGTCTATCTTTAAATACCCAGAAGCTGTCCCTACCACTCCAGAAAAGCAGTGAAGAGAAGAGAAGGCTGTTACAATGGAAGAGCAGTCTCTGCGGTTGACATCCCTCAGAGGTGTGGAAAAATGGCCAGAGAAGATCTAGCATTCCAGTGAGCACTCAGGGCTGATTTCCTTCAGAATGGATCAGTTGGATATTCTTGCAGTCCATGGGACTCTCCAGAGTCTCCTCCAGCACCAGAATTCAAAAGCATACATTCTTCGGCGATCAGCCTTCTTGATGGTCCAGCTCTCACTTCCATACATCACGACTGGGAAAACCATAGCTTGAACTATACGGGCCTTTGTTGGCAATTATAGCAATTTATAAAAAGAAGTAAATCACCCCACAATTCCTCCTCCTCCTAAAAATAATAACAATTTTATTTATACTGCACCCATCTGGCTGGGTTTCCCCAGCCACTCTGGGCGGCTTACAGCATATCTGTAACATCAAGCATTAAAAACCTCCCGATACAGGGCTGCCTTCAGGTGCCTTCTAAAATACAGTGGTGCCTCGCAAGACGAAATTAATTCGTTCCGCAAGTCTCTTCATCTTGCGAATTTTTCGTCTTGCGATGCACGGTTTCCCATAGGAATGCATTGAAAATCAATTAATGCGTTCCTAGGGAAACTGCCTTCAGACCAGGTCCAGGGACAGTCTGTCCCCGGACCTCTTCTGAAGGCTGGGGGGGGGGGACAAGGGCTTTTCTTCCCACCCCCAGCATTTTAAAAAACCCCGGGACAGCGGAGGACTTCTCCGCTGTCTGGGGCGATCTTAAAATGCTGGCGGGCGGCATTTTAAAATCACCCGGGACAACGGAGGACTTCTCCGCTGTCCGGGGCGGTTTAAAAGCCCCTGGGAAGGCAGGCAGGGGGGACAAAGACTTTTGCCCCCCGCCAGCCTTCAGAAGAGGTCCAGGACCTCTTCTGAAGGCGGGCGGGGGGCGAAAGTCTATGCTCCCCCCTGCCTGCCTTCAAAAGCCGTCCGGGACAGCGGAGAAACGCGCTGTGTTTCTCCGCTCTCCCGGGAAGGCAGGCAGGGGGGAACAAAGACTTTCACCCCCTGCCCGCCTTCAGAAGGCGTTCCCGCCCCACCGCCCGGCTTCGGAGGAGGTGCGAGGACAGTGGGGAAGACGCGCTGCGCTTCCCCGCTGTCCCGGATATTTCCCTATGGGCTGTCGTCTTGCGAAGCAAGCCCATAGGGAAATTCGTCTTGCAAAGCGCCTCCAAAACGGAAAACCCTTTCGTCTAGCGGGTTTTCCGTCTTGCGAGGCGTTCGTCTTGCGAGGTACCACTGTACGTTTATTCTGTTTGTTTCATTTTAGAATTCCTGGACCATCCATCACCAGACATGGGAATCACAGGGTGATTTGAGACATAATATAAAGCATACAGAACAAAATACCAACCAAATTGCAATAATTAATAAAATAAATCAGCAATGAAATAGAACAACAGAGGAAACATGGGGCCATGTGCACCCTAAATTAATTTCACTAAAGTTATGGGAGAACAAGTATGATCACATTCCATCTGAAACAGGCTAAATACCCAATTCCTGTTCAAAAGACCCAGCCACTAACGCTGTTTCCATCTGTTGGTGCCCATTGGTACTGGTAAGGCAAAAGGCAGGGAGACGAACAGTTGAGTCAGACCCAATAATACGCAAACTAATTTTGTCCCCATCATCTTCTCTTTGGAGTTCTTCAAGGGCAAAATTGAGACGAAGGATAAAAAGCTGGCAGGCAGTGCCATGCAATGGATATATTGTAATTAAGAAGGTTGGCAGGTAAGGGCTGGCTGAAGGTGGCCTGAGATTGGTGGAACATGGCTCCATTTGCCTTGATAAATTAGCCTCCACAAGTGACAACTCTCTTGAGAACTTTGCCCAAGTGGAAATATTAATAATTGGGCAATGGTTATCACAAACCTTATAGACCAGGGAGGATCTCCTGGGGAGAGGGTACTGTCAGATGCTGTTGCGGTTGCTCAAGAGTAAACAGGCAAGACTCCGGCCTGTCTTTTCCAGGCTTTATTCTTGGTGCAAACTATTTACAGTGAAGAGCGTTGTAAGTTCATGTCTGACTCAATAGCTAGCAGAATCCGGGAGTGGTCTGTTCTTGTACCTCCCTCAACATAAAAGTTTTGTCACCCCCAGCCTTTTCCGCCCCTCCCTGCGCCTCAAACTTCTGCGCATGATGGGCGATGGCAGGGGTGTGCTTCCCTCCTCTCCGGCTTGCTCAGGCGCGGTGTTAAGGCTCTCACTAGCATCCTCTGGTCCTTGCACCTCTTCTCCACTGGAGGTGGGGCTTTCTTCCTCGCCGGAAGAGGAACTGCTTTGCAAGATTTTTGGAGGCTCCCGGTAACACAATTCCCCCTCTATCTCTCGCCTCTGAGCCGATGGCAGTTCCCTGACAGGTACACTATAAAATCTAGAGTTTTCAAATCCCAGTGATGGCTTATCTTCTAAATTTATAGATGAGAAGTATATCATTCTGTCATAATTATGGACTAAATTTCCGAAAACAGCATGAATAAACCACTTCAGAAATGAGCCAAACTGAAATATCTCCTGCCTTTGTCATACAATTCTTATTTGATGATTGAAGGCATGAAGAGTAGAGTTTGTAAACTGTGCTTGACTAAACCCCTTTCCTCACGGCACATCCACTCTAATGTGGTGGTGGTGGGAATATGAAATCAGACAATAAACTTCCAGAAAGGATTAGTTCTGGTTAACAAATGTTTATATGAGTTGAATAAGTTGTTCATGGTGATCTCCAGTGCCTTAAAATAAATAACCGATTTTAGCAGAATGTGAGGAACAGGCACCTACTGTTTAGCACCTTTAATTTATTCTTTGAATTAGCTGTCCCCTAGTGTTCAGCTCAGGCCTAACCACAATGATATAGCATTTTGGTAAAAATATACAAATCAGTAACCCTGCACTGGAAGCTAAGATGGAGAAGATCTCCACGGCCACCATGTATTTTCCCTTGGTGCTCTGGTAGGTGGGAACAAAGGACAACCAAACACTGCAAAACAGAAGCATACTGAAGGTGATAAACTTGGCTTCATTAAAACTGTCAGGCAACTTCCTGGCTAGGAAAGCCACAGTGAAGCTGACAATGGCTAGGAAGCCCATAAAGCCCAAGACACAGTAGAACATAATAACTGAACCTTCATTACATTCCAGAACAATTTCTTCGGTCATTGAGTGCATGTCAAAATACAAGAATGGGGGAGAGGTTGCCAGCCACACAGCACAAATAGTGGTTTGAATAAGGGAGCACGACAGAACAATGGAAAAGGCCAGTCTTTTCCCTATCCATTTCCTCATCCTGGACCCAGGCTTGGTCGCCGCGAAAGCCATGATGACGGTGACGGTTTTGGCCAACACACAAGAAACTGCCATTGAGAAGATAATGCCAAAGGCAGGTTGTCGAAAGAGGCATGGTATCTTCTCAGGCTGACCAATGAATAGGAATACACAAAGGAAGCAGAGCAGTAGGGAGATGAGGAGACCGTAGGTGAGGCTCCGGTTGTTGGCTTTGACTATGGGAGTGTCTTTGTGCTTAATGAAGACTCCAAGCACCAGAGCTGTGAGGAAAGAGAAGGCAAGAGCAAAAATGGCCAGGCTGGTCCCCAAAGGTTCGTCATAAGACAAGAAGCTTATCTTTTTTGGAATACATAAATCCTGGCCACGGTTTGGATATTGATCTTCTTGACATTGAATACAGACGTCCATGTCTGGAAAAGAAAACATGGCTTTTGATATATACATTAAACAACCCTTAGCATTCAAAACCCTATCTGAGCATAGGGTGCTAGGGGAGAAAGATACAGGGAAGAAACAACAGAGAACATCAGGCTCCTTCAAATGTCATGTTATTGTAGTCATTGGACCTTTTCTTTGGTCCTGAATATTTTTTGGTAATTGGTATTTATGTTTGATTTGTGTGAACAATTGTGATTCTTAACATTTTTTAAAGTCCTAGAGGGAGGCTGGTCCTTTGACGTACCACAGACATCCCCAAACTCGGCCCTCCAGATGTTTTGGGACTACAACTCCCACCATCCCTAGCTAACAGGACCAGTGGTCAGGGATGATGGACATTGTAATCCCAAAATATCTGGAGGGCCGAGTTTGGTGATGCCTGATGTACCATGTAACTGTGTTTGTAATAAGTTATGGCTGGGTCAGAAACAGAGATCATAGAAATAAAAAATAGTCTTGTGACACCTTAAGGACTTGTGCATTTTTATGGCATCAGCTTTTTTGAACTAAAACTCACTTCTTCAGAACATCTGGTCCAAAGGAAAGCTCAGCCTCATCACTGCTCTCCTTGCATATCACAGCTGGGAAGTTAGCATCATCTCGGTTTTTGTTGGGGTTTACTACAATATGCCATCATCTTCATCACAACTGAGCAGCTTTGGATACTGTGAATCAGAGCCAGCAAGCATTTTTTAGAAACCTACTCTGTACTAATGGTCACATGTCTGTTTACATTCCAGCACAGCCTGCAGGGAACTTCCATTTTGTATAGCTTTTGCTTATGCTTTTTGCTTGGACACGAAGGGGAGCAGACATGTTTTTCATTTGTCCTGATGCTGAATAAAATGTTTGTAAATACGCTTTACATATGCCTCTCTCTCCCCTTCTGTTGCGAAGAGTTCTTATCTCTGCTGGCTTGCGTGCTCAGTTTCTGAAAGCTTCAGAAACTCGGGTCACAGATACATGCTGTTCCAAGAACCAGAGTTCACCGGCTGCCGGCTGGTGGGCTGGAGCCAGCTGGGGACCTGCCAATTGCCCCCATCTCCTTGGAAGCACCCCAACACTAATATCTCTTACCTGTTTTGTTTGAGATCTTTCCTTCTGGGCATGGAAGGCAATCATAGCAGCAGAATGGCGCCCCTTCCTTCTTAGTCTTACTGGACCCCAAATGGCAATTGTCATTACACACAGAAAGAGGCGGCATCTGTCCATAAATGAAAGAAGACACTAATTTGGAAATACTCTCAGGAAATACATTTGGGGAGTTTGCTTCTCCTGAGTCACTCTGGATTTTAAAAACGGGCTAAGGCTGGAATCACACAATGGCATCACTTACAGTTTGCTTCCCCTGAGTCCCACTTTCTCAACATTTGTAAAATGAGTCAATGCATTCCAAGATAAGCATGGATCCTACCTGGTTGAATTTGTCTGGCCATACAATGATATCTTCATAAATAGTGAGCACATTTTCCTTGGGGGCCTGGGGGCCTACGCTTCCAACTCTCACTCTGAGAAAGGATTGGTTTGGGAATGTGACCCAGTTGATAATATCAAATCCAGCTGCTAATGACCCGTTTTCATCAAAGGAAATGGTTTCCCCAGCAGTATTGTTAAAGGAAACACTTCTCAGATAATGGTGCAGCTGAAAGAGGTAAGTAAAAAGAAAAAGAAAAAAGAAAAAAGGTGAAGGTTTAAGATACTTAAAAACACAGTATGTTTTTTGTTAAATAAGGTAAAGGTACCCCTGCCCGTACGGGCCAGTTGTGTCCGACTCTAGGGTTGTGCGCCCATCTCACTTAAGAGGCCGGGGGCCAGCGCTGTCCGGAGACACTTCCGGGTCACGTGGCCAGTGTGACGAAGCTGCTCTGGCGAGCCAACGCAGCACACGGAAGGCCATTTACCTTCCCGCTATAAAGCGGTACCTATTTATCTACTTGCACTTAGGGGTGCTTTCGAACTGCTAGGTGGGCAGGAGCTGGGACCGAAAGACGGGAGCTCACCCCGCCGTGGGGATTCGAACCGCCAACCATACGATCGGCAAGTCCTAGGCGCTGAGGTTTTACCCACAGCGCCACCCGCGTCCTTTTTGTTAAATACACGTGTGTATTTAAAAAGGGATACAAAAGTTTAATGGTAGGCTAAAAAAAGACTTGACGACTTACAACAGTGTAGAAAGCTCTCCTGAAGGAGTCTGCTCAGGATATTACCTGCCATCTCTGTTGATATGAAAATGTCCACCTTCCTTTATTTGCCCTTCCTCTGTGCTTGGAGTCAAACAGATAAATTTCATGCAGAGCATGCGCCACAGCATAGACAGCATTGTAGACACTGTAACTGTGGCCGGTCATGCTCATTTCAAAAACTGACGCAGGGAGAGTCTCCAGCTTTTCCCTTCCAGTACAAATTCTCCCACCCATGTTGTCTACCAGAGGACCTGGAAATAAGCAGCTAAATGCACGTTCCCAGAAGACTCTAATAAAGTCATATTCCTTTTCCAAGGTAGGATTTATTGCATGAAGAAATTTATGGAATGTCTGCAGCTCCGTTGAACTTACTGCAAACGATATAGCACCCTGGAGGAAATCTATGTCCCAATTACTCTGAAAGGGAAGAGATGCGAAGTCCATCTGGGCTGTCATAATCCAGACTTTTGTTTTAAGTGGCATGTCCATAAATGTTGGGATGAATAGCAACATTCTCACAACAATCATGGTCTGAATTTCACCATGTGCAATCAAGACGCTAGCAGTGCTATTCATGATCATCTTAGATTTTTCAATTCCATTTTCCACCATTTGAGGAACGTCATCGGAAAAAGAGAGTTTTGGGAACTTTTCTATGAAGTCAAAGCAGATGCCACTCTGGGAAAACATGGGAAGCACAATCTGGGAAAACCTCTCTCCAGTGTCATCATCCAGATAAAACACCCCAATCCATGTCCACCTGAAATGAAGAAGTAACTGGAGAATCCCTTTATACTGGTGGTCCACATCTGGGAACATCTGGTGAAAGAAGACTCCTTGATCTTTGCAATCTACTACAAGAGCAGAACCATATGGGAGCTAAGTAAAGAGCAGATGGAAAATGGTATGTATGTAGGTATGTATGTATGTGTGTGTGTGTGTGTGTGTGTGTGTGTGTATATATATATATGCAGGTTTTGGTGTCTTCGGGTGTCTTCCCGTGTAAGAGTTGGGGTGTCTAGGCGACGTTTCGACGAGGTTTCACTCGTCATCTTCAGGCTGGTGCTTTCGGCTTCTTGTTACTGGAACAGAGCAGGATCTCAGTGTTTGAGTTCCTATAAATACTGTTGAGGGGGTGTGGTGTATAGCCTCCAACGTTCTGGGCAGAGAGGAAGTTCCCAGGTTAGTGTGCCTTTTCTTCTTTTGTTCCTTAATTACTTGAGGGATATCTTGAGTGATTTCTTGAGTGATATTCTGAGTACCACTTAGGAGGGTCATTAAGTGTGGATTAGTTGCTAAAGCTTTCGTGTCTTGACCTCTTGAGCTTGTGAAGAGTTTTTCTGAGAAGATGGCTGTACTGCACTTAGTTGTGTTCTGGCTTGGCTTCGTGTATAGGGGCGAGCTGTGGTTGAGATACTATTTCTCAAACCTCTCCTCAAAATCCCCTCAGATGTGAAATCCCCCTTCGGGGCATCAATGGCCCCATCCTTTGTATCCTAGCCTTTGTATTTGGACATAAATTGGGGAAGAATTTGCTTGATCCACCGTGATCTGATATTCTTGAATTTGGTTGTGGATTGAAACACAATTCCCATTGGGAGTGTGCACATTTCCTGGTTTTGCAATGCATTTCCATGCACAGAATTCTGTGTTTCTGGTAAAGACCATAAGACGCACCTAGTTTTTGGAGGAGGAAAACAAGAAAAAATAATATTCTGAATCTCAGAAGCCAGAACAGCAAGAGGGATCGCTGCGCAGTGATCCCTCTCTCTGTTCTGGCTTCTGGAATAGCTGTGCAGCCAGTATTCGCTCCATAATATGCGCTCCATAAATGCGCACACATTTTCCCTTACTTTTTGGGAGGGAAAAAGTGAGTCTTATAGAGCAAAAAATACGGTATTTAAACACACTGAAAAGTGTCCGTTTTGTTAGGAATCAAGCCTTTATCAGGAGAAACAGGCCACTCTCCAGGCACCCAGCTTGATCTCCCGATGACCTCCCTGTCTGCATTCTCCGGCAGGATACAGGCTAGGTCGCGATAGGCGATCCTTCTCAGCATGAGAAGAACACCCCCCCTCTTTCCTGCCCCCCCGGCAGGGGAAAGAGATAGACAGAAACGTATTTACATGCCTTTATTTCTGTCTTTGCAGAGTTACAGAAAACACGTCTGCTCTCTTCAAACTCCAACAGCCGAGAGACAAACTCCTCCTGTACTTCCTCTACAGCTCATATTACACTCTGAGCTAATTCCGGTGCTTCGCACTGTGAATAGACTGTCCCTCTGTTTCCCACGGAAGAGTCCCAACATTCCCATTATGTTTTGCTTTCAAGCTAGCAGTAGCTCGTGGCCGCATTGCTTCTATATCGTAACACGTTTTGTGTAAAAAGTGAGCAGAAAAGTGAAGGGGAAGGAAAAATGGGGTGAAATGGTACACAAAGGCATGCAATGGGATAGAACAGGACGGACGTGGACTTCTCTTTCAGTGCTAGGAAATGGCATGTAATTAACTGCTCAGTCCATCCCTATTATACATACAGTTTTCTAATGTTTACTAAATCTAAAATGGTAGGATAGATTATTCCTTATTTTTTTTGTTATGAGCACAACTTACCTGTGGAATCTTGTAGTTCCACAGCATAATTGCCATATTGAGATCAACATCAAAATCAGGTCCCCCAATGACTGCTATAAGATTGTCCTGGACATCACACTTGTAGTTAGGGAAGAATTTGCCCTTTGTGGAGAGGAGTTCCATGGAGGCAAGATATGTTGCACTGGAACTGAAACCACTGTTATAGAGGTGGGAGCCAAGGCTGATGTTGGGTAGGATCCGGGGATTTTCATTTATCTCTTTCAGAGCAAATACCAAGGCCAGGAGGTGCTGGTAGTGGTGAGTCAGTAGCCTAAAATGAGAGAAAATACGACCTTGAAGTGGCAACCCCTCTTCTCTTAATTTCAAAAATAACTTCTAATCCAAATAGCTGCCTTAGTTAACCAGCATTTATATTTTATACAATTCAGCAACAAATTTAAGAAGAAGTTCACTTTATTATAGCCTGTTCCTGACGTTTTTCATGGGGAAATCTAGCAACACAGAATCAGATGCCATTCTACTACATTCAGTAAACCCTTTGGGTTCCCCAAACATTTCAAATGTTCTCCAGAACATAGTACCTGCAGCTATTAGGGTGATCTCTTGGTAAGGTAAAGGTAAAGGTAAAGGTAAAGGTAAAGGTAAAGGTAAAGGTAAAGGTAAAGGTAAAGGTAAAGGTAAAGGTAAAGGTAAAGGTAAAGGTAAAGGTAGGTAGCTGTGTTGGTCTGCCGTAGTCAAAACAAAATAAAAAAATTCCTTCCAGTAGCATGTTAGAGACCAACTAAGTTTGTTATTGGTATGAGCTTTCATCTGCATGCACACTTCTTCAGATACACAAGGTAAAGGTAAAGGGCCCCTGACAGTTAAGTCCAGTCACGAACAACTCTGGTGTTGTAGCTCTCATCTCGCTTTATTGGCCGAGGGAGCCGGCGTACAGCCTCCGGGTTATGTGGTCAGCATGACAAAGCCGCTTCTGGCGAACCAGAGCAGCGCATGGAAACGCTGTTTACCTTCCCACCAGAGTGGTACCTATTTATCTACTTGCACTTTGACATCCTTTCAAACTGCTAGGTTGGCAGGAGCAGGGACTGAGCAACGGGAGCTCACCCCGTCGCGGGGATTCGAACCGCGACCTTCTGATCGGCAAGTCCTAGGCTCTGTGGTTTAACCCACAGCGCCACCCGAGTCCCCAATCTTGGTAGATTGGTGTAATACAGAATAAAGGTAAAGGTAAAGGGACCCCTGACCATTAAGTCCAGTCGTGGCCAACTCTGGGGTTGTGGCACTCATCTTGCTTTACTGGCCGAGGGAGCCGGCATTTGTCCGCAGACAGTTTTTCCAGGTCATGTGGCCAGCATGAGTAAGCCACTTCTGGCGAACCAGAGGAGTGCATGGAAATGCAATACAGAATACTTGACATAAAATCAGGTTGCGATGAATATTGTTTGCCAAAGGAGCACAGGTTGCTAACATAGTTCAGATGCACATCATAATAACAACAATATAACAACAATAGTAACAGCAAAAATATACCAACTCTTAAGGATAATGAGATTATTTAATATTAGAGGGAAAGTATAAACAATAAAGCAAATAGATTGCAGTATGTCAGACATAATTCTAATGAACAAAACTTTTCCTAGCAAGGGAGGGGTCTTTTGTTCAGCCCAACCTTTTAAGATAAGTGACCCAATTTGAATTACCCAGACTCAGTGACGGATTTACGTATAAGCTAAACAAGCTATAGCTTAGGGCCCCACTCTCTTGCCCCCCCCCCAAAAAAAAATAAAGGAAAAAAAATTGTATTAATTGTATTTCAGTTCAACAATTACTTTGATAAAATATGTATTTTGTTATGTGCAAATGGCTTTAGATACCTTTTAGGTCCATAAATTACCATATAGCATATATGCAACGACAAAAAAACAACCAGCGACAATCTGTTGTTGACAAAGGACAGCTGGACATATAAAGGGCCCCATTACCTTCAGTAGCTTAGGGCCTCTTCAAACCTAAATCCAGCTCTGACTGGAAGAGAGAGGGTTAACAGATTCACAGTCGTTGGACAGCATTCCTCTCCCCCCAAGGTTGCAAAGAGCTCAGAAAATCTCAGAACAGAAAGCACAGAGGGTACAAGCTCAGATTACAAGACGTAGGAGCGAATTAGACTAATAGGGAAGGAGGGGGTGTGAGCCTTAAATGGGAGCACCGCCATTTCTAGGAGACGTGCTCTTTGTTCTCTCGCTGTAATTATTAAACATTCTAAGTGGTAAGACACTCCTCATCGAACCTACATCCGGCCCTGCCCAAACTAATCCATGTAATAATCCTTTAAATTTCACAGTTCTCCAAAGTAGTAAAATATGGGAAGAAATCATTTTTTGTGTTTTATTCTAAAACACATTTAGAACTGTGTAGAATGTAATAAAACACATATTAAAATATAAGTTTACAGGGTGTGTTTTTTTAAATCACAGATTAGTATGGAAATGGAAACACAAATGATTTATGAGTGAACACACGTGAAATTGACAAAATATATACTGATCTGTCCATCCCTAACTGTTTCTATGATGCACTTGCACATTACACAGCTGATCAATTATGTACCAGTTCATAGCTTTGAAAATGCAGAGGCATTTATGGATGGCAACATTTGTGAGAGTGATTTATATAAATACTCTCTGGGAAGAAAGTGGCTTTCTCCAAAAGTTAGAGTTTTTTAAATTCACTGAAATTTCAGCTGAGTTAATGCGGAATGAAACTATCAAATTAAGCAACAGTGAATAACGAAAGGAACGGTGGGCTAAGATAATTGGATGGAATAAGAGACTTTATTGTAAAATATCAAAATATTAGATACAGTGGAACCTCTGCCTGTGACCGTAATCCATTCCGGAGGTCCGTCCAGAGGTCGAAACGGGTCTCTGGGAGAGGCGCCATTGTGCACAGGTGCGGGTGGCGATCACCACTCTTGTGCCTGCACAACTGGCCACAAACCTGCTGGTTACTTCCGGGTTTGCTGGGGATGTTGGGCAAAATGGACGCAAGCGGAGGCAGATGTAAGAAGATGTTTGACTGTATTAGTAAGTTAAGGTAAAGGGACCCCTGACCATTAGGTCCAGTTGTGGCCGACTCTGGGGTTGCGGTGCTCATCTTGCTTTACTGGCCGAGGGAGCCGGCGTTCAGCTTCCAGGTCACGTGGCCAGCATGACTAAGCCACTTCTGGTGAACCAGAGCAGTGCATGGAAACGCCGTTTACCTTTCCGCCGGAGCGGTACCTATTTATCTACTTGCACTGATGTGCTTTCGAACTGCAAGGTTGGCAGGAGCAGGGACCGAACAACAGGAGCTCACCCTGTCGCAGGGATTTGAACCACCGATCTTCTGATTGGCAAATCCTAGGCTCTGTGGTTTAACCCACAGCGCCACCCGCATCCCTTGACTGTATTAAATAATACTAAAAAATTTTGAAACTAGATCAACAGTTGCATCCAATGTTCTCTACCGTATTCACAGATGACTAAACCATGGAGGTCTTTCCCCCACTTTCTTTTTCCCGAAGAGAGGGTTGTAATTCTGCAATGTGGAAATTTCAAAATAAAAATAAAAATAAAAATCTGAAAACGTTTCAGAAAATTCTAGCTTATGACAATTCAACTCAGCTGTAACAAGACAATTCAGATAGTGCCTTTTATGATCACCCACAGGAGCTGTTCTAATACTCTGAGGCAAAACTGAGAGAGAATAAATGTACCATTTAATTAATGCTTTCAGTCATATACAGAGCAGAATGCTGTCATGCAGAAGGTTTTCCATATAAGCTGGAAATGCATATAAAACGAAGCTGTGAAAAAGAATATCAGGACAGATACACGATATGTTTAAGAAAACCCAACTCCTTACACAAGGTCATCAAAGAGCTCAGAAGAGAGACGTTGTTTGAAGTTTAGCACACTTAAAAAATGGAAGATGTGTGAAATAATGCCACCAATTATAAGGTCTCCTGGCTGATAATATTTGTGATGGATAAGAAGAGGGTCACTAACATTGCATCTAGAAACAGGAACCATGCACACTGCCTGAGGAAGTACCACTGCTAGCAGTACCAATAATACCTCCATCTTGCACAAAATCTTCTTGATAGGAACCGATCAATCTCTTCCTACACCAACATCGCCATGATACTGAATTGTACAGTCTGGCTTAAATGACCACTCACTTGGATGATTGAAGCCAGGGCTGTATGGAGCAAAATTTCATTTATCAGAGCCTTGTGTGTCTCTAGCCCCAGAAACAGAATGGAACTCTCTTTATCTATTTATTTTTCCAGTTCTGAACGACACAGAAGATCTTAAATGCCTTCTTCCATCTGTGGTGTTTTGCTAGCGGCCAGCTGAACTGTCTAAGGAATTGGTGAAGTAGTAATTATAGATAATTCCATAACTGTAGGGGAGATAATAACTTGCTCAGAATTCTGGATTCTCTAAGATGAAAACATATCAATCACATTTCAACAGAGCTCTCTCTTGGTTCTCCTTAACGGGGAGACTGGGGACAGCATAGATACAAGAGGGGGTTCCACTAGGCGAAAAAAATGCACTAGGTGAAAGGCCCTGATTCAGCAAAAGAGCTCAGTTTTCAGAGGCTGCCTGGTTTGTCTCAGTGTTATGTCTGGAGTGGGGATCTTAGAATAATAGGCAGGTAGGATTTTGTTGTTGTTGTTTAGTCATTTAGTCGTGTCCAACTCTTTGTGACCCCCTGGACCAGAGCACACCAGGCACTCCTGTCTTCCACTGCCTCCTGCAGTTTGGTCAAACTCATGTTCGTAGCTTCGAGAACACTGTCCCACCATCTCGTCCTCTGTCGTCCCCTTCTCCTTGTGCCCTCCATCTTTCCCAATGTCCGGGTCTTTTCCAGGGAGTCTTCTCTTCTCATGAGGTGGCCAAAGTCTTGGAGCCTCAGCTTCAGGATCTGTCCATCCAGTGAGCACTCAGGGCTGATTTCCTTCAGAATGGAGAGGTTTGATTGGCCATAGGAGCCATCCAATCCAGCTCCAGATGGGAAGTTTGAATTGGCCTATCAGGTATGACCTAGGTGTGAATGCAGGATATATAGCCTGGGATCTGGGTGGGGCCCCAGCAACAAACACATGAGGACTCACCTTATTACAACTTGAATAAACTCCTTAAAACTGATGGCTCGACTCTGAGTATATTACACTCAGGTACGAAACAATAACCAAATCCAACAATTAAATAGATTTTTGCCTATGCATTCACTCTGATGGCATTTTTAAAATAAGAAACCATGATTGTTATCTTTTTGTCACAAATGATTGAAATTTGTTGGTAGAACAGCTGCTTCTAAGTAAATAAAGCATTGCAAAAATAGATTGAATTTGCCATAGTCCATCATCACCAATGCACTTTGCAACACAAAATGTTTTATTTGCAGCTGTATAGCTGAGTCCAGAGACTCGTGTCTCTATGGCCCCATTTTCAAATGGCACAGTAGATAGTATATTAAAAGCTTCCTCTAGTCTTGGTTCTTAGTTTCACATCTGACCCCTGAATTCGCTACTAACTAGAGCAGTGGTTATATAATAAGTGGTTCCCAACCTTCCCCCCCCCCCGCCATGCTCCATATAAGCATCTCTAACATCTTGAGGCCCCCTCCGTGTGACATATAATTTTTATTATTCAAAAAGTGAATTCCTGTTTGCTTGGAGGAAGCCTAAAAGACCATTAACTGTTCATAATTCATTCTCAAACTGCCCCCCCCAAATCAAATTGCCCGCCTGTGCCCCACGTTGGGAACCACGGAACTAGAAGAATTAAGAGATGCAATTATGGTAAATTGGGTAATTCTGGTGTAGTTCATGGGTCACTCATAAACTGTAGTTCTTCTGGGACTCTACAAAAGAAAACAAGTGGCTTTTTGTTCAGATCTCAGCAAGATTATCCTGAGCGGGATGGCAAGGTATTTATTATGAGTCAAATATATGTGTTCCTGTGCATATTGGCAAAATTTCTGAATAAATTTTAATATGTTAAGGCAGTGTCAAAATGTTTGTATACAATGGATGAGTTTGCATCCCTTATCACTCTTCCCAATCCACTCAAGTAAATCTAACAGGACTATTGAACAACTATTATCAGCAGGCAAAGGGGATTTTATATTGTGATGTGGAATATTGGGTGTGTAGATAATTGAGGGTGCACTGTGAAATTATATGCCAGTTAATAACCTCACAAAATGCCCCTTCTGGTTTCACAGTTTCACATGATTACATTGGTGTCAAGACCATGGAGAGTAGTGGAAATGAATGAGGTGCCACGTGTGTGAATAAATCATGGTCGATTGAGATATGATGAACCAGGACCAAACTGCAGAAAATATGGGACTCAGTTTATATTAACTTCATGTTTTCAATTAATACATATCCAACTGACAATGATCTGGAAAGAAGTATCTCTAATTTCCAGTGACAAAGAATTGCCTGGACCAGTGAATCACTCTTGTCAGTTCTTAATTCTTTATTCTAATTAAGTGCTCTCTGCTATTCAGCTTAGGCTTCAGTAAAATAACATAGCATTTGGGGATAAAGATGCAGCCCAGTAACCCAAAACTGGAGGCCAAGATGGAGAAGATCTCCACAGCCACCATGTATTTGCCCTTGGTGCTCAGGTAGGTTGGAACAAAAGACAACCACACACTGCAAAAGACCAACATGCTGAAGGTGATGAATTTGGCTTCATTGAAACTGTCAGGCAACTTTCTAGCTAGGAAAGCCACCGTGAAGCTCACAATGGCCAGCCAACCCATGAATCCCAGGACACAATAAAACATGACAGTGGAGCCTTCGTTACATTCTAGTATTATTTCTTCAGTCATTGAGTGCATGTCAACGTCTGGGAAAGGAGGAGAAGTGGCCAGCCATGTGCTACAGATTGTGGCTTGAATAAGGGAGCAGGAAAGAACAATGGAGCTGGCCAATGGCTTCCCCAGCCACTTCCTCATGCTGGACCCTGGCTTGGTGGCCATGAAAGCCAGAACCACAATGGCGGTTTTGGCCAATATGCACGAAATGGCAACTGAGAAGATCATGCCAAAAGCAGTTTGCCGTAGGATGCATGTCAGCTTGTTAGGTTGGCCAATGAAGAGCAAAGCACAAAGGAAGGAGAGGAGGAGGGAGAGGAGGAGAGCGTAGGTGAGGTTCCTGTTGTTGGCTTTGACTATGGGAGTCGCCTTGTGTTTCATGAATATTCCAAGCACTGCAGCTGTGATGGAGGAAAAGCAGAGAGCAAAAGTGGCCAGACTGATCCCCAACGGTTCTCCATAAGACAAGAAAGTCTCATATTTTGGAAGGCATCCATCCTTGTCACTGTTTGGATACTGATCTTCAGAGCATTCAAAACAATCGTCCATGTCTGAAAAAGAAAAAAGAAAAATACTATACTATACTTGTGAAGCCTTTTGCGCCCCGAAGAAATCAAGGCAAATGGTTAGAAAGCCTTGAATGATGGCTGCTGGATCAGTCCTGGTAATATATATAGGTATTTGGCCCAATTATTTCTATATACAAGAGGGCTGTATTTACTTAGGATTCCAGAGCAATGCAGGTCTTCACTACAATTGGAAGAAGAGAAGTTCATCACCTGGATATCACCAATCATAAGTTCTCCCTGTTTCCATCATCTCCTGCTATGCTGAAATCCTTACCTCTGCATTCCATGAGCATATGAGACTATGCTCCAAAACAGGTACAACTGAGTGGTATCTTTGGACACCATTCCCTTACCATCCTTCTCTACTTATTTTAATTTTCATGTACTGGATCATTCTTGACAATTCTTATAACTAGTATACACCCAAAACAAAGAAAACATCTCCCACCCTTCTGGTCTGAAATCTTCCCTTCTGGGCACGGGATGCAATCATAGCAGCAAGGTAGCTTCCCTTCCTTCTTGGTCCGACTGTAGCCCAATTGGCAATTCTCATTGCACAGAGAAAGGGGTTGTGCCTGTCCAAAAAGGAAAGAAGATGGTAATTTCTGACTTAAACATGCCACACCTGTTCCTCAGATGGAGCCAAATTTACCCCCCTGTTTCCCACACTGGCAGGAAGTCTGAAGTGCCCATCAGATCAGGATGACCATTCACATCCCAAGGAGCGGCTGCCCTTGGTCCTTCTGTTGTTCGCTTCACAGCAATTGCCCTCCCACTGTCTGATACTGAATGTCCCCTGCTGGACACTGAGCAGGCCACAAACACCCTGAACCCACTTTTATGGGGCCTTTCAGAACTTTGGCTCACACCTCACCCTTAGGTTCTGGGGTGTTTCTGCTCTTCATCCAAGTTGCCAGTGTTTCCTGATTCTGTGTGTCTTCCTTTCTTCTCACAATTATATGTTCCAGACTTTGGGTGATGCCATTTGCTTCATCACTTCCTAACCATGTTAGTTTTTTAGCTGTGGCTCCTTTGAACATTGTCTGAGAATCTCAGAGGCCCAAACAAGGTATTGTTATGTTATGCTACAGCAATGTTTGGGGTAACAATGAAGAACAGTGGTGAGGTTCTTCTGTACTTTGTTTTCTTTTTTAAAAATCAGTTATTGATAAGCCCACCTATCCAACTTCTTTCTATATCACATTTTGCCATTGTAAGCTTCCCACTGCCTGTGCTGTTTTCACTTGAATGTTGGTTCCCCATCTTCTTCAGGAGGTGAGTTAAATCAAATCTAGTTGCATCTTGGAATAGCTGTTTCAGAGTCTGAATAGTGGACCCCCCTTTTTTTAGCATTGAGGAAGTGTCTGGAGACACTCTGAAATCGACCTTACCTGGTTGAACCTGATGGGCCATGTGATGGTGTCATCATGAATGGAGAGTCTCTTGCTTGGGGGAGCCTGGGGGTTCATCATTCCAACCTTAACTCTGAAAAAGGAGTCATTTGGGAATGTGATCCAGTTGATGATATCCAATTCAGTTACCAAATCCCCCTTCTGGCTAAATGAAACCTCTTCCCCGGCACTATTGTTAAATGAGACGCCTCTCAGAAAGTGGTGGAGCTAAATTAGTGAAGAGAAGAGGGAAGAAATCCACAAGGGTATTAGAAAGATACAGATGTATAACAGGATGATATTATTTCCCTCCATTTGTTGGCATCTGTCTGTCTCGAGAACAATGGAGTGTGGCCCCAGGGGTGAGGTCAACCCACTGTGTTAGCAGACTGAAGTGACCTCCCCGGGGTGCAAGCCAGGACAGTCCTGGGCTGCCCAGAGGACAAGGCTCCCCTCTCAGTCTTGCTGATGTGGTCAAAAGGAAAGCAGAGCAGGACGTTTGGCACCAGCTTGGTTTCAGGGGTTGGCAGAAGGAAGCGTAGAAAATATCATCAATCCGCCTAAGAGACTCCACTCTGGATCTGTGTAGGGCTTCCTTTTTAGCCTTTTATTCTCTGGAAGATATCCCAGAAGGTAGCAGAGGTGGAGAACATGCATTTCTACTCTGCACAAGGTCGAGATCAAGGATTCTGTTCGCAGAAATTCTAACAGCTCATCTACACCATACATTTAAAGAACTCTTGTTACAGTCATGGTTTTCCCCAAAGAATTATGGAAAGGGAAGTTGCTTAAAGGAGTTGAGAGTTGTGAGGAGACCATTAAGAAACTACCGCAAGGTTCCTTGGTGGAAGCCATGGCTCTTAAAGTGAAACAAGAGTGTTTTAATGTTGCAGATGTGCCCCTAGTGTTTTAAAATGAAAGATATAGCAGTCCTATCACATTTCTATGCTAAAAGATGAGGGTAAGGAAAAAAAGGGGAAAAATTGGTGCTGGAGGAGACTCTTGAGAGTCCCATGGACTGCAAGAAGATCCAACCTATCCATTCTGAAGGAAATCAGCCCTGAGTGCTCACTGGAAGGACAGATCCTGAAGCTGAGGCTCCAAGACTTTGGCCACCTCATGAGAAGAGAAGACTCCCTGGAAAAGACCCTGATGCTGGGAAAGATTGAGGGCACAAGGAGAAGGGGAGGACAGAGGACGAGATGGTGGGACAGTGTTCTCGAAGCTACGAACATGAGTTTGACCAAACTGTGGGAGGCAGTGGAAGACAGGAGGGCCTGGCGTGCTCTGGTCCACGGGGTCACGAAAAGTCAGACACGATTAAACAACTAAACAACAAGAGGAAAAAGAGCTTTCTAAACAGTCAAGGAACTATTTTTGCACCCTGATAGATGGCGAACTATTCTATATTAGCAGTAGAGGGACATTACCTGCCATGGCTGTGGATCCAGCCTGTTCCCTCTTAGTTCATCCATTATCACACTGTGTTTGAATCTGGAGAAATGCATGTTTTGTAAAGCGTGTGCCACTGCCAAGACTGCACTGTAGATGCTGTAGCTGTGGGCAGTCATGCTCCTTTCAAAGACAGACCCAGGAAGAGTCTCAAGCTTCTCCGTCCCAGTGCAGAGTTCATTGTCTTTCTTTTCAAAAGAACAAAGAAATGCCTCCTCCCAGAAAGTTCTGATGAAGCCATCCTCCCTTTCTGTGACAGGGTTTCTCTCCTGAAGAAATTTCTGGAATCCTAGAAGATTAACTGAATGAACTGCAAAGGAAATGGCACCATGGAGAACATGTATGTCCCAATTTCTTTGAAAGGAAAACGATGTAAAATCCATCTGGGCAGTCATAATCCAGACTTTTGCCTTGATTTCCGCCGGCATAGTCATTGTTTCTGCCAAGAAGGGTATTAATCTCAGTGCCACCATGGTCTGAATTTCACCAATCACAACCACAACATTGGCGGTGCTGCCCATAACAACACTCATTAGTTTAGAACCGTCCTTCAAAATTTCCATAGACTCACCTGAAAAGGTTACTTTGGGAAATGTTTCTGTATAATCACAGCAAATACCTCTTCTGGCAAATATGGGAAGGAAGTTTTGTACAAATCTCTCTCCGTTGTCATCACTCAGAGTCACCACCCCAATCCACATCCAGCTGAAATGCAGCAGTAGCTGGAGAATCCCATCATATTGATGAGCCACATCAGGGAACATCCGGTGAAGGAACTCTTCTTGGATGTGGTTACTCAGCATAGGAGAAGAGCCATAGATGAACTGAAAATGATTGTAAAAATTATGCTTGCAAATTCCATCCACTTTTGTGTTTTTATATACCCTCTTATGGTGAATGAACACAGTTGAGACTGCACAGAGAAAATTTAAAACTTAACCCCCCCCCCACAAAAGTTGAATATTGGGGCCCTATATGGAGTGGCTAGATTTCTTGAAATACTTCAATTTATACATTTCCCCCCCACTCAGACACCCATAGAGTATAAGGTCTTTGCTGCCCTTATATTTTCAATCAAGGGAAAGGCACTGCAAGGGTCAGTTCTCCCTTAAATGTCCCATGTGTATGTCACCATCAGAACATATAAGCAAACAGTATCATAGAATCATAGAATCATAGAATCATAGAATCATAGAATCATAGAATCATAGAATCATAGAATCACAGAATCACAGAATCATAGAGTTGGAAGAGACCACAAGGGCCATCGAGTCCAACCCCCTGCCAAGCAGGAAACACCATCAGAGCACTCCTGACATATGGTTGTCAAGCCTCTGCTTAAAGACCTCCAAAGAAGGAGACTCCACCACACTCCTTGGCAGCAAATTCCACTGTCCAACAGCTCTTACTGTCACTGTCGAACAGCTCTTACTGTCATGTATCAGACATGCGAACACGGAATAAAGAGCAAATATAACTAGTTTCTGTTGAAGAATCCATAGGACAGCTCTTTGAACCATAAATTGGGAAAAAAATAAAATTAAAATGGATTTGTAAAGGCCATTGAGCTCAATCAAGCAATGATGATTTTTGATGACTGGACTGCATGTGAACCTCAATCATGGGTTCTGTGCTGGGATGCTTAAATATTAGAGAGGAGAGAATTAGCCTTCCCTGCACTGAGAAATCAAACATATCATGCAGAATTCAAGACAGAATGGTTGTTCCTCATATTCTGGTGTATTATGGGCAGGGATGAGTTTTGCTCATTGTGGGTCATTCACACTTTGTAATATCAACCTGGGGCCTCAAGGGACAGAATCCAATAGAAGTGTGAATAGATTCCTAAATGGCCACACACAATGCACACATCTCTGTGAATCCCTCAACCTGTAGCACGAAGGGATGCAGTGCAGGAGAAACGTGAATGGCTTCTCCAATGGCTCTCTTACCTGTGGCATCTTGTAGATACTCAGGACCGTTGCCATGGGGAGACAGATGTCAGAATTCGGTCCCCCGATGACGGCTGCTGGACTGTTCTCAACACCACACTTATAGTTAGGGATGAGTCCGCCCCATCCAGACAGCAGCTCCATGGAGCCATGATAGGTCCAGCTTGCAACGAAATGGCTGTTCAAGATGTGGAATCCCAGGGTGACATTGGGCAAGATCTGTGGGTTGTCATTGATCTCCTTTACAGCAAATACCAAAGCCACAATGTGCTGGTAGAGTTGTGTCATGAGCCTGCAATGAGGGGTTCGTTATGCATCTTCTACAGAAAAGGACATTGTCTACATATCTACTTACCTCTTTAATGAGAGACAAATACATCAGATGAGAACAGACTAGAGTTTGAGTACCCTTGACAAACAAAACTGGACATATAGATAAGAATCCCATATTATTTATTGAAATAATGATGAAATACTTCAATCATTTCAATCCAGAGAAGCTTCTTCTGATTCTTGTCTTGCTCAAGTCCTATGCAATATTTCAAATGCATAGAATAGGCTTCGATTATACTTCACACCATCTATCCCTCCAAATTCAGGGTGATCTACAATAGATATAGCACTCCCAATAAGATGCTAAGTTGGGGTTTTGAAATTCCACGCGTTACTCCCTTGATTCCCTGCCCCCAGAGCCCTATGGCCTGCAAGTAGGAGCACCTCTGTTTGAACAATCTAAGCTTGATTACTACTACCCCTGCAAATGCTGATAAATCAGTACAGGCGATTCAGGTGTTCACATGCTTGAATTTGCATGATATTAGCAAGGCATCTTGAATTGGATCTGATAGTTCCTCAGTGAACTCAGGTGCCTGGAAACTTAAAGCAACAACTTTTATCAGAAGGGAAGCAGCCTGAGATTGAGTTGAAGAGGGGATTTGTTCTCCTGTTTTGACAGCCAGGTCTGGTATTAATCACAGTTCATTATTATTTTTAAAACTATGCTTGTTTTATTTCTTAAAGTGAATATTTGTTGCTCTTCAACCACTACCTCTTACCATATGCACATTCTGAAAAGATCTCTCTTTTCCATGGAGAAACAGTTGTATCCCCATTCAGCGGGGGGCAGAAACACCCCACAAGGGTGATATTTTCCCCACACCCCTCTTTCCTTGGATCACATAATCCTCTTTCCACGCTGCCTTTCCCTGTGCCAGTTAATGGAGAGTTCACTCTCCTGGGGAAAAGAGGCAATATTCCACAAAACTGGATGGAGAGGAAGAAAAGCCCAGCCCTCCTTCCCCTGATAATGGGTCCTCATTGGAAGGGTGATAGTTAATTCACATCATTTATCCTGGGGATCTAGGTTACTATTTCCCTCACTCACCTCCTCCTTTGCAAGTCAGTGGAGTGATCTGCCCACCCCACCACAACCTTTGGGATACCAAGGCCATTTCTGGCAGGCTGAGATTTCCCCCACTTTAGTCTTTCCTGAGAGTGCATAATCTGTTTTCAGCCACCCTCCTCTCCCCACAATTCCTACTGTGTCCACCTCAAGTCCGCTCAGGCAGGAGAACCACTGCAGGAATCATTCTGAAATATGACAGAACTTGTTCCTTAGAGGAGGTGAGCACGCCTACAAATTGCATCCAAATTATAGCAGGTTGGACAAATTTTCTGAAGCACAAGAGAAAATAAATACATCTGCCATTGCTACTATTAAAGTTGGAAATGTGGTAAACTGGACTTGCTTCATGAACATTAATTTAAGACAATGTTTGGCACTCTTAGCAGAAATGGGCTTGAGATATCAGGTCTCCACTTACCCACCCCAGAAAAAAGCACATCAGATGCATAGGCACAATAATTACTTATTAGGAAAGATGATTGCACCAACAGCAAAATATGAATACATTTAATATGGATGCATTATATTGTTAAATAAACACAATTCCTTACATCTGGTCATCAAAGAGTTTAGCAGAGAGACGTTCTTTGAATGTTATCTCATTTACGAATGTATAGACCTGAGACATGACGCCAGCAATCATGAGGTCTCCTGGCTGATAATATTTGAGAAGAATGGGAAGAGGGTCACTGGTGGGGCACTGAACCAAAGGAATATTGCATGTAGTTAGAGGCAGCCGTATTAATAGTAAGATCACAAAAGCTACCATCTTGCAAGAAAACTCTTTACTGCAAAGGACACTTCATCTCGTTGTAATGCAAGAGTCCCTGCCTTAAATTAGTACTCCAGTAGCTGAGTTGAAGAACGCAGAACTGAAGAATCAGTAACCAGATGAAAGAGCCTTGCTTTTCTATAGCCTTTGTTACATTTTGAATGTGCCCACTTGAACTCTCCCGGGTTGGGGAAATATAGCTGTGATTATGATTAATTTGATAATTACAGGAGATATAACTTATGGCAGCTGTTGTTTATGACTCACTCATAATGTTAAAGAAATCATGTTTTCCTCCCATAGCAAATGTCTTCTTTGATTCTGCTCAAAGTTATAGAGAATCACAGGAGAGAGGGGAAAATAGAAGATTTGTAATCCCTCCCCCATGGAGGGGAGTGTGGTGGAGTCTCCTACTTTGGAGGTCTTTAAGCAGAGGCTTGACAACCATATGTCAGGAGTGCTCTGATGGTGTTTCCTGCTTGGCAGGGGGTTGGACTCGATGGCCCTTGTGGTCTCTTCCAACTCTATGATTCTATGATTCTATGATTCTATGATTCTATGAGATGGAAAAACTTTTGCACTTTCCTCCATGTGTGATGGAGGTGGGCAAGGTTATATGTCAAATTAGAAGAGGCTTGGGGTGGTATTCAGTATTCGTCTTACTCAGAGTAGATCCATTGAATCTAATGAGCATGACTAACTTAGGTTAAATAATTCAGGATTTAGTTGAATGCAACCCTTGCTCTCCACCTTTTACAAGAGCAGCAGTTCAGGCCAGTCTTAGCCCAGCCTCTTCAGAGTAGGGCGCCTTGCATGAATTCAGTCAGTTGCAGTCGCTTTCTGGAAATGGCACCTTTTATGTATTTAGGTATATATGTATTTTGAGTTTATGTATATTGAGTGGTAAAAAGAAGATTTGCATAATATTTCGTAGTGTCCCTGTATAACCTTTCGAAGATATTTGAGGGCAGCCCTGTATAGGGAAACTTTTTAACGTTGGATGTTTTATTATGTTTTCATATATGCTGGAAGCCACCCAGAGTGGGTTTTTCCTCAGAAAAAAATTGTGGGGGACTTTGTCCAAAGCCTTACTGAAATCAAGATACACTGTGTCCACAGCATTCCCCTGATCCACCAAGCATGTAACTCCATCAAAAAAATAAATAAAAATTTTTTGAGATACCCACGCTGGGTCTAGGTAATCACAGCATCCTTTCTAAGAGCTCACAGACTGACCATTGGATTATCTGTTCCAGGAGCATTTCTGGTTTTGGATGCAGCTCATCAGGTCTTGGAGATCTGAATTTATTTAAAATTGTTAGCTGTTCCCTTACCTCCTCTTTTCCTAACTTGGGCTACACCTCCATCCTTACATCATTTATTTTATTTTTTAAAAAAATGTCCAGTAGCACCTTATAGACCAACTAAGTTTGTTCTGGATATAAGCTTTCGTGTGCATGCACACTTCTTCAGATACACAAAAGCTTATAGGCAGAAAAAAACTTAGTTGGTCTCTAAGGAGCTACTGCACATTTTATTTATTTATTTTGTCTGCGTCAGACCAACACGGCTACCTACCTGAATCTAGAATCATTTATTTTGTTATCTCCTGGTTGGACACTGCTTTCCTTTTGGGTGAAGATAGAAGCAAAGTAGTCTTTGAGTAGTTCTGCCTTCTCTCTGTCACCTAATAGAATTTCTCATGTTCCTCACGCAGAGGACCTACCACTTGTTTGTCCTTCCTCTTGCTTTGAACATAGCCTCTGGCTTATTCTGATCTTCACCCTACAACTGTTGGCTACTTGTGTACGCGCCTCTTTTATGATTCCCCATTTCTTACACATGCCCTTGTTAACTCTCAGCTCATCTGTAAGCTCCTTATGGAGCCACATTGGTTTCCTTAGATGCCTCCCACTTTTCTTTCTTGTTGGAATTGTCTGCCTTTGGGCCTGCAACATTTCTCATTTAGAAGCTCCCATCCCTATTGGGCTCCCTTCTATTCATTCCAGACTATGGGACCTCACCCAGTAGCTCCTTAAGCTACGGGGGCCTTTATGCATACTTTCCACTTTGGATCCAGAACAAGGGCCCGAGTTAAAATGCCAGGGGTGGAAGTAGCGGCAGTATTGGCAGCGGCAGCAGCACTGCCCCTATCCTCTACTGGGCTCCGGCGGCCACAGCTTCCTCAAGGCTGCCTTTCACCACCAGACTGCAGCTCCACTCCCAGCTCAGACCTGAGCATGAGGTGGAAGTAGCAGAGGGAAGGAGGAGTAGGGGCAGTGGCTCACCTCTCCTCCACTGGGCTCCAGCACTTGAGGAACTGTGAAGGCCGTAGCTTCCTTGGTGCTAGCCCAGTGGGAGGGAGGGAAAGAGCTGCCATTGAACAGCCCCCACCACTGCCAAAGCGGCAGAGAGCACCCAGAGCCCCTTTGCCTCATGCTCCCCCTGTGGCAACAGCCACTCATGGCCCACTCCTTTCCATGTGCTGCCGCCACCTTCCTGCTGAGCTCACAGTTCCCAGGGGCCATGCGCTCTGCACACCCCAGTGGTGCCAGTAAGCCACAGTTATCCACTGGGGCTGGGCAAGGTGAAGCAAAGGGCTGTCCTTGCTTCTTTGCTCTGCCAACCTGGCACATCAATGTTTTTCACCTCCCTCCGCACGCTCTGATTGGAGGAGAGTCTGGCTTCTCCCAGCAGCCACCACAACTGCCTTCTTTCATTGCTAACCTTATTTAGACACTGAGAAGGGCAGAAAATTGTGCTCTTCAGCGGTGGCTGCCCAAAGGAGGACAGACGGATCCCAGGACATTCCTGGATCCAATCAGAGACCAGGCTGCCTTCTTTAAATCTGGGATGCCCTGCTCACAAGAGAACAGTTGAGGGCTATGTTCTATGTATTCTGAGTTCTCCCTATGGCCTTTCTCCAGCTTATTCACTTCTATTTCTTCTCTATAGGAAGTGGAATTAAGTGGAGGGATATTAGGTGGACCTAGGAGATCAGGGTTAAAATCACCAATCAGCCATGAAGTTCACAGTGTGACCTTGAGCCAGCTGGCTGCCTTCTCCCTCCTAGTTTTTATAAGCCAGTAGTGGGAAGGGTCAAATACAAATGGAACTCAAAACCCACAATTCCTCTTTGAGTCAGCTTTCCATTTTTCATTGAACTGGGAAGGTTCATTGGAACTCAGATTACTTGCTGAGGAACAACACTGTGAAGACCTCAGGAGAACTTATAACACCCTGTCAACCTTTAGTCTCCAAGTACAGTGATACCTCGGGTTAAGGACTTAAATCGTTACAGAGGTCCATTCTTAACCTGAAACTGTTCTTAACCTGAAGCAGCACTTTAGCTAATGGGGCCTCCTGCTGCTGCTGCCGCGTGATTTCTGTTCTCATCCGGAAGCAAAGTTCTTGACCCGAGGTAATATTTCTGGGTTAGCGGAGTCTGTAACCTGAAGCGTCTGTAACCTGAAGTGAATATAACCTGAGGTACCACTGTATAGCCTTTCCCTTACGTGCCACCATCAACAGGGACACCTTATTGTCTGCAAATCCAAGAGTGTTTGACCATGCAACAATTGTACTGCTCCAAGAATGCTCATATCGAACCTCACACTGTGGGGTAACAGTGAAAACTCAAGAAGGATCTTATATATTATCTCTCCCTCCCCAATAAATAGGAAATAGTGGAACTTCAGTTTGTCTCTGTCAGTCACTCTGTCAATTTCATGATCTTATTGCCCTTTCCCTTCCCACATGCCACAACCACATGTATTGCATGTTTCAAGTTGTACCACTGCATTTAAGCCTCCATGGTCACCTTCATGAGTCCCTCACATTGCTTTCCAACTCTAAGATGACAAAAGGAAATTCCCCACTTCCATAGGCATTGATCTATATTTGTTAATATACAGTAACTAGTCAGTTTCAGCTGTTAGCCCAGGCAGTGTGGGATTTCTGAAGTGTTTAGGAAAACAGATGCTTGCATGCACTAACCATTTCTGTAAGGAAATGTAAGACTCTGTATTGCACCTGCAACTGGAGCCAGTGTTATTTTAACTATTTTCTCCCTTCCCTTATTGAACAAGGAAACATCCCTGAAAATCATGTCTTCATTGGTGACACATGTGCAGCTGGGGGAAAATGGTGCATGTGTGATTGAGGAAGATTGTTGGGAAAACTAGGAAGTTCCCATCAGGGCACCAGTTTGTAACTGGACTGCTTCCTTGCCTGGGGCACTTGCAATTGCAAGAGAACTCCTCAATAACAAATATGCTTCATTATTTTGATCTTCCTGTAATTCACAGAACTCAATGCTCTAAGGAGATAACTTAGTAATTATCTCAAATTGCTGGGTTTCATCATCCATCTTGCCAAATCCCATGTACATTTTATCAGGCCATGAACACAATCAATGTCAGTGTGTGACAGTGTATATAAAAAAAAATTCCTGTGTTATTAAGAGCCCAGATAAGAAATTCTGAACATGCAGGTTTTCATGGATCAGATCTTAGACAATTTCCCTTTATCAAAATAACGCAAAAGCATTAATTGAAAATTCTTGCAATGCAGTTTATGGTAGATGAGATAGAAATCTGACTTTCGGCATCCCCGTTGGCCCCAAGATGGTCAGAACATTTCTGCTGCTGATCCTTCTCTTCCTGTGGCTGCAGTTGACTCCAGCTGAGAGCAAGGAACACTCTGCTAGATGCACCATGATGGAGCCTTTCCAGCTTCCATACCAGAATTATCAGAGAGGGGACCTAGTCATTGGAGGAATTGTTTCTTATTTCGCCTATTTATCTGAAGAAATGGATTTCCATGAGCACCCAAACACAAAGCTTACAGATGAACTCTTGTAAGTAAAATCCTATCCTTCATAGTGCACGCTTGGTGAGGTCATGTTGGCTGCAATTACACAAAACATACAACGGCATGCTCAGAATACAGTTCCATTTGACTTTTATCAAGGAGGGGTGTTAAACATCTATTTTCTTCTCTTTACATTTTGATCTTGTCACCTTCTGTGTTGCCTTATTCCACTTCTTGAGGTTTGTCTTCTGCCTGTTCTGCTTTCTCATCACCTGATCCCATGGCTCTCACCACTTTCTCCCAACTTCATCCTCCCTCTGACAGTCACAGTTGAATGTGACATATGAATATCATAGATTTTGGATTATACCTGCTGCTATGCAATGTAAACCATATTGGGTAATAATACCAAGTATCACAACTGAGTTTTACGCAGAGTAGACGCATTGAAATTAAAACACCTGATCTATTTGTCTGCTCTATTAATCCTAATGAGTATAACTAACATTGGCTACAGCATTTTTGGTACAGCCATCATTTTATTAGAAGGAGGGAAGGATGGAGACTCAGTTACAGTGAAAGAATAGATCCTATTCCATCTGATGTGCTCTGGTCTCTACTCCCCACCTACACCAAACCCTTACTATCTGAGAGGTACCAGTCAAAATTTCTGAATTGGGAACTTCTCATCCAATGAGTGTCCATTGGCTGCTGAAAGGAAATAAGGGAAGGATGTGGCAACTTATGTACATGCATGTGAGCTAGGAAGTTACTTATAACTCTTTTATTAGTGACACACCAAAGGGCTACCAGAATACCCTCTCCCTGGTGTTTGCTGTGAAAGAAATAAACAAGAACCCTAATATCGTGCCAAATATGACCTTTGGGTTTCACGTCACTGATAGCTACGTAAATGCAAGGATGACTTATCAGAACACCCTGAAACTTCTGTCCACCACAGAAAGGATTGTCCCCAATTTCATATGTGACAAGGAAAAAGAAAAGATAGCTTTTATTGGGGGACTTGACTCTGACATCTCCCTCCACATGGCTACTGTCTTAGGCATCTACAAGATTCCACAGGTATAGTAAGTGTGGGGGGCTGTGAAGCTTTTCTGCCTCTGATACAATAATTATCTTGTGGGTTCTCCCTGCTTTCTTTTACTTTGGCTCATTTTTCTGAAAAAGGAGGTGAAAAATAAAAATATACCTGATACAAAAGCATCTTGGGGAGTTTTGCAGTAGTGGTTGGAGGAAAGGGGCTTTGGTGCTTGCCTGACTTTGTCTCCCATGTGTCACTGGGAAGCAGCAGGGAGGTTGGAACTGGACAAATGCAGCAGCAGGAGTCTTCCTCCTGCTCCCAGGAAGCTGCACAAGGCCAGTTGCAAGAGGTCAGAGAAACCTGTTCCTCCTCCCCACCAACAACTGCTGGTGATGCACATTATGCTATTGTGAGCTATAAATGGATTTCTTTCCTTTTTACCCTTTTCAGTTCCACAAGCACGTGTCCTTTTTTTCTTCTAAAAGCTTCACAAAACTTCATCAGCATCTCAGTGTCCATTTCTCTCGTTTTTGTAAGCAGTTCTGGCTAATCCACAGATTTCATAGCTATTTCTCCTAAAGTAATATATTTTTTGATTTCATTTTCATGAATGTATGCACTTTTGCGACCAGTGTGATTTGAATATAAATCTTTGCTTTTGCTTGGAGAAGTGAATTGCAAAATTCAGAGAAGTACAAATGTCAGTGGATTGCGGCATTTTGGCTCACAAATTGTTTCAGAAATTGTGAATCAGGTGAATGTTCATTGAACTCAATTCCTCTTCTATCCCTAGTTGCGTCTCATCACAAAGGTTCGAACTAAGAAAGGGAGATGCTTGTCCTGACTTTGTCCACTAGCCTTGACCACTTTTGCTCAATGGTCAAGGAGTCCAAGTTCTTGAGAGCCATAGGTTTCCCCCTCATGAAATACATAATGATGTCCAAGTACAAAAGAGTTTCTGAACAGACAAGTTGAGCTGTGCTTCTTTCTTCCCAACTAACAGAACCTGTGGGTATAGGTCCAGATCTTAGTGGTGTACATCACCACAAAGTATATGAAAATATGATGCCTTTATTTATAACTGTACGCTAGAACTCTCCAATTCTTGTGGGGTTGATTTCTTCCTCCAGATTGCTTACTGTGTATTAGCTCCAGGGAGAAGCCCAGAGTTGCAGCCCCAGACCTTCTACCGAACGGTGCCCAATGAGAAATATCAATATGAAGGGATCGTCATGCTACTTCGACATTTCCAGTGGACATGGGTAGGAATTGTGGCATCCGATGATGAAAATGGAGAGACCTTTATGCAAACCTTAGTGCCAATGCTTTCCCGGCATGGAGTCTGTACAGCTTTCAATGAAAAACTACCAGCCGTATCTCAGGGCATAGTTGATATCAGTTTCTTGGAACTCATTCGGGCCAAGTCCTCATTCCTGATGGCCTCAGACGTTAACATATTGGTTCTGTGTGCAGAACCTCAGACCATTACAGTTGTGAAATGGATGCAGTATTTCTATTCAGTAGCTGAAGATATTGCAGAGAAGTCTACAGGCACCGTGTGGATTTTTACAGCCCAGTGGGCTTTCTTTTCAGAAACAATGCAAAGGTATTACGATATACAAGTCTTTGATGGTGCCTTGTCTTTTGCAATTCACACAGAGAAAGTCCAGGGATTTAAAGACTTCCTTCAGACCCTGAACCCCAACTCTCCAAATGGAGATGGGTTCCTCCAGGCTTTTTGGCAACAGGCATTCAACTGTTTATTTTCTGCTTCCAATGGGCACAAGGAAAACACAAAGACCTGCACTGGCCATGAGAGTCTGGAGAGCCTTCCTGGGCATATCTTTGAAATGATCATGATTGGCCAAAGTTACAGTATCTATAATGCGGTTTATGCCATTGCACATACTTTACATCAGATGCACTCATCCAGGTCAAAACGCAGAATGATGGCAGACAGAGGTGGGCTTGATCCTCCAAAACTGCAACCTTGGCAGGTAAGATTTCCTATTCAGAGTAAACCTTTGCAAAGTTGATTAAGAGAAATGAGAATTAAGAAAAATTAAGAATTGGTTTGAAAATACTAAGGTTTGTTTCTACCCATGACTGCCCACCCATTCTGTCCACCAACACCAACTATTTTCTAGAACCTGCATTTGTTCCTGCACTAAAAAGGGACATATAGGGCTATTTTCAAATGTGGTCACCTGGTCAGTTTTTTAACTCGCTCCCAGTGATGTTCATTGATTATATTTGGCCATTTTATGTTGGTTGGGAGAAGTAAACAAACAAACAAATGGTGAGCTGGGAAAACCCACCAGGAGCTTCTCTCCATTTATTGACCCCCTTCTTCCTGCACACCCACCTTGCAGGAGGGGCAGTTCCAGGGCTTCCTGACATGTCACCATTTTGCCTTTGCACACGGACCCCAGAGCTGAACCCTCAGGCAAGGGGCAGGCCAGATGTACTTGCTAGAAATACTTAGGTGCTCCAAATGTTGTAGACTGCATAGTTTTGGACTACTTTGGATTGTGTGAAATATATGGATGGATACTTTCTCCTTTCTATAATCCACAAAAGCTCTCCTATTTTAAACTGTGCCTTTGTTTTCTTTTGTCTAGCTGCACTCGTTCTTGAGGAGTATCTCCTTCAACAACAGTGCTGGTGACTTAGTGTCCTTTGATGAGAATGGGGAGTTAGCAGGTGGATTTGATATTATTAACTGGGTTACCTTTCCAAACCAAACCTTCTCCCGAGTAAAAGTAGGAAAGATAGTTCCACAAGATTCAGAAAATGTAGACTTCAGCATGGATGAGGGAGCCATCACATGGCACAGATCTTTTAATCAGGTGGGACCATTGGATTTTAAAAAACGAGGTATTGTTATTAAGGTTAATGCAGATATTCTTTATCATGAATTAGCAAATTGTTTAAGTATGACCCAGGTTATTTTACCATCGTACATGAGGTGAGAAGTAGATATTTTCTTCTTCAGGAGTTCTGGTTTGAAAGTATAGAATGGTAATATATTCCACTATGTTGCAAATGAAATATTGTTGGCTCCCAACTCTCCTCCTCCCTGATCAATGGCCAGGCTGGTTTTCAGACTGAGGGGAGTTGCAGTCCAATACCATCTAGTGGACCAAAGGTTCCACATCGCTGATATATAGGATTTCAACACATTTCAATCCTTTGCACATTTATGTATGAGTAAACAAACTGAACCAAGTGAGATTTACATCTCAGAAGACAAGGGGAGGCTAAGTTACCGATTTGTTTTGAAAGAAGATTGATGGTCTTGTGGAGCTTCCTATGTTACCTTCTTTTTTAACTCCATGTATTTCAAATTCTGGGGACGCAGTTGGCACTGTGGGTTAAACCCCAGAGCCTAGGATTTGCCGGTCAGAAGGTTGGCGGTTCGAATCCCCGTGACGGGGTGAGCTCCCGTTGCTCGGTCCCTGCTCCTGCCAACCTAGCAGTTGGAAAGCACGTCAAAGTGCAAGTAGATAAATAGGTACCACTCTGGCGGGAAGCTCTGGTTGGCCAGAAGCGGCTTAGTCCTGCTGGCCACATGACCCGGAAGCTGTACACCGGCTCCCTCGGCCAATAAAGCGAGATGAGCGGCACAACCCCAGAGTCGGTCACGACTGGACCTAATGCTCAGGGGTCCCTTTACCTTTACCTATTTCAAATTCTGTTGTCTTCCCTGTCCTCTCTCCGTTCTCCATCTTTATGCAAATGAAAAATTCAATATTCCTTCTCATTCACTCCCAATATTTACATTGCAGTTTATTTCTGTATACAACACACCTTTCTGGAATAATGTTAATCAGTCAGCTGATCTCTTCCCTTTGGTTAAAACTGAGTTGTTCACAAGGCACAAGAGAGCTACAGTTTCTCCTCTTTTTATGGCTAGGTGTTGCCCCTTGCCTTGTGCAATGATCGCTGCCAGCCAGGCGACAGCAGGAAAAAGAAGGAGGGGTTGCCATTTTGTTGCTATGATTGTGCTTGGTGTCCACATCGGATGATTTCAAATCAGACGGGTAGGAGACATCTTCTGCTATTTTGTATAATGCTTCCTCTTATCTATTTCAACTCTTTCCCTCTATTAGCAGTTCAGTACTCCTAAAGAGAAGAGCAGCTGCACTGATATCTGGAAGAAAAAAGAGACAGTTGGGGAAACTAGATCCAGAACTTTTACAAAGGAGATCTCTGGAAATAGGTGTGGGATTTGTCTAGTGTTCTCTGCCTGCTTCCCACATGCTACATTGTTAGGAGTGGATAGTTTTAGTTGTGTGAGCCAGAAAAAAGCATAAAACTGTCTCCTTACGCGGAACAGTCCTCAGCCCAGCCTCTGAGCCCAAAGTGGCTGTTCTCAAGAAGCCTCATCACCATGAAGATCTATCTGGGTGTGACCAACTTAGCTAAGGGCACAACCAAAGGCCATGTTTCTGATCATTAACTGCAGATGAAAGACAGAGTAGAACCTATTGTGGATTATGCATAATGACAGGAGATTGTACAAACAGTTTTCAATATTCACTCATCTCTGATACTTATTCCAACTAATTAATGTCTTATTTGTTGGAACTCATATATCACTCATTTCATTTTTATTTTCTTCAGATATGGATTATTGTTTCCACTGCCAAGATGACCAATTTCCAAACAAGGACAGAGATCAATGCCTCCCCAAACGCCAACATTTTCTTTCCTACGCAGAACCTTTAGGGCTCGTTTTAGCTTCCTTGGCTCTGGTCTTTTCTCTGGTCACAGCTTGGATACTTGGCGTCTTCTCTAGGAATGGGGACACTCCCATTGTCAAAGCCAACAACCGGGACCTCACCTACACTCTGCTCCTTGCCCTCTTGCTCTGCTTCCTCTGCTCCTTGCTCTTCATTGGCCAGCCTCACCCAGTGAGCTGCTCTTTACGACAAGCTGCTTTTGGCATCATCTTCTCCATTGCTGTGTCTTGTGTCTTGGCCAAAACCATCACGGTGGTTCTGGCTTTCATGGCCACCAAACCAGGATCCAGGATGAGGAAATGGGTGGGGAAATCTCTCACAAACTCGGTGCTTCTTGCTTGCTGCTCCGTTCAAACCAGCATTTGTGCTGCTTGGCTCTGTACGGCTCCTCCATTCCCAGATGTGGACATGGACTCTCTGGCGGAGGAAATCATTGTGGAATGCAACGAAGGTTCTGTCCCGATGTTTTATTCTGTCCTGGGTTATCTGGGATTCCTGGCCATGGTCAGCTTCACTATGGCTTTCCTGGCCAAGAGGTTGCCGGACAGTTTCAACGAAGCCAAGTTCATCACCTTCAGCATGTTGGTGTTCTGCAGCGTTTGGCTCTCCTTTGTTCCCTCTTATCTGAGCACCAAAGGAAAGCAGATGGTGGCTGTGGAGGTCTTTTGCATCTTGGCCTCCAGCGCAGGTTTGCTGGGTTGTATCTTTGCCCCCAAATTGTACATAATTCTTCTCAGGCCCGACTTGAACAGCAAAGACCACTTAATTCTGAGGAGCAAATAGGAATCACCTGGTGTTGATGCTTTTAATTTGTGCATTCTTTGCTGGCATTAATTGAATGAAAAGCAGAAAAAGCAATTCCTTGGATTTCTCAACACTTATCCTTTTCATTCCTAGAAATAGCTTCCAACCTACATCTGTAACCAATAAAGCTGAGACCAATTTTTAACCTCATAAAGTTGTTCTGTCACTTTGTTATCCTGCCAACACACTGATCTTCCATTCATTGGGTGCTAAAGGTATATCCCTTCACGGGGAGAGATCATCGGTGTGAAACACGTAACTTCTGCTGAGACTATACTTTATATATTTGTGTAAAAACTATATTATACATATATCTATTAATGTGTAATAAAAAAGGCTGCTGATCACAGAATGTATATGAAAAAGCCTGCATAACATGGTAGAACATTATGAACATTTTTAATCCTTTCAAGCATCATTCACGTGATGATAAACAGACACATCCCGTTTCCCCCCCCAGAAAATGAATTTCAAACTGGGGCTTCAAATCAATTGAGCAACATTTATTTCCCACTGGCATTATTCACCTACAAATGCCACATAAAATCCAGCTTCTCTGAATTTACCTTCTCTGTGAAATGGTTTTCATCTCAGCCTATAGAACATGGGACAATAGGAACCTTGTGCTCAGCTTGGGATAACAGCACTAATAAGAAGGTCACAAATACTCTCATCTTGCAGTGTTCATTTTAGATACCAGTTCATTTCCTTCCACTTTTTATGCACGTCCCCCTGTCTTGAAACGAAAGGATGTTAGGCCTTAATCCAGCCTCTTCAGAGGAGGGGGCCTTGCACAAATTCACTCAGTTGCATTCGAGGGTTGTTGGTTTTTTTGTTGTTCTTTGGGAAATGGCGCCTTTTATAGATTTATTCATATTGAGTTTAGGTATATTGAGTGGTTAAAAGAAGTTTTGCTTAACGTCTCTGTCCCTGTATAACCTTAAGAAAATATCTGAAGGCAGCCCTGCATAGTGAAACTTTTCATGTTTGATGTTTGATTATGTTTTTATATATGTTGGTAGCAACCCAGAGTGGCTGGGTCAACCCAGTCAGATGTGTAGGGTGAGGACAATAATGATGATGATGATGATGATGATGATGATAGGGAATTGGTCTGAAATACGGGGTGTTGGGGGAGGGGTAGTACCTCTGGTGGGGGACATGTCATGCTCCTTCTGGTGTAGTTGTTCTACATTTCCCCCCACCCTACACTCAGCTCTTGCCGGTGGCTCCTAGAAGCTGTGAGTATGTGACAGCAGCCACACTCTGGGAATGGCTTTGACTGGCCAGCTAAACCAGGAGAGGGTAGCTGCTGGGTCTCAAACCACTGATGAGTTAGGGACTTACCCTGCAGGCAAAGACAGGCACTGGTGGATTGAGCGGATGAGACAAATAGTGACCCCAATGGTCAAAAAGGCTGTTTCTGCACATGCTGTAGAGGGAAGTGAGGGGCAGATGGGGCTTGTTAAACTGGGAATGTCGCCCATCTAAAAGAAGGAAACCTCTGATCCGATATCTGCACTGTCTTGTGGGAGATCTTTGGGAGAAGAAAAGGCTAAGGAGTAAACCCTACACAAAGCTGGAGTGGAGTCCCTAAGATGGTTTTACGTCACCTTGCATGCCTCCTTCCTGCAACTCCTTCACCCAAGCTGGTGCCAAAAGTAATGCTCTGCTTTTCTTTGGACCACATCAGTGATGCTAAAGTGTGTGGGAGGGGGTCTTGTCATCTGGGTAACCCAGGATCTCCTTGGGCTTGTATACCAGGGAGGTCTTTTAACTTCAACCCCAGTGGACTTCATTGTCTCTGAGACAGATAGTTGTGGTCCAGTTACAGCTCCACCCTCCCTAAAAATAAAGGTAAAGGGACTCCTGACCATGAGGTCCCGTCGTGGCCGACTCTGGGGTTGCAGCGCTCATCTTGCTTTATTGGCCGAGGGAGCTGGTGTACAGCTTCCAGGTCATGTGGCCAGCATGACTAAGCCGCTTCTGGCGAACCAGAGCAGCGCACGGAAACGCCATTTACCTTCCTGCCGGAGTGGTACCTATTTATCTACTTGCACTTTTGTGCTTTCGAACTGCTAGGTTGGCAGAGAGCAGGGACCGAGCAACGGGAGCTCACCCTGTCGCGGGGATTCAAACCAATGATCTTCTGATCGACAAATCCTAAGCTCTGTGGTTTAACCCACAGCGCCACCCGCGCCCCTCATGCCTGGTCCCTAGTCACTGCCTAGCCCCTTAGGCAGTGACTAAAGTAAGATGTGATAAACTAAACAATCCAGCAAAAAATTGTCTGGATTAAAAATTCATTGATTACAAGAGTAGGTGGAATTTTGGCTCAGGTGTTGCGTGTGTATCTGTTCTAGCCTTCTGCAGGAAGGCTGACACTTTTCCAGGGTTCTGACCTCAATGTTTTCCAGCTCCTTCCATGTGCTCTGATTGGAGGAGAGTCCGGCTTCTCCCAGCAGCCACCACAACTGCCTTCTTTCATTGCTAACCTTATTTAGACACCGAGAAAGAGCAGTGGCTGCCCAAAGGAGGACGCACGGATCCCAGGACATGGTGCAGGTGTGTTTGAGGAAGAGTGTTAGGGAAACTAGGAAGCTCCCTTCAGGGCACCAGTTTGCAGCTGGACTGCTTCCTTGCCTGGGGCACTCTCAATTACAAGAGAACTCCTCAATAACAAATATGCATCATTATTTTGATCTTATTGTAAGTCACAGAGCTCAATGCTCTAAGGAGATAACTTAGTAATTATCTCAAATTGCTGGGCTTCACTGTCCATCTTGCAAACTCCCATGTACATTTTATCAGGCCATGAACACAATCAATATCAGAGTGTGAAAGTCTATATAAAATACATCATTTAGAGCCCAGATGAGAAATTCTGAACATAAAGGTTTTCATGGACTTTGGCTTTTTCTCTTTATCAAAATAATCCAGAGTCATTCAATGAGATTTCTTGTAATGCAGTTTATGGTAGATGAGATGAGATACAAATCTGACTTTCAGCATCCCCGTCAGCCCCAAGATGGTCAGAACATTTCTGCTGCTGATCCTTCTCTTCCTGTGGCTGCAGTTGCCTCCAACTGAGAGCAAGGAACACTCTGCTAGATGCACCATGATGGAGCCTTTCCAGCTTCCATACCAGAATTATCAGAGAGGGGTCCTAGTCATTGGAGGAATTGTTACCTATTTCGGCTTTTTATTTGAAGAAATGGATTTCCATGAGCACCCAAACACAAAACTCATAGATGAACTTTTGTAAGTAAAAATCTCTATCCTTCATAGTGCAAGCTTGGTGAGCTCATGTTTCTACAATTACACCAATCATACAATGGTACCCTCAGAACATGTTTCCATGTGCCTTTTTCATGTAGGAATGTTAAACATATATTTTCTTCTTTTTACATTGTGATCTTGTCAGCTTCTTCTTTGTTGCTTTATTCTGCTTCTTGGGATTTCTACCTTCTGCCTGTTCTGCTTTCTCATCATCTGATCCCATGGCTCTCACCACTTTCTCCCAACTTCATCCTCATCCTCCCTCTCTGTTTCCTTTCAAAACATTAACGTCCGGTTTTCCTTTGCAGCAAAGCTTGATCCTCACTTTCACAATCACTATCATTTAATCTGGCAGTCACAGTTGAATGTGACATATGAATACCATAGATTTTGGATTATACCTGCTGCTATGCAATGTAAACCTTATTGGGTAGTAATACCAAGTATCGCAACTGAGTTTTACGCAGAGTAGATCCATTGAAATTAAAACACCTAAGTTTGTCTGATCGCTTAATCCTAATCGCCCTTCTCTGAGTATAACTAACATTGGCTACAGCATTTTTGGTACAGCCATAATTTTATTAGAAGGAGGGAAGGATGGAGACACAGGTACCGTAAATGAATAAATCATGTTCCGTCTGATGTGCTCTGGTCTCGTTTGCTGTGAAAGAAATAAACGAGAAACCTAATATCGTACCAAATGTGACCTTTGGATTTCACGTCACTGATAGCTACTTAAATGCAAGGATGACTTATCAGAACACCCTGAAACTTCTGTCCATCACAGAAAGCATTGTCCCCAACTTCAAATGTGAGAAGAAGAAAAATATGATCGCTTTTATTGGGGGACTTGACTCTGACATCTCCCTCCACATAGCTACTGTCTTAGGCATTCCACAGGTATATAGAGTCAGAATGTTGATTTTTCTATCTCAGTGCTATCTACGAAGCTTCTATGGATCTATTGATGGTTACTAGACATAAACACAAGTTCAGTGTCAAGAGGCTTGTGACTACTAAATGTCAGGAAGACAGAAAGCTGCCTGGTTCTGGGGTCACATTATTGGTTGTCCAGCGCAGTATTATCTATACTGATTGGTAGTAGCTCTGCAGGACTTCTCTCAAAACTTTTGGCATGAAAATAGATCCTCCTTCTGCTGTCTGCTCAACTGCATTTTTACTATTATATTGGTTTTAATAACTGTCTTATGTAGATTTTATACTTGGCTATTGTTAGATGCCCTAGGCTCTTGTGGGAAGAAGAGCAGGAAATACTGCTAAGACTTTATGTAAAGAGGACCTGAGAGCACTCAGTGAAGATAATAAAACACATTTCTTTACTGCCACCATCTTCAGTATCATCCAGAAGACTTACAGTACTTGAGCTCATGTGTTCAGCTGGCACTGTGGTGCTCAGTTGCCATATTGTTTTCACATTTTTCTCTCCTTGCCCACTGCTGATTTCTCCTCTCCATACTTGAGGATTTGCATTTGGGTAGAATTCCTTCACAAAAGTTGTCCTGACTGGTAGCTGAAATACATTATTTTCATTCATTATTTTCATGCATCCATAAATGGATTCATTCCTTTTTACCCTTTTCAGTTCCACAAACATGTGTCTTTTTTTCTCAGCGGTGGCTGCCCAGAAGGAGGACACAAGGATCCCAGGACATTCCTCGATCCTGGATCCAGACCAGGCTGACTTCTTTAAATCTGGGATGCCCTGCTCACAAGAGAACAGTTGAGGGCTATGTTCTATGTATTCTGAGTTCTCCCTATGGCCTTCCTCCAGCTTATTCACTTCTATGTCTTCTCTAAAGGAAGTGGAATTAAGTGGAGGGATATTAGGTGGACCTAGGAGATCAGGGTTAAAATCACCAATCAGCCATGAAGTTCACAGTGTGACCTTGAGCCAGCTGGCTGCCTTCTCCCTACTAGTTTTTATAAGCCAGTAGTGGGAATGGTCAAATACAAATGGAACTCAAAACCCACAATTCCTCTTTGAGTCAGCTTTCCATTTTTGATTGAACTGGGAAGGTTCTTTGGAACTCAAATTACATGCTGAGGAACAACACTGTGAAGACCTCAAAAGAACTTATAACACCCTGTCAACCTTTAGTCTCCAAGTACAGTGGTACCTCGGGTTAAGGACTTAATTCGTTACAGAGGTCCATTCTTAACCTGAAACTGTTCTTAACCTGAAGCACCACTTTAGCTAATGGGGCCTCCTGCTGCCGCCATGCTGCTGCTGCGTGATTTCTGCTCTCATCCTGAAGCAAAGTTATTGACCCGAGGTACTATTTCTGGGTTAGTGGAGTCTGTAACCTGAAGTGTCTGTAACCTGAAGCGTATGTAACCCGAGGTACCACTGTATAGCCTTTCCCTTATGTGCCTCCAGCAGCAGGGACATCTTATTGTCTGCAAATCCAAGAGTGTTTCACCATGCAACAATTGCGCTGCTCCAAGAACGCTCATACCTAACCTCACACTGTGGGGAAACAGTGGAAACTCAAGAAGGATCTTATATATTATTCCCCCCCCCCAATAAATAGGAAATATTGGAATTTCAGTTTGTCTCAGTCAGTCACTCTGCCCATTTCATGACCTTACTGCCCTTTCCCTTCCCACATGCCACAACCACATGCATTGTATGTGTCAAGTTGTACCACTGCATTTAAGCCTCCATCGTCACCTTCATGAGTCCCTCACATTGCTTTCCAACTCTAAGATGACAAAAGGAAATTCCCCACTTCCATAGGCATTGATCTATATTTGTTAATATGCAGTAACTAGTCAGTTTCAGCTGTTAGCCCAGGCAGTGTGGGATTTCTGAAGTGTTTAGGAAAACAGATGCTTGCATGCACTAACCATTTCTGTAAGGAAATGTAAGACTCTGTATTGCACCTGCAACTGGAGCCAGTGTTATTTTAACTATTTTCTCCCTTCCCTTAATTATTGTACAAGGAAACATCCCTGAAAATCATGTCTTCATTGGTGACACATGTACAGCTGGGGGGAAATGGTGCAGGTGTGTTTGAGGAAGAGTTTTGGGGAAACTAGGAAGCTCCCTTCAGGGCACCAGTTTGCAGCTGGACTGCCTGGGGCACTCACAACTGCCAGAGAACTACTCAATAACAAGTATGCATTATTATTTTGATCTTACTATAAGTCACAGAGCTCAATGCTCTAAGGTGATAACTTAGTAATTATGTCAAATTGCTGAGTTTCACCATCTATCTTGCAAAATCCCATGATCCCATGTACATTTTATCAGGCCATGAACACAATCAATATCAGAGTGTGGAAGTGTATATAAAATAAATCCTGTCATTCAGAGCCCTGGTGGGAAATTTTGAATATGCAGGTTTTCATGGATCATATCACTGGCATTTTCCCTTTATGAAAAGAATCCAGAGTCATTCAATGAGAGTTCCTGTAATGCAGTTTATAGAAGATGAGATAGAAATATGACATTCAGCACCCCCGTTGGCTCCAAGATGGTAGGAACATTTCTGCTGCAGATCCTTCTCTTCCTGTGGCTGCAGTTGCCTCCAACTGAGAGCAAGGAACACTCTGCTAGATGCACCATGATGGAGCCTTTCCAGCTTCCATACCAGAATTACCAGAGAGGGGACCTAGTCATTGGAGGAATTGTTACCTATTTCGGCTTTGTATTTGAAGAAATGGATTTCCATGAGCACCCAAACACAAAGCTTATAGATGAACTTCTGTAAGGAAAAAACTCTATCCTTCATAGTGTACCCTTGGTGAGCTCATGTATGCGACAATTACTCCAAACATATGATGGCATGCTCAGAACATGTTTCCCTGTCACTTTTATCAAGTAGGATGTTGAACATATATTTTCTTCTTTTTACATTGTGATCTGGTCATCTTTCTTCTTTGTTGCTTTATTCCGCTTCTTGGTGTTTCTACCTTCTGCCTGTTCTGCTTTCTCATCATCTGATCCCATAGCTCTTACCACTCTCTCCCAACTTCATCCTCATCCTCCCTCTGTGTTTCCTTTCACACCATTAACGTCTGTTTTCCTTTGCAGCAAAGCTTGATCCTCACATTCACAATCACTATCCAGATGAATTTGACATATGAATAACATAGAATTTGGCTTATATTCTCTGCTTTGCAATGTAAACCATATTGGGTAAAAAAACCAAGTATCCAAACTGAGTTATATGCAGAGTATTAATAAACCTGAGTTAGTCTGATCTATTAATTCCTAATGGGCCTTCTCTGAGTATGACTAACATTGGCAGCAGTATTTTTTGTACAGACAGAATTTTATTTGAAGGAGGGAAGGATGGAGACTCAGGTACTGTGAAAGAATAGATCCTATTAGATCTGATGTGCTCTGGTTTCTACTCCCCACCTACACCAAGCACTGATCTCATCTAGTAAGTGTCCATTGGTTGCTGAAAGGAAATGAAGTGGTAAGAGAAGGATGTGGTAACCCGGTACCCCCTCCCAGCAGTAGCGAAATAGCTGTTTGCTTTAGCCACCTGTGAGAACCCACAATTTTTGGCACCAGTGGTACACCTGCAAATAAGAGATTAATTTACATATGTGAGTTTCAGGATATGAATGCTCTGCACAAAATTATACACTTTCTAGATGTAATATTCTTAAAGCTGACTGAATATTGTCCATGGGGTCAACTATCAACTGTTGACACAGAAAATGGATATATAGTTTGTTTGTTAGCTTATTTGTTTTATTAAATCTTTTGGGATTTGCCAGATTGAGCCAGAAAGTTACCAATGTGCTTAAGAGGGAGAGGAGGAGAATACCTCTGACACACAGTATAACTCTTTTATTAGTGACACACCAAAGTACTACCAGAATACCCTCTCCCTGGTGTTTGCTGTGAAAGAAATAAACAAGAACCCTAATATTGTACCGAATATGACCTTTGGTTTCCACGTCTACGATAGCTACTTAAACGCAAGGATGACTTATCAGAATACCCTGAAACTTTTGTCCATCACAGAAAGGATTGTCCCCAATTTCATATGTGAGAAGAAGAAAAATAAGATAACTTTTATTGGGGGATTTGACTCTGACATCTCTCTCTACATGGCTACTGTCTTAAGCATCTACAAGATTCCACAGGTATAGTAAGTGTGGGGGCTGTCAAGCTCTTCTGCATCTGATTCATTAATTATCTTCTGGGTTCTCAATACTGTCTTTTGTTTGGTTCACTTTTATGATAAGGTGAATTTTTAAAAAACTGATACAAAAGCACCTGGGGGAGCTATGCAGTAGTGGTGGAAGTGGAGGGGCTTTAGATGCATAACATTCTTGTGAGATCAACATGCATTCATAAATGGAGTCGAGAAATTCTCATTGGTTTTTCTCTGTAAGCAGATACTTGGGATGAACCATAACCATTTGCTCTAACTCTCCAATTCTGGGATTGATTTCTTCCTCCAGATTGCTTACTGTGTATTAGCTCCAGGGAGAAGCCCAGAGTTGCAGCCCCAGACATTCTACCGAACGGTGCCCAATGAGAAATATCAATATGAAGGGATTGTCATGCTACTTCTACATTTCCAATGGGCATGGGTAGGAATTGTGGCATCCGATGATGAAAATGGAGAGAGCTTTATGCAAAGCTTAGTGCCAATGCTTTCCCAGCATGGAGTCTGTACAGCTTTCAATGAAAAACTACCAGCCATATCTCAGGGTATAGATCATTATAGTTCCCTGGAACTCCTTCAGGCCAAGTCCTCTTTCCTGGTGGCCTCAGAAGTCAACATATTGGTTATGTTTGCAGAACTTCAGACCATTACAGTTGTGAAATGGTTGCAATATTTCTATTCATCAGCAGAAGATGTTGCAGGCACCGTGTGGATTTTGACAGCCCAGTGGGCTTTCTCTTCAGAAACAACACAAAGGTATTACGATATACAAGTCTTTGATGGTGCCTTGTCTTTTGCAATTCACACAGAGAAAGTCCAGGGATTTAAAGAATTCCTTCAGACCCTGAGCCCCAACTCTCCAAATGGAGATGGGTTCCTCCAGACTTTTTGGCAACAGGCATTCAACTGTTTATTTTCTGCTTCCAATGAGAGCAATGAAAACACAAAGACCTGCACTGGCCATGAGAGTCTGGAGAGCCTTCCTGGGCATATTTTTGAAATGACCATGACTGGCCAAAGTTACAGTATCTATAATGCGGTTTATGCCATTGCACATACTTTACATCAGATGCACTCATCCAGGTCAAAACGCAGAATGATGGCAGGCAGAGGTGGGCTCGATCCTCCAAAATTGCAACCCTGGCAGGTAAGATTTCCTATTCAGAGTAAACCTTTGCTGGGGGCTAATCTAATGGGCGATGACACACAGTCCATAGAATGAGACACAGAATGAATACACACAAACACATTCACACAAACACAGAGACACACAACCTCTTACAGCTTTTACCTTTCCTCTACAACAATCCCCACATTCTTTTCAGTCCTTAACTGTTTCCCCTTTCCTTCAAGCTGAAGGAGCCACAATCAAGATAGGACCTGAACTTCCCTTCCATTTGCAGGAGTAGTTGAAGGAGTTATGGCACTCTGTGCCCTTTCCCTGCCTCTCTAGGAACATGGGCTGTCAAGACATGTGGAAGCATCTCTTGGATGGGGAAAAGTAAATAAACACAGAGACAGAAAGAGATAGAGAGAGAGAGAGAGAGAGAGAGAGAGAGAGAGAGAGAAGGCTAAACCCACCATGAGCTGCTCTCCACCTTGTTTTCCCTCTCTCCCTGCACACCCACCTTGCAGGAGGGGCAGTTCCAGGGCTTCCTGACATGGCACCATTTTGCCTTTGCACACGGACCCCAGAGCTGAACCCTCAGGCAAGGGGCAGGCCAGATGTACTTGCTAGAAATACTTAGGTGCTCCAAATGTTGTAGACGGGACAGTTTTGGACTACTTTCCATTGTGTGAAATGTATGGATGGATACTTTCTCCTTTCTATAATCCATAAAAGCTCTCCTTTTTTAAACTTTGCCTTTGTTTTCTTCTGCCTAGCTGCACTCGTTCTTGAGGAGTATCTCCTTCAACAACAGTGCTGGGGACTTAGTGTCCTTTGATGAGAATGGGGAATTAGCAGGTGGATTTGATATTATTAACTGGGTTACTTTTCCAAACCAAACCTTCTCCCGAGTGAAAGTAGGAAAGATAGTTCCACAAGATTCACAAAACATAGACTTCCGCATGGATGAGGAAACCATCACATGGCACAGATCTTTTAATCAGGTGGGACTATTGCTTTTTAAAAAATGAGATATTTTTATTAAGAATAAAAATAATAAGGTTAATGCAGATATTCTTTATCATTAATTAGCAAATTGTTTAAGTATGACCCATGTTATTTTACCATCGCACATGAAGTGAGAAGTAGATATTTTCTTCTTTAGAGTTCTGGTTTGAAAGTATATAATGGTAATATATTCCACTATATTGCAAATGAAATATTGTTGGCTCCCAACTCTCCTCCTCCCTGATCACTGGCCAGGCTGGTTTTCAGACTGAGGGGAGTTGCAGTCCAATACCATCTGGTGGAGCAAAGGTTCCACATCCCTGGACATAATGGTCAGGGGTCCCTTTACATTTACCTATTTCAAATTCTGTTGTCTTCCCTGTCCTCTCTCCATCCTCCATCTTAATGCAAATGAAAAATTCAATATTCCTTCTCATTCACTCCCAATATTTACACTGCAATATTTATTTTTGTACTATTTATTTATGTACACAAAGCCACTTCCGAGCTCGAGAGGAGGTGGGGTTGCGGGCCCCCCCTCCCACGCACGCGGAGGCTGGCTCTCAGCCCCCGCGAGAGCAGGGGAATCCTCGGGCGCGTCACTGACCCGGCCAGCCAATCGTCGGGCTGGGGAGGCGTGGCCTAGCACATTTAAGGCCGGCGCGCCTGGGAACCGCCCTCTCTTCCCCGTCCAGCTGCTCCAGTTTCCCATCCCACCCACCCTTAGGTTTAGCCAGCGTTGACCTTGCTATGGACTCTGGTTGGTCGCCGCAAGGGGCCTGGTAGGAATTTTCCCACATGGCAAATTTCCAGCCATTTGGTTTTTTCGCCTACCTCGTAGCAAACGTCACAACTTTCCCGGTATTGGCGGTTAGGCATTAGCAGGGGTAATTGTTATGCAAATGAGGGGGGGAAGGAAGCGCCATCACCTTCCCCCAAGGCGAAGGGTAGTCCGATAAAGGACTCCGGGGGGTGTTACTCTGTCCGAAGCCTATGGAGGTGTAAACCTAAGGCATGCCCCCGAGCGGTGACACCCGGGGGGTCCTAGTTGGCATACTTCAGCAGGATTCCCCCGGCTGGTTGTTAACCCTTCCCGGTCTCCATGCCGGGTAGTCGATAGGAGCCAATGCCTAAGGCCAATACCTCTCAATTCCTGTAATCAATAAAGTTGTGGCCTTTTACGCCCATTAACCTTAAATAATGTGTCCTGTGTCTTCATTTCACAAGGGGGGAGGGGACTCGCCACGCAACACACCTTTCTGGAATAACGTTAATCAGTCAACTGATCTCTTCTCTTTGATTAAAACTGTGTTGTTCACAAGGCACAAGAGAGCTACAGTTTCTCCTCTTTTTATGGCTAGGTGCTGCCCCTTGCCTTGTGTAATGATCGCTGCCAGCCAGGCTACAGCAGGAAAAAGAAGGAGGGGTTGCCATTTTGTTGCTATGATTGTGCTTTGTGTCCACATGGGATGATTTCAAATCAAACGGGTAGGAGACATCATCTGCTATTTTGTATAATGCTTCCTAAAATCTATTTCAACTCTTTCTCTCTATTAGCAGTTCAGTACTCCTAAAGAGAAAAGCAACTGCACTGATATCTGGAAGAAAAAAGAGACAGTTGGGGAAACTAGATCCAAAACTTTTACAAAGGAGATCTCTGGAAATAGGTGTGGGATTTGTCTAGTGTTCTTTGCCTGCTTCCCACATGCTACATTGTTAGGAGTGGATAGTTTTAGTTGTGTGAGCCAGAAAAAAGCATAAAACTGTCTCCTTACGCGGAATAGTCCTCAGCCCAGCCTCTGAGCCCAAAGTGGCTGTTCTCAAGAATCCTCCATCGCCATGAAGATCTATCTGGGTGTGACCAACTTAGCTAAGGGCACAACCAAAGACCATGTTTCTGATCATTAACTGCAGATGAAAGACAGAGTAGAACCTATTGTGGATTATGCGTAATGGCAGGAGATTGTACAAACAGTTTTTAATATTCACTTATCTCTGACACCTAATCCAACTAAATAATGTCTTATTTGTTGGAACTCATATATCACTCATTTGTTTTTTTTTTCAGATATGGATTATTGTTTCCAATGCCAAGATGACCAATTTCCAAACAAGGGCAGAGATCAATGCCTCCCCAAACGCCAACATTTTCTTTCCTACGCAGAACCTTTAGGGCTCGTTTTAGCTTCCTTAGCTCTGGTCTTTTCTCTGGTCACAGCTTGGATACTTGGCGTCTTCTCTAGGAATGGGGACACTCCCATTGTCAAAGCCAACAACCGGGACCTCACCTACACTCTGCTCCTTGCCCTCTTGCTCTGCTTCCTCTGCTCCTTGCTCTTCATTGGCCAGCCTCACCCAGTCAGCTGCTCTTTACGACAAGCTGCTTTTGGCATCATCTTCTCCATTGCTGTGTCTTGTGTCTTGGCCAAAACCATCACGGTGGTTCTGGCTTTCATGGCCACCAAACCAGGATCCAGGATGAGGAAATGGGTGGGGAAATCTCTCACAAACTCGGTTCTTCTTGGTTGCTGCTCCGTTCAAACCAGCATTTGTGCTGCTTGGCTCTGTACGGCTCCTCCATTCCCAGATGTGGACATGAGGTCTCTGGCGGAGGAAATCATTGTGGAATGCAACGAAGGTTCTGTCACGATGTTTTATTCTGTCCTGGGTTATCTGGGACTCCTGGCCATGGTCAGCTTCACTATGGCTTTCCTGGCCAAGAGGTTGCCGGACAGTTTCAACGAAGCCAAGTTCATCACCTTCAGCATGTTGGTGTTCTGCAGCGTTTGGCTGTCCTTTGTTCCCTCTTATCTGAGCACCAAAGGAAAGCAGATGGTGGCTGTGGAGGTCTTCTGCATCTTGGCCTCCAGCGCAGGCTTGCTCACTTGCATCTTCTTCCCCAAATTGTACATCATTCTTCTGAGGCCTGACTTGAACAGCAAAGACCACTTAATTCTGAGGAGCAAGTAGGAATCACCTTGTCTTGATGCTTTTAATTTTTGCTGGCAATTATTGAATGAAAACCAGAGAAAGTAATTCCTTGTATTTCTCAACACTCATCCTTTTCATTCCTAGAAATAGCCTCCAACCTACATCTGTAATCAATAAAGCTGAGACCAATTTTTAACCCCATAAAGTTGTTCTGCCAATTTGTTATCCTGCCAATACACTGTTCTTCCACTCATAGACTGGTAAAGGTATATCCCTTCATGGGGAGAGATCATCATTGTGAAACACGTAACTTCTGCAGAGGCTATACTTTATATATTTAGGTAAAAGCTATATTGTATTTATTTATATGTAATCAGGAAAGGCTGCTGATCTCACAGTGTACTGTAGCTGCAAAAGCCTGTATAACATGGCAGAACATCATGGACAATTAAGAGGTGGCATTTTTAATCCTTTCCGTCATCATCCACCTGTAGATACACGTCCACCTGGCTTCACAAGTTGTCACATTTCCAAGTGGGGCTTCAAAACAATTGAATGACATTTGTTACCCAGTGGTCCTCCTCTGCTTACAAATGAGACCAAGATTCTCTGAGTTTATCTTCTCCATGTAGAACAGATACAGAGTGTCTGGACTGAAGAACTTTTCAACTGTCAGGAGCACCTACAAAACCCTGTGCAAAGGGCTTTACAAGTGCTGATGATGTTCTGATAGTTCAGGCTTGCAAAGCTGTGTTCATGAAGCCATGGAAACCACAACAACCAGCTCTTGGGGGGGCCTTGCATAGCTCCATATGCAGCACTGTGAGGCCCCAAAGATCAGCTGATTGCAGAGGCTTGAAGAGCACCATGTTTGCTGAGTTTCAGGCCCAATGAGCAGCTGATCGTTCATGTGGGGATAATGGGTTCTCTGATGTCTCTGTGATCTTGGATGATGGAGAGGTTTGCTGCCCCATCCCCATGTCACCTATGGCCCACGGGCGATGTGGGAGATGAGGATCCAGGTCACCTCTCAGATCAAGTGCCCCATAAGATCACAAGATCAACCATGTTGTTTACAATAAAGCTTTAGGCCTCAAAAATTGATGGAGGTCAGTTTAGCTAAAAAAACCACAGCCTGCAATTTTTAGCACAAGAAAGTAGAATTAAAAGTATTCATGATATGAAGAATACTATAGCATACTATAGCATTTCCCCTTTGGACATAACTTGGTCAGAATTGATTGCTATAGTAGTGTTTTAAGCATTTTAAAACTCATAGAGAAAGATTCTAATATACCATGGTTCTTCTCCCATTTCATCCTCACAACAACGCTCTGAGGGAGGTTAGGCTCAGAGGCTGTGATCTTCCCAAGGTCACCTAGTGAGCTTCATGGCTAAGTGGGGATTCGAACCCAGATCTCCCATGTCCAACACTCTAACCATTACATCAGACTGGCTCTCAACTGAAAATTATGGTCTGTCCATACGGTGTTTGTTAAACAGACCTGATTTAAAGGTTGTGGAAAGGTTCTTTTTACCTCTTTGAACATTTTGCTGCAAAACAGTTATTCTTCTATAATATATTTTCTTCTTATGTAGTTTTCTGGGTAACCTTTTTTCTCTCTTTTTGCTGAGTCTCCTTAAACTCTAATTGCTCTCCCTACTAAGGAGGACCAGCTGAGACTTTGGCTGTGATGTGATAAACATGCTTCCCACCCCTTAATCACTGAGAAGCTGATTAAGTCTCCTGTAATTATCAAAGTAATCATGATCATTTCTTTGACTCTCTGGGGAGTTTCAGTAGCTGCATGAAAACTACGAATCAAGAGTTGCAGATACTATTAATATCTCCTGTGATGTTCAGACTTTGGCCTTACACCAAGGCTCTGTCAGACTGATCACTGATTCATTTCCCTGCAAAAATCTGGCTTTCATAACCATCCCAGTGAGATGAGACTTTGCTCCTCAGTATGACTCAGATGACAATGTGCAAAGAGATGAATTGGCGCCTAAAAAATTCCCTGCAACATGGTAATATTTGCAGCCTTGGTATTTGTGCTGCTGCCTCAGACTGTGTGCAAGTTTCTTCTTGCTCCTACAATAGGATAGTACTTTCCATGATGTTGGCGTCAGTGCTGCTTCCTCCAGATGAGTGCAAGGCTGCTGTTGCTCCGTGTTCCATCAGTGACCCTCTTCCTATTCTTCACAAATATTTCCAGTCTGGAGATGTTGTTATTGCCGGCATTATGTCTCAAATCTATATAACTTCAAGCATAGCCTTCACTGAACGTCCTACACCTGAACTCTTTGATGACATTATGTAAGGAAGAGTGTGTGTGTGTGTGTGTGTGTGTGTGTGTGTGTGTGTGTGTACGTGTACTTAAAAACTGTATCATATATCTGTAATGAATATATTTCTGCATTTGACACATGATGAAGGTTATGCTCATTACACTAGTGGTCAAAATTGTGGAAAACATCAGGAAAAGCTGTATTTCTAAGGTTTGAAAGCTCCTAAGAGCAGTATACCATTAGACTGAACATCTACAATATATCATTAGAAAGATAAGAGTATTTGCTCTGGAAGACAACATGATCTGTCCAATGAAGTTGATATTGAAGAATCATTGCTTCAGCACTGGTGATCTTTGCTTCTTCCTGTACACTGGCATTAGTTTGTGTGTCTTCCCAAGTGATGTGTAAAATTTTTCAGAGACACCTTTGCGGGAATATTTCAAGGAGTTGGAGATGGTGTTTATCAGCGGTCCATGTTTCAGAAGCATACAGTAAGGTTGGTAGTATGATAGCTTTGTAAACAAGCATTTTGGTTTCCCTGCAAATGTCCCAGTCCTCAGACAGTCTGCACTTCAACCAAGAGAAAGCTGCACTCGCAGAGCTCAAGCGATGCTGGATTTCGGAATCAATGTTGGCCCTTCTGGAAAGGTAGGAGAAGTTATCAACACTTTCCAGCCTTACACCACTGAGTTGGATTTGTGGCACAGCAGACGGGTTGTTTTGTGCTTGTTGGTGCAGCACTTTGGTTTTTTGGATCTTGAGCGATAGGCCAAGCTTTTCATAATCTTCTACAGAGATATTTAGCATGGTTTTGAGGTCATACAGACATACTTTCCAAAATGTTTTCACAATATTGGCCACTAGTGTATGATGATTACTGCCGCACTTTTCCTTCCACGTATTTCGGGTGTTTATGAGACATGGGGCCAGATCTGATATCTCAAACCCACTTCTGCAGTGTGTGAGAACATATTTCCTTTTATATGGTAGGGTTATACCAGTGTTCAGTTTTTTAAAAAAATGTTTGCAAGGCAGCATAGAAAGTAACATCCCCATTCACTTTCTTAAGGCTCTCTGCTCATTTACCATGCTGAGCTAAGGATTTCTTCTTTAATATTTGACTTTAATCAAAGCCAAGTGGTAATTCATTCAGAGTTAGAGGTGTTTTTATTATAAGCTTTTGGTAGCCAGACTTTTCTCCTCCCCCCCCTTCTCCTCCTCCATAGAACAGAACTAGTAGCAAAGGGGCCAGCCCAGCTGTGAGGCAAATTGAAGCAGCTGCCTTGGGCCAGGGAATTCCTGCAGCTTCCATTGTACAGCTGCCACAGTGGTGTCTAGTAAGAACTCCTAAGATCAGAGTTTATCACCAGAAGACACCACCACTGTGCAGCCCCAGGAGGCCAGGCATTGGTAGGGGTGGGGGTGGGGTAGGGGGTCAAGTGGGGCAGAGGCACCTCCCTGTGAGATGTGGCCTCATGTGCATGTATCTGGACAATTGTATTTAGCAGGACTGAAAGCCATGCTAGGAGTTAGATGTTCAAGGAAGCAAAAAATCCAGGTTCGTGTTTCAATATATCCACACATTTTGGTGAAGGTGAACTGTTACGCAATATGTCGCTCTCCATACAGGCCAGTGACACAACTCTACCAGCATATCCTGGCTTTGGCATTTGCTGTAAAAGAGATAAATGAAGATCCCCAAATCTTGCCCAATATCTCTCTGGGTTTCCACATCTATAACAGCCATTTCAGTCCAAGCTGGACCTACCAAGCAGCCATGGAACTTCTCTCTAGCCAAGAAAGACTCCTCCCCAACTACAAGTGTGATGTTCAGGAGACTCCAAAGGTGGCCATTGGGGGGCCAAACTCCGATTTATGTCTCTACATGTCAACCATCCTGTCTACGTACAAGATGCCCAGAGTAAGAGGTCTGCATGGAACATGGGTCATCATGAAAGCCATTTACAGTTGCCCTTCACTAAGTCTCATTGGGTTGTATGCTGCTAACTGAAGAACAAAATATCAAGGGAATTGCAAATAGTGGGTATAGGCTGGTATTTTCAATCAAAAACTTAGGTTGTGGAAAATGTGTCTGCTTCAGTTCTACACCTCCTTAAAAACTCAGGTGAAAGAATTCTTCACTGAATTCCTCACTTTACTCCTGTGCAGGACTGTTACGAAATATCTGCTGCCTGTGCTAGCACAACTGTATGTTTGCTGTGCCGGCTAAAAAATTACTTATATATTTCCCAATATAACTTTAACATTCCAAATCAACAGAAATAAGTGATATTTGAATCCTGCTGAAGTAGATCCCCCTCTGCAAAACCATGGGTTATCTAGCGTGTGTGAGGTAAAGGTCAACTTCAGGCAGAACGAATAAGAAAGATTTATTTTGCAGACTAAAGTTACTAAAAACAAAAGACATATCAGGAAATAAAATTATTTCAAGAAACAGTTAACTTATTAATTATTGCATTAAATTTAGTTGATGTTACAGGCTTCAAAACAAGGTGACAAACATATATCTCCTTTTTAACGTCAGTTGCTTCTTATCAGTTTGATGTTACAATTGGTAAACAATCAGCTCATTTCCATTTTCCATTACTTCAGTTTCTTAAACCTCATTGCATAGGTGGTACAGTTTCAGTTTCAGTTCTTATACAAGATAGTACTTTCTGTCCGTTTCCCCACCTTCTATCCGTCCCACTCCTGAGCTTCTCCAAATAGCACAGCAGCCCCAGAGGATCACTCCAGCCCCCTTAATGGGTTTGGGTGTCTTCTCTTTCTAGGAGATCTCTCCCCTCCTGACTGGAAGGAGACCCAAGCAGACGGGATCCTGCAGAGGATTGAGGGGCCCATGTGCAGTGCAGCATGACATCATGACATCATGCACATGATGTCACACGGCACCCTGACGTCATGCGTGTGATGCCCCGAGGAGCTGGATGCCCCTTGAATATTGAGAGGGCTCAGCCCCCCCAAAGTACATTGGTGGGGAGGAAACTTCCTCGGTCCCTAGGAGTTGGTGTGCCTGGTATCTTCACAACTCTACTTCTCCTGCATCAAACTTAGCCCTCCAGTTAACTCTTGACTGAAAACTCTTACAGTACTCCACACACTGTTGTGCTATCTAAGCTCAGGGACTCCTTTCTCTAGCTATAAACATTTTCCTCAGGGTGGATTTTTCACCCCACTCCCAAACTACTGGATCCACCCCCGTGCTGACTGGCTGTCTTGGCAGCCATTTACCTGTTATTTCCTTTATCTTCCTTTAGATATGAAAGACACCAAATTCTACCATCAACATAACTGCATAATTGTTCTATTTGATGAAAATACATTAATCTCCAAGTATTTCCTGAAAGAGCAGATTCTAAATTAAGAGAAATTCATTGGTACCTGGGGTTACGAACTTAATTCTTTCCAGAGTTCCATTCTTAACCCAAAACTGTTCTTAACCTGAGGGGCGCTTTCGCTAATGGGGCCTTCCACTGCGCACCAGCCTCTGGCTCGCAACTTCCGCTTGCATCCGGGGGGGGGGGGGGAGTTCATTTCCGGGTTAGCCAAGTTTGTAACCCAAAGCGTTTGAAACCCAAGGTACCACTGTAAACAAAAAGTTGAATCCCCCTGGTTAATATATTGAAATCTGGTTTTGGTGGTTTGAGATCATCATTTGTTATCACCTTTCCTCCCTTGATTTTAACAATGACCCTCTTCAGCTCATCTATGGCTCTTCTCCTGTGACGACTAATGACATGCAAGCCCTTTTCACCCACTGGATATTCCCAGATGGGACTCTGCAATACGAGGGAATCCTCCAGTTACTGCTGCATTTCCGTTGGGTGTGGATCGGTGTGCTTTTTCTCCAAGATGACACTGGAGAGAGATTTGTACAAAATGTTCTCCCCATGTTTGCCCAGAAGGGTATCTGCTTTGATTTCATAGAAAGTTTCCCTAGGCTTACCTCTTCTGGTGAGTTTGATGAAATGGTGGAAGAAGGTTCGAAAACAACCAGCATTCTTGTGGGAAGCACTGCCAATGTTGTAGTTGTGCATGGTGAAATTCATACAATTATCGTAATTAGAACAATACCCAGACTTGCAGAAACGAATGATGTGCCAATACAAGGAAATAGAAAAATCTGGATTATGACAGCCCAGATGGATTTCACATCATTACCCATTCAAAGAGGCTGGGACATCACATTCCTCCATGGGGCTCTATCTTTTGCAGTTCACTCTAAGGATCTTTCAGGGTTCCATAAATTTATTCAGATGAGAAACCCTACCTTGGAAAAAGAAGATGGCTTTCTCAGGGTTTTCTGGGAAGAGGCATTTAATTGTGGTTTTCCCGACCCTGCTTCAGAGAAGAAAGATGGCAAATTCTGCACTGGGGAGGAGAATATTGAGAGCCTTCCTGGGTCTGTTTTTGAAACGAGCATGACAGCCCACAGCTACAGCATCTACAATGCAATCTATATTTTGGCACATGCTTTGCACACCATGCAGTCCCCCAAATTAAATTGCAGAGCAATGGCAGGTGGAGCGAGAGGGAAACTTACAGATCTTCAGCCGTGGCAGGTAATGTTGTCTTCCAGTTAATACAGATGTCTGTAATCAACTCTGGAGCTCAGCCAAAGGGGGGACTTTTCTTGAATACCTCTGTCAGTAGGGGAAACTCATTGCGTGTCAAGGCCCTGAGCCCTCGCCCAGTTGTTGAATAATAAAGCACATGGACACCAGTGTTTTAGATTAATTGGTGAATTAAGGCCACAACGAGCGCCTGAAAAGAGGGAGATCCGAGGAAACAGGAAACCAAGAAGGTGATCCCCAGCCACACAGCCACTTAAATGCAGCAAGTCATGCCCCACGGCTGACTGGATTGGTCGCCAGGTGTGACGCGGCCAGGACTCCGCTATGACGTGGGGGTAGTGGCTTTCCCCTTTCCTCTCAGGGAGGAAACGACTATCCATTAATGGTTAGGATAACATAATAGATGAAGTTACAGGTAGGTAGCCGTGTTGGTCTGCCATAATCAAAATAAAAAAATTCCTTCCAGTAGCACCTTAAAGACCAACTAAGTTAGTTCTTGGTATGAGCTTTCGTGTGCATGCACACTTCTTCAGATACACTGAAACAGAAGTTGCCAGATCCTTGTATATAGTGAGAAGGTGGGGAGGGGTATTACTCAGAAGGGTGGTGGGAATGGGAGATTGGCAGATAGCTGAGATGAGCCTGTTGACGACTCTTAATGACTGTAATAGGTCTTACAGGAAAAGGCAAGGGGTGAGTAGGTGAGAAATGGCTTAGTCATGTATAATTCTTATGGATTCTTATGGATTCTTATCTCATCATACATGACTAAGCCATTTCTCACCTTCTCACCCCTTGCCTTTTCCTGTAAGACCTATTACAGTCGTTAAGAGTCGTCAACAGGCTCATCTCAGCTATCTGCCAATCTCCCATTCCCACCACCCTTCTGAGTAATACCCCTCCCCACCTTCTCACTATATACAAGGATCTGGCAACTTCTGTTTCAGTGTATCTGAAGAAGTGTGCATGCACACGAAAGCTCATACCAAGAACTAACTTAGTTGGTCTTTAAGGTGCTACTGGAAGGAATTTTTTTTATAATAGATGAAATTCTGCCATCACTTTAAAGTGGATTCAGTTGTCCTTGGAATAGTAAAATATGACTATAGATGGCTAGGTACAGGACATCATGCTATCACTATTGGTACAAAGGCAGCGCTGTTTTCAAGAAAACATTCCAGGAAAGTGATGAACAGCTTATCTACACAGCTTATTCTCCTATCTCGGGGATTGGCAAGGTTTATCGGCCATGGGACTGGCACAGCGCGATGCCGGAAATCTCGTCTGCGCATGTCCATGGTGCCAGAAACTGCTTCTGCACATGCCCAGATGCCAAAAATTATGCCTGCACAGAAGCAATTTTCAGAGTCTAGACATGTGCAGATGCAATTTCCGGCACCGCTCAGTGAGTCCCCACACCACGCTGTCCTGTTTTAGCGCAGTGCACAGGGGACTCACCGAGTGGGCGGCTTAGTTCGGGGGCAGTTCGGGGGCTGGTAAAACAGTCTGACCTATCTAAAGGAACGTCCTGTCTAATATTTGTGGTCTAAGTTCTATGAAATTTAGGCCAAGACTTACTTTAATTCTTAAAAGAACCACATCTTACCTACACAATGATCATTGCTACAATTGAAATTATCCTTCCCAAACATTTAAATGAATATTGTGTTCCACAATGTTGCTTTTTTGTATCTGCTCATGAGCAGGACTTTTTTCAGCCAGAACTCGCTGGAACTCAGTTCTCTCCCCTCTCAGGGGGGCGCCATTGCCATTCCAAGGGAACGAGGGAGGTCTTTGTGGTGAGTTCCAGACCTCTTTTTCCAGAAAATAGCACAGCTCATTAATTCCTTTTTCCTTTTTAGCTCCATCCATTTTCGAAGAAGAACCTCACTAAAAACAGAGAAATAAAGACACTAGCATATATCTTTTAAAGAGACCATGAACTATACCTCTTAAATGCTGAAGATAAGCACTCTGTTCGTACCAATATTACTAATATTTAATCATTTTTTACATCTTCATTTATTGCTTTTTTTCCTCTTCAAACTTAGCTTCACCACTTTCTGAGAAATGTTTCATTTAATAATAGTGTTGGAGAAGAAGTTTCCTTTGACCAAAATGGGAAATTAGTAGCTGGATTGGATGTAATAAATTGGGTCACATTCCCAAATCAGTCATTTTTGAGAGTCAAAGTTGGAACAATGGACCCACAAGCTCCCCCAGAAAAGAGGTTAACCATTCATGATGATGGTATCATGTGGCCCAACTGGTTCAACCAGGTAAGAATTCATTAAAGGTTTCCAGTAGTTTTTTGCTCAGTGTCCCAAAACTGTCTCATTGCAATAATAATAATAATAATAATAATAATAATAATAATAATAATAATAATAATAATTTATTATTTATACCCCGCCCATCTGGCTGGGTTTCCCCACATTCAATTGCAACACATTGAATCATCAATTATCAGAATCAGACTCAATCTGTGAAGGAAATATCAGGCTGCAGCACTGATAAAAGGAAAGCTATCTTGTTTCTATGTCTATTTGCAATATGGTCAAAAGCAGAAACCCACTAGGAACCCACTGGTGAAGAAGACCCCTGCAGCCAGCAGGATTGGACCCTCTACTCAGGAGCTGGTGAATGGAGAGCTCAATCCTGTTCAATTTGACTGCACTCATGTGTCCCCCTGCTTGGAGCAGACACACATATCCAAAGTGCAGTGTGGGGCTATTTGAAAGCTCTGTTGCAAAGAGCTCTGTGCTGCTCTTTGCAGATACTGCCTGCCTTTCCTTCAGAATCAGCCCAATTCAGTTTCAGATTTAACCGAATCTGTTCCACAGCCCTAATTTGTACCCCACAATTGCTGCAGGCAGAGTCAAATCATTATTTAAACATTATCATTGGTTTGCAGCATTATGGTAAGCATACAAAACACTTTCCTTTACATTGGCTGCTGAGCTAAATGATTAACAGTGAAAGTTCACAGAAACCGCAGGTATAAACTATTATTTTTAGCACCTGACTTCACAAAAGTAAATTTTAAGACACATGCAGGTGATGAATAAGGTAACTCTGCAAGCAAACAGCACTGCAAGAATCCATCAAAAGCTGCAATCAAAGTTATTCAACCCCCATTGCAAATCAGCTTTATTATCAAAATTTACAGACTTTCAGCTGTTTGCAAAAGTAGCTCAACTCAATGGATGCTTGAAGTGGTTTCCTCCAAATTCAACTGAAATGCAACTTCTACTGGCTTCTTCAGTCTCACTATTATTCACCCCCAGAATAGAATCCATCACAACAGCACAAATACAACAGGTGTTGTCTCAAGCACACCTGATGCAACTAATCAAGGGCTTCAGGTGCACTTGAGCTGGAACAAATGAAATACTTGAACTCGCAAGGGGTTTCTTGAGTGTCACATGTTGCTGTATGTTAGCCATATTTCTAAGTCAGGAGAATGGTCCAAGAAGATAAGACAAGAGATCAACGCCCTTCACAAAAAAGATACAAGTATACAAAACAAAAGCAAAGGTACTGAATGTTGCCAGAGAAACCATTGGAAGCATAGTTTGAAAGTTCCAAGTTAAAGAAAGTGGTTAGACTACCTGGACGGGGCAGAATTTCAATAATTTCTACTGCAACTGTGAGTCAAAAACACTTGAGCAATTTCTATATTCATGAGATTGTGACCCAATAAGCTTTCAACTGAATATTTTCTAATTTGATAAGAGATTGGCATGCTAATCTCTGAGGAAGTTCAAATACTTACCAATATGGTTATCATAAAGGCAAATGTACTGGAGTAATGATAGAAGTTCCAATGCTACAATTAGAGCAAGATTTAAGATCATCTTCAGATAAAACAAAAAACCTATAGGAAGCTATTGCTTAACAGTCATTTTTACTATTTGACGATAAGTCCCAAACAATTTCCTTCTTTCATTTATGAACAGGCACAACCGACTTCTCTGTGTAATGAGAATTGTCATGTAGGTTATAGAAAGAACAAGAAGGAAGGAAAGCCATTCTGCTGCTATGATTGCCTTCCGTGTCCAGAAGGGAAGATCTCAAACAAGGAGGGTAAGGCATGCATCACACGCTTTAATTTTACCTGTGCACCAGAAGCTCCTTTCTCTAGTGGGAAAACAGTATGGAAGTAGCCGGAATATATTCTGGCATCTCTTAGATGCATTGTGCCAATTTGGGGAAAGAAGACCTTTTTGTTTCATTGAGATTTGTTTCTTCCTTTTTCTTTTTCAGACATGGACGACTGTTTAGAATGCCCTGGAGATCAATATGCAAACAATGAACAGGATGGCTGCCTCCCGAAAGACAAAACATTCTTGTCTTATGGTGAACCGTTGGGGATCAGTTTGGCCACGTTGGCCCTCTTCTTTTCCTTCATCACAGCTTTGGTGCTTCAAATATTCACAAAGCACAGAGATACTCCCATAGTTAAAGCCAACAACCGCAACCTCACTTATATTCTCCTCCTTTTCCTCCTGCTCTCCTTCCTTTGTGCTCTGCTCTTCATTGGCCAGCCTGAGGAAGTCACCTGTCTCCTTCGACAAACTGCTTTTGGCATGATCTTCTCAGTGGCAATTTCGTGCATATTGGCCAAAACCGCCATTGTGGTTCTGGCTTTCATGGCCACCAAGCCAGGGTCCAGCATGAGGAAGTGGCTGGGGAAACCATTGGCCAGCTCCATTGTTCTTTCCTGCTCCCTTATTCAAGCCACAATCTGTAGCATATGGCTGGCCACTTCTCCTCCTTTCCCAGACGTTGACATGCACTCAATGACTGAAGAAATAATACTCGAATGTAATGAAGGCTCCACTGTCATGTTTTATTGTGTCCTGGGATTCATGGGTTGGCTGGCCATTGTGAGCTTCACGGTGGCTTTCCTAGCTAGAAAGTTGCCTGACAGTTTCAATGAAGCCAAATTCATCACCTTCAGCATGTTGGTCTTTTGCAGTGTGTGGTTGTCCTTTGTTCCAACCTACTTGAGCACCAAGGGCAAATACATGGTGGCTGTGGAGATCTTCTCCATCTTGGCCTCCAGTTGTGGGTTACTGGGCTGCATCTTTACCCCCAAATGCTATGTTATTTTACTGAGGCCTGAGCTGAACAGCAGGGAGCAGCTAATAAGAAGACAGTTTTAAATAATCCAGAAGTCTGAATAATGCTTGCAATTCTGGGTGTCTGTTATTGCTATTTTATTTACATGTATGTCATTAGAAATTAGGAATACTCTTGTCCCTAGAAATTAAAGAATCAACAAGTAAACAATAAAAAAAGATCTGGAGCAACTCCAAGAACTCCTTTGGGAGAAACTGTGAGGACACAATTAGGGCAGTGGTGAATTGCTTACCATAGATTCTGGCGTATTAGGTGACTGGGCGTATTAGACGACTCCCCAAATTTGCAGCTGCAATTTGGGGGTTTGTCTTATAAGCCCAGTCGCCTAATACGCTGGGCAGCTCCATGCCGGGAGAGAGCCCGCCGCCCGCTGCTGCTGCTTCTGAAGCAGTGGGGGGGGGGGGCCTCCGCGCCGGGCGGCTTTCTCCCAGTGCGGAGCCCGCACCACAGAGAAGATAAATTCAGAGATTCTGGGCCTGAGGTGGCATTTCTAGGCGAATGAGCACCAATGAGAAATACATACCGAACAATTGTTTGGAAGTCCCACTTGGAAATGTGACAAAATCATTTTCTGAAGCAAGTGGGATGTGGCTGTGTATCTTCATGTGAATGATGACTGAAAGGATTAAAAATATTCATTCATACTGTTTTGCCATGTTATACAGGCTTTTTCAGCAACATTCTGTGATCAGCAGCTTTCTTTGATTACATATAAATAGATATATGTATAATATAGTTTTCAAATACATATATAAAGTATAGACTCGGCAGAAGTTACATGTTTCACACTGACCATCTCTCTCCATGAAGGGATACACCTTTAGCACCTTTAGCACCCTACTATATTAAACGGATTTCCTCACTAAAATTTAAACCATGTGCATCACAGTTATCTTTAGGACTGCTTCATAAAATAATGTTATCTTATGTTGCGTCTTGAGGCCCCAAGACCCACCCCCAAAATACACACAGACACTTATATTAGTTTAAGTTTTGGGGCAAATTTTGGCCACAACTTTATTGAAATACGATCACATGCGCGGTATTGGCTTAGGCATTGACTTCCCACTATAACTGGCTCCACCTCTCAGGGTGATCGTCCAATGGGGTAAACCAAACGAGGGAGCAAGGTCGGTGAGGATCAACCTAAGCTCACCCTGGGTGTGATGGGATGATGAGCTGCTTGTGCGTAAAAGCGTAGTCCCTCAGAGTCTGTGCAAGTTCACAAACCTCTGTCTGTGACGGAGCCCCTCAGACATGGCTCCTCTAGTCACTTGCAGATTCCGACAGTTGTTGTTTTCGGAATCGTTTCCAGCATAAAAGCTCCTTAACGGAAACACGTCTTCTGGACTCACGGCGTGACAGTTTCCGGCGAGGCGTGGGTCTACCTATGGGAGCTTCAGATACCTCCCCACTGTTCTCGCTGGAAGTGTCTCTGAGCCCTCCCGCCTGCTCGCATTCCCTCAGAGATCCACTCCTCCCCCTGCTGGTTCCTGCTTCAGCTGTTGAGTCTCTCCCAGCCTCCCTGAGCCCCTCCACCACCTGTTCCTCCGATGACAGTTACCTGACACTGGGGTTCCTGTGGTCCTGGCATGGCCCTAGCCCCTCAAGCGGACTTCGGATGAGATCCAGGACCCCCAGATTCCTTTAATGGAATACCCAATTCCTGGAGGGGCAGGTGATGGCCGTACCTCCCCCCCCCCACAATCCAACTGAGCCAACGCCTAACTGCCACCTTACAAGTTGTGACGATTTGCTAAGGGGTAGGCAAAAACCAAATGCCTAAAAGCCAATCTGCAAAATTGAAAAAATTCCTACCCAGCCCCTGTTCCAAAACAGGTGACCCAAACCAAAGCAAGGCCAAGCGACTCTACCTAAACTAGGGAGGGTAGGCGGGTGTTCAGCTGTGCAAATGCAAGTGCCCCACTTGCATCACACTGCTGCTTTTAAAGCCCCTGGGATCATGCCACCTACTGGCTATTGGCTGGCATGACCCCAGGGGAATGGCCAGGACTTCCTGCGCCTTCCTCCCCCGCCACCATTTTAACCCTGTCAGGTGAGCTCTTGGGTCCCGAGTACAACCACGACCCTCTTTTATGAGGATTCCATTTATCTTACTGCTATTCATAAGTATAGCGACTGACAGATCAGATGATTTCTGGATTATTCTACAACCATTCATTACACTGAACCATGGTGCCATAGATCCATGACAGCAGCCATCGCTTTCTCAATGCAATGCAAGGCAGGCCATCCTCCTCAGACCATCACAGGATGTCTCTGGGCTATTCACAGATCCAGTCTACAAAGGGTGCACTTATAGTCACAGGTACTAGGTGCAGTGGAGAGTAGTAGGTTAATTGGGGCACTACTCTGAAAATTCCCATATTTCCTCCCCGAATCTACCTGCAGGACCTCAGCAAATCATGTGTTGGTTCTGTCTATTTACTGACTCTGGCTCCACCTCCTGTTGGTCTCCTTGCCTTCTCCTTCCCTAATAGTCCCCATGAGCAGCAGCTGCCACTAACTTGATGTTTCAAAGGCTGCAAGACAAAAAGTTTCAAAACATGCCAAGAGAAAAGGAATTCAGACTCAACATATTCCTCCTAAATCCCTGCTTGAGAACCTTGCTCTATATTCAAAGCACAAATACACAAGATACTTGAACTGTGCATCGTTGATGATTACTGTTTTAATCATCTATTCATTTAATGTTTTAACCACTGTTACATTCCATTGGTTTCATGTCTTATTTTGCATGGTTGCTGTATATACAGTACATAGTTAAACTATGGAAGTCACTCCCACAGGGGGCAGGGATGGCCACCAGAAGAGATGGCTTTAAAAGAGCCCTAGACGAATTCACAGAGGAGAGGCCTATTGATGTCTCCTAGCCAGGATGGCTCAGCTCTGATGCCACAGTTGGAGGCAGCCATGTTCCTGAATACGAGTTGCTGGAAACCGAAGGAGGGGAAAGTGTTCTTGTGATTGAATCCTGCTTGCAGCTTTCCCTTTGGGGCATCTGGGTGGCCACTGTGAGAACAGGAGGCTGGATGAGATGGGCTATGGACCTGATCCACTAGGCTCTTCCTGTGTTCTTATGTATTACTTTGTTTAGACTTGGATTATTCTGCAGACCACTTTTAGCACAGATTCACTTGTGAAAAATGCTGTATAGAAATAGCCAATGACAAGAGAGGGATGAAAAAGATGAAAAGGATACAAATTGAGAAATACAAGGAATTACTTTGTCTGGTCTTCTTCCAATAAAAGCCACTAAACAATGCAAAAATTAAAAGCATCAACGCAAGTTGATTCCTATTTGCTCCTCAGAATTAAGTGATCTTTGCTGTTCAAGTCAGGCCTCAGAAGAATGATGTACAATTTGGGGGCAAAGATACAACCCAGCAAGCCTGCGCTGGAGGCCAAGATGCAGAAGATCTCCACAGCCACCATCTGCTTTCCTTTGGTGCTCAGATAAGAGGGAACAAAGGACAGCCAAACGCTGCAGAACACCAACATGCTGAAGGTGATGAACTTGGCTTCGTTGAAACTGTCCGGCAACCTCTTGGCCAGGAAAGCCATAGTGAAGCTGACCATGGCCAGGAATCCCAGATAACCCAGGACAGAATAAAACATCGCGACAGAACCTTCGTTGCATTCCACAATGATTTCCTCCACCAGAGAGCTCATGTCCACATCTGGGAATGGAGGAGCCGTACAGAGCCAAGCAGCACAAATGCTGGTTTGAACGGAGCAGCAACCAAGAAGAACCGAGTTTGTGAGAGATTTCCCCACCCATTTCCTCATCCTGGATCCTGGTTTGGTGGCCATGAAAGCCAGAACCACCGTGATGGTTTTGGCCAAGACACAAGACACAGCAATGGAGAAGATGATGCCAAAAGCAGCTTGTCGTAAAGAGCAGCTCACTGGGTGAGGCTGGCCAATGAAGAGCAAGGAGCAGAGGAAGCAGAGCAAGAGGGCAAGGAGCAGAGTGTAGGTGAGGTCCCGGTTGTTGGCTTTGACAATGGGAGTGTCCCCATTCCTAGAGAAGACGCCAAGTATCCAAGCTGTGACCAGAGAAAAGACCAGAGCTAAGGAAGCTAAAACGAACCCTAAAGGTTCTGCGTAGGAAAGAAAATGTTGGCGTTTGGGGAGGCATTGATCTCTGTCCCTGTTTGGAAATTGGTCATCTTGGCATTGGAAACAATAATCCATATCTGAAAAAATGAAAATGAAATGAGTGATATATTAGTTCCAACAAATAAGACATTACAGTGGTGCCTTGCAAGACGAAAAGAATCTGTTTTGTGATTCTCTTCGTCTAGCGGTTTTTTCGTCTTCGGATTAGCGGATTAGCGCTATTAGCGGATTAGCGCCTTTTAGCGGCTTATCTGCTGATAGGATCAGCTGATAAGCGGCTTAGCAGCTTAGAAAAAGGGGGGGGGGAGGAAAAAAACCCGCAGGAACTCGCAAGGCATTGTCGTCTTGCGAAGCAAGCCCATAGGAAATTCGTTTTGCGAAGCACCTCCAAAACGGAAAACCCTTTCGTCTAGTGGGTTTTCTCTCTTGCGAGGCGTTCGTCTTGCGGGGCACCACTGTATTTAGTTGGATTAAGGATCAGAGATAAGTGAATATTAAAAACTGTTTGTACAGTCTCCTGTCATTATGCATAATCCGCAATAGGTTCTACTCTGTCTTTCATCGGCAGTTAATGATCAGAAACATGGCCTTTGGTTGTGCCCTTAGCTAAAGTTGGCCACACCCAGAGAGATCTTCATGGCGATGGAGGATTCTTTGGGCTCAGAGGCAGAGTTGAAACAGATTTTAGGAAGCATTTTACAAATTAGCAGATGATGTCTCCTACCCGTCTGATTCGAAATCATCCCATGTGGACACGAAGCACAATCATAGCAACAAAATGGCAGCCCCTCCTTCTTTTTCCTGCTGTAGCCTGGCTGGCAGCAATCATTACACAAGGCAAGGGGCAGCACCTAGCCATAAAAAGAGGAGAAACTGTAGCTCTATTGTGCTTTGTGAACAACGCAGTTTAAACCAAAGAGAAGAGATCAGCTGACTGGTTGACATTATTCCAGAAAGGTGTGTTGTATGCGTAAATAGATTGTAATGTAAATATTGGGAGTGAATGAGAAAGGATATTGAATTTTTAATCTGCATAAAGATGGAGGATGGAGAGAGGATAGGAAAGACAACAGACTTTGAAATACAGGGAGTTAAAAAAGAAGCTAAAATAGGAAGCACATACATTAGGCTCAGAGAAGCACCACAAGACAATAAATCTTCTTTCATAACAGATGGGTAACTTAGCTTCCCCTTGTCTTCTGAATCTCACTTGGTTCAGCATGATTTACTCCTACATAAATGTGCAAAGCATTAAAATGTTATACTGAAATCCTATATATCAGGGATGTGGAACCTTTGCTCCACCAGATGGTATTGGACTGTAACTTTCCTCAGTCTGAAAACCAGCCTGGCCATTGATCAGGGAGGAGGAGAGTTGGGAACCAACAATATTTCATTTGCAACATAGTGGAATATACTACCATTCTATACTTTCAAACCAGAACTCTGAAGAAGAAAATATCTACTTCTCACCTCATGTACGATGGTAAAATAACCTGGGTTATACTTAAACAATTTACTTATTAATGATAAAAATTTCTACATTAAACTTATTATTTGTATTCGTAATAACAATACCTAATTTTTTAAAAAAGCAATAGTCCCACCTGATTAAAAGATCTGTGCCATGTGATGGCTTCCTCATCCATATTGAATTCTACATTTTGTGATCCTTGTGGAACTATCTTTCCTACTTTCACTCGGGAGAAGGTTTGGTTTGGAAAAGTAACCCAGTTAATAATATCAAATCCACCTGCTAATTCCCCATTCTCATCAAAGGACACTAAGTCACCAGCACTGTTGTTGAAGGAGATACTCCTTAAGAACGAGTGCAGCTAGACAGAAGAAAACAAAGGCAAAGTTTAAAAAAGGAGAGCTTTTATGGATTATAGAAAGGAGAAAGTATCCATCCATACATTTCACACAATGGAAAGTAGTCCAAAACTGTCCCGTCTACAACATTTGGAGCACCTAAGTATTTCTAGCAAGTACAGCTGGGCTGCCCCTTGCCTGAGGGTTCAGCTCTGGGGTCCGTGTGCAAAGGCAAAATGGTGCCATGTCAGGAAGCCCTGCAACTGCCCCTCCTGCAAGGTGGGTGTGCAGGGAGAAGGGGACAAAGAAATGGAGAGAAGCTCATGGTGGGTTTTCCCAGCTCACCATTTCTTTGTTTACTTTCCCCCACCAATGTAAAGTGACCTTAACTTGCAGCCTCACTATAATCAATGAACATTACAGGGAGAAAAAACTGACCTAGTAATTACATTTGAAAATAGCCAAATGCAGGTTCTAGAAAATAGTTGCTGTTGTGTTAGGAGTCCAGGTTCCTGGCTTGATAACACAGCACAGTGGTACCTCGGGTTACGTACTTAATTCATTCAGGAGGTCCGTTCTTAACCTGAAACTGTTCTTAATCCGAAGCACCACTTTAGCTAATGGGGCCTCCTGCTGCTGCCACACCGCTGGAGCATGATTTCTGTTCTCATCCTGAAGCAAAGTTCTTAAACTGAAGCACTATTTCTGCATTAGCGGAGTCTGTAACCTGAAACATATGTAACCTGAAGCGTATGTAACCAGAGGTACCACTGTACTCTTACAGAATGAAAAAGGAGGATTTGTTGCAAAAACAAGTAGTTAGCTCCGGACGGCTGAAGCCAAGCATCATCACTCAGTTGACCCTTCTGAAGAATCCTTCCACTTCCGGCAGAATAAACGGAACCTATGACCCTTGTGTTTCTTATTCTGTTTCCTATCATACACCCTCCCCCAGCAATGACTTTGTGGGCTCATTGCAACCCCTCCAACTTTTTCCTGAGAAGACGGACTGTCAATCTTCTCTTCCATGCCTCTTTGTGTCTCTTGTGAGCCGGGGTCACATTCCAACCCAGTTTTATCTGGCTGATTCTCAAGGTCGATTCACCTCTGTCTGAGAGAATTCTGATCCTGTCCTTTGCAAACTGCGGTCTTCTACCAGCTGTATTCCTAAACTGGGAGCTAGCATATTCATGACATGTTGGTGGACAGAATGGGTGGGCAGCCATGGGTAGAAACAAACCTCAATTTTGTCAAACATATTCTTAATTCTTGATAGTTCCCCTTTCTCTTGCTCAACTTTGCAGAGGTTTATTCTGAATAGCAAATCTTACCTGCCAAGGCTGCAGTTTTGCAGGGAGAGAGGGAAAACAAAATGGAGAGCAGCTCATGGTGGGTTTTCCCTGCTCTGTTTATTTACTTTTCCCCAATAACGTAAAGTGACCTTAACTTGCAGGCTCACTATAATTAGTGAACATCACTGGGAGCGAGTTAAAAAACTGACCAGGTGACCACATTTGAAGATAGTCCTATATGTCCCTCTTTAGTGCAGGAACAAAGACAGGTTCTAGAAAATAGTTGGTGTTGGTGGACAGAATGGGTGGGCAGCCATGGGTAGAAACAAACCTCTATATTTTCAAACATATTCTTAATTCTTGATAATCATCCTTTCTTTTGCTCAACTTTGCAAAGGTTTATTCTTAACAGGAAATCTTACCTGCCAAGGTTGCAGTTTTGGAGGATCGAGCCCACCTCTGCCTGCCATCATTCTGCGTTTTGACCTGGATGAGTGCATCTGATGTAAAGTATGTGCAATGGCATAAACCGCATTATAGATACTGTAACTTTGGCCAGTCATGGTCATTTCAAAAATATGCCCAGGAAGGCTCTCCAGACTCTCATGGCCAGTGCAGGTCTTTGTGCTCTCATTGGAAGCAGAAAATAAACAGTTGAATGCCTGTTGCCAAAAAGTCTGGAGGAACCCATCTCCCTTTGGAGAGTTGGGGTTCAGGGTCTGAAGGAATTCTTTAAATCCCTGGACTTCCTCTGTGTGAATTGCAAAAGACAAGGCACCATCAAAGACTTGTATATCATAATACCTTTGCATTGTTTCTGAAGAGAAAGCCCACTGGGCTGTCAAAATCCACACGGTGCTTGTAGACTTCTCTGCAATGTCTTGAGCTAATGAATAGAAATATTGCATCCATTTCACAACTGTAATGGTCTCAGGTTCTGCACACAGAACCAATATGTCGACTTCTGATGCCATCAGGAAAGAGGACTTGGCCCGAACGCGGTCCAAGAAACTGAAATTATCTAGACCCTGAGATAAGGCTGGTAGTTTTTCATTGAAAGCTGTACAGACTCCATGCTGGGAAAGCATTGGCACTAAGGTTTGCATAAATGTCTCTCCAGTTTCATCATCGGATGCCACAGTTCCTACCCATGTCCACTGGAAATGTAGAAGTAGCAGGACAATCCCTTCATATTGATATTTCTCATTGGGCACCGTTCGGTAAAAGGTCTGGGGCTGCAACTCCGGGCTTCTCCCTGGAGCTAATACACAGTAAGCAATCTGGAGGAAGAAATCAACCCCACAAGAATTGGAGAGTTCTAGCGTACAGTTATAAATAAAGGCATCATATTTTCATATACTTTGTGGCGATGTTCACCACTAAGATCTGGACCTATACCCACAGGTTCTGTTGGGAAGAAACTTAACTGTGAAGGCATCGTCTGTTCAGAAACTCTTGTTCTTGCACATCATGGTATATTTCATGAGGGGGGAACCTATGGCTCTCCAGAACTTCTTGGTCTCCTTGACAAGTGAGCAAAAGTGGCCAGGGATAGTGGGCAAAATCAGGAAAAACAACTCCCTTGCTTAGTTAGAACCTTTGTGATGAGATGCAACTAGGGATAGGAGAGGAATTCAGTTCAATTATCATTTTAATAATTTTAAAAATCTCCTGATTCAGAATTCCTGCAACAGTTTGTGAGCCACAATACAGCTATCCTCTGACATTTGTACTTCTCTGAATTTTGCAATTGGCTTCTCCAACAAAAGCAAAGATTTATATTCAAATCACACTGGTCGCAAAAGTGCATACATTCGTGAAAATGAAATCCAAAAAATGAGAGAAATGGCCACTAATATGCAGACATTTTTTTGTGAAGCCTTTTAGAAAAGAAAAAAAGGACCCATGCTTGTGGAACTGAAAAGGGTAAAAAGGAAAGAAATTCATTTATGGGTCACAATGTGCATCTCCAGCAGTTCTTGGTGGGGTAGCAGGTTTCTCTGACAACTGGTGTTGTGCAGTTTCCTGGGAGCAGGAGGAAGACTCCTGCTGCTGCATTTGACCTGTTCCAACCTCCCTGCTGCTTCCCAGTGACACATGGGAGACAAAGTCAGGCAAGCACCAAAGCCCCTCTCCTCCAACCATTACTGCAAAACTCCCCCAGATGCTTTTGTATCAGGTATATTTTTATCTTTCGCCCCCCTTTTCAGAAAAAATGAACCAAAGCAAAAGACAGTATTGAGAACCCAGAAGATACTTATTGTATCAGAGGCAGAAGAGATTCACAGCCCCCACACTTACTATACCTGTGGAATCTTGTAGATGCTTAAGACACTAGCCATGTGGAGAGAGATGTCAGAGTCAAGTCCCCCAATAAAAGCAATCTTACTTTTCTTCTTCTCGCATATGAAGTTGGGGACAATCCTTTCTGTGATGGACAGAAGTTTCAGGGTGTTCTGATAAGTCATCCTTGCATTTAAGTAGCTATCAGTGACGTGAAACCCAAAGGTCATATTCGGTACGATATTAGGGTTCTTGTTTATTTCTTTCACAGCAAACACCAGGGAGAGGATATTCTGGTAGCACTTTGGTGTGTCACTAATAAAAGAGTTATACTGTGTGTCAGAGGTATTCTCCTCCTCTCCCTCTTAAGCACATTGGTAACTTCCTGGCTCACATGCATGTACATAAATTGGCACATCCTTCCCTTAACTCCTTATCTCCTTTCTGCAACCAATGGACACTCATTTATTCTTCCATGGTAACTGAGTTTCCCTCTTTCCCTCATTCAAATAAAATCGTGGCTGTACCAAAAATACTGTAGCCAATGTTAGTCATACTAAGAGAAGACCGATTATGATTAATTGATCAGACTAAGTTAGTTGCATTAATTTCAGTGAGTCTACTCTGCAAATCAGCCAGATAGATATTTTGTTTTGCAAATACAAGTTTGCAACTGATCTTTTTATTACCCAATATGGTTTACATTGCATAGTAGCTGGTATAATACAAAATCTATGACATTCATGTGTCAAAGCATCTGTGTCTGTCAGATTAAAAGAGAGTGATTGCGAATGTGAGGATCAAGCTTTGCTGCAAAGGAAAACAGATATTAATGGAGTGAAAGGAAACACAGAGGGAGGTTGAAGATGAAGTTGGGAGAAAGTGGTGAGAGCCATGGGATCAGGTGATGAGGAAGAAGAACAGGCAGAAGACAGAAAGCCCAAGAAGCGGAATAAAGCAACAAAGAAGAAGGTGACCAGATCACAATGTAAAAAGGAGAAAATAGATGTTTAACATTACTACTTGAAAAAAGTCACATGGAAACGTGTTCTGAGGGTACCATTGTACGGTTGGTGTAATTGTAGCATACATGAGCTCACCAAGGGTACACTATGAAGCATAGAGTTTTTTACTTACAAGAGTTCATCTATAAGCTTTGCGTTTGGGTGCTCATGGAAATCTTTTTCTTCAAATACAAAGCCAAAATAATTAGTAATCACTCCAATGATTAAGCCCCCTCTCTGATAATTCTGGTATGGAAGCTGGAAAGGCTCCATCATGGTGCATCTAGCAGAGTGTTCCTTACTCTCAGTTGGAGGCAACTGTAGCCACAGGAAGAGAAGAATATTCAGCATGAATGTTCTGACCATCTTGGGGCTGACGGGGGTGCTGAAAGTGAGATTTCTATCTCATCTACCATAAACTTCTTTCCAAGAACATTTGTTTAAAGACTCTAGATTATTCTGATAAAGGGAAAATGCCAGTGATCTGATCCATGAAAACCTTCATGTTCAGAATTTCTCATCTGGGTTCTAAATGACTCAGGATTTATTTTATATAGACTTTCACACTCTGATATTGATTGTGTTCATGGCCTGATAAAGTTTACATGGGATTTGGCAAGACTGATGATAAAACCCAGCAATTTGAGATAATTACTAAGTTATCTCCTTAGAGCATTGAGCTCTGTGACTTCTAGTAAGATCAAAATAATGATGCATATTTGTTATTGAGTAGTTCTCTTGCAATTGCGAGTGCCACAGGCAAGGAAGCAGTCCAGCTGCAAACTGGTGGCCTGAAGGGAGCTTCCTAGTTTTCCCAACACTCTTCCTCAAACACACCTGCACCATTTTCCCCCAGCTGCACATGTGTCACCAATGAAGACATGATTTTCAGGGATGTTTCTTTGTACAAGAGTTAAGGGAAGGGAGAAAATAGTTAAAATAACACTGGCTCCAGTTGCAGGTGCGATACAGAGTCTTACATTTCCTTACAGAAATGGTTAGTGTATGCAGACACCTGTTTTTCTAAACCCTTCAGAAATCCCACACTGCCTGGGCTAACAGCTGAAACTGACTAGTTACTGTATATTAACAAATATAGATCAATTCCTATGGAAGTGGGGAATTTCCTTTTGTCATCTTAGAGTTGGAGAGCAATGTGAGGGACTCATGAAGGTGACCATGGAGGCTTAAATGCAGTGGTACAACTTGAAACATGCAATACATGTGGTTGTGGCATGTGGGAAGGGAAAGGGCATGAAATTGACAGAGGGACTGACTGAGACAAACTGAAGTTCCAATATTTCCTATTTATTGGGGAGGAGAGAGATAATATATAAGATCCTTCTTGAGTTTTCACTGTTACCCCACAGCGTGAGGTTAGGTATGAGTGTTCTTGGAGCAGCGCAATTGTTGCATGGTCAAACACTCTTGAACTTGCAGACAATAAGGTGCCTCTGTTGATGGAGGCACGTAAGGGAAAGGCTATACAGTGGTACCTCAGGTTACATATGCTTAAGGTTACAGACACTTCAGGTTACAGACTCCACTAACCCAGAAATAGTCAATAACTTTGCTTCAGGATGAGAACAGAAATCACGCAGCAGCAGCATGGCGGCAGCAGGAGGCCCCATTAGCTAAAGTGGTGCTTCAGGTTAAGAACAGTTTCAGGTTAAGAATGGAGCTCTGTAACGAATTAAGTCCTTAACCCGAGGTACCACTGTACTTGGAGACTAAAGGTTGGCAGGGTGTTATAAGTTCTCCAGAGGTCTTCACAGTGTTGTTCTCAGCAAGTAATCTGAGTTCCAATCAACCTTCCCAGTTCAATGAAAAATGGAAAGCTGTTCGAAAGAGGAATTGTGGGTTTTGAGTTCCATTTGTATTTGACCCTTCCCACTACTGGCTTATAAAAACTAGGAGGGAGAAGGCAGCCAGCTGGCTCAAGGTCACACTGTGAACTTCATGGCTGATTGGTGATTTTAACCCTGATCTCCTAGGTCCACCTAATATCCCTCCACTTAATTCCACTTCCTTTAGAGAAGAAATTGAAGAAATAGAAGTGAATAAGCTGGAGGAAGGCCTAGGGAGAACTCAGAATACATAGAACATAGCCCTCAACTGTTCTCTTGTGAGCAGGGCATCCCAGATTTAAAGAAGGCAGCCTGGTCTCTGATTGGATCCAGGAATGTCCTGGGATCCGTCTGTCCTCCTTCTGGGCAGCCACCGCTGAGAAAAAAAGACACATGTTTGTGGAATTGAAAAGGGTAAAAAGGAATGAAATCCATTTATGGATGCATAACCCCCTGAATGAAAATAATGTATTTTAGCTACCAGTCAGGAAACTTTTGTGAAGGAATTCTACCCAAATGCAAATCCTCAAGTATGGAGAGAAGAAATCAGCAGTGGGCAAGGAGAGAAAAATGTGAAAACAATATGGCAACTGAACACCACAGTGCCAGCTGAAGACATGAGCTCAAGCACAGTAGGTCTTCTGGATGATATTGAAGATGGTGGCAGTAAAGAAATGTGTTTTATTATCTTCACTGAGTGCTCTCAGGTCTCCTTTACATAAAGTCTTAGCAGTATTTCCTGCTCTTCTTCCCACAAGAGCCTAGGGCATCTAACAATAGCCAAGTATAAAATTTACATAAGACAGTTATTAAAACCAATATAATAGTAAAAATGCAGTTGAGCAGACAGCAGAAGGAGGATCTATTTTCATGCCAAAAGTTTTGAGAGAACTTCATCTGAAGTCCTGCAGAGCTACTGCTAGTCAGTATAGATAATACTGCGCTGGACAACCAATAACATGACCCCAGAACGAGGCAGCTTTCTGTCTTCCTGACATTTCGTAGTCACAAGCCTCTTGACACTGAACTTGTGTTTATGTCTAGTAACCATCAATAGATCCATAGAAGCTTCGTAGATAGCACTGAGATAGAAAAATCAACATTCTGACTCTATATACCTGTGGAATGCCTAAGACAGTAGCTATGTGGAGGGAGATGTCAGAGTCAAGTCCCCCAATAAAAGCAATCATATTTTTCTTCTTCTCACATTTGAAGTTGGGGACAATGCTTTCTGTGATGGACAGAAGTTTCAGGGTGTTCTGATAAGTCATCCTTGCATTTAAGTAGCTATCAGTGACGTGAAATCCAAAGGTCATATTCGGTACGATATTAGGTTTCTCGTTTATTTCTTTCACAGCAAACGAGACCAGAGCACATCAGACGGAACATGATTTATTATTTTACGGTACCTGTGTCTCCATCCTTCCCTCCTTCTAATAAAATTATGGCTGTACCAAAAATGCTTTAGCCAATGTTAGTTATACTCAGAGAAGGGAGATTAGGATTAATAGATCAGACAAATTTAGGTGTTTTAATTTCAATGGGTCTACTCTGCGTAAAACTCAGTTGCGATACTTGGTATTATTACCCAATAAGGTTTACATTGCATAGCAGCAGGTATAATCCAAAATCTATGATATTCATATGTCACATTCAACTGTGACTGTCAGATTAAATGATAGTGATTGTGAAAGTGAGGATCAAGCTTTGCTGCAAAGGGAACCAGACGTTAATAGTGTGAAAGGAAACAGAGAGGGAGGTTGAGGATGAAGTTGGGAGAAAGTGGTGAGAGCCATGGGATCAGATGATGAGAAAGCAGAACAGGCAGAAGATAGAAACACCAAGAAGCAGAATAAAGCAACAAAGAAGAAGGTGACAAGATCACAATGTAAAGAGAAGAAAATATATGTTTAACATTCCTACATGAAAAAGGCACATGGAAACATGTTCTGAGGGTACCATTGTATGATTGGTGTAATTGTAGAAACATGAGCTCACCAAGCTTGCACTATGAAGGACAGAGATTTTTACTTACAAGAGTTCATCTATAAGCTTTGTGTTTGGGTGCTCATGGAAATCCTTTTCTTCAAATACAAAGCCGAAATAGGTAACAATTCCTCCAATGACTAGGTCCCCTCTCTGATAATTCTGGTATGGAAGCTGGAAAGGCTCCATCATGGTGCATCTAGCAGAGTGTTCCTTGCTCTCAGTTGGAGGCAACTGCAGCCACAGGAAGAGAAGGATCAGCAGCAGGAATGTTCTGACCATCTTGGGGCCAACAGGGATGCTGAAAGTCAGATTTGTATCTCATCTCATCTACCATAAACTGCATTACAAGAAATCTCATTGAATGACTCTGGATTATTTTGATAAAGAGAAAAAGCCAAAGTCCATGAAAACCTTTATGTTCAGAATTTCTCATCTGGGCTCTAAATGATGTATTTTATATAGGCTTTCACACTCTGATATTGATTGTGTTCATGGCCTGATAAAATGTTCATGGGAGTTTGCAAGATGCACAGTGAAGCCCAGCAATTTGAGATAATTACTAAGTTATCTCCTTAGAGCATTGAGCTCTGTGACTTCTAGTAAGATCAAAATAATAATGCACATTTGTTATTGAGGAGTTCTCTTGCAGTTGTGAGTGCCCCAGGCAGTCCAGCTGCAAACTGGTGCCCTGAAGGGAGCTTCCTAGTTTCCCTAACACTCTTCCTCAAACACACCTGCACCATGTCCTGGGATCCGTGCGTCCTCCTTTGGGCAGCCACTGCTCTTTCTCGGTGTCTAAACAAGGTTAGCAATGAAAGAAGGCAGTTGTGGTGGCTGCTGGGAGAAGCCGGACTCTCCTCCAATCAGAGCACATGGAAGGAGCTGGAAAACATTGAGGTCAGAATCCTTGGCACAACCGTGGAAAAGTGTCAGCCTTCCTGCAGAAGGCTAGAACAGATACACATGCAACACCTGAGCCAAAATTCCACCTACTCTTGTAATCAATGAATTTTTAATCCAGATAATTATTTGCTGGATTGTTTAGTTTATCACATCTTACTTTAGTCACTGCCTAAGGGGCTAGGCAGTGACTAGGGACCAGGCAAGAGGGACGCGGGTGGCGCTGTGGGTTAAACCACAGAGCTTAGGATTTGTCGATCAGAAGATCATTGGTTTGAATCCCCGTGACGGGGTGAGCTCCCGTTGCTCGGTCCCTGCTCCTGCCAACCTAGCAGTTCGAAAGCACGTCAAAGTGCAAGTAGATAAATAGGTACCACTCCGGCGGGAAGGTTTAACGGCATTTCCCTGCACTGCTCGGGTTCACCAGAAGCGGCTTAGTCCTGCTGGCCACATGACCCGGAAGCTGTACACTGGCTCCCTCGGCCAATAAAGCAAGATGAGCGCCGCAACCCCAGAGTCGGCCACGACTGGACCTAATGGTCAGGGGTCCCTTTACCTTTATTTTTAGGGAGGGTGGAGCTGTAACTGGACCACAACTATCTGTCTCAGAGACAATGAAGTTTTCCACTGGGGTTGAAGTTAAAAGACCTCCCTGGCATGCAAGCCCAAGCGGTGTCTATGGAGGTCCTGGATTACCTAGATGACAAGGCCCCCTCCCACACACTTTAGCATCACTGATGTGGTCCAAAGAAAAGCAGAGCATTACTTTTGGCACCAGCTTGGGTGAAGGAGTTGCAGGAAGGAGGCATGCAAGGTGACATTAAACCATCTTAGAGACTCCACTCCAGCTTTGTGTAGGGTTTACTCCTTCGCCTTTTCTTCTCCCAAAGATATCCCACAAGACAGTGCAGATATCGGATCAGAGGTTTCCTTCTCCTAGATGGGCGACATTCCCAGTTTAACAAGCCCCATCTGCCCCTCACTTCCCTCTACAGCATGTGCAGAAACAGCCTTTTTGACGATTGGAGTCACTATTTGTCTCATCCGCTCAATCCACCAGAGCCTGTCTTTGCCTGCAGGGTAAGTCCCTAACTCATCAGTGGTTTGAGACCCATCAGCTACCCTCACCTGGTTTAGCTGGCCAGTCAAAGCCATTCCCAGAGTGTGGCTGCTGTCACATACTCACAGCTTCTAGGAGCCACTGGCAAGAGCTGAGTGTAGGGTGGGGGAAAAGGTAGAACAACTACACCAGAAGGAGCATGACATGTCCCCCACCAGAGGTACTACCCCTCCCCCAACACCCCGTATTTCAGACCAATTCCCTATCATCATCATTGTCATCACCCTACGCATCTGACTGGGTTGACCAAGCCACTCTGGGTTGCTACCAATGTATATAAAAACATAATCAAACATCAAACATGAAAAGTTTCACTATGCAGGGCTGCCTTCGGATATTTTCTTAAGGTTATACAGGGACAGAGACGTTAAGCAAAACTTCTTCTAACCACTCAATATACCTAAACTCAATATGAATAAATCGATAAAAGGTGCCATTTCCAAAAAACAACAACCCTCGAATGCAACTGACTGAATTTGTGCAAGGCACCCTACTCTGAAGAGGCTGGGTTAAGGCCTAACATCCTTTCGTTTCAAGACAGGGGGACGTGTATAAGAAAGTGGAAAGAAATGAACTGGTATCTAAAATGAACACTGCAAGATGAGAGTATTTGTGACCTTCTTATTAGTGCTGTTATCCCAAGCTGAGCATAAGGTTCCTATTGTCCCATGTTGTATAGGCTGAGATGAAAACCATTTCACAGAGAAGGTAAATTCAGAGAAGCTGGATTTTATGTGGCATTTGTAGGTGAATAATGCCAGTGGGAAATAATGTTGCTCAATTGATTTGAAGCCCCAGTGTGAAATTCATTTTCTGAAAAAAAAACCCCTGGATGTGGCTGTGTATCTTCACGTGAATGATGTTTAAATTTTTTTAAAATGTTCATAATGTTCTACCATGTTATGCAGGCTTTTTTATCTACATTCTGTGATCAGCAGCCTTTTTTATTACACATTAATAGATATATGTATAATATAGTTTTTACACAAATATGTAAAGTATAGCTTCGGCAGAAGTTACATGTTTCACACTGATGATCTCTCCCCATGAAGGGATATACCTTTAGCACCAAAGAATGCAAGATCAGTGTGTTGATAGGATAACAAATTGACAGAACAACTTTATGGGGTTAAAAATTGGTCTCAGCTTTATTGGTTACAGATGTAGGTTGGAGGCTATTTCTAGGAATGAAAAGGATAACAGTTGAGAAATACAAGGAATTACTTTCTCTGGTTTTCGCCCAATAAATGCCAGCAAACAATGCAAAAATTAAAACCATCAACACAAGATGATTCCTATTTGCTCCTCAGAATCAAGTGGTCTTTGCTGTTCAAGTCAGGCCTCAGAAGAATGATGTACAATTTGGGGGCAAAGATACAACCCAGCAAACCTGCGCTGGAGGCCAAGATGCAGAAGATCTCCACAGCCACCATCTGCTTTCCTTTGGTGCTCAGATAAGAGGGAACAAAGGACAGCCAAACGCTGCAGAACACCAACATGCTGAAGGTGATGAACTTGGCTTCGTTGAAACTGTCCGGCAACCTCTTGGCCAGGAAAGCCATAGTGAAGCTGACCATGGCCAGGAGTCCCAGATGACCCAGGACAGAATAAAACATCGCGACAGAACCTTCGTTGCATTCCACAATGATTTCCTCCACCAGAGAGTTCATGTCCACATCTGGGAATGGAGGAGCCGTACAGAGCCAAGCAGCACAAATGCTGGTTTGAACGGAGCAGCAACCAAGAAGCACCGAGTTTGTGAGAGATTTCCCCACCCATTTCCTCATCCTGGATCCTGGTTTGGTGGCCATGAAAGCCAGAACCACCGTGATGGTTTTGGCCAAGACACAAGACACAGCAATGGAGAAGATGATGCCAAAAGCAGCTTGTCGTAAAGAGCAGCTGACTGGGTGAGGCTGGCCAATGAAGAGCAAGGAGCAGAGGAAGCAGAGCAAGAGGGCAAGGAGCAGAGTGTAGGTGAGGTCCCGGTTGTTGGCTTTGACAATGGGAGTGTCCCCATTCCTAGAGAAGACGCCAAGTATGCAAGCTGTGACCAGAGAAAAGACCAGAGCTAAGGAAGCTAAAACGAACCCTAAAGGTTCTGCGTAGGAAAGAAAATGTTGGCGTTTGGGGATGCATTGATCTCTGTCCCTGTTTGGAAATTGGTCATCTTCGCATTGGAAACAATCATCCATATCTTAAAAAAAAAAGAAAATGAAATGAGTGATAAATGAGTTCCAAAAAATAAGGCATTAATTAGTTGGAAAAAGTATCAGAGATAAGAGGATATTAAAAACTGTTTGTACAATCTCCTGCCATTATGCATAATCCGCAATAGGCTATACATTTTGATGGGCCTAAGGTGCATGGATTGTTCATCTACTCTGTCCTTCATCTGGAATTAGTGATCAGAAATATTGGCTTTGGTTGTACGCTTAGCTAGAGTTGGTCACAATTCTTTGTGGTACAATGTGCAAAATAGTAATACCAGATTCCCTGGGAAAAGTTGAAATAGGTATTAGGAAGCATTATACAAAATAGCAGAAGATGTCTCCTACCCGTTTGATTTGAAATCATCCCATGTGGACACGAAGCACAATCATAGCAACAAAATGGCAGCCCCTCCTTCTTTTTCCTGCTGTCGCCTGGCTGGCAGCGATCATTACACAAGGCAAGGGGCAGCACCTAGCCATAAAAAGAGGAGAAAATGTAGCTCTCTTGTGCCTTGTGAACAACACAGTTTTAACCAAAGAGAAGAGATCAGATGACTGATTAACATTATTCCAGAAAGGTGTGTTGTATACAGAAATAAACTGCAATGTAAATATTGGGAGTGAATGAGAAGGAATATTGAACTTTTCATTTGCTTATTAATGATAAAAATTTCTACATTAACCTTATTATTTGTATTCTTAATAACAATACCTGGTTTTTAAAAATCCAATGGTCCCACCTGATTAAAAGATCTGTGCCATGTGATGGCTCCCTCATCCATATTGAATTCTATATTTTGTGATCCTTGTGGAACTATCTTTCCTACTTTCACTCGGGAGAAGGTTTGGTTTGGAAAAGTAACCCAGTTAATAATATCGAATCCACCTGCTAATTCCCCATTCTCATCAAAGGACACTAAGTCACCAGCACTGTTGTTGAAGGAGATACTCCTCAAGAACGAGTGCAGCTAGACAAAAGAAAACAAAGGCAAAGTTTAAAAAAGGAGAGCTTTTATGGATTATAGAAAGGAGAAATTATCCATCCACATATTTCACACAATGCAAAGTAGTCCAAAACTGTGCAGTCTACAACATTTGGAGAATTTCTAGCAAGTACATCTGGCCTGCCACTTGCGTGAGGGTTCAGCTCTGGGGTCCGTGTGCAAAGGCAAAATGGTGCCATGTCAGGAAGCCCTGGAACTGCCCCTCCTGCAAGGTGGGCGTGCAGGGAGAGAGGGAAAACAAAATGGAGAGCAGCTCATGGTGGGTTTTTCCTGATCTCCATTTTTGTTTTTTGTTTACTTTTCCCCATCCAAGAGATGCATCCATGTCTTGACAGCCAATGTTCCTAGAGAGGCAGGGAAAGGGTACAGAGTGCCATAACTCCTGCAAATGGAAGGGAAGTACAGGTCCTATCTTGATTGTGGCTCCTTCAGCTTGAAGGAAAGGGGAAACAGTTAAGGACTGAAAAGAATGTGGGAATAGTTGTAGAGGAAAGGTAAAAGGTCTGTGTCTCTGTGTTTGTGTGTATTCAACGTAAAGTGACCTTATCTTGCAGGCCCAATATAATCAATGAACATCACTGGAAGTTAAAAAACAGACCAGGTGACCACATCTGAAAATAGCCCTATATGTCCCTCTTTAGTGCAGAAACAAATGCAGGTTTAGAAAATAGTTGGTGTTGGTGGACAGAATGGGTGGGCAGTCATGGGTAGAAACAAACCTCTATATTTTCAAACATAGTCTTAATTCTTGATAATGATCCTTTCTCAACTTTGCAAAGGTTTACTCTGAATAGGAAATCTTACCTGCCAAGGTTGCAGTTCTTGAGCATCGAGCCCACCTCTGCCTGGCATCATTCTGCGTTTTGACCTGGATGAGTGCATCTGATGTAAGGTATGTGCAATGGCATAAACTGCATTATAGATACTGTAACTTTGGCCAGTCATGGTCATTTCAAAAATATGCCCAGGAAGGCTCTCCAGACTCTCATGGCCAGTGCAGGTCTTTGTGTTTTCATTGCTCTCATTGGAAGCAGAAAATAAACAACTGAATGCCCGTTGCCAAAAAGCCTGGAGGAACCCATCTCCGTTTGGTGAGTTGGGGTTCAGGGTCTGAAGGAATTCTTTAAATCCCTGGACTTTCTCTGTGTGAATTGCAAAAGACAAGGCACCATCAAAGACTTGTATATCATAATACCTTTGCATTGTTTCTGAATAGAAAGCCCACTGGGCTGTAAAAATCCACACGGTGCCTGTAGACTTCTCTGCAACATCTTCAGCTACTGAATAGAAATACTGCATCCATTTCACAACTGTAATGGTCTGAGGTTCTGCACACAGAACTAATATGTTAACTTCTGAGGCCATCAGGAATGAGGACTTGGCCCGAATGAGTTCCAAGGAACTGAAATTATCTGATCCCTGTGATATGGCTGGTAGTTTTTCAATGAAAGCTGTACAGACTCCATGCTGAGAAAGCATTGACACTAAGCTTTGCATAAAGCTCTCTCCATTTTCATCATCAGATGCCACAATTCCTACCCATGTCCATTGGAAATGTAGAAGTAGCATGACAATCCCTGCATATTGATATTTCTCATTGGGCACCGTTCGGTAGAATGTCTGGGGCTGCAACTCCGGGCTTCTCCCTGGAGCTAATACACAGTAAGCAATCTAGAGGAAGAAATCAATCCCACAAGCATTGGAGAGTTCTAGCGTACAGTTATAAATAAAGGCATCATATTTTCCTATACTTTGTGGTGATGTACACCACTAAAATAATTCAAGATCTGGACCTATACCCACTGGTTCTGTTAGTTGGGAAGAAAGAAGCACAGCTCAACTTGTCTGTTCAGAAACTCTTTTTGTACTTGGACATAATTATATATTTCATGAGGGGGAAACCTATGGCTCTCCAGAACTTCCTGGACTCCTTGACCATTGAGCAAAAGTGTCAGGGCTAGTGGACAAAATCAGGACAAGCATCTCCCTTGCTTAGTTCGAACCTTTGTGATGAGACGCAACTAGGGATAGGAGAGGAATTGAGTTCAGTGAACATTCACCTGATTCACAATTCCTGAAACAATTTGTGAGCCAAAATGCCGCAATCCACTGACATTTGTACTTCTCTGAATTTTGCAATTCACTTCTCCAAGCAAAAGCAAAGATTTATATTAAAATGACACTGGTCGCAAAAGTGAATATATTAGTGAAAATACATTACATTAGGAGAAATAGCTGTGAAATCTGTGGATTAGCCAGAACTGCTTACAAAAATGAGAGAAATGGACACTGAGATGCTGATGATGTTTTGTGAAGCCTTTTAGAACAAAAAAAAAGGACACATGCTTGTGGAACTGAAAAGGGTAAAAAGGAAAGAAACCCATTTATAGCTCACAATAGCAGAATGTGCATCTCCAGCAGTTGTTGGTGGGGAGGAGGAGCAGGTTTCTCTGACCTCTTGCAACTGGCCTTGTGCAGCTTCCTGGGTGCAGGAGGAAGACTCCTGCTGCTGCATTTGTCCAGTTCCAACCTCCTTGATGCTTCCCAGTGACACATGGGAGACAAAGTCAGGCAAGCACCAAAGCCCCTCTCCTCCAACCACCACTGCAAAACTCCCCAAGATGCTTTTGTATCAGGTATATTTTTATTTTTCGACTCCTTTTTAGAAAAATGAGCCAAAGTAAAAGAAAGCAGGGAGAACCCAGAAGATACTTATTGTATCAGAGGCAGAAGAGATTCACAGCCCCCACACTTACTATACCTGTGGAATCTTGTAGACGCCTAAGACAGTAGCCATGTGGAGGGAGATGTCAGAGTCAAGTCCCCCAATAAAAGCTATCTTTTCTTTTTCCTTGTCACATATGAAGTTGGGGACAATCCTTTCTGTGATGGACAGAAGTTTCAGGGTGTTCTGATAAGTCATCCTTGCATTTACATAGCTATCATAGTTGTGAAACCCAAAGGTCATATTCATTACGATATTAGGGTTCTCGTTTATTTCTTTCACAGCAAACACCAGGGAGAGGATATTCTGGTAGTACTTTGGTGTGTCACTAATAAAAGAGTTATACTGTGTGTCAGATGTATTCTCTTCCTCTCCCTGTTAAGCACATTGGTAACTTCCTAGCTCACATGCATGTACAAATGTTGCCACATCCTTCCCTTAGCTCCTTATTTCCTTTCAGCAACCAACGGACACTCATTGGATGAGAAGTTCCCAATTCAGAAATTCTGATTGGTGCCTTTCAGATAGTAAGGGTTTGGTGTAGGTGGGGAGTAGAGACCAGAGCACATCAGATGGAACATGATTTATTCTTAGTCTCCATCCTTCCCTCCTTCTAATAAAATTATGGCTGTACAAAAATGCTGTAGCCAATGTTAGTTATACTCAGAGAAGGCCCATTAGGATTAATAGATCAGACAAACTTAGATGTTTTAATTTCAATGGGTCTACTCTGCGTAAAACTCAGTTGCGATACTTGGTATTATTACCCAATATGGTTTACATTGCATAGTAGCTGGTATAATACAAAATCTATGATATTCATGTGTCAAAGCATCTGTGTCTGTCAGATTAAAAGAGAGTGATTGCGAATGTGAGGATCAAGCTTTGCTGCAAAGGAAAACAGATATTAATGGAGTGAAAGGAAACACAGAGGGAGGTTGAAGATGAAGTTGGGAGAAAGTGGTGAGAGCCATGGGATCAGGTGATGAGAAAGCAGAACAGGCAGAAGACAGAAAGCCCAAGAAGCGGAATAAAGCAGCAAAGAAGAAGGTGACAAGATCACAATGTAAAAAGAAGAAAATAGATGTTTAACAACCCTCCTTGATAAAAGTCAAATGGAACTGTATTCTCAGCATGCCATTGTATGTTTTGTGTAATTGCAGCCAACATGACCTCACCAAGTGTGCACTATGAAGGATAAGATTTTACTTACAAGAGTTCATCTATGAGTTTTGTGTTTGGGTGCTCATGGAAATCCACTTCTTCAGATAAAAAGGCGAAATAAGAAACAATTCCTCCAATGACTAGGTCCCCTCTCTGATAACTCTGGTATGGAAGCTGGAAAGGCTCCATCATGGTGCATCTAGCAGGGTGGTCTTTGCTCTCGGTTGGAGGCAACTGTAGCCACAGGAAGAGAAGAATCTGCAGCAGGAATGTTCTGACCATCTTGGGGCCAACGGGGGTGCCAAAAGTCAGATTTCCAACCCATCTGCCTTAAACTGCATTGCAAGAATTTTCAATTAATGCTTTTGCGTTATTTTGATAAAGGGAAATTGTCTAAGATCTGATCCATGAAAACCTGCATGTTCAGAATTTCTTATCTGGGCTCTTAATAACACAGGATTTTTTTTTATATACACTTTCACACACTGACATTGATTGTGTTCATGGCCTGATAAAATGTTCATGGGATTTGGCAAGATGGATGAGGAAACACAGCAATTTGAGATAATTACCAGTTTGAAAGTTATTGCCTTAGAGCATTGAGCTCTGTAACTTATAGTAAGATCAAAATAATAAGGCATATTTGTTATTGAGTAGTTCTCTTGCAATTGCGAGTGCCCCAGGCAGTCCAGCTGCAAACTGGTGCCCTGAAGGGAGCTTCCTAGTTTTCCCAACACTCTTCCTCAAACACACCTGCACCATTTCCTCCAACTGTACATGTGTCACCAATGAAGACATGATTTTCAGGGATTTTTCACTGTACAATAGTTAAGGGAAGGGAGAAAATAGTTAAAATAACACAGGCTCCAGTTGCAGGTGTGATACAGAGTCTTACATTTCCTTACAGAAATGGTTAGTGTATGCAGACACCTGTTTTTCTAAACCCTTCAGAAATTCCACACTGCCTGGGCTAACAGCTGAAACTGACTAGTTACTGTATATTAACAAATATAGATAAATTCCTATGGAAGTGGGGAATTTCCTTTTGTCATCTTAGAGTTGGAGAGCAATGTGAGGGACTCATGAAGGTGACAATGGAGGCTTAAACACAGTGGTACAACTTGAAACATACAATACATGTGGTTGTGGCATGTGGGAAGGGAAAGGGCAGTAAGGTCATGAAATGGGCAGAGTGACTGACTGAGACAAACTGAAATTCCAATATTTCCTATTTATTGGGGGGGGGATAATATATAAGATCCTTCTTGAGTTTTCACTGTTACCCCACAGTGTGAGGTTAGGTATGAGTGTTCTTGGAGCAGCACAATTGTTGCATGGTGAAACACTCTTGGATTTGCAGACAATAAAGTGTCCCTGTTGATGGAAACACCTAAGGGAAAGGCTATACAGTGGTACCTTGGGTTACAAACACTTCAGGCTACAGACGCTTCAGGTTACAGACTCCGCAAACCCAGAAATAGTACCTTTGCTTCAGGATGAGAACAGAAATTACACAGGAGTGGCACGGCGGCAGCAGTAGGCCCCATTAGCTAAAGTGCTGCTTCAGGTTAAGAACAGTTTCAGGTTAAGAATGGACCTCTGTAATGAATTAAGTACTTAACCTGAGGTACCACTGTACTTGGAGACTAAAGGTTGACAGGGTGTTATAAGTTCTCCTGAGGTCTTCACAGTGTTGTTCTCAGCAAGTAATCTGAGTTCCAATGTACCTTCCCAGTTCAATGAAAAATGGAAAGCTGTTCCAAAGAGGAATTGTGGGTTTTGTGTTCCATTGGTATTCGACCCTTGTCGCTACTGGCTTATAAAAACTAGGAGGGAGAAGCAGCTAGCCGGCTCAAGGTCACACCGTGAACTTCATGACTGATTGGTGATTTTAACCCTGATCTCCTAGGTCCACCTAATATCCCTCCACTTAATTCCACTTCCTTTAAAGAAGACATAGAAGTGAATAAGCTGGAGGAAGGCCATAGGGAGAACTCAGAATACATAGAACATAACACTCAACTGTTCTCTTGTGAGCAGGGTATTCAGATTTAAAGAAGTCAGCCTGGTCTGGATCCAGGATCCAGGAATGTTCTGGGATCCGTGTGTCCTCCTTTGGGCAGCCACCGCTGAGGAGCACAACTTTCTGCTCTTCTCAGTGTCTAAATAAGGTTAGCAATGAAAGAAGGCAGTTGTGGTGGCTGCTGGGAGAAGACTCTCATCCAATCAAAGCGCACGGAGGGAGCTGAAAAACACTGATGTGCCAGGTTGGCAGAGCGAAGAAGCGAGGACAGCCCTTCGCTTTGCTTTGCTTCATCTTTCCCAGCCCCAGTGGATAACTGTGGCTTACTGGCACCACTGGAGTGTGCAGAGCGCATGGCCCCTGGGAACTGTGAGCTCAGCAGGAAGGTGGCGGCAGCACATGGAAAGGAGTGGGCCATGAGTGGCTGTTGCCACAGGGGGATCATGAGGCAAAGGGTCTCTGGGTGCTCTCTGCCGCTTTGGCAGTGGTGGGGGCTGTTCAATGGCAGCTCTTTCCCTCCCTCCCACTGGGCTAGGACCAAGGAAGCTACGGCCTTCACAGTTCCTCAAGTGCTGGAGCCCAGTGGAGGAGAGGTGGGGCACTGCCCCTACTCCTCCTTCTCCCTGCTACTTCCACCTCAGGCCTGAGCTGGGAGTGGAGCTGCAGTCTGGTGGTAAAAGGCAGCCCTGAGGAAGCTGTGGCCACCGGAGCCCAGTAGAGGATAGGGGCAGTGCTGCTGCCGCTACTTCCACCCCCGGCATTTTAACTCGGGCCCATATCCTGGATCCAAAGTGGAAAGTATGCTTAGAGGCCCCCGCAGCTTAAGGAGCTACTGGGTGAGGTCCCATAGTCTGGAATGAATGGAAGGGAGCCCAATAGGGATGGGAGCTTCTACATGAGAAATGTTGCAGGCCCAAAGGCAGACAATTCCAACAAGAAAGAAAAGAGAGGAGACATCTAAGGAAACCAATGTGGCTGCATAAGGAGCTTACAGATGAGCTGAGAGATAACAAGGGCATGTGTAAGAAATGGGGAATCATAAAAGAGGAGCGTACACAAGTAGCCAACAGTTGTAGGATGAAGATCAGAATAAGGAAGTAATTTTTTTGTAAAAAGGGTTATTTGGCTATGTTCAAAGCAAGTGGAAGGACAAAAACACGAGAAATTCTATTAGGTGACAGAGAGAAGGCAGAACTACTCAAAGCCTACTTTGCTTCTATCTTCACCCAAAAGGAAAGCAGTGTCCAACCAGGAGATAACAAAATAAATGATTCTAGATTCAGATAGGTATCCGTGTTGGTCTGACGCAGTCGAAATAAATAAAAAATTGTCCAGTAGCACCTTAGAGACCAACTAAGATTGTTCTGGGTATAAGCTTTTGTGTATCTGAAGAAGTGTGCATGCACACAAAAGCTTATATCCAGAACAAACTTAGTTGGTCTATAAGGTGCTACTAGACATTTTTTAAAAAAATTTAAAATAAATGATGTAAGGATGGAGATGTAGCCCAAGTTAGGAAAAAAGGAGGTAAGGGAACATTTAACTATTTTAAATAAAGTCAGATCTCCAGGACCTGATGAGCTGCATCCAAAACCAGAAAGGGTCCTGGAACAGATAATCCAATGGTCAGTCTGTGAGCTCTTAGAAAGGATGCTGTGATTACCAAGACCCAGCGTGGGTATCTCAAAAATAAATATTTTTTTTATGGAGTTACATGCTTGGTGGATCAGGGGAATGCTGTGGACACAGTGTATCTTGATTTCAGTAAGGCTTTGGACAAAGTCCCCCACAGTTTTTTTCTGAGGAAAAACCCACTCTGGGTGGCTTCCAGCATATATGAAAACATAATAAAGCATCAAACGTTAAAAAGTTTCCCTATACAGGGCTGCTCTCAAATGTCTTCGAAAGGTTATACAGGGACACTACGAGATATTATGCAAATCTTCTTTTTACCACTCAATATACATAAACTCAAAATACATATATACATAAATACACAGAAGGTGCCATTTCCAGAAAACGACTGCAACTGATGGGATTTATGCAAGGCACCCTACTCTGAAGAGGCTGGGCTAAGACTGGCCTGAACTGCTGCTCTTGTAAAAGGTGGAGAGCAAGGGTTGCATTCAACTAAATCCTGAATTATTTAACCAAAGTTAGTCATGCTCATTAAATTCAATGGATCTACTCTGAGTAGGACGAATACTGAATACCACCCCAAGCCTCTTCTAATTTGACATATAACCTTGCCCATCTCCATCACATATGGAGGAAAGTGCAAAGGTTTTTCCATCTCCATGGGGGAGGGATTACAAATCTTCTATTTTCCCCTCTCTCCTGTGATTCTCTATAACTTTGAGCAGGATCAAAGAAGACATTTGCTATGGGAGGAAAACATGATTTCTTTAACAATGATGAGTGAGTCATAAACAACAGCTGCCATAAGTTATATCTCCTGTAATTATCAAATTAATCATAATCACAGCTATATTTCCCCAACCCAGGAGAGTTCAAGTGGGCACATTCAAAATGTAACAAAGGCTATAGAAATGCAAGGCTCTTTCATCTGGTTACTGATTCTTCAGTTCTGCGTTCTTCAACTCAGCTACTGGAGTACTAATTTAAGGCAGGGACTCTTGCATTACAACGAGATGAAGTGTCATTTGCAGTAAAGAGTTTTCTTGCAAGATGGTAGCTTTTGTGATCTTACTATTAATACGGCTGCCTCTAACTACATGCAATATTCCTTTGTTTCAGTGCCCCACCAGTGACCCTCTTCCCATTCTTCTCAAATATTATCAGCCAGGAGACCTCATGATTGCTGGCGTCATGTCTCAGGTCTATACATACGTAAACGAGATAACATTCAAAGAACGTCCCTCTGCTAAACTCTTTGATGACCAGATGTAAGGAACTGTGTTTATTTAACAATATAATGCATCCATATTAAATGTATTCATATTTTGCTGTTGGTGCAATCATCTTTCCTAATAAGTAATTATTGTGCCTATGCATCTGATGTGCTTTTTTCTGGGGCGGGTAAGTGGAGACCTGATATCTCAAGCCCATTTCTGCTAAGAGTGCCAACCATTGTCTTAAATTAATGTTCGTGAAGCAAGTCCAGTTTACCACATTTCCAACTTTAATAGTAGCAATGGCAGATGTATTTATTTTCTCTTGTGCTTCAGAAAATTTGTCCAACCTGCTATAATTTGGATGCAATTTGTAGGCATGCTCACCTCCTCTAAGGAACAAGTTCTGTCATATTTCAGAATGATTCCTGCAGTGGTTCTCCTGCCTGAGCGGACTTGAGGTGGACACAGTAGGAATTGTGGGGACAGGAGGGTGGCTGAAAACAGATTATGCACTCTCAGGAAAGACTAAAGTGGGGGAAATCTCAGCCTGCCAGAAATGGCCTTGGTATCCCAAAGGTTGTGGTGGGGTGGGCAGATCACTCCACTGACTTGCAAAGGAGAAAGTGAGTGATAGAAATAGTAACCTAGATCCCCAGGATAAATGATGTGAATTAACTATCACCCTTCCAATGAGGACCCATTATCAGGGGAAGGAGGGCTCGGCTTTTCTTCCTCTCCATCCAGTTTTGTGGAATATTGCCTCTTTTCCCCAGGAGAGTGAACTCTCCATTAACTGGCACAGGGAAAGGCAGCGTGGAAAGAGGATTATGTGATCCAAGGAAAGAGGGGTGTGGGGAAAATATCACCCTTGTGGGGTGTTTCTGCCCCCCGCTGAATGGGGATACAACTGTTTCTCCATGGAAAAGAGAGATCTTTTCAGAATGTGCATATGGTAAGAGGTAGTGGTTGAAGAGCAACAAATATTCACTTTAAGAAATAAAACAAGCATAGTTTTAAAAATAATAATGAACTGTGATTAATACCAGACCTGGCTGTCAAAACAGGAGAACAAATCCCCTCTTCAACTCAATCTCAGGCTGCTTCCCTTCTGATAAAAGTTGTTGCTTTAAGTTTCCAGGCACCTGAGTTCACTGAGGAACTATCAGATCCAATTCAAGATGCCTTGCTAATTAATAGCATGCAAATTCAAGGATGTGAACACCTGAATCGCCTGTGCTGATTTATCAGCATTTGCAGGGGTAGTAGTATTCAAGCTTAGATTGTTCAAACAGAGATGCTCCTACTTGCAGGCCATAGGGCTCTGGGGGCAGGGGGTCAAGGGAGTAACGCATGGAATTTCAAAACCCCAACTTAGCATCTTATTGGGAGTGCTATATCTATTGTAGATCACCCTGAATTTGGAGGGATAGATGGTGTGAAGTATAATTGAAGCCTATTCTATGCATTTGAAATATTGCATAGGACTTGAGCAAGACAAGAATCAGAAGAAGCTTCTCTGGATTGAAATGATTGAAGTATTTCATCATTATTTCAATAAATAATATGGGATTCTTATCTATATGTCCAGTTTTGTTGGTCAAGGGTACTCAAACTCTAGTCTGTTCTCATCTGATGTATTTCTCTCTCATTAGATAGATAAGTAGATATGTAGACAATGTCCTTTTCTGTAGAAGATGCAAAACGAACCCCTCATTGCAGGCTCATGACACAACTCTACCAGCACATTGTGGCTTTGGTATTTGCTGTAAAGGAGATCAATGACAACCCACAGATCTTGCCCAATGTCACCCTGGGATTCCACATCTTGAACAGCCATTTCGTTGCAAGCTGGACCTATCATGGCTCCATGGAGCTGCTGTCTGGATGGGGCGGACTCATCCCCAACTATAAGTGTGGTGTTGAGAACAGTCCAGTAGCCGTCATCGGGGGACCGAATTCTGACATCTGTCTCCCCATGGCAACGGTCCTGAGTATCTACAAGATGCCACAGGTAAAAGAGCCATTGGAGAAGCCATTCACGTTTCTCCTGCACTGCATCCCTTCATGCTACAGGTTGAGGGATTCACAGAGATGTGTGCATTGCGTGTGGCCATTTAGGAATCTATTCACACTTCTATTGGATTCTGTCCCTTGAGGCCCCAGGTTGATATTACAAAGTGTGAATGACCCACAATGAGCAAAACTCATCCCTGCCCATAATACACCAGAATATGAGGAACAACCATTCTGTCTTGAATTCTGCATGACATGTTTGATTTCTCAGTGCAGGGAAGGCTAATTCTCTCCTCTCTAATATTTAAGCATCCCAGCACAGAACCCATGATTGAGGTTCACATGCAGTCCAGTCATCAAAAATCATCATTGCTTGATTGGGCTCAATGGCCTTTACAAATCCATTTTAATCCCCCCCCCCCGCCAAATTCTTCATGGTTCAATCCTATCATGATGTGGAAAGAGCTGTCCTATGGATAATTCAACAGAAACATAACTATACTCTTTATTCTGTGTTCAAGTGACTGATACTGTTTGCTTATATGTTCTGATGGTTACATTTACATGGGAAATTTAAGGGAGAAGTGACCCCTGCTGAAAATATAGGGGCAGCAAAGACCTTAGACTCTATGTAAAGGTGAAGGGAACCCTGACCATTAGGTCCAGTCGTGGCCAACTCTGGGGTTGCCGTGCTCATCTCACTTTATTGGCTAAGGGAGCTGGCGTACACTTCTGGGTCATGTGGCCAGCATGACTAAGCTGGTTCTGGCGAACCAGAGCAGCACACGGAACTGCTGTTTACCTTCCCACCAGAGTGGTACCTATTTATCTACTTGCACTTTGACGTGCTTTCGAACTGCTAGGTTGGCAGGAGCTGGGACTAAGCAACTGGAGCTCACCCCGTGGTTGGGATTTCAACCGCCAACCTTCTCATTGGCAAGTCCTAGGCTCTGTGGTTTAACCCACAGCATCACCCGTGTCCCTCTTAGACTCTATGTATGACTGGGGGGGGGGATGTATACAGTGGTACCTCTGGTTGCCAACTTAATTTGTTCTGGAGGTCTGTTCTTAACCTGAAACCATTCTTAACTTGAGGTACCACTTTAGCTAAATCGGGCCACCTGCCTCCTCCACGCCGCCAGCACACGATTTCTGTTCTCACCCTGGGGCAAAGTTCTTAACCCAAGATACTACTTCCAGGTTAGCGGAGTCTGTAACCCGAAGTGTTTGTAAGCTGAGGTACCACTGTAAATTGAAGGAAATCTAGCCACTCCATATAGGGCCCCAATGTTCAACTTTTATGTATATTTATTTTTTTAAAGTTTTAAATTTTCTCTGTGCAGTCTCAACTGTGTTCATTCACCATAAGAGGGTATATAAAAACACCAAAGTGGATGGAATTTGCAAGCATAATTTTTACAATCATTTTCAGTTCATCTATGGCTCTTCTCCTATGCTGAGTAACCACATCCAAGAAGAGTTCCTTCACCGGATGTTCCCTGATGTGGCTCATCAATATGATGGGATTCTCCAGCTACTGCTGCATTTCAGCTGGATGTGGATTGGGGTGGTGACTCTGAGTGATGACAACGGAGAGAGATTTGTACAAAACTTCCTTCCCATATTTGCCAGAAGAGGTATCTGCTGTGATTATATAGAAACATTTCCAAAAGTAACCTTTTCGAATGAGATTGTGGAAAGTGTGGAGGAAGGTTCTAAAACAATCACTGTTGTTATGGGCAGCACCGCCAATGTCGTGGTTGCGATTGGTGAAATTCAGACCATGATGGTACTGAGAGTAATGCCCAACTTGGCAGAAACAATGAATATGCCAGTGGACATCAAGGCAAAAGTCTGGATTATGACTGCCCAGATGGATTTTACATCGTTTTCCTTTCAAAGAAATTGGGACATACATTTTCTCCATGGTGCCATTTCCTTTGCAGTTCATTCAGTTAATCTTCTAGGATTCCAGAAATTTCTTCAGGAGAGAAACCCTGTCACAGAAAGGGAGGATGGCTTCATCAGAACTTTCTGGGAGGAGGCATTTCTTTGTTCTTTTGAAAAGAAAGACAATGAACTCTGCACTGGGACGGAGAAGCTTGAGACTCTTCCTGGGTCTGTCTTTGAAAGGAGCATGACTGCCCACAGCTACAGCATCTACAATGCAGTCTTGGCAGTGGCACACGCTTTACAAAACATGCATTTCTCCAGATTCAAACACAGTGTGATGATGGATGAACTAAGAGGGAACGGGTTGGATCCACAGCCATGGCAGGTAATGTCCCTCTACTGCTAATATAGAATAGTTCGCCATCTTTCAGGGTGCAAAAATAGTTCCTTGACTGTTTAGAAAGCTCTTTTTCCTCTTGTTGTTTAGTTGTTTAGTCGTGTCTGACTTTTCGTGACCCCGTGGACCAGAGCACGCCAGGCCCTCCTGTCTTCCACTGCCTCCCACATTTGGTCAAACTCATGTTCGTAGCTTCAAGAACACTGTCCCACCATCTCGTCCTCTGTCGTCCCCTTCTCCTTGTGCCCTCCATCTTTCCCAACATCAGGGTATTTTCCAGAGAGTCTTCTCTTCTCATGAGGTGGCCAAAGTCTTTGAGCCTCAGCTTCAGGATCTGTCCTTCCAGTGAGCACTCAGGGCTGATTTCCTTCAGAATGGATAGGTTGGATCTTCTTGCAGTCCATGGGACTCTCAAGAGTCTCCTCCAGCACCATATTTTGTTCTTTTTCTTCTTACCCTCTTTCAGCATAGATAGGACTGCTATCTGATAGGACTGCTATATCTTTCATTTTAAAACACATGGGGCACATCTGCAACATTAAAGCACTCTTGTTTCACTTTAAGAGCCATGGCTTCCACCAAGGAACCTTGTGAACGGTAGTTTCTTAATGGTCTCCTAACAACTCTCAACTCCTTTAAGCAACTTCCCTTTCCATAATTCTTTGTGGGAAACCATGACTGTAACAAGAGTTCTTTAAATGTATGGTGTGGATGAGCTGTTAGAAGTACTGCAAACAGAATCCTTGATCTTGACCTTGTGCAGAGTAGAAATGCATGTTCTCCACCTCTGCTGCCTTCTGGGATATCTTCCAGAGAATAAAAGGCTAAAAAGGAAGCCCTACACAGATCCCGAGTGGAGTCTCTTAGGCGGATGGATGTTATTTTCTATGCTTCCTTCTGCCAACCCCTGAATCCAAGCTGGTGCCAAACGTCCTGCTCTGCTTTCCTTTCGACCACATCAGCAAGACTGAGAGGGGAGCCTTGTCCTCTGGGCAGCCCAGGACTGTCCTGGCTTGCACCCCGGGGAGGTCATTTCAGTCTGCTAACACAGTGGGTTGACCTCACCCCTGGGGCCACACTCCATTGTTCTCGAGACAGACAGATGCCAACAAATGGAGGGAAATAATATCATCCTGTTATACATCTGTATCTTTCTAATACCCTTGTGGATTTCTTCCCTCTTCTCTTCACTAATTTAGCTCCACCACTTTCTGAGAGGCGTCTCATTTAACAATAGTGCCGGGGAAGAGGTTTCATTTAGCCAGAAGGGGGATTTGGTAACTGAATTGGATATCATCAACTGGATCACATTCCCAAATGACTCCTTTTTCAGAGTTAAGGTTGGAATGATGAACCCCCAGGCTTCCCCAAGCAAGAGACTCTCCATTCATGATGACACCATCACCTGGCCCATCAGGTTCAACCAGGTAAGGTTGATTTCAGAGTGTCTCCAGACATTTCCTCAATGCTAAAAAAAGGGGGCCCACTATTCAGACTCTGAAACAGCTATTCCAAGATGCAACTAGATTTGATTTAACTCACCTCCCGAAGAAGACGGGGAACCAACATTCAAGTGAAAACAGCACAGGGAGTGGGAAGCTTACAATGGCAAAATGTGATATAGAAAGAAGTTGGATAGGTGGGCTTATCAATAACTGAATTTAAAAAACGAAACCAAGTACAGAAGAACCTTATCACTGTTCTTCATTGTTACCCCAAACATTGCTGTAGCATAACATAACAATACCTTGTTTGGGCCTCTGAGATTCTCAGATAATGTTCAAAGGAGCCACAGCTAAAAAACCTAACATGGTTAGGAAGTGATGAAGCAAATGGCATCACCCAAAGTCTGGAACATATAATTGTGAGAAGAAAGGAAGACACACAGAACCAGGAAACACTGGCAACTTGGATGAAGAGCAGAAGCACCCCAGAACCTAAGGGTGAGATGTGAGCCAAAGTTCTGAAAGGCCCCATAAAAGTGGGTTCAGGGTGTTTGTGGCCTGCTCAGTGTCCAGCAGGGGACATTCAGTATCAGACAGTGGGAGGGCAATTGCTGTGAAGTGACCAACAGAAGAACCAAGCGCAGCAGCTCCTTGGGATGTGAATGGTCATCCTGATCTGATGGGCACTTCAGACTTCCTGCCCGTGTGGGAAACAGGGGAGTAAATTTGGCCCAATCTGAGGAACAGGTATGGCATGTTTAAGTTCAGACTTCCTGCCCGTGTGGGAAACAGGGGAGTAAATTTGGCCCAATCTGAGGAACAGGTATGGCATGTTTAAGTCAGAAATTACCGTCTTCTTTCCTTTTTGGATAGGCACAACCCCTTTCTCTGTGCAATGAGAATTGCCAATTGGGCTACAGTCGGACCAAGAAGGAAGGGAAGCTGCCTTGCTGCTATGATTGCATCCCGTGCCCAGAAGGGAAGATTTCAGACCAGAAGGGTGGGAGATGTTTTCTTTGTTTTGGGTGTATACTAGTTATAAGAATTGTCAAGAATGATCCAGTACATGAAAATTAAAATAAGTAGAGAAGGATGGTAAAAGAATGGTGTCCAATGGTACCAGTAAGATGTACCAGTTTTGGAGCATAGTCTCATATGCTCATGGAATGCAGAGGTAAGGATTTCAGCATAGCAGGAGATGATGGAAACAGGGAGAACTTATGATTGGTGATATCCAGGTGATGAACTTCTCTTCTTCCAATTGTAGTGAAGACCTGCATTGCTCTGGAATCCTAAGTAAATACAGCCCTCTTGTATATAGAAATAATTGGGCCAAATACCTATATATATTACCAGTACTGATCCAGCAGCCATCATTCAAGGCTTTCTAACCATTTGCCTTGATTTCTTCGGGGCGCAAAAGGCTTCACAAGCATAGTATAGTATTTTTCTTTTTCCTTTTTCAGACATGGACGACTGTTTTGAATGCTCTGAAGATCAGTATCCAAACAGTGACAAGGATGGATGCCTTCCGAAAGATAAAACTTTCTTGTCTTATGGAGAACCGTTGGGGATCAGTCTGGCCACTTTTGCTCTCTGCTTTTCTTCCATCACAGCTGCAGTGCTTGGAATATTTGTGAAACACAAGGCGACTCCCATAGTCAAAGCCAACAACAGGAACCTCACCTACGCTCTCCTCCTCTCCCTCCTCCTCTCCTTCCTTTGTGCTTTGCTCTTCATTGGCCAACCTAACAAGCTGACATGCATCCTACGGCAAACTGCTTTTGGCATGATCTTCTCAGTTGCCATTTCGTGCATATTGGCCAAAACCGCCATTGTGGTTCTGGCTTTCATGGCCACCAAGCCTGGCTCCAGCATGAGGAAGTGGCTGGGGAAACCATTGGCCAGCTCCATTGTTCTTTCCTGCTCCCTTATTCAAGCCACAATCTGTAGCATATGGCTGGCCACTTCTCCTCCTTTCCCAGACGTTGACATGCACTCAATGACTGAAGAAACAATACTAGAATGTAATGAAGGCTCCACTATCATGTTTTATTGTGTCCTGGGATTCATGGGTTGGCTGGCCATGGTGAGCTTCACAGTGGCTTTCCTAGCTAGAAAGTTGCCTGACAGTTTCAATGAAGCCAAATTCATCACCTTCAGCATGTTGGTGTTTTGCAGTGTGTGGTTGTCCTTTGTTCCATCCTACTTGAGCACCAAGGGGAAATACATGGTGGCTGTGGAGATCTTCTCCATCTTGACCTCCAGTTTTGGGTTACTGGGCTGCATCTTTATCCCCAAATGCTATGTTATTTTACTGAGGCCTGGGCTGAACAGCAGGGAGCAGTTAATTAGAATAAAGAATTAAGAACTGACAAGAGTGATTCACTGGTCCAGGCAATTCTTTGTCACTGGAAATTAGAGATACTTCTTTCCAGATCATTGTCAGTTGGATATGTATTAATTGAAAACATGAAGTTAATATAAACTGAGTCCCATATTTTCTGCAGTTTGGTCCTGGTTCATCATATCTCAATCGACCATGATTTATTCACACACGTGGCATCTCATTCATTTCCACTACTCTCCATGGTCTTGACACCAATGTAATCATGTGCAACCAGAAGGGGCATTTTGTGAGGTTATTAACTGGCATATAATTTGCGTGGCGAGTTCCCGCCCCCCACCAGGATAAATAAAGACACAAGACACCATAATTTAAGGTTAAATGGGAGAATTAGGCCACAACTTTATTGAATTCAGGAATGAGAGGCATTGGCTTAGGCATTGGTCCTATCGACTATCCGGCTCCAGCCCATTTGCTGGAGACATGGAAGGGTTAACACCATAGAGGGGGAGTCACCTGCTGAGGCACGCCAACTAGGAGCTCCCCCGGGTCACCGCTCGGGGGCGTGCCTTTGGCCCACACCTCCATAGGCTTCGGACAGGGCCACGCCCCCCGGAGTCCTTTATCGGACCACCCTTCGTTCACTGGGGGGAGGTGATGGCGTTCCTCCCCCCCCCCACATCCTCCCAATCAGGAAAATCTTGCTGAGATCTGAACAAAAAGCAACTTCTTTTCTTTTGTAGAGTACTACAGTACATGAGTTCATCTAAACACTAAAGGGAAAAACCTGGTGGCTGTGGAGATCTCCATCTTGGCCTCCAGTGCTAGGATACCGAGCTGTATCTTTTCCCCTAAATGTTTCTTAATTATCTTGTGGCCAGAACTGAATAATAAGAAGCAAGACAAGCTTGAATCATGTAGTACCTCTGGAGTAGAAACCCAGTCCTTCCAGAACAGGCTGCCTATCTCATTCCTGGACATAGGAACAAGCAAACCACAGCTACTTCTGTCTTCTCAGTTTTTGGCTTCAGCCTATTGGCTTTCATTGAGCCTATTATGATACTCGCAGACATTGAGGGGTTTTTCTGTACGCAACACCCTTCCTAAACCTGATGAGACCTCTCTGCCCTTTTTTATTCATTTTCATTTGTGGCCCTAGTGAAACAGTGCTGGTGGAGAGTTTTCCATATACATCAAGAAGAATGCCATGCATAGAACGGCTCAGAAATCCCTGCAATAATGTTTTGTATCTGAAGGGGAGCTGCATTCCCTGTGGGTTGTACCCAACTAAGTTCGATTTGGAGTGACTCCATTGAAGACAATGAACCTATGTTGATCATATTCACCATCTAAAATAGGTCTAGTAGGGCTAGCATTGGGTCCAAGCCCATTCTCCCTACATCTGGACATAGGTTGGAATAGTCTCCCTGTTCCCAAAACCCACAAAGAAGTACTGCACAGCATCGGTTGTCCATTCAATATTGCAGGGGCACAGAATGCAGGGGATTGAATTAGCAGAGAAAGCATTAATTTTTGCAAATAAGTGATTAAAAATGATTTTTTAAAAATTATTTTTCTCACATAGGATATTCATCACTAAGAATTAGTATTTTTATATTGATGTTTAATGTTTTGTCCTAAGGGGAGGGGAAGACGAATTGTAGCACTGACATTTTTATCCCAAGCATGCTCTGCTTCCTCATAGATTCGATATTTGGAGTCACTGTAGCTCAGCCTAAATCCCCCTTGTCTGTCATGCTGGTGCAGCTAGGAGGGATCAGGGAGATCTGCTGAATTGGGAAGTTCTGAGACCTTAGGCAGTATTTCTTTCTAATAGTGTGAGCTGTTTCATAAGGGGACAGGTGGTCTTGCATGCTAGTAGAACCCCCTTCATTAAAAGTTTCTAAGTAGATGATGGATGGCCAGCTTTGCAGAGCTTTGTGTGGCAGAGTTGGACTAGATGATCTTTTAGGTAAAATTCCATGATCTGACAAATATTTTTCTGGCAGAAGTTTTGCTCCTGTTGATGCCTCTATGAAATCATCCTCATCTCTCTTCCCAGCTAAAGCCTGAGCTTCCTTGGTCAATTTTTCTGAAAGTCCAATGATTCACACTTTCTGTTACCACATTGACATTTGCAAGTGTTCACACATGTGCTTGCATGCACACAAACCTTGAAAAAATTAAAAATAATAACCAAACACAAACTCTTTTAGAAATAGGATATATATTGGCCACTTACCAGTTGTAAGGAGTGTGTGCAGGAGCTGGGCCCAGTGACTGGTAGGGCCTCACAGGACTGGGGCTTTCCTCAGTTTGGCCTGGATGAGGCTTGACAGAAGACTTGTAGCACCTGGGGGCAAGGGCTGGGAGGGGTATATAAGACCAGCAGTTCCCTCTGGCTCTTTGCCACAGCAACACGCTACCCACCTAGCTGTGCTTTGGCTCCCTGACTCCTGGTTTCCTGACCCTCGGACTCTTGGCTTCCTGACCCCTGGACTGCTTCCCAACCTCTACCCCAGTCCCGACGTAACAAGTCGGGACTCCGACTGCCTGTAACCCGGACCGTGACACCAGTTCTCAGGTGCTGAGGATCTGAAAAGTTGTCCATGATTATAGAATCATAGAGTTGGAAGAGACCACAAGGGCCATCAAGTCCAACCCCCTGCCAAGCAGGAAACACAATCAGAGCACTCCTGACATATGGTTGTCAAGCCTCTGCTTAGCAAGTTCTTCATCCTGATTGCTCAGCAAGTTCTTCATCCTGATTCATCTAGAGCTCATCCTGGATAATTTAAAGTAGATTAATTTATGCTGGTGTAAATAAAATAAAATAAACAAATAAGGCCCATTAGTGCTCTGGGGGTGAGGCGAACATGGCAGGGCAACATGGGTTTCTGGGTTTCTGGGGTTTTTCCTGTTGTCATTCTGTCTCTCACAGCTACAATAAACCTACCATTAAAATTATGGACTGGTCATTTCTTCATCAGGGGGCAAATGGGCAAATTTAGCAGGGGATCAAATATTTTCCCCGCCCCCACTGTATATATAATATACATATATGCAGGGGATTGATTCTAGGAAAAAAAGGTGCTGGAACTTGTTGACTTTTTTTTAGGAGGATCAACAAACCCAAGTTGTTGAGCTCTATTTGAGGAGAACTTATCTTCTTCACCTGATTGCCTTCCACCTCCGCCCCGCCGTCCCAATTGCTGTGCTGCCCACTGCCTCCGCCACACAGCCCTGACTGCCATGCTATCCTCCTCCTCCATCCCACAGCCCTAAGCCAGTGCTTGTGACTGGCACTGCAATGCTACAGAGGTGCCAGAACTCACCAAAGAGATGCTGGAACTCAGTTTCGGTGAGTTCCGGCTGAACAAAAGCCCTATATATATGCAGAATGAAGAAATGGATACAATAAATTTCATGGCAATGTTTATTCATATAGTTTATTTTCTCTAGGATATATTATTTACTCTCAGTTATTCAACTTGGCCCCAGCACAACAATGTAGCATTTAGAGGGGAAAATGCAACCCAGCAGCCACAGTGTGAGAATTTGATAGATATGACATCTACAGAATGAAGAGGTGGACATATGCCTTCATTTTATTTTCCTTACTAGTTGCTCCCTGTTGTTCAGCTCAGGTCTCAGAAGAATGATGTAGCACTTAGGGAAAAAAATGCAGGCCAGTAACCCAAAACTGGAGGACAAGATGGAGAAGATCTCCACAGCCACCATGTATTTCCCTTTGGTGCTCAGGTAGGTTGGAACAAAGGATAACCAAACACTGCAAAACACCAACATGCTGAAAGTGATAAATTTGGCTTCATTGAAACTGTCAGGGAGTTTCCTGGCAAGGAAAGCCACCACGAGGCTGATAATGGCTAGGAAACCCATATAGCCCAAGAGCAAATAAAACATGGTAGTGGAACCTTCATTACATTCCAGTATAATCTCCTCATTCACTGAGCGCATGTCTGTGTCTGGGAATGGAGGGAAGGTACTTAGCCAAAGAGTACATATGTCAACTTGAAGAAAGGAACAAGAAAGGATGATGGAATTTGTCAATCTTCTCCCCACCCATTTTCTTATTGTAGAACCTGGCTTGGTTGCCATAAATGCCATCACCACCATGATGGTTTTTGCTAAAATGCTGGAAAGGGCCACAGAGAATATGGCACCAAATGCTGTTTGTCGGAGGAGGCAAATCAGTTTCCCAGGCTTCCCAATAAAGAGTAAGGAGCTGAGGAAGCAAAGGAGGAGGGAGATGAGGAGGATGTAGGTGAGTGTCCGGTTGTTGGCTTTAACGATTGGAGTCTCCCTGTGCTTGATAAAAATCCCAAGAACTAAAACTGTTATCAATGAGAAAGCAATAGTCAAGGTAGCTAAGATGAACCCTAAATCTTCCTTGTAAGAGAGGTAGCTTAGAACCTTAGCAATGCATCTAGTTTGGTCCTTGTTTGGATATTGGTCTTCTGGACATTTGACACAGGCATCCATATCTGAAAACAACAAAGAGCTGTTCAAATATTTCTCTAGGTTGAGCTGCATAATTCTAATAATCTAGTTTAGTGCAAGAGTTTGCTGTTGATTATGGTTTTTAATATAAACCCTGATTGAAATCAATATAGAAAATCAATTTCCTCCAAGAGCACCTGGTCAGCAACTTGGATGGCTTTAAAAGAGGATTGGACAAATTAATACAGAATATGGATATCAGTGAGGCAGTATGCATCTGAATACCAGCTCTTGGAAATAACACAAGGAAGAGTGTTCTTGTGTTTGGGTTGTATGTTCCAGGGATGTGCATTCTCAAAGCAAATATGATATGTTACAGAAGATGAATGATATCACAATACACAATTGTCTCCTACCCTTCTGGCCAGATATCATTCCTTCTGGACACAAAGCACAGTCATAACAGCAAAATTTCTCTCCTTCCTTCTTTTTCCTGCTGTAGCCAGGATAGCAGTTGTCATTGCACACAGAAAGGGGCAGCACCTGCACAGAATAGTATAAAGGGACTTGGATTAGTGCTCTTCATTCATTCAGCTCTACAAAGAGAATTAAGTTGGGAAGATGAACCAGCTGGCCCAATTCGTAAAAGAACCGTGTAACGTGCATTGCAGATATTATATTGTGCAGCTTGAAGCGATTGGATGCATAAAACCTTTTCGAAAGAAACATTTCCCAGACCCATTATATATTATTTAAAACTTTACTTGCAGAACTTTCTACAAAATGATCTAATAAAATTTATTCAGAACTTTATTCAGAACAGAACAAAAAGAAACATCCAAATAATTCCATATCTGGTGCGTATCCACACAGGCTCAGAATATTATAACCAATAAAAGAAAATTCCAAATGGACCACAGCTATTTGCTGTCCCTCCAGGAGACTGTTTTACACACCTTTACTCACACAGAGCCTGGGAACAAAGACTCAAGCCACCACCCTTCCAAGATGGCAAATTTGCAATTCAATTCCCTCCCATGTGATCTAAAGTTAAATATCTCATCAGAGCTGCCAGAGAACAATCACATTTAACTATCAAGCCATCAAGGAGCTCAGATAACTCTTCTTGCTTTTCTTTAGCTTCAGCGCGATCTTCCAGATCTTTCTGCAATATACCCAGGCATTCTCCATTTCAGTGTAAATTAAACAATTATACTTAGTAACGTATATAAAAAAATATTGCTATCCTGAATAATCTAGCAGCTAAAAAGCAAACAGAAAGTTAAAGTGGCCAAAACTTTTCTTTCTGGCACGTCTCACCTGATTAAAATGTGGATGCCACACAGTCTGGTCATCATAAATGGTTAACTCTTTGCCTGGAAGAGCCCGAGGTTCTAATCTTCCAATCTTTACTCTAACCACTGAACCATTGGGGAACATCAGCCAGTTTGTAATATCAAAACCTGCAACCAATTCTCCATTTTCATCAAAGTGCACATTCTCAGCAGCACTATTATTGAATATGATGCTCCTCAGATAATGATGAACCTCGATTGAAAGAGAAATGAATAACGAGATAACATAGTGCTAAGATTACTTTAGTGAACTTCCCAAAGTTGTCCTTATAGTTGTCATCTGGTTTATGTAGGTGGCTACTTGTGAATATCAATCAATCAGTCAACCAACCAACCAACCAACCAACCAACCAGTCAGTCAGTCAGTCAGTCAGTCAATCAATCAATCATAGAATCATATGTTTGTAGCGTTGGAAGGGACCCCGAGGATTATCTAGTCCAGCACCCTGCAAGATGACCCTGGGGACCCCTTCCATCTCTACAATTCTAGAACTCTATAATTTTAAAGTATTGCTTTCTAATTACCTGCCATGACTGCACACTGTGAAATGTCAGTCTGACCCTTTCTTCCAATCCCCTATGCTTGGATATGGATTTGTAGATGGAGTTCAAAGCATGCGCCACAGCATAGACAGCATTGTAGACATTGTAGCTGTGGCCAGTCATGTCCATTTCAAACAGAATTCCAGGAAGGCTCTCCAGCTTCTCCTCCCCAGTGCAGATCATTTCATTTTCATTTCCCTCCTCTGACTCTTCAGACATTTTTAATAAACAGCCGAATGCCTGTTTCCAGAACTCCTGGATAAAGCCATCTCGTTCTGCCCAGAAAGGGCTCAGCTTCTGAATGAAGCTTTGGAATCCTGATGGCTGATTTGAGTGGACTGTGATGGATACGGAACCGTGAAATGCTTGGACCTCCCAATTCTTCTGTATAGAGTGTGATGCAAAATCCCAGTGGGATGTAATAATCCACACTTTGCCCAGAGTTGGAAAAGAGAAGAAGGGTGATACAAATATCAACATTCTCAGAACCTGGAAGGATGGAGGTTCTCCATAAACAATGAACACAGTTGGGTTTTCCTCAAAGACCATTGCATAGGTTCCTAAATGCTGTAAAGCAAAGTCTATCATCTCATCCACATAATTCCATTTTGGTATTCTTACTATGTAGGCATAACAGATGCCATTAGGGGAAAGGATTGGGACCATTGTCTTCAAAAACCTGTCCCCTCGGTCATCTTCCACAGCCCAAAGCCCAATCCATGTCCACTTAAAATGCTGAAGTAATCGCACAATCCCTGTGTACTGGTGGGCTTCATTTGGGACCATCTGATACAAAAATGGGAAGGACTTTTTGACACCTTTTAGTGGCAGAAATGATCCATAAATCAGCTGAAATAAAATTAGTAAGCATTTTTCAATGGGTTACAAGCATTTACATCACAGATTTACTTATTAGAAAATAGTCCTGTAGGTCATCTCATCACTGGGCTGTTTGTCTGAGCTCCCTACACTGTGCCATCAGAGCCCCAGCTACACTAGTCAATCACTTCCACTCCCTGTTTCCAGAACCTGTAGAAGTAATATCTGAGTTGTGCGTTTGGGAACATTGCAGACAGATGCAACTGGGAGATTCCTGTAGGGTTCCTGACGACCTTGAAGGCTTTGGGATTCAGTGAAGGTTTCCCTGGTGTGGCTTATCTCTTGCTGAGAGAATTGGAGTTACTTAAAATATGTTGTGAGAGTAAGTAGGTTCTGTTTGGCATCATGAGTTCTTTTCCTGTCTTCTGAAGTGCTATCTATCCCTCACAGGCTTTTGTCATCTCCAAACTGATAAGGATTCTCTCCACCCTGTTGTCTCAGTGATCAATAAATATTTTGAGAAACAACACCTTCAAAACAAAGTCCTGAAGTATCACACTTGAAATATCCCCAAACTCTGATGAGAAACTATCCATGTGTTCTGTTGCCCTACAAGTTCTCTATCCATCAGATTGTATAATCTAGCCCATAATTCTCTCATTCAGTTACTAAAAATCATGGCAAACACTGTCAGAGAGTTTCCTGAAACCAAGACAGTGTGTCATCTTGTGAAACCTCCATGCCTTCAGGCACACAACTTACCTGTGGAGTCTTGTGGATTGCTGAAATGATGGCCATGTTGGCAGAGACTTCAGAGATACATCCCCCAATGAAAGCTATCAGATTGTTTTGGCTGTCACATTTGAAGTTGGGGACAAACCTATGTTCTGAGGAGAGCAGGCTGAGGGTGGCCTTGTAGGTCATCCTTGCAGTGTAGTAGCTATTGAGGATACGAAACCCCAGAGAGATATTGGATAAGATGTTGGGATTCTCGTTGATTTCTTTGACAGCAAATGCTAAGGCCAGAACGTGCTGGTAGTTCTTTGGCACTGATCTGCAAGAAAAGTAGCAGCTGTTTAATAAAACCACAGCTGCTGCTACAACAACAACAACAGCAGCAACAACGACTTGTGCACTTCATCATCACATCTCTGCAGGTTTCTAGGATTAAACTGTAGTTTATAACTGCACAAGATTATATACTAAAGTACAAAAATAAGACCTATGAAACAAATATTTCTCCAGTCAATTAATGATCTAAATGCTCATACAGTTCCAGGACTTCTTAATGCTTAATAAAATATTACAAGTGAAAAGGACAATGAAATCCCTTTTCCAGATACTATTGTATTGTACCAGAGTCAATTCATAAATCACCTTTCTTTAAGAAAAAATGGGGAAAGGGCAGTACCATATTTAATATGCACACTTATAAATTTTAATTGTAAATGTCTGCTGGATAGCTTAGTAGGTCAAGCATGAGAGTCCTGCATGGCAGAGGTCTGGTCTAGATGATCCTCATGGTCCCCTCCAGCTTTACAATTCTATGATTCTAAATAAAAAAGTATGAACAAGAAATAGGGACAAGTTTCTGTTTGTAAATATTGGCCTATCTAATCATACTTCCATAAGAAGGTTAGGTTTGCTTTGTCCTCCTAAAGTCTGTTAAGTATTGCATCAATAGCCCTCTGTTTCTCCCTGTATGATGTGAGAGAGTAAGCTTTGAAAAATAGATGTGTTAAAACAGGAATAAGAAACATGTTCATTTCTCTAAAATATAACAATATGAAACCAAATGTCAGAAATACCTGAAGTCTGAAATGGCAAGGGACGGGCTGAGATTGAGATCAAGGATGAAAAACAACAAAGTATAGCGAGAGCAGAAATGAAATAGTTTTCAGCAGGACTTTTTCCAGCCAGAACTCACTGGAACTCAGTTCTGGCACCTCTCAGGTGGGCGCCATTGCCATTCTAAGAGAACAAGGGAGAAACTCATCATGAGTTCCGGCACCTCTTTTTCTAGAAAACTAGCACTAGTTTTAAGGTTTCCTCATTTTGCAACTCATTTAAAAAGGAATAGGACTTCTAGCAGTTTGGAAATAAATTTAAAATGTAGTATGAACAAATGACAAACAGAAAGAAGATAAATGCTCCTTGCCAGATAACCACCCCAGAAGCAAATAGATGCTATGAGAGGGTCTTGCTCCAGCTGAGATACAGAAATGCACACAATCCATTCATTTCTGTAAGATTTCTGGAGGAAACACACTAGCGGTTTATGCCCAACAAGACATTGTAGAAGGTATCACACACACATTAACGAACCAGGCGTCACTTCATTTACATTAAAACCTCAATAAAGCACATCATTCCTTAAGGATATGTTCTGAATAATTATAATTCATGCACATTTCAAATTGTGTGAAAAATATTGATGCCTTACATAGGTGCGTCAATCGTGATCAGGGCAGGCTGTTCCATGAAAGAGAGCGTATTAGAGAGGAAAAAGACTTGAGAAACAATCTCACCAATGACAATGCCTCCTGGCTGGTAAAATTCATGAGGAATAGGGAGGGGATCGTCATATATGCTGCAATTAATAGAATGTGCACTGCATACTGTATGATGCGGTAGAACGAGCAGCAACATCACTACAAGCAAGATCCGGTTGATGAAACTCCCCTTCCAAAGCTGTATTCCCATGATTCCAGTTGCAGAATTCAATGTGGCTGTTTTTCAGCTTCTCTACAGCCTTCCTGCAGTGAATTTTTAAAATTTATTTCTAAACAACTTAATATGTGTTTCTGCAGGGCAGGCTTCAGTAAATTTGCTGCGGTGAGCAAAAGGAATCCAAATGCAAACTTGTGAATTAGCAGAATGTTTCCCCAAAAGATGGGTATCCAAATTACAGGGCATGTGTGCTATTCTATACTGGTCAATGAGGTTCAGTTTTCCACAATAGGAATCTGGGAAGCACAAAATAAACACGGCAAGCAGGAGAATATACGAGGAACCAGGATACTCACAGCATACTTTATTTGTTAAAAACCAGTGGAAAAGTGGTTATGCTGAAGAATGAAAATACCCTACATATCCAGTTCTGAATAACACAGGAATTATATAGGTTTTTCAATTTGCTTATTGTTGATTTTTCTTACAGGCTCTGGGTGGCAATTGTGTCACAAGACAGAAAACAGTAATTTTGACAATGATAGGAATGATTTTAATTTCCCAAGTGTGTTTTTGGCCTCTGAAGTGGCATCATTCAATACAAAGCTCCTAGGATATCTTTTCTGAATTGTGCAACTATTGTTTTATTGTGTTTATCCTCTTTTCTTTTTCCTTATTTGCTGCTCCCTGTTATATAGTCTCTTGCCCAAGTAGAGAAGACAACTCAACATGGAGACCAAGATCTTGACAACAGTTCTTGAATATGAACTACAATTGCCAATTTCACTGGTCAAAATAGATACCGGCACTACTATGTTTTCATAATCCTCAATTTATTAAAATCAAAAGTCAAGTTTTATTTTCCTGGTTGGCAAAGGGGTAATGTTAATATATGTAAGCCAAATCAAAACAGGGCATTGACCTGTGATAATGTTTGTCCAGTACAACTGTACTCACAAGAAGGCTACATTTGAGCAATGATCTCTCTCTATTAAAACACTAATACTAAAAATCTCATGAGATGGAATTTCCAGTGAATTTTTAAGTGAGCTTAATAAACAGATGAACTTACATCCTTTCACCTTTTCTGGCCATTATTTGCTCTCTACTGTTCAGATCAGGCCTGAATAAAATCACCGTATTTTTCACTCTATAAGATGCACCAGACCACAACTCGCACCTAGTTTTTGGAGGAGGAAAACAAGAAAAAATATATTCTGAATCTCAGAATCCAGAACAGCAAGAGGGATCGCTGTGCAGTGAAAGCAGCAAGCCCTCTTGCTGTTCTGGCTTCTGGGATAGCTGCGCAGCCTGCATTCGCTCCATAAGACGCACACAAATTTCCCCTTACTTTTTAGGAGGGAAAAAGTGAGTCTTATAGAGCAAAAAATACAGTATGTAGCATTTAGGAGAAAAGATGCAACCCAGTAATCCAGCACTGGAGGCCAAGATGGAGAAGATTTCCACAGCCACCATGTATTTTCCTTTGGTGCTCAAGTAGGTTGGCACAAGGGACAACCAAACACTGCAAAACACCAACATGCTGAAAGTGGTAAATTTGGCCTCATTGAAACTATCAGGTAATTTCCTGGCCGGAAAAGCCACAATGAAGCTGATTACGGCTAGGGAGCCCATGTAGCCCAGGACACAGTAAAACATGGTCGCTGAACCCTCATTACATTCCAAGATGATTTCCCCATTCAATGAGTGCATGTCCGAATCTGGGAATGGAGGGGAACTACTTAACCACAGGATACAAATGCCAGCTTGAATGAAGGTGCAGACGAGGACAATTGAATTTGCCAGTCTTTTCCCCACCCATTTCCTCATCCCAGATCCTGGTTTGGTGGCCATGAATGCCAGAACCACGGTTACGGTCTTTGCCGAGACACAAGAAAGAGCCACAGAGAAGACGATGCCAAAGACCATTTGGCGTAGAAGGCAGATCCCTTCTCCTGGCTGTCCAATGAAGAGCAAAGTGGAGAGGAAGCAAAGAAGAAGGGAAACGAGGAGGATGTAAGTCAGGGTCCGGTTATTGGCCTTGACTATGGGTGTGTCCCTATGTTTCATAAAACTTCCCAGCACTAGAATTGTGATGAAAGAGAAAGAATTGGCCAAAGTAGCCAGGATAATCCCTAAGTTTTCTGTGTAAGAGAGGAAGCTTAGAACTTTGGGAATGCATTGACTGTGGTCCTTGCTGGGATACTGGTCTTCGGGGCATTTGATACAAGGATCCATATCTGAGGGGGGAAATGAAAAGCTGGTTATTTCTAGGAATTTACTCATTTTTACCTGGACAGTTATTTAAAAGAGTCAGGCTGCCTTTATTGTCTTTTGGAAATTCTTTTAACTACTCCAAGGAAAGCACTCCCATTAGTGAGAATGAATTGTTCTGTGTTCACATCTTCTCATTTGAGTTTGTGGGTTGTAGTAGCTAAATGTTGTTGTGTGTGATGGAAAGGCGCCATGTACGTCAATTCAGCTTAAGATAAAGAGGACTGGATCCGGCTTTCATCCAGGCCCACCTGCTGCACCTCCTTTGGCTACCCTGCCACCTTCACTATGGGGCAGGGGCTGCAGAGGAAGAGGGGGTGGCAGGGGGTGGCATTTTCTCTTTTGCCTCACGTGGCAAAACAACCTGGGCCAGCCCTGATAAGGTATCATGCAAAAATCTGCCAGACCTTTGAAGAATGAATTGTTAAACAAAAGGAAATAGTCAAATAAATGACCAGTTAATTCAAAGGGGACTTTTGGTTTACTTTTTCAAGACACAACTCTTTCTTAGATACTCCCAACAAAGATGCTTAGTGCATGCATACATTCTTTATTATGGTCCAAAGACCTGCGAAAACAGTTTCAAAAGTGGGCGGCTTTCAACAAATTAAAACACAATATGACATCAAACCTTAAAAACTTCCCCTGAAGAGGGCTTCCCTTAACAAACTTTATTTGGGCAATTTGATTCCATTCATATGTTGTCACTGATGTTTTCTAGAAATCATACTCTGTTTCTTACCAACATTAAACATCTGGATGAATGGCAGAATATAAAACCTCTTATACTACTCAACTCATTTGTGAGGAAGACACAAAAACTACTACTTCACCATACAGCAAGAGTGAAACTGGTCTATCCCTTAGTGAACAAGAAGAGGGCCTAATTTCTCAGTATGAGAAGATAAATACATTTACCTACAATAACTCAAGATGGGGGGAGGACATTTAAAATGGACATAATCCATAACCTAATTTTAAATAAAAACCCCCAAACCAAAAGCACCTCTTTGAATCTTTCCCATAATCTGACCCATTCAACCACTCAGTGCCTCTCTGTGCTGGGAAGAGATGATCATAATTTGTGTGGCACAGTCAATCTAGTTAATTTTGTTTTTGCCCCTCAGCTTGCTCAAAATTTGAGGCATAGGTTTTATGCTCATATAGGATCAGGAACTGTTGAGAATTAGTTCACATAACAAATGTTTTAGTTTTATACAATAAAATGGTTTGTTGAAATAAATCTTCAAAAAGAAGTCGTGCCTCATTCTTTATGTGAGTACGAGGCCAACATGAAATGGGGTCAACTGAATTTGGGGAGGGAATGCATCAAACACTCATATGGGAATTCCAATGACATTTCTATTACCGTCATATCCGATGAAATATGTGTAAGAGTTAAAGAAAGAGATTAATCTGTATTTTAAATTTATTTTTTCTTCCTTATCATTTGTTCCCTGCTGTTCAGCTCAGGCCTTAGCACAATAATGTAGCATTTGGGGGAAAAGATGCAACCCAGTAATCCAGCACTGGAGGCCAAGATGGAGAAGATCTCCACAGCCACCATGTATTTCCCTTTGGTGCTCAGGTAGGTTGGCACAAAGGACAACCAAACACTGCAAAACATCAACATGCTGAAAGTGATAAATTTGGCTTCATTGAAACTGTCAGGGAGTTTCCTGGAAAAGAAAGCTACTATGAAGCTGGCGGTGGCCAGGGAGCCCATGTAGCCCAAGACAGAGTAAAACATGGAAGCTGAACCCTCGTTACATTCAAGTATGATTTCCCCAATCACTGAATGCGTGTCCTTATCTGGAAACGGTGGAGAAGTACTTAACCAAAGAGCACAAATGGCAGCTTGGATGAAGCAGCAGAAGAAGACAATCAAATTGGTCAGGCCTTTCCCCACCCATTTCCTTATGCTGGATCCTGGTTTGGTGGCCATAAATGCCACAACCACAGTGACCGTCTTTGCCAACACAGTGGAAATGGCCAAAGAGAAGACCAGGCCAAAAGCCATTTGTCGGAGAAGACAGATCACCCTTCCAGGCTGTCCAATGAAAAGCAAGGAGCACAGGAAGCAAAGGAGGAGGGAGATGAGAAGGATGTAGGTGAGGGTCCGGTTGTTGGCTTTGACTATGGGAGTATCCTTGTGCTTCAGGAAAATGCCAAGTACTAAAGTGGTGATGACACAGAGAGAAAGAGCCAACACCACTAAGGTGACCCCCAGATTTTCTTTGTAGGAGAGGAAGCTCACAATCCTGGGAACACATTGAGTTTGGTCCTTGTTGGGATATTGGTCCTCTGGACAATTGATGCAAGCGTCTATGTCTGAAAAGGGAAGAGGTGCTTAAGTATTTCAAAATGCTGACCAACATCTATCTAAACACAAACAGCTATTCAAGCACACCTTTACACTGGGTAACACCAATCAAAAGTAATCAGCCACAAGAAGATTTGAGGATGTCTATTTGTGTTCTTGCAGTTCTTTCACAAAATCCAGGAGAAATGAATCTTATAATTTGAAAGTAAGTGAGATTGCATTTTGGATGGTTTTTGAACTAGTTGACCAGTAGCTGATTCAGAAAGTGGTTAGAAAAGAATGAATTATATGGCATCCTGTATTTTCAGTACCTGATCTATGAAGAAAGACACAATTTCAGATGGCCCATAATAATAATGGGCTGGTCCAGTTGGAAGGCAGAAACCTAGCTCTAATGGATGCATGGATTAGTCAGTCTGGTGGAAGGGCCAAATTAGTGTTCTGTCTACATAACAGGGATGGGGACCTCCGGCCTGTGGGTTGAAAGTGACTGTCCAGGCCTCCCTATCTGGCAGTCAGGATTCTCCTGAGGCCACAAGCCCTCACCAGGTCACAACCCTTACCACGTCTGTTTACAGCCTCCTTGAGAGTATTTGCCTGGCTGATTAGACATCTTGGTGTCTAGTTGAAGGATTGAGAGACATGTGTATAGAAAGTAGCCCAAGGTACAAGTTAAAACTCACATCAGTTGCTCCCTCCACTTCTGCCTCAGGACCCAGCAACTACTTCTAGAAAGTTGCAGAGAACAGGATGAGGCCCCGAGGATGCAAAAGGTTTCCAACCCCATGTTTAGAGTGGGCAGGAACCAATGGAGGACCTTTTCAGTGCCTGGGAAACCGAGGGGCACTTTACTCATTTTTCCATCTCAGATAGACTTCTAATCATCCATCCATCTATCCATCCATCCATCTACATTTAGTTATTACATTTACTACATTTATATCCAAGGAACTACAAGTGGCATACTTGGTTCCCTCCACTTTATCCTCACAATGTCCCACGAGTTGTGTAGACAGCAAAATTGTGATCCACCTAATGTAGGGCTGCCATACGTCCAGGTTGCTTTTTAAAAAAAATGCTTTAAAAATTCTATAAAAGCTCAATAACTTTGACCAATTTTTTTTATGACAACAACTCAACAACAAGAAAATTGTTTCTGAAAATTCCTTTAGTATTAGACTCACCAGCATTCTCCAAACAAAGGTAATAAATAGCCTATTCATTCATATATATATATATATATATATATATATATATATATTCCATAAATTAGGTCATGGGAATTCCTGCCTCCCACCTTTCTGACTAGAGATCATTCCTTCAGGACACGGAGCACAATCATAGCAGCAAAACTTCTCTCCTTCCTTCTTTTTCCTACTGAAGCCAGGGTTGCAGTTGTCATTGCACACAGAAAGGGGCAGCGCCTGTGCAAAATCATATAGATGAGGAACAATAGATTAGCCCTTTTCAGTCCTTCACCTCCAAGTGATTAGACTCATGCGAGGGGCAGAGAGACTGAGGATGAACCAGTTGGCTCAGCTCCACAGTGACCCGTTTGTTACCAATTCCCAACTTCGTCTCTTGGTTTGATCAGTCTAAGACTCAGCCTGAAAGCGGATCATCAAAAAGACAATGCCATCTCCGTACCCCCCAAAATATGAAGTTGTAGAAATAAGATAAAGATATCTTGAAGATAAGAGCAAGGTCCATCTTTTTCCCTTCCAGAAATCATTACATGAAGTGATGATATTCTGTGACATTTTAGCAAAATAAAATATTTTATTTTCCAATTCTTTCTAACTGGCTTATGTGATAACTTTTTTCACAAAGAAATTAAATGGCATAGATGTCAAAAAGAACTCCTTGCTTTATGTTAAGATTTGATTCATGAGGTCAATTTATGAGGTCAAGGATCATAAAGCATTACATCTACAATACGGCACCTCAAGAACTGACGGAATGGTGAGCTGCCCAGAAGGGAACATTCCCCTTTCATAAAGTCAAGCATCTGCAGTGATAATTCACCTGATTAAAACTTGGATGCCACACAATTTGCTCATCATTGATGCTTAACTCTTTGCCTGCAGGAACCTCAGGATCCAGTTGTCCAACTTTCAATCTAGTGAGTGAGCCATTGGGGAAAGTGATCCAATTGGTAACATCAAAACCTTCAACCAGTTCTCCATGTTCATCAAAGTGCACCATATCTCCAGTGCTGCTGTTGAACACAAGGCTCTTCAGAAAGGGATGGACCTGGAATATTGAAATATTTACATGGAATTAATGACATGAATAACTGTGCTTAAAGCAGTACATATGGTTATGCAATATTTGCACTTGTCTATTATTATTATTAACATGAAATGGGTTACATAAAAAACAGCTGTTGGAAGGGATATATTGCTTGAATATGTCTTGCAAACCAGATTGGTAGTTGGGTTTCTATGGTGGGTATTTGGCAAGCTAGCATGACAGTGATTTTGAGTAAATGTGCACGAGGTCAGGCAGGTTAATTTCTGTGGCTCTTGCCACCAGACACGGCTGGAGCTCATTGGGACTGGTGAGGTGAAAAGCCAGGAGATCATTGGTAGATGGAGGCAAAGCAGAGAAGTTCAGAGTTGTCGTTACCTGCCATGGTTGCACATTCAGAAAGGCAAATCTCTCTCCTCTTGTCAATCTGCTATGTTTGGAGCTGGATTTGTATATGGAGTTCAAAGCATGTGCCACAGCATAGACAGCTTTGTAGACATTGTAGCTGTGGCCAGTCATGTGTTTTTCATACAAAATCCCAGGAAGGTTCTCCAGTTTCTCCTCCAAAGTGCAGGGTTCTTTCTCCTCAGCCTCCACCTCCTGTCCGTTAGATCCTTTCAGGGAGCAGATGAAAGTTTGTTCCCAGACATCCTGGATGAAAACATCCTCTTTGTGCCAGAAGGGTCTTATCGTCTGAATGAACTTCTGGAACCCTAATGGCTGACTTGAGTGGACAGTGAAGGATAGAGTACCGTGGAACATCTGTATTTCCCAGTTCTTCTGAATAGAAACTGATGCAAAATCCCAGTGAGATGTAGCAACCCACACTTTACCCAGAGGTGGCCAGTCCATTACAGGTACTATAAATGACAAGACTCTCAAAAACAGAAAAGATGGAGGTTCCCCATAAACCACAAATACATTAGCTTTTGTCTCAAATGCAATTGCGTAACTTTCCCAGTGCTGTAAAGCCAAGCGTATCATCTCATCCAGATAATTCCATTTTTCTAATCTTACTATGAAATCATAGCAGATGCCATGCTCAAAGAGTAGTGGTAAAATTTTCTGTAGAAACTGGTCCCCTTTGTCATTATCCACAGCACAAACTACAATCCATGTCCATTTGAAATGCTGAAGTAATCGCACAATTCCTGTGTGCTGTTTGGCTTCATTTGGGACCATCTGGTATAAAAATGGGAATAGCATGTTTGCATCCTGTATTGCTAAAAAAGATCCATATGTGAGCTAAAATAAAATGTATGAGGTGTTTAGTTTTTGTTTCTGATGGATTATGAGAGAATGCAAAACTATAGATTTCACAGGTACTTCAGAGGCATAGCTTTCCCAATAAATGTCTGCATAGGTTCTTAAAGAAGAAAACTTCAAGTAAGGGAAGACAATGTGGAAGAATAGCCAGTAATCTGCTTCATTATTGATAATTTCTTAATGTTTCTCCTAATATTTTAAAAATATCTAGTCCAGTCCTATAGAGCAGCAGAGAACAAGTATTTCCCTTCTTCTATGTAACAGCCATTAAGGTATTTTAGAGTACTATATTAACCTCCTTATTCTCTTCCTCTCTGGACTAAAGTTACACAGTTCTGTCAGCCATTGCTTACATTATGTGTTTTCAGTTGCGTATTAGGTCTAGTACAAAAGAAAAAGAAAGAAACCATAGAAACTCAAATCCTTTACGTCCTAGACACAATCATTCCATTCCACTTCAATTTACAGATACTTGAGTTTTCTGGGCAATTGGTTCTCAGCACTGCTTGGTTAATTCCTATCCAAACTGCCCTCTTCAATAAAACTTTGCAGGAACCTTGTCACAACGTTATCAAAATCAAGATAGTACGACCCATAAACTCATGCTCCCGATTTACCTGTGGAATCTTGTGGGTTGCTGAAATGGTGGCCATATTGGCAGAGATTTCAGAGATGCATCCTCCAATGAGAGCTATCAGATTGTTCCACTTGTGACACTTGAAGTTGGGGACAAATCTATGCTGTGTGGAAAGCAGGTTGAGCGTGGCCTTGTAGGTCATCCTTGCAGTGTAGTAGCTGTTGAGGACGCGGAACCCTAGAGAGATGTTGGACAAGACTTTGGGATTCTCATTGATTTCTTTGACAGCAAATGCCAAGGCCAGGATGTGCTGGTAGTTCTTTGGCACGGAGCTGTAATAAAATTGCAACACAATGGACTGAAATGAGGAAAAAGAAGAAGAGGAAGAAGAGGAGAAACAAGAGGAAGAAATGGTCCCTGCAATTAAGGGAGTTACTCTTCGTACCAATAAAAACAAGTAGTTGAAAGTCAATAGGTGTGGCCTTGCCAACACAGTGTCCATAGGTGCAAGAAAGCCATGGTGAACATCACCTGAGGCCACAGAGCCTCTGATCCCTTTCCTTGCTCGCTGCTTACTTCACCATGAGATGTTGTGAGTGGTTATGCCTCCCAGAAGTACATATAACTAAATAATGAAATTTCACCTCTGAATACTTTTCTAGGCTCTGCTCTTCACCTGAGCAGTGGAACAGAAAATGGAGCACTCAGAGAGCAGAAGTGGAGCAATCTGAGGGAAAAGCAAGGGGAGAAAGTGATGTGCTGCAAGAGTGAGGAGAGACAGAAAAGAGTAGGAATTTTATTTCATAGAGAGGAATCAGAAGGTGGACATGGACATAAAGTCACATCCCTCAAGGCTGAGAAGGAACAAAGTGTGGGCAGTACAGTTATAGGGAGGCAGCGACATGGCATGATCCACCATGCGAAAATGCTGTAGAAGGCTTACTAAATCATGAAAAGGAACACAGAACTGTTTATTTCAGTGGGCTTGCAAAGGAAAACTTAGTAGCAGTACAAAGAATTAATAAGACAAACGAATACAGTAAACCCACAATCCGTACTCAATTTTACATGCCTGGCAAAACAATAAAAATTGATTCCAAAGGGGGTGGGTGTCTGGGGAAAAAAGACTTTGGGAATCCCATCTGCCATTGAACCCAATTGATTTTGACTATACACAAAGCTAGCTTTTGGCGTGATTCCCAGAATGTGACCCTCGTGTAAATTGGGGGCTTCCTGTCTCTGTCTCTCTGTCTACCCATATCCACCCTTGCCCCTCATCTTGTCATGCTGAGGTTGAGTATCTCATACCTCTTCCATAATGCTGAAGAATGCTTCACCCCCCCCCCACAATATTACTAGGTTTCCATGAAAAAGATCAAAATATAAATCACGGTATTGCTTAATGATGCATTTTCAATCATTGTGGTCTACTATATTAGATCGGAAAGAAGGGGAATAAATAATGTCTTACACAGGTTCATCAATCAGTATCTGTGAAGGCTGTTCCATAAAAGACTGGATATTAGACATGTATATGACTTGCGAAACCATCTCTCCAATTACAAGGTCTCCTGGCTGGTAAAATTCGTGAGCAATAGGAAGAGGGTCATCATAAATGCTGCAGTTAATAGAATGTGCCTTACATATAGTGTGAAGCATAAGTAACAGCAGAAACAGCACCAGCAGGATCCTGCTGAGAAATCTTCCCCTCCCAATGTAGATTTCCATGTTTCCACTACAGCCTTATAGGCGGGTGTTATCAGTTTGGCTAAAGTACCCTTTGAATAGGAGGCTGTTAGGTAGTCTATGCACTAGCACTTTGGTCTTTGAGTTAAAAATGGTTCTACAACTGTCAGTAGCCCCAGCCAGCAAATTTTCTTTTTCTTCACACATTATTCCCAGGGATGATTGGAGGTGCTGGGATACAAATAATAACGTTATTATTACTTCTTTTTAAAAATCACCATCTGTAGCAGTTTAGTTATAGAATTTCACCATTCCTTGGTTTGCAAAGAAAATAATTATACCCACAACAGTTACTCCAAAGAACAGAAAGTACATTATGGTGAAGCAGCATTTCAGTGAAACAATATGCTAAACTATGTGCCAAATCATGTGCTAAACCATGCCTAGTCAAGGAAGTTCACATTTCACAAAAAGAATGTTCCTTGAAATTGATGACTGGATGGAAGCATATCCAAACATGGAAAAGAAGAATGATGATACAAAAGACTGGCAGAAACATGTCTGTGCCTAGATATAGCCGTGAACAATAGGAAGCTGTTATGCCTTTTAAAGATGCTGTTGTTGTTTTAATCCAAACAGAATGTGTATATCTACTATGTAAGAGGATGGAAGCCAGCAATTTTGACAATGATGGAGATGATTCCTCAGTGTGTTCTTCGTATTTGCAGTTGCATCATGCCTGACCAAATTGCTAAAGCCTCTCCCCCCTGAATTGTATGACTATTATTGTCTTTCTTGAGAGATAATAAGTAGGCAGCGTTGCTTAGTCCTGAGCAAGAGTTAAGTTTACCCAGAGATCATTCTTAGTTGGCAGAAAATGAAGGTCTGGGTTTGAACGAAGAGTCAAGTCCGAGAGTATGTGAGATCCAGTCCCGTCCCATCCTGTCCCCCACCATGAAGATGGGTTCATCTCCTTCACCACTTGACTTCCCAATATTGTTTGCCCCCATATTGCTATTAATAACAAAATAATATTAGGGTTGCAATATTTCTAAAAGTAAACACCAGGACACCCCAAAAGTTGTTGCGCTTTTTTTTTTACTTATGCACTACAGTGGTACCTTGGTTTACAAACTTAATCCATTCCGGAAGTCCGTTCTTAAACCAAAGCGTTCTTAAACCAAGGTTTGCTTTCCCATACAGCGGGAGACTCAATTTACAAATGGAACACACTCAACAGAAAGCGGAACATGTTCTGCTTCCAAGACAAAGTGAACAAACCAAAACACCTACTTCTGGGTTTGCAGCATTCTTAATCCAAGTTGTTCAGAAACTTAGCTGTTCTTAAACCAAAGAACCACTGTACTATCATTCTGCAGCGTCCAAACCTAGCAATTAGGAACAGAGCCTAGCCCAAGTAGCTTACAGTCAGAACTGGACTTCTCTGTACATGTCTGGGAAAAGTAAAAACCAGGACGCCCCAAGCCTTTAAAAAAAAAAAAAAAACTTATACATTACAGTCGTACCTTGGTTCTCAAATGCCTTTGTACTCGTACGTTTTGACTCCCAAACGCTCAAAAGCTGGAAGCAAGTGTTCCGGTTTTCGAACGATCTTTGGAAGTTGAATGTCCGACATGGCTTCCGCGATGGAGTGCAGGAAACCTGCAGCTCCTGCAGCCAATTGGAAGCCGCGCCTTCGTTTTCGAACGGTTCTAGGAGTCGAATGCACTTCCGAAATGGATTAAGTTTGGCAACCGAGGTACCGCAGTACTAAGCTGTTCTTAAACCAAGGTACCACAGTCCTATCATTCTGCATCAGTAGCAATTTGAAAAAGTCTAGCCCAAGTTGCTTACAATCAGAATTTGACTTCTGTGCACATGTCTGGGAACAAGAAAGAGGCTGATTTTCTGAGGTCACCAAAAATACATATTTGGGGCACCTGTAATTCAGTCCAGTTGCCAATGGCTCTCTTAGCTTTTCAAGAATGGGCCTTTGCTGTGGTGGCTCCCCTACTGCGGAATACTCTTCCCAGAGCGGCTCGCCTGGCACCATCATTACATGTCTTTATTTCATTTGACATCTGTTTACTGAAGGCAGAAATTCTGCATGCATTCTGTGATGTAAGAGCTGGAGAGACAAAATCAGTCTCTAAGTGTGATCCAGCTCTGGAGTTGAGTGGTATTTCATTTTATTGGGCAGACATGTCTGCTCAGCTTTGTCAGTCAAAAACAAACCCTTGGAAAGAGGTTGGTTCATTCAGTTGATAATAATCTGGATCTTCTTGCATCTCCGTAAACATGCAATCAGCTTAGTGAATAAGAAGAGGGACTTATTTCCCAGTAAGATAAGATAAATACATTTACCTACAGTAACTCAATATGAGGGAAAGGCATTTAAGATGGACAGAATCCATACCCTCATTTTAAAAAACTGAATAAAACAAAAGCACCTCTGAATATTTCCCATAATCTGACCCATTCATCCACTCAGTGTCTCCAAACCTCTGTGCTGGGAAGAGATGATCATAATTCTCTTGGCAAAGTCAATCTAGTTAATTTTGTTTTTGCCCCTCAGCTTGCTCAAAATTTGAGGCATAGGTATGATGCTCCTATAGGATCAGGCACTGTTGGGAATTAGTTCACATAACAGATGTTTTAATTTTATAGAATAAAATTGGTTGTTGAATTAAATCAGCAGAAATGAAGGCATGCCTCATTCTTTATGTGAGTACAAGGCCAACATGAGATGGGGTCAACTGAATTTGGCACCATCATTACATGTCTTTAGGCACCAGGCAAAATATTCCTCTTTACCCAGGCCTTTGCCCATTAAATAATCTTGCAGCCTTTGCTGTCACCTGCTCATCTTGATCTGCCAAGAGAAAGGCTACTGTGGCAGTGTCTAGGCGACCCAGAATGGGCAATAAAAGAGGGGTGATAACCTAATTCCTCAAATCTTTATACAGAGTGCAAGCCAGAAGGGCATGTGCCACAGATTCGGTACTGCCATCTCCACAGGGACATAAGTGTTTTTCGTGTGGAATCTGTTGGAATCGTCCCTCAAGTCCAGCCGAGGGCATGACATTCAATCTTGCGAGAGTAAAAGCACGTCTATTTTTTAGAATTGCTAGATTATGCCAGAGAGTCAAAATGGGAAGGTGGAAACTAGTCATGCCATGGGCAAAAGCAAAGGCAGCGGAGGGGTGATGAGTGGGGGTCAGTGGCGTGGTGGTGGTTTGGAGTGTCCCAGAGTGTCGGTTCTGCAGGGCTCATCACACAACCCTCCAATGGTAGACAAGCCAGAGGGATAAGTGAGTGGAACCGTGGATGCGACTTTTACCTTTGTAAAGTAGGCCAGTTCCTACAAGCACCCCTCTCTATTGTCCATCCAGACAAGGAAGAGGCATGATCAGAACTCAGGTGTATATTCCAGCCAGGTATCTAATGCTAGTAGGTCTGCTTAGCCCCACTGAAATTAATGCACTCAACATAATCATGCTCATTTATGTGACTGGGTTTACTCTGAGTGCAATTAGCAACGGATACAGCCTGTGAATCAGGGCCCATGGGGTCTGTGGCCTGGGACCAGAGAGAGTCCTGTTCGGACCCTGGGGCTCTGTTCACCCTTGACCTGATGCATTAAAGGGACAGAATTAAACATTTCATGGCACATGACTTTGGACTTGGGCACATAAACAGGAGTGGCCTAGTTGGATTTCAAGAGACATTGAACTACGTTGGCAATCTTTCATAAAACTTTCTGATCTGTGTTAAATCAGCCCTCTAAAGTTCAGTTCTGCCTTGGTCTGTGATCTAGTGTAAACCTGTATAACTGAATGCTGTTCTTGTCATTTGGCGCGAACTCTCCAAGGGCATCTCCCAACGGCAAACGCTGTGTCAAGACCCTGCAATTAGAGATAATTGACGGAGAGCCCTTACAGCCATCACATATGCTACATACGGGTGCAATTTTCACAGATCATCATTATTCCTGATTATTCAGTATTACAACTAACCTTAAAATAGCATTTGCTATACAGTTTTCTGTCCTGCATTGTAAACAGCGCTTTGACTTTTACGTGGTATTAACTGTGACCTGTGTTTACCTGGACGCTGTGCTTTCCACCTTGTGCCAAGTCCCAAAAGGGCAGCAAACCAAGACAAGGCTCTGCAATTAGCTGTAATTTTCACAGTGGAAAGCCCAATTAAACTTGTCAGCCAGGATTCTAATTATGAAGCAAACTTCAGCAAGCAGCTGACAATCAGGAAGAAAGAGAGAAACCTGCTTTTTTCTCTCATCTGCTGTCTGCCACACTTTAGTTTAATCATATCAACAAGCAAATATCTAACTGGGACCCGAAACACTCAGGCAGAGCTGATCAACACACACAAACTGTTTCTCACTTAACAAGGCAAATATCCTATGTGAATCCCATCACAACGAAATGCTTATAATTTGAACACTAGGTTTGGACTCATCCATGAATGTGGGTCTGTCTCTGAAAAGTATTGGGAAACGTCTTCTAGGCTGGGATGCTGCGGCCAGGCTGTTGCCCAGTGCCAGTGATCTGAAGAATGTGGCTCTGCCATTCAAACTATTTTACTGGCTGCCAGGACATTTGCACGCACAATTCAAAGTATCCATAAGCCCCGCTCCGTGCCCAGAAGCGTTGTGGCTCATAGAGTGCAGCAAAATACAGGGCAATGTTTTCCCCAGTATCTTCTCTGTGTGGTGGGCTAATGGGGAAAAAGTTGTCCCATAAGCCCTTGCTGGAGAGGGGAGGGCAGGCCTATATAAGGCTGTTTCCCCTGGAGCTTTCAGAGCTTCCCTCCTGCCCACCCTCAGGTTAGAGCCTTCACTGGGCAATTTTGGGTTGTTGGTTGACAGGGCCAGAAAGACAACAACAACAACAACAACAACAACAACAACAACAACAACAACAACAACAACAATTTATACCCCACCCATCTGGCTGGGTTTCCCCAGCCACTCTGGGCGGCTTCCAACAAAATACTAAAATACAACAACATATAAAACATTAAAAGCTTCCCTAAACAGGGCTGCCCTCAGATGTCTTCTAAAAGTTTGGTAGTTATTTTTCTCTTTGACATCTGGTGGGAGGGCGTTCCACAGAGCGGGTGCCACTACCAAGAAGGCCCTCTGCCTGGTTCCCTGTAACCTCACTTCTCGCACTGAGGGAACCGCCTGAAGGCTCTCGGAGCTGGACCTCAGTGTCCGGGCAGAACGATGGGGGTGGAGACGCTCCTTCAGGTATGCTGGACCAAGGCCATTTAGGGCTTTAAAGGTCAGCACCAACATTTTGAATTGTGCTTGGAAATGTACTGGGGATTTTCTTTTCTCCAAACGTGATTGGCTTCCCCCCCCCTTTTGCTTTCCCTCAGTGAAATTATGCCTTTCCTTTGATAGGCGGAAGAACATTGTTTGCATGAGGGTGGAAATGGCATTGGTCAGCATCAACCTAGTATAGAGGGTTCCCCATTAGGGTCCTGAGGGGCGGATTGACCATGGCAAACCCAAGCGTGGTTTCGGTATCTGCCTGGCTGGAACCTGCACCCTGGTCCCCAAGGGAGACCTTGCTGGCTTGGCCTGCACCATGGCAAGGTTCAACACTGGCCGACTCCCGTTTGGAGTGATCCAAACCCAGCGGATCCATTCCATCAACACGGGGCTTGTGGAATGATGAACTGATCCTGGGACCCAGTGCCATGCCAACCCTTGCCCTGCCTGCTGCTGCCAACAAAGATTTGTCCTGATTTTATCCCATCCCTATTGTACAGTCTGGTTATTTTGCGGCTTTCACAGGCAACATAATGGGCCTGCCTGGGTAATGATATTTAATGTTCTAAGCAGCATGGGACAGGGATGTTTGAAGGACCACCTCCTCCTAGATCAACCTAGTTGCACAATCACACCCTTTTGACACCATGACTGCAAGGTGGCTTTAAGAAGTTAACACTCTGTGCTATGTGGTCTTGAGTACACAACTGCAATTGATCTAGGTCATCATCGCTGAACATCTGTGTTCCTTGCAAGAAAGCTCTTTGGGATGAGGCACAGATTTACACACCATCACCTAGTAGGATCACCATCTTTTTTTTTTCTTCTGTGCCCCATGTCCTCTTCTTTTAGCTGTATCTCGACCTTCAAGTATTGCAGGTGACAATGTTCATGAAAAATTTCACCTGCTGATTTATATATAGCACACACAACCCTTAATATCACAGAAGCATAGGGGCCAACTCTACGAATTTGAGGACACCTCAGCCCCTACCCCAAATATACTGGAATGGGGCTGAGCCCCCCACCATCTTGAGGGGTTGGGCTTTGGCAGGACTACCAGCAGGTCTCACTGGGCCTACTCACAGTCTTGTACTCGGTCCTTGATGTCTTCTAAGTTTAAAACCAGCACCAGCAAAAGTCAATATATCTCTATAAGTGCCCCATTTCCTTTCCATATTAATTTTCTTTAGGGCATTTGCTTTGGTGGGGGGTAGTCATAACAGTGTTTTTCTTTCCAACAAATTCTTACATCTCACCCAAACACCATACAGACTCTTTCTTATTCTCTTGACCAGTGGTGCAGTGGTGAATTCTGAAGTTCAGGAGTTCATTGTGACAGCCCCCAAAGACACACTGCAAAGGGGCAAAACCCAGCCCCTTCCCAGGGAGACCATTCTCCCGCTGAGGGGTAACAGTGAAAACTCAAGAAGGATCTTATATATTATCTACCCCACCCTATAAAAAGGTAAATATTGGAACTTAACCTTCAGTCACTCTGTCAATTGCATGATCTTACTGCCCTTTCCCTTCCCACATGCCACAACCACATGTATTGTATGTTTCAAGTTGTACCACTGCATTTAAGCCTCCATTGTCACCTCCTGGGTCCCTCACATTGCTCTCCAACTCTAAGATGACCTCCTGGGTCCCTCACATTGCTCTCCAACTCTAAGATGACAAAAGGATTCCCCCCCTTCCATATGCATTTATCTATATTTTTATATAGCATAACTAGTCAGTCTCAGCTGTTAGCCCATGCAATATGGGGTTGCTGAAGTGTTTAGAAAAACAGATGTCTGCATACACTAACTATTTCTGCAAGGAAATGTAATACTCTGCATTGCGTGGCAAGTCCCCTCCCCCATGTGAAATGAAGACACTGGACACATTATTTAAGGTTAATGGGCATAAAAGGCCACAACTTTATTGATTACAGAATTGGAATGTATTGGCCTTAGGCATTGGGTCCTATCGACTACCCGGCATGGAGACCGGGAAGGGTTGTCCACAAGCCGTGGGAGTCCTGTTGAAGTACGCCAACTAGGATCCCACGGGTGTCACCGCTCGGGGGCGTGCCGGAGGCCCTTACCTCCCTAGGTTTCGGACAAGGCAACGCCCCCGGAGTCCTCTACCGGACTACCCTTTCCTTGGGGGAAGGTGATGGCGCTTCCTTCCCCCCATTCATTTGCATAACAATGAACCCCTGCCAATGCCGGACCGCCAATACCGCAGAAGTTGTGACAATTGCTACGAGGTAGGCGAAAAAACCAAAAAGCTGACAGTGTGCCAAATTGGAAAAATTCCTACCAGGCCCCTTGCGGCGACCAACCGGAGTCCATAGCAAGGTCATATCTAGCTAAGCCTAAGGGTGGGTGGGATGGGAAAACCGCTCAGCTGGCAAGGGGAAAGAGGGCGGTCCCCGGGCGTACCTGGCCTTAAGTATGCTAGGCCACGCCTCCCCAGCCCGCTGATTGGTGGGCTGAGTTGCAGGCACGCCCGGGGATTCCCTGGATCTCGCGGGGGCAAAAGGCCAGCCCCCGCATGTGTCGGAGGGGGTAACCCGCAACCCCCTCTCCTCCCAAGCTCGGAAATGGCTTTGCACCTGCAACTGGAGCCTGTATTATTTTAACTCTTTCCTCCCTCCCCTTAATGTGTGGAGAAGGAAACATCCCTGTGGTCCAAAATCCTGAAAATCATGTTTCCATTGGGGACACATGTACAGTTGGGAGAAATAGTTCAGGTGCGATTGAGAAAGATTGTTGGGGAAACTAGGAAGCTCCCCAGGAAGGTCACCAGTTTGCAGCTGGACTGCTTGCTTGTTTGCCTGGGGCACTGAAAATTACAAGAGCACTACTCAATAACAAATGTGCATGATTATTTTGATCTTACTATACGTCACAGAGCTCAATAACCAGTAATTATCTCAAATTGCTGCGTTTTATCATCCATCTTGCCAAACCCCATGTACATTTTATCAAGCCATGAACACAATCAATGTCAGATTGTGAAAGTGTATATAAAATAAATCCTGTGTCATTCAGAGCCCCAATGAAAAATTCTGAACATGCAGGTCTTCATGGATCAGATCATTGGCTTTTTCCCTTTATCAAAACAACCTAGAGTCATTCAATGAGATTTCTTGTAATACAGTTTATGGTAGATGAGATAGAAATCTGACTTTCGGCACCCCCGTCGGCCCCAAGATGGTCAGAACATTTCTGCTGCTGATCCTTCTCTTCCTGTGGCTGCAGTTGCCTCCAACTGAGAGCAAGGACCACTCTGCTAGATGCACCATGATGGAGCCTTTCCAGCTTCCATACCAGAATTACCAGAGAGGGGACCTAGTCATTGGAGGAATTGTTTCTTATTTTGGCTTTGTATCTGAAGAAAAAGATTTCCATGAGCACCCAAACACAAAGCTTATAGATGAACTCTTGTAAGTAAAATCCTATCCTTCATAGTGCACGCTTGGTGAGGTCAATTAAACCAAACTACAACAGCATGCTCAAAACACATTTACATGTGACTTTTATCAAGGAGGGATGTTAAACATATATTTTCTTCTTTTTACATTGTGATCTGGTCACCTTCTTCTTTGTTGCTTTATTCTGCTTCTTGGGATTTCTACCTTCTGCCTGTTCTGCTTCCTCATCACCTGATCCCATGGCTCTCACCACTTTCTCCCAACTTCATCCTCATCCTCCCTCTGTGTTTCCTTTCACACCATTAACGTCTGGTTTTCCTTTGCAGCAAAGCTTGATCCTCACATTCACAATCACTATCATTTAATCTGACAGTCACAGATATATGTGACATATGAATATCATAGATTTTGGATTATACCTGCTGCTGTGCAATGTAAACCATACTGGATAATAAAAAGAGCAGTTGCAAACTGAGCTATTTGCAGAGTAGACCCATTGAAATTAATACACCTAAGTTAGTCTGATCTACTAATCCTAATGGGCCTTCTCTGAGTATAACTAACATTGCCTACAGTATTTTTTGTACAGTCACAATTTTATTTGAGCTCAGTTACTGTGAAAGAATAGATCCTATTCCATCTGATGTGCTCTGGTCTCTACTCCCCACCTACACCATACACTTACTATCTGAGGGGCACCAGTCAGAATTTCTGACTTGGCAACTTCTCATCCAGTGAGTGTCCGTTGGTTGCTGAAAGGAAATAAAGTGGTAAGAGAAGGATGTGGCAGCTTATATACGTGCATGTGAGCCAGGAAGTTACCAATTTGTATAACAGGGAGAGGAGGAGAATACCTCTGACACACAGTATAACTCTTTTATTAGTGACACACTGAAGTACTACCAGAATACTCTCTCCCTGGTGTTTGCTGTGAAAGAAATAAACAAGAACCCTAATATTGTACTGAATATGACCTTTGGGTTCCACGTCTATGACAGCTACATCAATGCAAGGATGACTTATCAAAACACCCTGAAACTTCTGTCCACCACAGAAAGGATTGTCCCCAACTTCATATGTGACAAGAAAAAAGAAAAGATAGCTTTTATTGGGGGACTTGACTCTGACATCTCTCTCCACATGGCTACTGTCTTAGGCGTCTACAAGATTCCACAGGTATAGTAAGTGTGGGGGCTGTGAAGCTCTTCTGCCTCTGGTACAATAGTTATCTTCCTGGTTTTCAATACTTCCTTTTGTTTGGTTCATTTTTCTGAGCAAGGAGGTTAAAAAATAATAATACAAAGCTATTACAAAACCACGTGGGAGAGCTATGCAGTAGAGGTTGGAGGAGAGGGGCTTTGGTGCTTGCCTGACTTCGTCTCCCATGTGTCACTGGGAAGCAGCAGGCAGGTTGGGACAGGGCAAGAACTGCTGGAGATATGCATAACGTTCTTGTGAAATCAACATGCATCCATAAATGGAGTCGAGAAATTCCCATGGATTTGTTCTTTAAGCAGATACTTGGGATGAACCACAACTGTTTGCTCTAACTCTCCAATTCTGGGATTGATTTCTTCCTCCAGATTGCTTACTGTGTATTAGCTCCAGTGAGAAGCCCGGAGTTGCAGCCCCAGACCTTCTACCGAACGGTGCCCAATGAGAAATATCAATATGCAGGGATTGTCATGCTACTTCTACATTTCCAATGGACTTGGGTAGGAATTGTGGCATCCGATGATGAAAATGGAGAGTCCTTTATGCAAAGCTTAGTGCCAATGCTTTCCCAGCATGGCGTCTGTACAGCTTTCAGTGAAAAACTACCAGCCGTATCTCAGGGCATAGTTGATATCAGTTTCTTGGAACTCATTCGGGCCAAGTCCTCATTCCTGATGGCCTCAGAAGTTCACATATTAGTTCTGTGTGCAGAACCTGAGACCATTACTGTTGTGAAATGGATGCAATATTTCTTTTCATTAGCTGAAGATGTTGCAGAGAAGTCTACAGGCACTGTGTGGATTTTGACAGCCCAGTGGGCTTTCTCTTCAGAAACAATGCAAAGGTATTACGATATACAAGTCTTTGATGGTGCCTTGTCTTTTGCAATTCACACAGAGAAAGTCCAGGGATTTAAAGAATTCCTTCAGACCCTGAACCCCAACTCTCCAAAGGGAGATGGGTTCCTCCAGGCTTTTTGGCAACGGGCATTCAGTTGTTTATTTTCTGCTTCCAATGAGAGCAATGAAAACACAAAGACCTGCACTGGCCATGAGAGTCTGGAGAGCCTTCCTGGGCATATTTTTGAAATGACCATGACTGGCCAAAGTTACAGTATCTATAATGCAGTTTATGCCATTGCACATACTTTACATCAGATGCACTCATCCAGGTCAAAACGCAGAATGATGGCAGGCAGAGGTGGGCTCGATCCTCCAAGACTGCAACCTTGGCAGGTAAGATTTCCTGTTAAGAATAAACCTTTGCTTGGGGCTAATCTAATGGGTGATTGCACACAGTTCACTGAATGAACACACACCCCCCCTCTTCCAGCATTAACAATTCCCACATTCTTTTCTTTCTTTTTTCTTTTCTTTTTGAAATATTATATTGGTTTTTACAGACACAAGTTTATATCAACAACATTTCATGAGATTCTCTGAATCTCATTACTCCCTCCCTCCCTTTCATGGTTCCTATTATTTTTTTGGGGGGGAAACTACATATCAATACATTTTGCCCAATTTCCATTTATCTAAATTAACAATGAACTTCTTTACTTTACATGTGATTTGTAGAGTCCAGCTAATTTGCTTACAATAATCTCTTTGGCATATTTCCCCCATTCTTTTTAAAAGTCCTTTTCTTTTGGTTCCTAAGTCTCGCAGTTAATTTTGACATTAAGCATTTTGGCTTGCCATTCTTCCTTGGTCGGTATTGTTGTATCTTTCCGTTTATGGGCTAATAACATCCTTTCAGCTCTTGTTGCATACATAAATAGTCTTTTCTGTTCTTTTGGGATCTCAGTACATATAATTCCTAATAAAAAAGCTTCTGGGTTTTTTAACAAAAGTTATTTTAAACATTTTTTCCTCAATTCATTATATACCATTTCCCAAAATGATTTTGTTTTCTTACATGGCCACCACATATGGTAAATGGTACCCACTTCTTATTTACATTTCCAGCAGGTATTTGAACTAACCCTAACCCTAACTTACTAGGAGTCAAACAGCACCAGTACATCATTTTCATATAGTTTTCTTTCAGTGTACAGCAAGCTGTCAATTTCAGATCTCTTTCCAAAGCCTCTGCCCAATCTGCCGTTTGTATATCATGCCCTAAATCTTTTGCCCATTTAATCATAACTGATTTAACCTGTTCATCCGTTGTATACCATTCTAGGAGCACCACATTCTTTTCAATACTTAACTGGTTTCCTTTTCCTTCAAGCTGAAGGAGCCACAATCAAGATAGGACCTGTACTTCCCTTCCATTTGCAGGAGTAGTTGAAGGAGTTATGGCACTCTGTGCCCTTTCCCTACCTCTCTAGGAACATGGGCTGTCAAGACATGTGGAAGCATCTCCTGGTGCAGTTTCTCCCACAGAAATGTCAACTCTTTGTGGAACTTGACAATGTTGTGGGAGGAGTTGCAGAATGACCTGCTGTCGTATGTGTTTCTGATTCTGATATAGCAGGAGTGGTGAAGAAGGAGGCATGTTTAATTGGGCCCCATAAGGTGTTAATTTCAGAAAGATGGTATCTAGGAAGAGCCTCCCCAGAACCTTCCCCGGGCATTATCTCACCATTTGACAGGGCACAAACCACTGATTTTTGTCTCTCAGCACCCCAGTTAAATTGCAGTATGAGTACTGGGGAAAAACAACAACACCCTGTATAGATGCTAATCACCATGCTCCTTTCCATATAAAAATGGTTCTGAAACTAGACTTGTTTCATTATCCACTTAATAAATGTGCTAAGTTGAGCAAGAGAAAGGGGAATAATCAAGAATTAAGAATATGTTTGAAAAAATTAAGGTTTGCTTCTACCCATGACTGCCCACCCATTCTGTCCATCAACACCAACTATTTTCTCGACATTGGTGGGAAAAAGCAAATAAACAAAAGGAGATCAGGGAAAACCTACCATGAGCTGCTCTCCATTTTGTTTTCCCCCTCTCCCTGCACACTCACCTTGCAGGAGGGGCTTCCTGACATGGCACCATTTTGCCTTTGCACACGGACCCCAGAGCTGAACCCTCACGCAAGTGGCAGGCCAGCTGTACTTCCTAGAAATACTTAGGTCCTCCAAATGTTGTAGACCGCACAGTTTTGGACTACTTTGCATTGTGTGAAATATATTGATGGATATTTCTTGTTTCTATAATCCATAAAAGCTCTCCTTTTTTAAACTTTGCCTTTTTTTTTCTTCTCTTCAGCTGCACTTGTTCTTGAGGAGTATCTCCTTCAACAACAGTGCTGGTGACTTAGTGTCCTTTGATGAGAATGGGGAGTTAGCAGGTGGATTTGATATTATTAACTGGGTTACTTTTCCAAACCAAACCTTCTCCCGAGTGAAAGTAGGAAAGATAGTTCCACAAGATTCACAAAATATAGACTTCAACATGAATAAGGAAGCCATCACATGGCACAGATCTTTTAATCAGGTGGGGCCATTGGTTTTTATTTTTATTTTTATTATCTTTTTGGACGATTGGTTTTTAAAAAATGAAGTATTGTTATTAAGAATACAAATTATAAGCTTAATTTAGACATTCTTTATCATAATAAGCAAATTGTTTAAGTGTAACCCATGTCCAACAAGTTATTCTCCCATCATACATGAGGTAAGTAGTAGATCTTCTTTAGACTTCTGGTTTGAATGTATATAATGGTAATATATTCCACTATTTTGCATATGGAATATTGTTGGCTTCCAACTCTCCTCCTCTCTGATCATTGGCCAGGCTGGTTTTCAGACTGAGGAGAGTTGCAGTCCAATACCATCTGGTGGAGCAAAGGTTCCACATCCCCAATATATAGGATTTCAGTATAACATTTTAATGCTTTGCGCATGAATGTAGAAGTAAATCATGCTGATCCAAGTGAGATTTACAGCTCAGAAGACAAGGGGAGGATAAATTGCCCATTTGTTTTGAAAGAAGATTGATTGTCTTGTGGTGCTTCTCTGAGCCTAATGTATGTGCTTCCTATTTTACCTTCTTCATTAACCCCCTGTATTTCAAAGTCTGTTGTCTTCCCTGTCCTCTCTCACTCCTCCATCTTTATGCAGATTAAAAATTCAGTATCCCTTCTCATTCACTCCCAATATTTAAATTACAATTTATTTACACATACAACACACCTTTCTGGAATAATGTTACTCAGTCAGCTGATCTCTTCCCTTTGGTTAAAACTGTGTTGTTCACAAGGCACAAGAGAGCTACATTTTCTCCTCTTTTTATGGCTAGGTGCTGCCCCTTGCCTTGTGTAATGATCGCTGCCAGCCAGGCTACAGAAGAAAAAAGAAGGAGGGGTTGCCATTTTGTTGCTATGATTGTGCTTCGTGTCCACATGGGATGATTTCAAATCAAATGGGTAAGAGACATAATCTGCTAATTTGTAAAATGCTTCCTAATATTTATTTCAACTCTTTCCTTCTATTAGTAGTTCAGTACTCCTAAAGAGTGTGGAATCGGGTGACACTGTGGGTTAAACCACAGAGCCTAGGGCTTACTGATCAGAAGTTCGACGGTTTGAATCCCCGCGATGGGGTGAGCTCCCGCTGCTCCCTGCTCCCTGCTCCTGCCCACCTACCAGTTCAAAAGCAAGTGCAAGTAGATCAATAGGTACTGCTCTGGCGGGAAGGTAAATGGAATTTACATGTGCTACTCTGGTTCACCAGAAGCGGCTTAGTCCTGCTGGCCACATGACCCGGAAACTGTACTCCAGCTCCCTCGGCCAGTAAAGCGAGATGAGCGCCACAACCCCAGAGTCATTCACGACTGGACCTCTTTACTTTTTACTCCTAAAGAGAGCAGCAGCTGCACTGATATCTGGAAGAAAGAACAGATAGTTGGGGAAACTAGATCCAGAACTTTTACAAGTGAAATCTGTAGAAATGGGTGTGGAATGTGTCTAGTGTAATCTGCCTGCTTCCTACATGCTACATCATTAGGACTGGATAGTTTTAGGTGTGTGAGCAAAAAATGGTCTCCTTACCCAGAACAGTCCTCAGCCTCCAAGCTGAAAGTGGCTGTTCTGAAGAATTCTCTATCACCATGAAGCTCTGTCTGGGTGCTTTCCAGTGAGTCTGGTCTTCTATTTTGCACATTGTACCACTAAGGGTACAACCATAGTCAATATTTCTGATCACTAATTTCAGATGAAGGACAGATGAACAATCCATGCACCTTAGGCCCATCAAAATGTAGAACCTATTGTGGGTTATGCATAGTGGCTGAAAATTGTACAAACTATTGTTAATATCCACTTACCTCTGATACTTTCGCCAACTAATTAATGCCTTATTTGTTGGAACTCATATATCACTCATTGTTTCAGATATGGATTATTGTTTCCAATGCCAAGATGATCAATTTCCAAACAAGGACAGAGATCAATGCCTCCCCAAACGCCAACATTTTCTTTCCTACGCAGAACCTTTAGGGTTCGTTTTAGCTTCCTTAGCTCTGGTCTTTTCTCTGGTCACAGCTTGGATACTTGGCGTCTTCTCTAGGAATGGGGACACTCCCATTGTCAAAGCCAACAACCGGGACCTCACCTACACTCTGCTCACTTCCCTCTTGCTCTGCTTCCTCTGCTCCTTGCTGTTCATTGGCCAGCCTCACCCAGTGAGCTGCTCTTTACGACAAGCTGCTTTTGGCATCATCTTCTCCATTGCTGTGTCTTGTGTCTTGGCCAAAACCATCACGGTGGTTCTGGCTTTCATGGCCACCAAACCAGGATCCAGGATGAGGAAATGGGTGGGGAAATCTCTCACAAACTCGGTTCTTCTTGGCTGCTGCTCCGTTCAAACCAGCATTTGTGCTGCTTGGCTCTGTACGGCTCCTCCATTTCCAGATGTGGACATGAACTCTCTGGTGGAGGAGATCATTGTGGAATGCAACGAAGGTTCTGTCGCGATGTTTTATTCTGTCCTGGGTTATCTGGGATTCCTGGCCATGGTCAGCTTCACTATGGCTTTCCTGGCCAAGAGGTTGCCGGACAGTTTCAACGAAGCCAAGTTCATCACCTTCAGCATGTTGGTGTTCTGCAGCGTTTGGCTGTCCTTTGTTCCCTCTTATCTGAGCACCAAAGGAAAGCAGATGGTGGCTGTGGAGATCTTCTGCATCTTGGCCTCCAGCGCAGGTTTGCTGGGTTGTATCTTTTCCCCCAAATTGTACATCATTCTTCTGAGGCCTGACTTGAACAGCAAAGACCACTTAATTCTGAGGAGCAAATAGGAATCAGCTTGCGTAGATGCTTATTGTTTGCTGGCATTTATTGGAAGAAACCAGATAAAGTAATTCCTTTTATTTCTCAATTCGTATCCTTTTCATCTTTTTCATCCCTCGCTTATCATTGGCTATTTCTATACAGCATTTTTCACATATGAATCTGTGCTGAAAGTGGTCTGCAGAATAATCCAAATCTAAACACTGTAATGCATAAGAACACAGGAAGAGCCTAGTGGATCAGGCCCATAGCCAATCTCATCCAGCCTCCTGTTCTCACAGGGGCCACCCAGATGCCCCAAAGGGAAAGCTGCAAGCAGGATTCAACCACAAGAACACTTTCCCCTCCTTTGGTTTCCAGCAACTCGTATTCAGGAACATGGCTGCCTCCAACTGTGGCATCAGAGCTGAGCCATCCTGGCTAGGAGACATCAATAGTCCTCTCCTCTGTGAATTCGTCTAGGGCTCTGTTAAAGCCATCTCTTCTGGTGGCCATCCCTGCCCCCTGTGGGAGTGACTTCCATAGTTTAACCATGCACTTTATATACAACAACCATGCAAAATAAGACATGAAACCAATGGAATGTAACAGTGGTTAAAACATTAAATGAATAGATGATTAAAACAGTAATCATCAACGATGCACAGTTCAAGTATCTTGTGTATTTGTGCTTTGAATATAGAGCAATGTTCTCATGTGGGGATTTAGGAGGAATATGTTGAGTCTGAATTCCTTTTCTCTTGGCATGTTTTGAAACTTTTTGTCTTGTAGCCTTTGAAACAGCAAGTTAGTGGCAGCTGCTGCTCATGGGGACTATTAGGGAAGGAGAAGGCAAGGAGACCAACAGGAGGTGGAGCCAGAGTCAGTAAATAGACAGAACCACCACATGATTTGCTCAGGTCCTGCAGGTAGATTCGGGGAGGAAATATGGAAATTTTCAGAGTAGTGCCCCAATTACCCTACTACTCTCCACTGCACCTAGTACCTGTGACTATAAGTGCACACTTTGCAGACTGGATCTGTGAATAGCCCAGAGATATCCTGTAATGGTTTGAGGAGGATGACCTGCCTTGCATTGCATTGAGAAAGCGATGGCTGCTGTCATGGATCTATGGCACCATGGTTCAGTGTAGTGAATGGTTGTAGAATAATCCAGAAATCATCTGATCTGTCAGTCGCTATACTTATGAATAGCAGCAATATAACGTCAGATAGCGTTATTTTATGAAGCAGTCCTAAAGATAACTGTGATGCACATGGTTGAAATTTTAGTGGGGAAATCAGTTTAATATAGTAGGGTGCTAAAGGTGTATCCCTTCATGGAGAGAGATGGTCAGTGTGAAACATGTAACTTCTGCAGAGTCTATACTTTATATATTTATTTGAAAACTATATTATACATATATCTATTTATATGTAATCAAGGAAGGCTGCTGATCACAGAATGTTGCTGAAAAATCCTGTATAACATGGCAGAACAGTATGAACATTTTTTAATCCTTTCAATCATCATTCACGTGAAGATACATAGCCACATCCAGCTTGCTTCAGAAAATGAATTTGTCACATTTCCAAGTGGGACTTCAAAACAAGTGTTCAATATTTATTTCCCACTGGTGCTCATGCACCTAGAAATGCCACCTAAGACCCAGAATCTCTGACTTTATCTTCTCTCTGTAATGGTTTTCATTTCATCTATCAATCGCAGACACATCTGGCGATTTGGACGCAGGATTTTGCCCTGTGCCCATCCTCATGCTGCATCTATGACGTTGGGTCTGCACCTAGGTCTGGAAGTCAGAGCAGGCATCACCTGGATGGGCCAGTGGGACATGCGCTGGAATGCCTTTATCCCATAAGTTGAGCGAGAGATGAAGAGAATGACTTGGTCAACAGAAAAAGCATTGACTTTATCCTGGCAGAGGTTTCTGACCTCAAAAATTGTGAGAGGTGTGCCCAGGCCAACCTGCATATGTAATCAATAAAGCTGAGACCAATTTTTAACCCCATAAAATTGTTCTGTCAATCAAAAATACAAGATGCTTTAAAGAATGGCAAAAAGATTTATAAACTAGGTTTATATGGCATGTGAAGAAACCAAGAACAAAGTATAAATTATTGACTGATGCCGAAGAGAGAGGTGGATTCTCCTTATCAGATTTGAAATTATATTTTGAGGCGTCTTGTCTTTGCTGGTTAAAGGAATGGATATTGTTCAATCCAACTATGGATTGAAAAAGGATTTATAAAAATAGAGTTATGAAAGAGATGTAGAAGGGGGAGTCATTACATTAAGATCCACAGTGGGGGGAAGGGAAGTCAAAAGGGATTATATGTTTACGTATTTAATTAATTTGTTAAAGTAAAATAGAAAATAAAATTTATGTATAAAAAGAAATTAATCCAGTTCAACTCGTCACAGACAAAATCAGGATTGTTCTATGCTTAAAGAAGTGCCCCTGCTCAAATTCTCATCATATCTCTTACACCAACATTTACGAAGCAATTTACTTAAGAAGATGATCTTCCTTCCTTCCTTTCTCTATTTCTACTCATTAGTTGCTCCCTGTTGTTCAGCTCAGGCCTCCAAACAATAATATAACATTTGGGAGAAAAGATGCAACCCAGTAATCCAGCACTGGAGGCCAAGATGGAGAAGATCTCCACGGCCACCATGTATTTCCCTTTGGTGCTCAAGTAGGTTGGCACAAAGGACAACCAAACACTGCAAAACACAAGCATGCTGAAAGTGATAAATTTGGCTTCATTGAAACTGTCAGGTAATTTTCTGGCTAGAAAAGCCACAAAGAAACTGACAATGGCCAGGAAGCCCATATAGGCTAAGACACAATAAAACATGACAGCTGATCCCTCATTACATTCCAGTATGATTTCCCCATTCAGCGAGGACATGTTCCTGTCTGGGAATGGTGGGGAAGTAGTTAACCAAAAAATGCAAATTGCCGCTTGGATAAAGGAGCAGGAAAAGACAATAGCGTTTGCCAGCCCTTTCCCCACCCATTTTCTCATGCTGGATCCTGGTTTGGTGGCCACGAATGCCAGTACCACAGTGATGGTCTTTGCCAAGACAGAGGACAGGGCGACAGCAAAGACAATGCCAAAAGTCATCTGTCGCAGAAGGCAAAGAATCTTTTCAGGCTGTCCAATGAAGAGAAAAGAGCAGAGGAAACAAAGGAGGAGGGAGAGGAGGAGGATGTAGGTGAGGGTCCGGTTGTTGGCTTTGACGATGGGAGTATTGTTGTGCTTCACAAAGGTTCCAAGTACCAGAACTGTGACCAAAGAGAAAAACAAGGCCAAGACAATTAAGACGATCCCTAAATTTTCTTTGTAAGAGAGGTAATTTAAAACCTTGAGAATGCATTGAGTTTGGTATTTGTTGGGATATTCATCTTCTGGGCATTTGATACAAGCATCCATATCTGGAAAAAATGATTGAATCAGCATTTAAAATGGCAGGAAGTCAACTGATATGTATCCCAAACAGTCATGGTTGTCTTACATTGTATCTTATATACCAGGTACCAGATATAGTGGTACCTTGGGTTACAGACGCTTCAGGTTACATATGTTTCAGGTTACAGACTCCGCTAACCCAGAAATATTACCTCGGGTTAAGAACTTTGCTTCAGGATGAGAACAGAAATCGTGCTCCGGCGGTGCGGCAGCAGCAGGAGGCCCCATTAGCTAAAGTGGTGCTTCAGGTTAAGAACAGTTTCAGGTTAAGAACGGACCTCCGGAACGAATTAAGTACTTAACCTGAGGTACCACTGTATTGAATAGGTCCTATGGCTTCAGAAAGGGCCTTTGCAGTGTTTATGTCACTCCCTGGCCCAGGAAGCCACTTTCCTCTTTTTTATTCAGACAGGCATTTTGGCTATTAAATTCCAGATTTTATTATCCCTCCATCTTTTATGTATTTACTTTAATTTAATATTACATTGATGGGCTCCCTTTCACCCAAAGATCTAAAGAATTCTGTTTTGCAAACTGTCCTAATAAACATTTGTGGGATAGACGTTCTCCAAACAAATCTAATAAATATGCATGCTATGGAAATTTCTTGGCGTCATTTCCCTTACCCTTCTGGCTAGATATCATCCCTTCTGCACATGGAGCACAATCATAGCAGCAAAATTTCTCTCCTTCCCTCTTTTTCCTGCTGTAGCCAGGATAGCAGTGGTCATTGCACACAGAAACAGGCAGCACCTTAATTGTGTAAGCAATAAGAGATTGAGATCTTTTCACTTCCCTCCTCCTTCATATATGTGAGGGGAGACTAGCTGGCTCTGCTCCCTCAGCTGTACCCTTGAAAGCCCTTTCTGCAACCTCCCACTTGTTGGGGGCTTAGTGTATGCAGCTAGGGGTCTTCTCTGCTGAATTTCTGCTTGTGTTGGCCATGTCAATAGATTTGGAAGGCTGCAGGAATAGAGAAAGGCCCCTGCAGCAGGCACTGAGCCACCCAAATATGGAGGATGCCACAGAAAGCCAATGGAGGACTGGGTGCCAAATAGGCTCATCTTCACTATAACAATAAAATTATTCCAGCCATGTGAGGGTTAAACAACGGAAAGTGTCTGAGTGTCTTGGAAATAACTGTTCTGAAAATAGTGGGCTGTTGAAAGTGACTGATGGCATTGGAGAGTCCAGACATGATTTTGGAAAAGGAGTCAAGATGAGTTTGGAAAGGAACTTGAACCGCTTGACACAGCCTCCTTTGAAGATAAGTCAAGTTTTACAAACCATAATATTCTTTTCCAGCTCAGGCTGAAATGGGAGGCTGAAAAGAATTGTTGACTCTCTTTTAATATAATCAGGTATTTCCAGCTGTAACTCACCTGATTAAAAACTGGATGCCATATAATTTGGTCTTCATGAATGGTTAACTCTTTGCCTGGAGGAGCCTGCGGTTCTAGTCTCCCAACTTTGACTCTAACCACTGAGCCATTGGGGAATATCACCCAGTTTGTGATGTCAAAACCAGCCACTAATTCTCCATTGTCATCAAAATGCACAGTGTCGCCTACAGTGTTATTGAAGAAGATGTTACTCAGAAAGTGATGGACCTAGATTGGAAAAGCATATGAAGTCTTGAAATGATTTCATTGAGTGTCACAAAGGCTTATATCATACTTTTTTGTAAAAAAACCAACAAACTTCATTTTTGGTGACTTTATCTACCTGACATTCTAATCCTTCTGTTTGTCTCAATTTTAAACAGCCACTATTTTATAATATGAATGACCGTGATCCAAAATGAAATAGAAATACAGCTGCAAACATTTTTGGATTAAATGAATTATTCAAGCAGACAGTTCCTTTCACTGATGATTTACAGCTAGCTGGCTTTAAAAAGAAAAAGTGTTGGGTTGTAGTTACCTGCCATGGTTGCACATTTTGAAATACCAATTTCTCTCTTCCTGCCGTTCTTCTCCACCTGGAGCTGGATTCGTATAAGGCATTCAAAGCATGCGCCACAGCATAGACAGCATTGTAAACACTGTAGCTGTGGCCAGTCATGTGCATTTCAAACAGAATTCCAGGAAGGCTCTCCAGCTTCTCCTCCCCAATGCAGGTTTTCTTTTTATCCTCCTCCTTCTCCCTCACTTCAGAAACAGTTAATGAACAGTCAAATGCCTGTTCCCAGAAGTCTTGGATAAAGCCATCTCCTTTGGCCCAGGAAGGTCTTAACATCTGAATGAATCTTTGGAATCCTAATGGCTGATTTGAGTGAACGGTGAAGGATAGGGAACCATGGAAGGTCTGCATATCCCAGTTCTTCTGTATGGAGTGTGCTGCAAAATCCCAGTGGGATGTAGCAATCCACACTTTACCCACAGGTGAAATGCCAATTAAGGGTGCTACAAACAGCATCGTTACCAATACCTGAAAGCACGGGTGTTCTCCATAAATAAAAAATACACTGGGTTTTCTCTCAGACAAAGTAATATAACTTTCCAAGTGTTGGAAAGCATAGTCTATCATCTCTTCCACATAATTCCATTTTGGAATTCTTACTATGAGGGCATGACAGATGCCATTTTGGGAGAGGATTGGCACCATTGCCTGCAGAAACCTGTCTGCTTTGTCATCATCCACAGCAGCAAGTCCAACCCATGTCCATCCAAAATGCTGAAGCAACCACACAGCTCCCATTTGCTGGTGGGCTTCATTTGGGACCATCTGGTACAACAATGGTAACAGCAGTTTGACACCTTGCACTGGCCAAAATGATCCATAGGTGAGCTGAAATAAAACCTATACATATTGGAAGGGTTTAACAATTATTTCAAATCATAGAGTCCCAAGACAGAGCCCTGAAGCATCCCAGTTTGAATCCCTTCCAACTTTAATGGGGAACCATCAATGAGCATTCTTTGAGTACAGTTTTTTGATGTGGTCAGAATCCATCTGCCTATATGGTTAAATAGCATGTCACCCATTGGATAAACCAAAATGCCATGGACACTTCAATCAAAGAGTTTTCTGAAATCCAGATAGTGTGCCACAGTTGTGAAATCTCATTCACCCAGCTTACCTGTGGAGTCTTGTGGATTGCTGAAAAGATGGCCACGTTGGCCGAGATTTCAGAGATACACCCTCCAATGAGTGCTATCAGATTGTTCTGGTTGTCACACTTGAAGTTGGGGACAAACCTATGTTGTGTGGAAAGCAGGTTCATTGTCGCCTTATAGGTCATCCTGGCAGCATAATAGCTATTGAGGATGTGGAACCCTAGAGAAATATTGGATAAGATGTTGGGATTCTCGTTTATCTCCTTGACAGCAAATGCTAAGGCCAGGATGTGCTGATAATTCTTTGGGACTGAACTGTAAGGAGAGTTAAAGCTGTTTAATAAAGTAACAATCACATTAAAAGCACATTTTCACTCTTCCTCATCACTCAGCTGCATCTTCCAAGATTGATGTGTAGTTTTTAATTGCACAGGATTATAGACGGTACTATCAATCCATTTTATACAAGCGTAAGCTTTTCTAATACTTTTCCAGTGCGCTTAAACATTTGAAAGTAGGAAGACATGAACATTTGAAAGTTAGGGACAATATTTTCTTTAGAGGTAAATATGTATCTCACACATACTCTTTCAGAGAGTCAGGTTTATTAAGGGTCCTTCTCTAGTGCATTTTCCAGTGTGCCTCTAGTTACAGCAATAAACCCAACTTTGTTTCTTTGCAGGTTGGGAGAGAAAGATATGCAAATTAGATGTCAGAAAACAAGAGGAGAAAGAAACATTGTGTTATCTCTTTAGTAAAGGTAAAGGTACCCCTGACCGTTAGGTCCAGTCACGGATGATCCTGGGGTTGCGCACTCATCTCGTTCTATAGGCCAAGGGAGCTGGCATTTGTCCGCGGACAGTTTTTCCAGGTCATGTGGCCAGCATGACTAAGCCGCCTCTGGCCAGAGTGGTACCTATTTATCTACTTGCACTTTGACGTGCTTTCGAACTGCTAGGTTGGCAGGAGCAGGGACCGAGCAACGGAAGCTCACCCTGTTATGGGGATTCGAACTGCCAGCCTTCTGATCAGCAAGCCCAAGAGGCTCTGTGGTTTAGACCACAGCACCACCCACTCTTTACTATGTTATATCTTTACTCTTTACTATGGCGCTAAGAAATTGAAAATTAAAAACACCAGGAGTTCTGTGGTAAAAGTGAGTAGGGGTATAAACCACCAAGTGTTTTTTTCCTAGAGGAGGAAAAGAAAACAGAGGGACCATTCATTTTCAATTGGCTTCTGAAGGAATCTTACAAGTTGTATCAAAAATGATGTATAACAATTGCAGTCCCACATTTCTTACACTTCAAATTAAGCACAGCATTCCTTAATGACCTGCACCATGTGTGTGTGTGAGAGAGAGAGAGAGAGAGAGAGAGAGAGGAGAAAAGAAGAAGAGGAATACGAAGAAGAATACGAGTGTCTTACAAAGGATCGTCAATCATCGTTTGTGAAGGCTGCTCCATGAATGATGGGGTATTAGAGTGGAATAAGACTTGAGAAACAATCTCACCAATGAGAAGGTCTCCGGGCTGATAAAAACCATGAGGAATAGGGAGGGGATCCTCAAACATGCTGAAATTAATAAAATGTGTGTTGCATGCAGTATGACACAGCAGTACAAGAAGGAAAGCTACCACCAGCATGATCCTGTTCATAAAACTGCCCCTCCAAAGATGCAGTGCCATGTTTCTGAGTGTAACAATCTATGCAACTGCTATCAGTTTTGCTCCAGTCCCAATTGAACGGTGGGTGATATTGTTGCTACATAAATATACAGCACAGCTGGTTAGGGAAGCTATGCACTGGTACCCTAATAATAGCTCCTTGTTCATCAGTGTTTCCAAATAGTCTGCTTTTATCCTTTGACAGAGAGTATGAATTGCAATGCTGTTGTTGCTTTCTTCCTTTCAAAATTAAATGAAATGATAAAACATTCTGTTGGTGTGCAAAGATGCCAAAATTATAACCATGTGAATTCTCAATCTGTTTGCCCAGATGAACAGACAATACATTTCAGGGCATCTCTATGATTTCATACTGCTGAATAAGGTTAAGTTTTCCACAGGAAAAATATGTGGTGTGGAAGTCAGCAAGGAAGAGAAAGTACGAGGCACAAATATGATCATGGTATCACGATTTCTGGTTAGAAATCATGGTGGAATAACTTGGTAGAAGCCAAACCTAACATATAAAAATTTAGGGTAATAACAAAAAATGTCTGAGCCCTACCTGTTCCTAGATCCAATTCTAACAAACACAAGAGTTTTATACCTCTTTTCAAATGTTTATTCTTGCCCTTGCTCACTGGCTCTGGGTGCTGTTGCATCAGAGAGGGGAAAGCAGCAATTTTGACAATGATAGTGATTATCATCATGTGTTTATGCCTTTGAAGTTGCAACCAGCACGACAAGATTGCAGAAGGTGATTTTCCTGGATTTTGCAGCTATTATTATCTCTTAGTTGCCAGTGAAATTTTGCGCAATGTGTCTTGCCTCTGCCAAGAACGAGTTAAGTTCACATAAAGGTAATTCACATTTGGCATAAACCTCACTCTGGGCCCCATCGCACATGGGGCATCTTTACTTGGCAAAGTAGGGCAAGAGAGCCATGGGGGAGATGCGCTTGGACCTCCCTGTCTCCTTGTGAGATCTCACGGGGGAATGTCATCCAACAGGATGTTGCAAGAGGGAGGAAGGGGATGAGATCATTGGCTTGCAGCCATTTTGCCCCTAGTGAGCCCCCCCATCTCATAACTACTGTTGTGGAGGTGGGCGGAGATTAACAAAATCAATAGTCCTGGAAAAATGGGAATATCCCCTCACTCACCCAAGTTTTGGACATTCCACATCTTTCCGCAGCAGAGCTCCCCCCCCCCTTTTTGGCTTTTTATTTATATTTTTCAAATTTATACATTTCATTATTTTTACAATCAATTTAACATTTCAAAATCGGACTTCCCTCTCTTTCTGCAGTTCCTTCATATTTTTTTAATATCTTCTGCATATCCAAATTCACTTAACTTGCTCATTTAATTATCTACTGTAAATATATGGTCTTATAAAACTGCAGGTTATAAAAATAATCCTGCTGATGTTTTACAATTTATCTGTAAATATTCAATATCATCAGCAGAGTTTATTTCTCTTTGAGAAAAAGTAAGTCGCTCCCATAAATGTAAACTAAGCTTTCATCATAATAAAGAAAACTGTCACAAAATGACATAATGAGGGAAACTAAATGCAACAACATAAGGCAACTCTGAGGAGGAGGAGGAGGAGGAGGAGAAAGAAGAAGAAGAAGAAGAAGAAGAAGAAGAAGAAGAAGAAGAAGAAGAAGAAGAAGAAGAAGTTGAAGTTGGTCCCTCTTATCTGAAACTCAATGGAAAGCCCTGAAGGGAGGGGCTGATTCTGGAGCAGAACACACAAGCCCCTCCCACCTGATACCAAACACTCCACTATTTAAATTAGGCCCCAGTGTTTTTCTTAAAACTACTGGCTTGTGAGCTTGACATCGATACCAGGAAAGGTCCTAGAACAGATAATTCAACAGACAGTCTGTGAGCACTTACAAAAAATTGCTATGATTACTAAGACCTCACAGAGTATTTGTTGTGGGGGAGGAAGGGAAAGGAGAATGTTAGCCGCTTTGAGACTCCTTCGGGTGGTGATGAAGCGGGATATCAGATCCAAAGTCTTCTAAGAACCAGTGTGGATTTCTCAAAAATAAGTCATGTCAGATGAATCACATTTCCTTTTTTAAAGGAGTTACATGCTTGATGGATCAGGGGAATGCTGTGGACATAGTGTATCTTGATTTCAGTAAGGCTTGGGACAAAGTCTCTCTCTCTCTCCCCCCCGATATTCATGTGAGGAAGCTGGTAAAATGTGGGTTAAATAAGGGAACTGTTAGACAGCTGGTTAACTGACTGATATCATTTTGTTGCAGACAGGATAATGTCCCAGGGCACTTGTGCTCAAAAGAAGAAGAAGAAGAAGAGTTTGGATTTGATATCCCGCCTTTCACTCCCTTTAAGGAGTCTCAAAGCGGCTAACATTCTCCTTTCCCTTCCTCCCCCACAACAAACACTCTGTGAGGTGAGTGGGGCTGAGAGACTTCAGAGAAGTGTGACTGGCCCAAGGTCACCCAGCAGCTGCATGTGGAGGAGCGGAGACGTGAACCCGGTTCCCCAGATAACGAGACTACCGCTCTTAACCACTACACCATACTGGCGTAGTACGGAACTTTGTCAGTGGCAGTGATGGAAATAATTAAGCAATTCACCACTTCCCCGATTGTATCCTCACATTTTCTCCCAAAGGAGCTCCTTGGGGTTGCTCTGGATCTTTTTATTGTTTACTTATTAATTCTTGAATTATTTGTTTACTTGTTGATTCTTTAATTTCTAGGAACATGAGTATCCCAGATTTCTAATTACATACAAATAATTAAAATAGCAATAACAGACACCTAGAATTGCGAGCATGATTCAGACTTCTGGATTATTAAAACTGTCTTCTTATTAGCTGCTCCCTGCTGTTCAGCTCAGGCCTCAGTAAAACAATATAGCATTTGGGGGTAAAGATGCAGCCCAGCAACCCACAACTGGAGGCCAAGATGGAGAAGATCTCCACAGCCACCATGTATTTCCCCTTGGTGCTCAGGTAGGTTGGAACAAAGGAGAGCCACACACTGCAAAAGACCAACATGCTGAATGTGATGAATTTGGCTTCATTGAAACTGTCAGGCAACTTTCTAGCTAGGAAAGCCACCGTGAAGCTCACCATGGCCAGCCAACCCATGAATCCCAGGACACAATAAAACATGATAGTGGAGCCTTCATTACATTCTAGTATTATTTCTTCAGTCATTGAGTGCATGTCAACGTCTGGGAAAGGAGGAGAAGTGGCCAGCCATATGCTACAGATTGTGGCTTGAAGAAGGGAGCAGGAAAGAACAATTGGGGTGCCCAATGGCTTCCCTACCCACTTCCTCATTCGGGACCCTGGCTTGGTGGCCATGAAAGCTAGAACCACAATGGCAGTTTTGGCCAATATGCAAGAAACTGCCACTGAGAAGATCATGCCAAAAGCAGTTTGTCGAAGGAGGCAGGTGACTTCCTCAGGCTGGCCAATGAAGAGCAGAGCACAAAGGAAGGAGAGCAGGAGGAAAAGGAGGAGAATATAAGTTAGATCACGGTTGTTACGAAAGCCAGATTTTTGCAGGGAAAAGAATGAGTGATCAGTCTGACAGAGCCCTTGGTGTAAGGCCAAGCTCTGAACATCACAGGAGATATTAATAGTATCTGCAAGTCTTGATCCATAGTTTTCATGCAGCTACTGGAACTCCCCAGAGAGTCAATGGAATAATCATGATTTCTTTGATAATTACAGGAGACTTCTCAGCTTCTCTGTGATTAAGGGGTGGGGAGCATGTTGATCACATCACAGCCAAAGTCTCAGCTGGTCCTCCTTAGTAGGGAGAGCAATAAGAGTTTATGGAGAGTCAGAATAAAAGAGAAAACTACATAATAAGAAAATATAAAGTAAAAGAATAACTGCTGTTCAGCTTTCCATTACATTAATTAACACCATATGGACAGACCATAAATTTCAGTGGAGAGCCAGTGTGATAGAATGGTTAGAGTGTTGGACTAGGACACGGGAGATCTGGGTTCGAATCCCCACTTAGCCATGAAGCTCACTGGGTGACCTTGGGAAGATCACAGCCTCTGAGCCTAACCTCCCTCAGAGCGTTGTTGTGAGGATGACATGGGAGGAGGAGAACCATGGTATATAAATGTAATAAATAGACAAACATACAGGAATCAAGTTTAGATTTAGAAATCTGTGAATTTAGTGATTTAGAATCTTTCTCTATGAGCTTTAAAATGCTTAAAACACTCCTATAACAATCAATTCTGACCAAGTTACAGTGGAACTTCTGGTTACGAAACACCCTCCTTGTGAACACTTCGGGTTACAAGCTCCGCTGTCCCGGAAGTAGGTGCCCCTGGTAGTGAATTTTCCCCAGGATGTGAGATGAAGTCGCGTGCTGGCGGTGCATGCGCAGCGGGAGGCCCCATCAGCGAAAGTGCGCCTCATTTTAAGAATGGTTTCAGGATAAGAACGGACCTCTGGAACAAATTAAATTAGTAACCGGAGGTGCCACTGTATGTCCAAAGGGGGAATGCTATAGTAGTCTTCATTTCATGAATATTCTTGATTCTACTTTCTTGGGCTAAAAATTGTAGGTTGTGACATATGTGGGCCACAGGTGACCTGGGGATGGGGCAGCAAACCTCTCCATCATCCAATAGCACAGAGACACCAGAGAACCCATTTTCCCCACATGAATAATCAGCTGGTCCTTGGGGCTGAAACTCAGCAAACATGGTGCTCTGCAAGCCCCTGCTATCAGCTGATCTTTGGGGCCTCACAGTGCTGCATATGGAGCTACGCAAAGCCCCCCAAGAGCTCATTTGTAGGCAGATGAGTACCATCAGGTAACAAATGTAATTCAATTGTTTTGAAGCCCCACTTGGAAATGTGACTTCACATTGTGAAGTCAGCTGGGCATGTAGATACATGTGTAGATACATATGCAAGGCCCCCAAGAGCTGCTTGTTGGGGTTTCCATAGCTTCATGAACACAAATTGCAAGCCTGATCTATGAACTATCATCAGCAGCACTTGTAAAGCCCTTTGCACGGGCTTTTGTAGGTTCTCCTGACAGCTGAAACGTTCTTCAGTCCAGCCACTCTGTATCTGTTCTATGTGGAGAAGATAAACTCAGAGAATCTGGGTCTCATTTGTAGGCAGATGAGGGCCAGTGGGTAACAAATGTCATTCAACATCTTAATTGTCCATGATGTTCTGCCATGTTATACAGGCTTTTGCAGCTACAATACACCATGAGATCAGCAGCCTTTCCTGATTACATATAAATAAATACAGTATAGCTTTTACCTATATATAAAGTATAGCCTTGGCAGAAGTTACGTGTTTCACACTGATGATCTCTCCCCATGAAGGGATATACCTTTAGCACCCAATGAATGGAAGATCAGTGTAATGACAGGATAACAAAGTGACAGAACAGCTTTATGGGGTTAAAAATTGGTCTCAGCTTTATTGATTACAGATGTAGGTTGGGAAGGAAAAAGGTTAAAAGAATAAGAGTTGAAAAATACAAGGAATTACTTTCCCTGGTTTTCATTTAATAAATGCCAGCAAACAATGCACTAATTAAAACCATCAACACAAGTTGTTTCCTATTTGCTCCTCAGAATTAAGTGGTCTTTGCTGTTCAAGTCAGGCCTGAGAATAATTATATATAATTTGGGGGCAAAGATACAACCCAGCAAACCTGCGCTGGAGGCCAAGATGCAAAAGACCTCCACAGCCACCATCTGCTTTCCTTTGGTGCTCAGATAAGAGGGAACAAAGGACAGCCAAACGCTGCAGAACACCAACATACTGAAGGTGATGAACTTGGCTTCGTTGAAACTGTCCGGCAACCTCTTGGCCAGGAAAGCCATAGTGAAGCTGACCATGGCCAGGAATCCCAGATAACCCAGGACAGAATAAAACATCGCGACAGAGCCTTCGTTGCATTCCACAATGGTTTCCTCCACCAGAGAGTTCGTGTCCACATCTGGGAATGGAGGAGCCGTACAGAGCCAAGCAGCACAAATGCTGGTTTGAACGGAGCAGCCACCAAGAAGAACCGAGTTTGTGAGAGATTTCCCCACCCATTTCCTCATCCTGGATCCTGGTTTGGTGGCCATGAAAGCCAGAACCACCGTGATGGTTTTGGCCAAGACACAAGACACAGCAATGGAGAAGATGATGCCAAAAGCAGCTTGTCGTAAAGAGCAGCTCACTGGGTGAGGCTGGCCAATGAAGAGCAAGGAGCAGAGGAAGCAGAGCAAGAGGGCAAGGAGCAGAGTGTAGGTGAGGTCCCGGTTGTTGGCTTTGACAATGGGAGTGTCCCCATTCCTAGAGAAGACGCCAAGTATCCAAGCTGTGACCAGAGAAAAGACCAGAGCTAAGGAAGCTAAAACGAACCCTAAAGGTTCTGCGTAGGAAAGAAAATGTTGGCGTTTGGGGAGGCATTGATCTCTGTCCTTGTTTGGAAATTGGTCATCTTGGCATTGGAAACAATCATCCATATCTGAAGAAAATGAAAATGAAATGAGTGATATATGAGTTCCAACAAATAAGACGTTAATTAGTTGGAAAAGAGTATCAGAGATAAGTGAATATTAAAACCAGTTTGTACAATCTCATGCCATTATGCATAATCCACAATGGGGTCTATGTTTTGATGGGCCTAAGGTGCATGGGTTTTTCATCTACTCTGTCCTTCATCTGGAGTTAGTGATCAGGAACATGGCCTTTGGTTGTGCCCTTAGTTGAGTTGGTCACACCCAGAGAGATCTTCATGGTGATGGAGGCTTCTTGAGAACAGCCTCTTTGGACTCAGAGGCTGGGCTGAGGACAGTTCTGGGTAGGGAGATCATTTCATGCTTTTTTCTGGCTCACACACCTAAAACTATCCATTCCTAACAATGTAGCATGTGGGAAGCAGGCAGATAACAGCAGACATATTCCACACCTATTTCCTCAGATCTCACTTGCAAAAGTTCTGGATTTAGTTTCCCCAACTATCTCTTTTTTCTTCCAGATATCAGTGCAGCTGCTCTTCTTTTTAGGAGTACTGAACTGCTAATAGAGGGAAAGAGTTGAAATAGATAATAGGAAGCATTATACAAAATAGCAGGTGATGTCTCCTACCTGTTTGATTCGAAATCATCCCATTTGGACACAAAGCACAATCATAGCAACAAAATGGCAGCCCCTCCTTCTTTTTCCTGCTGTCGCCTGGCTGGCAGCGATCATTACACAAGGCAAGGGGCAGCACCTAGCCATAAAAAGAGGAGAAGATGTAGCTCTCTTGTGCCTTGTGAACAACACAGTTTTAACCAAAGGGAAGAAATCAGCTGACTGGTTGACATTATTCCAGAAAGGTGTGTTGTATAAATAAACAAACTGAAGGAATATTGAATTTTTAATCTTCATAAAGATGGATGATGGAGAGAGGCCAGGGAAATAAACAGACTTTGAAATACAGGGAGTTGACAAAGAAGGCAAAATAGGAAGCACATACATTAGCTTCAGAGAAGCACCACAAGAGAATAAATCTTCTTTCAAAACAAATGGGTAACTTAGCCTTCTCTTGTCTTCTGAGATGTAAATCTCACTTGGGTCAGCATGATTTACTCCTACATTCATGCGCAAAGCATTAAAATGTTATACTGAATTCCTATATATCAGGGATGTGGCCACCTCAGGAGAAGAGAAGACTCCCTGGAAAAGACCCTGGTGTTGGGAAAGATGGAGGGCACAAGGAGAAGGGGACGACAGAGGATGAGATGGTTGGATGGTGTTCTTGAAGCTACCAGCATGAGTTTGATCAAACTGTGGCAGGCAGTGGAGGACAGAAGTGCCTGGCATGCTCTGGTCCACGGGGTCATGAAGAGTCGGACACGACTAAACGACTAAACAACAACAACATTACATTATGTACTTTTAAACCAGAACACTAAAGGAGAAAAGATAGACTTCTCATCTCATATATGAGGGAAAATAACGTGCTAGACAAGGGTTATACGTCAACAATTTGCTTATAAATGATAAAGAATGTCTACAGTAACCTTATTATTTGTATTCTTTATAACTATACCTCATTTTAAAAAATCCAGTGGTCCCACCTGATTAAACAATCTGTGCCATGTGATGGCTTCCTCATCCATGCTGAAGTCTACATTTTGTGAATCTTGTGGAACTATCTTTCCTACTTTTACTCGGGAGAAGGTTTGGTTTGGAAAAGTAACCCAGTTAATAATATCAAATCCACCTGCTAATTCCCCCTTCTCATCAAATGACACTAAGTCACCAGCACTGTTGTTGAAGGAGATACTCCTCAAGAACGAGTGCAGCTAGACAGAAGAAAACAAAGGCAAGGTTTTTTAAAAAAAATACAAAGGAGAAATATCTATCAATATATTTCACACATTGGTAAGTTGTCAAAAACTGTGCAGCCTACAAAATTTGAAGTATTTCTAGCAAGTACAGCTGGGCTGCCCTTGCCTGAGGGTTCAGCTCTGGGGTCCGTGTGCTAAGGCAAAATGGTGCCGTGTCAGGAAGCCCTAGAACTGCCCCTCCTGCAAGGTGGGTGTGCAGGGAGAAGGGGACAAAGAAATGGAGAGAAGCTCATGGTGGGTTTTCCCTGCTCTCCTTCTTTTGTTTGTTTGCTTGTTTATTTACTTTTCCCCATCCAAGAGATGCTTCCACATGTCTTGACAGCCCATGTTCCTAGAGAGGCAGGGAAAGGGCACAGAGTGCCATAACTCCTTCAACTACTCCTGCAAATGGAAGGGAAGTACAGGTCCTATCTTGATTGTGGCTCCTTCAGCTTGAAGAAAAGGGAAAACAGTTAAGGATTGAAAAGAATGTGGGGATTGTTGTAGAGGAAAGGTAAAAGCTGTAAGAGGTTGTGTGTAAATTATGTCTCTGTGTTTGTGTGTATTCATCCTATGGACTGTGTGTCATCGCCCATTAGCTTAGCCCCAAGCAATCTTTGTTCTGAACAGGAAATCTTACCTGCCAAGGTTGCAATTTTGGAGGATCGAGCCCACCTCTGTCTGCCATCATTCTGCTTTTCGGCCTGGATGAGTGCATCTGATGTAAAGTATGTGCAATGGCATAAACCGCATTATAGATACTGTAACTTTGGCCAGTCATGGTCATTTCAAAGATATGCGCAGGAAGGCTCTCCAGACTCTCATGGCCAGTGCAGGTCTTTGTGTTTTCATTGCTCTCATTGGAAGCAGAAAATAAGCAATTGAATGCCCGTTGCCAAAAAGCCTGGAGGAACCCATCTCCCTTTGGAGAGTTGGGGTTCAGGGTCTGAAGGAATTCTTTAAATCCCTGGACTTTATCTGTGTGAATTGCAAAAGACAAGGCACCATCAAAGACTTGTATATCGTAATACCTTTGCATTGTTTCTGAAGAGAAAGCCCACTGGGCTGTCAAAATCCACACGGTGCCTGTAGACTTCTCTGCAATATCTTCAGCTAATGCAAAGAAATATTGCATCCATTTCACAACAGTAATGGTCTCAGGTTCTGCACACAGAACTAATATGTTAACGTCTGAGGCCATCAGGAATGAGGACTTGGCCCGAATGAGTTCCAAGAAACTGATATCAACTATGCCCTGAGATACGGCTGGTAGTTTTTCACTGAAAGCTGTACAGACTCCATGCTGGGAAAGCATTGGCACTAAGCTTTGCATAAAGGTCTCTCCATTTTCATCATCGGATGCCACAATTCCTACCCATGTCCATTGGAAATGTAGAAGTAGCAGGACAATCCCTGCATATTGATATTTCTCATTGGGCAACGTTCGGTAGAAGGTCTGGGGCTGCAACTCTGGGCTTCTCCCTGGAGCTAATACACAGTAAGCAATCTGGAGGAAGAAATCAATCCCAGAATTGGAGAGTTAGAGCAAATGGTTATGGTTCATCCCAAGTATCTGCTTACAGAGAAAAACTCATGAGAATTTCTTGACTCCATTTATGGATGCATGTTGATTTCACAAGAACATTATGCATATCTCCAGCAGTTCTTGCCCTGTTCCAATGTCCCTGCTGCTTCCCAGTGACACATGGGAGACGAAGTCAGGCAAGCACCAAAGCCCCTCTCCTCCAACCTCTACTGCATAGCTCTCCCACGTGATTTTGTAATAGCTTTGTATTATTATTTTTTAACCTCCTTGCTCAGAAAAATGAACCAAAACAAAAGGAAGTATTAAAAACCAGGAAGATAAAGATTGTACCAGAGGCAGAAGAGCTTGACAGTCCCCACACTTACTATACCTGTGGAATCTTGTAGATGCTTAAGACAGTAGCCATGTGGAGAGAGATGTCAGAGTCAAGTCCCCCAATAAAAGCTATCTTTTCTTTTTTCTTGTCACATATGAAGTTGGGGACAATCCTTTCTGTGGTGGACAGAAGTTTCAGGGTGTTCTGATAAGTCATCCTTGCATTGATGTAGCTGTCATAGACGTGGAACCCAAAGGTCATATTCGGTATGATATTAGGGTTCTTGTTTATCTCTTTCACAGCAAACACCAGGGAGAGGGTATTCTGGTAGTACTTCAGTACTTCACTAAAAAAGAGTTATACTGTGTGTCAGAGGTATTCTCCTCCTCTCCCTGTTATGCAAATTGGTAACTTCCTGGTTGTCGCTGGCAAATCTCAAAATATTAAACATATATGCATTGTGTCTCTTGACAGTATTCAGTCAGCTTTAAGAACATTGCATCTAAAAAACGTTTAATTTTGTGCATAACATTCATATCCTGAAATACATATAAGTAAATTAATCTCTGATCTGCAGGTGTACCACTCGTGCCTAAAATTATGGGTCTTCACAGGTGGCTAAAACAAACAGCCATTCCTACTATGTTAATTTTGCGAAGGAGGACATGGTTGCCACATCCTTCTCTTAATTCCTTATTTCCTTTAGGCAACCAACAGACCCTCACTGGATGAGAAGTTGCCAAGTCAGAAATTCTGACTGGTGCCTCTCAGATAGTTAGTGCTTGGTGTAGGTGGGGAGTAGAAACCAGAGCACATTGGATGGAACAGGATATATTCTTTCACAGTAACGGAGTTTCCACATTTCCCTCCTTCAGATAAAATTATGGCTGTACAACAAATACTTTAGCCAATGTTAATCATACTCAGAGAAGGCCCCTTAGGATTAATAGATCAAACTTAGATGTATTAATTTCAATGGGTCTACTCTACATATAACTCACTTTCGATACTTTGTTTTGCAAAACCAAGTTTGCAACTGCTGTTTTTATTACCCAATATGGTTTACATTGCAAAGCAGAGAATATAACCCAAAATCTATGATATTCAGGTGTCACAGCTTCTGTGATGGCCAGATTAAATGATTGTGAATGTGAGGATCAAGCTTTGCTGCAAAGGAAAACCAGACGTTAATGGTGTGAAAGGAAACAAAGAGGGAGGATGAGGATGAAGTTGGGAGAAAGCGGTGAGAGCCATGGGATCAGGTGATGAGAAAGCAGAACAGGCAGAAGATAGAGGCATCATGAAGTGGAATCAAGCAACAAAGAAGGTGACCAGATCACAATGTAAAGAGAAGAAAATAGATGTTTAACATTCCTACTCGAAGAAAGCCACATGGAAAATTGTTCTGAGGATGCCATTGTATGTTTGGTGTAATTGCAGCATACGTGAGCTCACCAAGAGTACACTATAAAGGATATGGTTTTTTACTTACAAAAGTTCATCTATAAGCTTTGTGTTTGGGTGCTCATGGAAATCTTTTTCTTCAAATACAAAGCCAAAATAATTAGCAATTCCTCCAATGACTAGGTCCCCTCTCTGATAATTCTGGTATGGAAGCTGGAAAGGCTCCATCATGGTGCATCTAGCAGAGTGGTCCTTGCTCTCAGTTGGAGGCAACTGCAGCCACAGGAAGAGAAGGATCTGCAGCAGGAATGTTCCTACCATCTTGGGGCCAACGGGGGTGCTGAAAGTCAGATTTCTATCTCATCTGCCTTAAACTGAATTGCAAGAACTTTCAGTTAATGATTTGGGTTATTTTGATAAAGGGGAAAAGCCAAAGATAGGATGCATGAAGACTTGCATGTTTAGAATTTTTCATCGGGACTCTAAATGACACAGGATTTATTTTTATATACACTTTCACACTCTGACATTGATTGTGTTCATGGCCTGATAAAATGTACATGGGATTTTGCAAGATGGGTGATAAAGCCCAGCAATTTGAGATAATTACTGGTTCCAAAGTTATCTCCTTAGAGCAATGAGCTCTGTGACTTCTAGTAAGATCAAAATAATAATGCATATTTATTATTGAGTAGTGCTCTTATAATTGCGAGTGCCCCAGGCAAGCAAGCAGTCCAGCTGCAAACTGGTGGCCTGAAGGGAGCTTCCTAGTTTCCCCAACACTCTTCCTCAATCACACCTGCACCATTTTCCCCCAGCTGTACATGTGTCACCAATGAAGACATGATTTTCAGCATTTTAGACCCCAAGGATGCTACTTTGTACACCAGTTAAGGGGAGGGAGGAAATAGTTAGATTAATACAGATTCCAGTTGCAGGCGCAATACAGAGTGTTACATTTCCTTACAAAAGGCAGAAATGGTTAGTGTTGTGCTGTGGCCAGAGTGTACCTTGATTTCAGTAAAGCTTGTGAAGAAACTGGGGAACTTTGGTTTGAATGAGGGAACTGTTAGGTAGATTGGTAGCTGGTTGACTGACCGAACCCATTTTGTTGCAGACAGGGTCATGTCCTGGCCAGTTGTGCTCAAAAGCATTGCCACAGAATCAGTAATCAATTCACCACTGCCATAATTGTGTCCTCACAATTTCTCCCAAAGGAGCTCTTTGGGGTTGCTCCAAATCTTTTTTATTGTTTACTTGTTAATTCTTTTATTATTTGTTTACTTGTTGATTCTTTAATTTCTATGGATATGAGTACTTGGACTACTGCAATGCGCTCTATGTGGGGCTACCTTTGAAGGTGACCCGGAAACTACAACTAATCCAGAACGCAGCAGCCAGACTGGTGACTGGGAGCGGCTGCCGAGACCATATAACACCGGTCTTGAAAGACCTGCATTGGCTCCCAGTACATTTCTGAGCACAATTCAAAGTGTTTGTGCTGACCTTTAAAGCCCTAAATGGCCTTGGTCCAGTATAGCTGAAGGAGTGTCTCCACCCCCATCGTTCTACCCGGACACTGAGGTCCAGCACCGAGGGCCTTCTGGTGGTTCCCTCACTGTGAGAAGCCAAGTTACAGGGAACCAGGCAGAGGGCCTTCTCAGTAGTGGCACCCTCCCTGTGGAGATGTCAAAGCGATCAACTACCAGACTTTTAGAAGACAGCCCTGTTTAGGGAAGCTTTTAATGTTTGATGTATCACAGTATTTTAATATTCTTTTGGAAGCCGCCAAGAGTGGTTGGGGAAGCCCAGCCAGATGGGCGGGGTATAAATAATAAAATATTATTATTATTATTATTATTATTATTATTATTATTATTATTATTATCCCAGATTTCTAATTACATACATGTAAATAAAACAGCAATAACAGACACCCAGAATTGCGAGCATGATTCAGACTTCTGGATTATTTAAAACTGTCTTCTTATTAGCTGCTCCCTGCTGTTCAGCTCAGGCCTCAGTAAAATAACATAGCATTTGGGGGTAAAGATGCAGCCCAGTAACCCAAAACTGGAGGTCAAGATGGAGAAGATCTCCACAGCCACCATGTATTTGCCCTTGGTGCTCAAGTAGGTTGGAACAAAGGAGAGCCACACACTGCAAAAGACCAACATGCTGAAGGTGATGAATTTGGCTTCATTGAAACTGTCAGGCAACTTTCTAGCTAGGAAAGCCACCGTGAAGCTCACAGTGGCCAGCCAACCCATGAATCCCAGGACACAATAAAACATGACAGTGGAGCCTTCGTTACATTCTAGTATTATTTCTTCAGTCATTGAGTCCATGTCAATGTCTGGGAAAGGAGGAGAAGTGGCCAGCCATATGCTACAGATTGTGGCTTGAATAAGGGAGCAGGAAAGAACAATGGAGCTGGCCAATGGTTTCCCCAGCCATTTCCTCATGCTGGACCCTGGCTTGGTGGCCATGAAAGCCAGAACCACAATGGCAGTTTTGGCCAATATGCAAGAAATTGCCACTGAGAAGATCATGCCAAAAGCAGTTTGTCGAAGGAGGCAGGTGGCTTCCTCAGGCTGGCCAATGAAGAGCAGAGCACAAAGGAAGGAGAGCAGGAGGAAAAGGAGGAGAATATAAGTTAGGTTGCGGTTGTTGGCTTTAACTATGGGAGTATCGCTGTGCTTTGTGAATATTTGAAGCACCAAAGCTGTGATGAAGGAAAAGAAGAGGGCCAACGTGGCCAAACTGATCCCCAACGGTTCTCCATAAGACAAGTATGTTTTGTCTTTCGGGAGGCAGCCATCCTGTTCATTGTTTGCATATTGATCTCCAGGGCATTCGACACAGTCGTCCATGTCTGAAAATGAAAAAGGAAGAAACAAATCTTATTTTTTTAAAAGGTCTTCTTTCCCCAAATTGGCACCGTGCATCTAAGAGATGCCAGAATATATATTTGCTACTTCCATACTGTTTTCCCACTAGAGAAAGGAGCTTCTGATGCGCAGGTAAAATTAAAGCGTGTGATGCATTCCTTACCCTCCTTGTTTGATATCTTCCCTTCTGGACACGGAAGGCAATCATAGCAGCAGAATGGCTTTCCTTCCTTCTTGTTCTTTCTATAACCTACACGACAATTTTCATTACACAGAGAAGTGGGTTGTGCCTGTTCATAAATGAAAGAAGGAAATTGTTTGGGACTTATCGTCAAATAGTAAAAATGACTGTTAAGCAATAGCTTCCTATAGGTTTTTTGTTTTATCTGAAGATGATCTTAAATCTTGCTCTAATTGTAGCATTGGAACTTCTATCATTACTCCAGTACATTTGCCTTTATGATAACCATATTGGTAAGTATTTGAACTTCCTCAGAGATTAGCATGCCAATCTCTTATCAAATTAGAAAATGTTCAGGTGAAAGCTTATTGGGTCACTATCTCATATAGAAATCGATGAATTATTTCTGACTTATACTTGCAATAGAAATTATTGAAATTCTGTCCCATCCTGGTAGTCTAACCACTGTTCCTTTAGCTTGGAACCTGCGAATTATGCTTCCAATGGTTTCTCTGGCAACATTCAGTGCTTTGCTTTCTTTTTGTATACTTGTATCTTTTTTGTGAAGGGTGATGATCTCTTCTCTTATCTTCTTGGACCATTTTCCTGACTTAGAAATATGGCTAACATACAGCAACATTTGACACTAAACAAACCCTTTTGCCAGTTCAGGTAGTTCATATATTACAGCTCAAGCACACCTGAAGCCCTTGATTAGTTGCATCAGGTGTGCTTGAGACTACACCTGTTGTATTTGTGCTGTTGTGATGGATTCTATTCTGGGGGTGGATAACAGTGAGACTGGAGAAGCCAGTATGAGTTGCATTTTCAGCTGAATTTGGGGAAACCACTTGAAGCATCCATTGAGTTGAGCAACTTTTGCAAACAGCTGAAATTCTGTAACCTAACCCTAACCCTAACCCTAACCCTAAATTTCTGTAAATTTTGATAATAATCCTGATTTGCAATGGGGGTTGAATAACTTTGATTGCAGCTGTAATTGTTTGCTTTTTATGGATTCTTGCAGTGCTCTTTGCTTGCAGAGTTACCGTATATTTTGCTCTATAAGACTCACTTTTGCCCTCCTAAAAAGTAAGGGGAAATGTGTGTGCGTTCATCACCTGCATGTGTGTTAAAATTTACTTTTGCAGAGCCAGGTGCTAAAAATAATAGTTTGTACCTGGGGTTTCTGTGAACATTCACTGTTAATCATTTAGCTCAGCAGCCAATGTAAGGGATTGTGTTTTGTATGTTTACCATAATGCTGCAAACCAATGAGAAGGTTAAAATAATGAATTGACTGTGCCTGGAGTAGTTGTGGGGTACAAATTAGGGCTGTGGAACAGATTTGGCCAAATCCCAAGTGGAATTGGGCTGATCCGAAACTGAATCTGGTTTGATTCTGAGGGAAAGGCAGGCAGTATCTGCAAAGAGCAGCACAGAGCTCTTTGCAACAGAGCTTTCTAATAGCGCCACACTGCACATTGGATATGTGTGCCTGTTCCAAGCAGAGGAACACATGAGTGCAGTCAAATTGAGCAGGATTGAGCCTGCTAATGAATAGAGGGTCCAATCCTGCTGTCTTCTTCACCAGGGGGTACCTAGAAAGATTAAATCTTTCTGCTTTTGACCATATTGTCTGAAAGTGGTTGATTTTGCCCCAGGTATTCCCTGGCCCAGCCCCAGAATGGTTTGGGGGCCTGAGAATGAAGGAAGGAACAATAACAATATGTATATACTAATTAAAAGACATACTGGGCTTCCTCAAATTACATTGACTAGTGACACTTTCTTTATAGTTGAGAAACTTCTGCAAATAGACATAGAAACAAGATAGCTTTCCTTTTATCAGTGCTGCAGCCTGATATTTCCTTCACAGATTAAGTCTGATTCTGATAATTGATGATTCAATGTGTTGAAATGAGGCAGTTTTGGGACACTGAGCAAAAAACTAGAGAAAATCCTGAATAAATTCTTACCTGGTTGAACCAGTTGGGCCACATGATACCATCATCATGAATGGTTAACCTCTTTTCTGGGGGAGCTTGTGGGTCCATTGTTCCAACTTTGACTCTCAGAAATGACTGATTTGGGAATGTGACCCAATTTATTACATCCAATCCAGCTACTAATTTCACATTTTGGTCAAAGGAAACTTCTTCCCCAACACTATTATTAAATGAAACACTTCCCAGAAAGTGGTGGAGCTAAGTTTGAAGAGGAAAAAAGCAAATGATGAAGATGCCAAATATAATTAAATATTAGAAATATTTGTACAAATAGAGTGCTTATCTTCAGCATTTAAGAGGTATAGTTCATGGTCTCTTTAAAAGATGTATGCTAGTGTCTTTATTTCTCTGTTTTTAATGAGTCTCTTCTTCAAAAATGGATGGAGCTAAAAAGGAAAAAGGAATTAATGAGCTGTGCTATTTTCTGGAAAAAGAGGTCTGGAACTCACCACAAACACCTCCCTCGTTCCCTTGGAACGGCAATGGAGCCCCCCTGAGAGGGGAGAGAACTGAGTTCCAGCGAGTTCTCGCTGAAAAAAGACCTGTTCATGAGGATATACAAAAGAGTGTCATTGTAGAACACAATATTCATTTAAATGTTTTGTGAAGGCTAATTTCAATTGTAGCAATGATCATTGTGGAGGTAAGATGTAGTTCTTTTAAGAATTAAAGTAAGTCTTGGCCTAAATTTCAGGCCAAGACTTACTGTAGTGACCGAAAACCCAAAAGTGAGTTTATCAAGGACATTAGAAATAATCCAAGACTTTGAAAAGGGAGTGGGATTTAAACTTAATAGCTCGAAAACAAAACTCCTGGTTAAAAACTTAACAATACAACAAAGAGAAGATTTGGAAAAAAAATCTTGAATCTAAAGATCTGTCAAAAAGTAGAGTTCTTGGAAATATGGATAACCTCAAAAATTATCTATATATTTCTAGAGCTTTATATAAAATCATGGACTGAAATCAAGGGAAACCTAGATATATGTAGTAGAGTGAAAATGTGTTTTGGGGGAATGATATCCACCATAAAAATGAATGTGCTACCAACAATACTCCTTTTGTTTCAAACAATTCCTGTAATGGCAGCCTTCAAAAATGGCAGAGACATTTCAAAATACATCTGGCAGGGAAAGAGACCAAGGATCAATCATAAACTCCTAATTGATATCAAGGAAAGGGGGGCTTCTCTCTGCTGGATCTTAAATTATACTACGAGGCAGCCTGCCTAACTTGGATTAGAGAGCAGTATACATTAGAAGATTCTGACCTATTAGATTTGAAGGGCTAAGGCAATCGGTATGGTTGGCACACTTATTTATCATATGATAAAGTAAAGATTCACAAGAACTTCCTAAACCATATCATAAGAAAATCTCTGTATTCAGTTTGGACAAGATACAGAGATCTCTTGGAACCTAAAACACCTGGTGGATATCCCCCCTAGAGGCAAATACTGTGAAAAAGAAAAATATGAAACAGATTTGGCCCACATATAAGGTACTATTTTAAAAAGCCATTTCCCATTCCTGGGGAGATGACATTGTGGGCTGGGAGCCAGCCCTTCCCACGTGCACAGGGTGAGATAGCCCTTGCGCCATTGGAAGGTCCTTGTCTACGTCATCCTTAGGTCATCCAATCCTGATGGTCTGGGGGCGTGGCACGGACTATTTAAACTGCCTGTGGCCGAGGACTCGTCCTGTTTTCTCCCTGCCTCCCTCCCTTACCTTAGGCTCTTTATTTCTTGACCTTGCTGTGGACCTCGGTTGATCGCCTTGTTTGTCCAAAGGGCCTGGTCGGAATTTCCCCCCACTTGACAAATTGGCATTGGCCATTTGGTTTTTTGCTTACCTCGTAGCAAATTGTCACAACTTTGTAAGGTTTGGCAGTTAGGCATTGGAGTATTAGGTTGAAGGTGAGGGGAAGTAGTAGCCATCACCTACCCCTCCTAATTCAAGGGTATTCCTTTAAAGGAATCTGGGGGCATGGCACGACGGCATGGCGTGGTCTCTGTTCAAAGCCCCGGACAGGGGGCTAGGGCCATGGCATGAACCCTAGCGATGACCCTGGGAGAGTTCCTCGTTGATGTGCATCAGCAGGGCTCCCCTTACTGGTGGTTATCCCTTCCAAGACTCCTGCAGATGTGCAGGAGTTAGATATAGTTGTGTGGTTTCCCATGCCTAAGCCAATGCCACTCACATTCCGTAACCAATAAAGTTGTGGCCTTTTTCACCCATTAACCTAAAATACTGTTTCATGTGTCTTTATTCCACTTCCCCGGTGGGTCTGGGACCTTGCCACGGAAAGAAGAGAACCAACTAAAACTCAAAAAAATTGAAGAAATAAGAGACCACTTGACAGACTTGTTCCAATACCATCAATTATTTGAAACATTTTAAGCCGATAAAAGAAAGGGATTTGTGACAGAACCATATAGATTAGAGGAAGACCTGATTAATTCAAAAGGGAAAACTTTGTCTAAAATGTACGTGGGAAGTCAAGGAGGTTAAATCCATGATGATAAAATGGCCCAGGTCTTTGGGTACAACATCTTAATGAAGGACTGGAAAAATTAACATGAAATTCACTGCTTGCTACATACTGAGAGAAAACTTTTTGAAATGCAGTATCGTTGTTACATGACTCCATTAAAACTATCAAAAATGTACAAAAACATATCAAATCAATGTTGGAGGTGTGGAGAAGCAGTGGGTTTGATGTTGCACATGTGCTGGACATGTTAAAAAAAAATTAGAGTGTTTTGAGATGAGATCTATATGGAACTTAAGAAAATGTTCAGGGTTTCATTCAAGAGAGCCAGTGTGGTGTAGTGGTTAAGAGCGGTAGTCTCGTAATCTGGGGAACCGGGTTCGCGTCTCCGCTCCTCCACCTGCAGCTGCTGGGTGACCTTGGGCTAGTCACACTTCTCTGAAGTCTCTCAGCCCCACTCACCTCACAGAGTGTTTGTTGTGGGGGAGGAAGGGAAAGGAGGGAAAGGAGATTGTTAGCCGCTTTGAGACTCCTGAAGGGGAGTGAGAAAGTGGGATGTCAAATCCAAACAACAACTCTTCTTCTTCTTCTTCTTCTTCTTCTTCTTCTTCTTCTTCTTCTTCTTCTTCTTCTTCTTCTTCTTCTTCATTTATAAAATAAAACCGGAGGCTTTCCTCCTTGGAATAGTAGGTCCTGATATACCAAGACCATAAGGGAATTATTTTTATAGGCAACTGTGGCCACAAGAATCCTTATAGCTTCAAATTGGAAAGGCAAAAACATACTGTCAGGGGTTCAGAGACAGAGGCACAGGTGAGGGGGGAGACGGAGAGCGATGAGGAAGAATCCCAGGACAGTGAGGAAGAGGATGACAATGACTTGAGGTCTTCCATGAGTCTCTCAAGTGAATCGGAGGATTCCCAGGAGGGGGCGCCCCTAGTCAGGACAAGGGGGGTCACAGGGGGGACCTGCCAGGAGCAGGGAAGCAGCAGGGAAACCCCGAGTGGGAGTGGGAGATCGGGGCCGGCTTCCCAGCAGGAACGAAGTGAAGAGAGGGGAGTTCCCAGTGTGACACACGGAGCGGAGCAGGAAAGAGACAGGGGAAGGAGATCGGGGCAGGACGTCCTGCCGGAAGAGGCGGAGAGTAGTACAGGGAGTAGTGTAAGTGTCAAGAGGAAGGTCAGGGGTAGCGAGAGCGCGCCAAGTTCAAATGTGGAGGCGCGCGGAAATGGAGAAAGCCCGGAGGAGGAGCCTAGCCCCAAAGCACGAAGGAGGGGGGAACAGGCATCTGAGGAATCCGCTTCAGGAGAGAGCAGGAGGGAAGGAACCCAGGGGGGCAGAAAGACCCTGCGGAAAAGGAAAGACAGGAAGAGGTGGTCTAGCACAAGCCTCTTAAGCTGGTGTAGAGGCGGGAGCGAGTCAGAGGGGACTTCAAATGTCTAAGGTTAAGAGACGCGGGGCTGCACGCCTCGGTTGTGGAACCGTTAATGAACTGCAATAAACATCCTTGTATATAAGAAGAGCTTGGCGTTGGTCTTTTGTGAGCTGAGACCTGAGGCAGCCTCTGACACATACCATTAAAATTGGAGTGGCAACAAAAGCTAGTGGAATATGCAGAGCTGACTAAGCTAACAGAAAAAATAAGAGACAACACAGACCTACTATTTATAAACAAATGGCGTTTATTTAAAAGATATATTAAAGACTGCTGTAACAATACAATGTCTGTGGCAGCCCTCGACAAACTTCTGTACTGAAATGATTTAGCGTAAAGAAGTATAATATCAATGCCAAGCTAATATCGAAAACTGAGATAGCTAGTGCACTAAGTAAATGAAGAAATAAAGGCATTTGGAGTAGATGGGAAGTCGATCAGTCTGGTGGAAGATTTTGAAGACTATGTTATCATAACAAGTATTAAAACTTTCTTGTTGTGGTTCATATATGGTGAATTTCGATTTGGTGTTGCGTTTTACTAAGTTGAATAAAGCAAAGAAGAAGAAGAAGAAGAAGAAGAAGAAGAAGAAGAAGAAGAAGAAGAAGAAGAAGAAGAAGAAGAAGAAGAAGAAGTGGCCTACATTTCATAGAACTTATACCACAAATATTAGACAGGATTCAGTTACAGATAGGTAGCCGTGTTGGTCTGCCATAGTCAAAATAAAAAAATTCCTTCCAGTAGCACCTTAAAGACCAACTAAGTTAGTTCTTGGTATGAGCTTTCGTGTGCATGCACACTTCTTCAGATACACACAGGTGCTACTGGAAGGAATTTTTTTATTAGACAGGATGTTACTTTAGATAGGTGGAGAAGCTATGTAGATAAGCTGCTCATCACTTTCCAGACATGATATCTTGTATCTAGCAATCTATAGCCATATTTTGCTATTCAAAGGACAAGTGAACCCACTTTAAAGTGATGGCAGCATTTCATCCACTATGTTTTCCTAACCATTAGTGGATAGTTACTTCCTCCCAGAGAGAAAAGTGGAATGGGTTTCCCCTACTGACAGAGGTATTCAGGAGAAGTCCCCATTTTAGCTCAGCTCCGGAGTTGATTACAGACATCTGTATTAACTGGAAGACATTACCTGCCACGGCTGAAGATCTGTAAATTCCCTCCTTGCTCCAGCTGCCATTGCTCTACAATTTAATTTGGTGGACTGCATGGTCTGCAAAGCATGTGCCAAAATATAGATTGCATTGTAGATGCTGTAGCTGTGGGCTGTCATGCTCGTTTCAAAAACAGACCCAGGAAGGCTCCCAATATTCTCCTCCCCAGTGCAGAATTTGTCATCTTTCTTCTCTGAAGCAGGATCGGGAAAACCACAATTAAACGCTTCTTCCCAGAAAACCCTGAGAAAGCCATCTTCTTTTTCCAAGGTCGGCTTTCTCATCTGAATAAATTTCTGGAATCCTGGAAGATCCTTAGAGTGAACTGCAAAGGATAGAGCCCCATGGAGGAATGTGATGTCCCAACCTCTTTGAAAGGGAAATGAGGTGAAGTCCATCTGGGCTGTCATAATCCAGACTTTTGTATTTCCTTGTATTGGCACATCATTCGTTTCTGCAAGTCTGGGCATCGTTCTCATTATCATAATTGTTTGAATTTCACCATGCACAACTACAACATTGGCAGTGCTTCCCACAAAAATGTTCATTGTTTTTGAACCTTCTTCCACCATTTCATCAAACTCACCAGAAGAGGTAGCCATAGGGAACCTTTCTATATAATCAAAGCAGATACCGTTCTGGGCAAACATAGGGAGAACATTTTGTACAAATCTCTCTCCAGGGTCATCTTGGACAAAAACCACACCGATCCACACCCAACGGAAATGCAGCAGTAACTGGAGGATTCCCTCGTATTGCTGAGACCCATCTGGGAATATCCAGTGGGTGAAAGGGGCTTGCATGTCATCATTCGTCACAGGAGAAGAGCCATAGATGAGCTGAAGAGGGTCATTGTTAAAATCAAGGGAGGAAAGGTGATAACAAATGGTTATATCAAAACACCAGTTAGACTCAAAAGCAAATTTCAACATATTAATTTAGCTTTTTGTTTATTTCTGATACTTTAGAATCTACTGTTTGGGGAACAGAAATGTCTTTCCATCAAATAGAACAATTTTGCAGTTATGTTTATGGCAGAATTTGCTGTATTTAAAAGAGGATACAGGAAAGAACAGGTAAATAAATGCTTGTTCACAGAAAACCCTGATAAAGCTTTCTCATCAGAAAAAATTCCTAATAATGATTCCTTGAGTTAACTGCAAAGGATAGAGAACCACGGAGGAAAGCTATTTCCCACCACCTTTGCATAGGTTATGATATGAAATCCACCTGGACTGTTCTATTCCAAACTTTGGCCTTGGTTTGTATTGGTGCATCATCTGTTTCTGCAATATTGGGCATCCTTCTCATTATCATAATGTTGTGATTTCCAACATTCACACCACTCCTAGGGGCTGAGGCAGTTTCATCCCCACCAATGTACTAGTCAGAGACAAATATAAATGGCTTTCATTGATGACGCATGTTCCATGCAGACCTCTTACTCTGGGCATCTTGTACGTAGACAGGATGGTTGACATGTGGAGACATAAATCAGGTTTTGGCCCCCCAATGACTGCCTTTGGAGTCTCCTGAACATCACACTTGTAGTTGGGGAGGAGTCTTTCTTGGCTAGAGAGAAGTTCCATGGAGGCTTGGTAGGTCCAGCTTGCACTGAAATGGCTGTTGTAGATGTGGAACCCCAGAGACATATTGGGCAATATTTGGGGATTTTCATTTATCTCTTTCACAGCAAATGCCAAAGCCAGGATATGCTGGTAGAGTTGTGTCATTGGCCTGTATGGAGAGCGACATAGTGCATAACAATTCACATTCACAAACATAGAAAGTGTAGGGATATATAGAAACACAAACCTGGATGTTTCGCTGTGCTAAACATCTAACTCCTGCCACGTCACATGCGGCCTGGCCCTGATTGCTACTAGTTTTCCTCTACAGAAGAGGAGGACAAAGTCTGGTTACCAAAAACTTATAATAAAGTCACCTCTAATCTGAATAAATTACCACTTGGCTTTGCTTGAAGTTAAATATTAAATAAGAAATCCTTCGCTCAGCATGGTAAATGAGCGGAAAGCCTTAACAAAGTGAATGGGGATGTTACTTTCTATGCTGTCTTGCAAACTTTTTTTAAAAAACTGAACACTGGTATAAGCCTACCATACAAGAAGAAGAAGGTTATCACACACTGCAGAAGTGAGTTTGAATTATGAGATTTGCCCCCAGGTCTCAGAATTACATGGGGGGGGGAAGGGTGGTATTATTCATCATACACTAGTGGCCAATTTTGTGAAAACATTTTGGAAAGTATGTGTCTTTGTAGAAGATTATGAAAAGCTTGGCCTATCGCTCAAGATCCCAAAAACCAAAGTGCTGCACCAAAAAGCACAAAACAACCCTTCTGCTGTTCCACAAATCCAACTCAGTGGTGTAACGTTGGAAAGTGTTGATAACTTCTCCTACCTGGGCAGTTATCTTTCCTCAAGGGCCGACATTGATGCCAAAATCCAGCATCGCTTGTGACTTTGCAAGTGCGCTTTCTCCTGCATTGTGTTTGAGGACTGGAATATTTGCAGGGAAACCAAAATGCTTGTTTACAAAGCTATCGTACTACCAACCTTACTGTATGCTTGTGAAACATGGACCACTTATAAACGCCATCTCTAACTCCTCAAAAGATTCCCTCAAGGGTGTCTCTCGAAATTTTTACACATCACTTGGGAAGACACACAAACTAATGCCAATGTACAGGAAGAAGCAAAGATCACCAGTGTTGAAGCAATGATTCTTCAACATCAACTTCATTGGACTGGTCATGTTGTCTGGATGCCTGACTATTGTCTTCCGAAGCAACGACTCTATTCCAAACTCAAGAATGGAAAGCGTAATGCTGGTGCTCCAATTGGAGAACAGCTTTTAAGAAAGGTGCCATGGACTTTGAAGACACTCGAACTCAGGACGAAATTGAGAAACACGCTAAGAGGAAGGCATGTTTAGCAAACCCTCACCGTGACCAACGTCCGGAAATCTATGTCCTCACTGTGGAAGGCCATGAGAATACAGAATTGAACTCCACAGTCACATACGGATTCACTGTTAAGACTGTCTTCATGGAAGACAATCTTACTCAGCTACGAGTGATCACCAAAGGAAGCAAATAGCCAAATAAAAGAAGTTATGCACAGAAAACCATGATAAAGGGTATTTCATAACTTTTCACCATTTACGTTAGTGTAGAAACTTTTTGCTGCAGTTGCAGCTCTGCAATGACATCCCATGGAGTAAAGCAAAGATTTTAATTCACCAGGCGTTTTAATGTGAAACCAAGATTGTATGACTGTTATATAAAATATGTGCTTTATTCCTGGGTTGCTTCTGACTAAAAAGTTTATTCAATCAGCTCCACAGATATTCTGTTGGATTCAGGTCAGGGCTATTCAACACAGTTTGTGGCATTATATTCTGCATTAGATTACCTTTCTAATGATATACTGTAGAAGTTCATTCTAATTTTATACTTTTCTTATGAGCTGTCAAAACTTAGAAATACAGTTTTTCCTATAGTTTTCCACAATTTTGACCACTAGTGTAATGAGCATCACCTTCATCATATGTCAAATGCAGAAAAATATTCATTCCAGATATACAATACAGTTTTTAAAACACACACACACACACACACACACACACACACACACTTCCTTACATAATGTCATCGAAGAGTTCAGGTGTAGGAGGTTCATTGAAGGCTATGCTTGAAGTTATATGGATTTGAGACATAATGCCAGCAACAACAACATCTCCAGACTGGAAATATTTGTGAAGAATAGGAAGAGGGTCACAGATGGAACATGGAGCAACAGCAGCCTTGCACTCATCTGGAGGAAGCAGCACTGATGTTAACATCATGGAAAGTACCATTCTGCACAGAGTATTGTAGGAGCAAGAGGAAACTTGCACACAGTCTGAGGCAGCAGCAGAAATACCAAGATTGCAAATATTACCATGTTGCAGGGAATTTTTTAGGCGACAATTCATCTCTTTGCACATTGTCATCTGAGTGATACTGAGCAGCAAAGCCTCACTGGGATGGTTGTGAAAGCCAGATTTTTGCAGGGAAATGAATCAGTGATCAGTCTGACAAAGCCCTTGGTGTAAGGCCAAAGTCTGAACATCACAGGAGATATTAATAGTATCTGCAAGTCTTGAGTCATAGTTTTCATGCAGCTACTGGAACTCCCCAGAGGGTCAAAGAAATGATCATGATTACTTTGATAATTACAGGAGACTTAATCAGCTTCTCAGTGATTAAGGGGTGGGAAGCATGTTTATCACATCACAGCCAAAGTCTCAGCTGGTCTTCCTTAGTAGGGAGAGCAATAAGAGTTTATGGAGAGTCAGCAGAAAAGAGAAAAAAGGCTACCCAGAAAACTACTTAAGGTGAAAATATATAAGAAAAGAATAAATGCTTTACAGCCGATTTTTCAAAGAGGTAAAACAAACAAACAAAACCCTTTGCATAACCTTTAAATCAAGTATGTTACCCATTTTATCAACAAAAAATTGCATTACATTAACTAGCACCATATGGACAGACAATATTTTTCAGTGGAGAGCCAGTGAGATGTAATGGTTAGAGTGTTTGACTAGGACATGGGAGACCCAGTTTATTACAGTGGTACCTCGGGTTACAAACACTTCGGGTTACAAACTCCGCTAACCCAGAAGTAGTACCCCGGGTTAAGAATTTTGCCCCAGGATGAGAACAGAAATTGTGTGACGGCAGCGGGAGGCCCCATTAGCCAAAGTGGTACCTCAGGTTAAGATCGGTTTCAGGTTAAGAACGGACCTCCGGAATGAATTAAGTTTGTGACCAGAGGTACCACTGCACATACAATCCAGCTACTAATTCCCCATTTGTATCTGTCCTGCATGGAGAAGATAAACTCAGAGAATCTGGGTCTCATTTGTAGGCAAATGAGTACTAGTGGGTAATAAATGCCATTCAAATGATTTGAAGCCCCACTTGGAAATGTGGCAACTTCACATTGTGAAGCCAGGTGGATGTGTACATACATGTGTATCTACAGGTGGATGATGACTGAAAGTATAGCCTTGGCAGAAGTGACATGTTTCACACTGATGATCTCTCCCCATGAAGGGATAAACCTTTAGCACCCAATGAATGGAAGATTAGTGTATTGGCAGGATAACAAAGTGACAGAACAACTTTATGGGGTTAAAAATTGTTCTCAGCTTTATTGGTTACAGATGTAGGTTGGAGGCTATTTCTAGGAATGAAAAGGATAAGAGTTGATAAATACAAGGAATTACTTTTTCTGGTCTTCTTCCAATAAATGTGAGTAAACAATGGAAAAATTAAAAGCATCAAGACAAGGTGATTCCTATTTGCTCCTCAGAATTAAGTGGTCTTTGCTGTTCAAGTCAGGCCTCAGAAGAATGATGTACAATTTGGGGGCAAAGATACAACCCAGCAAACCTGCGCTGGAGGCCAAGATGCAGAAGATCTCCACAGCCACCATCTGCTTTCCTTTGGTGCTCAGATAAGAGGGAACAAAGGACAGCCAAACGCTGCAGAACACCAACATGCTGAAGGTGATGAACTTGGCTTCGTTGAAACTGTCCGGCAACCTCTTGGCCAGGAAAGCCATAGTGAAGCTGACCATGGCCAGGAATCCCAGATAACCCAGGACAGAATAAAACATCGCGACAGAACCTTCGTTGCATTCCACAATGATTTCCTCCACCAGAGAGCTCATGTCCACATCTGGGAATGGAGGCGCCATACAGAGCCAAGCAGCACAAATGCTGGTTTGAACGGAGCAGCAGCCAAGAAGAACCGAGTTTGTGAGAGATTTCCCCACCCATTTCCTCATCCTGGATCCTGGTTTGGTGGCCATGAAAGCCAGAACCACCGTGATGGTTTTGGCCAAGACACAAGACACAGCAATGGAGAAGATGATGCCAAAAGCAGCTTGTCGTAAAGAGCAGCTCACTGGGTGAGGCTGGCCAATGAAGAGCAAGGAGCAGAGGAAGCAGAGGAAGAGGGCAAGGAGCAGAGTGTAGGTGAGGTCCCGGTTGTTGGCTTTGACAATGGGAGTGTCCCCATTCCTAGAGAAGACGCCAAGTATCCAAGCTGTGACCAGAGAAAAGACCAGAGCTAAGGAAGCTAAAACGACCCCTAAAGGTTCTGCGTAGGAAAGAAAATGTTGGCGTTTGGGGAGGCATTGATCTCTGTCCTTGTTTGGAAATTGGTCATCTTGGCATTGGAAACAATAATCCATATCTTTAAAAAAATAATTAAAAAATGATATCGTTTTATCTGGGCTACCACCAGAGATCTGAAAGCACAGCAAAGGTGAGCTCTAAAGGTCAAGTGATTGTGGAACGTTCCAATCGCTCCCTGATGGTGCTTTTGGAAAAACAATTAGGAAATGGGGAGAGGTGCAGTACCCTAGGCAAATTTCAGTATAAATTAAACATTTTGTTGCTTTCAATTAACCATCTTGCTTTTAATTCAGATCAGCTTGCACCAGCAGACAGGCATTTCTGCAAATCCAAGGACCTCGAGCTTAACAACCTGTTTCGTCGACAGCTCCCGGATCTGCAGTGGCATGGCCCTGTGGCCCCTGATGGCCTGGGCGTGGGGCTATGCTTTTATTTCTACCCCTTCAGGTGTGCTGTGAGTTCCAGTTCAGTGTGTTTGGTCAGCAGTCCAATCAGCCGTCCAGCATGGAGACGAAGCACTGCCGAGTGCAGACCAGGAAAGAACCATGTCTAGTCACTTGGGGTGACATGAAAGCTCTGGCTGACACCGGACAGCATCAGCTCTCTCAAGCCTGAACAACCAGAGACATCAGACTCACTCATATATTTGCCCATCTTACTGCTAACTCCATGCTGTTTCTTTCCATGCTATGCCTGCTTTTGCCAATGAAGGCTTTGACGGACTGTGGCTCACTAGCTGGCTTCCTGAGTTTCCATGGCCTAAACAAGTTTTTGTTTACAACATTTTGATCATGATTTGCCTGATCTCTGGGTGCTGTTTCATACAATGTATTCCCTCTCTGCTCCAGCTTTGCAAACCACGTTCTGGGCCTCACATTTTAGCCCTTACGGATTCAGACTCAGAATACACCCATCTTCATGCTTATCTCCTGACTTATCACCCTAATTATCAAAACATAATTAAAGAAGGAGAGAGCTATCAAAATATTAAGGAAAGGGAGATGTAGAGGTAACGCTCTGCTTTGCGAAGGCAAACCTCGCACCAGATGTGCAACAGTATGTCAAGGAGTGTTACGCCCGCTTTCCCTGGCCTTTTGCCTTCATGGCTAGAAAACAGGGTTCCCTGCTGACCTTTTGTCCTTTCACAATTTGTTTGCTAGACGTATCACTTGGCTGGAGCATGATGAGGGACGCAGACATAATCAAGTATCGGGGGGAACATTTGAGGGAAACTCCTGCTGACACTTGTATTTGCTAACACTGGAAATGTGCGTAGATGGAAATAGGTTATGTTCAGGGTGGTTTCACTACTGTTTCCAGTTGCTGACTTCTGCTAATAAAAGGAGCCTCGACAGAGCTAGCCGGCAGCTTGCTTGGAGCATGCTTGCTAGCTTGCTTCTGCACAGCTCACCTGCATTACCAACACCTGTCTCATGTCCATCACTTCAGAGATCATTTCATGCTTTTTTCTGGCTCACACACCTAAAACTATCCATTCCTAACAACGTAGCACGTGGGAAGCAGGCAGATACCAGAAGACATATTCCACACCTATTTCCTCAGATCTCCTTTGTAAAAGTTCTGGATCTAGTTTCCCCAACTGCCTCTTTTTTCTTCCAGATATCAGTTCAGCTGCTCTTCTCTTTAAGAGTACTGAACTGCTAATAGAGGAAAAGAGTTGAAATAGATTTGAGGAAGCATTATAGAAAATAGCAGATGATGTCTCCTACCCGTCTGATTTGAAATCATCCCATTTGGACACAAAGCACAATCATAGCAACAAAATGGCAGCCCCTCCTTCATTTTTCTGCTGTAGCCTGTCTGGCAGCGATCATTACACAAGGCAAGGGGCAGCACCTATTCTTAAAAAGAGGAGGAAATGTAGCTGCCTTGTGCCTTGTAAACAACATAGCTTTAACCAAAGAGAAGAGATCAGTTGACTGGTTGACATTATTCCAGAAAGGTGTGTTGTATGCGTAAATATAGGGACACGGGTGGCGCTGTGGGTTAAACCACAGAGCCTAGGGCTTGCCAATCAGAAGGTCGGTGGTTTGAATCCCCGTGATGGGTTGAGCTCCCGTTGCTGGGTCCCTGCTCCTGCCAACCTAGAAGTTCGAAAGCACGTCAAAAGTGCAAGTAGATAAATAGGTACTGCTCCAGTGGGAAGGTAAACGGTGTTTCCGTGCGCTGCTCTGGTTAGCCAGAAGCGGCTTAGTCCTGCTGGCCACATGACCCGGAAGCTGTACGCCGGCTCCCTCGGCCAGTAAAGTGAGAGGAGTGCCACAACCCCAGTCAGTCACGACTGGACCTAACAGTTAGGGGTCCCTTTACCTTTATGCGTAAATATATTTTAATGTAAATATTGGGAGTGAATGAGAAGGGATATTGAATTTTTCATCTTCATAAAGATGGAGGATGGAGAGAGGACAGAGGACTTTGAATTACAGGGAGTCAACATAGAAGGTAAAATAGGAAGCACATATATTAGGCTCAGAGAAGCACCACAAAAAAATAAATCTTCTTTCAAAACAAATGGGTAACTTATCCCGTCCTTGTCTTCTGAGCTGTAAATGTGTTGGAGTCTCCTTCTTTGGAAGTCTTTAAGCAGAGGCTTGACAACCATATGTCAGGAGTGCTCTGATGGTGTTTCCTGCTTGGCAGGGGGTAGGACTCGATGGCCCTTGTGGTCTCTTCCAACTCTATGATTCTATGATTCTATGAAATCTCACTTGGTTCAGCATGATTTACTCCTACATTCATGTGCAAAGCATTAAAATGTTAGACTGAAATCCTATATATCAGGGATATGGAACCTTTGGTCCACCAGATGGTATTGGACTGCAACTCCCCTCAGTCTGAAAACCAGCCTGGCCAGTGATCAGGGAGGAGGAGAGTTGGAAGCCAACAATATTCCATATGCAATATAGTGGAATATATCACCATTATATACTTTTAAAAGAGAACCTTAAAGAAGAAAATATTTACTTCTGACCTCATATTTGATGGTAAAATAACTTGTTGGAAATGGATTATACTTAAACAATTGCTTATTAATGATAAAGAATGTCTACATTAACTTTATACAATAAAGTTTATTGTCTATTGTCCCATACTTATTGCATTGTCCCATATGAACATAATCTGTATTTTTAATAACAATATCTAATTTTTTAAAAAATCCAATGGTCCCACCTGATTAAAGGATCTGTGCCATGTGATGGCTTCCTCATCCACGCTGAAGTCTACATTTTGTGAATCTTGTGGAACTATCTTTCCTACTTTCACTCGGGAGAAGGTTTGGTTTGGAAAAGTAACCCAGTTAATAATATCAAATCCACCTGCTAACTCCCCATTCTCATCAAAGGACACTAAGTCACCAGCACTGTTGTTGAAGGAGATACTCCTCAAGAACGAGTGCAGCTAGAGAGAAGAAAACAAAGGCAAGGTTTAAAAAAGGAGAGCTTTTATGGATTATAGAAAGGAGAAAGTATCAATCCATATATTTCACACAATGGAAAGTAGTCCAAAACTGTGCAGTCTACAACATTTGGAGCACCTAAGTATTTCTAGCAAGTACAGCTGGGCTGCCCCTTGCCTGTGGGTTCAGCTCTGGGGTCCGTGTGCAAAGGCAAAATGGTGCCATGTCAGGAAGCCCTGGAACTGCCCCTCCTGCAAGGTGGGCATGCAGGGAGAGAGGGAAAACAAAATGGAGAGAAGCTCATGGTGGGTTTAGCCTTCTCTCTCTCTCTCTCTCTCTCTCTCTCTCTACTTCTGTCTCTGTGTTTATTTACTTTTCCTCAGAAAGAGATGCATTCATATCTTGACAGCCCATGTTCCTAGAGAGGCAGGGAAAGGGTACAGAGTGCCATAACTCCTTCAACTACTCCTGCAAATGGAAGGGAAGTACAGGTCCTATCTTGATTGTGGCTCCTTCAGCTTGAAGGAAAGGGGAAACTGTTAAGGATTGAAAAGAATGTGGGGATTGTTGTAGAGGAAAGGTAAAAGCTGTAGGAGGTTGTGTGTGTATATCTATGTCTTTGTGTGTATTAATTCTATGGACTGTGTGTCATCACCCATTAGATTAGCCGCCACCAAAGGTTTACTCTGAATAGGAAATCTTACCTGCCAAGGTTGCAATTTTGGAGGATTGAGCCCACCTCTGCCTGCCATCATTCTGCTTTTTGACCTGGATGAGTGCATCTGATGTAAAGTATGTGCAATGGCATAAACTGCATTATAGATACTGTAACTTTGGCCAGTCATGGTCATTTCAAAAATATGCCCAGGAAGGCTCTCCAGACTCTCATGGCCAGTGCAGGTCTTTGTGTTTTCATTGCTCTCATTGGAAGCAGAAAATAAACAGTTGAATGCCTGTTGCCAAAAAGTCTGGAGGAACCCATCTCCCTTTGGAGAGTTGGGGTTCAGCGTCTGAAGGAATTCTTTAAATCCCTGGACTTTCTCTGTGTGAATTGCAAAAGACAAGGCACTATGAAAGACTTGTATATCATAATACCTTTGAATTGTTTCTGAAGAGAAAGCCCACTGGGCTGTAAAAATCCACACAGTGCCTGTAGAATTCTCTGCAACATCTTCTGCTAATGAAAAGAAATATTGCATCCATTTCACAACTGCAATGGTCTGAGGTTCTGCACACAGAACCAATATGTTAACGTCTGAGGCCACCAGGAAAGAGGACTTGGCCCGAATGCGTTCCAAGAAACTAAAATTATCTATACCCTGAGAAATGGCTGGTAGTTTTTCACTGAAAGCTGTACAGACTCCATGCTGGGAAAGCATTGGCACTAAGCTTTGCATAAAGAACTCTCCATTTTCATCATCGGATGCCACAATTCCTACCCATGTCCACTGGAAATGTAGAAGTAGCATGACAATTCCTGTATATTGATATTTCTCATTGGGCACCGTTCGGTAGAATGTCTGGGGCTGCAACTCTGGGCTTCTCCCTGGAGATAATACACAGTAAGCAATCTGGAGGAAGAAATCAACCCCACAAGAATTGGAGAGTTAGAACAAATGGTTATGGTTCATCCCAAGTATCTGCTTACAGAGAAAAACTCATGAGAATTAGTCGAGTCCATTTATGGATGCATGTTGATTTCACAAGAACATTATGCATATCTCCAGGTGCTGTTGGTTTGGAAGAGGAGCAGGTTTCTCTGACCTCTTGCAGCTGGCCTTGTGCAGTTTTCTGGGAGCAGGAGGAAGATTCCTGCTGCTGCATTTGTCCAGTTCCAACCTCCCTGCTGCTTCCCAGTGACACATGGGAGACAAAGTCTGGCAAGCACCAAAGCCCCTCTCCTCCAACCACCACTGCAAAACTCCCCCAGATTCTTTTGTATCAGGTATATTTTTTATTTTCCACTTCCTTTTTAGAAAAATGAGCCAAAGTAAAAGAAAGCAGGGAGAACCCAGAAGATACTTATTGTACCAGAGGCAGAAGAGCTTCACAGCCCCCACACTTACTATACCTGTGGAATCTTGTAGACGCCTAAGACAGTAGCCATGTGGAGGGAGATGTCAGAGTCAAGTCCCCCAATAACAGCTATCTTTTGTTCTTTCTTGTCACATTTGAAGTTGGGGACAATCCTTTCTGTGATGGATAGAAGTTTCAAGGTGTTCTGATAAGTCATCCTTGCATTTACATAGCTATCATAGATGTGAAACCCAAAGCTCATATTTGGTAGGATATTTGGGTTCTTGTTTATTTCTTTGACAGCAAACACCAGGGAGAGAGTATTCTGGTAGTTCTTCAGTATTTTTCTAATAAAAGAGTTATACTTTGTGTCAGAGGTATTCTCCCCCTCTCCCTCTTAAGCACATTGGTAACTTTCTGGCTTTCTCTGGCAAATCCCAAAAGATTAAATTATACAGATAAACAAAAAACAGACAAGTAAACCATATATGCATTGTGTCTCTTGACAGCTCATAGTTGATACCCAGGAACAGTATTAAGTCACCTTTAATAACATTGCATCTTAAAAGTGTTTAATTTTGTGCAGAACATTCATATCCTGAAAGACACATACTGTATGTAAATTAATCTCTTATCTGCAGGTGTACCACTGGTGCCTAAATTTATGGGTCCTCACAGGCGGCTAACTGAACAGCCATCCCTCCTGTGCTAATGTTGCAAAGGGGGACTTGGTTGCCATATCCTTCTCTTAACTCCATATTTTCTTTGAGCAACCAATGGACACTCACTGGATGAGAAGTTGCCAAGTCAGACATTTTGACTGGGGCCTCTCAGATAGTTAGAGTTTGGTGTAGGTGGTGCAAATTCCACATCAGGTGGAACAGGATATATTCTTTCTTAGTAACTGAGTTTTCATCTTTCCCTCCTTCAGATAAGATTTGGGCTGTACCAAAAATACTGTAGTCAATGTTAGTCATACTCTGAGAAGGCCTATTAGGATTAATAGATCAGACAAACTGTATTAATTTCAGTGGGTCTACTCTGCAAATAAGCAAATAAGATAGATACAACTTTGTTTTGCAAAAACAAGTTTGCAACTGCTCTCTTTATTATCCAATATGGTTTACATTGTATAGCAGAGAATATAATCCAAAATCTATGATATTCACGTTTCACAGCATCTGTGACTGTCAGATTAAATGATTCTGATTGTGAATATGAGGATCAAGCTTTGCTGCAAAGGAAAACAGATGTTAATGGTGTGAAAAGAAACACAGAGGGAGGTTGAGGATGAAGTTGGGAGAAAGCGGTGAGAGCCATGGGATCAGGTGATGAGGAAGCAGAACAGGCAGAAGATAGAAACCTCAAGAAGCAGAATAAAGCAATGAAGAGGCCAAGATCACAATGTAAAGAGAAGAAAATATATATTTAACATTCCTACTGGGGAAAAAAATCATGTGGAAACGTGTTCTGAGAATGCCATTGTATGTTTGGTGTAATTGTAGCATACATGAGCTCACCAAGAGTACGCTATGAAGGATAGGTTTTTTTTACTTACAAAACTTCATCTGTAAGCTTTGTGTTTGGGTGCTCATGGAAATCCATTTCTTCAGATAAAAAGGCAAAATAGGTAACAATTCCTCCAATGACTAGGTCCCCTCTCTGATAATTCTGGTATGGAAGCTGGAAAGGCTCCATCATGGTGCATCTAGCAGAGTGTTCCTTGCTCTCAGTTGGAGGCAACTGCAGCCACAGGAAGAGAAGGATCAGCAGCAGAAATGTTCTGACCATCTTGGGGCCAACGGGGATGCCGAAAGTCAGATTTCTATCTCATCTACCATAAACTGCATTACAAGAAATCTCATTGAATGACTTTTGGATTATTTTGATAAAGGGAAAAAGCCAAAGATCTGAAAACCTGCATGTTCAGAATGTCTCATGTGGGCTCTGAATGACACAGAATTTATTTTATATACACTTTCACATTCTGACATTGATTGTGTTCGTGGCCTGAAAAAGTGTACAGGGGATTTGGGAAGATGAATGATAAATCCTAGCAATTTGAGATAATTACCAGTTCCAAAGTTATCTCCTTAGAGCATTGAGCTCTGTGACTTCTAGTAAGATCAAAATAATGAAGGATATTTGTTATTGAGTAGTTCTCTTGCAATTGCGAGTGCCACAGGCAAGCAAGCAGTCCAGCTGCAAACTGTTGATCTGAAGGGAACTTCCTATTTTCCCCAACACTCTTCCTCAATCACACCTGCACCATTTCCCCCAAGTGTAGATGTGTCACCAATGAAGACATGATTTTCAGGATTTTGTACCACAAGGGTGTTTCCCGTTAAGGGGAGAGAGGAAATACACTTAAAATAATGCAGGATCCAGTTGCAGGTGCAATAAAGAGTGTTACATTTCCTTACGGAAAAGGTTAGTGTAGTGCTGTGTATTGTATCTTGATTTTAGTAAGGCTTTGGACAAAGTCTCTCCCCTCCCCCCCCCATCTTCTGAGTGGAATGAGGGCACTGTTAGGTGGATTTGTAGATGGTTGACGGATTCATCCCATTTTTTGTTGCAATCCAGGTAATGTGCCAAACCAGTTGTGCTCAAAGGCATTGCCACAGAATCAGTAAAGATCCACATCAGTGGCAGTAATGGAAATAATCAAGCAATTCACTACTGCCCTGATTGTGTCCTCATAATTTCTCCTAAAGGAGCTCTTTGGGGTTTCTCCAGATCTTTTTATTGTTTACTTGTTAATTCTTTAATTATTTGTTTACTTGTTGATTCCTTAATTTCTAGGGACATGAGTATCCCAGATTTCTAATTACATACACGTAATTAAAATAGCAATAGCAATTATTTAAAACTGTCTTCTTATTAGCTGCTCCCTGCTGTTCAGCTCAGGCCTCAGTAAAATAATATAGCATTTGGGGGTAAAGATGCAGCCCAGTAACCCACAACTGGAGGCCAAGATGGAGAAGATCTCCACAGCCACCATGTATTTGCCCTTGGTGCTCAAGTAGGTTGGAACAAAGGACAACCACACACTGCAAAAGACCAACATGCTGAAGGTGATGAATTTGGCTTCATTGAAACTGTCAGGCAGCTTTCTAGCTAGGAAAGCCACTGTGAAGCTCACCATGGCCAGCCAACCCATGAATCCCAGGACACAATAAAACATGATAGTGGAGCCTTCATTACATTCTAGTATTATTTCTTCAGTCATTGAGTGCATGTCAACGTCTGGGAAAGGAGGAGAAGTGGCCAGCCATATGCTACAGATTGTGGCTTGAATAAGGGAGCAGGAAAGAACAATGGAGCTGGCCAGTTGTTTCCCCAGCCACTTCCTCATGCTGGACCCTGGCTTGGTGGCCATGAAAGCCAGAACCACAATGGCGGTTTTGGACAATATGCACGAAATGGCAACTGAGAAGATCATGCCAAAAGCAGTTTGTCGAAGGAGGCAGGTGACTTCCTCAGGCTGGCCAATGAAGAGCAGAGCACAAAGGAAGGAGAGCAGGAGGAAAAGGAGGAGAATATAAGTGAGGTTGCGGTTGTTGGCTTTAACTATGGGAGTATCGCTGTGCTTTGTGAATATTTGAAGCACCAAAGCTGTGATGAAGGAAAAGAAGAGGGCCAACGTGGCCAAACTGATCCCCAACGGTTCTCCATAAGACAAGAATGTTTTGTCTTTCGGGAGGCAGCCATCCTGTCCATTGTTTGCATATTGATCTCCAGGGCATTCGACACAGTCGTCCATGTCTAAAAAAGAAAATGGAAAAAACAAAACTTATTAAAACAAAAAAGAGATACCAAAATGTATATTTGCTACTTCTATACTGATTTCCCACTAAAGAAAGGAGCTTCACTGGGAAAATTAAAGCCTGTGATGTATTCCTTACCCTCCTTGTTTGAGATCTTCCCTTCTGGACACGGAAGGCAATCATAGCAGCAGAATGGCTTTCCTTCCTTCTTGTTCTTTCTATAACCTACATGACAATTCTCATTACACAGAGAAGTGGGTTGTGCCTGTTCATAAAAGAAAGAAGGAAATCTTTTGGGACTTATCGTCAAATAGTAAAAATGACTGTTAAGCAATAGCTTCCTATAGGTTTTTTTGTTTTATCTGAAGATGATCTTAAATCTTGCTCTAATTGTAGCATTGGAACTTCTATCATTACTCCAGTACCTTTGCCTTTATGAAAACCATATTTGTAAGTATTTGAACTTCTTCAGAGATTAGCATGGCAATATCTTATCAAATTAGAAAATGTTCAGGTGAAAGATTATTGGGTCACTATCTCATATAGAAATTGCTGAATTATTTTTGACATACTTGCAATAGAAATTATTGAAATTCTGTCCCATCCTGGTAGTCTAACCACTGCTCCTTTAGCTTGGAACTTGCGAACTATGCTTCCAATGGTTTCTCTGGAAACATTCAGTGCTTTGCTTTCTTTTTGTATACTTGTATCTTTTTTGTGAAGGGTGATGATCTCTTCTCTTATCTTCTTGGACCATTCTCCTGTCTTAGAAATATGGCTAACATACAGCAACATTTGACACTAAACAAACCCTTTTGCCAGTTCAGGTATTTCATATATTACAGCTCAAGCACAGCTGAAGCCCTTGATTAGTTGCATCAGGTGTGCTTGAGACTACACCTGTTGTATTTGTGCTGTTGTGATGGATTCTATTCTGGGGGTGAATAATAGTGAGACTGGAGAAGCCAGTATGAGTTGCATTTTCAGCTGAATTTGGGGAAACCACTTGAAGCATCCATTGAGTTGAGCAACTTTTGCAAACAGCTGAAATTCTGTAACCTAACCCTAACCCTAACCCTAACCCTAAATTTCTGTAAATTTTGATAATAATCCTGATTTGCAATGGGGGTTGAATAACTTTGATTGCAGCTGTAATTGTTTGTTTTTTATGGTTTCTTGCAGTTCTCTTTGCTTGCAGAGTTACCGTATATTTTGCTCTACAAGACTCACTTTTGCCCTCCTAAAAAGTAAGGGGAAATGTGTGTGCGTTCATCACCTGCATGTGTGTTAAAATTTACTTTTGCAGAGCCAGGTGCTAAAAATAATAGTTTGTACCTGAGGTTTCTGTGAACATTCACTGTTAATCATTTAGCTCAGCAGCCAATGTAAGGGATTGTGTTTTGTATGTTTACCATAATGCTGCAAACCAATGAGAAGGTTAAAATAATGAATTGACTGTGCCTGGAGTAGTTGTGGGGTACAAATTAGGGCTGTGGAACAGATTTGGCCAAATCCCAAGTGGAATTGGGCTGATCCGAAACTGAATCTGGTTTGATTCTGAAGGAAAGGCAGGCAGCATCTGCAAAGAGCAGCACAGAGCTCTTTGCAACAGAGCTTTCTAATAGCCCCACACTGCACTTTGGCTATGTGTGCCTGTTCCAAGCAGAGGAACACATGAGTGCAGTCAAATTGAGCAGGATTGAGCCTGCTAATGAGTAGAGGGTCCAATCCTGCTGTCTTCTTCACCAGGGGGTACCTAGAAAGATTAAATCTTTCTGCTTTTGACCATATTGTCTGAAAGAGGTTGATTTTGCCCCAGGTATTCCCTGGCCCAGCCCCAGAATGGTTTGGGGGCCTGAGAATGAAGGAAGGAACAATAACAATATGTATATACTAATTAAAAGACATACTGGGCTTCCTCAAATTACATTGACTAGTGACACTTTCTTTATAGTTGAGAAACTTCTGCAAATAGACATAGAAACAAGATAGCTTTCCTTTTATCAGTGCTGCAGCCTGATATTTCCTTCACAGATTAAGTCTGATTCTGATAATTGATGATTCAATGTGTTGAAATGAGGCAGTTTTGGGACACTGAGCAAAAAACTAGAGAAAATCCTGAATAAATTCTTACCTGGTTGAACCAGTTGGGCCACATGATACCATCATCATGAATGGTTAACCTCTTTTCTGGGGGAGCTTGTGGGTCCATTGTTCCAACTTTGACTCTCAGAAATGACTGATTTGGGAATGTGACCCAATTTATTACATCCAATCCAGCTACTAATTTCGCATTTTGGTCAAAGGAAACTTCTTCCCCAACACTATTATTAAATGAAACACTTCCCAGAAAGTGGTGAAGCTAAGTTTGAAGAGGAAAAAAGCAAATGATGAAGATGCCAAATCTAATTAAATATTAGAAATATTTGTACAAATAGAGTGCTTATCTTTAACATTTAAGACCTATAGTTTGTGGTCCGTTTAAAAGTTGTATCTTAGTGTCTTTATTTCTCTGTTTTTAATGAGGTTCTTCTTCAAAAATGGATGGAGCTAAAAAGGAAAAAGGAATTAATGAGCTGTGCTATTTTCTGGAAAAAGAGGTGCTGGAACTCACCACAAACATCTCCCTCGTTCCCTTGGAATGGCAATGGCGCCCCCCTGAGAGGGGAGAGAACTGAGTTCCAGCGAGTTCTGGCTGAAAAAAGTCCTGCTCATGAGCAGATACAAAAGAGTGTCATTGTAGAACACAATATTCATTTAAATGTTTGGGAAGGATAATTTCAATTGCAGTAAAGTTTATTGTGGAGGTAAGATGTGGTTCTTTTAAGAATTACAGTAAGTCTTGACCTAAATTTAAGGCCAAGACTTACTGTAGTGACCGAAAACCCAAAAGAGAGTTTATCAAGGACATTAGAAATAATCCAAGACTTTGAAAAGGGAGTGGGATTTAAACTTAATAGCTCGAAAACAAAACTCCTGGTTAAAAACTTAACAATACAACAAAGAGAAAATTTGGAAAAAATCTTGAATCTAAAGATCTGTCAAAAAGTAAAGTTCTTGGAAATATGGATAACCTCAAAAATTATCTATATATTTCAAGAGATTTATATAAAATCATGGACTGAAATCAAGAGAAACCTAGATATATGTAGTAGAGTGAAAATGTGTTTTGGGGGAATGATATCCACCATGAAAATGAATGTGCTACCAACAATACTCCTTTTGTTTCAAACAATTCCTGAAATGGCTGCCTTCAAAAATGGCAGAGACATTTCAAAATACACCTTGCAGGGAAAGAGACCAAGGATCATTCATAAACTCCTAATTGCTATCAAGGAAAGGGGGGCTTCTCTCTGCTGGATCTTAAATTATACTACGAGGCAGCCTGCCTAACTTGGATTAGAGAGCAGTATACATTAGAAGATTCTGACCTATTAGATTTGAAGGGCTAAGGCAATCGGTATGGTTGGCACGCTTATTTAGCATAGGATAAAGTAAAGATTCACAAGAACTTCCTAAACCATATCATAAGAAAATCTCTGTATTCAGTTTGGACAAGATACAGAGATCTCTTGGAACCTAAAACACCTGGTGGATATCCCTCCTAGAGGCAAATACTGTGAAAAAGAAAAATATGAAAGAGATTTGGCCCACATATAAGGTACTATTTTAAAAAGCCATTTCCCATTCCTGGGGAGATGACATTGTGGGCTGGGAGCCAGCCCTTCCCACGTGCACAGGGTGAGATAGCCCTTGCGCCATTGGAAGGTCCTTGTCTACGTCATCCTTAGGTCATCCAATCCTGATGGTCTGGGGGCGTGGCACGGACTATTTAAACTGCTTGTGGCCGGGGACTCATCCTGTTTTCTCCCTGCCTCCCTCCCTTAGCTTAGGCTCTTTATTTCTTGACCTTACTGTGGATCTCGGTTGATCGCCTTGGTTGTCCAAAGGGCCTGGTCGGAATTTCCCCCCACTTGACAAATTGGCACTGGCCATTTGGTTTTTTGCTTACCTCGTAGCAAATTGTCACAACTTTGTAAGGTTTGGCACTTAAGCATTGGAGTACTGTATTAGGTTGAAGGTGAGGGGAAGTAGTAGCCATCACCTACCCCTCCTAATTCAAGGGTATTCCTTTAAAGGAATCTGGGGGCATGGCACGACGGCATGGCGTGGTCTCTGTCCAAAGCCCCGGACAGGGGGCTAGGGCCATGGCATGAACCCTAGCGATGACCCTGGGAGAGTTCCTCGTTGATGTGCATCAGCAGGGCTCCCCTTACTGGTGGTTATCCCTTCCAAGACTCCTGCAGATGTGCAGGAGTTAGATATAGTTGTGTGGTTTCCCATGCCTAAGCCAATGCCACTCACATTCCGTAACCAATAAAGTTGTGGCCTTTTTCACCCATTAACCTAAAATACTGTTTCATGTGTCTTTATTCCACTTCCCCGGTGGGTCTGGGACCTTGCCACGGAAAGAAGAGAACCAACTAAAACTCAAAAAAATTGAAGAAATAAGAGACCACTTGACAGACTTGTTCCAATACCATCAATTATTTGAAACATTTTAAGCCGATAAAAGAAAGGGATTTGTGACAGAACCATCTAGATTAAAGGAAGACCTGATTAATTCAAATGGGAAAACTTTGTCTAAAATGTACGTGGGAAGTCAAGGAGGTTAAATCCATGATGATAAAATGGCCCAGGTCTTTGGGTACAACATCTTAATGAAGGACTGGAAAAATTAACATGAAATTCACTGCTTGCTACATACTGAGAGAAAACTTTTTGAAATGCAGTATCGTTGTTACATGACTCCATTAAAACTATCAAAAATGTACAAAAACATATCAAATCAATGTTGGAGGTGTGGAGAAGCAGTGGGTTTGATGTTGCACATGTGCTGGACATGTTAAAAAAAAATTAGAGTGTTTTGAGATGAGATCTATATGGAACTTAAGAAAATGTTCAGGGTTTCATTCAAGAGAGCCAGTGTGGTGTAGTGGTTAAGAGCGGTAGTCTCGTAATCTGGGGAACCGGGTTCGCGTCTCCGCTCCTCCACCTGCAGCTGCTGGGTGACCTTGGGCTAGTCACACTTCTCTGAAGTCTCTCAGCCCCACTCACCTCACAGAGTGTTTGTTGTGGGGGAGGAAGGGAAAGGAGGGAAAGGAGATTGTTAGCCGCTTTGAGACTCCTGAAGGGGAGTGAGAAAGTGGGATGTCAAATCCAAACAACAACTCTTCTTCTTCTTCTTCTTCTTCTTCTTCTTCTTCTTCTTCTTCTTCTTCTTCTTCTTTTATAAAATAAAACCGGAGGCTTTCCTCCTTGGAATAGTAGGTCCTGATATACCAAGACCATAAGGGAATTATTTTTATAGGCAACTGTGGCCACAAGAATCCTTATAGCTTCAAATTGGAAAGGCAAAAACATACTGTCAGGGGTTCAGAGACAGAGGCACAGGTGAGGGGGGAGACGGAGAGCGATGAGGAAGAATCCCAGGACAGTGAGGAAGAGGATGACAATGACTTGAGGTCTTCCATGAGTCTCTCAAGTGAATCGGAGGATTCCCAGGAGGGGGCGCCCCTAGTCAGGACAAGGGGGGTCACAGGGGGGACCTGCCAGGAGCAGGGAAGCAGCAGGGAAACCCCGAGTGGGAGTGGGAGATCGGGGCCGGCTTCCCAGCAGGAACGAAGTGAAGAGAGGGGAGTTCCCAGTGTGACACACGGAGCGGAGCAGGAAAGAGACAGGGGAAGGAGATCGGGGCAGGACGTCCTGCCGGAAGAGGCGGAGAGTAGTACAGGGAGTAGTGTAAGTGTCAAGAGGAAGGTCAGGGGTAGCGAGAGCGCGCCAAGTTCAAATGTGGAGGCGCGCGGAAATGGAGAAAGCCCGGAGGAGGAGCCTAGCCCCAAAGCACGAAGGAGGGGGGAACAGGCATCTGAGGAATCCGCTTCAGGAGAGAGCAGGAGGGAAGGAACCCAGGGGGGCAGAAAGACCCTGCGGAAAAGGAAAGACAGGAAGAGGTGGTCTAGCACAAGCCTCTTAAGCTGGTGTAGAGGCGGGAGCGAGTCAGAGGGGACTTCAAATGTCTAAGGTTAAGAGACGCGGGGCTGCACGCCTCGGTTGTGGAACCGTTAATGAACTGCAATAAACATCCTTGTATATAAGAAGAGCTTGGCGTTGGTCTTTTGTGAGCTGAGACCTGAGGCAGCCTCTGACACATACCATTAAAATTGGAGTGGCAACAAAAGCTAGTGGAATATGCAGAGCTGACTAAGCTAACAGAAAAAATAAGAGACAACACAGACCTACTATTTATAAACAAATGGCGTTTATTTAAAAGATATATTAAAGACTGCTGTAACAATACAATGTCTGTGGCAGCCCTCGACAAACTTCTGTACTGAAATGATTTAGCGTAAAGAAGTATAATATCAATGCCAAGCTAATATCGAAAACTGAGATAGCTAGTGCACTAAGTAAATGAAGAAATAAAGGCATTTGGAGTAGATGGGAAGTCGATCAGTCTGGTGGAAGATTTTGAAGACTATGTTATCATAACAAGTATTAAAACTTTCTTGTTGTGGTTCATATATGGTGAATTTCGATTTGGTGTTGCGTTTTACTAAGATGAATAAAGCAAAGAAGAAGAAGAAGAAGAAGAAGAAGAAGAAGAAGAAGAAGAAGAAGAAGAGGCCTACATTTCATAGAACTTATACCACAAATATTAGACAGGATTCAGTTACAGATAGGTAGCCGTGTTGGTCTGCCATAGTCAAAATAAAAAAATTCCTTCCAGTAGCACCTTAAAGACCAACTAAGTTAGTTCTTGGTATGAGCTTTTGTGTGCATGCACACTTCTTCAGATACACACAGGTGCTACTGGAAGGATTTTTTTTATTAGACAGGATGTTACTTTAGATAGGTGGAGAAGCTATGTAGATAAGCTGCTCATCACTTTCCAGACATGATATCTTGTATCTAGCAATCTATAGCCATATTTTGCTATTCAAAGGACAAGTGAACCCACTTTAAAGTGATGGCAGCATTTCATCCACTATGTTTTCCTAACCATTAGTGGATAGTTACTTCCTCCCAGAGAGAAAAGTGGAATGGGTTTCCCCTACTGACAGAGGTATTCAGGAGAAGTCCCCATTTTAGCTCAGCTCCGGAGTTGATTACAGACATCTGTATTAACTGGAAAACATTACCTGCCACGGCTGAAGATCTGTAAGTTTCCATCTTGCTCCACCTGCCATTGCTCTGCAATTTAATTTGGTGGACTGCATGGTCTGCAAAGCATGTGCCAAAATATAGATTGCATTGTAGATGCTGTAGCTGTGGGCTGTCATGCTCGTTTCAAAAACAGACCCAGGAAGGCTCCCAATATTCTCCTCCCCAGTGCAGAGTTTGTCATCTTTCTTCTCTGAAGCAGGATCGGGAAAACCACAATTAAACGCTTCTTCCCAGAAAACCCTGAGAAAGCCATCTTCTTTTTCCAAGGTCGGCTTTCTCATCTGAATAAATTTCTGGAATCCTGGAAGATCCTTAGAGTGAACTGCAAAGGATAGAGCCCCATGGAGGAATGTGATGTCCCAACCTCTTTGAAAGGGAAATGAGGTGAAGTCCATCTGGGCTGTCATAATCCAGACTTTTGTATTTCCTTGTATTGGCACATCATTCGTTTCTGCAAGTCTGGGCATCGTTCTCATTATCATAATTGTTTGAATTTCACCATGCACAACTACAACATTGGCAGTGCTTCCCACAAAAATGTTCATTGTTTTTGAACCTTCTTCCACCATTTCATCAAACTCACCAGAAGAGGTAGCCATAGGGAACCTTTCTATATAATCAAAGCAGATACCGTTCTGGGCAAACATAGGGAGAACATTTTGTACAAATCTCTCTCCAGGGTCATCTTGGACAAAAACCACACCGATCCACACCCAACGGAAATGCAGCAGTAACTGGAGGATTCCCTCGTATTGCTGAGACCCATCTGGGAATATCCAGTGGGTGAAAGGGGCTTGCATGTCATCATTCGTCACAGGAGAAGAGCCATAGATGAGCTGAAGAGGGTCATTGTTAAAATCAAGGGAGGAAAGGTCATAACAAATGATGATATCAAAACACCAGTTAGACTCAAAAGCAAATTTCAACATATTAATTTAGCTTTTTGTTTATTTCTGATACTTTAGAATCTACTCTTTGGGGAACAGAAATGTCTTTCCATCAAATAGAACAATTTTGCAGGTATGTTTATGGCAGAATTTGCTGTATCTAAAAGAGGATACAGGAAAGAACAGGTAAATAAATGCTTGTTCACAGAAAACCCTGATAAAGCTTTCTCATCAGAAAAAAATCCTAATAATGATTCCTTGAGTTAAATGCAAAGGATAGAGAACCAGAGAGGAAAGCTATTTCCCACCACCTTTGCATAGGTTATGATATGAAATCCACCTGGACTGTTCTATTCCAAACTTTGGCCTTGGTTTGTATTGGTGCATCATCTGTTTCTGCAATATTGGGCATCCTTCTCATTATCATAATGTTGTGATTTCCAACATTCACACCACTCCTAGGGGCTGAGGCAGTTTCATCCCCACCAATGTACTTTTTGGGGGGCTGAGCCCCCTCAATATTCAAGGGGCATCCAGATCCTCATGGCATCACACGCATGACGTCAGGATGTTGTGTGACATCATGTGCATTAAGTCATGACGTCATGCCGCATTGCACATGGGCCCCCTCATTCCTCTTAAGAAGATGGCAGCTCTGCAGGATCCCGTCTGCTTGGGTCTCCTTCCAGTCAGGAGGGGAGAGATCTCCTAGAAAGAGAAGAGGGCTGGGGTGATCCCCTGAGGCTGTTGTGCTATTTGGAGAAGCTCAGGAGTGGGACTGATAGAAGGTGGGGAAACGGACAGAAATACTACCTTGTATAAGAACCAAAGTCTGAAACTGTAACACCTATGCAATGAGGTTTAAGAAACTGAAGTAATGAAAAATGGAAATGAGCTGATTGTTTACCAATTGTAACATCAAGCTGAAAAGAAGCAAACACCATTTTAAATAAGCCTAAGTTCACTACCTTGTTTTGAAGCCCGTAACATCCACTCAATTGAATATTAATAAGTTAACTGTTTCCTGAAAGAACTTTCTCTCCTGATACATCTTTTGTCTTATCAACTTTATTCTGCAAAATAAATCTTCCTTATTTTTTCAACTTCTGTCTGAAGTTGACCATTACCTCACACACGCTAGATAACCCATGGTGGTTATAGAGTTTAACAGAGGGGGGTCTGCTTCAAAAGGATTCCAATATCACTTATTTCTGTTGATTTGGAATGTTAAAGTTATCTTGGGAAATATATAAGTGATCTTTCAGCAGGCATAGCAAACACACAGTTGTGCTACCACAGGCAGCAGATGTTTTGTTACAGTCCTACACAGGAGTAAAGTGTCCAATGAGGAATTCTTCCACCTGAGTTTTTCAGGAGGTGTGGAACTGAGGCAGACGTATTTTCCACAACCTGCATTTTTGGTTGAAAAATACCAACCTATACCCATTATTTGCCATTCAATTACCAGCATGCAACCCAATGAGACTAGTCAGAGACAAATATAAATGGCTTTCATTGATGACGCATGCTCCATGCAGACCTCTTACTCTGGGCATCTTGTACGTAGACAGGATGGTTGACATGTGGAGACATAAATCAGGTTTTGGCCCCCCAATGACTGCCTTTGGAGTCTCCTGAACATCACACTTGTAGTTGGGGAGGAGTCTTTCTTGGCTAGAGAGAAGTTCCATGGAGGCTTGGTAGGTCCAGCTTGCACTGAAATGGCTGTTGTAGATGTGGAACCCCAGAGACATATTGGGCAATATTTGGGGATTTTCATTTATCTCTTTCACAGCAAATGCCAAAGCCAGGATATGCTGGTAGAGTTGTGTCATTGGCCTGTATGGAGAGCGACATAGTGCATAACAATTCACATTCACAAACATAGAAAGTGTAGGGATATATAGAAACACAAACCTGGATGTTTCGCTGTGCTAAACATCTAACTCCTGCCACGTCACATGCGGCCTGGCCCTGATTGCTACTAGTTTTCCTCTACAGAAGAGGAGGACAAAGTCTGGTTACCAAAAACTTATAATAAAGTCACCTCTAATCTGAATAAATTACCACTTGGCTTTGCTTGAAGTTAAATATTAAATAAGAAATCCTTCGCTCAGCATGGTAAATGAGCGGAAAGCCTTAACAAAGTGAATGGGGATGTTACTTTCTATGCTGTCTTGCAAACTTTTTTTAAAAAAACTGAACACTGGTATAAGCCTACCATACAAGAAGAAGAAGGTTATCACACACTGCAGAAGTGAGTTTGAATTATGAGATTTGCCCCCAGGTCTCAGAATTACATGGGGGGGGGGGAGGGTGGTATTATTCATCATACACTAGTGGCCAATTTTGTGAAAACATTTTGGAAAGTATGTGTCTTTGTAGAAGATTATGAAAAGCTTGGCCTATCGCTCAAGATCCCCAAAACCAAAGTGCTGCACCAAAAAGCACAAAACAACCCTTCTGCTGTTCCACAAATCCAACTCAGTGGTGTAACGTTGGAAAGTGTTGATAACTTCTCCTACCTGGGCAGTTATCTTTCCTCAAGGGCCGACATTGATGCCAAAATCCAGCATCGCTTGTGACTTTGCAAGTGCGCTTTCTCCTGCATTGTGTTTGAGGACTGGAATATTTGCAGGGAAACCAAAATGCTTGTTTACAAAGCTATCGTACTACCAACCTTACTGTATGCTTGTGAAACATGGACCACTTATAAACGCCATCTCTAACTCCTCAAAAGATTCCCTCAAGGGTGTCTCTCGAAATTTTTACACATCACTTGGGAAGACACACAAACTAATGCCAATGTACAGGAAGAAGCAAAGATCACCAGTGTTGAAGCAATGATTCTTCAACATCAACTTCATTGGACTGGTCATGTTGTCTGGATGCCTGACTATTGTCTTCCGAAGCAACGACTCTATTCCAAACTCAAGAATGGAAAGCGTAATGCTGGTGCTCCAATTGGAGAACAGCTTTTAAGAAAGGTGCCATGGACTTTGAAGACACTCGAACTCAGGACGAAATTGAGAAACACGCTAAGAGGAAGGCATGTTTAGCAAACCCTCACCGTGACCAACGTCCGGAAATCTATGTCCTCACTGTGGAAGGCCATGAGAATACAGAATTGAACTCCACAGTCACATACGGATTCACTGTTAAGACCGTCTTCATGGAAGACAATCTTACTCAGCTACGAGTGATCACCAAAGGAAGCAAATAGCCAAATAAAAGAAGTTATGCACAGAAAACCATGATAAAGGGTATTTCATAACTTTTCACCATTTATGTTAGTGTAGAAACTTTTTGCTGCAGTTGCAGCTCTGCAATGACATCCCATGGAGTAAAGCAAAGTTTTTAATTCACCAGGCGTTTTAATGTGAAACCAAGATTGTATGAATGTTTCTAAAACATGTGCTTTATTCCTTGGTTGCGTCTGACTAAAAAGTTTATTCAATCAGCTCCACAGATATTCTGTTGGATTCAGGTCAGGGCTATTCAACACAGTTTGTGGCATTATATTCTGCATTAGATTACCTTTCTAATGATATACTGTAGAAGTTCATTCTAATTTTATACTTTTCTTATGAGCTGTCAAAACTTAGAAATACAGTTTTTCCTATAGTTTTCCACAATTTTGACCACTAGTGTAATGAGCATCACCTTCATCATATGTCAAATGCAGAAAAATATTCATTCCAGATATACAATACAGTTTTTAAAACACACACACACACACACACACACACACACACACACACACTTCCTTACATAATGTCATCGAAGAGTTCAGGTGTAGGACGTTCATTGAAGGCTATGCTTGAAGTTATATGGATTTGAGACATAATGCCAGCAACAACAACATCTCCAGACTGGAAATATTTGTGAAGAATAGGAAGAGGGTCACAGATGGAACACGGAGCAACAGCAGCCTTGCACTCATCTGGAGGAAGCAGCACTGATGTTAACATCATGGAAAGTACCATTCTGCACAGAGTATTGTAGGAGCAAGAGGAAACTTGCACACAGTCTGAGGCAGCAGCAGAAATACCAAGATTGCAAATATTACCATGTTGCAGGGAATTTTGTAGGCGACAATTCATCTCTTTGCACATTGTCATCTGAGTGATACTGAGCAGCAAAGCCTCACTGGGATGGTTGTGAAAGCCAGATTTTTGCAGGGAAATGAATCAGTGATCAGTCTGACAAAGCCCTTGGTGTAAGGCCAAAGTCTGAACATCACAGGAGATATTAATAGTATCTGCAAGTCTTGAGTCATAGTTTTCATGCAGCTACTGGAACTCCCCAGAGGGTCAAAGAAATGATCATGATTACTTTGATAATTACAGGAGACTTAATCAGCTTCTCAGTGATTAAGGGGTGGGAAGCATGTTTATCACATCACAGCCAAAGTCTCAGCTGGTCTTCCTTAGTAGGGAGAGCAATAAGAGTTTATGGAGAGTCAGCAGAAAAGAGAAAAAAGGCTACCCAGAAAACTACTTAAGGTGAAAATATATAATAAAAGAATAAATGCTTTACAGCCGATTTTTCAAAGAGGTAAAACAAACAAACAAAACCCTTTGCATAACCTTTAAATCAAGTATGTTACCCATTTTATCAACAAAAAATTGCATTACATTAACTAGCACCATATGGACAGACAATATTTTTCAGTGGAGAGCCAGTGAGATGTAATGGTTAGAGTGTTTGACTAGGACATGGGAGACCCAGTTTATTACAGTGGTACCTCGGGTTACAAACACTTCGAGTTACAAACTCCGCTAACCCAGAAGTAGTACCCCGGGTTAAGAATTTTGCCCCAGGATGAGAACAGAAATTGTGTGACGGCAGCGGGAGGCCCCATTAGCCAAAGTGGTACCTCAGGTTAAGATCGGTTTCAGGTTAAGAACGGACCTCCGGAATGAATTAAGTTTGTAACCAGAGGTACCACTGTACATACAATCCAGCTACTAATTCCCCATTTGTATCTGTCCTGCATGGAGAAGATAAACTCAGAGAATCTGGGTCTCATTTGTAGGCAAATGAGTACTAGTGGGTAATAAATGCCATTCAAATGATTTGAAGCCCCACTTGGAAATGTGGCAACTTCACATTGTGAAGCCAGGTGGATGTGTACAGATATGTGTATCTGCATGTGGATGATGACTGAAAGCATAGCCTTGGCAGAAGTGACATGTTTCACACTGATGATCTCTCCCCATGAAGGGATATACCTTTAGCACCCAATGAATGGAAGATCAGTGTATTGGCAGGATAACAAATTGGCAGAACAACTTTATGGAGTTAAAAATTGTTCTCAGCTTTATTGGTTACAGATGTAGGTTGGAGGCTATTTCTAGGAATGAAAAGGATAAGAGTTGATAAATACAAGGAATTACTTTTTCTGGTCTTCTTCCAATAAATGTGAGTAAACAATGGAAAAATTAAAAGCATCAAGACAAGGTGATTCCTATTTGCTCCTCAGAATTAAGTGGTCTTTGCTGTTCAAGTCAGGCCTCAGAAGAATGATGTACAATTTGGGGGCAAAGATACAACCCAGCAAACCTGCGCTGGAGGCCAAGATGCAGAAGATCTCCACAGCCACCATCTGCTTTCCTTTGGTGCTCAGATAAGAGGGAACAAAGGACAGCCAAACGCTGCAGAACACCAACATGCTGAAGGTGATGAACTTGGCTTCGTTGAAACTGTCCGGCAACCTCTTGGCCAGGAAAGCCATAGTGAAGCTGACCATGGCCAGGAATCCCAGATAACCCAGGACAGAATAAAACATCGCGACAGAACCTTCGTTGCATTCCACAATGATTTCCTCCACCAGAGAGCTCATGTCCACATCTGGGAATGGAGGCGCCATACAGAGCCAAGCAGCACAAATGCTGGTTTGAACGGAGCAGCAGCCAAGAAGAACCGAGTTTGTGAGAGATTTCCCCACCCATTTCCTCATCCTGGATCCTGGTTTGGTGGCCATGAAAGCCAGAACCACCGTGATGGTTTTGGCCAAGACACAAGACACAGCAATGGAGAAGATGATGCCAAAAGCAGCTTGTCGTAAAGAGCAGCTCACTGGGTGAGGCTGGCCAATGAAGAGCAAGGAGCAGAGGAAGCAGAGCAAGAGGGCAAGGAGCAGAGTGTAGGTGAGGTCCCGGTTGTTGGCTTTGACAATGGGAGTGTCCCCATTCCTAGAGAAGACGCCAAGTATCCAAGCTGTGACCAGAGAAAAGACCAGAGCTAAGGAAGCTAAAACGAACCCTAAAGGTTCTGCGTAGGAAAGAAAATGTTGGCGTTTGGGGAGGCATTGATCTCTGTCCTTGTTTGGAAATTGGTCATCTTGGCATTGGAAACAATAATCCATATCTTTAAAAAAATAATTAAAAAATGATATCGTTCTATCTGGGCTACCACCAGAGATCTGAAAGCACAGCAAAGGTGAGCTCTAAAGGTCAAGTGATTGTGGAACGTTCCAATCGCTCCCTGATGGTGCTTTTGGAAAAACAATTAGGAAATGGGGAGAGGTGCAGTACCCTAGGCAAATTTCAGTGTAAATTAAACATTTTGTTGCTTTCAATTAACCATCTTGCTTTTAATTCAGATCAGCTTGCACCAGCAGACAGGCATTTCTGCAAATCCAAGGACCTCGAGCTTAACAACCTGTTTCGTCGACAGCTCCCGGATCTGCAGTGGCATGGCCCTGTGGCCCCTGATGGCCTGGGCGTGGGACTATGCTTTTATTTCTACCCCTTCAGGTGTGCTGTGAGTTCCAGTTCAGTGTGTTTGGTCAGCAGTCCAATCAGCCGTCCAGCATGGAGACGAAGCACTGCCGAGTGCAGACCAGGAAAGAACCATGTCTAGTCACTTGGGGTGACATCAAAGCTCTGGCTGACACCGGACAGCATCAGCTCTCTCAAGCCTGAACAACCAGAGACATCAGACTCACTCATATATTTGCCCATCTTACTGCCAACTCCATGCTGTTTCTTTTCATGCTATGCCTGCTTTTGCCCATGAAGGCTTTGACGGACTGTGGCTCACTAGCTGGCTTCCTGAGTTTCCATGGCCTAAACAAGTTTTTGTTTACAACATTTTGATCACGATTTGCCTGATCTCTGGGTGCTGTTTCATACAATGTATTCCCTCTCTGCTCCAGCTTTGCAAACATTCTTTTTTTTATAAATTTTTTTATTGGTTTTCCACAATTTATATAAACACAAACAGTACACAATACAAACAGACAAACACATAAACAAACATGTATAATTTCAAATCCGTATTTCTTAAACCTTACTTCACCAACTTCCCCATACCTCCCCTTTCTGCATCCCAATTTCCAAATTAGTTTCAGCAAATCCTCCCCCTTAAGTAGCTTTGCAAACATTCTTGGCCTCACATTTTAGCCTTTACCGATTCAGACTCAGAATACACCCGTCTTCATGCTTATCTCCTGACTTATCACCCTAATTATCAAAACATAATTAAAGAAGGAGAGAGCTATCAAAATATTAAGGAAAGGGAGATGTAGAGGTAACGCTCCACTTTGCGAAGGCAAACCTCGCACCAGATGTGCAACAGTATGTCAAGGAGTGTTATGCCTGCTTTCCCTGACCTTTTGCCTTCATGGCTAGAAAACAGGGTTCCCTGCTGACCTTTTGTCCTTTCACAATTTGTTTGCTAGACGTATCACTTGGCTGGAGCATGATGAGGGACGCAGACATAATCAAGTATCGGGGGGGAACATTTGAGGGAAACTCCTGCTGACACTTGTATGGATGGAAATAGGTTATGTTCAGGCTGGTTTCACTACTGTTTCCAGTTGTTGACTTCTGCTAATAAAAGGAGCCTCGACAGAGCTAGCCGGCAGCTTGCTTGGAGCATGCTTGCTAGCTTGCTTCTGCACAGCTCACCTGCATTACCAACACCTGTCTCAGGTCCATCACTTCAGAGATCATTTCATGCTTTTTTCTGGCTCGCACCCCTAAAACTATCCATTCCTAACAATGGAGCACATGGGAAGCAGGCAGATACCAGAAGACATATTTCACACCTATTTCCAGAGATCTCCTTTGTAAAAGTTCTGGATCTAGTTTCCCCAACTGTCTCTTTTTTCTTCCAGATATCAGTGCAGCTGCTTTTCTCTTTAGGAGTACTGAACTGCTAATAGAGGGAAACAGTTGAAATAGATTTTAGGAAGCATTATAGAAAATAGCAGATGATGTCTCCTACCCGTCTGATTTGAAATCATCCCATTTGGACATAAAGCACAATCATAGCAAGAAAATGGCAGCCCCTCCTTCATTTTTCTGCTGTAGCCTGTCTGGCAGCGATCATTACACAAGGCAAGGGGCAGCACCTATTCTTAAAAAGAGGAGGAAATGTAGCTGTCTTGTGCCTTGTAAACAACATAGCTTTAACCAAAGAGAAGAGATCAGTTGACTGGTTGACATTATTCCAGAAAGGTGTGTTGTATGCGTAAATATAGGGACATGGGTGGCGCTGTGGGTTAAACCACAGAGCCTAGGGCTTGCCAATCAGAAGGTCGGTGGTTCGAATCCCCGTGATGGGTTGAGCTCCCGTTGCTGGGTCCCTGCTCCTGCCAACCTAGAAGTTCGAAAGCACGTCAAAAGTGCAAGTAAATAGATAGGTACCGCTCCAGTGGGAAGGTAAACGGCGTTTCCATGCGCTGCTCTGGTTCGCCAGAAGCGGCTTAGTCCTGCTGGCCACATGAACCGGAAGCTGTACGTTGGCTCCCTCGGCCAGTAAAGTGCCACAACCCCAGAGTCGGCCACAACTGGAATTAACAGTTAGGTGTCCCTTTACCTTTATGCGTAAATATATTGTAATGTAAATATTGGGAGTGAATGAGAAGGGATATTGAATTTTTCATCTTCATAAAGATGGAGGATGGAGAGAGGACAGGGGACTTTGAATTACAGGGAGTCAACAGAGAAGGTAAAATAGGAAGCACATATATTAGGCTCAGAGAAGCATCACAAAAAATAAATCTTCTTTCAAAACAAATGGGTAACTTATCCCGTCCTTGTCTTCTGAGCTGTAAATCTCACTTGGTTCAGCATGATTTACTCCTACATTCATGTGCAAAGCATTAAAATGTTAGACTGAAATCCTATATATCAGGGATGTGGAACCTTTGCTCCACCAGGTGGTATTGGACTGCAACTCTCTTCAGTCTGAAAACCAGCCTGGCCAGTGATCAGGGAGGAGGAGAGTTGGAAGCCAACAATATTCCATGTGCAATATAGTGGAATATATCACCATTACATACTTTTAAAAGAGAACCTTAAATAAGAAAATATTTACTTCTGACCTCATATTTGATGGTAAAATAACTTGTTGGAAATGGATTATACTTAAACAATTGCTTATTAATGATAAAGAATGTCTACATTAACTTTATACGATAAAGTTTATTGTCTATTGTCCCATACTTATTGCATTGTCCCATATGAACATAATTTGTATTTTTAATAACAATATCTAATTTTTTAAAAAAACCATTGGTCCCACCTGATTAAAAAAGCTGGGCCATGTGATGGCTTCCTGATCCACGCTGAAGTCTACATTTTGTGAATCTTGTGGAACTATCTTTCCTACTTTTACTCGGGAGAAGGTTTGGTTTGGAAAAGTAACCCAGTTAATAATATCAAATCCACCTGCTAACTCCCCATTCTCATCAAAGGACACTAAGTCACCAGCACTGTTGTTGAAGGAGATACTCCTCAAGAACGAGTGCAGCTGGAGAGAAGAAAACAAAGGCAAAGTTTTAAAAAGGAGAGCTTTTATGGATTATAGAAAGGAGAAAGTATCAATCCATACATTTCACACAATGGAAAGTAGTCCAAAACTGTGCAATCTACAACATTTGGAGAACATAAGTATTTCTAGCAAGTACATCTGGCCTGCCCCTTGCCTGAGGGTTCAGCTCTGGGGTCCGTGTGCAAAGGCAAAATGGTGCCATGTCAGGAAGCCCTGGAACTGCCCCTCCTGCAAGGTGGGTGTGCAGGGAGAAGGGGGCAAAGAAATGGAGAGAAGCTCATGGTGGGTTTTTCCTGATCTCCATTTTTGTTTGCTTGTTTATTTACTTTTCCCCATCCAAGAGATGCTTCCACATGTCTTGACAGCCCATGTTCCTAGAGAGGCAGGGAAAGGGTACAGAGTGCCATAACTCCTTCAACTACTCCTGCAAATGGAAGGGAAGGACAGGTCCTATCTTGATTGTGGCTCCTTCAGCTTGAAGGAAAGGGGAAACAGTAAAGGATTGAAAAGAATGTGGGGATTGTTGTAGAGGAAAGGTAAAAACTTTAAGAGGTTGTGTGTGTAAATTATGTCTCTGTGTTTGTGTGTATTCATCCTATGGACTGTGTGTCATCGCCCATTAGCTTAGCCCCAAGCAATCTTTGTTCTGAACAGGAAATCTTACCTGCCAAGGTTGCAATTTTGGAGGATCGAGCCCACCTCTGCCTGGCATCATTCTGCATTTTGACCTGGATGAGTGCATCTGATGTAAAGTATGTGCAATGGCATAAACTGCATTATAGATACTGTAACTTTGGCCAGTCATGGTCATTTCAAAAATATGCCCAGGAAGGCTCTCCAGACTCTCATGGCCAGTGCACGTCTTTGTGTTTTCATTGCTCTCATTGGAAGCAGAAAATGAGCAGTTGAATGCCTGTTGCCAAAAAGTCTGGAGGAACCCATCTCCATTTGGAGAGTTGGGGTTCAGGGTCTGAAGGAATTCTTCAAATCCCTGGACTTTCTCTGTGTGAATTGCAAAAGACAAGGCACTATGAAAGACTTGTATATCATAATACCTTTGAATTGTTTCTGAAGAGAAAGCCCACTGGGCTGTCAAAATCCACACGGTGCCTGTAGAATTCTCTGCAACATCTTCTGCTAATGAATAGAAATATTGCATCCATTTCACAACTGCAATGGTCTGAGGTTCTGCACACAGAAGCAATATGTTAACGTCTGAGGCCACCAGGAAAGAGGACTTGGCCCGAATGCGTTCCAAGAAACTAAAATTATCTATACCCTGAGAAATGGCTGGTAGTTTTTCACTGAAAGCTGTACAGACTCCATGCTGAGAAAGCATTGGCACTAAGCTTTGCATAAAGCTTTCTCCATTTTCATCATCGGATGCCACAATTCCTACCCATGTCCACTGGAAATGTAGAAGTAGCATGACAATCCCTGCATATTGATATTTCTCATTGGGCACCGTTCGGTAGAAGGTCTGGGGCTGCAACTCTGGGCTTCTCCCTGGAGCTAATACACAGTAAGAAATCTGGAGGAAGAAATCAATCCCACAAGAATTGGAGAGTTAGAACAAATGGTTATGGTTCATCCCAAGTATCTGCTTACAGAGAAAAACTCATGAGAATTAGTCGACTCCATTTATGGATGCATGTTGATTTCACAAGAACATTACGCATATCTCCAGGTGCTGTTGGTTTGGAAGAGGAGCAGGTTTCTCTGACCTCTTGCAACTGGTGTTGTGCAGCTTCCTGGGAGCAGGAGGAAGATTCCTGCTGCTGCATTTGCCCAGTTCCAACCTCCCTGCTGCTTCCCAGTGACACATGGGAGACAAAGTCAGGCAAGCACCAAAGCCCCTCTCCTCCAACCACCACTGCAAAACTCCCCCAGATGTTTTTTATCAGTTTTTTTTAATTTCACTTTATCATAAGAATGAACCAAAGCAAAAGAAAGTATTGAGAACCCAGAAGATAACTATTGTACCAGAGACAGAAGAGCTTGACAGCCCCCACACTTACTATACCTGTGGAATCTTGTAGACGCCTAAGACAGTAGCCATGTGGAGAGAGATGTCAGAGTCAAGTCCCCCAATAACAGCTATCTTTTGTTCTTTCTTGTCACATTTGAAGTTGGGGACAATCCTTTCTGTGATGGATAGAAGTTTCAAGGTGTTCTGATAAGTCATCCTTGCATTTACATAGCTATCATAGATGTGAAACCCAAAGCTCATATTTGGTAGGATATTTCGGTTCTTGTTTATTTCTTTGACAGCAAACACCAGGGAGAGAGTATTCTGGTAGTTCTTCAGTATTTTTCTAATAAAAGAGTTATACTTTGTGTCAGAGGTATTCTCCCCCTCTCCCTCTTAAGCACATTGGTAACTTTCTGGCTTTCTCTGGCAAATCCCAAAAGATTAAATTATACAAATAAACAAAAAACAGACAAGCAAACCATATATGCATTGTGACTCTTGACAGTTCATAGCTGAAACCCAGGAACAATATTCAGTCAGCTTTAAGAATATTGCATCTAAAAAGTGTTTAATTTTGTGCAGAACATTCATATCCTGAAAGACACATACTGCATGTAAATTAATCTCTTATCTGCAGGTGTACCACTGGTGTCTAAATTTATGGGTCCTCACAGGCGGCTAACTGAATAGCCATCCCTCCTGTGCTAATGTTGCAAAGGGGGACTTGGCTGCCATATCCTTCTCTTAACTCCATATTTTCTTTGAGCAAGCAACGGACACTCACTGGATGAGAAGTTGCCAAGTCAGAAATTTTGACTGGGGCCTCTCAGATAGTTAGAGTTTGGTGTAGGTGGTGCAAATTCCACATCAGGTGGAACAGGATATATTCTTTCTTAGTAACTGAGTTTTCATCTTTCCCTCCTTCAGATAAGATTTGGGCTGTACCAAAAATACTGTAGTCAATGTTAGTCATACTCTGAGAAGGCCTATTAGGATTAATAGATCAGACAAACTGTATTAATTTCAGTGGGTCTACTCTGCAAATAAGCAAATAAGATAGATACAACTTTGTTTTGCAAAAACAAGTTTGCAACTGCTCTCTTTATTATCCAATATGGTTTACATTGTATAGCAGAGAATATAATCCAAAATCTATGATATTCACGTTTCACAGCATCTGTGACTGTCAGATTAAATGATTCTGATTGTGAATATGAGGATCAAGCTTTGCTGCAAAGGAAAACAGATGTTAATGGTGTGAAAAGAAACACAGAGGGAGGTTGAGGAAGAAGTTGGGAGAAAGCGGTGAGAGCCATGGGATCAGGTGATGAGGAAGCAGAACAGGCAGAAGATAGAAACCTCAAGAAGCAGAATAAAGCAATGAAGAGGCCAAGATCACAATGTAAAGAGAAGAAAATATATATTTAACATTCCTACTGGGGAAAAAAATCATGTGGAAACGTGTTCTGAGAATGCCATTGTATGTTTGGTGTAATTGTAGCATACATGAGCTCACCAAGAGTACGCTATGAAGGATAGGTTTTTTTTACTTACAAAACTTCATCTGTAAGCTTTGTGTTTGGGTGCTCATGGAAATCCATTTCTTCAGATAAAAAGGCAAAATAGGTAACAATTCCTCCAATGACTAGGTCCCCTCTCTGATAACTCTGGTATGGAAGCTGGAAAGGCTCCATCATGGTGCATCTAGCAGAGTGGTCCTTGCTCTCAGTTGGAGGCAACTGCAGCCACAGGAAGAGAAGGATCAGCAGCAGAAATGTTCTGACCATCTTGGGGCCAATGGGGATCATAGGCGCCGACTCCATGGGGCTTGAGGGGGCCCGAGCCCCCTCAAAAATTCGTTTGGGGGGGCTCAGCCCCCCCAATAATCTCGGGCGGCGGTGGGCGCGTCCGCGGCTTTTATAGGGCGCCCGGCGCGCACCAGCTCGATAACGGGCACCGGCGTGGCGGGGGGCGCCGGGCCGGGGGAGGGGGGCGGCCGGCCTGTCTCCTTGGCAACCCCATTGAGCAGCGCCGGCTCCCCCGGGAGGGCCATCCCCCCGCGCTGCCGATCGCCAACACCGCCGACGCTGTGGCTGCCCGAGCCCGAGCCTGAGCCCGAGCCCTACCCGAAGCCCGAGCCCGAGCCCGAGCCTGAGCCCGAGCCCAAGCCCGTCAGTCAGTCAGTCAGTCAGTCAGGAAGGAAGGAAGGAGAAATGGGGAGGGAGACGAGGGAGGAAAATTGCGCGCAGGGTGAAGAAAGGAGAAGGGCGAACGAGACGAGCTTCCAACCCAAAAAGGGCTGGAAGACTGGGAGGATGCAGGATCGGGAAAGAAAGCGACGCCTTCCCCGCCCGCGACGTCGCCCGCTTGTCATTGGCAGCGCAGCGGGCGCCCAGAGGGGCTGGGCACCGGCGCAGGGCCGCTCCGCAGCCGCGGAGGACAGCTGCGCAGCTAGCAAGGTGTGCTGCGTAGAGCGCGGCCCTTGTGTGGCCCGGTGGCCAGGCAAGCTCGGGCGGGGACCCCCATGCGAATCTAAGACGGGAGAAGAGGGCAGAGCGAAGGGGGTCCCTTCCCCAACCTCCGGCTCTGAGACTTCCCTGCGCCCCAGAAAAGCGAAAGGATTTTCTCTTCTTCTTTTTTTATAAATATTTTATTAAGTTTTCAAATACAAAGTTAGAAACATACACTGAAGAAAAAAGTAAAAGAACAAGAAAAAGAAAAAAAGAAAAAGAAGAAAAGAAAACCAACCATTCAACACATTTTTATATAACTAACTGGACTTCCTCGCATCTCCCTTACCCTGCATTCTTTATAATAAAGATATCAGCAAATTATTACCTTGTTTCGTACCTTATTTTGTACTTTTCAAATACTATACCTCTAAATTTAACATACTTTTCATCAGTTACTTATATCCTAAATTAAACATAGTATTACCTTAGATTTTGACCTTTTCTTACTTAAAATATAATTTCCTGTTTCCCAAATCTAATTGCTGAAGCTATAGTTTCCGAATCGTGTAAATTTTTAACATTCATACAACTTATATTGTTTTTGTAAATAGTCCTTAAATTTTTTCCAGTCCTCTTCCGTTGTTTCTTCTCCCAAATCTCGGATTCTGCCAGTCATTTCAGCCAGTTCCATGTAGTCCATCAATTGCGTCTGCCACTCTTCCAGTGTGGGCAAATCTTGTGTCTTCCAATATTTTGCGATAAGTATTCTTGCTGCTGTAGTTGCATACATAAAGAAAGTTCTATCCTTCTTTAACACTTTCTGACCAACAATGCCCAAGAGGAAGGCCTCTGGTTTCTTGGGAAAGGTATACTTAAATACCTTTTTTAACTCATTATAGATCATTTCCCAGAAGGCCTTCACTTTTGGAAAAGTCCACCAGAGGTGAAAGAATGTCCCTTCAGCCTCCTTACATTTCCAACATTTATTATCAGACAGGTGATATATTTTTGCAAGCTTGACTGGGGTCATGTACCACCTATAAATCATTTTCATAATATTTTCCTTCAAGGCATTACATGCCGTGAATTTCATTCCGGTGGTCCATAACCTTTCCCAGTCCTCAAACATGATGTTATACCCAATATCCTGAGCCCATTTTATCATGGCTGATTTGACTGTCTCATCCTGAGTGATTTTCTCTTCAACCTGCCCTCCATCCTCTTGCAGAAAACTCTTTGCCTGCCCTGCCCGTATCTCGTTTTTGCTTTTTAATTCCACACACGCACCCTTCGGACTTCGTGGCAATCGGGCGCGCGGGTGCGTTTCCTAAGAGAGTGAGGACCCCCGCCTCCTCCCCACCTGCTCCCTCGCCAGCCAGCCAGCCGCGCGCCCTAGCCGGAGAGCCCCGGCCGTCCCCGTCGCGCAATCGGCTGGATCTCCCTTCAGCAGGCCGTGCTCACAACTCGGCCCAGGGACCCCCAGCAGCGGATCTCCGGCCCAGCTGAAGAATCCGGCAACAAGCCCCCTCCTCCCCAATCGCTCCACCGGAATACGCTCCAAAACCCCCCAGATAGGCCTCCGGCCGCCAAGTCTAGTGGCGCCCTGAGCGAGGGTCTCTCCCCAACACCGCCACCTCGAACTGCGTTCTCCCGGCTACCCGAGCGAACCAGCGGCAGGACCCCGGTATGGGCCCCCCCCAATATTTTTTATAAGTCGGCGCCCCTGATGGGGATGCCGAAAGTCAGATTTCTATCTCATCTACCATAAACTGCATTACAAGAAATCTCATTGAATGACTTTTGGATTATTTTGATAAAGGGAAAAAGCCAAAGATCTGAAAACCTGCATGTTCAGAATGTCTCATGTGGGCTCTGAATGACACAGAATTTATTTTATATACACTTTCACATTCTGACATTGATTGTGTTCGTGGCCTGAAAAAGTGTACAAGGGATTTGGGAAGATGAATGATAAATCCTAGCAATTTGAGATAATTACCAGTTCCAAAGTTATCTCCTTAGAGCATTGAGCTCTGTGACTTCTAGTAAGATCAAAATAATGAAGGATATTTGTTATTGAGTAGTTCTCTTGCAATTGCGAGTGCCACAGGCAAGCAAGCAGTCCAGCTGCAAACTGTTGATCTGAAGGGAACTTCCTATTTTCCCCAACACTCTTCCTCAATCACACCTGCACCATTTCCCCCAAGTGTAGATGTGTCACCAATGAAGACATGATTTTCAGGATTTTGTACCACAAGGGTGTTTCCCGTTAAGGGGAGAGAGGAAATACACTTAAAATAATGCAGGATCCAGTTGCAGGTGCAATAAAGAGTGTTACATTTCCTTACGGAAAAGGTTAGTGTAGTGCTGTGTATTGTATCTTGATTTTAGTAAGGCTTTGGACAAAGTCTCTCCCCTCCCCCCCATCTTCTGAGTGGAATGAGGGCACTGTTAGGTGGATTTGTAGATGGTTGACGGATTCATCCCATTTTTTGTTGCAATCCAGGTAATGTGCCAAACCAGTTGTGCTCAAAGGCATTGCCACAGAATCAGTAAAGATCCACATCAGTGGCAGTAATGGAAATAATCAAGCAATTCACTACTTCCCTGATTGTGTCCTCATAATTTCTCCTAAAGGAGCTCTTTGGGGTTTCTCCAGATCTTTTTATTGTTTACTTGTTAATTCTTTAATTATTTGTTTACTTGTTGATTCCTTAATTTCTAGGGACATGAGTATCCCAGATTTCTAATTACATACACGTAATTAAAATAGCAATAGCAATTATTTAAAACTGTCTTCTTATTAACTGCTCCCTGCTGTTCAGCTCAGGCCTCAGTAAAATAACATAGCATTTGGGGGTAAAGATGCAGCCCAGTAACCCAAAACTGGAGGTCAAGATGGAGAAGATCTCCACAGCCACCATGTATTTGCCCTTGGTGCTCAAGTAGGTTGGAACAAAGGACAACCACACACTGCAAAAGACCAACATGCTGAAGGTGATGAATTTGGCTTCATTGAAACTGTCAGGCAGCTTTCTAGCTAGGAAAGCCACTGTGAAGCTCACCATGGCCAGCCAACCCATGAATCCCAGGACACAATAAAACATGATAGTGGAGCCTTCATTACATTCTAGTATTATTTCTTCAGTCATTGAGTGCATGTCAACGTCTGGGAAAGGAGGAGAAGTGGCCAGCCATATGCTACAGATTGTGGCTTGAATAAGGGAGCAGGAAAGAACAATGGAGCTGGCCAGTTGTTTCCCCAGCCACTTCCTCATGCTGGACCCTGGCTTGGTGGCCATGAAAGCCAGAACCACAATGGCGGTTTTGGACAATATGCACGAAATGGCAACTGAGAAGATCATGCCAAAAGCAGTTTGTCGAAGGAGGCAGGTGACTTCCTCAGGCTGGCCAATGAAGAGCAGAGCACAAAGGAAGGAGAGCAGGAGGAAAAGGAGGAGAATATAAGTGAGGTTGCGGTTGTTGGCTTTAACTATGGGAGTATCGCTGTGCTTTGTGAATATTTGAAGCACCAAAGCTGTGATGAAGGAAAAGAAGAGGGCCAACGTGGCCAAACTGATCCCCAACGGTTCTCCATAAGACAAGAATGTTTTGTCTTTCGGGAGGCAGCCATCCTGTCCATTGTTTGCATATTGATCTCCAGGGCATTCGACACAGTCGTCCATGTCTAAAAAAGAAAATGGAAAAAACAAAACTTATTAAAACAAAAAAGAGATACCAAAATGTATATTTGCTACTTCTATACTGATTTCCCACTAAAGAAAGGAGCTTCACTGGGAAAATTAAAGCGTGTGATGCATTCCTTACCCTCCTTGTTTGAGATCTTCCCTTCTGGACACGGAAGGCAATCATAGCAGCAGAATGGCTTTCCTTCCTTCTTGTTCTTTCTATAACCTACATGACAATTCTCATTACACAGAGAAGTGGGTTGTGCCTGTTCATAAAAGAAAGAAGGAAATCTTTTGGGACTTATCGTCAAATAGTAAAAATGACTGTTAAGCAATAGCTTCCTATAGGTTTTTTGTTTTATCTGAAGATGATCTTAAATCTTGCTCTAATTGTAGCATTGGAACTTCTATCATTACTCCAGTACCTTTGCCTTTATGAAAACCATATTTGTAAGTATTTGAACTTCTTCAGAGATTAGCATGGCAATATCTTATCAAATTAGAAAATGTTCAGGTGAAAGATTATTGGGTCACTATCTCATATAGAAATTGCTGAATTATTTTTGACATACTTGCAATAGAAATTATTGAAATTCTGTCCCATCCTGGTAGTCTAACCACTGCTCCTTTAGCTTGGAACTTGCGAACTATGCTTCCAATGGTTTCTCTGGAAACATTCAGTGCTTTGCTTTCTTTTTGTATACTTGTATCTTTTTTGTGAAGGGTGATGATCTCTTCTCCATTCTTCTTGGACCATTCTCCTGTCTTAGAAATATGGCTAACATACAGCAACATTTGACACTAAACAAACCCTTTTGCCAGTTCAGGTATTTCATATATTACAGCTCAAGCACAGCTGAAGCCCTTGATTAGTTGCATCAGGTGTGCTTGAGACTACACCTGTTGTATTTGTGCTGTTGTGATGGATTCTATTCTGGGGGTGGATAACAGTGAGACTGGAGAAGCCAGTATGAGTTGCATTTTCAGCTGAATTTGGGGAAACCACTTGAAGCATCCATTGAGTTGAGCAACTTTTGCAAACAGCTGAAATTCTGTAACCTAACCCTAACCCTAACCCTAACCCTAAATTTCTGTTAATTTTGATAATAATCCTGATTTGCAATGGGGGTTGAATAACTTTGATTGCAGCTGTAATTGTTTGCTTTTTATGGATTCTTGCAGTTCTCTTTGCTTGCAGAGTTACCGTATATTTTGCTCTATAAGACTCACTTTTGCCCTCCTAAAAAGTAAGGGGAAATGTGTGCGCGTTCATCACCTGCATGTGTGTTAAAATTTACTTTTGCAGAGCCAGGTGCTAAAAATAATAGTTTGTACCTGAGGTTTCTGTGAACATTCACTGTTAATCATTTAGCTCAGCAGCCAATGTAAGGGATTGTGTTTTGTATGTTTACCATAATGCTGCAAACCAATGAGAAGGTTAAAATAATGAATTGACTGTGCCTGGAGTAGTTGTGGGGTACAAATTAGGGCTGTGGAACAGATTTGGCCAAATCCCAAGTGGAATTGGGCTGATCCGAAACTGAATCTGGTTTGATTCTGAAGGAAAGGCAGGCAGCATCTGCAAAGAGCAGCACAGAGCTCTTTGCAACAGAGCTTTCTAATAGCCCCACACTGCACTTTGGCTATGTGTGCCTGTTCCAAGCAGAGGAACACATGAGTGCAGTCAAATTGAGCAGGATTGAGCCTGCTAATGAGTAGAGGGTCCAATCCTGCTGTCTTCTTCACCAGGGGGTACCTAGAAAGATTAAATCTTTCTGCTTTTGACCATATTGTCTGAAAGAGGTTGATTTTGCCCCAGGTATTCCCTGGCCCAGCCCCAGAATGGTTTGGGGGCCTGAGAATGAAGGAAGGAACAATAACAATATGTATATACTAATTAAAAGACATACTGGGCTTCCTCAAATTACATTGACTAGTGACACTTTCTTTATAGTTGAGAAACTTCTGCAAATAGACATAGAAACAAGATAGCTTTCCTTTTATCAGTGCTGCAGCCTGATATTTCCTTCACAGATTAAGTCTGATTCTGATAATTGATGATTCAATGTGTTGAAATGAGGCAGTTTTGGGACACTGAGCAAAAAACTAGAGAAAATCCTGAATAAATTCTTACCTGGTTGAACCAGTTGGGCCACATGATACCATCATCATGAATGGTTAACCTCTTTTCTGGGGGAGCTTGTGGGTCCATTGTTCCAACTTTGACTCTCAGAAATGACTGATTTGGGAACGTGACCCAATTTATTACATCCAATCCAGCTACTAATTTCCCATTTTGGTCAAAGGAAACTTCTTCCCCAACACTATTATTAAATGAAACACTTCCCAGAAAGTGGTGAAGCTAAGTTTGAAGAGGAAAAAAGCAAATGATGAAGATGCCAAATCTAATTAAATATTAGAAATATTTGTACAAATAGAGTGCTTATCTTTAACATTTAAGACCTATAGTTTGTGGTCCGTTTAAAAGTTGTATCTTAGTGTCTTTATTTCTCTGTTTTTAATGAGGTTCTTCTTCAAAAATGGATGGAGCTAAAAAGGAAAAAGGAATTAATGAGCAGTGCTGCTTTCTAGAAAAAGAGGTGCTGGAACTCACCACAAAGACCTCCCTCGTTCCCTTGGAATGGCAATGGCGCCCCCCTGAGAGGGGAGAGAACTGAGTTCCAGCGAGTTCTGGCTGAAAAAAGTCCTGCTCATGAGCAGATACAAAAGAGCAACATTGTGGAACACAATATTCATTTAAATGTTTGGGAAGGATAATTTCAATTGCAGTAATGTTTATTGTGGAGGTAAGATGTGGTTCTTTTAAGAATTACAGTAAGTCTTGACCTAAATTTAAGGCCAAGACTTACTGTAGTGACCGAAAACCCAAAAGAGAGTTTATCAAGGACATTAGAAATAATCCAAGACTTTGAAAAGGGAGTGGGATTTAAACTTAATAGCTCGAAAACAAAACTCCTGGTTAAAAACTTAACAATACAACAAAGAGAAAATTTGGAAAAAATCTTGAATCTAAAGATCTGTCAAAAAGTAAAGTTCTTGGAAATATGGATAACCTCAAAAATTATCTATATATTTCAAGAGATTTATATAAAATCATGGACTGAAATCAAGAGAAACCTAGATATATGTAGTAGAGTGAAAATGTGTTTTGGGGGAATGATATCCACCATGAAAATGAATGTGCTACCAACAATACTCCTTTTGTTTCAAACAATTCCTGAAATGGCTGCCTTCAAAAATGGCAGAGACATTTCAAAATACACCTTGCAGGGAAAGAGACCAAGGATCATTCATAAACTCCTAATTGCTATCAAGGAAAGGGGGGCTTCTCTCTGCTGGATCTTAAATTATACTACGAGGCAGCCTGCCTAACTTGGATTAGAGAGCAGTATACATTAGAAGATTCTGACCTATTAGATTTGAAGGGCTAAGGCAATCGGTATGGTTGGCACGCTTATTTAGCATAGGATAAAGTAAAGATTCACAAGAACTTACTAAACCATATCATAAGAAAATCTCTGTATTCAGTTTGGACAAGATACAGAGATCTCTTGGAACCTAAAACACCTGGTGGATATCCCCCCTAGAGGCAAATACTGTGAAAAAGAAAAATATGAAAGAGATTTGGCCCACATATAAGGTACTATTTTAAAAAGCCATTTCCCTTTCCTGGGGAGATGACGTTGTGGGCTGGGAGCCAGCCCTTCCCACGTGCACAGGGTGAGATAGCCCTTGCGCCATTGGAAGGTCCTTGTCTACGTCATCCTTAGGTCATCCAATCCTGATGGTCTGGGGGCGTGGCACGGACTATTTAAACTGCCTGTGGCCGAGGACTCGTCCTGTTTTCTCCCTGCCTCCCTCCCTTACCTTAGGCTCTTTATTTCTTGACCTTGCTGTGGACCTCGGTTGATCGCCTTGGTTGTCCAAAGGGCCTGGTCGGAATTTCCCCCCACTTGACAAATTGGCACTGGCCATTTGGTTTTTTGCTTACCTCGTAGCAAATTGTCACAACTTTGTAAGGTTTGGCAGTTAGGCATTGGAGTACTGTATTAGGTTGAAGGTGAGGGGTAGTAGTAGCCATCACCTACCCCTCCTAATTCAAGGGTATTCCTTTAAAGGAATCTGGGGGCATGGCACGACGGCATGGCGTGGTCTCTGTTCAAAGCCCCGGACAGGGGGCTAGGGCCATGGCATGAACCCTAGCGATGACCCTGGGAGAGTTCCTCGTTGATGTGCATCAGCAGGGCTCCCCTTACTGGTGGTTATCCCTTCCAAGACTCCTGCAGATGTGCAGGAGTTAGATATAGTTGTGTGGTTTCCCATGCCTAAGCCAATGCCACTCACATTCCGTAACCAATAAAGTTGTGGCCTTTTTCACCCATTAACCTAAAATACTGTTTCATGTGTCTTTATTCCACTTCCCCGGTGGGTCTGGGACCTTGCCACGGAAAGAAGAGAACCAACTAAAACTCAAAAAAATTGAAGAAATAAGAGACCACTTGACAGACTTGTTCCAATACCATCAATTATTTGAAACATTTTAAGCCGATAAAAGAAAGGGATTTGTGACAGAACCATATAGATTAGAGGAAGACCTGATTAATTCAAAAGGGAAAACTTTGTCTAAAATGTACGTGGGAAGTCAAGGAGGTTAAATCCATGATGATAAAATGGCCCAGGTCTTTGGGTACAACATCTTAATGAAGGACTGGAAAAATTAACATGAAATTCACTGCTTGCTACATACTGAGAGAAAACTTTTTGAAATGCAGTATCCTTGTTACATGACTCCATTAAAACTATCAAAAATGTACAAAAACATATCAAATCAATGTTGGAGGTGTGGAGAAGCAGTGGGTTTGATGTTGCACATGTGTTGGACATGTTAAAAAAAAATTAGAGTGTTTTGAGATGAGATCTATATGGAACTTAAGAAAATGTTCAGGGTTTCATTCAAGAGAGCCAGTGTGGTGTAGTGGTTAAGAGCGGTAGTCTCGTAATCTGGGGAACCGGGTTCGCGTCTCCGCTCCTCCACCTGCAGCTGCTGGGTGACCTTGGGCCAGTCACACTTCTTTGAAGTCTCTCAGCCCCACTCACCTCACAGAGTGTTTGTTGTGGGGGAGGAAGGGAAAGGAGGGAAAGGAGATTGTTAGCCGCTTTGAGACTCCTGAAGGGGAGTGAGAAAGTGGGATGTCAAATCCAAACAACAACTCTTCTTCTTCTTCTTCTTCTTCTTCTTCTTCTTCTTCTTCTTCTTCTTCTTCTTCATTTATAAAATAAAACCGGAGGCTTTCCTCCTTGGAATAGTAGGTCCTGATATACCAAGACCATAAGGGAATTATTTTTATAGGCAACTGTGGCCACAAGAATCCTTATAGCTTCAAATTGGAAAGGCAAAAACATACTGTCAGGGGTTCAGAGACAGAGGCACAGGTGACGGGGGAGACGGAGAGCGATGAGGAAGAATCCCAGGACAGTGAGGAAGAGGATGACAATGACTTGAGGTCTTCCATGAGTCTCTCAAGTGAATCGGAGGATTCCCAGGAGGGGGCGCCCCTAGTCAGGACAAGGGGGGTCACAGGGGGGACCTGCCAGGAGCAGGGAAGCAGCAGGGAAACCCCGAGTGGGAGTGGGAGATCGGGGCCGGCTTCCCAGCAGGAACGAAGTGAAGAGAGGGGAGTTCCCAGTGTGACACACGGAGCGGAGCAGGAAAGAGACAGGGGAAGGAGATCGGGGCAGGACGTCCTGCCGGAAGAGGCGGAGAGTAGTACAGGGAGTAGTGTAAGTGTCAAGAGGAAGGTCAGGGGTAGCGAGAGCGCGCCAAGTTCAAATGTGGAGGCGCGCGGAAATGGAGAAAGCCCGGAGGAGGAGCCTAGCCCCAAAGCACGAAGGAGGGGGGAACAGGCATCTGAGGAATCCGCTTCAGGAGAGAGCAGGAGGGAAGGAACCCAGGGGGGCAGAAAGACCCTGCGGAAAAGGAAAGACAGGAAGAGGTGGTCTAGCACAAGCCTCTTAAGCTGGTGTAGAGGCGGGAGCGAGTCAGAGGGGACTTCAAATGTCTAAGGTTAAGAGACGCGGGGCTGCACGCCTCGGTTGTGGAACCGTTAATGAACTGCAATAAACATCCTTGTATATAAGAAGAGCTTGGCGTTGGTCTTTTGTGAGCTGAGACCTGAGGCAGCCTCTGACACATACCATTAAAATTGGAGTGGCAACAAAAGCTAGTGGAATATGCAGAGCTGACTAAGCTAACAGAAAAAATAAGAGACAACACAGACCTACTATTTATAAACAAATGGCGTTTATTTAAAAGATATATTAAAGACTGCTGTAACAATACAATGTCTGTGGCAGCCCTCGACAAACTTCTGTACTGAAATGATTTAGCGTAAAGAAGTATAATATCAATGCCAAGCTAATATCGAAAACTGAGATAGCTAGTGCACTAAGTAAATGAAGAAATAAAGGCATTTGGAGTAGATGGGAAGTCGATCAGTCTGGTGGAAGATTTTGAAGACTATGTTATCATAACAAGTATTAAAACTTTCTTGTTGTGGTTCATATATGGTGAATTTCGATTTGGTGTTGCGTTTTACTAAGTTGAATAAAGCAAAGAAGAAGAAGAAGAAGAAGAAGAAGAAGAAGAAGAAGAAGAAGAAGAAGAAGAAGAAGAAGAAGAAGAAGAAGTGGCCTACATTTCATAGAACTTATACCACAAATATTAGACAGGATTCAGTTACAGATAGGTAGCCGTGTTGGTCTGCCATAGTCAAAATAAAAAAATTCCTTCCAGTAGCACCTTAAAGACCAACTAAGTTAGTTCTTGGTATGAGCTTTTGTGTGCATGCACACTTCTTCAGATACACACAGGTGCTACTGGAAGGAATTTTTTTATTAGACAGGATGTTACTTTAGATAGGTGGAGAAGCTATGTAGATAAGCTGCTCATCACTTTCCAGACATGATATCTTGTATCTAGCAATCTATAGCCATATTTTGCTATTCAAAGGACAAGTGAACCCACTTTAAAGTGATGGCAGCATTTCATCCACTATGTTTTCCTAACCATTAGTGGATAGTTACTTCCTCCCAGAGAGAAAAGTGGAATGGGTTTCCCCTACTGACAGAGGTATTCAGGAGAAGTCCCCATTTTAGCTCAGCTCCGGAGTTGATTACAGACATCTGTATTAACTGGAAAACATTACCTGCCACGGCTGAAGATCTGTAAGTTTCCATCTTGCTCCACCTGCCATTGCTCTACAATTTAATTTGGTGGACTGCATGGTCTGCAAAGCATGTGCCAAAATATAGATTGCATTGTAGATGCTGTAGCTGTGGGCTGTCATGCTCGTTTCAAAAACAGACCCAGGAAGGCTCCCAATATTCTCCTCCCCAGTGCAGAGTTTGTCATCTTTCTTCTCTGAAGCAGGATCGGGAAAACCACAATTAAACGCTTCTTCCCAGAAAACCCTGAGAAAGCCATCTTCTTTTTCCAAGGTCGGCTTTCTCATCTGAATAAATTTCTGGAATCCTGGAAGATCCTTAGAGTGAACTGCAAAGGATAGAGCCCCATGGAGGAATGTGATGTCCCAACCTCTTTGAAAGGGAAATGAGGTGAAGTCCATCTGGGCTGTCATAATCCAGACTTTTGTATTTCCTTGTATTGGCACATCATTCGTTTCTGCAAGTCTGGGCATCGTTCTCATTATCATAATTGTTTGAATTTCACCATGCACAACTACAACATTGGCAGTGCTTCCCACAAAAATGTTCATTGTTTTTGAACCTTCTTCCACCATTTCATCAAACTCACCAGAAGAGGTAGCCATAGGGAACCTTTCTATATAATCAAAGCAGATACCGTTCTGGGCAAACATAGGGAGAACATTTTGTACAAATCTCTCTCCAGGGTCATCTTGGACAAAAACCACACCGATCCACACCCAACGGAAATGCAGCAGTAACTGGAGGATTCCCTCGTATTGCTGAGACCCATCTGGGAATATCCAGTGGGTGAAAGGGGCTTGCATGTCATCATTCGTCACAGGAGAAGAGCCATAGATGAGCTGAAGAGGGTCATTGTTAAAATCAAGGGAGGAAAGGTGATAACAAATGGTTATATCAAAACACCAGTTAGACTCAAAAGCAAATTTCAACATATTAATTTAGCTTTTTGTTTATTTCTGATACTTTAGAATCTACTGTTTGGGGAACAGAAATGTCTTTCCATCAAATAGAACAATTTTGCAGTTATGTTTATGGCAGAATTTGCTGTATTTAAAAGAGGATACAGGAAAGAACAGGTAAATAAATGCTTGTTCACAGAAAACCCTGATAAAGCTTTCTCATCAGAAAAAAATCCTAATAATGATTCCTTGAGTTAAATGCAAAGGATAGAGAACCAGAGAGGAAAGCTATTTCCCACCACCTTTGCATAGGTTATGATATGAAATCCACCTGGACTGTTCTATTCCAAACTTTGGCCTTGGTTTGTATTGGTGCATCATCTGTTTCTGCAATATTGGGCATCCTTCTCATTATCATAATGTTGTGATTTCCAACATTCACACCACTCCTAGGGGCTGAGGCAGTTTCATCCCCACCAATGTACTTTTTGGGGGGCTGAGCCCCCTCAATATTCAAGGGGCATCCAGATCCTCATGGCATCACACGCATGACGTCAGGATGTTGTGTGACATCATGTGCATTAAGTCATGACGTCATGCCGCATTGCACATGGGCCCCCTCATTCCTCTTAAGAAGATGGCAGCTCTGCAGGATCCCGTCTGCTTGGGTCTCCTTCCAGTCAGGAGGGGAGAGATCTCCTAGAAAGAGAAGACACCCAAACCCTTAAGAGGGCTGGGTGATCCCCTGGGGCTGTTGTGCTATTTGGAGAAGCTCAGGAGTGGGACTGATAGAAGGTGGGGAAACGGACAGAAATACTACCTTGTATAAGAACCAAAGTCTGAAACTGTAACACCTATGCAATGAGGTTTAAGAAACTGAAGTAATGAAAAATGGAAATGAGCTGATTGTTTACCAATTGTAACATCAAGCTGAAAAGAAGCAAACACCATTTTAAATAAGCCTAAGTTCACTACCTTGTTTTGAAGCCCGTAACATCCACTCAATTGAATATTAATAAGTTAACTGTTTCCTGAAAGAACTTTCTCTCCTGATACATCTTTTGTCTTACCAACTTTATTCTGCAAAATAAATCTTCCTTATTTTTTCAACTTCTGCCTGAAGTTGACCATTACCTCACAGACGCTAGATAACCCATGGTGGTTATAGAGTTTAACAGAGGGGGGTCTGCTTCAAAAGGATTCCAATATCACTTATTTCTGTTGATTTGGAATGTTAAAGTTATCTTGGGAAATATATAAGTGATCTTTCAGCAGGCATAGCAAACACACAGTTGTGCTACCACAGGCAGCAGATGTTTTGTTACAGTCCTACCCAGGAGTAAAGTGTCCAATGAGGAATTCTTCCACCTGAGTTTTTCAGGAGGTGTGGAACTGAAGCAGACATATTTTCCACAACCTGCATTTTTGGTTGAAAAATACCAACCTATACCCATTATTTGCCATTCAATTACCAGCATGCAACCCAGTGAGACTAGTCAGAGACAAATATAAATGGCTTTCATTGATGACACATGCTCCATGCAGACCTCTTACTCTGGGCATCTTGTACGTAGACAGGATGGTTGACATGTGGAGACATAAATCAGGTTTTGGCCCCCCAATCACAGCCTTTGGAGTCTCCTGAACATCACACTTGTAGTTGGGGAGGAGTCTTTCTTGGCTAGAGAGAAGTTCCATGGAGGCTTGGTAGGTCCAGCTTGCACTGAAATGGCTGTTATAGATGTGGAAACCCAGAGAGATATTGGGCAATATTTGGGGATTTTCATTTATCTCTTTCACAGCAAATGCCAAAGCCAGGATATGCTGGTAGAGTTGTGTCATTGGCCTGTATGGAGAGCGACATAGTGCATAACAATTCACATTCACAAACATAGAAAGTGTAGGGATATATAGAAACACAAACCTGGATGTTTCGCTGGGCTAAACATCTAACTCCTGCCACGTCACATGCGGCCTGGCCCTGATTGCTACTAGTTTTCCTCTACAGAAGAGGAGGACAAAGTCTGGTTACCAAAAACTTATAATAAAGTCACCTCTAATCTGAATAAATTACCACTTGGCTTTGCTTGAAGTTAAATATTAAATAAGAAATCCTTCGCTCAGCATGGTAAATGAGCGGAAAGCCTTAACAAAGTAAATGGGGATGTTACTTTCTATGCTGTCTTGCAAACTTTTTTTAAAAAACTGAACACTGGTATAAGCCTACCATACAAGAAGAAGAAGGTTATCACACACTGCAGAAGTGAGTTTGAATTATGAGATTTGCCCCCAGGTCTCAGAATTACATGGGGGGGGGAGGGTGGTATTATTCATCATACACTAGTGGCCAATTTTGTGAAAACATTTTGGAAAGTATGTGTCTTTGTAGAAGATTATGAAAAGCTTGGCCTATCGCTCAAGATCCCAAAAACCAAAGTGCTGCACCAAAAAGCACAAAACAACCCTTCTGCTGTTCCACAAATCCAACTCAGTGGTGTAACGTTGGAAAGTGTTGATAACTTCTCCTACCTGGGCAGTTATCTTTCCTCAAGGGCCGACATTGATGCCAAAATCCAGCATCGCTTGTGACTTTGCAAGTGCGCTTTCTCCTGCATTGTGTTTGAGGACTGGAATATTTGCAGGGAAACCAAAATGCTTGTTTACAAAGCTATCGTACTACCAACCTTACTGTATGCTTGTGAAACATGGGCCACTTATAAACGCCATCTCTAACTCCTCAAAAGATTCCCTCAAGGGTGTCTCTCGAAATTTTTACACATCACTTGGGAAGACACACAAACTAATGCCAATGTACAGGAAGAAGCAAAGATCACCAGTGTTGAAGCAATGATTCTTCAACATCAACTTCATTGGACTGGTCATGTTGTCTGGATGCCTGACTATTGTCTTCCGAAGCAACGACTCTATTCCAAACTCAAGAATGGAAAGCGTAATGCTGGTGCTCCAATTGGAGAACAGCTTTTAAGAAAGGTGCCATGGACTTTGAAGACACTCGAACTCAGGACGAAATTGAGAAACACGCTAAGAGGAAGGCATGTTTAGCAAACCCTCACCGTGACCAACGTCCGGAAATCTATGTCCTCACTGTGGAAGGCCATGAGAATACAGAATTGAACTCCACAGTCACATACGGATTCACTGTTCAGACTGTCTTCATGGAAGACAATCTTACTCAGCTACGAGTGATCACCAAAGGAAGCAAATAGCCAAATAAAAGAAGTTATGCACAGAAAACCATGATAAAGGGTATTTCATAACTTTTCACCATTTATGTTAGTGTAGAAACTTTTTGCTGCAGTTGCAGCTCTGCAATGACATCCCATGGAGTAAAGCAAAGTTTTTAATTCACCAGGCGTTTTAATGTGAAACCAAGATTGTATGAATGTTTCTAAAACATGTGCTTTATTCCTTGGTTGCGTCTGACTAAAAAGTTTATTCAATCAGCTCCACAGATATTCTGTTGGATTCAGGTCAGGGCTATTCAACACAGTTTGTGGCATTATATTCTGCATTAGATTACCTTTCTAATGATATACTGTAGAATTTCATTCTAATTTTATACTTTTCTTATGAGCTGTCAAAACTTAGAAATACAGTTTTTCCTATAGTTTTCCACAATTTTGACCACTAGTGTAATGAGCATCACCTTCATCATATGTCAAATGCAGAAAAATATTCATTCCAGATATACAATACAGTTTTTAAAACACACACACACACACACACACACACACTTCCTTACATAATGTCATCGAAGAGTTCAGGTGTAGGAGGTTCATTGAAGGCTATGCTTGAAGTTATATGGATTTGAGACATAACGCCAGCAACAACAACATCTCCAGACTGGAAATATTTGTGAAGAATAGGAAGAGGGTCACAGACGGAACATGGAGCAACAGCAGCCTTGCACTCATCTGGAAGAAGCAGCACTGATGTTAACATCATGGAAAGTACCATTCTGCACAGAGTATTGTAGGAGCAAGAGGAAACTTGCACACAGTCTGAGGCAGCAGCAGAAATACCAAGATTGCAAATATTACCATGTTGCAGGGAATTTTTTAGGCGACAATTCATCTCTTTGCACATTGTCATCTGAGTGATACTGAGCAGCAAAGCCTCACTGGGATGGTTGTGAAAGCCAGATTTTTGCAGGGAAATGAATCAGTGATCAGTCTGACAAAGCCCTTGGTGTAAGGCCAAAGTCTGAACATCACAGGAGATATTAATAGTATCTGCAAGTCTTGAGTCATAGTTTTCATGCAGCTACTGGAACTCCCCAGAGGGTCAAAGAAATGATCATGATTACTTTGATAATTACAGGAGACTTAATCAGCTTCTCGGTGATTAAGGGGTGGGAAGCATGTTTATCACATCACAGCCAAAGTCTCAGCTGGTCTTCCTTAGTAGGGAGAGCAATAAGAGTTTATGGAGAGTCAGCAGAAAAGAGAAAAAAGGCTACCCAGAAAACTACTTAAGGTGAAAATATATAATAAAAGAATAAATGCTTTACAGCCGATTTTTCAAAGAGGTAAAACAAACAAACAAAACCCTTTGCATAACCTTTAAATCAAGTATGTTACCCATTTTATCAACAAAAAATTGCATTACATTAACTAGCACCATATGGACAGACAATATTTTTCAGTGGAGAGCCAGTGAGATGTAATGGTTAGAGTGTTTGACTAGGACATGGGAGACCCAGTTTATTACAGTGGTACCTCGGGTTACAAACACTTCGGGTTACAAACTCCGCTAACCCAGAAGTAGTACCCCGGGTTAAGAATTTTGCCCCAGGATGAGAACAGAAATTGTGTGACGGCAGCGGGAGGCCCCATTAGCCAAAGTGGTACCTCAGGTTAAGATCGGTTTCAGGTTAAGAACGGACCTCCGGAATGAATTAAGTTTGTAACCAGAGGTACCACTGTACATACAATCCAGCTACTAATTCCCCATTTGTATCTGTCCTGCATGGAGAAGATAAACTCAGAGAATCTGGGTCTCATTTGTAGGCAAATGAGTACTAGTGGGTAATAAATGCCATTCAAATGATTTGAAGCCCCACTTGGAAATGTGGCAACTTCACATTGTGAAGCCAGGTGGATGTGTACAGATATGTGTATCTGCATGTGGATGATGACTGAAAGCATAGCCTTGGCAGAAGTGACATGTTTCACACTGATGATCTCTCCCCATGAAGGGATATACCTTTAGCACCCAATGAATGGAAGATCAGTGTATTGGCAGGATAACAAATTGGCAGAACAACTTTATGGAGTTAAAAATTGTTCTCAGCTTTATTGGTTACAGATGTAGGTTGGAGGCTATTTCTAGGAATGAAAAGGATAAGAGTTGATAAATACAAGGAATTACTTTTTCTGGTCTTCTTCCAATAAATGTGAGTAAACAATGGAAAAATTAAAAGCATCAAGACAAGGTGATTCCTATTTGCTCCTCAGAATTAAGTGGTCTTTGCTGTTCAAGTCAGGCCTCAGAAGAATGATGTACAATTTGGGGGCAAAGATACAACCCAGCAAACCTGCGCTGGAGGCCAAGATGCAGAAGATCTCCACAGCCACCATCTGCTTTCCTTTGGTGCTCAGATAAGAGGGAACAAAGGACAGCCAAACGCTGCAGAACACCAACATGCTGAAGGTGATGAACTTGGCTTCGTTGAAACTGTCCGGCAACCTCTTGGCCAGGAAAGCCATAGTGAAGCTGACCATGGCCAGGAATCCCAGATAACCCAGGACAGAATAAAACATCGCGACAGAACCTTCGTTGCATTCCACAATGATTTCCTCCACCAGAGAGCTCATGTCCACATCTGGGAATGGAGGAGCCATACAGAGCCAAGCAGCACAAATGCTGGTTTGAACGGAGCAGCAGCCAAGAAGAACCAAGTTTGTGAGAGATTTCCCCACCCATTTCCTCATCCTGGATCCTGGTTTGGTGGCCATGAAAGCCAGAACCACCGTGATGGTTTTGGCCAAGACACAAGACACAGCAATGGAGAAGATGATGCCAAAAGCAGCTTGTCGTAAAGAGCAGCTCACTGGGTGAGGCTGGCCAATGAAGAGCAAGGAGCAGAGGAAGCAGAGCAAGAGGGCAAGGAGCAGAGTGTAGGTGAGGTCCCGGTTGTTGGCTTTGACAATGGGAGTGTCCTCATTCCTAGAGAAGACGCCAAGTATCCAAGCTGTGACCAGAGAAAAGACCAGAGCTAAGGAAGCTAAAACGAACCCTAAAGGTTCTGCGTAGGAAAGAAAATATTGGCGTTTGGGGAGGCATTGATCTCTGTCCTTGTTTGGAAATTGGTCATCTTGGCATTGGAAACAATAATCCATATCTTTAAAAAAATAATTAAAAAATGATATCGTTTTATCTGGGCTACCACCCAGATTAAACATTTTGTTGCTTTCAATTAACCATCTTGCTTTTAATTCAGATCAGCTTGCACCAGCAGACAGGCATTTCTTCAAATCCAAGGACCTCGAGCTTAACAACCTGTTTCGTCGACAGCTCCCGGATCTGCAGTGGCATGGCCCTGTGGCCCCTGATCGCCTGGGCGTGGGACTATGCTTTTATTTCCACCCCTTCAGGTGTGCTGTGAGTTCCAGTTCAGTGTGTTTGGTCAGCAGTCCAATCAGCCGTCCAGCATGGTCTGGCATCAGGGCCCTATTAATCCGACTCCAAACTTGCAGCTGCCTACAGGAGATGCCAATAAAGCACCACCCGAGGGAGACGAAGCGCTGCCAAGTGCAGACCAGGAAAGAACCATGTCTAGTCACTTGGGGTGACATGAAAGCTCTGGCTGACACCGGACAGCATCAGCTCTCTCAAGCCTGAACAACCAGAGACATCAGACTCACTCATATATTTGCCCATCTTACTGCCAACTCCATGCTGTTTCTTTCCATGCTATGCCTGCTTTTGCCAATGAAGGCTTTGACGGACTGTGGCTCACTAGCTGGCTTCCTGAGTTTCCATGGCCTAAACAAGTTTTTGTTTACAACATTTTGATCACGATTTGCCTGATCTCTGGGTGCTGTTTCATACAATGTATTCCCTCTCTGCTCCAGCTTTGCAAACATTCTTTTTTTTATAAATTTTTTTATTGGTTTTCCACAATTTATATAAACACAAACAGTACACAATACAAACAGACAAACACATAAACAAACATGTATAATTTCAAATCCTTATTTCTTAAACCTTACTTCACCAACTTCCCCATACCTCCCCTTTCTGCATCCCAATTTCCAAATTAGTTTCAGCAAATCCTCCCCCTTAAGTAGCTTTGCAAACATTCTTGGCCTCACATTTTAGCCTTTACCGATTCAGACTCAGAATAGACCCGTCTTCGTGCTTATCTCCTGACTTATCACCCTAATTATCAAAACATAATTAAAGAAGGAGAGAGCTATCAAAATATTAAGGAAAGGGAGATGTAGAGGTAACGCTCCACTTTGCGAAGGCAAACCTCGCACCAGATGTGCAACAGTATGTCAAGGAGTGTTATGCCTGCTTTCCCTGACCTTTTGCCTTCATGGCTAGAAAACAGGGTTTTCCCCGCTGACCTTTTGTCCTTTCACAATTTGTTTGCTAGACGTATCACTTGGCTGGAGCATGATGAGGGACGCAGACATAATCAAGTATCGGGGGGAACATTTGAGGGAAACTCCTGCTGACACTTGTATTTGCTAACACTGGAAATGTGCGTAGATGGAAATAGGTTATGTTCAGGGTGGTTTCACTACTGTTTCCAATTGTTTACTTCTGCTAATAAAAGGAGCCTCGACAGAGCTAGCCGGCAGCTTGCTTGGAGCATGCTTGCTAGCTTGCTTCTGCACAGCTCACCTGCATTACCAACACCTGTCTCAGGTCCATCACTTCAGAGATCATTTCATGCTTTTTTCTGGCTCACACACCTAAAACTATCCATTCCTAACAATGTAGCATGTGAGAAGCAGGCAGATACCAGAAGACATATTCCACACCTATTTCCTCAGATCTCCTTTGTAAAAGTTCTGGATCTAGTTTCCCCAACTGCCTCTTTTTTCTTCCAGATATCAGTTCAGCTGCTCTTCTCTTTAGGAGCACTGAACTGCTAATAGAGAGAAAGAGTTGAAATAGATATTAGGGATATTTTTTTATAATAGCAGATGATGTCTCCTACCCGTCTGATTTGAAATCATCCCATTTGGACATAAAGCACAATCATAGCAACAAAATGGCAGCCCCTCCTTCATTTTTCTGCTGTAGCCTGGCTGGCAGCGATCATTACACAAGGCAAGGGGCAGCACCTATTCTTAAAAAGAGGAGGAAATGTAGCTGCCTTGTGCCTTGTAAACAACATAGCTTTAACCAAAGAGAAGAGATCAGTTGACTGGTTGACATTATTCCAGAAAGGTGTGTTGTATGCGTAAATATAGGGACATGGGTGGCGCTGTGGGTTAAACCACAGAGCCTAGGGCTTGCCAATCAGAAGGTCGGTGGTTTGAATCCCCGTGATGGGTTGAGCTCCCGTTGCTGGGTCCCTGCTCCTGCCAACCTAGAAGTTCGAAAGCACGTCAAAAGTGCAAGTAAATAAATAGGTACCGCTCCAGTGGGAAGGTAAACAGCGTTTCCATGCGCTGCTCTGGTTCGCCAGAAGCGGCTTAGTCCTGCTGGCCACATGAACCGGAAGCTGTACGTTGGCTCCCTCGGCCTGTAAAGTGAGATGAGTGCCACAACCCCAGAGTCGGCCACAACTGGACCTAACAGTTAGGGGTCCCTTTACCTTTATGTGTAAATATATTGTAATGTAAATATTGGGAGTGAATGAGAAGGGATATTGAATTTTTCATCTTCATAAAGATGGAGGATGGAGAGAGGACAGGGGACTTTGAATTACAGGGAGTCAACAGAGAAGGTAAAATAGGAAGCACATATATTAGGCTCAGAGAAGCACCACAAAAAAATAAATCTTCTTTCAAAACAAATGGGTAACTTATCCCGTCCTTGTCTTCTGAGCTGTAAATCTCACTTGGTTCAGCATGATTTACTCCTACATTCATGTGCAAAGCATTAAAATGTTAGACTGAAATCCTATATATCAGGGATGTGGAACCTTTGCTCCACCAGGTGGTATTGGACTGCAACTCTCTTCAGTCTGAAAACCAGCCTGGCCAGTGATCAGGGAGGAGGAGAGTTGGAAGCCAACAATATTCCATGTGCAATATAGTGGAATATATCACCATTACATACTTTTAAAAGAGAACCTTAAAGAAGAAAATATTTACTTCTGACCTCATATTTGATGGTAAAATAACTTGTTGGAAATGGATTATACTTAAACAATTGCTTATTAATGATAAAGAATGTCTACATTAACTTTATACGATAAAGTTTATTGTCTATTGTCCCATACTTATTGCATTGTCCCATATGAACATAATTTGCATTTTTAATATCAATATCTAATTTTTTAAAAAAACCATTGGTCCCACCTGATTAAAAAAGCTGGGCCATGTGATGGCTCCCTCATCCACGCTGAAGTCTACATTTTGTGAATCTTGTGGAACTTTCTTTCCTACTTTCACTCTGGAGAAGGTTTGGTTTGGAAAAGTAACCCAGTTAATAATATCAAATCCACCTGCTAATTCCCCATTCTCATCAAAGGACACTAAGTCACCAGCACTGTTGTTGAAGGAGATACTCCTCAAGAACGAGTGCAGCTGGAGAGAAGAAAACAAAGGCAAAGTTTTAAAAAGGAGAGCTTTTATGGATTATAGAAAGGAGAAAGTATCAATCCATACATTTCACACAATGGAAAGTAGTCCAAAACTGTGCAATCTACAACATTTGGAGGACCTAAGTATTTCTAGCAAGTACATCTGGCCTGCCCCTTGCCTGAGGGTTCAGCTCTGGGGTCCGTGTGCAAAGGCAAAATGGTGCCATGTCAGGAAGCCCTGGAACTGCCCCTCCTGCAAGGTGGGTGTGCAGGGAGAGAGGGAAAACAAAATGGAGAGCAGCTCATGGTGGGTTTAGCCTGCTCTCTCTCTCTCTCTCTCTCTCTCTCTCTCTCTCACTCACTCACTTTCTCTCTGTTTCTGTCTCTGTGTTTGTTTACTTTTCCCCATCCAAGAGATGCTTCCACATGTCTTGACAGCCCATGTTCCTAGAGAGGCAGGGAAAGGGTACAGAGTGCCATAACTCCTTCAACTACTCCTGCAAATGGAAGGGAAGAACAGGCCCTATCTTGATTGTAGCTCCTTCAGCTTGAAGGAAAAGGAAAAGAGTTAATGATTGAAAAGAATGTGGGGATTGTTGTAGAGGAAAGGTAAAAGCTGTAAGAGGTTGTGTGTTTACATCTATGTCTTTGTGTTTGTGTGTATTCATTCTATGGACTGTGTGTCATTGCCCATTAGATTAGCCCCAAGCAATCTTTGTTCTGAACAGGAAATCTTACCTGCCAAGGTTGCAATTTTGGAGGATTGAGCCCACCTCTGCCTGGCATCATTCTGCATTTTGACCTGGATGAGTGCATCTGATGTAAAGTATGTGCAATGGCATAAACTGCATTATAGATACTGTAACTTTGGCCAGTCATGGTCATTTCAAAAATATGCCCAGGAAGGCTCTCCAGACTCTCATGGCCAGTGCAGGTCTTTGTGTTTTCATTGCTCTCATTGGAAGCAGAAAATAAACAGTTGAATGCCTGTTGCCAAAAAGTCTGGAGGAACCCATCTCCATTTGGAGAGTTGGGGTTCAGGGTCTGAAGGAATTCTTTAAATCCCTGGACTTTCTCTGTGTGAATTGCAAAAGACAAGGCACTATGAAAGACTTGTATATCATAATACCTTTGAATTGTTTCTGAAGAGAAAGCCCACTGGGCTGTCAAAATCCACACAGTGCCTGTAGAATTCTCTGCAACATCTTCTGCTAATGCAAAGAAATATTGCATCCATTTCACAACTGCAATGGTCTGAGGTTCTGCACACAGAACCAATATGTTAACGTCTGAGGCCATCAGGAATGAGGACTTGGCCCGAATGCGTTCCAAGAAACTAAAATTATCTATACCCTGAGAAATGGCTGGTAGTTTTTCACTGAAAGCTGTACAGACTCCATGCCGGGAAAGCATTGGCACTAAGCTTTGCATAAAGCTCTCTCCATTTTCATCATCGGATGCCACAATTCCTACCCAAGTCCATTGGAAATGTCGAAGTAGCATGACAATCCCTTCATATTGATATTTCTCATTGGGCACCGTTCGGTAGAAGGTCTGGGGCTGCAACTCCGGGCTTCTCCCTGGAGCTAATACACAGTAAGATATCTGGAGGAAGAAATCAACCCCACAAGAATTGGAGAGTTAGAGCAAACAGTTGTGGTTCATCCCAAGTATCTGCTTGAGGAACAAACCCATGTGAATTTCTCGACTCCATTTATGGATGCATGTTGGTCTCACAAGAACATTATGCATATCTCCAGGTGCTGTTGGTTTGGAAGAGGAGCAGGTTTCTCTGACCTCTTGCAACTGGCCTTGTGCAGCTTCCTGGGAGCAGGAGGAAGACTCCTGCTACTGCATTTGTCCAGTTCCAACCTCCCTGCTGCTTCCCAGTGACACATGGGAGACAAAGTCAGGCAAGCACCAAAGCCCCTCTCCTCCAACCACCACTGCAAAACTCCCCCAGATGTTTTTTTATCAGTTTTTTTAAATTTCACTTTATCATAAGAATGAACCAAAGCAAAAGAAAGTATTGAGAACCCAGAAGATAACTATTGTACCAGAGACAGAAGAGCTTGACAGTCCCCAGTCTTACTATACCTGTGGGATCTTGTAGATGCCTAAGACAGTAGCCATGTGGAGAGAGATGTCAAAGTCAAGTCCCCCAATAACAGCTATCTTTTGTTCTTTCTTGTCACATTTGAAGTTGGGGACAATCCTTTCTGTGATGGATAGAAGTTTCAAGGTGTTCTGATAAGTCATCCTTGCATTTACATAGCTATCATAGACGTGAAACCCAAAGCTCATATTTGGTAGGATATTTGGGTTCTTGTTTATTTCTTTGACAGCAAACACCAGGGAGAGAGTATTCTGGTAGTTCTTCAGTATTTTTCTAATAAAAGAGTTATGCTTTGTGTCAGAGGTATTCTCCCCCTCTCCCTCTTAAGCACATTGGTAACTTTCTGGCTTTCTCTGGCAAATCCCAAAAGATTAAATAGAACATATAAGCAAAAAACAGACAAGCAAACCATATATGCATTGTGACTCTTGACAGTTCATAGCTGAAACCCAGGAACAATATTCAGTCAGCTTTAAGAATATTGCATCTAAAAAGTGTTTAATTTTGTGCAGAACATTCATATCCTGAAAGACACATACTGTATGTAAATTAATCTCTTATCTGCAGGTTTACCACTGCTGCCTAAAATTATGGGTCCTCACAGGCGGCTAACAGGCGGCTTGCCTCACAGGTGGCCATTCCTCCTGTGCTAATGTTGCAAAGGGGGACTCGATTGCCACACCCTTCTCTTAACTCCTTCTTTCCTTTCAGCAACCAGCAGACACTCACTGGATGAGAAGTTGCCAAGTCAGAAATTTTGACTGGAGCCTCTCAGATAGTTAGAGTTTGGTGTAGGTGGTGTAGGTTCCACATCAGGTGGAACAGGATATATTCTTTCTTAGTAACGGAATTTCCATCTTTCCCTCCTTCAAATAAGATTGGAGTTGTACCAAAAATACTGTAGTCAATGTTATTCATACTCTGAGAAGACCTATTATGATTAATAGATCAGATTAATTTAGGTGTATTAATTTCAGTGGGTCTACTCTGCAAATAAGCCAGATAGATACTACTTTGTTTTGCAAAAACAAGTTTGCAAGTTCTCTTTTTATTATCAAATACGGTTTACATTGCAAAGCAGAGAATATAATCTAAAATCTATGATATTCACGTTTCAAAGCATATGTGACTGTCAGATTAAGTGATTCAGATTGTGAGTGTGAGGATCAAGCTTTGCTGCAAAGGAAAACCAAATGTTAATGGTGTGAAAGGAAACACAGAGGGAGGATGAGGATGAAGTTGGGAGAAAGTGGTGAGAGCCATGGGATCAGGTGATGAGAAAGCAGAACAGGCAGAAGATAGAAACCTCAAGAAGCAGAATAAAGCAATGAAGAGGCCAAGATCACAATGTAAAGAGAAGAAAATATATATTTAACATTCCTACTGGGGGAAAAAATCATGTGGAAACGTGTTCTGAGAATGCCATTGTATGTTTGGTGTAATTGTAGCATACATGAGCTCACCAAGGGTACACTATGAAGGATAGGTTTTTTTTACTTACAAAACTTCATCTGTAAGCTTTGTGTTTGGGTGCTCATGGAAATCCATTTCTTCAGATAAAAAGGCAAAATAGGTAACAATTCCTCCAATGACTAGGTCCCCTCTCTGATAACTCTGGTATGGAAGCTGGAAAGGCTCCATCATGGTGCATCTAGCAGAGTGTTCCTTGCTCTCAGTTGGAGGCAACTGCAGCCACAGGAAGAGAAGGATCAGCAGCAGAAATGTTCTGACCATCTTGGGGCCAATGGGGATGCCGAAAGTCAGATTTCTATCTCATCTACCATAAACTGCATTACAAGAAATCTCCTTGAATGACTTTTGGATTATTTTGATAAAGGGAAAAAGCCAAAGATCTGAAAACCTGCATGTTCAGAATGTCTCATGTGGGCTCTGAATGACACAGAATTTATTTTATATACACTTTCACATTCTGACATTGATTGTGTTCATGGCCTGAAAAAGTGTACAGGGGATTTGGGAAGATGAATGATAAATCCCAGCAATTTGAGATAATTACCAGTTCCAAAGTTATCTCCTTAGAGCATTGAGCTCTGTGACTTCTAGTAAGATCAAATAATGAAGCATATTTGTTATTGAGTAGTTCTCTTGTAATTGCGAGTGCCCCAGGGAAGCAAGCAGTCCAGCTGCAAACTGTTGATCTGAAGGGAACTTCCTATTTTCCCCAACACTCTTCCTCAATCACACCTACACTATTTCCCCCAGCTGTACATGTGTCACCAATGAAAACATGATTTTCGGGATTTTGTACCACAGGGGTGATTCCTTGTATACCAGTTAAGGAGAGAGAGGAAATACATTTAAAACAATGCAGGATCCAGTTGCAGGTACAATAAAGAGTGTTACATTTACTTACAGAAAAGGTTAGTGTAGTGTTGTATCTTTATTTCAGTAAGGCTTTGGACAAAGTCTCTCCCCTCCCCCCCCCCATCTTCTGAGTGGAATGAGGGTACCGTTAGGTGGATTTGTAGATGATTGACAGATTCATCCCATTTTTTTGTTGCAATCCGGGTAATGTGCCAAACCAGTTGTGCTCAAAGGCATTGCCACAGAATCAGTAAAGATCCACATCAGTGGCAGTGATGGAAATAATTAAGCAATTCACTACTGTCCTGATTGTATCCTCTCAGTTTCTCCTAAAGGAGCTCTTTGGGGTTGCTCCAGATCTTTTTATTGTTTACTTGTTAATTCTTTAATTATTTGTTTACTTGTTGATTCCTTAATTTCTAGGGACAAGAGTATTCCTAATTTCTAATGACATACATGTAAATAAAATAGCAAGAACAGACATCCAGAATTACGAGCATGATTCAGACTTCTGGATTATTTAAAACTGTCTTCTTATTAGCTGCTCCCTGCTGTTCAGCTCAGGCCTCAGTAAAATAACATAGCATTTGGGGGAAAAGATGCAGCCCAGTAACCCACAACTGGAGGCCAAGATGGAGAAGATCTCCACAGCCACCATGTATTTGCCCTTGGTGCTCAAGTAGGTTGGAACAAAGGACAACCACACACTGCAAAAGACCAACATGCTGAAGGTGATGAATTTGGCTTCATTGAAACTGTCCGGCAACTTTCTAGCTAGGAAAGCCACCGTGAAGCTCACCATGGCCAGCCAACCCATGAATCCCAGGACACAATAAAACATGATAGTGGAGCCTTCATTACATTCTAGTATTATTTCTTCAGTCATTGAGTGCATGTCAAGATCTGGGAAAGGAGGAGAAGTGGCCAGCCATATGCTACAGATTGTGGCTTGAATAAGGGAGCAGGAAAGAACAATGGAGCTGGCCAGTTGTTTCCCCAGCCACTTCCTCATGCTGGACCCTGGCTTGGTGGCCATGAAAGCTAGAACCACAATGGCAGTTTTGGCCAATATGCAAGAAATTGCCACTGAGAAGATCATGCCAAAAGCAGTTTGTCGAAGGAGGCAGGTGACTTCCTCAGGCTGGCCAATGAAGAGCAGAGCACAAAGGAAGGAGAGCAGGAGGAAAAGGAGGAGAATATAAGTGAGGTTGCGGTTGTTGGCTTTAACTATGGGAGTATCTCTGTGCTTTGTGAATATCTGAAGCACCAAAGCTGTGGTGAAGGAAAAGAAGAGGGCCAACGTGGCCAAACTGATCCCCAACGGTTCACCATAAGACAAGAATGTTTTGTCTTTGGGGAGGCAGCCGTTCTGTTCATTGTTTGCATATTGATCTCCAGGGCATTCGACACAGTCGTCCATGTCTGAAAATGAAAAAGGAAGAAACAAAACTTATTTTTTTAAAAGGTCTTCTTTCCCCAAATTGGCACCGTGCATCTAAGAGATGCCAGAATATATATGTGCTACTTCCATACTGTTTTCCCACTAGAGAAAGGAGCTTCTGGTGCACAGGTAAAATTAAAGCGTGTGATGCATTCCTTACCCTCCTTGTTTGAGATCTTCCCTTCTGGACACCTAAGGCAATCGTAGCAGCAGAATGGCTTTCCTTCCTTCTTGTTCTTTCTATAACCTACATGACAATTTTCATTACACAGAGAAGTGGGTTGTGCCTGTTCATAAATGAAAGAAGGAAATCGTTTGGGCGTTTGCATCTCACTGACCTATCTTCTAATAGTAAACATGAGAGTTAAGCAATAGATTTTAAATCTTGCTCTAATTGTAGCATTGGAACTTCTACCATTACTCCAGTACCTTTGCCTTTCTGAAAACCATATTGGTATGTTTTCAAACGTCTTCGGAGATTAACATGGCAATATCGTCTCAAATTAGAAAATGTTCAGGTGAAAGCTTATTGGGTCACTATCTCATGAATATAGAAATTGCTCAAGTGTTTTTGACTCACAGTTGCAATAGAAATTATTGAAATTCTGCCCTGTCCAGGTAATCTAACCACTGTTTCTTTAACTTGGAACTTTCAAACTATGCTTCCAATGGTTTCTCTGGCAACATTCAGTACCTTTGCTTTTGTTTTGTATACTTGTATCTTTTTTGTGAAGGGCGTTGATCTCTTGTCTTATCTTCTTGGACCATTCTCCTGACTTAGAAATATGGCTAACATACAGCAACATTTGACACTAAACAAACCCTTTTGCCAGTTCAGGTATTTCATATATTACAGCTCAAGCACACCTGAAGCCCTTGATTAGTTGCATCAGGTGTGCTTGAGACAACACCTGTTGTATTTGTGCTGTTGTGATGTATTCTATTCTGGGGGTGAATAATAGTGAGACTGAAGAAGCCAGTAGAAGTTGCATTTTCAGTTGAATTTGGGGGAAACCACTTGAAGCATCCATTGAGTTGAGCTACCTTTGCAAACAGCTGAAAGTCTGTAAATTTTGATAATAAACCTGATTTGCAATGGGGGTTGAATAACTTTGATTGCAGCTTTTGATGGATTCTTGCAGTGCTGTTTGCTTGCAGAGTTACCTTATTCATCACCTGCATGTGTCTTAAAATTTACTTTTGTGAAGTCAGGTGCTAAAAATAATAGTTTATACCTGCGGTTTCTGTGAACTTTCACTGTTAATCATTTAGCTCAGCAGCCAATGTAAGCGAAAGTGTTTTGTATGCTTACCATAATGCTGCAAACCAATGATAATGTTTAAATAATGATTTGACTCTGCCTGCAGCAATTGTGGGGTACAAATTAGGGCTGTGGAACAGATTTGGTTAAATCTGAAACTGAATCGGGCTGATTCTGAAGGAAAGGCAGGCAGTATCTGCAAAGTTCAGCACAGAGCTCTTTGCAACAGAACTTTCAAATAGCCCTACACTGCACTTTGGATATGTGTGTCTGCTCCAAGCAGGGGGACACATGAGTGCAGACAAATTGAACAGGATTGAGCTCTCCATTCACCAGCTCCTGAGTAGAGGGTCCAATCCTGCTGGCTGCAGGGGTCTTCTTCACCAGTGGGTTCCTAGTGGGTTTCTGCTTTTGACCATATTGCAAATAGACATAGAAACAAGATAGCTTTCCTTTTATCAGTGCTACAGCCTGATATTTCCTTCACAGATCGAGTCTGATTCTGATAATTGATGATTCAATGTCTTGAAATGAGGCAGTTTTGGGACACTGAGCAAAAAACTACTGGAAACCTCTAATAAATTCTTACCTGGTTGAACCAGTTGGGCCACATGATACCATCATCATGAATGGTTAACCTCTTTTCTGGGGGAGCTTGTGGGTCCATTGTTCCAACTTTGACTCTCAGAAATGACTGATTTGGGAATGTGACCCAATTTATTGCATCCAATCCAGCTACTAATTTCGCATTTTGGTCAAAGGAAACTTCTTCTCCAACACTATTATTAAATGAAACTCTTCCCAGAAAGTGGTGGAGCTAAGTTTGAAGAGGAAAAAAAGCAATAAATGAAGATGTAAAAAATGATTAAATATTAGTAATATTGGTACGAACAGAGTGCTTATCTTCAGCATTTAAGAGGTATAGTTCATGGTCTCTTTAAAAGATATATGCTAGTGTCTTTATGTCTCTGTTTTTAATGAGTTTCTTCTTCAAAAATGGATGGAGCTAAAAAGGAAAAAGGAATTAATAAGCAGTGCTGCTTTCTAGAAAAAGAGGTGCTGGAACTCACCACAAAGACCTCCCTCGTTCCCTTGGAATGGCAATGGCGCCCCCCTGAGAGGGGAGAGAACTGAGTTCCAGCGAGTTCTGGCTGAAAAAAGTCCTGCTCATGAGCAGATACAAAAGAGCGTCATTGTGGAACACAATATTCATTTAAATGTTTGGGAAGGATAATTTCAATTGCAGTAATGTTTATTGTGGAGGTAAGATGTGGTTCTTTTAAGAATTACAGTAAGTCTTGACCTAAATTTCATAGAACTTAGGCCACAAATATTAGACAGGACGTTCCTTTAGATAGGTCAGGGGTTGGCAATGTGCGGCCCATGGGCTGGATGCGGCCCATGAAGACTATTTTACCAGCCCATGAACTGCCCCCGAACTAAGCCGCCCACTCGGTGAGTCCCCTGTGCGCTGCGCTAAAACAGAACAGTGTGGTGTGGGGACTCACTGAGCGGTGCCGGAAATCGTGTCTGCGCACATGCAGATACCGGAAATTGCGTCTGCGCATGTCCAGACTCTGAAAATTGCTTCTGCGCAGGCATAATTTTCGGCATCTGGTCATGCGCAGAAGCGGTTTCTGGCACCATGTTCATGCGCAGACGAGATTTCCGGCATCGTGCTGTGCCAGTCCCATGGCCGATAAACCTTGCCAATCCCCGAGATAGGAGGATAAGCTGTTTAGATAAGCTGTTCATCACTTTCCTGGAATGTTTTCAGGAAAACAGCGCTGCCTTTGTACCAATAGCGATACAGTGGTGCCCCGCAAGACGAACGCCTCGCAAGACGGAAAACCCGCTAGACGAAAGGGTTTTCCGTTTTGGAGGCGCTTCGCAAAACGAATTTCCCTATGGGGTTGCTTCGCAAGACGAAAAAATCTTGCGCGTCCCCGCGGGTTTTTTTCGCTCCCCCCCTTTTCCTAAGCCGCCTATCAGCTGTTCCGCTGAAAAACCCGCTTAACAGCTGATCAGGGAAAGCCGCTAGACCGCTGTAGCGCTAATCAATGGGCTTGCTTCGCAAGACGAAAAAACCGCTAGACGACGAGAATCGCGGAACGGATTCTTTTCGTCTTGCGAGGCACCACTGTAGCATGATGTCCAGTACCTAGCCATCTATAGCCATATTTTGCTATTCCAAGGACACCTGAATCCACTTTAAAGTGATGGCAGAATTTCATCTATTATGTTATCGTAACCATTAATGGATAGTCATTTCCTCCCTGAGAGGAAAGGGGAAAGCCACTACCCCCACATCATAGCGGAGTCCCGGCCACGTCATAGCGGAGTCCCGGCCGTGTCACACCTGGCGACCAATCCAGTCAGCCGTGGGGCATGACTTGCTGCATTTAAGTGGCTGTGTGGCTGGGGATCACCTTCTTGGTTTCCTGTTTCCACGGATCTCCCTCTTTTCAGGCGCTCGTTGTGGCCTTAATTCACCAATTAATCTAAAACACTGGTGTCCATGTGTTTTATTATTCAACAACTGGGCTAGGGCTCAGGGCCTTGACACGCAATGAGTTTCCCCTACTGACAGAGGTATTCAAGAAAAGTCCCCCCTTTGGCTGAGCTCCGGAGTTGATTACAGACATCTGTATTAACTGGAAGACAACATTACCTGCCATGGCTGAAGATCTGTAAATTCCCTCCTTGCTCCACCTGCCATTGCTCTACAATTTAATTTGGTGGACTGCATGGTGTGCAAAGCATGTGCCAAAATATAGATTGCATTGTAGATGCTGTAGCTGTGGGCTGTCATCCTCGTTTCAAAAACAGACCCAGGAAGGCTCTCAATATTCTCCTCCCCAGTGCAGAATTTGCCTTCTTTCTTCTCTGAAGCAGGGTCAGGGAAACCACAATTAAATGCCTCTCCCCAGAAAACCCTGAGAAAGCCATCTTCTTTTTCCAAGGTAGGCTTTCTCATCTGAATAAATTTCTGGAATCCTGGAAGATCCTTAGAGTGAACTGCAAAGGATAGAGCCCCATGGAGGAATGTGATGTCCCAGCCTCTTTGAATGGGTAATGATGTGAAATCCATCTGGGCTGTCATAATCCAAATTTTTCTATTTCCTTGTATTGGCACATCATTCGTTTCTGCAAGTCTGGGTATCGTTCTAATTTCGATAATGGTGTGAATTTCACCATGCACAACTACAACATTGGCAGTGCTTCCCACAATAATACTGGTTGTTTTCGAACCTTCTTCCACCATTTCATCAAACTCACCAGAAGAGGTAAGCCTAGGGAAACTTTCTATAAAATCAAAGCAGATGCCCTTCTGGGCAAACATGGGGAGAACATTTTGTACAAATCTCTCTCCAGGGTCATCTTGGAGAAAAAGCACACCAATCCACACCCAGCGGAAATGCAGCAGTAACTGGAGGATTCCCTCGTATTGCTGAGTCCCATCTGGGAATATCCAGTGGGTGAAAGGGGCTTGAATGTCATTAGTCGTCAAAGGAGAAGATCCATAGATGAGCTGAAGAGGGTCATTGTTAAAATCAAGGGAGGAAAGATGATAACAAATGATGATCTCAAACCACCAAAACCAGATTTCAATATATTAACCAGGGGGATTCAACTTTTTGTTTACAGAGGTACCTCGGTTTTCAAACGCTTTGGGTTACAAACTCGGCTAACCTGGAAATAGTACCTCGGGTAATGAACTCCCCCCCCCCCGGATGCAAGCGGAAGTTGCAAGCCAGAGGCTTGTGCGCAGTGGAAGGCCCCATTAGCGAAAGCGCCCCTCAGGTTAAGAACAGTTTTGGGTTAAGAATGGAACTCCGGAAAGAATTAAGTTCGTAACCCCAGGTACCAATGAATTTCTCTTAATTTAGAATCTGCTCTTTCAGGAAATACTTGGAGATTAATGTCTTTTCATCAAATAGAACAATTATGCAGTTATGTTGATGGTAGAATTTGGTGTCTTTCATATCTAAAGGAGGATAAAGGAAATAACAGGTAAATGGCTACCAAGGCAGCCAGTCAGCAAGGCGGTGGAGCACCCTGAGGAAAATGTTTATAGCTAGAGAAAGGAGCCCCTGAGCTTACATAGCACAACAGTGTGTGGAGTACTGTAAGAGTTTTCAGTCAAGAGTTAACTGGAGGGCTAAGTTTGATGAAGGAGAAGTAGAGTTGTGGGGATACCAGGCACACCAACTCCTAGGGACCGAGGAAGTTTCCTCCCCACCAATGTACTTTGGGGGGGAGGGGCTGAGCCCCCTCAATATTCAAGGGGCATCCAGCTCCTCGGGGCATCACACGCATGACGTCAGGGTGCCGTGTGACATCATGTGCATGATGTCATGATGTCATGCTGCACTGCACATGGGCCCCCTCAATCCTCTGCAGGATCCCGTCTGCTTGGGTCTCCTTCCAGTCAGGAGGGGAGAGATCTCCTAGAAAGAGAAGACACCCAAAGTCTTAAGAGGGCTGGGTGATCCCCTGAGGCTGTTGTGCTATTTGGAGAAGCTCAGGAGTGGGACTGATAGAAGGTGGGGAAACGGACAGAAATACTATCTTGTATAAGAACCAAAGTCTGAAACTGTAACACCTATGCAATGAGGTTTAAGAAACTGAAGTAATGGAAAATGGAAATGAGCTGATTGTTTACCAATTGTAACATCAAGCTGAAAAGAAGCAAATGACATTAAAAAGAAGATATATGTTTACCACCTTGTTCTGAAGCCTGTAACATCAACTAAATTTAATGCAATAATTAAATTGTTAACTGTTTCTGGAAATAATTTTATTTGCTGATATGTCTTTTGTTTTTAGTAACTTTATTCTGCAAAATAAATCTTTCTTATTCGTTCAGCTTCTGCCTGAAGTTGACCTTTACCTCACACACGCTAGATAACCTATGGTTTTGCAGAGGGGGATCTACTTCAGCAGGATTCAAATATCACTTATTTCTGTTGATTTGGAATGTTAACGTTATCTTGGGAAATATATAAGTAATTTTTTAGCCGGCACAGCAAACATACAGTTGTGCTACCACAAGCAGCAGATATTTCGTTACAGTCCTGCACAGGAGTAAAGTGAGGAATTCAGTGAGGAATTCTTTCACCTGAGTTTTTAAGGAGGTGTAGAACTGAAGCAGACACATTTTCCACAACCTAAATTTTTGATTGAAAAATACCAACCTATACCCACTATTTGCCATTCCCTTGATATTTTGTTCTTCAATTAGCAGCATACAACCCAATGAGACTTAGTGAAGGGCAACTGTAAATGGCTTTCATGATGACCCATGTTCCATGCAGACCTCTTACTCTGGGCATCTTGTACGTAGACAGGATGGTTGACATGTAGAGACATAAATCGGAGTTTGGCCCCCCAATGGCCACCTTTGGAGTCTCCTGAACATCACACTTATAGTTGGGGAGGAGTCTTTCTTGGCTAGAGAGAAGTTCCATGGAGGCTTGGTAGGTCCAGCTTGCACTGAAATGGCTGTTGTAGATGTGGAAACCCAGAGAGATGTTGGGCAAGATTTGGGGATTTTCATTTATCTCTTTTACAGCAAATGCCAAAGCCAGGATATGCTGGTAGAGTTGTGTCACTGGCCTGTATGGAGAGCAACATAGTGCGTAACAGTTCACCTTCACCAAAATGTGTGGATATATTGAAACACGAACCTGGATTTTTTGCTTCCTTGAACATCTAACTCCTAGCATGGCTTTCAGTCCTGCTAAATACAATTGTCCAGATACATGCACATGAGGCCACATCTCACAGGGAGGTGCCTCTGCCCCACTTGACCCCCTACCCCACCCCACCCCACCCCCACCCCACCCCCACCAATGCCTGGCCTCCTGGGTGGTGTCGTCTGGTGATAAACTCTGATCTTAGGAGTTCTTACTAGACACCGCTGTGGCAGCTGTACAATGGCAGCTGCAGGAATTCCCTGGCCCAAGGCAGCTGCTTCAATTTGCCTCACAGCTGGGCTGGCCCTTTTGCTACTAGTTCTGTTCTATGGAGGAGGAGAAGGGGGGGGGAGGAGAAAAGTCTGGCTACCAAAAGCTTATAATAAAAACACCTCTAACTCTGAATGAATTACCACTTGGCTTTGATTAAAGTCAAATATTAAATAAGGAATCCTTCGCTCACCATGGTAAATGAGCGGAAAGCATTAACAAAGTGAATGGGGATGTTACTTTTTATGCTGCCTTGCAAACATTTTTTTAAAAAACTGAACACTGGTATAACCCTACCATATAAAAGGAAATATGTTCTCACACACTGCAGAAGTGGGTTTGAGATATCAGATCTGCCCCCATGCCTCATAAACACCCGAAATACATGGTAGGAAAAGAGCGGCAGTAATCATCATACACTAGTGGCCAATATTGTGAAAACATTTTGGAAAGTATGTCTGTATGACCTCAAAACCATGCTAAATATCTCTGTAGAAGATTATGAAAAGCTTGGCCTATCGCTCAAGATCCAAAAAACCAAAGTGCTGCACCAACAAGCACAAAACAACCCGTCTGCTGTGCCACAAATCCAACTCAGTGGTGTAAGGCTGGAAAGTGTTGATAACTTCTCCTACCTTTCCAGAAGGGCCAACATTTGATACCGAAATCCAGCATCGCTTGAGCTCTGCGAGTGCAGCTTTCTCTTGGTTGAAGTGCAGACTGTCTGAGGACTGGGACATTTTCAGGGAAACCAAAATGCTTGTTTACAAAGCTATCATACTACCAACCTTACTGTATGCTTCTGAAACATGGGCCGCTGATAAACACCACCTCCAACTCCTTGAAATATTCTCGCAAAGGTGTCTCTGAAAAATTTTACACATCACTTGGGAAGACACACAAACTAATGCCAGTGTACAGGAAGAAGCAAAGATCACCAGTGTTGAAGCAATGATTCTTCATCATCAACTTCATTGGACAGATCATGTTGTCTTCCAAAGCAAATACTCTTATCTTTCTAATGATATATTGTAGATGTTCAATCTAATGGTATACTGCTCTTATGAGCTATCAAACCTTAGAAATACAGCTTTTTCTGAAGTTTTCCACAATTTTGACCACTAGTGTTATGACAATCACCTTCATCATGTGTCAAATGCAGAAATATATTCATTACAGATATATGATACAGTATTTAAGTACACACACACACACACACACACACACACACTTCCTTACAGAATGTCATCAAAGAGTTCAGGTGTAGGACGTTCATTGAAGGCTATGCTTGAAGTTATATAGATTTGAGACATAATGCCAGCAATAACAACATCTCCAGACTGGAAATATTTGTGAAGAATAGGAAGAGGGTCACGGATGGAACACGGAGCAACAGCAGCCTTGCACTCATCTGGAGGAAGCAGCACTGACGCCAACATCATGGAAAGTACTATCCTATTGTAGGAGCAAGAGGAAACTTGCACACAGTCTGAGACAGCAGCACAAATACCAAGACTGCAAATATTACCATGTTGCAGGGAATTTTGTAGGCGCCAATTCATCTCTTTGCACATTGTCATCTGAGTCATACTGAGCAGCAAAGTCTCATCTCACTGGGATGGTTATGGAAGCCAGATTTTTGCAGGTAAATGAATCATTGATCAGTCTGACAGAGCCTTGGTGTAAGGCCAAAGTCTGAACATCACAGGAGATATTAATAGTATCTGCAACTCTTGATTCGTAGTTTTCATGCAGCTACTGGAACTCCCCAGAGAGTCAAAGAAATGATCATGATTACTTTGATAATTACAGGAGACTTAATCAGCTTCTCAGTGATTAAGGGGTGGGAAACATGTTTATCCCATCACAGCCAAAGTCTCAGCTGGTCCTCCTTAGTAGGGAGAGCAATTAGAGTTTAAGGAGACTCAGCAAAAAGAGAGAAAAAAGGTTACCCAGAAAACTACATAAGAAGAAAATATATTATAAAAGAATAACTGTTTTGCAGCAAAATGTTCAAAGAGGTAAAAAGAACCTTTGCACAACCTTTAAATCAAGTCTGTTTAACAAACACCGTATGGACAGACCACAATTTTCAGTTGAGAGCCAGTCTGATGTAATGGTTAGAATGTTGGACATGGGAGATCTGGGTTCGAATCCCCACTTAGCCATGAAGCTGACTGGGTGACCTTGGGAAGATCACAGCCTCTGAGCCTAACCTCCCTCACAGGGTTGTTGTGAGGATGAAATGGGAGAAGAACCATGGTATATTAGAATCTTTCTCTATGAGTTTTAAAATGCTTAAAACACTACTATAGCAATCAATTCTGACCAAGTTATGTCCAAAGGGGAAATGCTATAGTATGCTATAGTATTCTTCATATCATGAATACTTTTAATTCTACTTTCTTGTGCTAAAAATTGCAGGCTGTGGTTTTTTTTAGCTAAACTGACCTCCATCAATTTTTGAGGCCTAAAGCTTTATTGTAAACAACATGGTTGATCTTGTGATCTTATGGGGCACTTGATCTGAGAGGTGACCTGGATCCTCATCTCCCACATCCCCCGTGGGCCATAGGTGACATGGGGATGGGGCAGCAAACCTCTCCATCATCCGATATCACAGAGACATCAGAGAACCCATTTTCCCCACACGAATGATCAGCTGCTCATTGGGCCTGAAACTCAGCAAACATGGTGCTCTGCAAGCCCCTGCAATCAGCTGATCTTTGGGGCCTCACAGTGCTGCATATGGAGCTATGCAAGGCCCCCAAGAGCTGGTTGTTGGGGTTTCCATAGCTTCATGAACACAGCTTTGCAAGCCTGAACTATCAGAACATCATCAGCACTTGTAAAGCCCTTTGCACAGGGTTTTGTAGGTTCTCCTGACAGCTGAAATGTTCTTCAGTCCAGCCACTCTGTATCTGTTCTACATGGAAAACATAAACTCAGAGAATCTTGGTCTCATTTGTAGGCAGAGGAGGACCAGTGGGTAACAAATGTCATTCAGCATCTTAATTGTCCATGATGTTCTGCCATGTTACACAGGCTTTTGCAGCTACATTGTGAGATCAGCAGCCTTTCCTGATTACATATAAATAAATACAATATAGCTTTTACCTAAATATATAAAGTATAGCCTTGGCAGAAGTTACGTGTTTCACACTGATGATCTCTCCCCAGTAGTAGATAGGTAGCCGTGTTGGTCTGCCATAGTCAAAATAAAAAATTCCTTCCAGTAGCACCTTAAAGACCAACTAAGTTAGTTCTTGGTATGAGCTTTCGTGTGCATGCACACTTCTTCAGATACACTGAAAAAAAAAAAAAAAAAAAAAAACCTATTGCAGCTGTTAAGAGTCGTCAACAGGCTCATCTCAGCTATCTGCCAATCTCCCATTCCCACCACCCTTCTGAGTAATACCCCTCCCCACCTTCTCACTATATACAAGGATCTGGCAACTTCTGTTTCAGTGTATCTGAAGAAGTGTGCATGCACACGAAAGCTCATACCAAGAACTAACTTAGTTGGTCTTTAAGGTGCTACTGGAAGGAATTTTTTATTTTGATCTCTCCCCATGAAGGGATATACCTTTAGCACCCAATGAATGGAAGATCAGTGTATTGACAGGATAACAAAGTGACAGAACAACTTTATGGGGTTAAAAACTGGTCTCATCTTTATTGATTACAGATTTAGGTTGGAGGCTATTTCTGGGAATGAAAAAGGTTAAAAGGATAAGAGTTGCATTGTTCTTCCAATAAATGCCAGCAAACAATGCATAAATTAAAAGCATAAATGCAGAATTAAAACCACCAACACAAGTTGATTCCTATTTGCTCCTCAGAATTAAGTGGTCTCTGCTGTTCAAGTCGGGCCTCAGAAGAATGATGTACAATTTGGGGGCAAAGATACAACCCAGCAAGCCTGCGCTGGAGGCCAAGATGCAAAAGACCTCCACAGCCACCATCTGCTTTCCTTTGGTGCTCAGATAAGAGGGAACAAAGGACAGCCAAACGCTGCAGAACACCAACATGCTGAAGGTGATGAACTTGGCTTCGTTGAAACTGTCCGGCAACCTCTTGGCCAGGAAAGCCATAGTGAAGCTGACCATGGCCAGGAATCCCAGATAACCCAGGACAGAATAAAACATCGCGACAGAACCTTCGTTGCATTCCACAATGATTTCCTCCGCCAGAGAGTTCATGTCCACATCTGGGAATGGAGGAGCCGTACAGAGCCAAGCAGCACAAATGCTGGTTTGAACGGAGCAGCCACCAAGAAGCACCGAGTTTGTGAGAGATTTCCCCACCCATTTCCTCATCCTGGATCCTGGTTTGGTGGCCATGAAAGCCAGAACCACCGTGATGGTTTTGGCCAAGACACAAGACACAGCAATGGAGAAGATGATGCCAAAAGCAGCTTGTCGTAAAGAGCAGCTCACTGGGTGAGGCTGGCCAATGAAGAGCAAGGAGCAGAGGAAGCAGAGCAAGAGGGAAAGGAGCAGAGTGTAGGTGAGGTCCCGGTTGTTGGCTTTGACAATTGGAGTGTCCCCATTCCTAGAGAAGACGCCAAGTATCCAAGCTGTGACCAGAGAAAAGACCAGAGCTAAGGAAGCTAAAACGAGCCCTAAAGGTTCTGCGTAGGAAAGAAAATGTTGGCGTTTGGGGAGGCATTGATCTCTGTCCTTGTTTGGAAATTGGTCATCTTGGCATTGGAAACAATAATCCATATCTTTAAAAAAATAATTAAAAAATGATATCGTTCTATCTGGGCTACCACCAGAGATCTGAAAGCACAGCAAAGGTGAGCTCTAAAGGTCAAGTGATTGTGGAACGTGCCAATCGCTCCCTGATTGCGCTTTTGGAAACAGAATTAGGAAATGGGGAGAGGTGCAGTACCCTAGGCAAATTTCAGTGTAAATTAAACATTTTGTTGCTTTCAATTAACCATCTTGCTTTTAATTCAGATCAGCTTGCACCAGCAGACAGGCATTTCTGCAAATCCAAGGACCTCGAGCTTAACAACCAGTTTTGTCAACAGCTCCCGGATCTGCAGTGGCATGGCCCTGTGGCCCCTGATCGCCTGGGCGTGGGACTATGCTTTTATTTCCACCCCTACAGGTGTGTTGTGAGTTCCAGTTCGGTGTGTTTGGTCAGCAGTCCAATCAGCCATCCAGCATGGTCCGGCATCAGGGCCCTATTAATCCGACTCCAAACTTGCAGCTGCCTACAGGAGATGCCAATAAAGCACCACCCGAGGGAGACGAAGCGCTGCCGAGTGCAGACCAGGAAAGAACCATGTCTAGTGACTTGGGGTGACATGTAAGCTCTGGCTGACACCGGACAGCATCAGCTCTCTCAAGCCTGAACAACCAGAGACATCAGACTCACTCATATATTTGCCCATCTTACTGCCAACTCCATGCTGTTTCTTTTCATGCTATGCCTGCTTTTGCCCATGAAGGCTTTGACGGACTGTGGCTCACTAGCTGGCTTCCTGAGTTTCCATGGCCTAAACAAGTTTTTGTTTACAACATTTTGATCACGATTTGCCTGATCTCTGGGTGCTGTTTCATACAATGTATTCCCTTTCTGCTCCAGCTTTGCAAACCACGTTCTTGGCCTCACATTTTAGCCCTTACCGATTCAGACTCAGAATACACGCGTCTTTGTGCTTATCTCCTGACTTATCACCCTAATTATCAAAACATAATTAAAGAAGGAGAGAGCTATCAAAATATTAAGGAAAGGGAGATGTAGAGGTAACGCTCCGCTTTGCGAAGGCAAACCTCGCACCAGATGTGCAACAGTATGTCAAGGAGTGCTACGCCCGCTTTCCCTGACCTTTTGCCTTCATGGCTAGAAAACAGGGTTTTCCCCCTGACCTTTTGTCCTTTCACAATTTGTTTGCTAGACAAATCACTTGGCTGGAGCATGATGGGGGACGCAGACATAATCAAGTATCGGGGGGAACATTTGAGGGAAACTCCTGCTGACACTTGTATGGATGGAAATAGGTTATGTTCAGGGTGGTTTCACTACTGTTTCCAATTGTTGACTTCTGCTAATAAAAGGAGCCTCGACAGAGCTAGCCGGCAGCTTGCTTGGAGCATGCTTGCTAGCTTGCTTCTGCACAGCTCACCTGCATTACCAACACCTGTCTCAGGTCCATCACTTCAGAGATCATTTCATGCTTTTTTCTGGCTCACATACCTAAAACTATCCACTCCTAACAATGGAGCATGTGGGAAGCAGGCAGATACCAGAAGACATATTTCAGACCTATTTCCTCAAATCTCACTTGTAAAAGTTCTGGATCTAGTTTCCCCAAGTGCCTCTTTTTTCCTCCAGATATCAGTTCAGCTGCTCTTCTCTTTAGGAGTACTGAACTGCTAATAGAGAGAAAGAGTTGAAATAGATATTAGGAATATTTTTTTATAATAGCAGATGATGTCTCCTACCCGTCTGATTCGAAATCATCCCATTTGGACACAAAGCACAATCATAGCAACAAAATGGCAGCCCCTCCTTCATTTTTCTGCTGTAGCCTGGCTGGCAGCGATCATTACACAAGGCAAGGGGCAGCACCTATTCTTAAAAAGAGGAGGAAATGTAGCTGTCTTGTGCCTTGTAAACAACATAGCTTTAACCAAAGAGAAGAGATCAGTTGACTGGTTGACATTATTCCAGAAAGGTGTGTTGTATGCGTAAATATAGGGACACGGGTGGCACTGTGGGTTAAACCACAGAGCCTAGGGCTTGCCAATCAGAAGGTTGGTGGTTCGAATCCCTGTGATGGGTTGAGCTCCCGTTGCTGGGTCCCTGCTCCTGCCAACCTAGAAGTTCGAAAGCAAGTCAAAAGTGCAAGTAAATAAATAGGTACCGCTCCAGTGGGAAGGTAAACGGCGTTTCCATGCGCTGCTCTGGTTCGCCAGAAGCGGCTTAGTCCTGCTGGCCACATGAACCGGGAGCTGTACGTTGGCTCCCTCGGCCAGTAAAGTGAGATGAGTGCCACAACCCCAGAGTCGGCCACAACTGGACCTAACAGTTAGGGGTCCCTTTACCTTTATGTGTAAATATATTGTAATGTAAATATTGGGAGTGAATGAGAAGGGATATTGAATTTTTCATCTTCATAAAGATGGAGGATGGAGAGAGGACAGAGGAGTTTGAATTACAGGGAGTCAACAGAGAAGGTAAAATAGGAAGCACATATATTAGGCTCAGAGAAGCACCACAAAAAAATAAATCTTCTTTCAAAACAAATGGGTAACTTATCCCGTCCTTGTCTTCTGAGCTGTAAATCTCACTTGGTTCAGCATGATTTACTCCTACATTCATGTGCAAAGCATTAAAATGTTAGACTGAAATCCTATATATCAGGGATGTGGAACCTTTGCTCCACCAGATGGTATTGGACTGCAACTCCCCTCAGTCTGAAAACCAGCCTGGTCAATGATCAGGGAGGAGGAGAGTTGGAAGCCAACAATATTCCATATGCAAAATAGTGGAATATATCGCCATTATATACTTTTAAAAGAGAACCTTAAAGAAGAAAATATTTACTTCTGACCTCATATTTGATGGTAAAATAACTTGTTGGAAATGGATTATACTTAAACAATTGCTTATTAATGATAAAGAATGTCTACATTAACTTTATACGATAAAGTTTATTGTCTATTGTCCCATACGTATTGCATTGTCCCATATGAACATAATTTGCATTTTTAATAACAATATCTAATTTTTTAAAAAACCATTGGTCCCACCTGATTAAAAAAGCTGGGCCATGTGATGGCTTCCTGATCCACGCTGAAGTCTACATTTTGTGATTCTTGTGGAACTATCTTTCCTACTTTTACTCGGGAGAAGGTTTGGTTTGGAAAAGTAACCCAGTTAATAATATCAAATCCACCTGCTAATTCCCCATTCTCATCAAGGGACACTAAGTCCCCAGCACTGTTGTTGAAGGAGATACTCCTCAAGAACGAGTGCAGCTAGAGAGAAGAAAACAAAGGCAAGGTTTAAAAAAGGAGAGCTTTTGTGGATTATAGAAAGGAGAAAGTATCAATCCATATATTTCACACAATGGAAAGTAGTCCAAAACTGTGCAGTCTACAACATTTGGAGCACCTAAGTATTTCTAGCAAGTACAGCTGGGCTGCCCCTTGCCTGAGGGTTCAGCTCTGGGGTCCGTGTGCAAAGGCAAAATGGTGCCATGTCAGGAAGCCCTGGAACTGCCCCTCCTGCAAGGTGGGTGTGCAGGGAGAGAGGGAAAACAAAATGGAGAGCAGCTCATGGTGGGTTTAGCCTGCGCTCTCTCTCTCTCTCTCTCTCTCTCTCTCTCTCTCTCTCTCTCTCTCTTTCTATCTCTGTCTTTATTTACTTTTCCTCAGAAAGAGATGCATTCACGTCTTGACAGCCCATGTTCCTAGAGAGGCAGGGAAAGGGCACAGAGTGCCATAACTCCTTCAACTACTCCTGCAAATGGAAGGGAAGTACAGGTCCTATCTTGATTGTGGCTCCTTCAGCTTGAAGGAAAGGGGAAACAGTTAAGGATTGAAAAGAATGTGGGGATTGTTGTAGAGGAAAGGTAAAAGCTGTAAGAGGTTGTGTGTGTGTATCTATGTCTCTGTGTTTGTGTGTATTCATTCTATGGACTGTGTGACATCCCCCATTAGATTAGCCCCAAGCAATCTTTGTTCTGAACAGGAAATCTTACCTGCCAAGGTTGCAGTTTTGGAGGATTGAGCCCACCTCTGCCTGCCATCATTCTGCATTTTGACCTGGATGAGTGCATCTGATGTAAAGTATGTGCAATGGCATAAACTGCATTATAGATACTGTAACTTTGGCCAGTCATGGTCATTTCAAAAATATGCCCAGGAAGGCTCTCCAGACTCTTATGGCCAGTGCAGGTCTTTGTGTTTTCATTGCTCTCATTGGAAGCAGAAAATAAACAGTTGAATGCCCGTTGCCAAAAAGCCTGGAGGAACCCATCTCCCTTAGGAGAGTTGGGGTTCAGGGTCTGAATGAATTCTTTAAATCCCTGGACTTTCTCTGTGTGAATTGCAAAAGACAAGGCACTATCAAAGACTTGTATATCGTAATACCTTTGCATTGTTTCTGAAGAGAAAGCCCACTGGGCTGTCAAAATCCACACAGTGCCTGTAGACGTCTCTGCAACATCTTCTGCTAATGAAAAGAAATATTGCATCCATTTCACAACTGCAATGGTCTGAGGTTCTGCACACAGAACCAATATGTCGACTTCTGAGGCCATCAGGAAAGAGGACTTGGCCCGAACGCGTTCCAAGAAACTGAAATTATCTATACCCTGAGAAATGGCTGGTAGTTTTTCACTGAAAGCTGTACAGACGCCATGCCGGGAAAGCATTGGCACTAAGGTTTGCATAAAGCTCTCTCCATTTTCATCATCGGATGCCACAATTCCTACCCATGTCCACTGGAAATGTAGAAGTAGCAGGACAATCCCTGCATATTGATATTTCTCATTGGGCACCGTTCGGTAGAAGGTCTGGGGCTGCAACTCTGGGCTTCTCCCTGGAGCTAATACACAGTAAGCAATCTGGAGGAAGAAATCAACCCCACAAGAATTGGAGAGTTAGAACAAATGGTTATGGTTCATCCCAAGTATCTGCTTACAGAGAAAAACTCATGAGAATTAGTCGACTCCATTTATGGATGCATGTTGATTTCACAAGAACATTACGCATATCTCCAGGTGCTGTTGGTGGGGAAGAGGAGCAGGTTTCTCTGACCTCTTGCAACTGGCCTTGTGCAGCTTCCTGGGAGCAGGAGGAAGACTCCTGCTGCTGCATTTGTCCAGTTCCAACCTCCCTGCTGCTTCCCAGTGACACATGGGAGACAAAGTCAGGCAAGCACCAAAGCCCCTCTCCTCCAACCACCACTGCAAAACTCCCCCAGATGTTTTTTATCAGTTTTTTTTAATTTCACTTTATCATAAGAATGAACCAAAGCAAAAGAAAGTATTGAGAACCCAGAAGATAACTATTGTACCAGAGGCAGAAGAGCTTCACAGCCCCCACACTTACTATACCTGTGGAATCTTGTAGACGCCTAAGACAGTAGCCATGTGGAGAGAGATGTCAAAGTCAAGTCCCCCAATAAAAGCTATCTTTTGTTCTTTCTTGTCACATTTGAAGTTGGGGACAATCCTTTCTGTGATGGATAGAAGTTTCAAGGTGTTCTGATAAGTCATCCTTGCATTTACATAGCTATCATAGACGTGAAACCCAAAGCTCATATTTGGTAGGATATTTGGGTTCTTGTTTATTTCTTTGACAGCAAACACCAGGGAGAGGGTATTCTGGTAGTTCTTCAGTATTTCTCTAATAAAAGAGTTATACTTTGTGTCAGAGGTATTCTCATCCAATCCCTCTTAAGCAAATAGGTAACTTTCTGGCTTTCTCTGGCAAATCCCAAAAGATTAAATAGAACATATAAGCAAAAAACAGACAAGCAAACCATATATGCATTGTGACTCTTGACAGTTCATAGCTGAAACCCAGGAACAATATTCAGTCACCTTTAATAACATTGCATCTAAAAAGTGTTTAATTTTGTGCAGAACATTCATATCCTGAAAGACACATACTGCATGTAAATTAATCTCTTATCTGCAGGTGTACCACTGGTGTCTAAATTTATGGGTCCTCACAGGCGGCTAACTGAATAGCCATTCCTCCTGTGCTAATGTTGCAAAGGGGGACTTGGCTGCCATATCCTTCTCTTAACTCCATATTTTCTTTGAGCAAGCAATGGACACTCACTGGATGAGAAGTTGCCAAGTCAGAAATTTTGACTGGGGCCTCTCAGATAGTTAGAGTTTGGTGTAGGTGGTGCAAATTCCACATCAGGTGGAACAGGATATATTCTTTCTTAGTAACTGAGTTTTCATCTTTCCCTCCTTCAGATAAGATTTGGGCTGTACCAAAAATACTGTAGTCAATGTTAGTCATACTCTGAGAAGGCCTATTAGGATTAATAGATCAGACAAACTGTATTAATTTCAGTGGGTCTACTCTGCAAATAAGCAAATAAGATAGATACAACTTTGTTTTGCAAAAACAAGTTTGCAACTGCTCTCTTTATTATCCAATATGGTTTACATTGTATAGCAGAGAATATAATCCAAAATCTATGATATTCACGTTTCACAGCATCTGTGACTGTCAGATTAAATGATTCTGATTGTGAATATGAGGATCAAGCTTTGCTGCAAAGGAAAACAGATGTTAATGGTGTGAAAAGAAACACAGAGGGAGGTTGAGGAAGAAGTTGGGAGAAAGCGGTGAGAGCCATGGGATCAGGTGATGAGGAAGCAGAACAGGCAGAAGATAGAAACCTCAAGAAGCAGAATAAAGCAATGAAGAGGCCAAGATCACAATGTAAAGAGAAGAAAATATATATTTAACATTCCTACTGGGGAAAAAAATCATGTGGAAACGTGTTCTGAGAATGCCATTGTATGTTTGGTGTAATTGTAGCATACATGAGCTCACCAAGAGTACGCTATGAAGGATAGGTTTTTTTTACTTACAAAACTTCATCTGTAAGCTTTGTGTTTGGGTGCTCATGGAAATCCATTTCTTCAGATAAAAAGGCAAAATAGGTAACAATTCCTCCAATGACTAGGTCCCCTCTCTGATAATTCTGGTATGGAAGCTGGAAAGGCTCCATCATGGTGCATCTAGCAGAGTGTTCCTTGCTCTCAGTTGGAGGCAACTGCAGCCACAGGAAGAGAAGGATCAGCAGCAGAAATGTTCTGACCATCTTGGAGCCAACGGGGATGCCGAAAGTCAGATTTCTATCTCATCTACCATAAACTGCATTACAAGAAATCTCATTGAATGACTTTTGGATTATTTTGATAAAGGGAAAAAGCCAAAGATCTGAAAACCTGCATGTTCAGAATGTCTCATGTGGGCTCTGAATGACACAGAATTTATTTTATATACACTTTCACATTCTGACATTGATTGTGTTCGTGGCCTGAAAAAGTGTACAAGGGATTTGGGAAGATGAATGATAAATCCTAGCAATTTGAGATAATTACCAGTTCCAAAGTTATCTCCTTAGAGCATTGAGCTCTGTGACTTCTAGTAAGATCAAAATAATGAAGGATATTTGTTATTGAGTAGTTCTCTTGCAATTGCGAGTGCCACAGGCAAGCAAGCAGTCCAGCTGCAAACTGTTGATCTGAAGGGAACTTCCTATTTTCCCCAACACTCTTCCTCAATCACACCTGCACCATTTCCCCCAAGTGTAGATGTGTCACCAATGAAGACATGATTTTCAGGATTTTGTACCACAAGGGTGTTTCCCGTTAAGGGGAGAGAGGAAATACACTTAAAATAATGCAGGATCCAGTTGCAGGTGCAATAAAGAGTGTTACATTTCCTTACGGAAAAGGTTAGTGTAGTGCTGTGTATTGTATCTTGATTTTAGTAAGGCTTTGGACAAAGTCTCTCCCCTCCCCCCCCATCTTCTGAGTGGAATGAGGGCACTGTTAGGTGGATTTGTAGATGGTTGACGGATTCATCCCATTTTTTGTTGCAATCAAGGTAATGTGCCAAACCAGTTGTGCTCAAAGGCATTGCCACAGAATCAGTAAAGATCCACATCAGTGGCAGTAATGGAAATAATCAAGCAATTCACTACTGCCCTGATTGTGTCCTCATAATTTCTCCTAAAGGAGCTCTTTGGGGTTTCTCCAGATCTTTTTATTGTTTACTTGTTAATTCTTTAATTATTTGTTTACTTGTTGATTCCTTAATTTCTAGGGACATGAGTATCCCAGATTTCTAATTACATACACGTAATTAAAATAGCAATAGCAATTATTTAAAACTGTCTTCTTATTAGCTGCTCCCTGCTGTTCAGCTCAGGCCTCAGTAAAATAACATAGCATTTGGGCGTAAAGATGCAGCCCAGTAACCCAAAACTGGAGGTCAAGATGGAGAAGATCTCCACAGCCACCATGTATTTGCCCTTGGTGCTCAAGTAGGTTGGAACAAAGGACAACCACACACTGCAAAAGACCAACATGCTGAAGGTGATGAATTTGGCTTCATTGAAACTGTCAGGCAGCTTTCTAGCTAGGAAAGCCACTGTGAAGCTCACCATGGCCAGCCAACCCATGAATCCCAGGACACAATAAAACATGATAGTGGAGCCTTCATTACATTCTAGTATTATTTCTTCAGTCATTGAGTGCATGTCAACGTCTGGGAAAGGAGGAGAAGTGGCCAGCCATATGCTACAGATTGTGGCTTGAATAAGGGAGCAGGAAAGAACAATGGAGCTGGCCAGTTGTTTCCCCAGCCACTTCCTCATGCTGGACCCTGGCTTGGTGGCCATGAAAGCCAGAACCACAATGGCGGTTTTGGACAATATGCACGAAATGGCAACTGAGAAGATCATGCCAAAAGCAGTTTGTCGAAGGAGGCAGGTGACTTCCTCAGGCTGGCCAATGAAGAGCAGAGCACAAAGGAAGGAGAGCAGGAGGAAAAGGAGGAGAATATAAGTGAGGTTGCGGTTGTTGGCTTTAACTATGGGAGTATCGCTGTGCTTTGTGAATATTTGAAGCACCAAAGCTGTGATGAAGGAAAAGAAGAGGGCCAACGTGGCCAAACTGATCCCCAACGGTTCTCCATAAGACAAGAATGTTTTGTCTTTCGGGAGGCAGCCATCCTGTCCATTGTTTGCATATTGATCTCCAGGGCATTCGACACAGTCGTCCATGTCTAAAAAAGAAAATGGAAAAAACAAAACTTATTAAAACAAAAAAGAGATACCAAAATGTATATTTGCTACTTCTATACTGATTTCCCACTAAAGAAAGGAGCTTCACTGGGAAAATTAAAGCGTGTGATGCATTCCTTACCCTCCTTGTTTGAGATCTTCCCTTCTGGACACGGAAGGCAATCATAGCAGCAGAATGGCTTTCCTTCCTTCTTGTTCTTTCTATAACCTACATGACAATTCTCATTACACAGAGAAGTGGGTTGTGCCTGTTCATAAAAGAAAGAAGGAAATCTTTTGGGACTTATCGTCAAATAGTAAAAATGACTGTTAAGCAATAGCTTCCTATAGGTTTTTTGTTTTATCTGAAGATGATCTTAAATCTTGCTCTAATTGTAGCATTGGAACTTCTATCATTACTCCAGTACCTTTGCCTTTATGAAAACCATATTTGTAAGTATTTGAACTTCTTCAGAGATTAGCATGGCAATATCTTATCAAATTAGAAAATGTTCAGGTGAAAGATTATTGGGTCACTATCTCATATAGAAATTGCTGAATTATTTTTGACATACTTGCAATAGAAATTATTGAAATTCTGTCCCATCCTGGTAGTCTAACCACTGCTCCTTTAGCTTGGAACTTGCGAACTATGCTTCCAATGGTTTCTCTGGAAACATTCAGTGCTTTGCTTTCTTTTTGTATACTTGTATCTTTTTTGTGAAGGGTGATGATCTCTTCTCTTATCTTCTTGGACCATTCTCCTGTCTTAGAAATATGGCTAACATACAGCAACATTTGACACTAAACAAACCCTTTTGCCAGTTCAGGTATTTCATATATTACAGCTCAAGCACAGCTGAAGCCCTTGATTAGTTGCATCAGGTGTGCTTGAGACTACACCTGTTGTATTTGTGCTGTTGTGATGGATTCTATTCTGGGGGTGGATAACAGTGAGACTGGAGAAGCCAGTATGAGTTGCATTTTCAGCTGAATTTGGGGAAACCACTTGAAGCATCCATTGAGTTGAGCAACTTTTGCAAACAGCTGAAATTCTGTAACCTAACCCTAACCCTAACCCTAACCCTAAATTTCTGTAAATTTTGATAATAATCCTGATTTGCAATGGGGGTTGAATAACTTTGATTGCAGCTGTAATTGTTTGTTTTTTATGGATTCTTGCAGTTCTCTTTGCTTGCAGAGTTACCGTATATTTTGCTCTATAAGACTCACTTTTGCCCTCCTAAAAAGTAAGGGGAAATGTGTGCGCGTTCATCACCTGCATGTGTGTTAAAATTTACTTTTGCAGAGCCAGGTGCTAAAAATAATAGTTTGTACCTGAGGTTTCTGTGAACATTCACTGTTAATCATTTAGCTCAGCAGCCAATGTAAGGGATTGTGTTTTGTATGTTTACCATAATGCTGCAAACCAATGAGAAGGTTAAAATAATGAATTGACTGTGCCTGGAGTAGTTGTGGGGTACAAATTAGGGCTGTGGAACAGATTTGGCCAAATCCCAAGTGGAATTGGGCTGATCCGAAACTGAATCTGGTTTGATTCTGAAGGAAAGGCAGGCAGCATCTGCAAAGAGCAGCACAGAGCTCTTTGCAACAGAGCTTTCTAATAGCCCCACACTGCACTTTGGCTATGTGTGCCTGTTCCAAGCAGAGGAACACATGAGTGCAGTCAAATTGAGCAGGATTGAGCCTGCTAATGAGTAGAGGGTCCAATCCTGCTGTCTTCTTCACCAGGGGGTACCTAGAAAGATTAAATCTTTCTGCTTTTGACCATATTGTCTGAAAGAGGTTGATTTTGCCCCAGGTATTCCCTGGCCCAGCCCCAGAATGGTTTGGGGGCCTGAGAATGAAGGAAGGAACAATAACAATATGTATATACTAATTAAAAGACATACTGGGCTTCCTCAAATTACATTGACTAGTGACACTTTCTTTATAGTTGAGAAACTTCTGCAAATAGACATAGAAACAAGATAGCTTTCCTTTTATCAGTGCTGCAGCCTGATATTTCCTTCACAGATTAAGTCTGATTCTGATAATTGATGATTCAATGTGTTGAAATGAGGCAGTTTTGGGACACTGAGCAAAAAACTAGAGAAAATCCTGAATAAATTCTTACCTGGTTGAACCAGTTGGGCCACATGATACCATCATCATGAATGGTTAACCTCTTTTCTGGGGGAGCTTGTGGGTCCATTGTTCCAACTTTGACTCTCAGAAATGACTGATTTGGGAACGTGACCCAATTTATTACATCCAATCCAGCTACTAATTTCCCATTTTGGTCAAAGGAAACTTCTTCCCCAACACTATTATTAAATGAAACACTTCCCAGAAAGTGGTGAAGCTAAGTTTGAAGAGGAAAAAAGCAAATGATGAAGATGCCAAATCTAATTAAATATTAGAAATATTTGTACAAATAGAGTGCTTATCTTTAACATTTAAGACCTATAGTTTGTGGTCCGTTTAAAAGTTGTATCTTAGTGTCTTTATTTCTCTGTTTTTAATGAGGTTCTTCTTCAAAAATGGATGGAGCTAAAAAGGAAAAAGGAATTAATGAGCAGTGCTGCTTTCTAGAAAAAGAGGTGCTGGAACTCACCACAAAGACCTCCCTCGTTCCCTTGGAATGGCAATGGCGCCCCCCTGAGAGGGGAGAGAACTGAGTTCCAGCGAGTTCTGGCTGAAAAAAGTCCTGCTCATGAGCAGATACAAAAGAGCAACATTGTGGAACACAATATTCATTTAAATGTTTGGGAAGGATAATTTCAATTGCAGTAATGTTTATTGTGGAGGTAAGATGTGGTTCTTTTAAGAATTACAGTAAGTCTTGACCTAAATTTAAGGCCAAGACTTACTGTAGTGACCGAAAACCCAAAAGAGAGTTTATCAAGGACATTAGAAATAATCCAAGACTTTGAAAAGGGAGTGGGATTTAAACTTAATAGCTCGAAAACAAAACTCCTGGTTAAAAACTTAACAATACAACAAAGAGAAAATTTGGAAAAAATCTTGAATCTAAAGATCTGTCAAAAAGTAAAGTTCTTGGAAATATGGATAACCTCAAAAATTATCTATATATTTCAAGAGATTTATATAAAATCATGGACTGAAATCAAGAGAAACCTAGATATATGTAGTAGAGTGAAAATGTGTTTTGGGGGAATGATATCCACCATGAAAATGAATGTGCTACCAACAATACTCCTTTTGTTTCAAACAATTCCTGAAATGGCTGCCTTCAAAAATGGCAGAGACATTTCAAAATACACCTTGCAGGGAAAGAGACCAAGGATCATTCATAAACTCCTAATTGCTATCAAGGAAAGGGGGGCTTCTCTCTGCTGGATCTTAAATTATACTACGAGGCAGCCTGCCTAACTTGGATTAGAGAGCAGTATACATTAGAAGATTCTGACCTATTAGATTTGAAGGGCTAAGGCAATCGGTATGGTTGGCACGCTTATTTAGCATAGGATAAAGTAAAGATTCACAAGAACTTACTAAACCATATCATAAGAAAATCTCTGTATTCAGTTTGGACAAGATACAGAGATCTCTTGGAACCTAAAACACCTGGTGGATATCCCCCCTAGAGGCAAATACTGTGAAAAAGAAAAATATGAAAGAGATTTGGCCCACATATAAGGTACTATTTTAAAAAGCCATTTCCCTTTCCTGGGGAGATGACGTTGTGGGCTGGGAGCCAGTCCTTCCCACGTGCACAGGGTGAGATAGCCCTTGCGCCATTGGATGGTCCTCGTCCACGTCATCCTTAGGTCATCCAATCCCGATGGTCTGGGGGTGTGGCGCGGGCTATTTAAACTGCTTGTGGCCGGGGACTCATCCTGTTTTCTCCCTGCCTCCCTCCCTTACCTTAGGCTCTTTATTTCTTGACCTTACTGTGGATCTCGGTTGATCGCCTTGGTTGTCCAAAGGGCCTGGTCGGAATTTCCCCCCACTTGACAAATTGGCACTGGCCATTTGGTTTTTTGCTTACCTCGTAGCAAATTGTCACAACTTTGTAAGGTTTGGCACTTAAGCATTGGAGTACTGTATTAGGTTGAAGGTGAGGGGAAGTAGTAGCCATCACCTACCCCTCCTAATTCAAGGGTATTCCTTTAAAGGAATCTGGGGGCATGGCACGACGGCATGGCGTGGTCTCTGTCCAAAGCCCCGGACAGGGGGCTAGGGCCATGGCATGAACCCTAGCGATGACCCTGGGAGAGTTCCTCGTTGATGTGCATCAGCAGGGCTCCCCTTACTGGTGGTTATCCCTTCCAAGACTCCTGCAGATGTGCAGGAGTTAGATATAGTTGTGTGGTTTCCCATGCCTAAGCCAATGCCACTCACATTCCGTAACCAATAAAGTTGTGGCCTTTTTCACCCATTAACCTAAAATACTGTTTCATGTGTCTTTATTCCACTTCCCCGGTGGGTCTGGGACCTTGCCACGGAAAGAAGAGAACCAACTAAAACTCAAAAAAAATGAAGAAATAAGAGACCACTTGACAGACTTGTTCCAATACCATCAATTATTTGAAACATTTTAAGCCGATAAAAGAAAGGGATTTGCGACAGAACCATCTAGATTAAAGGAAGACCTGATTAATTCAAATGGGAAAACTTTGTCTAAAATGTACGTGGGAAGTCAAGGAGGTTAAATCCATGATGATAAAATGGCCCAGGTCTTTGGGTACAACATCTTAATGAAGGACTGGAAAAATTAACATGAAATTCACTGCTTGCTACATACTGAGAGAAAACTTTTTGAAATGCAGTATCGTTGTTACATGACTCCATTAAAACTATCAAAAATGTACAAAAACATATCAAATCAATGTTGGAGGTGTGGAGAAGCAGTGGGTTTGATGTTGCACATGTGCTGGACATGTTAAAAAAAAATTAGAGTGTTTTGAGATGAGATCTATATGGAACTTAAGAAAATGTTCAGGGTTTCATTCAAGAGAGCCAGTGTGGTGTAGTGGTTAAGAGCGGTAGTCTCGTAATCTGGGGAACCGGGTTCGCGTCTCCGCTCCTCCACCTGCAGCTGCTGGGTGACCTTGGGCCAGTCACACTTCTTTGAAGTCTCTCAGCCCCACTCACCTCACAGAGTGTTTGTTGTGGGGGAGGAAGGGAAAGGAGGGAAAGGAGATTGTTAGCCGCTTTGAGACTCCTGAAGGGGAGTGAGAAAGTGGGATGTCAAATCCAAACAACAACTCTTCTTCTTCTTCTTCTTCTTCTTCTTCTTCTTCTTCTTCTTCTTCTTCATTTATAAAATAAAACCGGAGGCTTTCCTCCTTGGAATAGTAGGTCCTGATATACCAAGACCATAAGGGAATTATTTTTATAGGCAACTGTGGCCACAAGAATCCTTATAGCTTCAAATTGGAAAGGCAAAAACATACTGTCAGGGGTTCAGAGACAGAGGCACAGGTGAGGGGGGAGACGGAGAGCGATGAGGAAGAATCCCAGGACAGTGAGGAAGAGGATGACAATGACTTGAGGTCTTCCATGAGTCTCTCAAGTGAATCGGAGGATTCCCAGGAGGGGGCGCCCCTAGTCAGGACAAGGGGGGTCACAGGGGGGACCTGCCAGGAGCAGGGAAGCAGCAGGGAAACCCCGAGTGGGAGTGGGAGATCGGGGCCGGCTTCCCAGCAGGAACGAAGTGAAGAGAGGGGAGTTCCCAGTGTGACACACGGAGCGGAGCAGGAAAGAGACAGGGGAAGGAGATCGGGGCAGGACGTCCTGCCGGAAGAGGCGGAGAGTAGTACAGGGAGTAGTGTAAGTGTCAAGAGGAAGGTCAGGGGTAGCGAGAGCGCGCCAAGTTCAAATGTGGAGGCGCGCGGAAATGGAGAAAGCCCGGAGGAGGAGCCTAGCCCCAAAGCACGAAGGAGGGGGGAACAGGCATCTGAGGAATCCGCTTCAGGAGAGAGCAGGAGGGAAGGAACCCAGGGGGGCAGAAAGACCCTGCGGAAAAGGAAAGACAGGAAGAGGTGGTCTAGCACAAGCCTCTTAAGCTGGTGTAGAGGCGGGAGCGAGTCAGAGGGGACTTCAAATGTCTAAGGTTAAGAGACGCGGGGCTGCACGCCTCGGTTGTGGAACCGTTAATGAACTGCAATAAACATCCTTGTATATAAGAAGAGCTTGGCGTTGGTCTTTTGTGAGCTGAGACCTGAGGCAGCCTCTGACACATACCATTAAAATTGGAGTGGCAACAAAAGCTAGTGGAATATGCAGAGCTGACTAAGCTAACAGAAAAAATAAGAGACAACACAGACCTACTATTTATAAACAAATGGCGTTTATTTAAAAGATATATTAAAGACTGCTGTAACAATACAATGTCTGTGGCAGCCCTCGACAAACTTCTGTACTGAAATGATTTAGCGTAAAGAAGTATAATATCAATGCCAAGCTAATATCGAAAACTGAGATAGCTAGTGCACTAAGTAAATGAAGAAATAAAGGCATTTGGAGTAGATGGGAAGTCGATCAGTCTGGTGGAAGATTTTGAAGACTATGTTATCATAACAAGTATTAAAACTTTCTTGTTGTGGTTCATATATGGTGAATTTCGATTTGGTGTTGCGTTTTACTAAGTTGAATAAAGCGAAGAAGAAGAAGAAGAAGAAGAAGAAGAAGAAGAAGAAGAAGAAGAAGAAGAAGAAGAAGAAGAGGCCTACATTTCATAGAACTTATACCACAAATATTAGACAGGATTCAGTTACAGATAGGTAGCCGTGTTGGTCTGCCATAGTCAAAATAAAAAAATTCCTTCCAGTAGCACCTTAAAGACCAACTAAGTTAGTTCTTGGTATGAGCTTTCGTGTGCATGCACACTTCTTCAGATACACACAGGTGCTACTGGAAGGAATTTTTTTATTAGACAGGATGTTACTTTAGATAGGTGGAGAAGCTATGTAGATAAGCTGCTCATCACTTTCCAGACATGATATCTTGTATCTAGCAATCTATAGCCATATTTTGCTATTCAAAGGACAAGTGAACCCACTTTAAAGTGATGGCAGCATTTCATCCACTATGTTTTCCTAACCATTAGTGGATAGTTACTTCCTCCCAGAGAGAAAAGTGGAATGGGTTTCCCCTACTGACAGAGGTATTCAGGAGAAGTCCCCATTTTAGCTCAGCTCCGGAGTTGATTACAGACATCTGTATTAACTGGAAGACATTACCTGCCACGGCTGAAGATCTGTAAGTTTCCATCTTGCTCCACCTGCCATTGCTCTACAATTTAATTTGGTGGACTGCATGGTCTGCAAAGCATGTGCCAAAATATAGATTGCATTGTAGATGCTGTAGCTGTGGGCTGTCATGCTCATTTCAAAAACAGACCCAGGAAGGCTCCCAATATTCTCCTCCCCAGTGCAGAGTTTGTCATCTTTCTTCTCTGAAGCAGGATCGGGAAAACCACAATTAAACGCTTCTTCCCAGAAAACCCTGAGAAAGCCATCTTCTTTTTCCAAGGTCGGCTTTCTCATCTGAATAAATTTCTGGAATCCTGGAAGATCCTTAGAGTGAACTGCAAAGGATAGAGCCCCATGGAGGAATGTGATGTCCCAACCTCTTTGAAAGGGAAATGAGGTGAAGTCCATCTGGGCTGTCATAATCCAGACTTTTGTATTTCCTTGTATTGGCACATCATTCGTTTCTGCAAGTCTGGGCATCGTTCTCATTATCATAATTGTTTGAATTTCACCATGCACAACTACAACATTGGCAGTGCTTCCCACAAAAATGTTCATTGTTTTTGAACCTTCTTCCACCATTTCATCAAACTCACCAGAAGAGGTAGCCATAGGGAACCTTTCTATATAATCAAAGCAGATACCGTTCTGGGCAAACATAGGGAGAACATTTTGTACAAATCTCTCTCCAGGGTCATCTTGGACAAAAACCACACCGATCCACACCCAACGGAAATGCAGCAGTAACTGGAGGATTCCCTCGTATTGCTGAGACCCATCTGGGAATATCCAGTGGGTGAAAGGGGCTTGCATGTCATCATTCGTCACAGGAGAAGAGCCATAGATGAGCTGAAGAGGGTCATTGTTAAAATCAAGGGAGGAAAGGTGATAACAAATGGTTATATCAAAACACCAGTTAGACTCAAAAGCAAATTTCAACATATTAATTTAGCTTTTTGTTTATTTCTGATACTTTAGAATCTACTGTTTGGGGAACAGAAATGTCTTTCCATCAAATAGAACAATTTTGCAGTTATGTTTATGGCAGAATTTGCTGTATTTAAAAGAGGATACAGGAAAGAACAGGTAAATAAATGCTTGTTCACAGAAAACCCTGATAAAGCTTTCTCATCGGAAAAAATTCCTAATAATGATTCCTTGAGTTAACTGCAAAGGATAGAGAACCACGGAGGAAAGCTATTTCCCACCACCTTTGCATAGGTTATGATATGAAATCCACCTGGACTGTTCTATTCCAAACTTTGGCCTTGGTTTGTATTGGTGCATCATCTGTTTCTGCAATATTGGGCATCCTTCTCATTATCATAATGTTGTGATTTCCAACATTCACACCACTCCTAGGGGCTGAGGCAGTTTCATCCCCACCAATGTACTTTTTGGGGGGCTGAGCCCCCTCAATATTCAAGGGGCATCCAGATCCTCATGGCATCACACGCATGACGTCAGGATGTTGTGTGACATCATGTGCATTAAGTCATGACGTCATGCCGCATTGCACATGGGCCCCCTCATTCCTCTTAAGAAGATGGCAGCTCTGCAGGATCCCGTCTGCTTGGGTCTCCTTCCAGTCAGGAGGGGAGAGATCTCCTAGAAAGAGAAGACACCCAAACCCTTAAGAGGGCTGGGTGATCCCCTGAGGCTGTTGTGCTATTTGGAGAAGCTCAGGAGTGGGACTGATAGAAGGTGGGGAAACGGACAGAAATACTACCTTGTATAAGAACTGAAACTGAAACTGTACCACCTATGCAATGAGGTTTAAGAAACTGAAGTAATGAAAAATGGAAATGAGCTGATTGTTTACCAATTGTAACATCAAGCTGAAAATAAGCAAACACCATTTTAAATAAGCCTAAGTTCACTACCTTGTTTTGAAGCCCGTAACATCCACTCAATTGAATATTAAGAAGTTAACTGTTTCCTGAAAGAACTTTCTCTCCTGATACATCTTTTGTCTTACCAACTTTATTCTGCAAAATAAATCTTCCTTATTTTTTCAACTTCTGTCTGAAGTTGACCATTACCTCACACACGCTAGATAACCCATGGTGGTTATAGAGTTTAACAGAGGGGGGTCTGCTTCAAAAGGATTCCAATATCACTTATTTCTGTTGATTTGGAATGTTAAAGTTATCTTGGGAAATATATAAGTGATCTTTCAGCAGGCATAGCAAACACACAGTTGTGCTACCACAGGCAGCAGATGTTTCATTACAGTCCTACACAGGAGTAAAGTGTCCAATGAGGAATTCTTCCACCTGAGTTTTTCAGGAGGTGTGGAACTGAGGCAGACATATTTTCCACAACCTGCATTTTTGGTTGAAAAATACCAACCTATACCCATTATTTGCCATTCAATTACCAGCATGCAACCCAATGAGACTAGTCAGAGACAAATATAAATGGCTTTCATTGATGACGCATGTTCCATGCAGACCTCTTACTCTGGGCATCTTGTACGTAGACAGGATGGTTGACATGTGGAGACATAAATCAGGTTTTGGCCCCCCAATGACTGCCTTTGGAGTCTCCTGAACATCACACTTGTAGTTGGGGAGGAGTCTTTCTTGGCTAGAGAGAAGTTCCATGGAGGCTTGGTAGGTCCAGCTTGCACTGAAATGGCTGTTGTAGATGTGGAACCCCAGAGACATATTGGGCAATATTTGGGGATTTTCATTTATCTCTTTCACAGCAAATGCCAAAGCCAGGATATGCTGGTAGAGTTGTGTCATTGGCCTGTATGGAGAGCGACATAGTGCATAACAATTCACATTCACAAACATAGAAAGTGTAGGGATATATTGAAACACAAACCTGGATGTTTCGCTGTGCTAAACATCTAACTCCTGCCACGTCACAGGCGGCCTGGCCCTGATTGCTACTAGTTTTCCTCTACAGAAGAGGAGGACAAAGTCTGGTTACCAAAAACTTATAATAAAGTCACCTCTAATCTGAATAAATTACCACTTGGCTTTGCTTGAAGTTAAATATTAAATAAGAAATCCTTCGCTCAGCATGGTAAATGAGCGGAAAGCCTTAACAAAGTGAATGGGGATGTTACTTTCTATGCTGTCTTGCAAACTTTTTTTAAAAAACTGAACACTGGTATAAGCCTACCATACAAGAAGAAGAAGGTTATCACACACTGCAGAAGTGAGTTTGAATTATGAGATTTGCCCCCAGGTCTCAGAATTACATGGGGGGGGAGGGTGGTATTATTCATCATACACTAGTGGCCAATTTTGTGAAAACATTTTGGAAAGTATGTGTCTTTGTAGAAGATTATGAAAAGCTTGGCCTATCGCTCAAGATCCCAAAAACCAAAGTGCTGCACCAAAAAGCACAAAACAACCCTTCTGCTGTTCCACAAATCCAACTCAGTGGTGTAACGTTGGAAAGTGTTGATAACTTCTCCTACCTGGGCAGTTATCTTTCCTCAAGGGCCGACATTGATGCCAAAATCCAGCATCGCTTGTGACTTTGCAAGTGCGCTTTCTCCTGCATTGTGTTTGAGGACTGGAATATTTGCAGGGAAACCAAAATGCTTGTTTACAAAGCTATCGTACTACCAACCTTACTGTATGCTTGTGAAACATGGACCACTTATAAACGCCATCTCTAACTCCTCAAAAGATTCCCTCAAGGGTGTCTCTCGAAATTTTTACACATCACTTGGGAAGACACACAAACTAATGCCAATGTACAGGAAGAAGCAAAGATCACCAGTGTTGAAGCAATGATTCTTCAACATCAACTTCATTGGACTGGTCATGTTGTCTGGATGCCTGACTATTGTCTTCCGAAGCAACGACTCTATTCCAAACTCAAGAATGGAAAGCGTAATGCTGGTGCTCCAATTGGAGAACAGCTTTTAAGAAAGGTGCCATGGACTTTGAAGACACTCGAACTCAGGACGAAATTGAGAAACACGCTAAGAGGAAGGCATGTTTAGCAAACCCTCACCGTGACCAACGTCCGGAAATCTATGTCCTCACTGTGGAAGGCCATGAGAATACAGAATTGAACTCCACAGTCACATACGGATTCACTGTTAAGACTGTCTTCATGGAAGACAATCTTACTCAGCTACGAGTGATCACCAAAGGAAGCAAATAGCCAAATAAAAGAAGTTATGCACAGAAAACCATGATAAAGGGTATTTCATAACTTTTCACCATTTATGTTAGTGTAGAAACTTTTTGCTGCAGTTGCAGCTCTGCAATGACATCCCATGGAGTAAAGCAAAGATTTTAATTCACCAGGCGTTTTAATGTGAAACCAAGATTGTATGACTGTTATATAAAATATGTGCTTTATTCCTGGGTTGCTTCTGACTAAAAAGTTTATTCAATCAGCTCCACAGATATTCTGTTGGATTCAGGTCAGGGCTATTCAACACAGTTTGTGGCATTATATTCTGCATTAGATTACCTTTCTAATGATATACTGTAGAAGTTCATTCTAATTTTATACTTTTCTTATGAGCTGTCAAAACTTAGAAATACAGTTTTTCCTATAGTTTTCCACAATTTTGACCACTAGTGTAATGAGCATCACCTTCATCATATGTCAAATGCAGAAAAATATTCATTCCAGATATACAATACAGTTTTTAAAACACACACACACACACACACACACACACACACACACTTCCTTACATAATGTCATCGAAGAGTTCAGGTGTAGGACGTTCATTGAAGGCTATGCTTGAAGTTATATGGATTTGAGACATAACGCCAGCAACAACAACATCTCCAGACTGGAAATATTTGTGAAGAATAGGAAGAGGGTCACAGATGGAACATGGAGCAACAGCAGCCTTGCACTCATCTGGAAGAAGCAGCACTGATGTTAACATCATGGAAAGTACCATTCTGCACAGAGTATTGTAGGAGCAAGAGGAAACTTGCACACAGTCTGAGGCAGCAGCACAAATACCAAGATTGCAAATATTACCATGTTGCAGGGAATTTTTTAGGCGACAATTCATCTCTTTGCACATTGTCATCTGAGTGATACTGAGCAGCAAAGCCTCACTGGGATGGTTGTGAAAGCCAGATTTTTGCAGGGAAATGAATCAGTGATCAGTCTGACAAAGCCCTTGGTGTAAGGCCAAAGTCTGAACATCACAGGAGATATTAATAGTATCTGCAAGTCTTGAGTCATAGTTTTCATGCAGCTACTGGAACTCCCCAGAGGGTCAAAGAAATGATCATGATTACTTTGATAATTACAGGAGACTTAATCAGCTTCTCAGTGATTAAGGGGTGGGAAGCATGTTTATCACATCACAGCCAAAGTCTCAGCTGGTCTTCCTTAGTAGGGAGAGCAATAAGAGTTTATGGAGAGTCAGCAGAAAAGAGAAAAAAGGCTACCCAGAAAACTACTTAAGGTGAAAATATATAATAAAAGAATAAATGCTTTACAGCCGATTTTTCAAAGAGGTAAAACAAACAAACAAAACCCTTTGCATAACCTTTAAATCAAGTATGTTACCCATTTTATCAACAAAAAATTGCATTACATTAACTAGCACCATATGGACAGACAATATTTTTCAGTGGAGAGCCAGTGAGATGTAATGGTTAGAGTGTTTGACTAGGACATGGGAGACCCAGTTTATTACAGTGGTACCTCGGGTTACAAACACTTCGGGTTACAAACTCCGCTAACCCAGAAGTAGTACCCCGGGTTAAGAATTTTGCCCCAGGATGAGAACAGAAATTGTGTGACGGCAGCGGGAGGCCCCATTAGCCAAAGTGGTACCTCAGGTTAAGATCGGTTTCAGGTTAAGAACGGACCTCCGGAATGAATTAAGTTTGTAACCAGAGGTACCACTGTACATACAATCCAGCTACTAATTCCCCATTTGTATCTGTCCTGCATGGAGAAGATAAACTCAGAGAATCTGGGTCTCATTTGTAGGCAAGTGAGTACTAGTGGGTAATAAATGCCATTCAAATGATTTGAAGCCCCACTTGGAAATGTGGCAACTTCACATTGTGAAGCCAGGTGGATGTGTACAGACATGTGTATCTACAGGTGGATGATGACTGAAAGTATAGCCTTGGCAGAAGTGACATGTTTCACACTGATGATCTCTCCCCATGAAGGGATAAACCTTTAGCACCCAATGAATGGAAGATCAGTGTATTGGCAGGATAACAAAGTGACAGAACAACTTTATGGGGTTAAAAATTGTTCTCAGCTTTATTGGTTACAGATGTAGGTTGGAGGCTATTTCTAGGAATGAAAAGGATAAGAGTTGATAAATACAAGGAATTACTTTTTCTGGTCTTCTTCCAATAAATGTGAGTAAACAATGGAAAAATTAAAAGCATCAAGACAAGGTGATTCCTATTTGCTCCTCAGAATTAAGTGGTCTTTGCTGTTCAAGTCAGGCCTCAGAAGAATGATGTACAATTTGGGGGCAAAGATACAACCCAGCAAACCTGCGCTGGAGGCCAAGATGCAGAAGATCTCCACAGCCACCATCTGCTTTCCTTTGGTGCTCAGATAAGAGGGAACAAAGGACAGCCAAACGCTGCAGAACACCAACATGCTGAAGGTGATGAACTTGGCTTCGTTGAAACTGTCCGGCAACCTCTTGGCCAGGAAAGCCATAGTGAAGCTGACCATGGCCAGGAATCCCAGATAACCCAGGACAGAATAAAACATCGCGACAGAACCTTCGTTGCATTCCACAATGATTTCCTCCACCAGAGAGCTCATGTCCACATCTGGGAATGGAGGAGCCGTACAGAGCCAAGCAGCACAAATGCTGGTTTGAACGGAGCAGCAGCCAAGAAGAACCAAGTTTGTGAGAGATTTCCCCACCCATTTCCTCATCCTGGATCCTGGTTTGGTGGCCATGAAAGCCAGAACCACCGTGATGGTTTTGGCCAAGACACAAGACACAGCAATGGAGAAGATGATGCCAAAAGCAGCTTGTCGTAAAGAGCAGCTCACTGGGTGAGGCTGGCCAATGAAGAGCAAGGAGCAGAGGAAGCAGAGCAAGAGGGCAAGGAGCAGAGTGTAGGTGAGGTCCCGGTTGTTGGCTTTGACAATGGGAGTGTCCCCATTCCTAGAGAAGACGCCAAGTATCCAAGCTGTGACCAGAGAAAAGACCAGAGCTAAGGAAGCTAAAGCGAACCCTAAAGGTTCTGCGTAGGAAAGAAAATGTTGGCGTTTGGGGAGGCATTGATCTCTGTCCTTGTTTGGAAATTGGTCATCTTGGCATTGGAAACAATAATCCATATCTTTAAAAAAAATAATTAAAAAATGATATCGTTCTATCTGGGCTACCACCAGAGATCTGAAAGCATGTGCAAGGGTGAGCTCTAAAGGTCAAGTGATTGTGGAACGTTCCAATCGCTCCCTGATGGTGCTTTTGGAAAAACAATTAGGAAATGGGGAGAGGTGCGGTACCCTAGGCAAATTTCAGTGTAAATTAAACATTTTGTTGCTTTCAATTAACCATCTTGCTTTTAATTCAGATCAGCTTGCACCAGCAGACAGGCATTTCTGCAAATCCAAGGACCTCGAGCTTAACAACCAGTTTTGTCAACAGCTCCCGGATCTGCAGTGGCATGGCCCTGTGGCCCCTGATCGCCTGGGCGCGGGGCTATGCTTTTATTTCTACCCCTACAGGTGTGTTGTGAGTTCCAGTTCGGTGTGTTTGGTCAGCAGTCCAATCAGCCGTCCAGCATGGTCCGGCATCAGGGCCCTATTAATCCGACTCCAAACTTGCAGCTGCCTACAGGAGATGCCAATAAAGCACCACCCGAGGGAGACGAAGCGCTGCCAAGTGCAGACCAGGAAAGAACCATGTCTAGTGACTTGGGGTGACATGAAAGCTCTGGCTGACACCGGACAGCATCAGCTCTCTCAAGCCTGAACAACCAGAGACATCAGACTCACTCATATATTTGCCCATCTTACTGCCAACTCCATGCTGTTTCTTTCCATGCTATGCCTGCTTTTGCCCATGAAGGCTTTGACGGACTGTGGCTCACTAGCTGGCTTCCTGAGTTTCCATGGCCTAAACAAGTTTTTGTTTACAACATTTTGATCACGATTTGCCTGATCTCTGGGTGCTGTTTCATACAATGTATTCCCTCTCTGCTCCAGCTTTGCAAACATTCTTTTTTTTATAAAATTTTTTATTGGTTTTCCACAATTTATATAAACACAAACAGTACACAATACAAACAGACAAACAAATAAACAAACATGTATAATTTCAAATCCGTATTTCTTAAACCTTACTTCACCGACTTCCCCATACCTCCCCTTTCTGCATCCCAATTTCCAAATTAGTTTCAGCAAATCCTCCCCCTTAAGTAGCTTTGCAAACATTCTTGGCCTCACATTTTAGCCTTTACCGATTCAGACTCAGAATAGACCCGTCTTCGTGCTTATCTCCTGACTTATCACCCTAATTATCAAAACATAATTAAAGAAGGAGAGAGCTATCAAAATATTAAGGAAAGGGAGATGTAGAGGTAACGCTCCACTTTGTGAAGGCAAACCTCGCACCAGATGTGCAACAGTATGTCAAGGAGTGTTATGCCTGCTTTCCCTGACCTTTTGCCTTCATGGCTAGAAAACAGGGTTTTCCCCGCTGACCTTTTGTCCTTTCACAATTTGTTTGCTAGACGTATCACTTGGCTGGAGCATGATGAGGGACGCAGACATAATCAAGTATCGGGGGGAACATTTGAGGGAAACTCCTGCTGACACTTGTATTTGCTAACACTGGAAATGTGCGTAGATGGAAATAGGTTATGTTCAGGGTGGTTTCACTACTGTTTCCAGTTGCTGACTTCTGCTAATAAAAGGAGCCTCGACAGAGCTAGCCGGCAGCTTGCTTGGAGCATGCTTGCTAGCTTGCTTCTGCACAGCTCACCTGCATTACCAACACCTGTCTCAGGTCCATCACTTCAGAGATCATTTCATGCTTTTTTCTGGCTCACACACCTAAAACTATCCATTCCTAACAATGTAGCATGTGAGAAGCAGGCAGATACCAGAAGACATATTCCACACCTATTTCCTCAGATCTCACTTGTAAAAGTTCTGGATCTAGTTTCCCCAACTGCCTCTTTTTTCTTCCAGATATCAGTTCAGCTGCTCTTCTCTTTAAGAGTACTGAACTGCTAATAGAGGAAAAGAGTTGAAATAGATTTGAGGAAGCATTATAGAAAATAGCAGATGATGTCTCCTACCCGTCTGATTTGAAATCATCCCATTTGGACACAAAGCACAATCATAGCAACAAAATGGCAGCCCCTCCTTCATTTTTCTGCTGTAGCCTGGCTGGCAGCGATCATTACACAAGGCAAGGGGCAGCACCTATTCTTAAAAAGAGGAGGAAATGTAGCTGTCTTGTGCCTTGTAAACAACATAGCTTTAACCAAAGAGAAGAGATCAGTTGACTGGTTGACATTATTCCAGAAAGGTGTGTTGTATGCGTAAATATAGGGACACGGGTGGCGCTGTGGGTTAAACCACAGAGCCTAGGGCTTGCCAATCAGAAGGTCGGTGGTTCGAATCCCCGTGATGGGTTGAGCTCCCATTGCTGGGTCCCTGCTCCTGCCAACCTAGAAGTTCGAAAGCACGTCAAAAGTGCAAGTAAATAAATAGGTACCGCTCCAGTGGGAAGGTAAACAGCGTTTCCATGCGCTGCTCTGGTTCGCCAGAAGCGGCTTAGTCCTGCTGGCCACATGAACCGGAAGCTGTACGTTGGCTCCCTCGGCCAGTAAAGTGAGATGAGTGCCACAACCCCAGAGTCGGCCACAACTGGACCTAACAGTTAGGGGTCACTTTACCTTTATGTGTAAATATATTGTAATGTAAATATTGGGAGTGAATGAGAAGGGATATTGAATTTTTCATCTTCATAAAGATGGAGGATGGAGAGAGGACAGAGGACTTTGAATTACAGGGAGTCAACAGAGAAGGTAAAATAGGAAGCACATACATTAGGCTCAGAGAAGCACCACAAGACAATAAATCTTCTTTCAAAACAAATGGGCAACTTATCCCGTCCTTGTCTTCTGACCTGGAAATCTCACTTGGTTCAGCATGATTTACTCCTACATTCATGTGCAAAGCATTAAAATGTTAGACTGAAATCCTATATATCAGGGATGTGGAACCTTTGGTCCACCAGGTGGTATTGGACTGCAACTCTCCTCAGTCTGAAAACCAGCCTGGCCAATGATCAGGGAGGAGGAGAGTTGGAAGCCAACAATATTCCATATGCAATATAGTGGAATATATCGCCATTATATACTTTTAAAAGAGAACCTTAAAGAAGAAAATATTTACTTCTGACCTCATATTTGATGGTAAAATAACTTGTTGGAAATGGATTATACTTAAACAATTGCTTATTAATGATAAAGAATGTGTACATTAACTTTATACAATAAAGTTTATTGTCTATTGTCCCATACGTATTGCATTGTCCCATATGAACATAATTTGCATTTTTAATATCAATATCTAATTTTTTAAAAAACCATTGGTCCCACCTGATTAAAAAAGCTGGGCCATGTGATGGCTCCCTCATCCACGCTGAAGTCTACATTTTGTGAATCTTGTGGAACTATCTTTCCTACATTCACTCGGGAGAAGGTTTGGTTTGGAAAAGTAACCCAGTTAATAATATCAAATCCACCTGCTAATTCCCCATTCTCATCAAAGGACACTAAGTCACCAGCACTGTTGTTGAAGGAGATACTCCTCAAGAACGAGTGCAGCTGGAGAGAAGAAAACAAAGGCAAAGTTTTAAAAAGGAGAGCTTTTATGGATTATAGAAAGGAGAAAGTATCAATCCATACATTTCACACAATGGAAAGTAGTCCAAAACTGTGCAATCTACAACATTTGGAGGACCTAAGTATTTCTAGCAAGTACATCTGGCCTGCCCCTTGCCTGTGGGTTCCGCTCTGGGGTCCGTGTGCAAAGGCAAAATGGTGCCATGTCAGGAAGCCCTGGAACTGCCCCTCCTGCAAGGTGGGTGTGCAGGGAGAGAGGGAAAACAAAATGGAGAGCAGCTCATGGTGGGTTTAGCCTTCTCTCTCTCTCTCTCTCTCTCTCTCTCTCTCTCTCTCTCACTTTCTCTCTGTTTCTGTCTCTGTGTTTGTTTACTTTTCCCCATCCAAGAGATGCTTCCACATGTCTTGACAGCCCATGTTCCTAGAGAGGCAGGGAAAGGGTACAGAGTGCCATAACTCTTTCAACTACTCCTGCAAATGGAAGGGAAGGACAGGTCCTATCTTGATTGTGGCTCCTTCAGCTTGAAGGAAAGGGGAAACAGTAAAGGATTGAAAAGAATGTGGGGATTTAAGAGGTTGTGTGTGTAAATTATGTCTCTGTGTTTGTGTGTATTCATCCTATGGACTGTGTGTCATTGCCCATTAGATTAGCCCCAAGCAATCTTTGTTCTGAACAGGAAATCTTACCTGCCAAGGTTGCAATTTTGGAGGATCGAGCCCACCTCTGCCTGGCATCATTCTGCATTTTGACCTGGATGAGTGCATCTGATGTAAAGTATGTGCAATGGCATAAACTGCATTATAGATACTGTAACTTTGGCCAGTCATGGTCATTTCAAAAATATGCCCAGGAAGGCTCTCCAGACTCTCATGGCCAGTGCAGGTCTTTGTGTTTTCATTGCTCTCATTGGAAGCAGAAAATAAACAGTTGAATGCCTGTTGCCAAAAAGTCTGGAGGAACCCATCTCCATTTGGAGAGTTGGGGTTCAGGGTCTGAAGGAATTCTTTAAATCCCTGGACTTTCTCTGTGTGAATTGCAAAAGACAAGGCACTATGAAAGACTTGTATATCATAATACCTTTGAATTGTTTCTGAAGAGAAAGCCCACTGGGCTGTCAAAATCCACACAGTGCCTGTAGAATTCTCTGCAACATCTTCTGCTAATGCAAAGAAATATTGCATCCATTTCACAACTGCAATGGTCTGAGGTTCTGCACACAGAACCAATATGTTAACGTCTGAGGCCATCAGGAATGAGGACTTGGCCCGAATGCGTTCCAAGAAACTAAAATTATCTATACCCTGAGAAATGGCTGGTAGTTTTTCACTGAAAGCTGTACAGACTCCATGCCGGGAAAGCATTGGCACTAAGCTTTGCATAAAGCTCTCTCCATTTTCATCATCGGATGCCACAATTCCTACCCATGTCCATTGGAAATGTCGAAGTAGCATGACAATCCCTTCATATTGATATTTCTCATTGGGCACCGTTCGGTAGAAGGTCTGGGGCTGCAACTCCGGGCTTCTCCCTGGAGCTAATACACAGTAAGATATCTGGAGGAAGAAATCAACCCCACAAGAATTGGAGAGTTAGAGCAAACAGTTGTGGTTCATCCCAAGTATCTGCTTGAGGAACAAACCCATGTGAATTTCTCGACTCCATTTATGGATGCATGTTGGTCTCACAAGAACATTATGCATATCTCCAGGTACTGTTGGTTTGGAAGAGGAGCAGGTTTCTCTGACCTCTTGCAACTGGCCTTGTGCAGCTTCCTGGGAGCAGGAGGAAGACTCCTGCTGCTGCATTTGTCCAGTTCCAACCTCCCTGCTGCTTCCCAGTGACACATGGGAGACAAAGTCAGGCAAGTACCAAAGCCCCTCTCCTCCAACCACCACTGCAAAACTCCCCCAGATGTTTTTTATCAGTTTTTTTAAATTTCACTTTATCATAAGAATGAACCAAAGCAAAAGAAAGTATTGAGAACCCAGAAGATAACTATTGTACCAGAGACAGAAGAGCTTGACAGTCCCCAGTCTTACTATACCTGTGGGATCTTGTAGATGCCTAAGACAGTAGCCATGTGGAGAGAGATGTCAAAGTCAAGTCCCCCAATAACAGCTATCTTTTGTTCTTCCTTGTCACATTTGAAGTTGGGGACAATCCTTTCTGTGATGGATAGAAGTTTCAAGGTGTTCTGATAAGTCATCCTTGCATTTACATAGCTATCATAGACGTGAAACCCAAAGCTCATATTTGGTAGGATATTTGGGTTCTTGATTATTTCTTTGACAGCAAACACCAGGGAGAGAGTATTCTGGTAGTTCTTCAGTATTTTTCTAATAAAAGAGTTATACTTTGTGTCAGAGGTATTCTCCCCCTCTCCCTCTTAAGCACATTGGTAACTTTCTGGCTTTCTCTGGCAAATCCCAAAAGATTAAATAGAACATATAAGCAAAAAACAGACAAGCAAACCATATATGCATTGTGTCTCTTGACAGCTCATAGCTGAAACTCAGGAACAATATTCAGTCAGCTTTAAGAATATTGCATCTAAAAAGTGTTTAATTTTGTGCAGAACATTCATATCCTGAAAGACACATACTGTATGTAAATTAATCTCTTATCTGCAGGTGTACCACTGCTGCCTAAAATTATGGGTCCTCACAGGCGGCTAACAGGCGGCTTGCCTCACAGGTGGCCATTCCTCCTGTGCTAATGTTGCAAAGGGGGACTCGATTGCCACACCCTTCTCTTAACTCCTTCTTTCCTTTCAGCAACCAACAGACACTCACTGGATGAGAAGTTGCCAAGTCAGAAATTTTGACTGGAGCCTCTCAGATAGTTAGAGTTTGGTGTAGGTGGTGTAGGTTCCACATCAGGTGGAACAGGATATATTCTTTCTTAGTAACGGAATTTCCATCTTTCCCTCCTTCAAATAAGATTGGAGTTGTACCAAAAATACTGTAGTCAATGTTATTCATACTCTGAGAAGACCTATTATGATTAATAGATCAGATTAACTTAGGTGTATTAATTTCAGTGGGTCTACTCTGCAAATAAGCCAGATAGATACTACTTTGTTTTGCAAAAACAAGTTTGCAAGTTCTCTTTTTATTATCAAATATGGTTTACATTGCAAAGCAGAGAATATAATCTAAAATCTATGATATTCACGTTTCAAAGCATATGTGACTGTCAGATTAAGTGATTCAGATTGTGAGTGTGAGGATCAAGCTTTGCTGCAAAGGAAAACCAAATGTTAATGGTGTGAAAGGAAACACAGAGGGAGGATGAGGATGAAGTTGGGAGAAAGCGGTGAGAGCCATGGGATCAGGTGATGAGAAAGCAGAACAGGCAGAAGATAGAAACCTCAAGAAGCAGAATAAAGCAATGAAGAGGCCAAGATCACAATGTAAAGAGAAGAAAATATATATTTAACATTCCTACTGGGGAAAAAAATCATGTGGAAACGTGTTCTGAGAATGCCATTGTATGTTTGGTGTAATTGTAGCATACATGAGCTCACCAAGAGTACGCTATGAAGGATAGGTTTTTTTTACTTACAAAACTTCATCTGTAAGCTTTGTGTTTGGGTGCTCATGGAAATCCATTTCTTCAGATAAAAAGGCAAAATAGGTAACAATTCCTCCAATGACTAGGTCCCCTCTCTGATAACTCTGGTATGGAAGCTGGAAAGGCTCCATCATGGTGCATCTAGCAGAGTGGTCCTTGCTCTCAGTTGGAGGCAACTGCAGCCACAGGAAGAGAAGGATCAGCAGCAGAAATGTTCTGACCATCTTGGGGCCAATGGGGATGCCGAAAGTCAGATTTCTATCTCATCTACCATAAACTGCATTACAAGAAATCTCATTGAATGACTTTTGGATTATTTTGATAAAGGGAAAAAGCCAAAGATCTGAAAACCTGCATGTTCAGAATGTCTCATGTGGGCTCTGAATGACACAGAATTTATTTTATATACACTTTCACATTCTGACATTGATTGTGTTCATGGCCTGAAAAAGTGTACAGGGGATTTGGGAAGATGAATGATAAATCCCAGCAATTTGAGATAATTAGCAGTTCCAAAGTTATCTCCTTAGAGCATTGAGCTCTGTGACTTCTAGTAAGATCAAAATAATGAAGCATATTTGTTATTGAGTAGTTCTCTTGCAATTGCGAGTGCCACAGGCAAGCAAGCAGTCCAGCTGCAAACTGTTGATCTGAAGGGAACTTCCTATTTTCCCCAACACTCTTCCTCAATCACACCTGCACCATTTCCCCCAAGTGTAGATGTGTCACCAATGAAGACATGATTTTCAGGATTTTGTACCACAAGGGTGTTTCCCGTTAAGGGGAGAGAGGAAATACACTTAAAATAATGCAGGATCCAGTTGCAGGTGCAATAAAGAGTGTTACATTTCCTTACGGAAAAGGTTAGTGTAGTGCTGTGTATTGTATCTTGATTTTAGTAAGGCTTTGGACAAAGTCTCTCCCCTCCCCCCCCCATCTTCTGAGTGGAATGAGGGCACTGTTAGGTGGATTTGTAGATGGTTGACGGATTCATCCCATTTTTTGTTGCAATCTAGGTAATGTGCCAAACCAGTTGTGCTCAAAGGCATTGCCACAGAATCAGTAAAGATCCACATCAGTGGCAGTAATGGAAATAATCAAGCAATTCACTGCTGCCCTGATTGTGTCCTCATAATTTCTCCTAAAGGAGCTCTTTGGGGTTTCTCCAGATCTTTTTATTGTTTACTTGTTAATTCTTTAATTATTTGTTTACTTGTTGATTCCTTAATTTCTAGGGACATGAGTATCCCAGATTTCTAATTACATACACGTAATTAAAATAGCAATAGCAATTATTTAAAACTGTCTTCTTATTAGCTGCTCCCTGCTGTTCAGCTCAGGCCTCAGTAAAATAACATAGCATTTGGGGGTAAAGATGCAGCCCAGTAACCCAAAACTGGAGGTCAAGATGGAGAAGATCTCCACAGCCACCATGTATTTGCCCTTGGTGCTCAAGTAGGTTGGAACAAAGGACAACCACACACTGCAAAAGACCAACATGCTGAAGGTGATGAATTTGGCTTCATTGAAACTGTCAGGCAACTTTCTAGCTAGGAAAGCCACCGTGAAGCTCACCATGGCCAGCCAACCCATGAATCCCAGGACACAATAAAACATGATAGTGGAGCCTTCATTACATTCTAGTATTATTTCTTCAGTCATTGAGTGCATGTCAACATCTGGGAAAGGAGGAGAAGTGGCCAGCCATATGCTACAGATTGTGGCTTGAATAAGGAAGCAGGAAAGAACAATGGAGCTGGCCAATTGTTTCCCCAGCCACTTCCTCATGCTGGACCCTGGCTTGGTGGCCATGAAAGCTAGAACCACAATGGCAGTTTTGGCCAATATGCAAGAAATTGCCACTGAGAAGATCATGCCAAAAGCAGTTTGTCGAAGGAGGCAGGTGACTTCCTCAGGCTGGCCAATGAAGAGCAGAGCACAAAGGAAGGAGAGCAGGAGGAAAAGGAGGAGAATATAAGTGAGGTTGCGGTTGTTGGCTTTTACTATGGGAGTATCTCTGTGCTTTGTGAATATTTGAAGCACCAAAGCTGTGATGAAGGAAAAGAAGAGGGCAAACGTGGCCAGACTGATCCCCAATGGTTCACCATAAGACAAGAATGTTTTGTCTTTGGGGAGGCAGCCGTTCTGTTCATTGTTTGCATATTGATCTCCAGGGCATTCGACACAGTCGTCCATGTCTGAAAATGAAAAAGGAAGAAACAAAACTTATTTTTTTAAAAGGTCTTCTTTCCCCAAATTGGCACCGTGCATCTAAGAGATGCTAGAATATATATTTGCTACTTCCATACTGTTTTCCCACTAGAGAAAGGAGCTTCTGGTGCACAGGTAAAATTAAAGCGTGTGATGTATTCCTTACCCTCCTTGTTTGAGATCTTCCCTTCTGGACACCTAAGGCAATCGTAGCAGCAGAATGGCTTTCCTTCCTTCTTGTTCTTTCTATAACCTACATGACAATTTTCATTACACAGAGAAGTGGGTTGTGCCTGTTCATAAATGAAAGAAGGAAATCGTTTGGGCGTTTGCATCTCACTGACCTATCTTCTAATAGTAAACATGAGAGTTAAGCAATAGATTTTAAATCTTGCTCTAATTGTAGCATTGGAACTTCTACCATTACTCCAGTACCTTTGCCTTTCTGAAAACCATATTGGTATGTTTTCAAACGTCTTCGGAGATTAACATGGCAATATCGTCTCAAATTAGAAAATGTTCAGGTGAAAGCTTATTGGGTCACTATCTCATGAATATAGAAATTGCTCAAGTGTTTTTGACTCACAGTTGCAATAGAAATTATTGAAATTCTGCCCTGTCCAGGTAATCTAACCACTGTTTCTTTAACTTGGAACTTTCAAACTATGCTTCCAATGGTTTCTCTGGCAACATTCAGTACCTTTGCTTTTGTTTTGTATACTTGTATCTTTTTTGTGAAGGGCGTTGATCTCTTGTCTTATCTTCTTGGACCATTCTCCTGACTTAGAAATATGGCTAACATACAGCAACATTTGACACTAAACAAACCCTTTTGCCAGTTCAGGTATTTCATATATTACAGCTCAAGCACACCTGAAGCCCTTGATTAGTTGCATCAGGTGTGCTTGAGACAACACCTGTTGTATTTGTGCTGTTGTGATGTATTCTATTCTGGGGGTGAATAATAGTGAAACTGAAGAAGCCAGTAGAAGTTGCATTTTCAGTTGAATTTGGGGGAAACCACTTGAAGCATCCATTGAGTTGAGCTACCTTTGCAAACAGCTGAAAGTCTGTAAATTTTGATAATAAACCTGATTTGCAATGGGGGTTGAATAACTTTGATTGCAGCTTTTGATGGATTCTTGCAGTGCTGTTTGCTTGCAGAGTTACCTTATTCATCACCTGCATGTGTCTTAAAATTTACTTTTGTGAAGTCAGGTGCTAAAAATAATAGTTTATACCTGCGGTTTCTGTGAACTTTCACTGTTAATCATTTAGCTCAGCAGCCAATGTAAGCGAAAGTGTTTTGTATGCTTACCATAATGCTGCAAACCAATGATAATGTTTAAATAATGATTTGACTCTGCCTGCAGCAATTGTGGGGTACAAATTAGGGCTGTGGAACAGATTCGGTTAAATCTGAAACTGAATCGGGCTGATTCTGAAGGAAAGGCAGGCAGTATCTGCAAAGTTCAGCACAGAGCTCTTTGCAACAGAACTTTCAAATAGCCCCACACTGCACTTTGGATATGTGTGTCTGCTCCAAGCAGGGGGACACATGAGTGCAGACAAATTGAACAGGATTGAGCTCTCCATTCACCAGCTCCTGAGTAGAGGGTCCAATCCTGCTGGCTGCAGGGGTCTTCTTCACCAGTGGGTTCCTAGTGGGTTTCTGCTTTTGACCATATTGCAAATAGACATAGAAACAAGATAGCTTTCCTTTTATCAGTGCTACAGCCTGATATTTCCTTCACAGATCGAGTCTGATTCTGATAATTGATGATTCAATGTGTTGAAATGAGGCAGTTTTGGGACACTGAGCAAAAAACTAGAGAAAATCCTGAATAAATTCTTACCTGGTTGAACCAGTTGGGCCACATGATACCATCCTCATGAATGGTTAACCTCTTTTCTGGGGGAGCTTGTGGGTCCATTGTTCCAACTTTGACTCTGAGAAATGACTGGTTTGGGAATGTGACCCAATTTATTATATCAAATCCAGCTACTAATTTCGCATTTTGGTCAAAGGAAACTTCTTCCCCGGCACTATTATTAAATGAAACTCTTCCCAGAAAGTGGTGGACCTAAGTTTGAAGAGGAAAAAAAGCAATTAATGAAGATGTCAAAAATGATTAAATATTAGTAATATTGGTACGAATAGAGTGCTTATCTTTAGCATTTAAGAGGTATAGTTCATGGTCTCTTTAAAAGATGTATGTTAGTGTCTTTATTTCTCTGTTTTTAGTGAGTCTCTTCTTCAAAAATGGATGGAGCTAAAAAGGAAAAAGGAATTAATGAGCAGTGCTGCTTTCTAGAAAAAGAGGTGCTGGAACTCACCACAAACATCTCCCTCGTTCCCTTGGAATGGCAATGGCGCCCCCCTGAGAGGGGAGAGAACTGAGTTCCAGCGAGTTCTGGCTGAAAAAAGTCCAGCTCATGAGCAGATACAAAAGAGCAACATTGTGGAACACAATATTCATTTAAATGTTTGGGAAGGATAATTTCAATTGCAGTAATGTTTATTGTGGAGGTAAGATGTGGTTCTTTTAAGAATTACAGTAAGTCTTGACCTAAATTTCATAGAACTTAGACCACAAATATTAGACAGGACGTTCCTTTAGATAGGTCAGGGGTTGGCAATGTGCGGCCCATGGGCTGGATGCGGCCCATGAAGACTGTTTTACCAGCCCATGAACTGCCCCCGAACTAAGCCGCCCACTCGGTGAGTCCCCTGTGCGCTGCGCTAAAACAGGACAGCGTAGTGTGGGGACTCACTGAGCGGTGCCGGAAATTGCGTCTGCGCATGTCCAGACTCTGAAAATTGCTTCTGCGCAGGCATAATTTTTGGCATCTGGGCATGTGCAGAAGCGGTTTCTGGCACCATGGACATGCACAGACGAGATTTCCGGCATCGTGCTGTGCCAGTCCCATGGCCGATAAACCTTGCCAATCCCCGAGATAGGAGGATAAGCTGTTTAGATAAGCTGTTCATCACTTTCCTGGAATGTTTTCAGGAAAACAGCGCTGCCTTTGTACCAATAGTGATAGCATGATGTCCTGTACCTAGCCATCTATAGCCATATTTTGCTATTCCAAGGACACCTGAATCCACTTTAAAGTGATGGCAGAATTTCATCTATTATGTTATCGTAACCATTAATGGATAGTCATTTCCTCCCTGAGAGGAAAGGGGAAAGCCACTACCCCCACGTCATAGCGGAGTCCCGGCCACGTCATAGCGGAGTCCCGGCCGCGTCACACCTGGCGACCAATCCAGTCAGCCGTGGGGCATGACTTGCTGCATTTAAGTGGCTGTGTGGCTGGGGATCACCTTCTTGGTTTCCTGCTTCCTCGGATATCCCTCTTTTCAGGCGCTCGTTGTGGCCTTAATTCACCAATTAATCTAAAACATTGGTGTCCATGTGTTTTATTATTCAACAACTGGGCTAGGGCTCAGGGCCTTGACACGCAATGAGTTTCCCCTACTGACAGAGGTATTCAAGAAAAGTCCCCCCTTTGGCTGAGCTCCGGAGTTGATTACAGACATCTGTATTAACTGGAAGACAACATTACCTGCCATGGCTGAAGATCTGTGAGTTTCCATCTTGCTCCACCTGCCATTGCTCTGCAATTTAACTTGGTGGACTGCATGGTGTGCAAAGCATGTGCCAAAATATAGATTGCATTGTAGATGCTGTAGCTGTGGGCTGTCATGCTCGTTTCAAAAACAGACCCAGGAAGGCTCTCAACATTCTCCTCCCCAGTGCAGAATTTGCCATCTTTCTTCTCTGAAGCAGGGTCGGGAAAACCACAATTAAATACCTCTTCCCAGAAAACCCTGAGAAAGCCATCTTCTTTTTCCAAGGTAGGGTTTCTCATCTGAATAAATTTCTGGAACCCTGAAAGATCCTTAGAGTGAACTGCAAAAGATAGAGCCCCATGGAGGAATGTGATGTCCCAGCCTCTTTGAATGGGTAATGATGTGAAATCCATCTGGGCTGTCATAATCCAAATTTTTCTATTTCCTTGTATTGGCACATCATTCGTTTCTGCAAGTCTGGGTATCGTTCTAATTTCGATAATGGTGTGAATTTCACCATGCACAACTACAACATTGGCAGTGCTTCCCACAAGAATGCTGGTTGTTTTCGAACCTTCTTCCACCATTTCATCAAACTCACCAGAAGAGGTAAGCCTAGGGAAACTTTCTATAAAATCAAAGCAGATACCCTTCTGGGCAAACATGGGGAGAACATTTTGTACAAATCTCTCTCCAGGATCATCTTGGAGAAAAAGCACACCAATCCACACCCAACGGAAATGCAGCAGTAACTGGAGGATTCCCTCGTATTGCTGAGTCCCATCTGGGAATATCCAGTGGGTGAAAAGGGCTTGCATGTCATCATTCGTCACAGGAGAAGAGCCATAGATGAGCTGAAGAGGGTCATTGTTAAAATCAAGGGAGGAAAGGTGATAACAAATGATGATCTCAAGCCACCAAAACCAGATTTCAATATATTAACCAGGGGGATTCAACTTTTTGTTTACAGTGGTACCTCGGGTTTCAAACGCTTTGGGTTACAAACTTGGCTAACCCGGAAATAGTACCTCGGGTAATGAACTCCCCCCCCCCCGGATGCAAGCGGAAGTTGCGAGCCAGAGGCTCATGTGCAGTGGAAGGCCCCATTAGCGAAAGTGCCCCTCAGGTTAAGAACAGTTTTGGGTTAAGAATGGAACTCCGGAAAGAATTAAGTTTGTAACCCCAGGTACCAATGAATTTCTCTTAATTTAGAATCTGCTCTTTCAGGAAATACTTGGAGATTAATGTCTTTTCATCAAATAGAACAATTATGCAGTTATGTTGATGGTAGAATTTGGTGTCTTTCATATCTAAAGGAGGATAAAGGAAATAACAGGTAAATGGCTGCCAAGACAGCCAGTCAGCACCGGGGTGGATCCAGTAGTTTGGGAGTGGAGTGAAAAATCCACCCTGAGGAAAATGTTTATAGCTAGAGAAAGGAGCCCCTGAGCTTAGATAGCACAACAGTGTGTGGAGTACTGTAAGAGTTTTCAGTCAAGAGTTAACTGGAGGGCTACGTTTGAGGAGAAGTAGAGTTGTGAGGATACCAGGCACACCAACTCCTAGGGACCGAGGATGTTTCCTCCCCACCAATGTACTTTGGGGGGGGCTGAGCCCCCTCAATATTCAAGGGGCATCCAGCTCCTCGGGGCATCACAGGCATGACGTCAGGGTGCCGTGTGACATCATGTGCATGATGCCATGATATCATGCTGCACTGCACATGGGCCCCCTCAATCCTCTGCAGGATCCCGTCTGCTTGGGTCTCCTTCCAGTCAGGAGGGGAGAGATCTCCTAGAAAGAGAAGAGGGCTGGGGTGATCCCCTGAGGCTGCTGTGCTATTTGGAGAAGCTCAGGAGTGGGAGGGATAGAAGGTGGGGAAACTGACAGAAATACTACCTTGTATAAGAACCAAAGTCTGAAACTGTACCACCTATGCAATGAGGTTTAAGAAACTGAAGTAATGGAAAATGGAAATGAGCTGATTGTTTACCAATTGTAACATCAAGCTGAAAAGAAGCAAATGACATTAAAAAGAAGATACATGTTTACCACCTTGTTCTGAAGCCTGTAACATCAACTAAATTTAATGCAATAATTAATAAGTTAACTGTTTCTTGAAATAATTTTATCACCTGATATGTCTTTTGTTTTTACTAACTTTATTCTGCAAAATAAATCTTTCTTATTTGTTCAGCTTCTGCCTGAAGTTGACCTTTACCTCACACACGCTAGATAACCCATGGTTTTGCAGAGGGGGATCTACTTCAGCAGGATTCAAATATCACTTATTTCTGTTGATTTGGAATGTTAAAGTTATATTGGGAAATATACAAGTAATTTTTTAGCCGGCACAGCAAACATACAGTTGTGCTACCACAAGCAGCAGATATTTCGTAACAGTCCTGCACAGGAGTAAAGTGAGGAATTCAGTGAAGAATTCTTTCACCTGAGTTTTTAAGGAGGTGTAGAACTGAAGCAGACACATTTTCCACAACCTAAGTTTTTGATTGAAAATACCAGCCTATACCCACTATTTGCAATTCCCTTGATATTTTGTTCTTCAGTTAGCAGCATACAACCCAATGAGACTTAGTGAAGGGCAACTGTAAATGGCTTTCATGATGACCCATGTTCCATGCAGACCTCTTACTCTGGGCATCTTGTACGTAGACAGGATGGTTGACATGTAGAGACATAAATCGGAGTTTGGCCCCCCAATGGCCACCTTTGGAGTCTCCTGAACATCACACTTGTAGTTGGGGAGGAGTCTTTCTTGGCTAGAGAGAAGTTCCATGGAGGCTTGGTAGGTCCAGCTTGCACTGAAATGGCTGTTATAGATGTGGAAACCCAGAGAGATGTTGGGCAAGATTTGGGGATTTTCATTTATCTCTTTCACAGCAAATGCCAAAGCCAGGATATGCTGGTAGAGTTGTGTCACTGGCCTGTATGGAGAGCAACATAGTGCGTAACAGTTCACATTCACAAACATAGAAAGTGTATGGATATATTGAAACACGAACCTGGATTTTTTGCTTCCTTGAACATCTAACTCCTAGCATGGCTTTCAGTCCTGCTAAATACAATTGTCCAGATACATGCACATGAGGCCACATCTCACAGGGAGGTGCCTCTGCCCCACTTGACCCCCTACCCCGACCCCCACCCCCACCAATGCCTGGCCTCCTGGGGCTGCACAGTGGTGGTGTCTTCTGGTGATAAACTCTGATCTTAGGAGTTCTCACTAAACACCACTGTGGCAGCTGTACAATGGCAGCTGCAGGAATTCCCTGGCCCAAGGCAGCTGCTTCAATTTGCCTCACAGCTGGGCTGGCCCTTTTGCTACTAGTTCTGTTCTATGGAGGAGGAGGAGGGGGGGAGGAGAAAAGTCTGGCTACCAAAAGCTTATAATAAAAACACCTCTAACTCTGAATGAATTACCACTTGGCTTTGATTAAAGTCAAATATTAAAGAAGAAATCCTTCGCTCACCATGGTAAATGAGCGGAAAGCTTTAAAAAAGTGAATGGGGATGTTACTTTTTATGCTGCCTTGCAAACATTTTTTTAAAAACTGAACACTGGTATAACCCTACCATATAAAAGGAAATATGTTCTCACACACTGCAGAAGTGGGTTTGACATATCAGATCTGCCCCCATGTCTCATAAACACCCGAAATACGTGGTAGGAAAAGAGCGGCAGTAATCATCATACACTAGTGGCCAATATTGTGAAAACATTTTGGAAAGTATGTCTGTATGACCTCAAAACCATGCTAAATATCTCTGTAGAAGATTATGAAAAGCTTGGCCTATCGCTCAAGATCCAAAAAACCAAAGTGCTGCACCAACAAGCACAAAACAACCCGTCTGCTGTGCCACAAATCCAGCTCAGTGGTGTAAGGCTGGAAAGTGTTGATAACTTCTCCTACCTTTCCAGAAGGGCCAACATTTGATACCGAAATTCAGCAGCTTTCTCTTGGTTGAAGTGCAGACTGTCTGAGGACTGGGACATTTGCAGGAAAACCAAAATGCTTGTTTACAAAGCTATCGTACTACCAACCTTACTGTATGCTTCTGAAACATGGACCGCTGATAAACACCATCTCCAACTCCTTGAAATATTCTCGCAAAGGTGTCTCTGAAAAATTTTACACATCACTTGGGAAGACACACAAACTAATGCCAGTGTACAGGAAGAAGCAAAGATCACCAGTGTTGAAGCAATGATTCTTCATCATCAACTTCATTGGACAGATCATGTTGTCTTCCAAAGCAAATACTCTTATCTTTCTAATGATATATTGTAGATGTTCAGTCTAATGGTATACTGCTCTTATGAGCTATCAAACCTTAGAAATACAGCTTTTTCTGAAGTTTTCCACAATTTTGACCACTAGTGTTATGACAATCACCTTCATCATGTGTCAAATGCAGAAATATATTCATTACAGATATATGATACAGTTTTTAAGTACACACACACACACACACACACACACACACACACACACACACACACACTTCCTTACAGAATGTCATCAAAGAGTTCAGGTGTAGGACGTTCATTGAAGGCTATGCTTGAAGTTATATAGATTTGAGACATAATGCCGGCAATAACAACATCTCCAGACTGGAAATATTTGTGAAGAATAGGAAGAGGGTCACTGATGGAACACGGAAGAACAGCAGCCTTGCACTCATCTGGAGGAAGCAGCGCTGACGCCAACATCATGGAAAGTACCATTCTGCACAGAGTATTGTAGGAGCAAGAGGAAACTTGTACACAGTCTGAGGCAGCAGCACAAATACCAAGACTGCAAATATTACCGTGTTGCAGGGAATTTTTTAGGTGACAATTCATCTCTTTGCACATTGTCATCTGAGTGATGCTGAGCAGCAAAGTCTCACTGGGATGGTTGTGAAAGCCAGATTTTTGCAGGGAAGTGAATCAGTGATCAGTCTGACAGAGCCTTGGTGTAAGGCCAAAGTCTGAACATCACAGGAGATATTAATAGTATCTGCAACTCTTGATTCGTAGTTTTCATGCAGCTACTGGAACTCCCCAAAGAGTCAAAGAAATGATCATGATTACTTTGATAATTACAGGAGACTTAATCAGCTTCTCAGTGATTAAGGGGTGGGAAGCATGTTTATCACATCACAGCCAAAGTCTCAGCTGGTCCTCCTTAGTAGGGAGAGCAATTAGTGTTTAAGGAGACACAGCAAAAAGAGAGAAAAAAGGTTACCCAGAAAACTACATAAGAAGAAAATATATTATAAAAGAATAACTGTTTTGCAGCAAAATGTTCAAAGAGGTAAAAAGAACCTTTGCACAACCTTTAAATCAAGTCTGTTTAACAAACACCGTATGGACAGACAATAATTTTCAGTTGAGAGCCAGTCTGATGTAATGGTTAGAGTGTTGGAAATGGGAGATCTGGGTTTGAATCCCTACTTAGCCATGAAGGTCACTGGGTGACCTTGGGAAGATCACAGCCTCTTAGCCTAACCTCCCTCAGAGTGTTGTTGTGAGGATAAAATGGGAGAAGAACCATGGTATATTAGAAGCTTTCTCTATGAGTTTTAAAATGCTTAAAACACTACTATAGCAATCAATTCTGACCAAGTTATGTCGAAAGGGGAAATGCTATAGTATGCTATAGTATTCTTCATATCATGAATACTTTTAATTCTACTTTCTTGTGCTAAAAATTGCAGGCTGTGGTTTTTTTTAGCTAAACTGACCTCCATCAATTTTTGAGGCCTAAAGCTTTATTGTAAACAACATGGTTGATCTTGTGATCTTATGGGGCACTTGATCTGAGAGGTGACCTGGATCCTCATCTCCCACATCCCCCGTGGGCCATAGGTGACATGGGGATGGGGCAGCAAACCTCTCCATCATCCAAGATCACAGAGACATCAGAGAACCTATTATCCCCACATGAAAGATCAGCTGCTCATTGGGCCTGAAACTCAGCAAACATGGTGCTCTTCAAGCCTCTGCAATCAGCTGATCTTTGGGGCCTCACAGTGCTACATATGGAGCTATGCAAGGCCCCCCAAGAGCTGGTTGTTGGGGTTTCCATGGCTTCATGAACACAGCTTTGCAAGCCTGAACTATCAGAACATCATCAGCACTTGTAAAACCCTTTGCACAGGGTTTTGTAGGTGCTCCTGACAGCTGAAATGCTCTTCAGTCCAGACACTCTGTATCTGTTCTATGTGGAGAAGATAAATTCAGAGAATCTGGGTCTCATTTGTAGGCAGAGGAGAACCAGTGGGTAACAAATGTCATTCAGCATCTTAATTGTCCATGATGTTCTGCCATGTTACACAGGCTTTTGCAGCTACATTGTGAGATCAGCAGCCTTTCCTGATTACATATAAATAAATACAATATAGCTTTTACCTAAATATATAAAGTATAGCCTTGGCAGAAGTTACGTGTTTCACACCGATGATCTCTCCCCATGAAGGGATATACCTTTAGCACCCAATGAATGGAAGATCGGTGTACTGGCAGGATAACAAAGTGACAGAACAACTTTATGGGGTTAGAAATTGGTCTCAGCTTTATTGATTACAGATGTAGGTTGGAGGCTATTTCTGGGAAGGAAAAAGATGAAAAGGATGAGTGTTGAGAAATCCAAGGAATTCCTTTGTCTGGTGTTCTTCCAATAAATGCGAGCAAACAGTGCATAAATTAAAAGCATTAATGCAGAATTAAAACCATCAACACAAGATGATTCCTATTTGCTCCTCAGAATTAAGTGGTCTTTGCTGTTCAAGTCAGGCCTGAGAATAATTATATATAATTTGGGGGCAAAGATACTACCCAGCAAACCTGCGCTGGAGGCCAAGATGCAGAAGATCTCCACAGCCACCATCTGCTTTCCTTTGGTGCTCAGATAAGAGGGAACAAAGGACAGCCAAACGCTGCAAAACACCAACATGCTGAAGGTGATGAACTTGGCTTCGTTGAAACTGTCCGGCAACCTCTTGGCCAGGAAAGCCATAGTGAAGCTGACCATGGCCAGGAATCCCAGATAACCCAGGACAGAATAAAACATCGCGACAGAACCTTCGTTGCATTCCACAATGATTTCCTCCACCAGAGAGCTCATGTCCACATCTGGGAATGGAGGAGCCGTACAGAGCCAAGCAGCACAAATGCTGGTTTGAAGGGAGCAGCAAGCAAGAAGAACCGAGTTTGTGAGAGATTTCCCCACCCATTTCCTCATCCTGGATCCTGGTTTGGTGGCCATGAAAGCCAGAACCACCGTGATGGTTTTGGCCAAGACACAAGACACAGCAATGGAGAAGATGATGCCAAAAGCAGCTTGTCGTAAAGAGCAGCTGACTGGGTGAGGCTGGCCAATGAAGAGCAAGGAGCAGAGGAAGCAGAGCAAGAGGGCAAGGAGCAGAGTGTAGGTGAGGTCCCGGTTGTTGGCTTTGACAATGGGAGTGTCCCCATTCCTGGAGAAGACGCCAAGTATCCAAGCTGTGAGCAGAGAAAAGACCAGAGCTAAGGAAGCTAAAACAACCCCTAAAGGTTCTGCGTAGGAAAGAAAATGTTGGCGTTTGGGGATGCATTGATCTCTGTCCTTGTTTGGAAATTGGTCATCTTGGCACTGGAAACAATAATCCATATCTGAAAAAAATGAAAATGAAATGAGTGATATATGAGTTCCAACAAATAAGACATTAATTAGTTGGAATAAGTATCAGAGATAAGTGAATATTGAAAACTGTTTGTACAATCTCCTGTCACTGTGCATAATCCGCAATAGTCTCTACGTTTTGATGGGGCTAAGGTGCATGGGTTTTTCATCTACTCTGTCCTTCATCTGGAGTTAGTGATCAGGAACATGGACTTTGGTTGTGCCCTTAGTTGAGTTGGTCACACCCAGAGAGATCTTCATGGTGATGGAGGCTTCTTGAGAACAGCCACTTTGGGCTCAGAGGCTGGGCTGAGACAGTGGCGTAGCATGGGGGGTGCAGGGGGGGGGGCCGGCCGCACCGGGCGCAATATCTGGGGGGGGGGGTGCGCTCGGACTCACAACTCTCTGCCCCTACCTGGCTCACTCACTCTCTCTCACTGCAATGCTGGCTGTGCGAATCTGATCCGAGCTGCCGGGTCGCTGCCCACTGTGTGTGTGTGTGGGGGGGGGTGCCAGGCGTGCGGTGCAGTGCGGAGAGAGAGTGAGGGACTATAGGGTTAGGGGGCGCAAATTACTTGCCTTGCCCCGGGTGCTGACAACCCACGCTATGCCACTGGGCTGAGGACAGTTCTGGGTAAGGAGATCATTTCATGCTTCTTTCTGGCTCACACACCTAAAACTATCCATTCCTAACAATGTAGCATGTGGGAAGAGGCAGATAACAGCAGACATATTCCACAACTATTTCCTCAGATCTCACTTGTAAAAGTTCTGGATCTAGTTTCCCCAACTATCTCTTTTTTTCTTCCAGATATCAGTGCAGCTGCTCTTCTGTTTAGGAGTACTGAACTGCTAATAGAGGGAAAGAGTTGAAATAGATATTAGGAAGCATTATACAAAATAGCAGATGATGTCTCCTACCCGTTTGATTTGAAATCATCCCATGTGGACACAAAGCACAATCATAGCAACAAAATGGCAGCCCCTCCTTCTTTTTCCTGCTGTAGCCTGGCTGGCAGCGATCATTACACAAGGCAAGGGGCAGCACCTATTCTTAAAAAGAGGAGGAAATGTAGCTTTCTTGTGCCTTGTGAACAACACAGTTTAAACCAAAGAGAAGAGATCAGTTGACTGGTTGACATTATTCCAGAAAGGTGTGTTGTATGTGTAAATAAACTGTAATGTAAATATTGGGAGTGAATGAGAAGGGATATTGAACTGAATGGAGAGAGAACAGGGGAAACAACAGACTTTGAAATACAGGGAGTTGACAAGGAAGGTAAAATAGGAAGCACATACATTAGGCTCAGAGAAGCACCGCAGGACAATAAATTTTCTTTCAAAACTAATGGGTAACTTAGCCTCCCCTTGTCTTCTGAGCTGTAAATCTCACTTGGGTCAGTATAATTTACCCCTACAAAGCCACTTCCGTGCTGGCAAGGAGGTGGGGTTGCGGGCTTCACGCTCCTCCCCCACACGCGTGGGGGCTGGCTCCAGCCCCCACGATAACAAGGGAATCCCCGTCCACCTCATACCAGGCCCCGCCCCCCGCTATTTAACCCGGCTGCAACCGAGGCCCCTCCTCTTTCCTTCCTTACAGCTGACACAGTTTTTTCCCTCCCATCCCACCCTTTAGGCTAGGTTCACTGACGTTGCTATGAACTCCGGTTGGTCGCCATCAAGGGGCCTGGTAGGAATTTCCCCAAATGGCAGATTGGCACCAGTCATTTGGTTTTCTCCTACCTCGTAGCAAACTGTCACAACTCTTCGGTATTGGAGGTTAGGCATTGGTGGGGGTTACAGTCCTATTGTTATGCAAATGAAGGGGAAGGAGCGCCATCACCTCCCCCCAAACAAGGGTAGTCCGGTAAAGGATTCCGGAGGGGGAGGTGTGGGCCCACGGCACGCCCCCATGCGGTTACACCTGGGGGAGGCATAGTTGATGTGCCTCAGCAGGACTCCTCCCACTGGTGATTAACCCTTCCGGCTTTAGCCGCTTAGTAGTTAGGACCAATGCCTAAGGCCAATACCGCTCAATTCCTGTAATTAATAAAGTTGTGGCCTAATTTGACCCATTAACCTGAATTCTTGTGTCCCGTGTCCTTATTTCTTTGCGGGGAGGCGGGAACTCGCCACACAATATCACATTTTTAAAAATCCGATGGTCCCACCTGATTAAAGGATCTGTGCCATGTGATGGCTTCCTCATCCTTGCTGAAGTCTATGTTTTGTGAATCTTGTGGAACTATCTTTCCTACTTTTACTCGGGAGAAGGTTTGGTTTGGAAAAGTAACCCAGTTAATAATATCAAATCCACCTGCTAACTCCCCCTTCTCATCAAAGGACACTAAGTCACCAGCACCGTTGTTGAAGGAGATACTCCTCAAGAACGAGTGCAGCTGGAGAGAAGAAAACAAAGGCAAAGTTTAAAAAAGGAGAGTTTTATTGATTTTACAAAGGAGAAATATCTATCAATATATTTCACACATTGGAAAGGAGTAAAAACCGTGCAGCCTACAACATTTGAAGTATTTCTAGCAAGTACATCTGGCCTGCCCCTTGCCTGAGGGTTCAGCTCTGGGGTCCGTGTGCAAAGGCAAAATGGTGCCATGTCAGGAAGCCCTGGAACTGCCCCTCCTGCAAGGTGGGTGTGCAGGGAGAGAGGGAAAACAAAGTGGAGAGCAGCTCATGGTGGGTTTAGCCTTCTCTCTCTCTCTCTCTCTCTCTCTCTCTCTCTCTCTCTGTCTGTCTCTGTCTTTATATACTTTTCCTCAGAAAGAGATGCATTCACATCTTGACAGCCCATGTTCCTAGAGAGGCAGGGAAAGGGTACAGAGTGCCATAACTCCTTCAACTACTCCTGCAAATGGAAGGGAGGGAAGTACAGGTCCTATCTTGATTGTGGCTCCTTCAGCTTGAAGGAAAGGGGAAACAGTTAAGGATTGAAAAGAATGTGGGGATTGTTGTAGAGGAAAGGTAAAAGCTGTAAGAGGTTGTGTGTTTATATATATGTCTCTGTGTTCGTCTGTATTAATTCTATGGACTGTGTGTCATCGCCCATTAGATTAGCCCCCAGCAAAGGTTTACTCTGAATAGGAAATCTTACCTGCCAAGGTTGCAGTTTTGGAGGATCGAGCCCACCTCTGCCTGCCATCATTCTGCGTTTTGACCTGGATGAGTGCATCTGATGTAAAGTATGTGCAATGGCATAAACCGCATTATAAATACTGTAACTTTGGCCAGTCATGGTCATTTCAAAAATATGCCCAGGAAGGCTCTCCAGACTCTCATGGCCAGTGCAGGTCTTTGTGTTTTCCTTGTGCCCATTGGAAGCAGAAAATAAACAACTGAATGCCCGTTGCCAAAAAGCCTGGAGGAACCCATCTCCCTTTGGAGAGTTGGGGTTCAGGGTCTGAAGGAATTCTTTAAATCCCTGGACTTTCTCTGTGTGAATTGCAAAAGACAAGGCACCATCAAAGACTTGTATATCGTAATACCTTTGCATTGTTTCTGAAGAGAAAGCCCACTGGGCTGTCAAAATCCACACGGTGCCTGTAGACTTCTCTGCAATGTCTTTAGCTAATGAATAGAAATATTGCATCCATTTCACAACTGTAATGGTCTCAGGTTCTGCGCATAGAACCACTATTTTGAATTCTGAGGCCACCAGGAAAGAGGACTTGGCCCGAATGACTTCCAAGAAACTAAAATTATCTATACCCTGAGAAATGGCTGGTAGTTTTTCACTGAAAGCTGTACAGACTCCATGCCGGGAAAGCATTGGCACTAAGCTTTGCATAAAGGTCTCTCCATTTTCATCATCGGATGCCACGATTCCTACCCATGTCCACTGGAAATGTAGAAGTAGCCTGACAATCCCTGCATATTGATATTTCTCATTGGGCACCGTTCGGTAGAAGGTCTGGGGCTGCAACTCTGGGCTTCTCCCTGGAGCTAATACACAGTAAGATATCTGGAGGAAGAAATCAATCCCAGAATTGGAGAGTTAGAGGAAATGGTTATGGTTCATCCCAAGTATCTGCTTGAAGAACAAATCCATGGGAATTTCTCGACTCCATTTATGGATGCATGTTGGTCTCACAAGAACATCACGCATATCACCAGCAGTTGTTGGTGGGGAGGAGGAGCAGGTTTCTCTGACCTCTTGCAGCTGGTCTTGTGCAGCTTCCTGGGAGCAGGAGGAAGACTCCTGCTGCTGCATTTGCCCTGTCCCAACCTCCCTGCTGCTTCCCAGTGACACATGGGAGACAAAGTCAGGCAAGTACCAAAGCCCCTCTCCTCCAACCACTACGGCATAGCTCCCTGTCAAACCTGGACACTGAAAAATTACTAAAAATTAAAAAAGGAAAGTCACAGACTTTTGTATCATTTATATATTTTTTCTTTCTCATTTCCTTTTTCAGAAAGATGAACCAAAGCAAAAAGAAGTATTAAAAACCAGGGAGATAATTATTGTACCCGAGGCAGAAGAGCTTGACAGCCCCCAGTCTTACTATACCTGTGGAATCTTGTAGATGCTTAAGACAGTAGCCATGTGGAGGGAGATGTCAGAGTCAAGTCCCCCAATAACAGCTATCTTACTTTTCTTCTTCTCACATTTGAAGTTGGGGACAATCCTTTCACTGATGGACAAAAGTTTCAGGGTGTTCTGATAAGTCATCCTTGCATTTAAGTAGCTATCGTAGACGTGGAACCCAAAGGTCATATTCGGTACAATATTAGGGTTCTTGTTTATTTCTTTCACAGCAAACACCAGGGAGAGGATATTCTGGTAGTACTTTGGTGTGTCACTAATAAAAGAGTTATACTGTGTGTCAGAGGTATTCTCCTCCTCTCCCTCTTATGCACATTGGTAACTTCCTGGCTCACATGCACGTATATAAGTTGCCACATCCTTCTATTAACTCCTTATTTCCTTTCAGCAACCAACGGACACCCATTGGATGAGACGTTGCCAAGTCAAAAATTCTGACTGGTGCCTCTCAGTTAGTAAGTGTTTGGTGTAGGTGGGGAGTAGAAATCAGAGCACATCAGATGGAACAGAACCTATTAGTTCATGGTAATGGAGTTTCTATCTCTCCCTCCTTTAAATAAAATTATGGCTGTACCAAAAATACTGTAGCCAATGTAAGTCATACTCTGAGAAGGCCTATTATGATTAATAGATCAGACTAAGTTAGTTGTATTAATCTCAGTGGGTCTACTCTGCAAATAAGCCAGATAGATACTTTGTTTTGCAAAATCAAGTTTGCAACTGATCTTTTTATTATCCAATATGGTTTACATTGCATAGCAGAGAATATATTCCGCAATCTATGGTATTCAGGTGTCACAGCTTCTGTGATGGTCAGATTAAAGGATAGTGATTGTGAATGTGAGGATCAAGCTTTGCTGCAAAGAAAACCAGACATTAATGGTGTGAAAGGAAACAAAGAGGGAGGATGAGGAAGAAGTTGGGAGAAAGTGGTGAGAGCCATGGGATCAGGTGATGAGAAAGCAGAACAGGCAGAAGATAGAAACCTCAAGAAATGGAATCAAGCAACAAAGAAGAAGAAGACCAGATGACAATGTAAAGAGAAGAAAATAGATATTTAACATTCCTACTTGACAAAAGTCACATGGAAATCTCTTCTGAGGAGGCCATCGCATGTTTTGTGTAATTGTAGCATACATGAGGTCACCACAATGAAGGGTAGAGATTTTTACTTACAAGAGTTCATCTATAAGCTTTGTGTTTGGGTGCTCATGGAAATCCATTTCTTCAAATACAAAGCCAAAATAAGAAACAATTCCTCCAATGACTAGGTCCCCTCTCTGGTAATTCTGGTATGGAAGCTGGAAAGGCTCCATCATGGTGCATCTAGCAGAGTGTTCCTTGCTCTCAGTTGGAGGCAACTGCAGCCACAGGAAGAGAAGAATCTGCAGCAGAAATGTTCCTACCATCTTGGGGCCAACGGGGGTGCTGAATGTCAGATTTCTATCTCATCTACCATAAACTGCATTACAAGAACATTCATTTAATGACTCTGGATTGTTTTGATAAAGGGAAAAGCCAAAGATCTAATCTATGAAAATCTGCATGTGCAGAATTTCTCATCAGGGATCTGAATGACACAGGATTTATTTTATATACACTTCCACACTCTGACATTGATTGTGTTCGTGGCCTGATAAAGTGTACAGGGGATTTCGCAAGACTGATGATAAAACCCAGCAGTTTGAGATAATTACTGGTTCCAAAGTTATCTCTTTAGAGGAATGAGCACTGTGACTTACAGTAAGATCGAAATAATGATGCATATTTGTTATTGAGTAGTGCCCTGGTAACTGCGAGTGCCCCAGGCAAGCAAGCAGTCCAGTTGCAAACTGCTGCCCTGAAGGGAGCTTCCTGGATTTCCCAACACTCTTCCTCAATCACACCTGCACCATTTCCCCCAAGTGTACATGTGTCACCAATGAAGATATAATTTTCAGGATTTTCAGGGATGTTTCCTGTACACCAGTTAAAGGGAGGGAGGGAAGGATTCAGAAATCCTATATTACATGGGCTAACAGCAGAAACTGACTTGCTACTGTATATAAAAAATATAGATCAATGCATATGGAAGTGGAGAATTTCCTTTTGTCATCTTAGAGTTGGAGAGCAATGTGAGGGACTCATGAAGGTGACAATGGAGGCTTAAATGCAGTGGTACAACTTGAAACATACAATACATGTGGCATGTGGGAAGGGAAAGGGCAATAAGATCATGAAACTGACAGAGTGACTGACAGAGACAAGCTGAAGGTTAAGTTCCAATATTTACCTTTTTATAGGGTGGGGTAGATAATATATAAGATCCTTCTTGAGTTTTCACTGTTACCCCTCAGCGGGAGAATGGTCTCCCTGGGAAGGGGCTGGGTTTTGCCCCTTTGGGGTGTGTCTTTGGGGGCTGTCACAATGAACTCCTGAACTTCAGAATTCACCACTACACCACTGGTCAAGAGAATAAGAAAGAGTCTGTATGGTGTTTGGGTGAGATGTAAGAATTTGTTGGAAAGAAAAACACTGTTATGGCTATCCCCCACCAAAGCAAATGCCCTAAAGAAAATTAATATGGAAAGGAAATGGGGCACTTATAGAGATATATTGACTTTTGCTGGTGCTGGTTTTAAACTTAGAAGACATCGAGGACCGAGTACAAGACTGTGAGTAGGCCCAGTGAGACCCGCTGGTAGTCCTGCCAAGGCCCAGCCCCTCAAGATGGCAGGGGTCTCAGTCCCATCCCAGTATATTTGGGGTAGGGGCTGAGGTGTCCTCAAACTCGTAGAGTTGGCCCCTATGCTTCTGTGATATTAAGGGTTGTGTGTGCTATATATAAATCAGCAGGTGAAATTTTTCATGAACATTGTCACCTGCAATACTTGAAGGTCAAGATACAGCTAAAAGAAGAGAACATGGGGCACAGAAGGAAAAAAAAGATGGTAATCCTACTAGGTGATGGTGTGTAAATCTGTGCCTCATCCCAAAGAGCTTTCTTGCAAGGAACACAGATGTTCAGCGATGATGACCTAGATCAATTGCAGTTGTGTACTCAAGACCACATAGCACAGAGTGTTAACTTCTTAAAACCACCTTGCAGTCATGGTGTCAAAAGGGTGTGATTGTGCAACTAGGTTGATCTAGGAGGAGGTGGTCCTTCAAACATCCCTGTCCCATGCTGCTTAGAACATTAAATATCATTGCCCAGGCAGGCCCATTATGTTGCCTGTGAAAGCAGCAAAATAACCAGACTGTACAATAGTGATGGGATAAAATCAGGACAAATCTTTGTTGGCAGCAGCAGGCAGGGCAAGGGTTGGCATGGCACTGGGTCCCAGGATCAGTTCATCATTCCACAAGCCCCGTGTTGATGGAATGGATCTGCTAGGTTTGGATCACTCCAAACGGGAGTCGGCCAGTGTTGAACCTTGCCGTGGTGCAGGCCAAGCAAGCAAGGTCTCCCTTGGGGACCAGGGTGCAGGTTCCAGCCAGGCAGATACCGAAACCACGCTTGGGTTTGCCATGGTCAATCCGCCCCTCAGGACCCTAATGGGGGACCCTCTATACTAGGTTGATGCTGACCAATGCCATTTCCACCCTCATGCAAACAATGTTCTTCCACCTATCAAAGGAAAGGCATAATTTCACTGAGGGAAAGCAAAAGGGGGGGGGAGCCAATCACGTTTGGAGAAAAGAAAATCCCCAGTACATTTCCGAGCAGAATTCAAAATGTTGGTGATGACCTTGAAAGGCCTAAATGGCCTTGGTCCAGCATACCTGAAGGAGCGTCTCCACCCCCATCATTCTACCCAGACACTGAGGTCCCGCTCCGAGAGCCTTCTGACAGTTCCCTCGCTGCGAGAAGCCAAGCTACAGGGAACCAGGCAGAGGGCCTTCTCGGTGGTGGCACCCGCCCTGTGGAACGCCCTCCCACCAGATGTCAAAAAGAAAAATAACTACCAAACTTTTAGAAGACATCTGAGGGCAGCCCTGTTTAGGGAAGCTTTTAATGTTTTATATGTTATTATATTTTAGTATTTTGTTGGAAGCCGCCCAGAGTGGCTGGGGAAACCCAGCCAGATGGGCAGGGTATAAATTGTTGTTGTTGTTGTTGTTGTTGTTGTTGTTGTTGTTGTTGTTGATATCTTTCTGGCCCTGTCAACCAACAACCCAAAATTGCCCAGTGAAGGCTCTAACCTGAGGGTGGGTAGGAGGGAAGCTCTGAAAGCTCCAGGGGAAACAGCCTTATATAGGCCTGCCCTCACCTCTCCAGCAAGGGCTTATGGGACAACTTTTTCCCCATTAGCCCACCACACAGAGAAGGTACTGGGGAAAACATTGCCCAGTATTTTGCTGCACTCTATGGGCCACAGAGCTGCTGGGCATGGAGCGGGGCTTATGGATACTTTGAATTGTGTGTACAAATGTCCTGGCAGCCAGTAAAATAGTTTGAATGGCAGAGCCACATTCTTCAGATCACTGGCACTGGGCAACAGCCTGGCCGCAGCATCCCAGCCTAGAAGACGTTTCCCAATACTTTTCAGATACAGACCCACGTTCATGGATGAGTCCAAACCTAGTGTTCAAATTATAAGCATTTCATTGTGATGGGATTCACATAGGATATTTGCCTTGCTGAGTGAGAGACAGTTAGTGTGTGTTGATCAGCTCTGCCTGAGTGTTTCGGGTCCCAGTTAGATATTTGCTTGTTGATATGATTAAACTAAAGTGTGGCAGACAGCAGATGAGAGAAAAAAGCAGGTTTCTCTCTTTCTTCCTGATTGTCAGCTGCTTGCTGAAGTTTGCTTCATAATTAGAATCCTGGCTGACAAGTTTAATTGGGCTTTCTGCTGTGAAAATTACAGCTAATTGCAGAGCCTTGTTTTGGTTTGCTGCCCATTTGGGACTTGGCATGAGGTGGAAAGCACAACGTCCTGGTAAACACAGGTCACAGTTAATACCACGTAAAAGTCAAAGCGCTGTTTACAATGCAGCACAGAAAACTGTATAGCAAATGCTATTTTAAGGTTAGTTGTAATACTGAATAATCAGGAATAATGATGATCTGTGAAAATTGCACCCGTATGTAGCATATGCGATGGCTGTAAGGGCTCTCCATCAATTATCTCTAATTGCAGGGTCTTGACACAGCGTTTGCCGTTGGGAGATGCCCCTGGAGAGTTTGCGCCAAATGACAAGAACAGCATTCAGTTATACAGGTTTACACTAGATCACATACCAAGGCAGAACTGAACTTTAGAGGGCTGATTTAACACAGATCAGAAAGTTTTATGAAAGATTGCCAACGTAGTTCAATGTCTCTTGCAATCCAGCTAGGCCACTCCTATTTATGTGCCCAAGTCCAAAGTCATGTGCCCTGAAATGTTTAATTCTGTCCCTTTAATGCATCAGGTCAAGGGTGAACACAGCCCCAGAGTCCGAACAGGACTCTCTCTGGTCCCAGGCCACAGACCCCATGGGCCCTGATTCACAGGCTGTATCTGTTGCTAGTTGCACTCAGAGTAAACCCAGTCAAATAAATGAGCATGATTATGTTGAGTGCATTAATTTCAGAGGGGCTAAGCAGACCTACTAGCATTAGATACCTGGCTGGAATATGCAGCTGAGTTCTGATCATGCCTCTTCCTTGTCTGGATGGACAATAGAGAGGGGTGCTTGTAGGAACTGGCCTACTTTACAAAGGTAGAAGTCGCATCCACGGTTCCACTCACTTATCCCTCTGGCTTGTCTACCATTGGAGGGTTGTGTGATGAGCCCTGCAGAACAGACACTCTGGGACACTCCGAACCACCACCGCGCCACTGACCCCCCCTCCGAACCACCATCACCCCTCCACTGCCTTTGCTTTTGCCCATGGCATGACTAGTTTCCACCTTCCCATTTTGACTCTCTGGCATAACCTAGCAATTCTAAAAAATAGACATGCTTTTACTCTTGCAAGTTTGAATGTCATGCCCTCGGCTGGACTTGAGGGACGATTCCAACAGATTCCACACGAAAAACGCTTATGTCTCTGTGGAGATGGCAGTACCAAATCGGTGGCGCATGTCTTTCTGGCTTGCACTCTGTATAAAGACTTGAGGAATGACGTTATCCCCCCTCTTTTATTGCCTATTCTGGGTCGCCCAGCTATTACCACCGTGTCCTTTCTCTTGGCAGATCAAGATGAGCAGGTGACAGCAAAGGCTGCAAGGTTTTTAGCTGGGGCAATCAGAATAAGATCCACTATTTGACTATTGATTCAAAACCCTAAACTGTATTTTACATAATTGACTTTTTATTTCTATTCTTTGCACATCATATTGTTGTTTTACTGCTATGGCCGATGGCTGATGCAAATAAAGATTGATTGATTGATTGATTGATTCATTCATTCATTCAACTTTGCTTGCTGGGCTTTCTCCCCACCTCCTCCTGGAATACTCCTCCTCCTGGAATACTCCTCCTGTGGTGGAGTCTCCTTCTTTGGAGGTCTTTAAGCAGAGGCTTGACAACCATATGTCAGGAGTGCTCTGGTGGTGTTTCCTGCTTGGCAGGGGGTTGGACTCGATGGCCCTTGTGGTCTCTTCCAACTCTATGATTCTATGATACTCCTCCTGGCATAAGAAGCCAGGGCGGTTTCTGTCAATCAGTGATGTCCTGTTCAAATCAGGACAATTGGTGTGTGTGACAGGATTCAGCTTGGATGGGCAGGCTTAGTTGGAACAGGAGGAGTGAACTGTAGGAAGTTAGGTTGGAGGTGGTGGTGGAGCTCTCCTTCCCACCCCAGCATCAGCTGACTTGCAGGCAGTTTCACTGTACTTGGTTACGTCATGCCCCCTGTTTCTTCTGAGAACTGGCTGCCATGGCCAAGCACTGCAGAAAATAAGATTAAACTCTGCATGCATCACCTGATGGGGGAGGTTGCAACCCTGCTTGGTTTTGGGGTGCCAGTGAGTCCCTCCTGGGAAAGCGTGTTCTCATTAATAGAGAGAACGTGTTGCGGTTGGGGCCAGGCAAGACACCCCGCTGTTGCCAGGCAGTTTGTTTAAATGGGCCTGGCAAGGACTGGTTGCCCGAGTTGCTGGGGTAAAATTGATGTTGCCAGTTTGGGGGTGGGAACTGAGATTATTTCAGCTGTGCACACAGCGATCTGCTTTCTCTTTCGCTGTGGGCACCGGATCACCCGCCCAGCCTCCCTTGTTTGGGCTTGTGCTTTGACATTGCTATGCCTTTCATGGGGTCGTCTGCCATTGGGGCAGGGGCCTGGTAGGAATTTTGTCCATCTGGCTGATTGGCTGGTGCCATTTGGTTTTTGCCTACTGCATAGCAAATCATCACAACTTGTAAGGTTGGCGGTTAGGCATTGGTTAAAATTGGTTGGTGGAGGGGTAAGGATTGGCTGGGCCTGCCCCTCCAATGCTGCTGCTGCAAGGGAATTCCGTTAAAGGAATTCAGGGTCTTACCATCCCTTCGTCCAAACCCCTGGAATCAGGTTTGGGCCGCGTGAGTCCCTGGGAGCATGCTCTTCCAAATACTGCAGAAAGCGTCACACACACACACACACACACACACTGCACCAGCTGATGTGCAAGGCATTCAATCTGTTTGGTTCAGATGTGCCAGTGAGTTCCCAGGGAGAACGAGATGATGCACCCGAACCCTACAGAAAGGAAGAATGAAGGGCACACCAGCGGATGGTGGGGGAGTGTTTTTGTTTATTTGTTTGTTTGTTATTTGATTTACATACTGACTTTTATCCAAATATCCCACGGCAGTGTACAACATTAAGAACACATTTTATGGAGCATCAGTAATAAAAACATAATAAAAAGAGTAACAACAGACAGTATAATAATACAATAATAACAGCCCCCCTCTGCACAGCTTTAACAAGAAATAGATCATTTAATGGGCAAAGGCCTGGACAAAGAGGAATATTTTTGCCAGGTGCCTAAAGACATGCAACGATGGTGCCAAATTAAGTTGACCCCATTTCATGTTGGCCTTGTATTCACATGAAAAATGAGGCATGGCTTAATTTTGGAGGATTTAATTGAACAAACAATTTTATTGTATAAAATTAAAACATCTGTTATGTGAACTAATTCCCAACAGTGCCTGATCCTATAGGAGCATCATACCTATGCCTCAAATTTTGAGCAAGCTGAGGGGCAAAAACAAAATTAACTAGATTGACTTTGCCAAGAGAAGTATGATCATCTCTTCCCAGCACAGAGGTTTTGAGACACTGAGTGGATAAAGGGGTCAGATTATGGGAACTATTTAAAGGTACTTTTGTTTTATTTTTATTTTTAAAATGAGGGTATGGATTCTGTCCATCTTAAATGCCTTCCCCCCATCTTGTGTTACTGTAGGTAAATGTATTTATGTTCTCATCCTGGAAAATTAGGTCCTCTTCTTTTTCACTAAGCTGAATGCAAGTTGACGGAGATGTAAGAAGATCCACATTATCACAAATCATCAACTGAATAAACCAACCTCTTTCCAAGGGTTTGCTTTTGACTGACAAAGCTGAGCAGACATGTCTGCCCACTAATTGTTTTGGGCCCCACTCATCAAGCAGGCCACACGCTGAATCTGATCTTTGGGGCTGGCATAGATGTGATCATGCTCCCCCCTGTGGAAGTGCCATGGTCTGATCACTACGCTCTGAAAGCCAAGATTGACTTCCCGCTCCTCCCCTGCTTGGGTGGCGAACCTATTTGGGCTCGTCCACGAAAACAGATGGATCCTGATAGATTCCAACAAGCCTTGCGGGACCCTGCTCCTCCTGGCGACTCATTAGATGACCTTGTTGAGGACTGGAATAACCGGCTCTTGGCAGCCATTGATGAGATCACGCCTAAGCACCCTCTGCGACCCCGTCGAAACCGGGCCCCTTGGTTTACTGAGGAGCTCTGGAAAATAAAGCGGGATCTCAGACGGCTAGAGCGAGTATGGCGAAGGACTCGGGATGGAGCCTCAAGAACATCTTATAGGACGCTTATGAAAGCCTATGAGATGGCTATGAAAGCTGCTAAGAAATCTTACTTTGCAGCTTCCATTGCATCCGCTAGCTCTCACCTGGCACAACTTTTTAGAATAATTAGGTCAATAACGTCCTTAGGAGGACAACCAAATTTAAGCACAAATTCGACCCACAGCTGTGAGGCATTCACGAGCTTTTTTGCGGAGAAAGTCCTGTCGCTCCGCCGTGACCTCCCTGCCAGTTTAGATACAGTGACTGAACTGGAGGCCCCTCGACTGACTTCAGGTCCAGTGTTGGACCATTTCGATTGGATACTCCCTGCTGATGTGGATAGATCCAAGTTGGTAGGCCCACCACCTGCCTCCTTGATCCGTGCCCATCTTGACTGATTAGGGAGTGTCCAGATGTTGTGCGGACCCCCGTGGTTGAAATTATCAATTTGTCCCTTGACACAGGGACATTCCCAGGGGAACTGAAGGAAGCAGTAATGTGTCCACTCTTAAAGAAAACCTCATTAGATCCCTTAGACCTATCCAATTACCGCCCAGTTTCAAATCTTCCATACCTGGGTAAGGTAATTGAGAGAGCGGTTGCTGAACAGCTTGGTAGGTTTTCTGGAGGAAACATCGGCTTTAGATCCATTTCAGTTCGGTTTCCGTCCTGGTTTTGGGACCGAGACGGCTCTGGTTGCCCTAACAAATGATCTCCGTAGACAACTGGATCGAGGCAGGTCAGGACTACTGATTCTCTAAGATTTGTCAGCAGCCTTTGACATGGTCGATCATGATCTTCTGGACCACCGCCTCGCCGACGTGGGGATCCAGGGCACAGTCCTTCAATGGCTGCGCTCGTTTCTCTCCGGTCGGGGACAGAGGGTGGCGCTTGGGGGGGAATTGTCATCGCGCCACTCCTTGGTGTGTGGAGTGCCGCAGGGCGCAATTCTCTCCCCGATGCTTTTTAACATCTTTATGCGCCCCCTTGCCCAGATTATCCGGAGTTTTGGGCTGGGCTGTCACCAATATGCTGATGACACTCAGCTCTATCTGCTGATGGATGACCACACCAACTCGGCCCCTTACACATTGACCAGATGCTTGGAAGCTGTGGCTGGATGGTTTCGTGGGAGCCGATTGAAACTAAATCCTTCAAAGACAGAGGTCCTATGGCTGGGACGGGATGGCATGGGGATGAGGGACCAACTCCCTTCTCTTGTGGGGGCCCAATTATTGCCATTGCCTTCCGTTAAGAGTTTGGGTGTAATCCTTGACGCCTCCCTTTCCATGGAGGCACAAATTACAGCAACAGCCAAGGCGACATTTTTCCACCTTCGCCGCATCAAGCAGTTGGTCCCTTACCTTTCCCGCCCCGACCTGGCCACAGTGATCCAGGCTTGACTACTGTCACCTCCAGGCTTGACTACTGTAATTCGCTCTACGCGGGGCTGCCCTTGAAGCTGACCCAGAAACTCCAGAGGGTGCAGAATGCTGCAGTGAGGCTCCTCACAGGGTCTCTGCCATGGGAGCATATTCATCCAGTGCTTTTCAAACTGCACTGGCTCCTAGTAGAGTACAGGGTCAGATTTAAGGTGCTGCTTTTGACCTTTAAAGCCCTTCACTGCCTAGGACCCTCGTACCTACGGGACCGCCTCTCCCGGTATGGCCCAAGGAGGACCTCAAGGTCCAGAAATAGCAACACCCTAGAGGTCCTGGACCCTAAGGAAGTCAGAATAGCTTCAACCAGAGCCAGGGCCCTTTCAACTCTGGCTCCGGCCTGGTGGAACGCTCTGCCTCATGAGACCAGGGCCCTGCAGGATCTGATTTCTTTCCGCAGGGCCTGTAAGACAGAGTTGTTCTGCCTGGCCTTTGGCTTGGAGCCTATTTGATTCCCTCCCTCTCTTTCTTTCTTTTTTCCTTTCCTTCTCCTTCTGCGATGAGGCTACATTTTAATATTTTAATGTTTCAATATTTTAATGTTGTATTTTAATTTTGTTTTTAAGTTGTAATCATTCAACTTGTTTTTATTATTGCTTGTAAGCCGCTCTGAGCCTGGCCTTGGCTGGGGAGGGCAGGGTATAAATAAAAATTACTATTATTACTATTACTATTATTATTATTAAATGAAATATCACTCAACTCCAGAGCTGCATCACGCTTAGAGGCTGAATTTGTCTCTCCAACTCTTACATCACAGAATGCATGCAGAATTTCTGCCTTCAGTAAACAGATGTCAAACGAAATAAAGACATGTAAAAGTGTCCCAGACGAGCCTCTCTGGGAAGACTATTCCGCAGTAGGGAGCCACCACAGCAAAGGCCCATTCTTAAAAAGCTAAGAGAGCCATTGGCAACTGGACTGAATTACAGGGGCCCCAAATATGTATTTTTGGTGACCTCAGAAAATCAGCCTCTTCCTTGTTCCTAGACATGTACACAGAAGTCAAATTCTGACTGTAAGCTACTTGGGCTAGGCTCTGTTCCTAATTGCTAGGTTTGGACGCTGCAGAATGATAGTACAGTGGTACTTTGGTTTAAGAACAGCTTAGTTTATGAACAACTTGTATTAAGAACGCTGCAAAGTAGGTGTTTTGGTTTGTTCACTTTGCCTTGGAAGCAGAACATGTTCTGCTTCCTGTTGTGTGTGTTCCATTTGTAAATGGAGTCTCCCGCTGTATGGGAAAGCAAGCCTTGGTTTAAGAATGCTTTGGTTCAAGAACGGACTTCCGGAATGGATTAAGTTTGTAAACCAAGGTATCACTGTACTGCATAAGTTAAAAAAAAAAAAAAAGCTCAACAACATTTGGGATGTCCTGGTCTTTAATTTTAGAAATATGGCACCCCTAATATCAATTTGTTATTGAAAGCAACATGGGGGCAAACAATACTGGGAAGTGAAGTGATGAAGGAGATGAACCCATCTTCAGGGTGGGGGACAGGATGGGATGGGACTGGATCTCACGTACTCTTGGACTTGACTCTACGTTCAAACCCAGGCCTTCATTTTCTGCCAACTAAGAATGATCTCTGGGAAAACTCAACTCTTGCTCAGGACTAAGCAATGCTGCCTACTTATTATCTCTCAAGAAAGACAATAATAGTCGTACAATTCAGGGGGGAGAGGCTTTAGCAATTTGGTCAGGCATGATGCAACTGCATATACGAAGAACACACTGAGGAATTATTTCCATCATTGTCAAAATTGCTGGCTTCCATCCTCTTACATAGTAGATATACACATTCTGTTTGGATTAAAAAGCAACAATAGCATCTTTAAAAAGGCATAACAACTTGCTAATTTTCAAAGCGATGTCTAGACACAGCCAGGGTTCTGCCATTGTTTTGTATCATCATTCTTCTTTTACATGTTTGGATATGATTCCATCCAGTCATCAATTTCAAGGAACATTCTTTTTGTGAAATGTGAACTTCCTTGACTAGGCATGGTTTAGCACATGATTTAGCACATAGTTTAGCATATTGTTTAACTGAAACGCTGCCTCACCACAATGTACCTTATGTTCTCTTGGGTTACTGTCGTGGGTATAATTATTTTCTTTGCAAACCAAAGAAAGGTGAAATTATATAACCAAACAGCTGCAGTTGGTTGTTTTAAAAAGAAGTAATAATAGCTACAATGTTATTATTTGTATCCCCACAACCTCCAGTCATTCCTGGGAATAATGTGTGAAGAAAAAGAAAATAAGCGCTATGCATAGACTACCTAACAGCCTCCTATTCAAAGGATACTTTAGCCAAACTGATAACATCTGCCTATAAGGCTGTAGTGGAAACATGGGAATCTACATTGGGAGGGGAAGATTTCTCAGCAGGATCCTGCTGGTGCTGTTTCTGCTGTTACTTCTGCTTCACACTATATGTAAGGCACATTCTATTAACTGCAGCATTTATGATGACCCTCTTCCTATTGCTCACGAATTTTACCAGCCAGGAGACCTTGTAATTGGAGAGATGGTTTCCCAAGTCATATACTTGTCTAATATCCAGTCCTTCGGGGAACAGCCTTCACAGATACTGATTGATGAACCTGTGTAAGGCATTGTTTATTCCCCTTCTTACTGAGTCTAAAATAGTCAGGCCGCAATGATTGAAAATGCATTATTAAGCAGGACTGTGATTTATATCTTGATGTAATTCTTTATGGAAACCCAGTAACATTGTAATGGTGGGGTGAAGCATTCTTTAGTATCATGGAGGAGGTATGAGGTACTTAAGCTCAGCATGGCAAGATGAGGGGCAAGGGTGGATATGGGTGGACAGAGACGCAGAGACAGTAAACCCCCAATTTACACGAGGTTCACGTTCCGGGAATCACGCTGAAAGCCAACGTTGTGTATGGCCAAAATAAATTGGGTTCAATGGCAGATGGGATTCCCAAAGACTTTTCCCCCAGACACCCAACCCCTTTGGATTCAATTCTTTTTCTTTTGTCAGGCATGTAAAGCTGAATACAGATTGTGTGCTTACTGTATCTGTTTGTCTTATTACTGTAACTGTTTGTACCGCTACTAAGTTTTCCTTTGCAAGGCCCACTGAAATAAATAGTTCTGTGCTTCTTTTTGTTATTTAGTAAGCCTTCTACATAATTTCACCTGGTGGATCATGCATTGTCACTGCCCCGCTATTTCTGTTCTGTCCACACTTCATTCCTTCTCAACCTTGAGGGATGTGAATGCATTTAGATGTGGACCTTCCAACTCTTTCTCTGTGGAACACAATTCCTGCTCATTTCTCTCTCTCCTCTCTTTTGCAGCACATCACTTTCTCCCCTTGCTTTTCCCTCATATTGCTCCACTTCTGCCCTCTGAGTGCTCCATTTTCTGTTCAATTGCTAGGTTGAAGATAAGAGGCTGGAAAAGTATCCAGAGCAAAGAGCTTTGCTCTTCCCATTCCATTATTCAGTTATATGTACTTCTGGGAGGCATAACCACTTACAACATCTCATGGTGAAGTAAGCAGCCAGCAAGGGAAGGGATCAGAGGCTCTGTGGCCTCAGGTGATGGTCTCTATGGCTTTCTTGCACCTATGGGCACTGTGCTGGCAAGGCCACACCTATTGACTTTCAACTACTAGTTTTTATTGGTACAAAGAGTAACTCCCTTAATTGCAGGGACCATTTCTTCTTCCACTTCTTCGGTCTTCTTCTTCTTCCTCCTCTTCTTCCTCTTCTTCTTTTTCCTCATTTCAGTCCATTGTGTTGTAATTGTATTACAGCTCCGTGCCAAAGAACTACCAGCACATCCTGGCTTTAGCATTTGCTGTCAAAGAAATCAATGAGAATCCCAAAGTCTTATCCAACATCTCTCTAGGGTTCCGCGTCCTCAACAGCTACTACACCGCAAGGATGACCTACAAGGCCACGCTCAACCTGCTTTCCACACAGCATAGATTTGTCCCCAACTTCAAGTGTCACAAGTGGAACAATCTGATAGCTCTCATTGGAGGATGCATCTCTGAAATCTCTGCCAATATGGCCACCATTTCAGCAACCCACAAGATTCCACAGGTAAATCGGGAGCATGAGTTTATGGCTCGTACTATCTTGATTTTGATAACATTGTGACAAGGTTCCTGCAAAGTTTTATTGAAGATGGCAGTTTGGATAGGAATTAACCAAGCAGTGCTGAGAACCAATTGTCCAGAAAACTCAAGTATCTGTAAATTGAAGTGGAATGGAATGATTGTGTCAAGGACGTAAAGGATTTGAGTGTCTATGGTTTCTTTCTTTTTCCTTTTTAATAGACCTAATACACAACTGAAAACACATAATGCAATCAATGGCTGACAGAAATGTGTAACTTTAGTCCAGAGAGGAAGAGACTAAGGAGCTTAATATAGTACTCTAAAATATCTTAATGGAAATAGGGAAATACTTGTTCTCTGCTGCTCTATAGGACTGGACTAGATATTTTTGAAATATTAGGAAAAACATTAAGAAATTATCAATAATGAAGCAGATTACTGGCTATTCTTCCACATTGTCTTCCCTTACTTGAAGTTTTCTTCTTTAAAACCTATGCAGACATTTATTGGGAAAGCTATGCCTCTGAAGTACACGTGAAATCTATAGTTTTGCATTCTCTCATAATCAAGAAAAAGCAAAAAAATAAACCTCATACACTCTATTTTAGCTCACATATGGATCCTTTCTGGTGATACAGGATGCAAACATGCTATTCCCATTTTTATACCAGATGGTCCCAAATGAAGCCAAACAGCACACAGGAATTGTGCGATTACTTCAACATTTCAAATGGACATGGATTGTAGTTTGTGCTGTGGATAATGACAAAGGGGACCAGTTTCTACAGACAATTTTACCGCTATTCTTTGAGCATGGCATCTGCTATGATTTCATAGTAAGATTGGAAAAATGGAACTATCTGGATGAGATGATACGCTTGGCTTACCAGCGCTGGGAAAGTTATGCAATTGCATTTGAGACAAAAGCTAATGTATTTGTGGTTTATGGGGAACCTCCATCCTTTCTGTTTTTGAGAGTCTTGTCATTTATAGTACCTGTAATGGGATGGCCACCACTGGGTAAAGTGTGGGTTGCTACATCTCACTGGGATTTTGCATCACTGTCTATTCAGAAAGACTGGGAAATACAAATGTTCCATGGTACTCTATCCTTCACTGTCCACTCAAGTCAGCCATTAGGGTTCCAGAAGTTCATTCAGACGATAAGACCCTTCTGGAACAAAGAGGATGTTTTCATCCAGGACGTCTGGGAACAGACTTTCACCTGCTCCCTGAAAGCAACTAATGGACACGAGGTGGAGGCTGAGCAGAAAGAACCCTGCACTTTGGAAGAGAAACTGGAGAACCTTCCTGGGATTTTGTATGAAAAACACATGACTGGTCACAGCTACAATGTCTACAAAGCTGTCTATGCTGTGGCACATGCTTTGATCTCCATATACAAATCCAGCTCCAAACATAGAAGATTGGCAAGAGGAGAGAGATTTGCCTTTCTGAATGTGCAACCATGGCAGGTAAAGACAACTCAGAACTTCTCTGCTTTGCCTCCATCTACCAATGATCTCCTGGCTTTTCACCTCACCAGTCCCAATGAGCTCCAGCCATGTCTGGTGGCAAGAGCCACAGAAATTAACCTGCCTGACCTCGTGCACATTTACTCAAAATCACTGTCATGCTAGCTTGCCAAATATCTGCAATAGGATCCCAACTACTGATCTGGTTTACTAGACTTTTTCAATCAATGTATCCCCTCTATAGACCGTTCTTTATGTAATTAATTTCATATTAATGATAATAAAAGACAAGTGGAAATACTTCATCACCATATATACTGCGTTAAGAACAGTTATTCATATCATTAATTTCATGTTAATATTTCAATATTCCAGGTCCATTGCTTTCTGAAGAGCCTTGTGTTCAACATCAGCGCTGGAGATATGGTGCACTTTGATGAACATGGAGAACTGGTTGAAGGTTTTGATGTTACCAACTGGATCACTTTCCCCAATGGCTCACTGACTAGATTGAAAGTTGGGCGACTGGAGCCTCAGGCTCCTCCAGGCAAAGAGTTAAGCATCAATGATGAACAAATTGTGTGGCATCCAAGTTTCAATCAGGTGAATTATAACTTCACACTCGACTTTATAAAAGGGGAATGTTCCCTTCTGAAGAGTTCACCATTCCGTCAGTTCTTAAGGTGCCCTATTGTAGATCTTATGCTTTATTATCCTTGTCCTCATAAATAGATCTCAAACCTTAAATTAAATCAAGGAGTCCTTTGGGCCATCTGTGCCATTTAATTTCTTTGTGGAAAAATGTTGTCACATAAGACACTTACAAAGCGTTGGAAAATAAAATATTTTATTTTGCTGAAATGTCACAGAATAGTGATTCCTGGAAGGGAAAAGGATGGATCTTGCTCTTATCTTCAAGATATCTTTATCTTATTTCTACAACTTCATATTTTGGGGGGTCCGGAGATGGCATTGTCTTTCTGATGATGCACTTTCAGGCTGAGTCTTAGACTGATCAAACCAAGAGATGAAGTTGGGAATTGGTAACAAATGGGCAACAGAGGAGCTCAGCCAACTGGTTCATGCTCAGTCTCTCTGCCCCTCACAGGAGTCTAATCACATGGAGGTGAAGGACTGAAAAGGGCTAATCTTTTTTATTTATTTTTTAATTTTCAATGCAAAATCATAACAAAAATTACAGACATTGAGTCCAAAATAATACTATACAAACAAAAAAGAACAACACATAGAAAAAAGAGAAAGAAAAAAGCAAAAGAAACAAAACAAAACAAAAACGAAAAAGCATACATCTACAGAAAAAAACCATATCTCATTACATACATATACACATATTGACTTCCTTCCTTTGTTCTAAGACCTCAAAAAATTTACTCTTACTGTATTGTTGTGTATAATGTGGATTACTTCCATCTTTGTACTTTTTTTTTTACACCATTTTTCTTTTTCTTTAACCCTGTAAAGCATCATTCATTACATACCGATATGCTTACTCCAGAGCAATGTTTTTTCATATACTCTTTAGCACATCCCTATTCTTTTAATAATTTCTGGTCCGATTGTCCCCTTATGAATGCTGTGAGTTTTGCCAAATTTATATATTCACAAAATTTAATTTGCCATTCTTTCATTGATGGAATTTTTCTCCCTTTCCAGTTTTTTGCTATAAGCATCCTGGCAGCTGTTGTTGCATAAAGGAATACTTTCCTTTGATTGTCGGGAATATTGTTTGTAATTAAACCTAGAAGGAATGCCTCCGGTTTTTTACTGAAAATATTTTAAACATCTTTTTGAGTTCTTCATAAATTTCATTCCAGAATTGTTTAATAGGTCGGCATTCTCACCACATGTGAAACATTGTTCCTATTTCTTTTTTTCATCTCCAGCAGGTGTTTGATTTTAATTTGTAAATTTTAGCCAATTTTACCGGAGTTAGGTACCATTGATACACCATTTTCTTGAAATTTTCTCTGATTCTGTAACATGCCGTGAATTTAATATCATATTTCCATAATTTCTCCCATTGGTCCAGCCGAATTACAAATCCTATATCACATGCCCATTTAGTCATAGCTTCTTTTACTTCTTTTACTTCATCCTTTAATTCCCATTCTAATAATAAATTATACATTTTGGATATATTCTTTTTTGAGTTTAGTAATAATACTTTTTGTAATTTTGATTCTTCCTTTTCAAATTCTATTGCTTTATCCTGATTAAATATTTGGGCAATTTGGTGATATTGTAACCATGTGGTACAGTATTGGGTCACCTCTTCATATGGTCTTAGTTTTAATTGGCCCTGTTCCTCCTTTAGGAGCTGCTGGGTATGTTGCCATTCTTCCTATCATATTTTTCTTTTTAACCTATATTACTTCTAACGGTGAGACCCACCATAGGGTTTTCGGTTCTAACAACCTTCTGTGTCTCACCCAGACCTTGTATAATGCATTTCTAATAACATGACATAAAAATTCTTTATGTATGGCCACTTTGTTGTAAATGAGATAGGCATGCCAGCCGTATCTGTTGTTCCATCCCCCCAAGTCTAAAATGTCACTATTATCTAACTTAATCCAATCTCTGATCCAAGTAAAGCATGCCGCATCGTAATATAGTCTCAGGTCTGGGAGTCCAAAGCCTCCCTGCTCTTTTATGTCAGTTAATAATTTGTGTTTGATCCGTGGCTTTTTGCCTTGCCATATAAACTTTGTTAGGTCCATTTTCCATTTTTTAAAACAATCATCTTTACCTATTATGGGAATCATTTGAAAAATGAACAGGGGTTTTGGTAAGATATTCATTTTAATAGCCGAAATTCTACGCCAGAGTGTTAAATTCAATCTTGTCCAAATTTCCATTTCTCTTTTTGTTTCTTCCCAATTTTTTTAATAATTATCTTCAAACAAATTTATATTTTTCATTGTTATTTGGATTCCTAAATATTACACTTTTTTTTTTACAATTTGTAATCCAAATTTTTCTACCAGTTCCTTTTTCTCTTGATCTCCCATGTTTTTTACCATTAGTTTCATTTTTTCTTTATTCAAAGCAAAACCTGAAACCCTTCCAAAGTTTTCCATTTTTTCCTAGAGCCTTTGCTATGCTTTCCTTCGGATTTTCCACCATTAAGACTAAATCATCTGCAAATGCCCTTATTTTGTATATTTTCTCTCCTAGGGATATTCCATTTATTTCTTGATCCAATCTGATTTCTTGATTTAGTATTTCCAAAACCAAAATGAATAATAATGGTGAAAGTGGGCACCCTTGTCTGGTGCCCTTCTGTATTTTAAAATAATCATGATTATTTTTAAAGGGCTAATCTATTGTTCCTCATCTATATGATTTTGCCCAGGCGCTGCCCCTTTCTGTGTGCAATGACAACTGCAACCCTGGCTTCAGTAGGAAAAAGAAGGAAGGAGAGAAGTTTTGCTGCTATGATTGTGCTCCGTGTCCAGAAGGAATGATCTCTAGTCAGAAAGGTGGGAGGCAGGAATTCCCATGACCTAATTTATGGGATTTAATATACATATAAATAGGCTATTTATTACCTTTGTTTGGAGAATGCTGGTGAATGCAGAGGATTCGAAAATTGAAGGGATTTTAAGAAACAATTTTCTTGTTGTTGAGTTCTCATTATTTAAAAAAAATATTCTTGGGTCAAAGTTAGTGGGCTTTTATAGGATTTTTAAAACAACAACAACCACCCCCCTACTTGCCATACGTTCAGGTTTCTCCAGGCATTTTGCCTATTCAGCAACAATCTGCCTGGACGCCATTTGACAGCCCAATTCCCAGATGTGTCAGGGAAAACCTGGACGTATGGCAGCCCTACATCAGACCGAACACAATTTTGCCACCTACATAACTCATGGGATATTATGAGGATAAAGTGGAGGGAACGAAGTATGCCACTTGTAGTTCAATGGATATAAATGTAATAACTCAATGTAGATGGATGGATGGATGGATGAATGAATGATAAGACACCTGTTTGAGATGGAAAAATGAGCAAAGTGACCATCGGTTGCCAACAATTTCCCAAGCAATGAGGAGGTCCTCTCCTGGTTCCAGCCAACTCTAAAGCCAGGGTGAGAAACCTTTTGCATCCTCAGGGCCTCATCCTGTTCTGTGCAACCTTCTAGGAATAGTTGGTGGGTCCTGAGGCAAAAGTGGAGGGAGCAACTAAGGTGAATTTTAACTTGTACCGTGGGCTACATTCTATACAATCTTCCTATGAGATTCACTTCTCCTGGATTTTATCAATGAACTGCAAGAACACAAAAATAGATATCCTCAAACCTTCTTGTGGCTGATTGCTTTTGAATGGCGTTACCCAGTGTAAAGGTGTGCTTAAATAGCTGTTTGTGTTTAGATAGATGCTGGTCAGCATTCTGAAATACTTAAGCACTTTCATTTTTCAGACATAGATGCTTGCGTCAATTGTCCAGAGGACCAATATCCCAACATGGATCAAACTCATTGTGTTCCCAGGATTGTGAGCTTCCTCTCCTACAATGAAAATCTGGGGATCATCTTAGTGGTGTTGGCTCTTTCTCTCTCTCTCATCACCACTTTAGTACTTGGCATTTTCCTGAAGCACAAGGATACTCCCATAGTCAAAGCCAACAACCGGACCCTCACCTACATCCTTCTCATCTCCCTCCTCTTTTGCTTCCTGTGCTCCTTGCTTTTCATTGGACAGCCTGGAAGGGTGATCTGTCTTCTCCGACAAATGGCTTTTGGCCTGGTCTTCTCTTTGGCCATTTCCACTGTGTTGGCAAAGACGGTCACTGTGGTTGTGGCATTTATGGCCACCAAACCAGGATCCAGCATAAGGAAATGGGTGGGGAAAGGCCTGACCAATTCGATTGTCTTCTTCTGCTGCTTCATCCAAGCTGCCATTTGTGCTCTGTGGTTAAGTACTTCTCCACCATTTCCAGATAAGGACACGCATTCAGTGATTGGGGAAATCATACTTGAATGTAATGAGGGTTCATCTTCCATGTTTTACTCTGTCTTGGGCTACATGGGCTCCCTGGCCATCGCCAGCTTCATAGTAGCTTTCTTTTCCAGGAAACTCCCTGACAGTTTCAATGAGGCCAAATTTATCACTTTCAGCATGTTGGTGTTTTGCAGTGTTTGGTTGTCCTTTGTGCCAACCTACTTGAGCACCAAAGGGAAATACATGGTGGCTGTGGAGATCTTCTCCATCTTGGCCTCCAGTGCTGGATTACTGGGTTGCATCTTTTCCCCCAAATGCTACATCATTGTGCTAAGGCCTGAGCTGAACAGCAGGGAACAAATGATAAGGAAGAAAAAATAAATTAAAATAGAGATTAATCTCTTTATTTGACTCTTACACATATTTCATCGGATACGACGGCAATAGAAATGTCATTGGAATTGCGGTATGAGTGTTTGATGCATTCCCTCCCCAAATTCAGTTGACCCCATCTCATGTTGGCCTTGTACTCACATAAAGAATGAGGCACGACTTCTTTTTGAAGATTTATTTCAACAAACCATTTTATTGTATAAAACTAAAACATTTGTTATGTGAACTAATTCCCAACAGTGCCTGATCCTATAGGACCATCATAGGTAAATGTAAAGTGACCCTGACCATTAGGTCCAGTAGCGGATGACTCTGGGTTTGTAGTGCTCATCTAACTTTACTAGCCGAGGGAGCTGGCGTACAGCTTCCGGGTCATGTGGCCAGCAGGACTAAGCCGCTTCTGGCGAACCAGAGCAGCGCACGGAAACGCTGTTTACCTTCCCGCTGGAGTGGTACCTTTTTATCTGCTTGCACTCTGATGTACTTTTGAAGTGCTAGGTTGGCAGGAGCAGGGACCGAGCAATGGGACCTCACCCCATCGTGGAGATTTGAACCACCGAGCTTCTGATCAGCAAGACCTAGGCTCTGTGGTTTGGACCACAGCGCCACCCTATGCCTCAAATTTTGAGCAAGTTGAGGGGCAAAAACAAAATTAACTAGATTGACTATGCCACACAAATTATGATCATCTCTTCCCAGCTCAGAGGTTTTGAGACACTGAGTGGTTAAATGGGTCAGATTATGGGAAATATTCAAAGAGGTGCTTTTCCTTTTTAAAAAATGAGGGTATGGATTCTGTCGATCTTAAATGCCTTTCCCCCATCTTGAGTTACTGTAGGTAAATGTATTTATCTTCTCGTGCTGGGAAATTAGGCCCTCTTCTTGTTCACTAAAATGAATGGAAGTTGATGGAGATGTAAAACGATCCAGATTATCACAAGGTTTCAACTGAATATACCAACCTCTTTCCAAGGGTTTGTTTTTGACTGACAAAGCTGAGCAGACATGTCTGCCCACTAAAAAGAAATATCACTCAACTCCAGGGCTGGATCACACTTAGAGGCTGATTTTGTCTCTCCAACTCTTACATCACACAGTGCATACAAAATTTCTGCCTTCAGTAAACAGATGTTAAACAAAATAAAGACATGTAATGATGGTGCCAGACAAGCCTCTCTGGGAAGAGTATTCCGCAGTAGGGAGCCAGCACAGCAAAGGCCCATTCATGAAAAGCTAAGAGAGCCATTGGCAACTGGACTGAATTACAGAGGGCCCAAATACGTATTTTTGGTGACCTCAGAAAATCAGCCTCTTCCTTGTTCCCAGACATGTACACAGAAGTCAAATTCTGAGTGTAAGCAACTTGGGCTAGATTTTTTCAAATTGCTAATGATGCATGCTGCAGAATGATAGGACTGTGGTACCTTGGTTGTCAAACTTAATCCATTCCGGGAGTCCATTCGGCTTCCAGAACCGTTCGAAAACCAAGGCATAGTTTCCAATTCCCTGCAGGAGCTTCCTGCACTCAATTGTGGAAGCCATGTCGGACGTTGGACTTCCAAAGAACGTTCGAAAACCAGAACACTTGCTTCCAGCTTTTGAGTATTTGAGAGTCAAAACGTACGAGTACAAAGGCATTTGAGAACCAAGGTACGACTGTAATGTATAAGTTTTTTTTTTTTTTTAACGGCTTGGGGCGTCCTGGTTTTTACTTTTCCCAGACATGTACACAGAAGTCCAATTCTGACTGTAAGCTACTTGGGCTAGGCTCTGTTCCTAATTGCTAGGTTTGGACGCTGCAGAATGATAGTACAGTGGTTCTTTGGTTTAAGAACAGCTAAGTTTCTGAACAACTTGGATTAAGAACGTTGCAAACCCAGAAGTAGGTGTTTTGGTTTGTTCACTTTGCCTTGGAAGCAGAACATGTTCCGCTTTCTGTTGAGTGTGTCCCATTTGTAAATGGAAACTCCCGCTGTATGGGAAAGCAAACCTTGGTTTAAGAAAGCTTTGGTTTAAGAATGGACTTCCGGAATGGATTAAGTTTGTAAACAAAGGTACCGCTGTACTGCATTAAAAAAAAGCTCAACAACTTTTGGGGTGTCCTGGTCTTTACTTTTAGAAATATGGCACCCTTAATATCAATTTGTTGTTGGTAGCAATATGGGGGAAAACAATACTGGGAAGTCAAGTGGTGAAGGAGATGAACCCATCTTCATGGTGGGGGACAGGATGGGATGGGACTGGATCTCACGTACTCTTGGACTTGACTCTACGTTCAAACCCAGGCCTTCATTTTCTGCCAACTAAGAATGATCTCTGGGAAAACTCAACTCTTGCTCAGGACTAAGCAACGCTGCCTACTTATTATCTCTCAAGAAAGACAATAATAGTCGTACAATTCAGGGGGGAGAGGCTTTAGCAATTTGGTCAGGCATGATGCATCTGCGAATACAAAGAACACACTGAGGAATTATTTCCATCATTGTCAAAATTGCTGGCTTCCATCCTCTTACATAGTAGATATACACATTCTGTTTGGATTAAAAAAACAATAGCATCTTTAAAAAGGCATAACAGCTTCCTATTGTTCACGGCTATATCTAGGCACAGCCAGGGTTCTGCCAGTCTTTTGTGTCATCATTCTTCTTTTCCATGTTTGGATTTGATTCCATGCAGTCATCAATTTCAAGGAACATTCTTTTTGTGAAATGTGAACTTCCTTGACTAGGCATAGTTTAGCACATGGTTTAGCACATTGTTTAGCATATTGTTTAACTGAAACGCTGCCTCACCACAATGTACCTTATGTTCTCTTGGGTTACTGTCGTGGGTATAATTATTTTCTTTGCAAACCAAAGAAAGGTGAAATTATATAACCAAACAGCTGCAGTTGGTTGTTTTAAAAAGAAGTAATAATAGCTACAATGTTATTATTTGTATCCCAGCAACCTCCAGTCATTCCTGGGAATAATGTGTGAAGAAAAAGAAAATAAGCGCTATGCATAGACTACCTAACAGCCTCCTATTCAAAGGATACTTTAGCCAAACTGATAACATCTGCCTATAAGGCTGTAGTGGAAACATGGGAATCTACATTGGGAGGGGAAGATTTCTGAGCAGGATCCTGCTGGTGCTGTTTCTGCTGTTACTTCTGCTTCACACTATATGTAAGGCACATTCTATTAACTGCAGCATTTATGATGACCCTCTTCCTATTGCTCACGAATTTTACCAGCCAGGAGACCTTGTAATTGGAGAGATGGTTTCCCAAGTCATATACTTCTCTAATATCCAGTCTTTCAGGGAACAGCCTTCACAGATACTGATTGATGAACCTGTGTAAGGCATTGTTTATTCCCCTTCTATCAGTGTATAATATAATCATTCTGAAATGATTGAAAATGCATCATTGAGCAGTACTGTGATTCATATTTTGATGTAATTCTTTATGGAAACCCAGTAACATTGTAATGGTGGGGTGAAGCATTCTTTAGTTTCATGGAAGAGGTATGAGGTACTTAAGCTCAGCATGGCAAGATGAGGGGCAAGGGTGGATATGGGTAGACAGAGAGACAGAGACAGGAAGCCCCCAATTTACACGAGGGTCACGTTCCGGGAATCACGCTGAAAGCCAACGTTGTATTTGGCCAAAACAAATTGGGTTCAATGGCAGATGGGATTCCCAAAGTCTTTTCTCCCAGACGCTCATCCCCTTTGGATTCAATTATTTTTTTCTTTTTTTGCCAGGCATGTAAAGCTGAATACGGATTGGGGGTTTACTGTATTCATTTTGCTTATTAACTGTTTGTAATACTATTAAGTTTTCCTTTCCAAGGCCCACTAAAATAAACAGTTCTGTGCTTCTTTTTATTATTTAGTAAGCCTGTTGCAGCATTTTCACATTGTGGATCATGCCTTGTCACTGTCATACAATTTCTGTTCTGTCCACACCTCATTTCTTCTCAACCTTGAGGAATGTGAATGCATTTACATGTGGATCTTCTGACTCTTTCTCTGTGGAAAACAACTGCTACTCATTTCTGTCTCTCCTCACTTTTGGAGTGCATCACTTCCTCCCCGCGCTTTCCCCTCAGATTGCTCCACTTCTGCCCTCATAATGCTCCATTTTCTGATCCACTGCTCAGGTGAAGATCAAAGCCTGGAAAAATGTTCAAAGCAAAGAGCTTTGCTCTTCCCATGTCATTATTTAGTTATATGTACTTCTGGGAGGCATAACCACTTACAACATCTCATGGTGAAGTAAGCAGTGAGCAAGGGAAGGGATCAGAGGCTCTGTGGCCTCAGGTGATGTTCTCTATGGCTTCCTTGCACCTATGGACACTGTGTTGGCAAGGCCACACCTATTGACTTTCAACTACTTGTTTTTATTGGGACAAAAAGTAATTCCCTTAAATGCAGGGACCATTTCTTCTTCTTCTTCTTCTTCTTCTTCTTCTTCTTCTTCTTCTTCTTCTTCTTCTTCTTCTTCTTCTTCTTCCTCTTCTTCCTCTTCTTCCTCTTCTTCCTCTTCTTCCTCCTCTTCTTCCTCTTCTTCTTCATTTCAGTCCGTTGTGTTGTAATTTTATTACAGCTCCGTGCCAAAGAACTACCAGCACATCCTGGCCTTGGCATTTGCTGTCAAAGAAATCAATGAGAATCCCAAAGTCTTGTCCAACATCTCTCTAGGGTTCCGCGTCCTCAACAGCTACTACACTGCAAGGATGACCTACAAGGCCACGCTCAACCTGCTTTCCACACAGCATAGATTTGTCCCCAACTTCAAGTGTCACAAGTGGAACAATCTGATAGCTCTCATTGGAGGATGCATCTCTGAAATCTCTGCCAATATGGCCACCATTTCAGCAACCCACAAGATTCCACAGGTAAATCGGGAGCATGAGTTTATGGGTCGTACTATCTTGATTTTGATAACGTTGTGACAAGGTTCCTGCAAAGTTTTATTGAAGAGGGCAGTTTGGATAGGAATTAACCAAGCAGTGCTGAGAACCAATTGTGCACAAAACTCAAGTATCTGTAAATTGAAGTGGAATGGAATGATTGTGTCAAGGACGTAAAGGATTTGAGTTTCTATGGTTTCTTTCTTTTTCTTTTGTACTAGACCTAATACGCAACTGAAAACACATAATGTAAGCAATGGCTGACAGAAATGTGTAATTTTAGTTCAGAGAGGAAGAGACTAAGGAGTTTAATATAATACTCTAAAATACCTTAATGGCTGTTATAGAAGAGAGGAAAAACTGCTGCTCTATAAGGCTGGACTACATATTTTTAAAACATTAGGAGAAACATTAAGAAATTATCAATAATGAAGCAGATTACTGGCTATTCTTCCACACTGTTTTCCTTTACTTGAAGTTTTCTTCTTTAAGAACCTAAGCAGACATTTATTGGGAAAGCTATGCCTCTGAAGTACCTGTGAAATCTATAGTTTTGCATTCTCTCATAATCCATCAGAAACAAAAACTAAACACCTCATACATTTTATTTTAGCTCACATATGGATCTTTTTTAGCAATACAGAATGCAAACATGCTATTCCCATTTTTATACCAGATGGTCCCAAATGAAGCCAAACAGCACATAGGAATTGTGCGATTACTTCAGCATTTCAAATGGACATGGATTGTACTTTGTGCTGTGGATGATGACAAAGGGGACCAGTTTCTCCAGACAATTTTACCACTACTCTTTGAGCATGGTATCTGCTATGACTTAATATTAAGATTAGAAAAATGGAATTATCTAGATGAAATGATACGCTTGTTTATGATGCGCCAGGAAAGTTATGCAATTGTTTTTGAGACAAAAGCTAATGTATTTGTGGTTTATGGAGAGCCTCCATCCTTTCTGTTTTTGAGAGTATTGTCGTTTGTAGTACCATTATTGGGATGGCCACCACTGGGTAAAGTGTGGGTTGCTACATCTCACTGGGATTTTGCATCAGTTTCTATTCAGAAGACCTGGGAAATACAGATGTTCCACGGTACTCTATCCTTCACTGTCCACTCAAGTCAGCCATTAGGGTTCCAGAAGTTCATTCAAACGATAAGACCCTTCTGGAACAAAGAGGATGTTTTCATCCAGGATGTCTGGGAACAGACTTTCACCTGCTCCCTGAAAGGATCCAATGGACAGGAGGTGGAGGCTGAGGAGAAAGAACCCTGCACTTTGGAGGAGAAACTGGAGAACCTTCCTGGGATTTTGTATGAAAAACACATGACTGGTCACAGCTACAATGTCTACAAAGCTGTCTATGCTGTGGCACATGCTTTGAACTCCATATACAAATCCAGCTCCAAACATAGAAGATTGGCAAGAGGAGAGAGATTTGCCTTTCTGAATGTGCAACCATGGCAGGTAACGACAACTCAGAACTTCTCTGCTTTGCCTCCATCTACCAATGATCTGGCTTTTCACCTCACCAGTCCCATTGAGCTCCAGCCATGTCTGGTGGCAAGAGCCACAGGTATTAGCTTGCCAAATACCCACAAAAGACTGTTCTTTATGTAACCCATTTCATGTTAATAATAATAATAATAGACAAGTGGAAATACTGCATCACCGTATGTACTGCTTTAAGCCCAGTTATTCATGTCATTAATTCCATGTAAATATTTCAATATTCCAGGTCCATCCCTTTCTGAAGAGCCTTGTATTCAACAGCAGCACTGGAGATATGGTGCACTTTGATGAACATGGAGAACTGGTTGAAGGTTTTGATGTTACCAATTGGATCACTTTCCCCAATGGCTCACTGACTAGATTGAAAGTTGGACGACTGGAGCCTCAGGCTCCTCCAGGCAAAGAGTTAACCATCAATGATGAGCAAATTGTGTGGCATCCAAGTTTTAATCAGGTAAATTATAACTTCAAACTCTTGACTTTATAAAAGGGGAATGTTCTCTTCTGGGCAGCTCACCGTTCCGTGAGTTCTTGAGGGGCCCTATTGTAGATCTTATGCTTTATGATCCTTGTCCTCATAAATTGATCTCAAACCTTAAATTAAAGCAAGGAGTCCTTTTGGCCATCTGTGCCATTTAATTGATTTGTGAAAATGTGTTGTCACGTAAGCCAGTTACAAAGCATTGGAAAATAAAATATTTTATTTTGCTAAAATGTCACAAAATATCATCACTTCATGTAATGATTTCTGGAAGGGAAAAAGATGGACATTGCTTTTATCTCCAAGATATCTTTATCTTCTTTCTACAACTTCATATTTTGGGGGTCCGGAGATGGCATTGTCTTTTTGATGATCCGCTTTCAGGCTGAGTCTTAGACTGATCAAACCAAGAGACGAAGTTGGGAATTGGTAACAAACGGGTCACTGTGGAGCTGAGCCAACTGGTTCATCCTCAGTCTCTCTGCCCCTCGCATGAGTCTAATCACTTGGAGGTGAAGGACTGAAAAGGGCTAATCTGTTGTTCCTCATCTATATGATTTTGCACAGGCGCTGCCCCTTTCTGTGTGCAATGACAACTGCAACCCTGGCTTCAGTAGGAAAAAGAAGGAAGGAGAGAAGTTTTGCTGCTATGATTGTGCTCCGTGTCCTGAAGGAATGATCTCTAGTCAGAAAGGTGGGAGGCAGGAATGCCCATGACCTAATTCATGGGATATGTGTGTGTGTGTGTGCGTGTGTGCGTGCATGCGTGCTATTTATTACCTTTGGAGAATGCTGGTGAATGCAGAGGAGTCTAAAACTGAAAGGATTTTCAGGAACAATTATCTTCTTGTTGTGTTGTCATTTTTTTTAAAAAAATGGTCAAAGTTATTGGGCTTTTATAGGATTTTTAAAGGATCTTAAAACAACAACAACAACCCCCTACTTGCCATATGTTCAGGTTATCCCAGACATTTTACCTATTCAGCAAAAATCTGCCTGGGCGCCATTTGGCAGCCCAATTCCCAGATGTGTCAGAGAAAACCCGGAAGTAAGGCAGCCCTACATTAGGCGGATCACAATTTTGCCGCCTAAACAACTCATGGGACATTATGAGGATAACGTGGAGGGAACCAAGTATGCCACTTGTAGTTCCTTGGATATAAATGTAAATGTAATAACTAAATCTGAGATGGAAAAATGAGCAAAGTGCTCCTTGGATGCCAGCAAAATCCAAAGCAATGAGAAGGTCATCGCCTGGTTCCAGCCAACTCTAAAGCCAGGGTGAGAAACCTTTCGCATCCTCAGGGCCTCATCTGGTTCTGTGCAACCTTCTAGGAGTAGTTGGTGGGTCCTGAGGCAAAAGTGGAAGGAGCGACTAAGGTGAGTTTTAACTTGTACCGTGGGCTACTTTCTGTACAAACTTTCTATGAGATTCACTTCTCCTGGATTTTGTCAAAGAACTGCAAGAACACAAAAAAAGACATCCACAAATCTTCTTGTGGCTGATTGCTTTTGAATGGCATTACCCAGTGTAAAGGTGTACTTAAATAGCTGTTTGTGTTTAGATAGATGTTGGTCAACATTTTGAAATACCTCTTCCCTTTTCAGACATAGACGCTTGCATCAATTGTCCAGAGGACCAATGTCCCAACAAGGACCAAACTCAATGTGTTCCCAGGATTGTGAGCTTCCTCTCTTACAAAGAAAATCTGGGGATCATCTTAGTGGTGTTTGCTATTTCTCTCTGTGTCATCACCACTTTAGTACTTGGCATTTTCCTGAAGCACAAGGATACTCCCATAGTCAAAGCCAACAACCGGACCCTCACCTACATCCTTCTCATCTCCCTCCTCCTTTGCTTCCTGTGCTCCTTGCTTTTCATTGGACGGCCTGGAAGGGTGATCTGTCTTCTCCGACAAATGGCTTTTGGCCTGGTCTTCTCTTTGGCCATTTCCACTGTGTTGGCAAAGACGGTCACTGTGGTTGTGGCATTTATGGCCACCAAACCAGGATCCAGCATAAGGAAGTGGGTGGGGAAAGGCCTGACCAATTCGATTGTCTTCTTCTGCTGCTTCATCCAAGCTGCCATTTGTGCTCTTTGGTTAAGTACTTCTCCACCGTTTCCAGATAAGGACACGCATTCAGTGATTGGGGAAATCATACTTGAATGTAACGAGGGTTCAGCTTCCATGTTTTACTCTGTCTTGGGCTACATGGGCTCCCTGGCCACCGCCAGCTTCATAGTAGCTTTCTTTTCCAGGAAACTCCCTGACAGTTTCAATGAAGCCAAATTTATCACTTTCAGCATGTTGGTGTTTTGCAGTGTTTGGTTGTCCTTTGTGCCAACCTACTTGAGCACCAAAGGGAAATACATGGTGGCTGTGGAGATCTTCTCCATCTTGGCCTCCAGTGCTGGATTACTGGGTTGCATCTTTTCCCCCAAATGCTACATTATTGTGCTAAGGCCTGAGCTGAACAGCAGGGAACAAATGATAAGGAAGAAAAACTAAATTAAAATACAGATTAATCTCTTTATTTAACTCTTACACATATTTCATCAGATATGACCACAATAGAAATGTCATTGGAATTGCCATATGAGTGTTTGATGCATTCCCTCCCCAAATTCAGTTGACCCCATCTCATGTTGGCCTTGTACTCACATAAAGAATGAGAAATGACTTCGTTTTTGAGGATTTATTTCAACAAACCATTTTATTGTATAAAACTAAAGCATTCGTTATGTGAACTAATTCCCAACAGTGCCTGATCCTATTGGAGCATCATAGGTAAATGTAAAGGGACCCCTGACGATTAGGTCCAGTTGTGGACGACTTTGGGGTTGCAGAGCTCATCTCGCTTTACTGGCGTACAGCTTCTGGGTCATGTGGCCAGCATGACTAAGCCGCTCTTGGAAAACAAGAGCAGCGCACGGAAACGCTGTTTACCTTCCTGCCGGAGTGGTACCTTTTTGTCTACTTGCACTTTGATGTACTTTTGAACTGCTACGTTGGCAGGAGCTGGGACTGAACAATGGGAGCTCACCCCATCGCGGAAATTCGAACCACCGAGCTTCTGATCAGCAAGATGTAGGCTCTCTGGTTTGGACCACAGCTTCCCAGCTCAGAGGTTTTGAGACACTGAGTGGTTGAATGGGTCAGATTATGGGAAATATTCAAAGAGGTGCTGTCAGAGCTGCTTGAAGATCCTAGCTCACAGAGGATCACGCTAGCCAGCGGTCATTAAGTAAAAGTCTTTATTGAATTACAGTTTCCATTCTCACGCTGCTGCGCGCAACTCTACGCCTAGTAGCTAGGTCGGCGAAGCTCCGTCTGAATCTCCGCCCTGTGTGCACCAACTTAATATCCTAGCCTTGCTCCACCTTTTCCTCCTGACCGTCCTCCTCTGGGTCCCTCTACCCCCCGGGGCTTCTTCCTTCCGGGATTCTTCTGACGCTGACCCAGACCCTCCTGCCTCCTTGCGCCGGGCTTTAGGACCTGGCTCCCTTTCGGGGCTGCTTACTGCGCCGCCTTCCTCTGCATTTGAACTTGGCGCGCGCGCCCAACCTTCCACTTTCCTCTCAACCGTTTCTTCGCTCCCCGATGGAGGTGTGGCCACTCCTGACTCATGCCCTCCCTCCTGTGGTGAGCTGCCAGCGCTTCCCCCCTGGCTCCCTTCCTCTTCCCTGCTTCCTGGCGGTGACGCTGGTCCCGATTTCCAGCTGCTCCCCCCTGAGTCCTCTCTGGCTCTGTCTTCCTGGGGTGCCCCCCTAGACTCCCCCCTTGCCCTCGCCACTGGTGCTCCTTTCTGTGAATCCTCTGATTCACTGGAAAGACTAGGAGATCTCGGGTCGTCGTCATCACTCATCTTTTCTTCTGCCTCCTCCCCTTCGCTCTCTGTTTCCTCCCTTGCCCGTGCTTCTGCTCCTAAACCCCTGACATCCATCCCCCCCTCGAAGCCCCCCATTCCCCCCTCCCCTCCTTCCGGTGCTGGAGCTGGGGGCTGCTGTTGCAAAGGGACGAACGTCGGGTATCGGTCGCTTCCCGTGGCAGGCCTCCATCTGAAGTCTCCCGGGTCTTCCTCCCCGCTCTCGTCGACGACAGTCACCTCCGCTTCCATCTCTGTGCCGCCGTGCTCGAAACCAGGGTCGTCCCCGAAAACGTCCATGTCCGTCTCTCCCTCACTTCCTCCTGTCGGTGTTGCTCGTCCTGGGCCTTCCAGCCATCGTCTGCGCCACTGCTCCTCTGGTCTATCGTCCCACCAATACGAGGGTTCTGATGCAGATCCCGAGGGTGACCCCTCCGGGGAACGGACGTCTTGTGTCGGGTCCTCGTCCGAGTCGAACCCCCGGAAAGTGCTGGCCGAAAGTGTGGGCGTGAAAAGCCAGTCGTCAAAAAATTCTGCTGGCATAGGTCTATGGGGAAAGAGGGCATGAAACTCGTCTTTGAGGAGAGGTTCGTCCAAGGCGTAGCCCGGCACCCAGCTGTTCGCACTGGCCGGGGTGCCCTCCTTGGCGAGAAAGTATTCTACCCCCTCTTCCCCCCATCTGGAGTCCAAAATCTCAGTGACTTCGTTGATGCGCTCCTTCTGTGCCACTTCCGCGTGCCCTGTTCTGTCTCTGACCGGACTCGGCGCTGTTCCGGGTTCCTGGAACCTGTGCGGTGCCTTGTAGGGAGTGAGCACCGATCTGTGGAATACCGGATGCATTCTGGAACCCTCCGGAAGTGCCAGTCTGAAAGCTACCGGGTTGACCTGCTCTTCGACTTGGTAGGGCCCCAGTTGCTTATGCCCTAGTTTCTTCTTGGCCAACGACCTGGCCGGCACTGCGTGGGCTGCTAACCAAACCCAGTCTCCCACGTGGAGCTCTTCTCCAACCCTTCTGTGCTTGTCTGCTTGTACCTTGTATGCGTGCTTGGCCAGCTCCAGGTGGCGCCTCAGCTGATCGTGGACCTCCTGCAGCTCCGACGCGAACGCATCTGCTGTCTGCGGCTCCCCCTCCCCCATCCTTTCCAGTCCCGGGAAGGTTCTGGGGTGCCTCCCGTTGTTGGCGAAGAACGGCGTGACCCCCGTGGACACGTGCTTCGTGTTGTTGTAGGCGAACTCGGCAAGCGGTAGGTAATCCACCCACGTCGCAGGCTGTTGATTTGCATAACATCTCAGGTACTGCTGCATGATGGCATTGACCCGCTCCGCTTGCCCGTTGGTCTGCGGGTGTCTCGCCGACGCCAGGTTGATCTTGACGTTCAGGAAGCCCATCAGCTTCTGCCAGAAATTCGAGATGAACTGCCGCCCCCGGTCGGACAGAATAGACCGTGGCAGACCGTGAACCTTGAACACGTGGTCTATGAACAGTTTGGCGGTTTGTTCCGCCGTGGCCACCTTCGCACACGGAATGAAATGCGCCATCTTGGAAAACAGGTCCACCACCACCAGCACTGCCGTCTTGCCCCTTGAGCTGGGCAGATCCGTGACAAAGTCCAGAGCCACCCTTTCCCAAGGTTCGACCGGAGTTTGCAGCGGTTCCAACAGTCCGGCCGGCGGTTTGTGCACTGGTTTGGCCCTCTGGCAGGTGTCGCACCTCGCCACATAGTCTGCGACCTCCCCTCTCATTCCAGGCCACCAGAAATCCCTGGCTACTAATTCCACCGTCTTCTCCTTGCCAAAGTGCCCGGCCGTGGGCGCGTCGTGCAGCTGCTGCAGCACCTTGGCTCGAAGTTCGTCTCCCGGCACGTAGATGGCCCCTTTTCGGATGAGCAATCCATCTCTTAGCCGGAAACCGTCGGCCGCTGCCTTGCCCCTTTGCACCTCTGCCATCTTTGCTTGTGCGAAGGAGTCCTCCTGCAACGCACGTCGCACCGCCTCTAGGTCCACGGTCGCCGCGGCGCACGCCCACACTGCTGGTGCGAAGATGTGCATGGCGGCCGCTGGTGTTGCGTCCTCCAGATACTGTGGCTTACGGGAGAGAGCGTCTGCCATGATGTTGGTGTCCCCCGGGACATACTCTATTCGGAAGTCGAAGTTTGCAAAGAACTCAGCCCAACGTATCTGCCTCTGGTTCAGGAACTGTGCCGTGCGCCAGTGCTCTAGATTCTTGTGGTCCGTGCAAACCTGCACCGTGTGCTTGGCGCCGATCAGAAAGTGCCTCCACGCCTTGAACGCTGCGTGAATGGCCAGCAACTCCCTGTCCCAGATGGTGTAGTTCTGTTCGGACTTGCTGAGCTTCCTGGAGTAAAACGCTCCCGGTCGCCACACCCCCTGCGGGTCTTTCTGCAGCAGGACCGCCCCCACGGCTCTGTCCGAGGCGTCTGTCTCGACCCTCATCGGCTTGCTGGGGTTGACATGAAGCAGCTGCTCTTCCGACGCGAAGAGACGCTTGAGTGCCTGAAAGGACTGCTCCGCCTGCGCTGTCCAAACGAACTTCTTCTTCTTGGAGCTAAGCGTGTCAGTGATGGCCGCTGTCTGCATCGCGAAGCCCTTGATAAACTTGCGATAGAAGTTCGCAAAGCCGACAAACCGTTGGACCTCCTTCCGGTTGCGCGGACTCTTCCAATCCAACACCGCTCGAACCTTGGCGCTGTCCATGGCGAGCCCCTTGTCAGACAGCTTGTAGCCCAGAAAATCCACCTCCGGCACGTCAAATTGGCACTTCTCCAGCTTGGCGTAGAGCCTATGTTGCTTCAGCCTGCTCAGCACTTCCTTGACGTGTCCGTCATGCTCCTGCTGCGACTCCGAAAAGATCAGGATGTCATCTAAGAAACAGACGCACGTCTTGTAGAGAAGTCCCGCCAACACGTGATGCATAAACGCTTGAAAAACGTGGGAGCCATTTTGCAATCCAAAAGGCATAACTCTATATTCGTAGGTCCCCAGTGGCGTGAACATGGCTGTCTTCCACTCATCTCCTTCCCGCATGCGAATGAGGTTGTACGCCCCCCGCAGGTCCAACTTGGTGAACACTCTGCCCTTCCGTACCTTTGCGAGGAGGTCGTCAATACGGGGCATGGGGAAGTCCGATGGCCTAGTCAGACTGTTCAAAATCCTGTAATCCACTACCAGTCTTTTTTGGGGCGTGTCCCGCTTCTTAACAAAGAATACGGGACTGCCCCCCACTGCCCTGGACTCCCGGATGAAGCCGCGTTGCAAATTATGATCAATGAACTCTTTGAGTTCCTGCAGTTCGTCCTCTGACATGGAATACAGTTTCCCTTTAGGCAGCGCCGCCCCCGGCAGCAGGTCAATTTTGCAGTCATATGGTCTGTGAGGGGGTAGTCTGTCTGCCTCCTTCTCGCAGAAAACTTCCAAAAATTCAGCGTACTTGTGTGGAATCGCTTGCAGCGTGCCTAGCAGCAGCTGTGACTCCTCTTCCTCTCCTTCCTGCCTGGGCACGATGCAGTGTTCAGCACAAAAGGAAGAGCCGAAGGTCAGCTGCCTCTGGTACCAAGCCATCGCTGGGCTGTGCTTGTCCAGCCAACTCATGCCCAATACAATGGGCGTGTCAGATAGTCGAGTGACGTTGAAGCTGATGATTTCTCTGTGATTCCCAAGTCGCATCACCATTGGTGGCGTCTGCTTCACCACTTGCCCCCCGAGCAGCTCCCTGCCATCCACCGTGACAACCTGCAGGGGCAGTGTGGCCGGCAGCAACTGCACAGCGTGCCTGTCGACAAAGTCCTGCCCTATAAAGTCCGCATTGCTGCCTGAGTCAATGGTGATTGGCACGTCCATGGTGATTCCATTGGGCAGCTGGAGAGACGCTGTGAGCCTCACTACTGGTTTGGGCGGGAGGGGGTTCACGGGCTGTAAAATCGCTGGGGACTGCGTCACTAACACGTCTGGCTGGGCCCCAGTGCCTCTTCCTCCAGCCAGACAGCCTCGTTTCCCTGCTGTGGTCCTCCTTGCTGTGTTGCTGCAGTCACCATTGCTGAGGCTGCAGTGAGCTTGTGGGGCCTCTGGGGACACTCTTTCGCCATATGCCCTGGCTCCTCACAGACGTAACACTTCCTGTTCCCTCTAGGAGGCTTCGCTTTCACTGCTGCTGGTGCTAGGGCTCTGGTTGCTGACTGAGCCCTTGCACCTCCCACCTCCATAGGTTCGGCTCCTCCTCCTGGCGGAGGCGTGGATTGCGCCCGCGCTGCTTCCCTGGGAAAGAAGGAGGGGCCCCCGGCTGGTTCGCGCCCTCCACGCCCTTCGTCCCTGTTCCACGGACGTCCTTCCAGCCTCACCCCCACTGCCAGTGCCCTCTGAACGACCTCCTGGGTGGTTCGGGGTCTCTCCCCCCTGGCGATCTCATCTTTAATCGAGTTGTGCAGCCCCTCCCAAAAGAGGTCTCTTACAGGAGCCGAATCTCTGTCCCATTCCAGGGCACTGACCAAGGCGAAAAAGCGGGCATGGTACTGCCTGACGCTGGCCCTCCCTTGTCTCAGCCCATGCACCTCCTTCCGTGCAAGATCCACGTCAATACTTGATAAAAAACACCCATCCATTGCTTTAATAAAGGCATCTGCATTCTGTAGCGCCGGATCCTTATCTCTCCATAAATTGCGTAGCCATGCTCTCGCATCCCCATGCAGATGGGACATGATGAACCCCACTCTCTCTTGTTCATCTCTAAAGTCTTTATGCAGCAGTTGCAGTGCGCACAGTACGTCGGCTCTAAAGTTGGGATACTGTTGCAGGTTCCCATCGAAGTGAGAGACCAGCCCGCCTGTCCGTCTCGCCAACCCAATTCCCTCCTGCCGGGGTGTCTGCTTTGTCAGCACGTCTAACCTGACCTGGAGATCCCTGCAGGCTGCGGCTGCCTCCTCCTCTCTCTTCCTGGATGCGAGAGCCTCGGCGTTCAGTTGTGCCACCGCGTTTCTGAGTTCCTCTATCTGCTGCTCAGCCGTCATGTCGTCTGCCGTTCGTGAGCTTGCTAGTAGGCACCTGTGTCTCTCCCCTCCTCGAGGCTGTAGATGCCCACAAGTGGAGACGGAGCTTACTGTCAGAGCTGCTTGAAGATCCTAGCTCACAGAGGATCACGCTAGCCAGCGGTCATTAAGTAAAAGTCTTTATTGAATTACAGTTTCCATTCTCACGCTGCTGCGCGCAACTCTACGCCTAGTAGCTAGGTCGGCGAAGCTCCGTCTGAATCTCCGCCCTGTGTGCACCAACTTAATATCCTAGCCTTGCTCCACCTTTTCCTCCTGACCGTCCTCCTCTGGGTCCCTCTACCCCCCGGGGCTTCTTCCTTCCGGGATTCTTCTGACGCTGACCCAGACCCTCCTGCCTCCTTGCGCCGGGCTTTAGGACCTGGCTCCCTTTCGGGGCTGCTTACTGCGCCGCCTTCCTCTGCATTTGAACTTGGCGCGCGCGCCCAACCTTCCACTTTCCTCTCAACCGTTTCTTCGCTCCCCGATGGAGGTGTGGCCACTCCTGACTCATGCCCTCCCTCCTGTGGTGAGCTGCCAGCGCTTCCCCCCTGGCTCCCTTCCTCTTCCCTGCTTCCTGGCGGTGACGCTGGTCCCGATTTCCAGCTGCTCCCCCCTGAGTCCTCTCTGGCTCTGTCTTCCTGGGGTGCCCCCCTAGACTCCCCCCTTGCCCTCGCCACTGGTGCTCCTTTCTGTGAATCCTCTGATTCACTGGAAAGACTAGGAGATCTCGGGTCGTCGTCATCACTCATCTTTTCTTCTGCCTCCTCCCCTTCGCTCTCTGTTTCCTCCCTTGCCCGTGCTTCTGCTCCTAAACCCCTGACAGGTGCTTTTGCTTTTTAAAAAATGAGGGTATGGATTCTCTCCTTCTTAAACGCCTTTCTCCCATCTTGAGTTTCTGTAGGTAAATGTATTTATGTCCTCATACTTGAAAATTAGGTCCTCTTCTTTTTCACTAAGCTGAATGCAAGTTGACGGAGATGTAAGATGATCCACATTATCACAAGGTTTCATCTGAATAAACTACCATAATCTCTTTCTAGGGATTTGTTTTTGACTGACAAAGCTGAGCAGACATGTCTGCCCACTAAAATGAAATATCACTCAGCTCCAGAGCTGGATCACACTTAGAGGCTCATTTTGTCTCTCCAGCTCTTACATCATAGAATGCATGCAAAATTTCTGCCTTCAGTAAACAAATGTTAAACAAAATAAAGACATGTAATGATGGTGCCAGAAGAGCCTCTCTGGGAAGAGTATTTCACAGAAGAGGAGCCACCACAGCAAAGACCCATCCTTGTCTTTTTATCCTCTGAACCTCTTAGGGACAGGAGATGTAGAGAAGGGCCTCAGATCACAACCACCACCTTGAGATATTGGGCTCCTAATGCATTTAAGGCTCTGTAGGTAAAATCCTGCACGTTGAATTGGGCCTGGAAACTAATTGGCAGCCAGCGCAGTCAGGCCACGATTGGTGTAATATGCTCAAACCGTCTTGTTCTGGTGAGCAACCTGGTCACTGAATTTTGTATCAGCTGAAGTTTCTGAACTGCTTTTAGAGGCAACCCCACATATAGCTGAGCTACCAGCACATGATGACAGAGTGCATTCTGCACTATCAAGGACACCTGGGCCTCAGGTAATGGACAGTAATGGATCTGGGAGTACCCCTAAGTTACGTACCTGTTCCTTAACCCTGCTTTGGCAGTATCTCCCCCCCACAATCATGGACCAGCTGTGATATATGTGGGCTAAATATTTTTTTTTAATTATTGAATGATTTTATGTTACAAAAGAAAACACATTAAAACCATACTACCACAAAATATAATTGAGAAATAAAAATGACATACATCAATATTTAGTTTGTTATTTGTTATACCGTCTTATTTCCTCCCAAACATTCCATACAAAAGACACATATGTACACCCACAGGAAAAATAAATGATAATAATGATAATATTAAAGTAAATATTTTCCCCCTTTTATCTTACAAAATCTTTTCTTCAATTATGACTTCCTGTCAAGTCTCTTCACATATATTTTGAAATATGGCACCCTTAATATCAATTTGTTGTTGGTAGCAATATGGGGGAAAATAATACTGGGAAGTCAAGTGATGAAGGAGATGAACCCATCTTCAAGGTGGGGGACAGGATGGGACGGGACTGAATCTCACGGACTCTCGGAATTGACTCTACGTTTAAACCCAGGCCTTCATTTTCTGCCAACTAAGAATGATCTCTGGGAAAACCTAACTCTTGCTCAGGACTAAGCAGTGCTGCCTACTTATTATCTCTCAAGGAAGACAATAATAGTCGTACAATTCAGGGGGGAGAGGCTTTAGCAATTTGGTCAGGCATAATGCAACTGCAAATACGAAGAACACACTGAGGAATCATCTCCATCATTGTCAAAATTGCTGGCTTCCATCCTCTTACATAGTAGATATACACATTCTGTTTGGATTAAACAACAACAGCATCTTTAAAAAGGCATAACAGCTTCCTATTGTTCAGAGCTATATCTAGGCATAGCCAGGGTTCTGCCGGTCTTTTGTGTCATCATTCTTCTTTTACATGTTTGGATATGATTCCATCCACTCATCAATTTCAAGGAACATTCTTTTTGTGAAATGTGAACTTCCTTGACTAGGCATGGTTTAGCACATGGTTTAGCACATAGTTTAGCATATTGTTTAACTGAAACACTGCCTCACCACAATGTGCCTTATGTTCTCTTGGGTAATAGTCATGGGTATAATTATTTTCTTTGCAAACCAAGGAACGGTGAAATTCTATAACTAAACTGCTACAGATGGTGATTTTTAAAAAGAAGTAATAATAACGTTATTATTTGTATCCCAGCAACCTCCAGTCATCCCTGGGAATAATGTGTGAAGAAAAATAATATATGCTGGCTAACTGAAAGACGAAATCGCTAGTGCATAGACTACCTAACAGCCTCCTATTCAAAGGATACTTTAGCCAAACTGATAACATCTGCATATAAGGCTGTAGTGGAAACATGGGAATCTACATTGGGAGGGGAAGATTTCTCAGCAGGATCCTGCTGGTGCTGTTTCTGCTGTTACTTCTGCTTCACACTATATGTAAGGCACATTCTATTAACTGCAGCATTTATGATGACCCTCTTCCTATTGCTCATGAATTTTACCAGCCAGGAGACCTTGTAATTGGAGAGATGGTTTCCCAAGTCATATACATGTCTAATATCCAGTCCTTCAGGGAACAGCCTTCACAGATACTGATTGATGAACCTGTGTAAGGCATTGTTTATTCCCCTTACTGAGTCTAAAATAGTCAGACCGCAATGATTGAAAATGCATTATTAAGCAGGACTGTGATTTATATCTTGATGTAATTCTTTATGGAAACCCAGTAACATTGTAATGGTGGGGTGAAGCATTCTTTAGTATCATGGAGGAGGTATGAGGTACTTAAGCTCAGCATGGCAAGATGAGGGGCAAGGGTGGATATGGGTGGACAGAGACGCAGAGACAGTAAACCCCCAATTTACACGAGGTTCACGTTCCGGGAATCACGCTGAAAGCCAACGTTGTGTATGGCCAAAATAAATTGGGTTCAATGGCAGATGGGATTCCCAAAGACTTTTCCCCCAGACACCCAACCCCTTTGGATTCAATTCTTTTTCTTTTGTCAGGCATGTAAAGCTGAATACAGATTGTGTGCTTACTGTATCTGTTTGTCTTATTACTGTAACTGTTTGTACCGCTACTAAGTTTTCCTTTGCAAGGCCCACTGAAATAAATAGTTCTGTGCTTCTTTTTGTTGTTTAGTAAGCCTTCTACATAATTTCACATGGTGGATCAGGCCTTGTCACTGCCCCGCTATTTCTGTTCTGTCCACACTTCATTCCTTCTCAACCTTGAGGGATGTGAATGCATTTAGATGTGGACCTTCCAACTCTTTCTCTGTGGAACACAATTCCTGCTCATTTCTCTCTCTCCTCACTCTTGCAGCGCATCACTTTCTCCCCTTGCTTTTCCCTCAGATTGCTCCACTTCTGCCCTCTGAGTTCTCCATTTTCTGTTCAATTGCTAGGTTGAAGATAAGAGGCTGGAAAAGTATCCAGAGCAAAGAGCTTTGCTCTTCCCATTCCATTATTCAGTTATATGTACTTCTGGGAGGCATAACCACTTACAACATCTCATGGTGAAGTAAGCAGCCAGCAAGGGAAGGGATCAGAGGCTCTGTGGCCTCAGGTGATGGTCTCTATGGCTTTCTTGCACCTATGGGCACTGTGTTGGCAAGGCCACACCTATTGACTTTCAACTACTTGTTTTTATTGGTACAAAGAGTAACTCTGTGAATTGCAGGGAACATTTCTTCTTCCACTTCTTCCACTTCTTCCACTTCTTCTTCTTCTTCTTCCTCCTCCTCTTCTTCCTCTTCTTCTTTTTCCTCATTTCAGTCCATTGTGTTGTAATTGTATTACAGCTCCGTGCCAAAGAACTACCAGCACATCCTGGCCTTAGCATTTGCCATCAAAGAAATCAATGAGAATCCCAAAGTCTTGTCCAACATCTCTCTAGGGTTCCGCGTCCTCAACAGCTACTACACTGCAAGGATGACCTACAAGGCCACGCTCAACCTGCTTTCCACACAGCATAGATTTGTCCCCAACTTCAAGTGTCACAAGTGGAACAATCTGATAGCTCTCATTGGAGGATGCATCTCTGAAATCTCTGCCAATATGGCCACCATTTCAGCAACCCACAAGATTCCACAGGTAAATCGGGAGCATGGGTGTATGGGAAATAATATATTGATTTTGATAACATTGTGACAAGGTTCCTGCAAAGTTTTATTCAGGAGGACAGTTTGGATAGGAATTAACCAAGCAGTGCTGAGAACCAATTGTCCAGAAAACTCAAGTATCTGTAAATTGAAGTGGAATGGAATGATTGTGTCAAGGACGTAAAGGATTTGAGTTTCTATGGTTTCCTTTCCCCCATTTTTTACTAGACCTAATAGACAACTGAAAACACATAATGTAAGCAATGGCTGACAGAACTGTATAACTTTAGTCCAGAGAGGAAGAGACTAAGGAGTTTAATATAGTACTCTAAAATACCTTAATGGCTGTCATAGAAGAGAGGAAAAACTTGTTCTCTGCTGCTCCATAAGGCTGGACTACATATTCTTAAAACAATAGGAGAAACACTAAGAAATTATCAATAATGAAGCAGATTACTGGCTATTCTTCCACATTGTCTTCCCTTACTTGAAGTTTTTGTAAAAAAGAACCATTTATTGCCTAAGGTACACCTCTGAAGTACCTGTTAAACCTGTAGTTTTACATTCTCTCATAATCCATCAGAAACAAAAGAAAACACCTCATGCATTCCTTGTTCTCTGCTGCTCCATAGGACTGGACTAGATATTTTTAAAACATTAGGAGAAACATTAAGAAATTATCAATAATGAAGCAGATTACTGGCTATTCTTCCACATTGTCTTCCCTTACTTGAAGTTTTCTTCTTTAAAACCTAAGCAGACATTTATTGGGAAAGCTATGCCTCTGAAGTACCTGTGAAATCTATAGTTTTGCATTCTCTCATAATCCATCAGAAACAAAACAAAACATCTCGTACACTCTATTTTAGCTGACATATGGATCCTTTTTGGCGATACAGGATGCAAACAAGCTATTCCCATTTTTATACCAGATGGTCCCAAATGAAGCCAAACAGCACATAGGAATTGTGCGATTACTTCAACATTTCAAATGGACATGGATTGTACTTTGTGCTGTGGATAATGACAAAGGGGACCAGTTTCTACAGACAATTTTACCACTACTCTTTGATCATGGCATCTGCTATGATTTCATAGTAAGATTAGAAAAATGGAACTATCTGGATGAGATGGTACGCTTGGCTTACCAGCGCTGGGAAAGTTATGCAATTGCATTTGAGACAAAAGCTAATGTATTTGTGGTTTATGGGGAACCTCCATCCTTCCAGGTTTTGAGAGTATTGTCATTTGTAGGACCAATAATGGGATGGCCACCTCTGGGTAAAGTGTGGGTTGCTACATCTCACTGGGATTTTGATTCACTGTCTATTCAGAAAGACTGGGAAATACAGATGTTCCACGGTACTCTATCCTTCACAGTCCACGCAAGTCAGCCATTAGGGTTCCAGAAGTTCATTCAGACGATAAGACCATTCTGGAACAAAGAGGATGTTTTCATCCAGGATGTCTGGGAACAAACTTTCACCTGCTCCCTGAAAGCAACTAATGGACAGGAGGTGGAGGCTGAGGAGAAAGAACCCTGCACTTTGGAGGAGAAACTGGAGAACCTTCCTGGGATTTTGTATGAAAAACACATGACTGGCCACAGCTACAATGTCTACAAAGCTGTCTATGCTGTGGCACATGCTTTGAACTCCATATACAAATCCAGCTCCAAACATAGAAGATTGGCAAGAGGAGAGAGATTTGCCTTTCTGAATGTGCAACCATGGCAGGTAAAGACAACTCAGAATTTCTCTGCTTTGCCTCCATCTACCAATGATCTCCTGGCTTTTCACCTCACTAGTCCCACTGAGGTCCAGCCATGTCTGGTGGCAAGAGCCACAGAAATTAACCTGCCTGACCTCGTGCACATTTACTCAAAATCACTGTCATGCTAGCTTGCCAAATACCCACCATAGAAATCCAACTACCAATCTGGTTTGCAAGACATATTCAAGCAATATATCCCTTCCAAGAGCTGTTTTTTATGTAACCCATTTCATGTTAATAATAATAATAGACAAGTGGAAATATTGCATAACCATATGTACTGCTTTAAGCCCAGTTATTCATGTCCTTAATTCCATGTAAATATTTCAATATTCCAGGCCCATCCCTTTCTGAAGAGCCTTGTATTCAACAGCAGCACTGGAGATATGGTGCACTTTGATGAACATGGAGAACTGGTTGAAGGTTTTGATGTTACCAACTGGATCACTTTCCCCAATGGCTCACTGACTAGACTGAAAGTTGGAAGACTGGAGCCTCAGGCTCCTCCAGGCAAAGAGTTAAGCATCAATGATGAACAAATTGTGTGGCATCCAAGTTTTAATCACGTAAAGTATAACTTCAAACTCTTGACTTTATAAAAGGGGAATGTTTCCTTCTGGGCAGCTCACCGTTCCGTTAGTTCCTGAGGTGCCTTATTGTAGATCTTATGCTTTATGATCCTTGACCTCATATATTGATCTCAAACCTTAAATTAACGCAAGGAGTCCTTTTGGCCATCTGTGCCATTTAATCTCTTTGTGAAAATTAGTTGTCATGTAAGCCAGTTACAAAGCATTGGAAAGTAACATATTTGATTTTGTCACAGAATATCATCACTTCATGTAGTGATTTATGAAGTCAAAAAGATGGTCCTTGCTTTTATCTTCAAGATAGCTTTATCTTATTTCTAGCACTTCATATTTTGGGAGCTCTGGAGATCGCATTGTCTTTCATATGATCCGATTTCAGGCTGAGTCTTAGACTGATCAAACCAAGAGATGAAGTTGGGAATCACTAACAAATGGGTGACATAGGAGCTGAGCCAACTGGTTCATCCTCAGTCTCTCTGTCCCTCGCATGAGTCTAATCACATGGAGGTGAAGGACTGAAAAGGGCTAATCTGTTGTTCCTCATCTATATGATTTTGCACAGGCGCTGCCCCTCTCTGTGTGCAATGACAACTGCAACCCTGGCTTCAGTAGGAAAAAGAAGGAAGGAGAGAAGTTTTGCTGCTATGATTGTGCTCCGTGTCCCGAAGGAATGATCTCTAGTCAGAAAGGTGGGAGGCAGGAATGCCCATGACCTAATTTATGGGAGATATATATATATGTGCTATTTATTACCTTTGTTTTGAGAATGCTGGTGAATGCAGAGCAGTCTAATACTAAAGGAATTTTCAGAAACAATTTTCTTGTTGTTGAGTTCTCATTATTTAAAAAAGTTATTGGGCTTTTATAGGATTTTTAAAACAACAACTACAACTCCCCTACATGCCATACGTTCAGGTTTTCCCAGACATTTTGTTGATTCAGCAACAATCTGCCTGGACGCCATTTGGCAGCCCGATTCGCAGATGTGTTAGGGAAAACCCGGACGTAAGGCAGTCTTACATTTGACTGATCACAATTTTGCAGCCTACACAACTCATGAGACATTATGAGGATAAAGTGGAGGGAACGAAGTATGCCACTTGTAGTTCCTTGGATAGAAATGTAGTAAATGTAAAGCTAGATGTAGATGGATGAAGGAATGAATGAAAGATTAGATGCCTATCTGAGATGGGAAAATGAGCAAAGTGCCCCTCGGTTGCCAACAATTTCCCAAGCAATGAGGAGGTCCTCTCCTGGTTCCAGCCAACTCTAAAGCCAGGGTGAGAATCCTTTTGCATTCTCAGGGCCTCATCCTGTTCTGTGCAACCTTCTAGGAGTAGTTGGTGGGTCCTGAGGCAAAAGTGGAGGGAGCAACTAAGGTGAGTTTGAACTTGTACTGTGGGCTACGTTCTATACAATCTTTCTATGAGATTCACTTCTCCTGGATTTTGTCAAAGAACTGCAAGAACAAAAAAATAGAAACCTCAAACCTTCTTGTGGCTAAAATAAAAAAATTCCTTCCAGTAGCACCTTAAAGACCAACTAAGTTAGTTCTTGGTATGAGGTTTCATGTGCATGCACACTTCTTCAGATACTTCAGATACTTCAGATACTTCTTCAGATACTTCTTGTGGCTGATTGCTTTTGATTGGTTCTACCTAGTGTAAAGGAATGCTTAAATAGCTGTTTGTGTTTAGATAGATGCTGGTCAACATTCTAAATTCTTAAGCACCTCGTCCTTTTTTCAGATATAGACGCCTGCGTCAATTGTCCAGAGGACCAATATCCCAACAAGGACCAAACTCAATGTGTTCCCAGGATTGTGAGCTTCCTCTCTTACAAAGAAAATCTGGGGATCATCTTAGTGGTGTTGGCTATTTCTCTCTCCGTCATCACCACTTTAGTACTTGGCATTTTCCTGAAGCACAAGGATACTCCCATAGTCAAAGCCAACAACCGGACCCTCACCTACATCCTTCTCATCTCCCTCCTCTTTTGCTTCCTGTGCTCCTTGCTTTTCATTGGACGGCCTGGAAGGGTGATCTGTCTTCTCCGACAAATGGCTTTTGGCCTGGTCTTCTCTTTGGCCATTTCCACTGTATTGGCAAAGACGGTCACTGTGGTTGTGGCATTTATGGCCACCAAACCAGGATCCAGCATAAGGAAATGGGTGGGGAAAGGCCTGACCAATTCGATTGTCTTCTTCTGCTGCTTCATCCAAGCTGCCATTTGTGCTCTTTGGTTAAGTACTTCTCCACCATTTCCAGATAAGGACACGCATTCAGTGATTGGGGAAATCATACTTGAATGTAACGAGGGTTCAGCTTCCATGTTTTACTCTGTCTTGGGCTACATGGGCTCCCTGGCCACCGCCAGCTTCATAGTAGCTTTCTTTTCCAGGAAACTCCCTGACAGTTTCAATGAAGCCAAATTTATCACTTTCAGCATGTTGGTGTTTTGCAGTGTTTGGTTGTCCTTTGTGCCAACCTACCTGAGCACCAAAGGGAAATACATGGTGGCTGTGGAGATCTTCTCCATCTTGGCCTCCAGTGCTGGATTACTGGGTTGCATCTTTTCCCCAAAATGCTACATCATTGTGCTAAGGCCTGAGCTGAACAGCAGGGAACAAATGATAAGGAAGAAAAACTAAATTAAAATACAGATTAATCTCTTTATTTAACTCTTACACATATTTCATCAGATATGACCACAATAGAAATGTCATTGGAATTGCCATATGAGTGTTTGATGCATTCCCTCCCCAAATTCAGTTGACCCCATCTCATGTTGGCCTTGTACTCACATAAAGAATGAGAAATGACTTCGTTTTTGAGGATTTATTTCAACAAACCATTTTATTGTATAAAACTAAAGCATTCGTTATGTGAACTAATTCCCAACAGTGCCTGATCCTATTGGAGCATCATAGGTAAATGTAAAGGGACCCCTGACGATTAGGTCCAGTTGTGGACGACTTTGGGGTTGCAGAGCTCATCTCGCTTTACTGGCGTACAGCTTCTGGGTCATGTGGCCAGCATGACTAAGCCGCTCTTGGAAAACAAGAGCAGCGCACGGAAACGCTGTTTACCTTCCTGCCGGAGTGGTACCTTTTTGTCTACTTGCACTTTGATGTACTTTTGAACTGCTACGTTGGCAGGAGCTGGGACTGAACAATGGGAGCTCACCCCATCGCGGAAATTCGAACCACCGAGCTTCTGATCAGCAAGATGTAGGCTCTCTGGTTTGGACCACAGCTTCCCAGCTCAGAGGTTTTGAGACACTGAGTGGTTGAATGGGTCAGATTATGGGAAATATTCAAAGAGGTGCTTTTGCTTTTTAAAAAATGAGGGTATGGATTCTCTCCTTCTTAAACGCCTTTCTCCCATCTTGAGTTTCTGTAGGTAAATGTATTTATGTCCTCATACTTGAAAATTAGGTCCTCTTCTTTTTCACTAAGCTGAATGCAAGTTGACGGAGATGTAAGATGATCCACATTATCACAAGGTTTCATCTGAATAAACTACCATAATCTCTTTCTAGGGATTTGTTTTTGACTGACAAAGCTGAGCAGACATGTCTGCCCACTAAAATGAAATATCACTCAGCTCCAGAGCTGGATCACACTTAGAGGCTCATTTTGTCTCTCCAGCTCTTACATCATAGAATGCATGCAAAATTTCTGCCTTCAGTAAACAAATGTTAAACAAAATAAAGACATGTAATGATGGTGCCAGAAGAGCCTCTCTGGGAAGAGTATTTCACAGAAGAGGAGCCACCACAGCAAAGACCCATCCTTGTCTTTTTATCCTCTGAACCTCTTAGGGACAGGAGATGTAGAGAAGGGCCTCAGATCACAACCACCACCTTGAGATATTGGGCTCCTAATGCATTTAAGGCTCTGTAGGTAAAATCCTGCACGTTGAATTGGGCCTGGAAACTAATTGGCAGCCAGCGCAGTCAGGCCACGATTGGTGTAATATGCTCAAACCGTCTTGTTCTGGTGAGCGACCTGGTCACTGAATTTTGTATCAGCTGAAGTTTCTGAACTGCTTTTAGAGGCAACCCCACGTATAGCTGAGCTACCAGCACAAGATGAAAGAGTGCATTCTGCACTATCAAGGACACCTGGGCCTCAGGTAATGGACAGTAATGGATCTGGGAGTACCCCTAAGTTACGTACCTGTTCCTTAACCCTGCTTTGGCAGTATCTCCCCCCCCCCCAATCATGGACCAGCTGTGATATGTGGGCTAAATGTTTTTTTTTAAAAAAAAGATATTGAATGATTTTATGTTACAAAAGAAAACACATTAAAACCATACTACCACAAAATATAATTGAGAAATAAAAATGACATACATCAATATTTAGTTTGTTATTTGTTATTTTCCGTCTTATTTCCTCCCAAACATTCCATACAAAAGACACATATGTACACCCACAGGAAAAATAAATGATAATAATGATAATATTAAAGTAAATATTTTCCCCCTTTTATCTTACAAAATCTTTTCTTCAATTATGACTTCCTGTCAAGTCTCTTCACATATATTTTGAAATATGGCACCCTTAATATCAATTTGTTGTTGGTAGCAATATGGGGGAAAATAATACTGGGAAGTCAAGTGATGAAGGAGATGAACCCATCTTCAAGGTGGGGGACAGGATGGGACGGGACTGAATCTCACGGACTCTCGGAATTGACTCTACGTTTAAACCCAGGCCTTCATTTTCTGCCAACTAAGAATGGGAAAACTTAACTCTTGCTCAGGACTAAGCAGTGCTGCCTACTTATTATCTCTCAAGGAAGACAATCATAATTGTACAATTCGGGGGGGGGGGAGGCTTTAGCCATTTGGTCAGGCATGATGCAACTGCAAATACGAAGAACACACTGAGGAATCATCTCCATAATTGTCAAAATTGCTGGCTTCCATCCTCTTACATAGTAGATATACACATTCTGTTTGGATTAAAACAACAACAGCATCTTTAAAAAGGCATAACAGCTTCCTATTATTCAGAGCTATATCTAGGCATAGCCAGGGTTCTGCCGGTCTTTTGTGTCATCATTCTTCTTTTACATGTTTGGATATGATTCCATGCAGTCATCAAATTCAAGGAACATTCTTTTTGTGAAATGTGAACTTCCTTTACTAGGCATGGTTTAGCACATGGTTTAGCACATAGTTTAGCATATTGTTTAACTGAAACACTGCCTCACCACAATGTACCTTATGTTCTCTTGGGTAATAGTCATGGGTATAATTATTTTCTTTGCAAACCAAGGAACGGTGAAATTCTATAACTAAACTGCTACAGATGGTGATTTTTAAAAAGAAGTAATAATAACGTTATTATTTGTATCCCAGCAACCTCCAGTCATCCCTGGGAATAATGTGTGAAGAAAAATAATATATGCTGGCTAACTGAAAGACCAAATCGCTAGTGCATAGACTACCTAACAGCCTCCTATTCAAAGGATACTTTAGCCAAACTGATAACATCCGCATATAAGGCTGTAGTGGAAACATGGGAATCTACATTGGGAGGGGAAGATTTCTCAGCAGGATCCTGCTGGTGCTGTTTCTGCTGTTACTTCTGCTTCACACTATATGTAAGGCACATTCTATTAACTGCAGCATTTATGATGATCCTCTTCCTATTGCTCACGAATTTTACCAGCCAGGAGACCTTGTAATTGGAGAGATGGTTTCACAAGTCATATACATGTCTAATATCCAGTCTTTCAGGGAACAGCCTTCACAGATACTGATTGATGAACCTGTGTAAGGCATTGTTTATTCCCCTTACTGAGTCTAAAATAGTCAGACCGCAATGATTGAAAATGCATTATTAAGCAGTACCGTGATTTATATTTTGATGTAGTTCTTTATGGAAACCCAGTAACATTGTAATGGTGGGGTGAAGCATTCTTTAGTATCATGGAGGAGGTATGAGGTACTTAAGCTCAGCATTGCAAGATGAGGGACAAGGGTGGATATGGGTAGACAGAGATGCAGAGACAGTAAACCCCCAATTTACACGAGGGTCAAGTTCCGGGAATCACACTGAAAGCCAACATTGTGTATGGCCAAAACAAATTGGGTTCAATGGCAGATGGGATTCCCAAAGTCTTTTCCCCCAGACACCCAACCCCTTTGGTTTTTTGAATTCTTTTTCTTTTGTCAGGCATGTAAAGCTGAATAGAGATTGTGGGCTTACTGTATCTGTTTGTCTTATTACTGTAACTGTTTGTACTGCTACTAAGTTTTCCTTTGCAAGGCCCACTGAAATAAACAGTTCTGTGCTTCTTTTTATTATTTAGTAAGCCTGTTGCAGCATTTTCACATTGTGGATCATGCCTTGTCACTGCCATACTATTTCTGTTCTGTCCACACCTCATTTCTTCTCAACCTTGAGGAATGTGAATGCATTTACATGTGGACCTTCCAACTCTTTCTCTGTGGAACACAATTCCTTTTTTTTTTTTTATAATAATATTTTATTAGAATTTTTTCAAAAATTTAACATCAACAAAAATAAACAGAAATCCAAACAAAAAAGCAATAAGAACAACAACAACAACAAAAAAAAAAACAAAAAAGAAAAAAAGAAAAAAATACAAAGATAAAAGAGCATAAAAAGAACACTTTTTTATATTAATAACTTTCCAAACCTTATTCTCTTTACTTCCACCCGCCTTCCCTTCTTGTATTCTACCTTAAAAAGTTTGATCAGCAAGATCGTTCATTATTCGTTTTAAACCTTTATCCCTCCCTTTTCAATCTTATTTATCTTAGCCGCTAGAACCCCTTCATTTCATTTTCAGAGCCTTCAACATTCATAAATTTTACAATATTTTTGTAGATAAACTTTAAACTTCTTCCAGTCCTCTTCCATCTGCTCCTCTCCTTGATCTCGGATTCTGCCGGTCATCTCTGCCAGTTCCATATAGTCTATCACTTGTGTCTGCCACTCTTCCAAGGTGGGTAGATCTTGCGTCTTCCAATGCTTTGCAATAAGTATTCTTGCTGCTGCTGTAGCATACATGAAAAAAGTTCTATCCTTCTTTGGCACCAATTGGCCGACTATGCCCAGGAGAAAGGCCTCTGGTTTCTTCAAAAAAGTATACTTAAATACCTTTTTCAGTTCATTATAGATCATTTCCCAGAACGCCTTAATCCTTGGGCACGTCCACCAAAGGTGAAAGAATGTTCCTTCAGTTTCTTTACATTTCCAACATTTATTATCAGGCAAATGATAGATTTTTGCAAGCTTGACTGGTGTCATGTACCACCTGTAAACCATTTTCATGATATTTTCTCTTAAGGCATTACACGCCGTAAATTTCATACCAGTGGTCCACAACCGTTCCCAGTCAGCAGACATAATATTATGACCAATGTCTTGTGCCCATTTTATCATAGCGGATTTAACCGTTTCCTCCTCCGTATTCCATTTCAACAACAAATCGTACATTCTCGACAGTATCTTAGCATTGGGTTCTAACAGTTCTGTTTCTAACTTTGATTTTTCCACCTGGAAACCATTTTTTTTGTCCAAGTTATAGGCCTCTCTTATTTGAAAATAATGTAACCAATCCTGCACCTTATCTTTAAGTTTCTCATAACTCTGCAATTTCAACCTGTCACCTTCTTGTTCCAAGATCTCCGAGTATCTTGGCCATTTAGATTCCATATTTAACTTTTTCAAGGCTTTGGCCTCCATTGGCGACAGCCACCTGGGGGTCTTACTTTCCAGCAAGTCTTTGTATCTCATCCAGACATTAAATAATGCTTTTCTAACAATATGGTTTCTGAAACCTTTATGAACTTTAACCTTGTCATACCACAGATATGCATGCCGAACACAATTCCTGCTCATTTCTCTCTCTCCTCTCTTTTGCAGCACATCACTTTCTCCCCTTGCTTTTCCCTCAGATTGCTCCACTTCTGCCCTCTGAGTGCTCCATTTTCTGTTCAATTGCTAGGTTGAAGATAAGAGGCTGGAAAAGTATTCAGAGCAAAGAGCTTTGCTCTTCCCATTCCATTATTCAGTTATATGTACTTCTGGGAGGCATAACCACTTACAACATCTCATGGTGAAGTAAGCAGCCAGCAAGGGAAGGGATCAGAGGCTCTGTGGCCTCAGGTGATGTTCTCTATGGCTTTCTAGCACCTATGGGCACTGTGTTGGCAAGGCCACACCTATTGACTTTCAACTACTAGTTTTTATTGGTACAAAGAGTAACTCTGTGAATTGCAGGGAACATTTCTTCTTCCACTTCTTCCACTTCCTCCTCCTCCTCCTCCTCCTCCTCCTCCTCTTCTTCTTCTTCTTCTTCTTCCTCCTCCTCTTCTTCCTCTTCTTCTTTTTCCTCATTTCAGTCCATTGTGTTGTAATTGTATTACAGCTCCGTGCCAAAGAACTACCAGCACATCCTGGCCTTAGCATTTGCCGTCAAAGAAATCAATGAGAATCCCAAAGTCTTGTCCAACATCTCTCTAGGGTTCCGCGTCCTCAACAGCTACTACACTGCAAGGATGACCTACAAGGCCACGCTCAACCTGCTTTCCACACAGCATAGATTTGTCCCCAACTTCAAGTGTCACAAGTGGAACAATCTGATAGCTCTCATTGGAGGATGCATCTCTGAAATCTCTGCCAACATGGCCACCATTTCAGCAACCCACAAGATTCCACAGGTAAATCAGGAGCATGGGTGTATGGGAAATAATATATTGATTTTGATAACATTGTGACAAGGTTCCTGCAAAGTTTTATTCAGGAGGACAGTTTGGATAGGAATTAACCAAGCAGTGCTGAGAACCAATTGTCCAGAAAACTCAAGTATCTGTAAATTGAAGTGGAATGGAATGATTGTGTCAAGGACGTAAAGGATTTGAGTTTCTATGGTTTCTTTCTTTTTCTTTTGTACTAGACCTAATACGCAACTGAAAACACATAATGTAAGCAATGGCTGACAGAACTGTATAACTTTAGTCCAGAGAGGAAGAGACTAAGGAGTTTAATATAGTACTCTAAAATACCTTAATGGCTGTTACATAGAAGAAGGGAAATACTTGTTCTCTGCTACTCTATAGGACTGGACTAGATATTTTTAAAACATTAGGAGAAACATTAAGAAATTATCAATAATGAAGCAGATTACTGGCTATTCTTCCACATTGTCTTCCCTTACTTGAAGTGTTCTTCTTTAAAACCTAAGCAGACATTTATTGGGAAAGCTATGCCTCTGAAGTACCTGTGAAATCTATAGTTTTGCATTCTCTCATAATCCATCAGAAACAAAACAAAACATCTCGTACACTCTATTTTAGCTGACATATGGATCCTTTTTGGCGATACAGGATGCAAACCTGCTATTCCCATTTTTATACCAGATGGTCCCAAATGAAGCCAAACAGCACATAGGAATTGTGCGATTACTTCAACATTTCAAATGGACATGGATTGTACTTTGTGCTGTGGATAATGACAAAGGGGACCAGTTTCTACAGACAATTTTACCACTACTCTTTGATCATGGCATCTGCTATGATTTCATAGTAAGATTAGAAAAATGGAACTATCTGGATGAGATGGTATGCTTGGCTTACCAGCGCTGGGAAAGTTATGCAATTGCATTTGAGACAAAAGCTAATGTATTTGTGGTTTATGGGGAACCTCCATCCTTCCAGGTTTTGAGAGTATTGTCATTTGTAGGTCCAATAATGGGATGGCCACCTCTGGGTAAAGTGTGGGTTGCTACATCTCACTGGGATTTTGATTCACTGTCTATTCAGAAAGACTGGGAAATACAGATGTTCCACGGTACTCTATCCTTCACAGTCCACGCAAGTCAGCCATTAGGGTTCCAGAAGTTCATTCAGACAATAAGACCATTCTGGAACAAAGAGGATGTTTTCATCCAGGATGTCTGGGAACAAACTTTCACCTGCTCCCTGAAAGGATCTAATGGACAGGAGGTGGAGACTGATCAGAAAGAACCCTGCACTTTGGAGGAGAAACTGGAGAACCTTCCTGGGATTTTGTATGAAAAACACATGACTGGCCACAGCTACAATGTCTACAAAGCTGTCTATGCTGTGGCACATGCTTTGAACTCCATATACAAATCCAGCCCCAAACATAGAAGATTGTCAAGAGGAGAGAGATTTGCCTTTCTGAATGTGCAACCATGGCAGGTAATGACAACTCTGAACTTCTCTGCTTTGCCTCCATCTACCAATGATCTCCTGGCTTTTCACCTCACCAGTCCCACTGAGGTCCAGCCATGTCTGGTGGCAAGAGCCACAGAAATTAACCTGCCTGACCTCGTGCACATTTACTCAAAATCACTGTCATGCTAGCTTGCCAAATACCCACCATAGAAACCCAACTACCAATCTGGTTTGCAAGACATATTCAAGCAATATATCCCTTCCAACAGCTGTTTTTTATGTAACCCATTTCATGTTAATAATAATAATAGACAAGTGGAAATATTGCATAACCATATGTACTGCTTTAAGCCCAGTTATTCATGTCCTTAATTCCATGTAAATATTTCAATATTCCAGGTCCATCCCTTTCTGAAGAGCCTTGTGTTCAACAGCAGCACTGGAGATATGGTGCACTTTGATGAACATGGAGAACTGGTTGAAGGTTTTGATGTTACCAATTGGATCACTTTCCCCAATGGCTCACTGACTAGACTGAAAGTTGGAAGACTGGAGCCTCAGGCTCCTCCAGGCAAAGAGTTAAGCATCAATGATGAACAAATTGTGTGGCATCCAAGTTTTAATCACGTAAAGTATAACTTCAAACTCTTGACTTTATAAAAGGGGAATGTTTCCTTCTGGGCAGCTCACCGTTCCGTTAGTTCTTGAGGTGCCTTATTGTAAATTTAATGCTTTATGATCCTTGACCTCATAAATTGATCTCAAACCTTAAATTAACGCAAGGAGTCCTTTTGGCCATCTGTGCCATTTAATTGATTTGTGAAAATGTGTTGTCATGTAAGCCAGTTACAAAGCATTGGAAAGTAACATATTTGATTTTGTCACAGAATATCATCACTTCATGTAGTGATTTATGAAGTCAAAAAGATGGTCCTTGCTTTTATCTTCAAGATAGCTTTATCTTATTTCTAGCACTTCATATTTTGGGAGCTCTGGAGATCGCATTGTCTTTCATATGATCCGATTTCAGGCTGAGTCTTAGACTGATCAAACCAAGAGATGAAGTTGGGAATCACTAACAAATGGGTGACATAGGAGCTGAGCCAACTGGTTCATCCTCAGTCTCTCTGTCCCTCGCATGAGTCTAATCACATGGAGGTGAAGGACTGAAAAGGGCTAATCTGTTGTTCCTCATCTATATGATTTTGCACAGGCGCTGCCCCTCTCTGTGTGCAATGACAACTGCAACCCTGGCTTCAGTAGGAAAAAGAAGGAAGGAGAGAAGTTTTGCTGCTATGATTGTGCTCCGTGTCCTGAAGGAATGATCTCTAGTCAGAAAGGTGGGAGGCAGGAATTCCCATGACCTAATTTATGGGATATATATATGTGTGCGTGTGTGCGTGCGTGCTACTTATTACATTTGGAGAATGCTGGTGAATGCAGAGGAGTCTAATACTAAAGGAATTTTCAGAAACAATCATCTTGTGGTTGAGTTGTTTAAAATATTGGTCAAAGTTATTGGGGTTTTATAGGATTTTTAAAACAACAACAACAACCCCCCTACTTGCCATACGTTCAGGTTTTCCCAGACATTTTGTTGATTCAGCAACAATCTGCCTGGACGCCATTTGGCAGCCCGATTCCCAGATGTGTTAGGGAAAACCCGGACGTAAGGCAGTCTTACATTTGACTGATCACAATTTTGCAGCCTACACAACTCATGAGACATTATGAGAATAAAGTGGAGGGAACGAAGTATGCCACTTGTAGTTCCTTGGATAGAAATGTAGTAAATGTAAAGCTAGATGTAGATGGATGAAGGAATGAATGAAAGATTAGATGCCTATCTGAGTTGGGAAAATGAGCAAAGTGCCCCTCGGTTGCCAACAATTTCCCAAGCAATGAGGAGGTCCTCTCCTGGTTCCAGCCAACTCTAAAGCCAGGGTGAGAATCCTTTTGCATCCTCAGGGCCTCATCCTGTTCTGTGCAACCTTCTAGGAGTAGTTGGTGGGTCCTGAGGCAAAAGTGGAGGGAGCAACTAAGGTGAGTTTGAACTTGTACTGTGGGCTACTTTCTATACAATCTTTCTATGAGATTCACTTCTCCTGGATTTTGTCAAAGAACTGCAAGAACAAAAAAAGTAGAAACCTCAAACCTTCTTGTGGCTAAAATAAAACAATTCCTTCCAGTAGCACCTTAAAGACCAACTAAGTTAGTTCTTGGTATGAGCTTTCGTGTGCATGCACACTTCTTCAGATACTTCAGATACTTCAGATACTTCTTCAGATACTTCTTGTGGCTGATTGCTTTTGATTGGTTCTACCTAGTGTAAAGGAATGCTTAAATAGCTGTTTGTGTTTAGATAGATGCTGGTCAACATTCTGAAATACTTAAGCACCTCTTCCTTTTTTCAGATATAGACGCTTGCGTCAATTGTCCAGAGGACCAATATCCCAACAAGGACCAAACTCAATGTGTTCCCAGGATTGTGAGCTTCCTCTCTTACAAAGAAAATCTGGGGATCATCTTAGTGGTGTTGGCTATTTCTCTCTCTCTCATCACCACTTTAGTACTTGGCATTTTCCTGAAGCACAAGGATACTCCCATAGTCAAAGCCAACAACCGGACCCTCACCTACATCCTTCTCATCTCCCTCCTCTTTTGCTTCCTGTGCTCCTTGCTTTTCATTGGACGGCCTGGAAGGGTGATCTGTCTTCTCCGACAAATGGCTTTTGGCCTGGTCTTCTCTTTGGCCATTTCCACTGTATTGGCAAAGACGGTCACTGTGGTTGTGGCATTTATGGCCACCAAACCAGGATCCAGCATAAGGAAATGGGTGGGGAAAGGACTGACCAATTCGATTGTCTTCTTCTGCTGCTTCATCCAAGCTGCCATTTGTGCTCTTTGGTTAAGTACTTCTCCACCGTTTCCAGATAAGGACACGCATTCAGTGATTGGGGAAATCATACTTGAGTGTAACGAGGGTTCAGCTTCCATGTTCTACTCTGTCTTGGGCTACATGGGCTCCCTGGCCACCGCAAGCTTCATAGTAGCTTTCTTTTCCAGGAAACTCCCTGACAGTTTCAATGAGGCCAAATTTATCACTTTCAGCATGTTGGTGTTTTGCAGTGTTTGGTTGTCCTTTGTGCCAACCTACCTGAGCACCAAAGGGAAATACATGGTGGCTGTGGAGATCTTCTCCATCTTGGCCTCCAGTGCTGGATTACTGGGTTGCATCTTTACCCCCAAATGCTACATTATTGTGCTAAGGCCTGAGCTGAACAGCAGGGAACAAATGATAAGGAAGAAAAACTAAATTAAAATACAGATTAATCTCTTTATTTAACTCTTACACATATTTCATCAGATATGACGACAATAGAAATGTCATTGGAATTCCCATATGAGTGTTTGATGCATTCCCTCCCCAAATTCAGTTGACCCCATCTCATGTTGGCCTTGTACTCACATAAAGAATGAGGCATGACTTCGTTTTTGAGGATTTATTTCAACAGCCAATTTTATTGTATAAAACTAAAGCATTCGTTATGTGAACTAATTCCCAACAGTGCCTGATCCTATTGGAGCATCATAGGTAAATGTAAAGGGACCCCTGACCATTAGGTCCAGTTGTGGACGACTTTGGGGTTGCAGAGCTCATCTCGCTTTACTGGCGTACAGCTTCTGGGTCATGTGGCCAGCATGACTAAGCCGCTCTTGGAAAACAAGAGCAGCGCACGGAAACGCTGTTTACCTTCCTGCCGGAGTGGTACCTTTTTGTCTACTTGCACTTTGATGTACTTTTGAACTGCTACGTTGGCAGGAGCTGGGACTGAACAATGGGAGCTCACCCCATCGCGGGGATTCAAACCACCGAGCTTCTGATCAGCAAGATGTAGGCTCTCTGGTTTGGACCACAGCGCCACCCTATGCCTCAAATTTTGAGCAAGCTGAGGGGCAAAAACAACATTAACTAGATTGACTGTGCCACTCGAATTATGATCATCTCTTCCCAGCTCAGAGGTTTTGAGACACTGAGTGGTTGAATGGGTCAGATTATGGGAAATATTCAAAGAGGTGCTTTTGCTTTTTAAAAAATGAGGGTATGGATTCTCTCCTTCTTAAACGCCTTTCTCCCATCTTGAGTTTCTGTAGGTAAATGTATTTATGTCCTCATACTTGAAAATTAGGTCCTCTTCTTTTTCACTAAGCTGAATGCAAGTTGACGGAGATGTAAGATGATCCAGATTATCACAAGGTTTCATTTGAATAAACTACCGTAATCTCTTTCTAGGGATTTGTTTTTGACTGACAAAGCTGAGCAGACATGTCTGCCCACTAAAATGAAATATCACTCAACTCCAGGGCTGGATCACACTTAGAGGCTGAATTTGTCTCTCCAACTCTTACATTATAGAATGCATGCAAAATTTCTGCCTTCAGTAAACAGATGTTAAACAAAATAAAGACATGTAATGATGGTGCCAGAAGAGCCTCTCTGGGAAGAGTATTTCACAGAAGGGGAGCCACCACAGCAAAGACCCATCCTTGTCTTCTTATCCTCTGAACCTCTTGGGGACAGGAGATGTAGAGAAGGGCCTCAGATCACAAGTGCCACCTTGAGGTATTGGGGTCCTAATGCATTTAAGGCTCTGTAGGTAAAATCCTGCAAGTTGAATTGGGCCTGGAAACTAATTGGCAGCCAGCGCAGTCAGGCCACGATTGGTGTAATATGCTCAAACCGTCTTGTTCTGGTGAGCAACCTGGTCACTGAATTTTGTATCAGCTGAAGTTTCTGAACTGCTTTTAGAGGCAACCCCACATATAGCTGAGCTACCAGCACATGATGACAGAGTGCATTCTGCACTATCAAGGACACCTGGGCCTCAGGTAATGGACAGTAATGGATCTGGGAGTACCCCTAAGTTACGTACCTGTTCCTCAACCCTGCTTTGGCAGTATTTCCCCCCCACAATCATGGACCAGCTGTGATATGTGGGCTAAATATTTTTTTTTAATTATTGAATGATTTTATGTTACAAAAGAAAACACATTAAAACCATACTACCACAAAATATAATTGAGAAATAAAAATGACATACATCAATATTTAGTTTGTTATTTGTTATACCGTCTTATTTCCTCCCAAACATTCCATACAAAAGACACATATGTACACCCACAGGAAAAATAAATGATAATAATGATAATATTAAAGTAAATATTTCCCCCCTTTTATCTTACAAAATCTTTTCTTCAATTATGACTTCCTGTCAAGTCTCTTCACATATATTTTGAAATATGGCACCCTTAATATCAATTTGTTGTTGGTAGCAATATGGGGGAAAATAATACTGGGAAGTCAAGTGATGAAGGAGATGAACCCATCTTCAAGGTGGGGGACAGGATGGGACGGGACTGAATCTCACGGACTCTCGGAATTGACTCTACGTTTAAACCCAGGCCTTCATTTTCTGCCAACTAAGAATGATCTCTGGGAAAACTTAACTCTTGCTCAGGACTAAGCAGTGCTGCCTACTTATTATCTCTCAAGGAAGACAATAATAGTCATACAATTCAGGGGGGAGAGGCTTTAGCAATTTGGTCAGGCATGATGCAACTGCAAATACGAAGAACACACTGAGGAATCATCTCCATCATTGTCAAAATTGCTGGCTTCCATCCTCTTACATAGTAGATATACACATTCTGTTTGGATTAAAACAACAACAGCATCTTTAAAAAGGCATAACAGCTTCCTATTATTCAGAGCTATATCTAGGCACAGCCAGGGTTCTGCCGGTCTTTTGTGTCATCATTCTTCTTTTACATGTTTGGATATGATTCCATGCAGTCATCAATTTCAAGGAACATTCTTTTTGTGAAATGTGAACTTCCTTGACTAGGCATGGTTTAGCACATGGTTTAGCACATAGTTTAGCATATTGTTTAACTGAAACACTGCCTCACCACAATGTACCTTATGTTCTCTTGGGTAATAGTCATGGGTATAATTATTTTCTTTGCAAACCAAGGAACGGTGAAATTCTATAACTAAACTGCTGCAGTTGGTTGTTTTTAAAAAGAAGTAATAATAACGTTATTATTTGTATCCCAGCAACCTCCAGTCATCCCTGGGAATAATGTGTGAAGAAAAAGAATATATGCTGGCTAACTGAAAGACCAAATCGCTAGTGCATAGACTACCTAACAGCCTCCTATTCAAAGGATACTTTAGCCAAACTGATAACACCCGCCTATAAGGCTGTAGTGGAAACATGGGAATCTACACTGGGAGGGGAAGATTTCTCAGCAGGATCCTGCTGGTGCTGTTTCTGCTGTTGCTTCTGCTTCACACTATATGTAAGGCACATTCTATTAACTGCAGCATTTATGATGATCCTCTTCCTATTGCTCACGAATTTTACCAGCCAGGAGACCTTGTAATTGGTGAGATGGTTTCACAAGTCATATACATGTCTAATATCCAGTCTTTCAGGGAACAGCCTTCACAGATACTGATTGATGAACCTGTGTAAGGCATTGTTTATTCCCCTTCTTACTGAGTCTAAAATAGTCAGACCGCAATGATTGAAAATGCATTATTAAGCAGTACCGTGATTTATATTTTGATGTAGTTCTTTATGGAAACCCAGTAACATTGTAATGGTGGGGTGAAGCATTCTTTAGTTTCATGGAAGAGGTATGAGGTACTTAAGCTCAGCATTGCAAGATGAGGGACAAGGGTGGATATGGGTAGACAGAGATGCAGAGACAGTAAACCCCCAATTTACACGAGGTTCACGTTCCGGGAATCACACTGAAAGCCAACATTGTGTATGGCCAAAACAAATTGGGTTCAAGGCAGATGGGATTCCCAAAGTCTTTTCCCCCAGACACCGAACCCCTTTGGTTTTTTGAATTCTTTTTCTTTTGTCAGGCATGTAAAGCTGAATAGAGATTGTGGGCTTACTGTATCTGTTTGTCTTATTACTGTAACTGTTTGTACTGCTACTAAGTTTTCCTTTGCAAGGCCCACTGAAATAAATAGTTCTGTGCTTCTTTTTGTTATTTAGTAAGCCTTCTACATAATTTCACATGGTGGATCATGCATTGTCACTGCCCCGCTATTTCTGTTCTGTCCACACTTCATTCCTTCTCAACCTTGAGGGATGTGAATGCATTTAGATGTGGACCTTCCAACTCTTTCTCTGTGGAACACAATTCCTGCTCATTTCTCTCTCTCCTCTCTTTTGCAGCGCATGACTTTCTCCCCTTGCTTTTCCCTCAGATTGCTCCACTTCTGCCCTCTGAGTGCTCCATTTTCTGTTCAGTTGCTAGGTTGAAGATAAGAGGCTGGAAAAGTATCCAGAGCAAAGAGCTTTGCTCTTCCCATTCCATTATTCAGTTATATGTACTTCTGGGAGGCATAACCACTTACAACATCTCATGGTGAAGTAAGCAGCCAGCAAGGGAAGGGATCAGAGGCTCTGTGGCCTCAGGTGATGGTCTCTATGGCTTTCTTGCACCTATGGACACTGTGTTGGCAAGGCCACACCTATGGACTTTCAACTACTAGTTTTTATTGGTACAAAGAGTAACTCTGTGAATTGCAGGGAACATTTCTTCTTCCACTTCTTCTTCTTCTTCTTCTTCTTCTTCTTCCTCCTCCTCCTCCTCTTCTTCCTCTTCTTCTTTTTCCTCATTTCAGTCCATTGTGTTGTAATTGTATTACAGCTCCGTGCCAAAGAACTACCAGCACATCCTGGCCTTAGCATTTGCCGTCAAAGAAATCAATGAGAATCCCAAAGTCTTGTCCAACATCTCTCTAGGGTTCCGCGTCCTCAACAGCTACTACACTGCAAGGATGACCTACAAGGCCACGCTCAACCTGCTTTCCACACAGCATAGATTTGTCCCCAACTTCAAGTGTCACAAGTGGAACAATCTGATAGCTCTCATTGGGGGATGTATCTCTGAAATCTCTGCCAACATGGCCACCATTTCAGCAACCCACAAGATTCCACAGGTAAATCGGGAGCATGGGTGTATGGGAAATAATATATTGATTTTGATAACATTGTGACAAGGTTCCTGCAAAGTTTTATTCAGGAGGACAGTTTGGATAGGAATTAACCAAGCAGTGCTGAGAACCAATTGTCCAGAAAACTCAAGTATCTGTAAATTGAAGTGGAATGGAATGATTGCGTCTAGGACGTAAAGGATTTGAGTTTATATGGTTTCTTCTTTCCCATTTTTTACTAGACCTAATAGACAACTGAAAACACATAATGTAAGCAATGGCTGACATAACTGTATAACTTTAGTCCAGAGAGGAAGAGACTAAGGAGGTTAATATAGTTCTCTAAAATACCTTAATGGCTGTTATAGAAGATAGGAAATACTTGTTCTCTGCTGCTCCATAGGGCAGGACTAGATATTCTTAAAACAATAGGAGAAACACTAAGAAATTATCAATAATGAGGCAGATTACTGGGTATTCTTCCACACTGTTTTCCTTTACTTGAAGTTTTCTTCTTTAAAACCTAAGCAGACATTTATTGGGAAAGCTATGCCTCTGAAGTACCTGTGAAATCTATAGTTTTGCATTCTCTCATAATCCATCAGAAACAAAACAAAACATCTCGTACACTCTATTTTAGCTGACATATGGATCCTTTTTGGCGATACAGGATGCAAACCTGCTATTCCCATTTTTATACCAGATGGTCCCAAATGAAGCCAAACAGCACATAGGAATTGTGCGATTACTTCAACATTTCAAATGGACATGGATTGTACTTTGTGCTGTGGATAATGACAAAGGGGACCAGTTTCTACAGACAATTTTACCACTACTCTTTGATCATGGCATCTGCTATGATTTCATAGTAAGATTAGAAAAATGGAACTATCTGGATGAGATGGTACGCTTGGCTTACCAGCGCTGGGAAAGTTATGCAATTGCATTTGAGACAAAAGCTAATGTATTTGTAGTTTATGGGGAACCTCCATCCTTCCAGGTTTTGAGAGTATTGTCATTTGTAGGACCAATAATGGGATGGCCACCTCTGGGTAAAGTGTGGGTTGCTACATCTCACTGGGATTTTGATTCACTGTCTATTCAGAAAGACTGGGAAATACAGATGTTCCACGGTACTCTATCCTTCACAGTCCACGCAAGTCAGCCATTAGGGTTCCAGAAGTTCATTCAGACGATAAGACCATTCTGGAACAAAGAGGATGTTTTCATCCAGGATGTCTGGGAACAAACTTTCACCTGCTCCCTGAAAGCATCTAATGGACACGAGGTGGAGGCTGAGGAGAAAGAACCCTGCACTTTGGAGGAGAAACTGGAGAACCTTCCTGGGATTTTGTATGAAAAACACATGACTGGCCACAGCTACAATGTCTACAAAGCTGTCTATGCTGTGGCACATGCTTTGAACTCCATATACAAATCCAACCCCAAACTTAGAAGATTGTCAAGAGGAGAGAGATTTGCCTTTCTGAATGTGCAACCATGGCAGGTAATGACAACTCTGAACTTCTCTGCTTTGCCTCCATCTACCACTGATCTCCTGGCTTTTCACCTCACCAGTCCCACTGAGGTCCAGCCATGTCTGGTGGCAAGAGCCACAGAAATTAACCTGCCTGACCTCGTGCACATTTACTCAAAATCACTGTCATGCTAGCTTGCCAAATACCCACCATAGAAACCCAACTACCAATCTGGTTTGCAAGACATATTCAAGCAATATATCCCTTCCAACAGCTGTTTTTTATGTAACCCATTTCATGTTAATAATAATAATAGACAAGTGGAAATATTGCATAACCATATGTACTGCTTTAAGCCCAGTTATTCATGTCCTTTATTCCATGTAAATATTTCAATATTCCAGGTCCATCCCTTTCTGAAGAGCCTTGTGTTCAACAGCAGCACTGGAGATATGGTGCACTTTGATGAACATGGAGAACTGGTTGAAGGTTTTGATGTTACCAATTGGATCACTTTCCCCAATGGCTCACTGACTAGACTGAAAGTTGGAAGACTGGAGCCTCAGGCTCCTCCAGGCAAAGAGTTAAGCATCAATGATGAACAAATTGTGTGGCATCCAAGTTTTAATCATGTAAAGTATAACTTCAAACTCTTGACTTTATAAAAGGGGAATGTTTCCTTCTGGGCAGCTCACCGTTCCGTTAGTTCTTGAGGTGCCTTATTGTAAATTTAATGCTTTATGATCCTTGACCTCATAAATTGATCTCAAACCTTAAATTAACGCAAGGAGTCCTTTTGGCCATCTGTGCCATTTAATTGATTTGTGAAAATGTGTTGTCATGTAAGCCAGTTACAAAGCATTGGAAAGTAACATATTTGATTTTGTCACAGAATATCATCACTTCATGTAGTGATTTATGAAGTCAAAAAGATGGTCCTTGCTTTTATCTTCAAGATAGCTTTATCTTATTTCTAGCACTTCATATTTTGGGAGCTCTGGAGATTGCATTGTCTTTCATATGATCCGATTTCAGGCTGAGTCTTAGACTGATCAAACCAAGAGATGAAGTTGGGAATCACTAACAAATGGGTGACATAGGAGCTGAGCCAACTGGTTCATCCTCAGTCTCTCTGTCCCTCGCATGAGTCTAATCACATGGAGGTGAAGGACTGAAAAGGGCTAATCTGTTGTTCCTCATCTATATGATTTTGCACAGGCGCTGCCCCTCTCTGTGTGCAATGACAACTGCAACCCTGGCTTCAGTAGGAAAAAGAAGGAAGGAGAGAAGTTTTGCTGCTATGATTGTGCTCCGTGTCCTGAAGGAATGATCTCTAGTCAGAAAGGTGGGAGGCAGGAATTCCCATGACCTAATTTATGGGATATATATGTGTGTGCGTGCGTGCTATTTATTACATTTGGAGAATGCTGGTGAATGCAGAGGAGTCTAATACTAAAGGAATTTTCAGAAACAATCATCTTGTGGTTGAGTTGTTTAAAATATTGTTCAAAGTTATTGGGGTTTTATAGGATTTTTAAAACAACAACAACAACCCCCCTACTTGCCATACGTTCAGGTTTTCCCAGACATTTTGTTGATTCAGCAACAATCTGCCTGGACGCCATTTGGCAGCCCGATTCGCAGATGTGTTAGGGAAAACCCGGACGTAAGGCAGTCTTACATTTGACTGATCACAATTTTGCAGCCTACACAACTCATGAGACATTATGAGAATAAAGTGGAGGGAACGAAGTATGCCACTTGTAGTTCCTTGGATAGAAATGTAGTAAATGTAAAGCTAGATGTAGATGGATGAAGGAATGAATGAAAGATTAGATGCCTATCTGAGATGGGAAAATGAGCAAAGTGCCCCTCGGTTGCCAACAATTTCCCAAGCAATAAGGAGGTCCTCTCCTGGTTCCAGCCAACTCTAAAGCCAGGGTGAGAATCCTTTTGCATCCTCAGGGCCTCATCCTGTTCTGTGCAACCTTCTAGGAGTAGTTGGTGGGTCCTGAGGCAAAAGTGGAGGGAGCAACTAAGGTGAGTTTGAACTTGTACTGTGGGCTACTTTCTATACAATCTTTCTATGAGATTCACTTCTCCTGGATTTTGTCAAAGAACTGCAAGAACAAAAAAATAGAAACCTCAAACCTTCTTGTGGCTAAAATAAAACAATTCCTTCCAGTAGCACCTTAAAGACCAACTAAGTTAGTTCTTGGTATGAGCTTTCGTGTGCATGCACACTTCTTCAGATACTTCAGATACTTCAGATACTTCTTCAGATACTTCTTGTGGCTGATTGCTTTTGATTGGTTCTACCTAGTGTAAAGGAATGCTTAAATAGCTGTTTGTGTTTAGATAGATGCTGGTCAACATTCTGAAATACTTAAGCACCTCTTCCTTTTTTCAGATATAGACGCTTGCGTCAATTGTCCAGAGGACCAATACCCCAACAAGGACCAAACTCAATGTGTTCCCAGGATTGTGAGCTTCCTCTCTTACAAAGAAAATCTGGGGATCATCTTAGTGGTGTTGGCTCTTTCTCTCTCTGTCATCACCACTTTAGTACTTGGCATTTTCCTGAAGCACAAGGATACTCCCATAGTCAAAGCCAACAACCGGACACTCACCTACATCCTTCTCATCTCCCTCCTCCTTTGCTTCCTGTGCTCCTTGCTTTTCATTGGACGGCCTGGAAGGGTGATCTGTCTTCTCCGACAAATGGCTTTTGGCCTGGTCTTCTCTTTGGCCATTTCCACTGTATTGGCAAAGACGGTCACTGTGGTTGTGGCATTTATGGCCACCAAACCAGGATCCAGCATAAGGAAATGGGTGGGGAAAGGCCTGACCAATTCGATTGTCTTCTTCTGCTGCTTCATCCAAGCTGCCATTTGTGCTCTGTGGTTAAGTACTTCTCCACCGTTTCCAGATAAGGACACGCATTCAGTGATTGGGGAAATCATACTTGAATGTAACGAGGGTTCAGCTTCCATGTTTTACTCTGTCTTGGGCTACATGGGCTCCCTGGCCACCGCCAGCTTCATAGTAGCTTTCTTTTCCAGGAAACTCCCTGACAGTTTCAATGAGGCCAAATTTATCACTTTCAGCATGTTGGTGTTTTGCAGTGTTTGGTTGTCCTTTGTGCCAACCTACTTGAGCACCAAAGGGAAATACATGGTGGCTGTGGAGATCTTCTCCATCTTGGCCTCCAGTGCTGGATTACTGGGTTGCATCTTTTCCCCCAAATGCTACATTATTGTGCTAAGGCCTGAGCTGAACAGCAGGGAACAAATGATAAGGAAGAAAAACTAAATTAAAATACAGATTAATCTCTTTATTTAACTCTTACACATATTTCATCAGATATGACGACAATAGAAATGTCATTGGAATTCCCATATGAGTGTTTGATGCATTCCCTCCCCAAATTCAGTTGACCCCATTTCATGTTGGCCTTGTACTCACATAAAGAATGAGGCATGACTTCGTTTTTGAGGATTTATTTCAACAGCCAATTTTATTGTATAAAACTAAAGCATTCGTTATGTGAACTAATTCCCAACAGTGCCTGATCCTATTAGAGCATCATAGGTAAATGTAAAGGGACCCCTGACGATTAGGTCCAGTTGTGGACGACTTTGGGGTTGCAGAGCTCATCTCGCTTTACTGGCGTACAGCTTCTGGGTCATGTGGCCAGCATGACTAAGCCGCTCTTGGAAAACAAGAGCAGCGCACGGAAACGCTGTTTACCTTCCTGCCGGAATGGTACCTTGTTGTTTACTTGCACTTTGATGTACTTTTGAACTGCTACGTTGGCAGGAGCTGGGACTGAACAATGGGAGCTCGCCCCATCGCGGAAATTCAAACCACCGAGCTTCTGATCAGCAAGATGTAGGCTCTCTGGTTTGGACCACAGCACCACCCTATGCCTCAAATTTTGAGCACGCTGAGGGGCAAAAACAAAATTAACTAGATTGACTGTGCCACTCGAATTATGATCATCTCTTCCCAGCTCAGAGGTTTTGAGACACTGAGTGGTTGATTGGGTCAGATTATGGGAAATATTCAAAGAGGTGCTTTTGCTTTTTAAAAAATGAGGGTATGGATTCTCTCCTTCTTAAACGCCTTTCTCCCATCTTGAGTTTCTGTAGGTAAATGTATTTATGTCCTCATACTTGAAAATTAGGTCCTCTTCTTTTTCACTAAGCTGAATGCAAGTTGATGGAGATGTAAGATGATCCAGATTATCACAAGGTTTCATCTGAATAAACTACCGTAATCTCTTTCTAGGGATTTGTTTTTGACTGACAAAGCTGAGCAGACATGTCTGCCCACTAAAATGAAATATCACTCAACTCCAGGGCTGGATCACACTTAGAGGCTGAATTTGTCTCTCCAACTCTTACATCATAGAATGCATGCAAAATTTCTGCCTTCAGTAAACAGATGTTAAACAAAATAAAGACATGTAATGATGGTGCCAGAAGAGCCTCTCTGGGAAGAGTATTTCACAGAAGGGGAGCCACCACTGCAAAGACCCATCCTTGTCTTCTTATCCTCTGAACCTCTTGGGGACAGGAGATGCAGAGAAGGGCCTCAGATCACAAGTGCCACCTTGAGATATTGGGCTCCTAATGCATTTAAGGCTCTGTAGGTAAAATCCTGCACGTTGAATTGGGCCTGGAAACTAATTGGCAGCCAGCGCAGTCAGGCCACGATTGGTGTAATATGCTCAAACCGTCTTGTTCTGGTGAGCAACCTGGTCATTGAATTTTGTATCAGCTGATGTTTCTGAACTGCTTTTAGAGGCAGCCCCATGTATAACACATTGCAGTTATCCAACTTGGAGGTTACGAGAGTGCAGGTGACAGAAGTCAGAGAGGGGCATAACTGAGCTACCAGCACAAGATGACAGAGTGCATTCTGCACTATCAAGGACACCTGGGCCTCAGGTAATGGACAGTACTGGATCTGGGAGTACCCCTAAGTTACGTACCTGTTCCTTAACCCTGCTTTGTCAGAATCTCCCCCCCACACACACACACAATCATGGACCAGCTGTGATATGTGGGCTAAATATTTTTTTTTTTTAAAAAAAATATTATTGAATGATTTTATGTTACAAAAGAAAACACATTAAAACCATACTACCACAAAATATAATTGAGAAATAAAAATTACTGTCAGGGGTTCAGGAGCAGAGGCGAGGGCAAGGGAGGAAACAGAGAGCGAGGGGGAGGAGGCAGAAGAAAAGATGAGTGATGACGACGACCCGAGATCTCCGAGTCTTTCCAGTGAATCAGAAGATTCACAGAAAGGAGCACCAGTGGCCAGGGCAAGGGGGGAGACTAGGGGGACACCCCAGGAAGATAGAGCCAGAGGGGACTCAGAGGGGAGCAGTTGGAAATCGGGACCAGCGTCACTGCCAGAGAGCAGGGAAGAGGAAGGGCGCCAGGGATCAAGCGCTGGCAGCTCACAACAGGAGGGAGGGCACGAGTCAGGAGTGGCCACACCTCCATCGGGGAGCGAAGAAACGGTCAGACGGAAAGTGGAAGGTTGGGCGCGTGCGCCAAGTTCAAATGCACAGGAAGGTGGCGCAGTAGGCAGCCCGGAAAGGGAACCAGGTCCTAAAGCCCGCCGCAAGGAGACAAGAGGGTCCGGGGGGTCAGCGTCAGAAGAATCCCGGAAGGAAGAGACCCCGGGGGGCAGAGGGACCCAGAGAAGAACAGTCAGGCGGAAAAGGTGGAGCAGGGCTAGGATATTAAGTTGGTGTACAAGGGGCGGAGATTCAGACGGAGCTTCGCCGATCTAAGCATAAGACGTAGAGTTGCACGCAGCAGCTTGAGAATGGAAACTGTAACTCAATAAAGACTTTTATTTAATGATCGCTGGCTAGCGTGATCCTCTGTGAGCTAGGATCTGGAAGCAACTCTGACAATTACATACATCAATATTTAGTTTGTTATTTTCCGTCTTATTTCCTCCCAAACATTCCATACAAAAGACACATATGTACACCCACAGGGAAAATAAATGATAATAATGATAATAATAATAAAGTAAATATTTCCCCCCTTTTATCTTACAAAATCTTTTCTTCAATTATGACTTCCTGTCAAGTCTCTTCACATATATTTTGAAATATGGCACCCCTAATATCAGTTTGTTGTTGGTAGCAATAGGGGGGGAAATAATACTGGGAAGTCAAGTGATGAAGGAGATGAACCCATCTTCAAGGTGGGGGACAGGATGGGACGGGACTGAATCTCATGGACTCTCGGAATTGACTCTACGTTCAAACCCAGACCTTCATTTTCTGCCAACTAAGAATGATCTCTGGGAAAACTTAACTCTTGCTCAGGACTAAGCAACGCTGCCTACTTATTATCTCTCAAGAAAGATAATAATAGTCGTACAATTCAGGGGGGAGAGGCTTTAGCAATTTGGTCAGGCATGATGCAATTGCAAATACGAAGAACACACTGAGGAATCATCTCCATAATTGTCAAAATTGCTGGCTTCCATCCTCTTACATAGTAGATATACACATTCTGTTTGGATTAAAACAACAACAGCATCTTTAAAAGGCATAACAGCTTCCTATTGTTCATACCTATATCTAGGCACAGCCAGGTTTCTGCCAGTGTTTTGTATCATCATTCTTCTTTTCCATGTTTGGATATGATTCCATCCACTCATCAATTTCAAGGAACATTCTTTTTGTGAAATGTGAACTTCCTTGACTAGGCATGGTTTAGCACATGGTTTAGCACATAGCTGCTTCACCATAATGTACTTTCTGTTCTTTGGAGTAACTGTCGTGGGTATAGTTATTTTCTTTGCAAACCAAGGACCAGTGAAATTCTATAACTAAACTGCTACAGATGGTGATTTTTTAAAAGAAGTAATAATAACCTTATTATTTGTATCCCCACAACCTGCAGTCATCCCTGCGAATAATGTGTGAAGAAAAAGGAAATTTGCTGGCTGGGGCTACTGACAGATGAAGAACCATTTTTAACTCAAAGACCAAAGCGCTGGTGCATAGACTACCTAACAACCCCCTATTCAAAGGGTACTTTAGCCAAACTGATAAAATCCGCATATAAGGCTGTAGTGGAAACATGGGAATCTACATTGGGAGGGGAAGATTTCTCAGCAGGATCCTGCTGGTGCTGTTTCTGCTGTTACTTCTGCTTCACACTATATGTAAGGCACATTCTATTAACTGCAGCATTTATGATGACCCTCTTCCTATTGCTCACGAATTTTACCAGCCAGGAGACCTTGTAATTGGAGAGATGGTTTCCCAAGTCATATACTTCTCTAATATCCAGTCTTTCAGGGAACAGCCTTCACAGATACTGATTGATGAACCGATGTAAGGCATTGTTTATTCCCCTTCTATCCGTGTATAATATAATCAGACTGAAATGATTGAAAATGCATCATTGAGCAGTACCGTGATTCATATTTTGATGTTCTTCATCATGGAAACCCAATAAAATTTTAAGGGGGGGGGGGGGTTAAGCATTCATCAGCATTATGAAAGAGGTATGAGATACTCAACCTCAGCATGAGAAGATGAGTGGCAAGGGTGGATATGGGTAGACAGAGAGACAGAGACAGGAAGCCCCCAATTTACAAGAGGGTCACCTTCCAGGAATCACGCCAAAAGCCAGTTTTGTGTATAGTCAAAATCAATCGGGTTCAATGGCAGATGGAATTCCCAAAGTCTTTTTTTCCCAGACACCCACCCCCTTTGGAATCAATTTTTATTGTTTTGCCAGGCATGTAAAACTGAGTACGGATTGTGGGTTTACTGTATTCGTTTGTCTTATTAATTGTTTGTACTGCTACTAAGTATTTCTTTGCAAGCCCCACTGAAATAAACAGTTCTGTGCTCCTTTTCATGATTTAGTAAGCCTTCTACAGCATTTTCGTATGGTGGATCATGCCTTGTCACTGCCTCCCTATTTCTGTTCTGCACAAACTTTGTTCCTTCGCAACCTTGAGGGATGTGAGTTTATGTCCATGTCCACCTTCTGATTCCTCTCTATGAAATAAAATTCCTACTCTTTTCTGTCTCTCCTCACTCTTGCAGCACATCACTTTCTCCCCTTGCTTTTCCCTCAGATTGCTCCATTTCTGCTCTCTGAGTGCTCCATTTTCTGTTCTACTGCTCAGGTGAATTTCAGAGCCTAGAAAAGTATTCAGAGGTGAAATTTCATTATTCATATATATGTACTTCTGGGAGGCATAACCACCTACAACATTTCATGGTGAAGTAAGCAGTCAGCAAAGAAAGGGGTCAGAGGCTCTGTGGCCTCAGGTGATGTTCACCATGGCTTTCTTGCATCTATGGGCACTGTGTTGGCAAGGCCACACCTATGGACTTTCAACTGTTTGTTTTTATTGGTGCAAAGAGTAACTCCCTTAAATGCAGAGAACATTTCTTCTTCTTCTTCTTCTTCTTCTTCTTCTTCTTCTTCTTCTTCTTCTTTTTCCTCATTTCAGTCCATTGTGTTGTAATTTTATTACAGCTCCGTGCCAAAGAACTACCAGCACATCCTGGCCTTAGCATTTGCTGTCAAAGAAATCAATGAGAATCCCAAAGTCTTGTCCAACATCTCTCTAGGGTTCCGCGTCCTCAATAGCTACTACACTGCAAGGATGACCTACAAGGCCACGCTCAACCTGCTTTCCACACAGCATAGATTTATCCCCAACTTCAAGTGTCACAAGTGGAACAATCTGATAGCTCTCATTGGAGGATGCATCTCTGAAATCTCTGCCAATATGGCCACCATTTCAGCAACCCACAAGATTCCACAGGTAAATCGGGAGCATGAGTTTATGGGTCGTACTATCTTGATTTTGATAACGTTTTGACAAGGTTCCTGCAAATTTTTATTCAAGAGGGAAGTTTGGATTAGGATTTACCAAGTAGTGCTGAGAGCCAGTTGTACAGAAAACTGGAGTATCTGTAAATTGAAGTGGACAGGTATGAATGTGTCTAGGATGTAAAGGATTTGAGTTTTTATGGTTTTTTTCTTTTTCTTTTGTACTAGACCTAATACACAACTGAAAACACATAATGTAAGCAATGGCTGACATAACTGTATAACTTTAGTCCAGAGAGGAAGAGACTAAGGAGTTTAATATAGTACTCTAAAATACCTTAATGGCTGTTATAGAAGATAGGAAATACTTGTTCTCTGCTGCTCCATAGGGCAGGACTAGATATTCTTAAAACAATAGGAGAAACACTAAGAAATTATCAATAATGAGGCAGATTACTGGGTATTCTTCCACACTGTTTTCCTTTACTTGAAGTTTTCTTCTTTAAGAACCTATGCAGACATTTATTGGGAAAACTATGCCTCTGAAGTGCCTGTGAAACCTGTAGTTTTACATTCTCTCATAATCCACCAGAAACAAAACAAAACACCTCATGCATTCTATTTTAGCTCACATATGGATCCTTTTTGGCGATACAGGATGCAAACATGCTATTCCCATTTTTATACCAGATGGTCCCAAATGAAGCCAAACAGCACATAGGAATAGTGCGATTACTTCAGCATTTCAAATGGACATGGATTGTACTTTGTGCTGTGGATGATGACAAAGGGGACCAGTTTCTACAGACAATTTTACCACTACTCTTTGAGCATGGTATCTGCTATGACTTCATACTAAGGTTGGAAAAATGGAATTATCTAGATGAGATGATACGCTTGGCTTTACAGAATCAGGAAAATTATGCAACTGCATTTGAGACAAAAGCTAATGTATTTGTAGTTTATGGGGAACCTCCATCATTCCAGGTTTTGAGAGTATTGTTATTTATAGGACCAATAATGGGATGGCCACCTATACATAAAGTGTGGGTTGCTACATCTCACTGGGATTTTGATTCAGTGTCTATTCAGAAAGACTGGGAAATACAAATGTTCCATGGTACTCTATCCTTCACAGTCCACTCAAGTCAGCCATTAGGGTTCCAGAAGTTCATTCAGACGATAAGACCCTTCTGGAACAAAGAGGATGTTTTTATCCAGGACGTTTGGGAACAAACTTTGACCTGCTCCCTGAAAGGATCTAACGGACAGGAGGTGGAGACTGCGCAGAAAGAACCCTGCACTTTGGAGGAGAAACTGGAGAACCTTCCTGGGGTTTTGTATGAAAAACACATGACTGGTCACAGCTACAATGTCTACAAAGCTGTCTATGCTGTGGCACATGCTTTGAACTCCATATACAAATCCAGCTCCAAACATAGAAGATTGGCTAGAGGAGAGAGATTTGCCTTTCTGAATGTGCAACCATGGCAGGTAATGACAACTCTGAACTTCTTTGCTTTGCCTCCATCTACCACTGATCTCCTGGCTTTTCACCTCACCAGTCCCAATGAGCTCCAGCCGTGTCTGGTGGCAAGAGCCACAGGTATTAGCCTGCCTGACCTGGTGCACAGTTATTCGGAGTCAACATCATTGTCATGCTAGCTTGCCAAATACCCACAAAAGACTGTTCTTTATGTAACCCATTTCATGTTAATAATAATAATAGACAAGTGGAAATATTGCATCACCGTATGTACTGCTTTAAGCCCAGTTATTCATGTCATTAATTCCATGTCAATATTTCAATATTCCAGGTCCATCCCTTTCTGAAGAGCCTTGTATTCAACAGCAGCACTGGAGATATGGTGCACTTTGATGAACATGGAGAACTGGTTGAAGGTTTTGATGTTACCAATTGGATCACTTTCCCCAATGGCTCACTCACTAGATTGAAAGTTGGACAACTGGATCCTGAGGTTCCTGCAGGCAAAGAGTTAAACATCAATGATGAACAAATTGTGTGGTATCCAAGTTTTAATCAGGTAAATTATCACTGCAGACTCTTGACTTTATAAACGGGGAATGTTCCCTTCTGCGCAGCTCAGAGGTGCCCTATTGTAGATCTTTTGCTTTATTATCCTTGTCCTCATAAATCGATCTCAAACCTTAAATTAAAGCAAGGAGTCCTTTTGTCCATCTGTGCCATTTAATTGATTTGTGAAAATGTGTAGTCACATAAGCTAGTTACAAAGCATTGGAAAGTAACATATTTGATTTTGTAAAGTGTCACAGAATATCATGTAGTAATTTCTGGAAGGAAAAAAGATGGACCTCGCTTTTATCTCCAAGATATCTTTATCTTATTTCTACAACTTCATATTTTGGGGGGTCCGGAGATGGCATTGTCTTTTTGATGATCCGCTTTCAGGCTGAGTCTTAGACTGATCAGACCAAGAGATGAAGTTGGGAATCACTAACAAATGGGCGACAGAGGAGCTGAGCCAACTGGTTCATCCTCAGTCTCTCTGCCGTTCACAATAGTCTAATCACATGGAGGTGAAGGACTGAAAAGGGCTAATCTATTGTTGCTCATCTATATGATTTTGCACAGGCGCTGCCCCTTTCTGTGTGCAATGACAACTGCAACCCTGGCTTCAGTAGAAAGAAGAAGGAAGGAGAGAAGTTTTGCTGCTATGATTGTGCTCCTTGTCCAGAAGGAATGATCTCTAGTCAGAAAGGTGGGAGGCAGGAATTCCCATGACCTAATTTATGGGATTTAATATACATATAAATAGGCTATTTATTACCTTTGTTTGGAGAATGCTGGTGAATGCAGAGCAGTCTAATACTAAAGGAATTTTCAGGAACAATTATGTTGTTGTTGAGTTGTTATTGGGCTTTTTAGGATTTTTAAAGGGGTAAAAAACAACAACGCAACAACAACCCCCCCACTTGTCATATGTTCAGGTTTTTCCAGACATTTTGCCTATTCTTCAAAAATCTGGACACCATTTGGCAGTCCGATTCCCAGATCTGTCATGGAAAACCTGGACATATGGCATCCCTACATTAGACCGATCACAAATTTGCAGCCTACACAACTCATGGGACATTGTGAGGATAAAGTGAAGGGAACGAAGTATGCCACTAGCAGTTCCTTGAATATAAATGTTGTAAATGTAATAGCTAAATGTAGATGGATGGATGGATGGATGGATGAATGAATGATTAGACGCCTATCTGAGATGGAAAAATGAGCAAAGTGCCCCTCGGTTGCCAGCAATTTCCCAAGCAATGAGGAGGTCCTCTCTTGGTTCCAGCTGACTCTCAAGCCAAGGTGAGAAACCTTGTGCATCATCAGGGCCTCATCCTGTTCTGTGTAACCTTCTAGGAGTAGTTGGTGGGTCCTGAGGCAGAAGTGGAGGGAGCAACTAAGGTGAGTTTGAACTTGTACTGTGGGCTACTTTCTAAACACCTGTCTCTCAATCCTTCAACTAGACCCCAAGAGGTCTAATCAGCCAGGCAAATACTCTCATGGAGGCTGTAAAGCCCATGTGGTTAGGATTGTGACCTGGTGAGGGCTTGTGGCCTCAGGACTCTCCTGATGGTCAGATAGGGAGGTCTGGACACTCACCTTCAACCCACAGAACAGAGGTCCCCATACCTGTTATGCAAGCAGAACTCTAATTTCACCCTTTCACCAGACTTACAGATTAATGCAAACATTAGGGCTAGGTTTCTGCTCTGCAACTGGACCAACCCAATTGACATATAATTCATTCTTATCTATCCACTTTCCGAATCAGGGAAGCATTCAGCTACTATGTCCATGAGTTCAACACATGCCACCAGTTCTCACAGAACATAAAAGACCATCCAAAATCAATCTCTCTTTCAAATTATAAGATTCATTTCTCCTGGATTTTGTGAAAGAACACAAAAATAGATATCCCCAAATCTTCTTGTGGCTGATTGCTTTTGAATGGCGTTACCTAGTGTAAAGGTGTACTTAAATTGCTGTTTGTGTTTAGATAGATGTTGGTCAACCTTTTGAAACACCTCTTCCCTTTTCAGACATAGACGCTTGCATCAATTGTCCAGAGGACCAATATCCCAACATGGATCAAACTCAGTGTGTTCCCAGGATTGTGAGCTTCCTCTCTTACAAAGAAAATCTGGGGATCATCTTAGTGGTGTTTGCTATTTCTCTCTCTGTCATCACAACTTTAGTACTTGGCATTTTCCTGAAGCACAAGGATACTCCCATAGTCAAAGCCAACAACCGGACCCTCACCTACATCCTTCTCATCTCCCTCCTCTTTTGCTTCCTGTGCTCCTTGCTTTTCATTGGACGGCCTGGAAGGGTGATCTGTCTTCTCCGACAAATGGCTTTTGGCCTGGTCTTCTCTTTGGCCATTTCCACTGTGTTGGCAAAGACGGTCACTGTGGTTGTGGCATTTATGGCCACCAAACCAGGATCCAGCATAAGGAAATGGGTGGGGAAAGGCCTGACCAATTCGATTGTCTTCTTCTGCTGCTTCATCCAAGCTGCCATTTGTGCTCTTTGGTTAAGTACTTCTCCACCGTTTCCAGATAAGGACACGCATTCAGTGATTGGGGAAATCATACTTGAATGTAACGAGGGTTCAGCTTCCATGTTTTACTCTGTCTTGGGCTACATGGGCTCCCTGGCCACCGCCAGCTTCATAGTAGCTTTCTTTTCCAGGAAACTCCCTGACAGTTTCAATGAAGCCAAATTTATCACTTTCAGCATGTTGGTGTTTTGCAGTGTTTGGTTGTCCTTTGTGCCAACCTACTTGAGCACCAAAGGGAAATACATGGTGGCTGTGGAGATCTTCTCCATCTTGGCCTCCAGTGCTGGATTACTGGGTTGCATCTTTACCCCCAAATGCTACATTATTGTGCTAAGGCCTGAGCTGAACAGCAGGGAACAAATGATAAGGAAGAAAAACTAAATTAAAATACAGATTAATCTCTGTATTTGACTCTTACACATATTTCATCAGATATGACGACAATCGAAATGTCATTGGAATTCCCATATGAGTGCTTGATGCATTCGCTCCCCAAATTCAGTTGACCCCATCTCATGTTGGCCTTGTACTCACATAAAGAATGAGGCATGAGTTCGTTTTTGAGGATTTATTTCAACAGCCAATTTTATTGTATAAAACTAAAGCATCTTTTATGTTAACAAATTCCCAATCATTCCTGATCCTATATGAGCATAAAACCTATGCCTCAAATTTTGAGCAAGCTGAGGGGCAAAAACAAAATTAACTAGATTGACTGTGCCACACAAATTATGATCATCTCTTCCCAGAACAGAGGTTTTGAGACACTGAGTGGTTGAATGAGTCAGATTATGGGAAATATTCAAAGAGGTACTTTTGGTTTTGGGGTTTTTATTTAAAATTAGCTTATGGATTCTGTCCATTTTAAATGCCCTCCCCCCATCTTGAGTTACTGTAGGTAAATGTATTTATCTTCTTATACTGGGAAATTAGGCCCTCTTCTTGTTGACTAAGATGAATGCAAGTTGACAGAGATGTAAGAAGATCCAGATTATTATCAAGTGAATAAACCAATCTCTTTCTAGGGATTTGTTTTTGACTGACAAAGCTGAGGCGACATGTCTGCCCACTAAAATGAAATATCACTCAACTCCAGGGCTGGATCACACTTAGAGGCTGATTTTGTCTCTCTAACTTTTACATCATAGAATGCATGCCAAATTTCTGCCTACAGTAAATAGATCTTGATTCAGCTCTATGATTCTATGATTCTATGATCTTGAAATCAAAGGGCATGAATTTATCCACTGATTAATCCAATATATGTAAAGAAATGTTCCCTGTATCTTGCATTTTCCATTGATCTGGTTAGTGGAGAATGTATATGGGAGAAATAGGAAACAGGTGTAGAAGGTGGATGGATGTACTTAATTATAAAGGTGCAACAAGCCTTCAGTAAAAGTTCATGTAGCACAGTCTTTGGAATGGTCAAGTAGTACTCCAGCTTTGGGGTGTGGGTGACAAAAATGTTTTCAGGCTCTATTGTTTAATGTGAATGAAACAATATTAGTATCACCTCATACTGTACATTTGTAGACCAGTATATCTGAGGGATAGACCAGTTTCACTCTTGCTGTATGGTGAAGTAGTAGTTTTTGTGTCTTCCTCACAAATGAGTTGAGTAGTATAAGAGGTTTTATATTCTGCCATTCATCCAGATGTTTAATGTTGGTAAGAAACAGAGTATGATTTCTAGAAAACATCAGTGACAACATATGAATGGAATCAAATTGCCCCAATAAAGTTTGTTAAGGGAAGCCCTCTTCAGGGGAAGTTTTTAAGGTTTGATGTCATATTGTGTTTTAATTTGTTGAAAGCCGCCCACTTTCGAAACTGCTTTTGCAGGTCTTTGGACCATAATAAAGAATGTATGCATGCACTGAGCATCTTTGTTGGGAGTATCTAAGAAAGTGTTGTGTCTTGAAAAAGTAAACCAAAAGTCCCCTTTGAATTTACTGGTCATTTATTTGACTCTTTCCTTTTGTTTAACATGGTTGTGGTAACTGTATCTGCTACTAAGTTCAAAAATCACTCTGAAGTTCAGAACTCTTGGGCAACAAGGGCTTAGTGTTTTTATCATCTTCAGTGTGGCTTTCCTAGCCTGGAAGTTATCCTGCAGTTTCAATGAAGTCAGAAGAAGAAGAAGAAGAAGAAGAAGAAGAAGAAGAAGAAGAAGAAGAAGAAGTCGATACCAAGAAAGGTCCTAGAACAGATTATTAAGAAGTTGATCTGTGAGCACTTAGAATGGATCCTCTGATTACTAAGGCCCAGCATGAGTTTCTTAAAAACAAGTCTTGCCAGACGAATCTTATACAGTCACAAGCTTGTTGGATCTTGATTTCGGTAAGGCTTTGGGCAAAGTACCCCACAGTAGTCCTGTGAGGAAGCTGGTAAAATGTGGGCTGGAAGAGGTAACTGTTAGGTGGATTTGTAGCTGGCAAACCCATTAATGGTTCCTTGTCATCCTGGAAGAGGGACAAGTGGGGCACTGCAAGGTTCTGTCCTGGGCCTGTTGTTGTTCAACATTTTTGTAAATGACTTGGAGGAAAGAATTGAGAGGAAGCTCATGAAATAGGCAGATGACACCAAGCTGGGAGGGGTAGCTAATGCCGCAGAAGACAGAATCAGATTTCAAAATGACCTCAATAGATTGGAGAACTGGGCTCAAGCTAAGAAAATGAATTTCAATAGGGTTAAATGTAAGGTCCTGCAATATAGGCAGGAAGAACGAAGTGCATAAATATAAGACAGGAGACACCTGGCTTACTAGTAGCACATGTGAGAAGGATGTAGGGGTCTTAGTGGACCACCAATTTAACATGAGTCAACAGTGTGATGCAGCAGCAAAAAAAAAAACAAAAAAAAACAACAAAAAAAAAAAACAAAACCAACACAACAAAAAAAAAACTCATGAGGAATGGCTGAAGGAACTGGATATGCTTAGGCTTGATAAATATATCTTCAAATATATTCAAAAGCTGCCACATGGAAGATTCAACAAGCTTGTTTTCTGCTCCCCCAGACTGTAGGATCTGCGCTCTATAATTCTGATTCTAAGCAGAATGTTGAACACAACAGCTAACTGGATTTTCTGCAACCTTATAATAAAAATAATCTTGCAATGTTTCTGAAAGATGGCCCACAGCTCCCCTGCAACTCTGGGGTTCAAAGGTATAACATCTTATTCATTGATTTTATTTCAGCTCACTTATGGATCATTTCTGCCAGTCCAAGGCACCAAAGGGCTCTTCCCATTTTTGTACCAGATGGTCTCCAGTGAATCCCACCAGAACAAAGGAGTTGTGCAGTTACTTCAGTATTTCAAATGGACATGGATTGGGCTCTTGGCTGTAGATCAGTGTTTCCCAACCGGTGTTCCGCGGCACACTAGTGTGCCGCGAGATGTTGCCTGGTGTGCCGTGGGAGTCTAACGGTTCTCAGCACCCTTAACAAAATACAGTTCCCAGGATTCCTTGGGGGGGGTAAGTCGCCGCTCTTTAAAGTGGTAGGAGATACCGCTTGAAATGTGAAGGGCTGTTGTAAGAGAGGGAGAGCCGCAGCTGGCGCGGAAGGTGTTAAGGGGAGTCGGAGGCTCCTCCTCCTCACGGGAGTTCGAGTGTCGCTCTTTCTCCGGCTGTACCATTCATCCTGGAAGCGGGGGGGAGGAGGAGGGGAGGAACCATTAAGCCTTCGCTGATGGAGAGCCATCGCGAGCTTCCAGCGAGTGGCAGCAGCAGCAGCAAGCGCCCGCCTTGTCTCTAGAGGAGGAGGAGCTGCAGTTGCCGCCGCCTTTTGCATGTAAGAACGGGTGCATAAGTGTGCGGGAAGGAGGCGCGTGCAAAAGGTGGAGGGATGGGGCGCCTGGGTGAAGCGAAGGCCTGGTCGTGGAGGCGGCGGAGCGAAATCCTCCCTCGTAGCCGCTGGAAGGCCGCCCCTCCGACTCGCGTCTTGAGCAGCCTCCCTCCCTCCCTTGAGATTGAAAGCTGGGCAAATCCCAGCAATGGGAAGCGCGGCGGGGGAGGCCTGGCTGGGCGCGCATTCGCACGACTGAGGTGACCCGGGTTACGACATGCGCGTCAAGGTGGTCCAGGGGAATGCGTGCCTCCGTCTCTCCGGGGCAGGTCGACAACGTCAGCCCTGCCCCACGCCCCTTCTCCAGCCCTGCTCTAAGCATACAGTCAGACAGCAACCAGGTCTGCTCCTCTGCCCTTGCTTTCCATCTTTGGGTAGGCCAGGCATCCAGATACCCAAGGCTGAAACCTCCAATCTGTCCCCTGCTTTCACAACTGTGCCCGCTGACTCCAATTTCCTGAAAAGGCGAATGCACTAGGATAACACAGGACTACGCTGCTGGACTGTAACTCCTTCCTACTCAGCTAAACAGGTATTAGCAAAGCAGAGCTATTTTGCACTGCTGGCAATAAGCGGTGCACCCTCAGCTGCATAGCCCAGTGTTTCCCATCCTTTTTAAAAGTTGCATGTGGGATTGTGGCATTGTGCAAAATGCATGAATAAATCTTTCATGGAAATGGGCAGTGACACAAATCCGTAGTCTTTATATATACTTTATATATAGTATATATATATATATATATATATATATATATATATATATATATATATGCAGGTTTTGGTGTCTTCGGGTGTCTTCCCGTGTAAGAGTTGGGGTGTCTAGGCGACGTTTCGACGAGGTCTCACTCGTCATCTTCAGGCTGGTGCTTTCGGCTTCTTGTTACTGGAACAGAGCAGGATCTCAGTGTTTGAGTTCCTATAAATACTGATGAGGGGGTGTGGTGTATAGCCTCCAACGTTCTGGGCAGAGAGGAAGTTCCCAGGTTAGTGTGCCTTTTCTTCTTTTGTTCCTTAATTACTCAGGGCGGTTGAGTAGCGAAGAGCCGCCGCCAGAGTGGCAAGAACAACAGAAACAGAAATAATTACACAAAGAAGCCACCGTGGCATTATACAAACAGAAGTAATAGCAAAATATAACAATAAATCATTTTTTATTTGAGCAGGCATATTAACTGAAGGCTGATTTGTAGTTTTAACTATTTTTAAAAATCTTCTTTATTTCTTGTGCACTATATATATATATATATATATATATATATATATATATAGAAATCACTCAAGATATCCCTCAAGTAATTAAGGAACAAAAGAAGAAAAGGCACACTAACCTGGGAACTTCCTCTCTGCCCAGAACGTTGGAGGCTATACACCACACCCCCTCATCAGTATTTATAGGAACTCAAACACTGAGATCCTGCTCTGTTCCAGTAACAAGAAGCCGAAAGCACCAGCCTGAAGATGACGAGTGAGACCTCGTCGAAACGTCGCCTAGACACCCCAACTCTTACACGGGAAGACACCCGAAGACACCAAAACCTGCATTCCTGTACCCGTGAAAATCTACGAAAGCAAATATATATATATATATATATATATATATATATATATATATATATATATACACTTTATATATACTTTATATATAGTCAATATAGGCACAGAGTTAATTTTTTAAACATTTTCTAATGGTGGTGTGCCTCGAGATTTTTTTCATGAAACAAGTGTGCCTTTGCCCAAAAAAGGTTGGGAAACACTGCTGTAGATGATGACAAAGGGGACAGGTTTTTACAGACCATTTTACCATTGCTTTCCCAGAATTATGTTTGTTATGACTTCATAGTAAGAATACCAAAATGGGATTTTGTGGCTGAACTGCTAGATCTGGGGCTTAAAAGTCTGAATAGCGTTAGCATTGCCTTTGGGAGAAAATTTATGGAGAATCTCCTTCCTTTATGATTTTGAGAATTATGCTAGTGATAGCACCATACTTTTCATTGCCAATTCAAGGCAAAGTCTGGCTTGTTACATCCCACTGGGATTTTGCATCACAATCTCTTCGCAAACAGTTCGATATACAAACCTTTCATGGCTTCATAACCTTCACTGTTCACTCAAACCACCTGGTAGGATTTCACGAGTTTCTTCAGATGATAAGACCTTCCTGGGCCCAAAGAGATGGTTTTATCCAGAACTTCTGGGAACAATCCTTCAGCTGTTCATTAAAAATGTCTAAAGGACAGAAAGAAGAGAAGGAGGAAAGCTGTACTGGGGAGGAGAAATTGGAAAACATTCCTGGAATTTTATTTGAAATGAAAATGACAGGCCACAGCTACAGTGTCTGCAATGCAGTCTATGCTGTGGCACATGCTTTGAATGCCATGTACAAATCCCACTCTAAACCCAGAAGGCAGGGAGAAAAGAGACTGGCATTTCAGAATATACAGTCATGGCAGGTAATTACAGCTCAAAGCTTTTATAAGTTAAGTTTTGTTCCCAATACGCTCCCATTTTGCAGAGTACAATTCCATAAGAAATAAATAAATGTGTGTGGGTTTCTTTCCTGTTCTGTTTTGGGCCAAAGGAACCAAAACAACATCAAGGCATATCATGTCACCATGATTTTTATGAGAGAGAGAGAGACAGACAGAGAGAGTGTGTGTATGAGAGGCATTTGTGACCCTCTCTTAAATAATTGCAATACCTAGTTCCCTTTGTCTATATTTTCTTCCAATATAGCTGCATCCATTTCTAAAGGACATCGCAATCAATAACAGTGCAGGAGACACCGTGCGCTTTGATGAAAATGGTGAGCAAGTTACTGACTTTGATGTTACAAACTGGTTGATGTTCACCAATGGATCACTGGTCCGAGTCAAAGTCGGAAGACTGGAACCACAGGCTCCTCTGGGCAAAGAATTAACCATTTATGATGACCGAATTGTTTGGCATCCAAGCTTTAATCAGGTGTGACACGGCTATCAATACTTGAGTATATATCAGGGGGAAAGCCTCATGTTTTGTTCAGTTTATTGTTTGACATGCTCCTCAGCTTCTGAATGATGCTGGTTAGCATTAGTTTGTTATTGTTTTAATTGTAGCTCATTCCCTACCCTGTAAAAAAAAATTGTTTGGGATCCAAACTTTAATCAGGTACGTTTGCTCACCCTTCTGGTGCGGTGGCGTTGTGGGATGGCAGAGGCTCCACTGGGGGCCCCGAAGAGGGAATCCTGGTTTCAATGCCCCTTCCTGAGAGGTGGCGGGGGAGTAAGCCCATGTCACCTATCAGGAACTGGATCATGGCCTGCATCCTGGTTTGGCGGATGGGGATGCAGGCTTGGACATGGGCTGGGCCAGGGGGCAGGAAGGCTTCCCACGGATCTGCTCCCTGGCCATTTAAACAGCCCTCTCCTGGGGTGCTACCTGTTTTCCCCTAATCGGGTTTCCCACCCATCTTTGGTTTAAGCTGATAGTCAATGACTTTGCTGTGGCTACAGTGGTTGCTGTTTTAAGAGGCTGTATAGGAATTTGTCCACCAGGCAGATTGGCTCCAACCCGGTGGGTTTGCCTACCTCATAGCAGTCGTCACAACTGGCTTGGGCGTTGGGCCAACCCTTTGTCTTGGATGGGGGGGGGAGGTTGTAATCTCCACCTGCCCCTCCAAATGCTGGAGTATCCCATTAAAGGGATCTGGGGAGAGTGGTCATGCCCATGTGCCCAGGTGGGGCCAGGGCAGAAGACACCCCCCCAGAGTGTAGTTCCTGCGGGGATCACCCTATTTGATGTACTGTATTTTTGTATTTGATGTACCTAAAAAGTAAGGGGAAATGTGTGTGCGTCTTATGGAGTGAATGCAAGCTCCATGGCTTCAGCGAAAGCAACGCAAAGCCTCTGGAGTGCACTTGCTCTCCTGGCTTCGCTTTGCTGGAGAAGGAAAGCTGTGCAGCACCCCTTCAGCGAAGCAGGAGGAGAAATGGAAGGGGCTCCGTTTCTCCTGCAGCTTCACTGAAGGGCGCTGCGCAGAGAGGGAGAGATCCCCCCCCCCTGTTCTCCCCCTCTAAAACTAGGTGTGTCTTATGGTCAGGTGTATCCTATAGAGCGAAAAATATGGTAAGGCCCACATGTCTGGACTGACCTACACATCATTTCCGGTGGACGGACCAGAGGTATTTCGATTGCCCCATGCCCAAGCCAAACCTCTTCCATGTGTATTCAATAAAGTTGTGGCCTCTTTGGATCCCAACCAGTCTTAGCGGTCTTTTATTTATCTGGGGGTCAGGGTCTGGGGATGCCTGGACCTCAAAGCCACTTCCAACCTTGGGAGGAGGTGGTGTTGCGGACTTCTCACCCCCAACACTCACGCAGAGGCTGGTTCCCAGCCCCGCGCAATCAGGGGAATCCTCTGCGTCTACATCCCCTAGCCAGCCAATAGGCTGTCTCTGGGGGTGTGGTTTGCTGCATTTAAGGCAAGTGTGGCAGAGGATCTTCCTCTTTGGCCGCTGCTCAGCTGGTTAATTTCCCACCCACCCGCCCTTCAAGGTTTCTTCTTTGACCTTGCTATGAACTTTGGTTGGTCACCGTTAAGGGGCCTGGTAGGATTTTTTCCACTTGGCAAATTGGCACCAGCCATTTTGTTTTTTCGCCTACCTCGTAGCAAATCATCACAACTTCCTCGGTTTGGCAGTTAGGCATTGGTAGGGGTATAGTTATGTAGAAGAATGGGGAGGATAAGCGCCATCACCTCCCCTGGATATGAAGGGTAGTCCAGTAAGAGATTCCGGGGGGGGGGGTGTCGTGGCCCCGTCCGAAGCCTATGGAAGCCAGGGCCCAAGGCACACTCCCGAGCAGTGACCCTGGGGGAGTGCCTAGTTGATGTGCATCAGCAGGGCTCCCCCTGCTGGTGTTAACCCTTCCCAGCCTTCAGGCAGACAGCTGAAGCCAGATAGTTGATTAGTACTAATGCTTAAGCCAATACCGCTCTTCACCTGTAACCAATAAAGTTGTGGCCAATTTTAGCCCATTAACCTAAAATAACGGTGTCATGTGTCTTTATTCCTACTGGTGGGCGGCGGGAAGTTGCCACGCAACACATTCCAGGAGTTGACACTGACAACAACACTAAACATTCAGCTCCCAAGAGGTGGAAGGTGATGTGAAAGGGGGTCATTCGATTCTTCTTTGTCCTCCCTTTCACAAGATACTGAAGAAGGAATAGTTCATATTCCCAGTCTCACTTTTTTTGTTTCTGTGCAGGTACTGCCTGTTTCTTTGTGTAATGACTACTGCTATCCTGGCTACAGCAAGAAAAAGAAGGAGGGAAAGAAGTTTTGCTGCTATGATTGTGTTCTGTGTCCAGAAGGGACAGTATCTCTCAAGAAAGGTAGGAGGCATAATGTACAGAGATATTAATGATTTTTGATAATGTAGCACATTAATTATTCATTTGAAGAATATAGTTCACAATGTAGGGCACTGTACACAGAACATGTGCAGAGGAGGGCAACCAAGATGATCTAGGGTCTGGAAACCAAGCCTTATGAGGAATGGTTGAAGGAGCCTGGGAAAGGGGAGACTAAGAGGAAATATGAAAGCCATCTTCAAATATCTCAAGGGCCGTCACATGGAAGATGGAGCAAGCTTGTTTTCTCCTGTTCTGAAGGGTAGGATTCAAACTAATGAATCATAGAGTTGGAAGAGACCACAAGGGCCATCGAGTCCAACCCCCTGCCAAGCAGGAAACACCATCAGAGCACTCCTGACATATGGTTGTCAAGCCTCTGCTTAAAGACCTCCAAAGAAGGAGACTCCACCACACTCCTTGGCAGCAAATTCCACTGTCGAACAGCTCTTACTGTCAGGAAGTTCTTCCTAATCTTTAGGTGGAATCTTCAATGGATTCAAGTTACAAAATATATATTTCTGACTAAACATTAGGAAGAACTTTTTGACAGTAAGAGCTGTTCAACAGTGGAATGGCCTCACTTGGGAAGTTGTGGACCCTTCTTCCTTGGAGGTTTTTAAGCAGAGGTTGGATGGATGCTTCAGCTGAGATGTTTGCATTGCAGGAGGTTGAATGAGATGACCCTTTGGGTCCCTTCCAACTTACAATTCCATAATTCTATGATTCTTTAACCCTTTTCTCTTAAAAATGTGACAGTTAAGACCACCTGTGCTTCTAGTGACAAAGCTGAATCAAGGAGCTCTCCCAGATTATGTACTATCCCTTCAGAGGGAGCCCAACCCCATCCAGAACAGGTAACTGATCTATCTCCAAGAAATGGGAACTACTCACTCACAAGGCCTCAGGCTTGCCAGTGTTTAAACTCAATTTAAGCTCCACCAACCTAGTATTGCACACAGACATTGATCCAGAGACTGGATGTCCACTCCTGATTAAGGTGTTAACAGGAAGGAAGAGTTGTGTGTCATCAGATGGCATTTTGTTTCTTATCCGCAAGATCTTTTCCATTGTCTGTTAAACAACTTTGAGGGGAAAATAATGCCCATAACAGGAATCCCAATCTTGCGGTTAAGAACCACAAAAAAACGCAGTGCCCATAGCACCCAATCCACTGAGGGGGTTCAGGAGGAAACCTTGGCAGATCCTATCAAAGGCTACAGCAAGATCAAGGAAAGGAGGCCAAGAGAGAACACAATTAAGAGGAAGACAGTATAAATGAAAAACATTTGTTGGCCAACTCATTTTAAGTACAGTGGTACCTCGGGTTACATACTCTTCAGGTTACAGACACTTCAGGTTACAGACTCCACTAACCCAGAAATAGTACCTCGGGTTAAGAACTTTGCTTCAGGATGAGAACAGAAATCGTGCTCCGGTGACGTGGCAGCAGTGGGAGGCCCCATTAGCTAAAGTGGTGCTTCAGGTTAAGAACAGTTTCAGGTTAAGAACAGACCTCCAGAACGAATTAAGTTCTTAATCCAAGGTACCACTGCGCACGATTTCCATTCTCATCCTGGGGCAAAGTTCTCAACTCGAGAACTTCCAGGTTAGCGGAGTTTGTAACCTGAAGTGTTTGTAACCTGAGGCGTTTGTAACTCGAGGTACCACTGTATTCAATATCAAATGAGATTTGTAGACCACTGTCACCACTGCATTTATTAAAGTTTAATTTAGTTTGGGGAAGGTAGTGATCTGATTATGATGGGACCTTAGAGTGAGGGGAGGGTAATAAACAAACAAACAAGCAAGCAAATATTAATGGGGTAACAGAAGTGACCTTTATTTTGGTGAAGGATCTGGGTGGGAAATAAGGGGTGGAGTATTGAAAGTACTCATTAACTGGACGGGTGTATCTTAACCAGCTTTTCCTTTCCCCCCTCAGATATGGATGCTTGTATCAAATGCCCCAACGACCAGTATCCCAGCAAGGACCACAGTCAATGCATTCCCAAAGTTCTAAGCTTCCTCTCTTACACAGAAAACTTAGGGATTATCCTGGCTATTTTGGCCATTTCTTTCTCTGTCATCACAATTCTAGTGCTGGGAAGTTTTATGAAACATAGGGACACACCCATAGTCAAGGCCAATAACCGGACCCTGACTTACATCCTCCTCGTTTCCCTTCTTCTTTGCTTCCTCTCCACTTTGCTCTTCTTTGGACAGCCAGGAGAAGGGATCTGCCTTCTACGCCAAATGGTCTTTGGCATCGTCTTCTCTGTGGCTCTTTCTTGTGTCTTGGCAAAGACCATAACCGTGGTTCTGGCATTCATGGCCACCAAACCAGGATCTGGGATGAGGAAATGGGTGGGGAAAAGACTGGCAAATTCAATTGTCCTCGTCTGCACCTTCATTCAAGCTGGCATTTGTATCCTGTGGTTAAGTACTTCCCCTCCATTCCCAGATTCGGACATGCACTCATTGAATGGGGAAATCATCTTGGAATGTAATGAGGGTTCAGCAACCATGTTTTACTGTGTCTTGGGCTACATGGGCTCCCTAGCCGTAATCAGCTTTGTTGTGGCTTTTCCGGCCAGGAAATTACCTGATATTTTCAATGAGGCCAAATTTATCACTTTCAGCATGTTGGTGTTTTGCAGTGTTTGGTTGTCCTTTGTTCCAACCTACCTGAGCACCAAAGGAAAATACATGGTGGCTGTGGAGATCTTCTCCATCTTGGCCTCCAGTGCTGGATTACTGGGTTGCATCTTTTCTCCTAAATGCTACATAATTTTATTCAGGCCTGATCTGAACAGTAGAGAGCAAATAAAGGCCAGAAAAAGTGAGAGGATGTAAGTTCATCTATTTATTAAGCTCACTTAAAAATTCACTGGAAATTCCATCTCATGAGATTTTTAGTATTAGTGCTTTGATAGAGAGACATCATTGCTCAAATGTGGCCTTCTTGTGAGTACAGTTTTACTGGACAAACATTATCACAGGTCAATGCCCTGTTTTGATTTGGCTTACATAAATAAATGTAAACTTGACTTTGGCTATCAATAAATTGAGGATTATGAAAACATAGTAGTGCTGGTATCTATTTTGACCAGTGAAACTGGGATTTGTAGTTCATATTCAAGAACTGCTGTTGGGATCTTGGTCTCCATGTTGAGTTGTCTTCTCTACTTGGGCATGAGACTATATAACAGGGAGCAGCAAATAAGGAAAAGGAAAAGAGGATAAACACAATAAAACAATAGTTGCACAACTCAGAAAAGATATCCTACGAGCTTTGTATTGAATAATGGCACTTCAGAGGCCAAAAACACACTTGGGAAATTAAAATCATTCCTATCATTGTCAAAATTACTGTTTTCTGTCTTGTGACACAATTGCCACCCGGAGCCTGTAAGAAAAATAAAAAATAAGCATATTGAAAAACCTATACAATTCCTGTGTTATTCAGAACTGGATCTAGGGATATGTAAGGTATTTTCATTCTTCTGCATAACCACTTTTCCATTGATTTTTAACAAATAAAGTATGCTGTGAGTGTCCTGGTTCCTCATATATTCTCCTACTTGCCCTGTTTATTTTCTGCTTCCCAGATTCTTACTGTGGAAAACTGAACCTCATTGACCAGTATAGAATAGCACACATGCCCTGTAATTTGCATATCCGTCTTTTGGGGAAACAGGCTGACAATTCACAAGTTTGCATTTGGATTCCTTTGCTCACCACAGCAAAATTACTGAAGCCTGCCCTGCAGAAACACATATTAAGTTGTTTAGAAATAAAATTTAAAAATTCGCTCATCCTTAGAGGATAAAGGGGGGAGATAAAGAAAATACGCTGTTTTGGGAAATTAACAATGGACAAGGAGGCGAAATGAAATAAAGTAGCAGGATACTGGTACCCAGATTCCCTAAATAGCCATGCTGTAAATCTGTGTAGCAGCAACACCATCTACCATTCAAGGAAGGCTGTAGAAAAGCTGAAAAAGAGCCACATTGAATTCTGCAACTGGAATCATGGGAATACAGCTTTGGAAGGGGAGTTTCATCAACAGAATCTTGCTTGTGGTGATGTTGCTGCTCGTTCTACCGCGTCATACAGTATGCAATGCACATTCTATTAATTGCAGCATATATGACGATCCCCTCCCTATTCCTCATGAATTTTACCAGCCAGGAGGCATTGTCATTGGTGAGATTGTTTCTCAAGTCTTTTTCCTCTCTAATACGCTCTCTTTCATGGAACAGCCTGCCCTGATCACGATTGACGCACCTATGTAAGGCATCAATATTTTTCACACAATTTGAAATGTGCATGAATTATAATTATTCAGAACATATCCTTAAGGAATGATGTGCTTTATTGAGCTTTTGATGTAAATGAAGTGACGCTTGGTTTGTTAATATGTGTGATACCTTCTACAATATCTTGTTTGGCATAAACCGCTAGTGTGTTTCCTCCAGAAATCTTACAGAAATGAATGGATTGTGTGCATTTCTGTATCTCAGCTGGAGCAAGACCCTCTCATAGCATCTATTTGCTTCTGAGGTGGTTATCTGGCAAGGGGCATTTATCTTCTTTCTGTTTGTCATTTGTTCATACTACATTTTAAATTTATTTCCAAACTGCTAGAAGTCCTATTCCTTTTTAAATGAGTTGCAAAATGAGGAAACCTTAAAACTAGTGCTAGTTTTCTAGAAAAAGAGGTGCCAGAACTCATGATGAGTTTCTCCCTTGTTCTCTTAGAATGGCAATGGCACTCACCTGAGAGGTGCCAGAACTGAGTTCCACTGAGTTCTGGCTGGAAAAAGTCCTGCTGAAAACTATTTCATTTCTGCTCTCGCTATACTTTGTTGTCTTACATCCTTGATCTCAATCTCAGCCCTTCCCTTGCCATTTCTGACTTCAGGTATTTCTGACATTTGGTTTCATATTGTTATATTTTAGAGAAATGGATGTTTCTTATTCCTGTTTCAACACATCTATTTTTCAAAGCTTACTCTCTCACATCATACAGGGAGAAACATAGGGCTATTGATGCAATACTTAATAGACTTTAGAGGGACAAAGCAAACCTAACCCTCTTCTTATGGAAGTATGATTAGATAGGCCAATATTTACAAAAGAAACTTGTCCCTATTTCTTGTTCATACTTTTTAATTTAGAATCATAGAATTGTAAAGTTGGAGGGGACCATGAGGGTCATCTAGACCAGACCTCTGCCATGCAGGAGTCTCATGCTTGACCTACTAAGTTATCCAGCAGATTTTCACAATTACAGTTTAAAAGTGTGCATACTAAATATGGTACTGCCCCTTTTTAAAGGTGTTTTGTGAATTGACTCCAGTACAATACAATAGTACCTGGGAAAAGGATTTCATTGTACTTTCCACCTGTAATATTTTATTAAGCATTAAAAAGTCCTAGAACTGTATGAGCATTTAGATCATTAATTGATTGGAGAAATATTTATTTCATAGGTCTTATTTTTGTACTCTGGTATATAATCTTGTGCAGTTATAAACTACAGTTTAATCTTAGAAACCTGCAGAGATGTGATGATGAAGTGCACAAGTTGTTGTTGTTGCTGTTGTTGTTGTTGTTGTTGTTGTTGTTGTTGTAACAGCAGCTGTGGTTTTATTAAACAGCTGCTACTTTTCTTGCAGATCAGTGCCAAAGAACTACCAGCACGTTCTGGCCTTAGCATTTGCTGTCAAAGAAATCAACGAGAATCCCAACATCTTATCCAATATCTCTCTGGGGTTTCGTATCCTCAATAGCTACTACACTGCAAGGATGACCTACAAGGCCACACTCAGCCTGCTCTCCTCAGAACATAGGTTTGTCCCCAACTTCAAATGTGACAACCAAAACAATCTGATAGCTTTCATTGGGGGATGTATCTCTGAAGTCTCTGCGAACATGGCCATCATTTCAGCAATCCACAAGACTCCACAGGTAAATCGTGTGCCTGAGGGCATGGAGGTTTCACAAGTATGACACACCATCTTGGTTTCAGGAAACTTTCTGACAGTGTTCGCCATGATTTTTAGTTACTGAATGAGAGAAATATGGGCTAGATGATTATAGAATCTGATGGATAGAGAACTTGTAGGACAACAGAACACATGGAGTGTCCATCAATAGATTCTCATCAGAGTTTGGGGATATTTCAAGTGGGATACTTCAGGACTTTGTTTTGAAGGTGTTGCTTCTCAAAATATTTATTGATCACTGAGACAAAAGGGTGGAGAGAATCCTTATCATTTTGGAGATGACAAAAGCCTGTGAGGGATAGATAGCACTTCAGAAGACAGGAAAAGAACTCATGATGCCAAACAGAACCTACTTACTCTCACAACATATTTTAAGTAACTCCAATTCTCTCAGCAAGAGATAAGCCACACCAGGGAAACCGTCACTGAGTCCCAAAACCTTCAAGCTGGCCAAGAACTCTACAGGAATCTCCCAGTTGCATCCGTCTGCAATGTCCCCAAACGCACAACTCAGATATTACTTCTACAGGTTCTGGAAACAGGGAGTAGAAGTGATTAGTTAATGTAGCTGGGGCTCTGATGGGACAGTGTAGGGAGCTGAAACAAACAGCCCAGTGGGGCGTTTTTGTGGCAGCAGCCTTCCTAATCTGCTGCCTGAGACAAGTGGCTCAATGTGGCTCCTGACCAAAGATAGTCAGGTTCTCATGAAGGATCCCCCCATCTGAGTTTTGACAGGACATTGAATGAGATGGACTACAGGACTATTTTCTAATAAGTATATCTGTGATGTAAATGCTTATATCTCATCTGAAAAATGCTTATTAATTTTATTTCAGCTGACTTATGGATCATTTCTGCCACTAAAAGCTGTCAAAAAGTCCTTCCCATTTTTGTATCAGATGGTCCCAAATGAAGCCCACCAGTACACAGGGATTGTGCGATTACTTCAGCATTTTAAGTGGACATGGGTTGGGCTTTGGGCTGTGGAAGATGACAGAGGGGACAGGTTTCTAAAGACAATGGTCCCAATCCTTTCCCCTAATGGCATCTGTTATGCCTATATAGTAAGAATACCAAAATTGAATTATGTGGATGAGATGACAGACTTTGCTTTACAGCATTTAGGAACCTATGCAATGGTCTTTAAGGAAAATCCAGCTGTGTTCATTGTTTATGGAGAACCTCCATCCTTCCAGGTTCTAAGAATGTTGATATTTGTATCACCCTTATTCTCTTTTCCAACTTTGGGCAAAGTGTGGATTATTACATCCCACTGGGATTTTGCATCACATTCTATGGAGAAGAACTGGGAGGTACAAGCATTTCATGGTTCCATATCCATCACAGTCCACTCAAATCAGCCATCAGGATTCCAAAGCTTCATTCAGAAGCTGAGCCCTTTCTGGGCAAAATGAGATGGCTTTATCCAGGAGTTCTGGAAACAGGCATTCGGCTGTTTGTTAAAAATGTCTGAAGAATCAGAGGAGGGAAATGAAACCGAAATCTGCACTGGGGAGGAGAAGCTGGAGAGCCTTCCTGGAATTCTGTTTGAAATGGACATGACTGGACACAGCTACAATGTCTACAATGCTGTCTATGCTGTGGCACATGCTTTGAACACCATCTACAAATCCATCTCCAAACATAGAGGATTGGAAGAAAGGGTCAGACTGACATTTCACAGTGTGCAATCGTGGCAGGTAATTAGAAAGCAATACTTTAAAATTAGAGAGTTCTAGAATTGTAGAGATGGAAGGGGTCCTCAGGGTCATCCTGCAGGGTGCTGGACTAGATAACCTTCGGGGTCCCTTCCAACGCTACAAACATATGATTGATTGATTGATTGATAGATTGATTGACTGATTGATTGATATTCACAAGTAGCCACCTACATAAACCAGATGTCAACTATAAGGACAACTTTGGGAAGTTCACTAAAGTAATCTTAGCACTATGTTGTCTCGTTATTCATTTCTCTTTCAATCGAGGTTCATCATTATCTGAGGAGCATCAAATTCAATAACAGTGCTGCTGAGAATGTGCACTTTGGTGAAAATGGAGAATTGGTTGCAGGTTTTGATATTACAAACTGGCTGATGTTCCCCAATGGTTCAGTGGTTAGAGTAAAGATTGGAAGATTAGAACCTCAGGCTCTTCCAGGCAAAGAGTTAACCATTTATGATGACCAGATTGTGTGGCATCCACATTTTAATCAGGTGAGACGTGCCAGAAAGAAAAGTTTTGGCCACTTTAACTTTCTGTTTGCTTTTTAGCTGCTAGATTATTCAGGATAGCAATATTTTATATATACATTATTAAGTATAATTGTTTAATTTACACTGAAATGGAGAATGCCTTGTGTTTATTGCAGAAAGAGTTTAACTGGAAGATTGCCCTGAAGCTAAAGAAAAGCAAGAAGTTCTCTGAGCTCCTCGATGGCTTGGCAATTAAATGTGATGGTTCTCTGGCAGCTCTTATGAGATATTTAACTTTAGATCACATGGGAGGGAATTGAATTGCAAATTTGCCATCTTGGAAGGGTGGTGGCTTGAGTCTTTGTTCCCAGGCTCTATGTGAGTAAAGGTGTGTGAAACTGTCTCCTGGAGGGACAGCAAATAGCTGCAGGTAAAATGGAGGCTGTAAGAAGAGAGAGATATCTTTGCTTATACAGTGGTACCTTGTGTTATGGACGGGATCCGTTCTGGAGGCCTGTCCGTAATGCAAAATACCCACAACTCGAAGAGCTGCATTTGCGCAGGCGTGTGGCGCGATTTGGTGCTTCTGCCCCTGCATGAGTGACGAAACCCAGAAGTAACCCAATCTGGTATTTTCGGGTTGCCCCGGGATGTAATGTGAAGAGACACAACATGAAGCAGACGCAACATGAGGTATTAGTGTAGGTCTTTTTGGAATTATCTTTTATTTCTAAGGTTCTGAGTCTGTGGGGATATGCACCAGTTATCGAATTATTTGGATGTATATTTCCCATCGCTTCAAGCTGCACAATATAATATCTGCAATACACCTTACATGGTTCTTTTAGGAATTGGGCCAACTGGTTTACCGTATTTTTCGTCCCATAGGACGCACCTAGTTTTTTGGGGGGGAAATCAAGGGAAATTTTTTTCCCTTGATTTCCCCCCCAAAACCAGGTCGGGGAACAGTGGGATGGCGGCGCTGCGCCTCCCCGCTGTCCCCTGAGCTTGTGGGGCTGCCCGATGTCTGCCCGGTGCGCTGGGCGCTCTGCTTCAGGGTGCCCCATGCGCTGGGTGGCAGGCTGCTATCCGCAGCGTGGGGAGCCCTGCGGGAACTCCCGCGGGCTCCCCAGGCTTGCGGATAGCTGCCTGAAGCCTGGAGAGTGAGAGGGGTCTGTGCGCACCGACCCCTCTCGCTCTCCAAGCTTCAGTGAAAGCCTGTATTCGCCCCATAGGACGCACACAGATTTCCCCTTCATTTTTGGAGGGGGGAAAGTGCGTCCTATAGGGCGAAAAATACAGTATTTTCCCAACATAATTCTCTTCGTAGAGCTGAATGAATGAAGAGCACCAATCCAAGTCCCTTTATATTATTCTGTGCAGGTGCTGCCCCTTTCTGTGTGCAATGACCACTGCTATCCTGGCTACAGCAGGAAAAAGAAGGAGGGAGAGAAATTTTGCTGTTATGACTGTGCTTTGTGTCCAGAAGGAATGATATCTGGCCAGAAGGGTAGGAGACAATTGTGTATTGTGATATCATTCATCTTCTGTAACATATCATATTTGCTTTGAGAATGCACATCCCTGGAACATACAACCCAAACACAAGAACACTCTTCCTTGTGTTATTTCCAAGAGCTGGTATTCAGATGCATACTGCCTCGTTGATACCTCTACTCTGTATTTATTTGTCAAATCCTCTTTTAAAGCCATCTAAGTTGATTTTCTACATTGATTTCAATCAGGGTTTACATCAAAAATATCAAAAACCACCACCATCAACAGCAAACGTTTGCACTAAACTAGATTATTAGAATTATGCAGCTCAACCTATAGAAATATTTGAAAATCTCTTTGTTGTTTTCAGATATGGATGCCTGTGTCAAATGTCCAGAAGACCGATATCCAAACAAGGACCAAACTAGATGCATTGCTAAGGTTCTAAGCTACCTCTCTCACAAGGAAGATTTAGGGATCATCTTAACTACCTTGACTATTGCTTTCTCATTGATCACAGTTTTAGTTCTTGGGATTTTTATCAAGCACAGGGAGACTCCAATCGTTAAAGCCAACAACCGGACACTCACCTACACCCTCCTCATCTCCCTCCTCCTTTGCTTCCTCAGCTCCTTACTCTTCATTGGAAAGCCTGGGAAAGCGATCTGCCTCCTCCGACAAACAGCGTTTGGTGCCATATTCTCTGTGGCTCTTTCCAGCATTTTAGCAAAAACCATCATGGTGGTGATGGCATTTATGGCAACCAAGCCAGGTTCTACAATAAGAAAATGGGTGGGGAGAAGATTGACAAATTCCATCATCCTTTCTTGTTCCTTTCTTCAAGTTGACATATGTACTCTTTGGCTAAGTACTTTCCCTCCATTCCCAGACACAGACATGCACTCAGTGAATGAGGAGATTATACTGGAATGTAATGAAGGTTCCACTACCATGTTTTATTTGCTCTTGGGCTATATGGGTTTCCTAGCCATTATCAGCCTCGTGGTGGCTTTCCTTGCCAGGAAACTCCCTGACAGTTTCAATGAAGCCAAATTTATTACTTTCAGCATGTTGGTGTTTTGTAGTGTTTGGTTATCCTTTGTTCCAACCTACCTGAGCACCAAAGGGAAATACATGGTGGCTGTGGAGATCTTCTCCATCTTGTCCTCTAGTTTTGGGTTACTGGCCTGCATTTTTTCCCCTAAGTGCTACATCATTCTTCTGCGACCTGAGCTGAACAACAGGGAGCAACTAGTAAGGGAAATAAAATGAAGGCATATGTCCACCTCTTCATTCTGTAGATGTCATGTCTATCATATTCTTATATTGTGGCCTGCTGGGTTGCATTTTCCCCTCTAAATGCTACATCGCTGTGCCAGGGCCCAGTTGAATAACTGAGAATAAATAATATATCCTAGAAAAAATAAACTACACGAATAAACATTGCCATGAACTTTATTGTGTCCATTTCTTCATTCTGCATATATATAGGGCTTTTGTTCAGCTGGAACTCACTGAAACTGAGTTCCGGCATCTCTTTGGTGAGTTCTGGCACCTCTGTAGCATTGCAGTGTCATTCCCAAGCTTGACGCTCAGGGCTGCGGGACGGAAGAGGAGGATAGCATGGCGGTCAGGGCTGTGTGGCGGAGGCAGTGGGCAGCACAGCAATTGGGGTGGCAGGGGGAGGTGGAAGGCAATCAGGTGAAGAGGATATGTTTTCTCCTTCAAAAAGAGCTCAACAACTTGGGTTGGTTGCTCCCCCTAAAAAAAATGTCAACAAGTTCCAGCACCTTTTTTTCTAGAAACAATTCCCTGCACACACACACACACACACACACACACACACACACACATTTATTCCTTCATTGGAATGTGCAGGTATTGCATAGGTGCTTTTTGAAGCAAACACCACTCAGAAAATGCTTGTAGACACATATCACTCAACGTATTCACCTTCCTTCTGCTAACCCAGGCCCCTCCTCTCCAGGTGACTGCTATGTTATATCTAACATAGGTGACCAGGGTGGGGAAGCACCACAGGCAATGCTTCCCGTTCCCTGTTGTTCTGCCCACCATCCTATCTCTGTCGCTGGCACTGATGACAATTTCCAGTGAGATCTCACGTGATCTTACTGAACTCTTGTAAGACCTCTTGCTCTCTGTGAGATCTCACATGATCTCACCAGAAATTGGTGCCAATGCTGGTTCTGCTTCTACACTGGTGTCAGAGGTGGGGGGAGATGTCAGTTGCCCACAGGAGCAGTGCCTCAAAGGTTTCTGCTGTCTAAGGTGGCTGCCTCATCCCACTTCATGGGTGGGTTGGCCCTGGTAGCATGCAGGAGATCTTTTCCAAATGTGAGCAGAACGCTGCAACTCCCCTTCTTTGCCCACAACTGCTGATAGGTAAGATGTTGCTCTCATAGTGAAACAAGTATCTATTTCCTCCAAAGGTTATAGAACGCGTATTTTAGCCTCACTGAAAAGAAACTGCAAAGTTAAGGGTCCTTGAAGGTGCTTTTCTTTGCAATCATTTGCTGAAGGAGAAGCAGAGGTCCAGCAAACATACTGTATCTTAATATGAAACATCAGGTTTTTTTGCTACCCCATTGGCTCCTCCAAGATGAGATTTCCTATTTCAGGGTGAAGTTATAACTCATTAGACTCATTCTGAGAGTCCAAAACCATCAATTTGCCTTAGAACTAGATCATTGTTTGTTAAATGCATTTAATTTTATCCTCAGCTTAGAATACAAATCATTTTGGTATAGATTGCAAGTAGCATCATAATTTATTAATTCCATTATAAAGATGGAATATATATATATATAGAGAGAGAGAGAGAGTGAGTGTCACAGGGATATTTCTCACAGGACAAGAAGAGGAGATAGTCCAGATGGAAGATTAGTGTCATCCTGACCTACCTACTTCCATCTCTTGGGATCATTCCCAAAGGGTAGCTGGTGGTAGGAAGTCCTACTAGCGGTGGGGGTTGGAGAATAAAAGCTGACACCTGCTAACAGTTGAAGAAGCATCCTTTGGGACGTTTTATTTCTATTTGGAGAACAGGTCTTCTGTGATGGCCTGGGGATCCAATTCAGAGGCTGAACCTGAGGAATCCCAGCCCGCACAGGAGTCCCCACCTCCGGGGCAGGCTGAGCCGGGGCTGGGACTTGAGCCTGAAGGGCCCTCACCTGTTCCGGATCCTCAGGAGCAGACACCAGCTGAATCCGCTCTGGCTCCGGAGGTGATGGAGGACCCATTGCCTGCAGGTGCTCCTCTCCCAGCCCTGTCAGGGGAGGCTGAGGTTGCCTCTGGGTCCAGTAACCCTCCAGCCTCTCCGGAGCTGCAGAGGCTCAGGGAAGAGAGGAGGAGGGAACTAAGTTATCACAGGAGGAGTGCTTGCCTTAAGGCCAGGAGAGGCGAGTCACCTGTGGGCTGGGACTACCCTATGCCTCAGAGGAGATAAAGGGCAGTCAGCCCAGTCCCAGGTTGCAGGAGCAACATTGTTGGTAATCTGTTCCTGCCAGCACCCTGTCCTGCTCTTCCAGAGTTCCTGACCACGCCCGACTCCCTGCCTTGGACCCCGCTTCGCCCTTGACGGACAGCCTCCATACCCTCAACCTAGGACCGGACTCAGACCACGCCGCATGGTAACCCCCCCCCCCCCCGGGACCAGCACATCTTCACAGTTACAAGGCTAGGGTGCAGCATCAACTATGGGAAACGAAAGGGCAGCCACATTCCAGAATGAACTGATGGCGATCCATTTGCTGCTTTTCTGTTCTCGAATCATAAATTTAGGTTGAAACCAAAACTCCTTCATAAATTGATGAAGGTTATTTATAACTGTTGAAAATGAGAATGTTCAGCCAAATGGCCTTGATGGTGCTGATAAGGCTGGGCATATTTGAGGGCCGTTGGAGCGAGAGAGGCAGAGTGGGAGAAAATAAACACCCACACAGAAACATACTATATTGGTCTAAACCAGATGAACTCAGAAGCTGTTAAAATAAACAAAGGATTAACATCAGATTGATTTATTGGAACTTGTTGTTTAGTCGTTTAGTCGTGCCCGACTCCTCGTGACCCCATGGACCAGAGCACGCCATGCCCTCCTGTCTTCAACTGCCTCCCGCAGTTTGGTCAGACTCATGTTTGTAGCTTCGAGAACACTGTCCCACCATCTTGTCCTCTGTCGTCCCCTTCTCCTTGTGCCCTCCATCTTTCCCAACATCAGGGTCTTTTCCAGGGAGTCTTCTCTTCTCATGAGGTGGCCAAAGTATTGGAGCCTCAGCTTCACGATCTGTCCTTCCAGTGAGCACTCAGGGCTGATCTCCTTAAGAATGGATACGTTTGATCTTCTTGAAGTCCATGGGACTCTCAAGAGTCTCCTCCAGCACCAGAATTCAAAAGCATCCATTCTTTGGCGATCAGCCTTCTTTATGGTCCAGCTCTCACTTCCATACATCACTGCTGGGAAAACCATGGCTTTAACTATACGAACCTTTGTTGGCAAGGTGATGTCTCTGCTTTTTAAGATGCTGTCTAGGTTTGCCATCGCCTTTCTCCCAAGGAACAGGCGTCTTTTAATTTCGTGGCTGCTGTCACCCTCTGCTGTCACCCTCTGCACCCTCTCTCACTGCCTCCATTTCTTCCCCTTCTATTTGCCAGGAGGTGATGGGCCCAGTGGCCATGATCTTCGTTTTTTCGATATTGAGCTTCAAACCATATTTTGCGCTCTCCTCTTTCACCCTCATTAAAAGGTTCTTTAATTCCTCTTCACTTTCTGCCATCAAGGTTGTGTCATCTGCATATCTGAGGTTGTTGATATTTCTTCCGGCGATCTTAATTCCGGCTAGGGATTCATCCAGCCCTGCCTTTCGCATGATGAATTCCGCATATAAGTTAAATAAGCAGGGAGACAATATACAGCCTTGCCGTACTCCTTTCCCAATTTTGAACCAATCAGTTGTTCCATATCCAGTTCTAACTGTAGCTTCTTGTCCTACATACAGATTTCTCAGGAGACAGTTGAGGTGATCAGGCACTCCCATTTCTTTAAGAACTTGCCATAGTTTGCTGTGGTCGACACAGTCAAAGGCTTTTGCATAGTCAATGAAGCAGAAGTAGATGTCTTTCTGGAACTCTCTAGCTTTCTCCATAATCCAGCACATGTTTGCAACTTGGTCTCTGGTTCCTCTGCCCCTTCTAAATCCAGCTTGCACTTCTGGGAGTTCTCAGTCCACATACGGCTTAAGCCTGCCTTGTAGAATTTTAAGCATAACCTTGCTAGCGTGTGAAATGAGTGCAATTGTGCGGTAGTTGGAGCATTCTTTGGCACTGCCCTTCTTTGGGATTGGGATGTAGACTGATCTTCTCCAATCCTCTGGCCACCGCTGAGTTTTCCAAATTTGCTGGCATATTGAGTGTAGCACCTTATTGGAACTACCTGGACTAATTAAGAGAAGCAGCACAAATGTGAGATTATCATCACCCCCGCCCTGACCTCAGAGCATGGGAAGTCAACCAAAGATTTATAATTAGGCATAAAATTTGGATTGTTTGATTATTTTATAATTTGGAATGTTTTTAATGTGGTTTTTATTGGATTGTTAAAATGGAAAACCTAATAAATATTATTATCAGAGAGAGGGGGGGCAGAGTGGGAAAATCATTGGTTCCGACTGGTGTATTCCTAAGGTGGTCTGAGGAGGGAGGGAGGGAGGGCTTGATCCCTATTTAAGGGACAATCTGCCTTCTCTGTAGCCTCTCTATTTGCAGCACCACCAGGGGCCTGTACTTACACTTACATCTCAGTCAGATTACAGTGCAGTGGGGAGGGGGAGAGAGATTCCCCCCTTTGTCCACCTGGGTGCTTGCAGCAGCGGAGGGGATAAACAGCTTTGCAAGAAGGAGAAGAGTGTTTGCAGGGGGCCAGTAAATCATTGGGAGAGGTCTGGAGGAGGCCGGCAGGAGCCAGAAAAAAGCAGCAGAGTGGGCTGCCTAGAGAGGCATGAGGAGTTGGTCATCCTTACAGCTCCCTTTACTCACCCCCCCCCCGCCAAAACAGCATCTAAAACAAAAAAACAACAGTTCTGCAATCCAGGAATAAAGCACAAAAGTAGTTTGAGTCTTTCTCATTGGACGTACACCCCCTTTTATTACCATATTGAATAAATATAACAGAAATGGAACAAAAAACCTCATTTATTATTTATAGAACTTAATGTATTAATTTTACAACTGAAGTATTTTTATGCTGTTGCTATCTCTCTCTTTGTATTAGATGCTTTTTTAAAAATCAGCTCAGGCATTGGCACAATCATGTAGCATATGTGGGGAGAGTTGCCAAAAATAAAACACAGAACTGCCGAGATTGTGAAATCCACATGGACCCAGTTCATGTGCATATCTTTGAAAACCAAAAACATAAATAAAATAGCGGGCTCTTCTAGCATTTAGGTATTTCTTCGTATCAATTGTTCTTTGTTGTTCAGCTCAGGCCTCAGCAGAATGATGTAGCATTTAGGGGAAAAGATGCAACTCAGTAACCCTGCACTGGAAGACAAGATGGAGAAGATCTCCACAGCCACCATGTGTTTTCCTCTTGTGCTCAGGTAAGTTGGAACAAAGGACAGCCAAACGCTGCAGAAGACCAACATGCTGAAGGTGATGAACTTGGCTTCATTAAAGCTGTCCGGCAACTTCCTGGCTAAGAAGGCCACAGTGAAGCTGACAATGGCCAGGAAGCCCAAATAGCCTAAGACACAATATAGCATTGTGGCCGACCCTTCGTTACACAACAGAACAATTTCTTCTGCCATTGAGTCCATGTCCAAATCTGGTTTTGGTGGAGAGGTTGCCAGCCAGACAGCGCAGATGCCTACTTGAATGCTGGAGGAGAAGAGGACTATGGAGTAAGCCAACTTTTGTCCCAACCATTTCCTCATCCTGGATCCTGGTTTGGTGGCCATGAATGCCAAGACCACAGATATAGTTTTGGCCAAGATGCTAGACAGGGCCACTGAGAAGATGGTGCCAAAAGCAGTTTGCCGGAGAAGGCAGGTTGCCTTATTGGGCATCCCAATGAACAGCAAGGAGCAGAGGAAGCACAAAAGGAGAGAGACAAGGAGGATGTAGGTGAGGCTCCTATTATTGGCTTTAACTATGGCAGTGTCCCGGTGTTTGATGAAGATGCCAAGCACCAAAGCTGTGATCAGAGAGAACAGAAGTGCAAAGGCAGTTGAAACAATTGTCAAAATGTCATCAAATGCTAGGAAATTTGGCGTTTTGGGGATGCATTGATCCTTGGCTTTGTTTGGATACTGATCTTCTGGACATCTGCGACAAGTTTCTTTGTCTAAAAAAAAAAGTGAATAAAAAGAACTGTTCTAGGGCTTAAGCACAGCCTTCCCAGGAGCCTGCCTGAGTATTTTTCACAACGGAAAAGGCCAACCTTTTCTGGCCAAGATGCTTCAAAAACAAATTCCACCCATCATATATGCAAATTACCTACCTTCCTCCAGCCAAGTTCTATCCAGATCTTTTTAATGTGCCCATGGATAGATGGCACTGGGAAATATATCATGGCAACAGTCTTAGTGGCCTCTTGAGCGGTGGAGGCTGATGAGGGGGAGAGTGGTGCCTGGGGGGCTGAAGCTGCTGATAGATCAGGTGACTGAGCTGCAGAAATTGGCGAGCGAGTGGAGGACATGGGAGTATGTGACAGAGCAGGGAGGATAGGGAGAGGGTGGGGAGGTGGGAGAGCTCCAGACCTGACCACTCTCACTGGGAAGTAGAGAAAATAGCCTTCACCACTCATCGTAGGTATCTTCTAAAATATTTCCTAATCAAAAGAAAGATGGAGGGGGGGACAACTCTGCAATTTTTTGGATATCTGCTCAGTCTTCTCTAATTGAGAGAACTTGAGCTTATGCTCAGTCAATTGTGAATTTTGCCTCAGCAATTCAACAGTTTTGATCATATGGCATTATTGTCTTCTTTAATGATATGTCTATCTCTCATTGACTAAACCTTATATATATATATTTCTCTTGGGCAAAAAGGTTTGGTACATCAAATGTTTTCTTAAGATTTTACACTGAGCAGAGCAAATGTGTTGTGACATATGAATGTGTGAGAGTTTCTTATTCCATACGTGTGTCAGGACCATTAAAAGTCCTGAGGTTTCCTAGAGAGGACTGAATAACAAACTCCTCTTCTTCATTTTTAAAGGTTACCTACACTGGGGAGACACAGATTCCTGTTACATTCATTTTTAAGCCATTGCATATTCCCAGAAAAGTTTACAGAGTTGTTGCTTATTCAAAATCACGCAGATTCCTGAGTGCTGCCTCATCATTTGGGGGAATGTGTACAAATGCTGACCTTAACATCCTTTCTCAGTTAACTGAGGTGCAATTACTAGTAATGGAAGGTCATTCTATGTCTTATAGATCACAAATCCGGCCATTATGGCATCAGAGTCATCTGGGAACTTGTTTATGTTAACATGAATCATTTGTCATTCCAGCAATCTTTTCCTTACTTGATTAAGAGAAAGGAAGTGCAAACGTACAGTATACATTTAAGCAGTGAGAACGAATATAAAATGCCATTATTTCATAAAACTTACAAAGCCAATTAAAAGAAGCTTGCAAAAGAACTGGTCACAATTTACTGCAGTCAATTGTATTGCTTGGTTCATCTTAATGTGACATGCCCTACCCTTCTCGTTTGAGAACATCCCATCTGGACATGGAGCACAATCATAGCAGCAAAATTTCTTCCCCTCCTTCTTTTTCTTCCCATTGCCAGGGCGGCATTCATCATTACATTCCGAAAGGGGTGGTACCTGTCCAAAAATGTATAGCAAAGTTTAGTATTAAAATACATTCAGAGAATTCATCTCGTATCAGATGATCTTTTAGTAAAAAGTTCTGCCAATGACATTGTGTCTGTGTTCACCATACATTTAAAGCACACATAAAACTCACCCACCCCAAATAATCCTGAAAACTGTAGTTTTTTAAAGGTGCTGGGAATTGTAGCTCTGTGAAGAGTAAACTACAATTCTTTTGAAGAGTTATGCAGCTGGATGTAACTGGAGGCAGTTGTAATATATTCCTCCCGATGAATAGCCCGCCTGTGCACAAGGTTCATGTTAAGTTGTGGGTGAACATATCAGACGACACAGCGATTCTTCAAACAGCTCTTGTTTATTCACAGGCCAGAACAGAACTGAACTGAAGGGTTCAGCCAGCCTGCTTAGCTCCACTACAACGCAACAGTAACAACTTTCTGTAACTATCCAATTACTGAACTTCACTTTCAATCCCTTATTTGCATATGTGGACCTGAGTGAAAACTATCTACAGTATCCCCCTGCTGGCCCAGGGTGAGAACTTCAGTGCATAACAGTTCAGGCCTGCTCTCATTAATGAATGAGCCTTGGTTGTCCCTATGGATGATGCCTACCAGAAGGGAAACAGGCTGAGTATACATTTTGAGGGCTGCTAGAAACTTTCTTTTCTGCTAGAGGATTTTCTGATTAAATCTTAATTGTGTATTTGCTCCTTCTTCACACTTTGATCCTGTTGCTATGCCAGAGGCAGATTTGGGGATATGCAATGGGTTTGGTCGCACTGGGAGAGGCTCTTTGGGGGAACCGCAGGGGGTGCTGAAACTGTGGTGCAGAATGGAAGATAAAAGGTGGGGACACTGAATTTTAGTGCCACACTGGTGCTGCTGAAATTTGAGACCCCTAGGCCCACCACTGGGCATGTATCAATATATTCTGCTACAATAGTGATTTGTGATTTATGCTTTAACTCGTGCATCTTATGTGCTTGTTTTACTGGAAATCACTTAGATACAGCAGCTTAACAAAGTAGATCATGGCAGTTTGTCTCCACTGGAATGCCCACCCTCCACATATTTCATTATTTTCAGCACACTCTTATTTGTCAACACGATGTGGTATTCCACTGAATTTCAAAGCTGTGCATTGCATGAATGAATTCTTCGTCCCTCCTTAACATCTCTTAACCCTCCCACTTCACTGCATGGCGATGAATGTTGATACTTGAAACCTGAGCCAAGCCTCTGTGCCATTCCAAGGGACTGTCCTCATCAATGGTCAGTTCTTTGCCAGGAGGGTTGTGAGGGTCCAGCATCCCCACTTTCATCCTGATGTAGGAATTGTTAGGGAAAGTGATCACGTTTGTAACATCAAATCCAGCTGCTAATTCCCCATGTTTGTTGAGTGCAATTAAATCTCCAGCGCTGTTGTTGAAGGAGATCTGGTGAAGAAATGAGTGGAGCTTGGAAAAAAGAGAAAGATAAAAAATGTTGAAAAACTAAAGTGGGGCTTAGTGTGGGGATGGAGAAGCTGTTTTCAGACTGTAACTTCCATCAGTGCTCACCAATATCTGGAGGGCCAGATGTTGAGTGAACTTGAATTCCACTGTGAACTCAACACGAACTAATTCATCTTGTATAGGGACAAATGTGAAGTGGAATCTGTTATTTTTGGACACATATTACTCAAAGTAACATTACTTCCTATTAAACATGAATTTTAGAATCTCTCGTTCTACAGGAGGAAAGAACTCAGCCCATCTGGTTCCACTTCTGCCCATACAGTGGTGCCCCGCAAGATGAATGCCTCGCAAGATGGAAAACTCGCTAGACGAAAGAGTTTTCCGTTTTGGAGGTGCTTCGCAAAACAAATTTCCTATGGGCTTGCTTCACAAGACGACAATGTATTGCGAGTTCCTTTTTTTCCCCTCCCTCCCCCCTTTTTCTAAGCCGCTAAGCCGCTTATCAGCTGCTAAAAGCCGCTAAAAGCCGCTAATAGTGCTAATAGCGCTAATCCGCTAATCCTTCAATGGGCTTGCTTCGCAAGACGAAAAAACCGCTAGACGAAGAGAATCACAGAACGGATTCTTTTCGTCTTGCAAGGCACCACTGTATTTGAAAGGGATTTTAAAAAAATCTGTGCAGAAATTAAGTGTATTTTTTTAATGCCTTTTGACATATGCAATTTTTTTGGTCCTCTTCCAGATGGAATGGGATGTCCAGAAATAAAAACAGTGATGACTCTTTCTGTTTTATAATGAAATATAATAAATATAATAAAACATCTGATGGACAGAATGTAAACAGGCGAAGCTTTCCTCTTTATTCTATTTCCATATAAGAAATCTCTCAACATGTTGATTTCCTGCCCTGACACACAACTGTTGAATGCACCATAACCTCGCTTCCTCCCTTCTATGCAAGTCTCAAGCCTAGGCTGAAATCCTGCACTCACCTAGACCATTGTACTGTAAGTTAACTAAATGGGCACCTGGTCTTTAGCTCCTGCACAATGGAAGGCCTGCTTATGCCTCTTTCCAAGTTTTCCCATTTGCCACGGGTAGAGGAGTATTCCTTAATACCCCCCCCCCCACATGTGCTATAGCATTTTCAAAAAACATCTCTTCTGTATGCCACACCACTGTCCTAAACCCAGGGCACAACAACTTGTCTGTAAGGAAGCACTACCTGCCAGGGCTCCATTTTCCAAGAAGACAGTCCGTCCCAAGCCTCCATTCTTCTGTTGTTGGCTCTCACTAAGTACCAGGCATGCAAGGCATGTGCTAGAGCATGGACAGCATTATAGATACTGTAGCTGTGGCCAGTCATGCGCATTTCAAAGAACGGTGTAGCAAGGCTCTCCAGCATCTCCTCTTCTGTGCATGCACTTCTGAAGAACTTAGAAATTCCCGAGTCTGAAGCAGAACAACGGAATGATTCTGCCCAGAAATCACTGATGAAACCATCTCCAACTGCCCAGGAAGGGTTTACATTCCGAAGAAAGTCATAGAAATCTTGAATCTCCTTTGTGTGAATTGTGAAAGAGAGAGTGCCATGGAACATTCGGGTTGAAAGGCCAGTCATCATTTGAACTTTGAAGAACTTGAAATCAATTTGGGCTGTCGTGATCCACACCTTTGCCGCAGAGAGTTTATACAAAGGATATTTTAGTTGATAGGCATGGATTATTACTATAGTATTTGCCAACCATGTAACTGGTGCACTTTCTCCAGATACAATAACAGCATTGGCTTTGCTCGCCAGGAAACCTGGGAGATTTCCGACTCGCTTTAAGAACATTTGAACCAGACCTTTGGAGAAGCGCGCATTTGTTGGAACTATGTCTGTGAATTCAGAACAGATCCCACTCTTGGAGAGCATTGACTCTATGACCTCCAAGAAATGTTCTCCACCTTCATCATCCTGGGCAATGAGACCGACCCATTTCCATCCAAAATGCAAAAGCAGTTGGACGATTCCTCTGTACTGAAAATCTTCACTAGGAACCATTCGATAAAAGGAAGAGGACTTGGTTTGGTAATTGACTGCTGGTTGAAAAGAGCCATATGAAATCTGAAAAACAATAGCCAGGCAGTACATACAGAGTGGAAACAGGAGCTCATACTGATTTCATTTATCTAAATATTTCCATACAGTGCAATTTTATATACCCACAATTTACTTATTTTTAAGCTGCTGTTTCCTTTTACAAACCTGCACAAAATAAACATATGGTATCTTTTCCTTGAGCTATTCAGTCCTATTACTTTTCTATGTGTATAATGCACATTTTTGGGACTTCTTCCATCTTGTTCTCATAGTTGGATACCCATATTATTTTATTTTGATCATTTCTACCTCACTTTTAAGTAAAAAATGCTTCCAGAGTGGGCTTACTTACAGCCAACTAAAACAAGAGATTCCATGATGCAAGTCCACGTCATTCAGACCATATTAATTTCCTTTCTCATTACACCACTTCAATAACTATGAACCCTACTAGAAAGAGAGTATCAAGGGAAGTCCCCATTTCTCTGCTTCTCAGATCCTACCTGCGGAATCTTGAAAAGACCTAAGATGTCTGCCATGCGTGAAGATGTATCAGAGCTGAATCCACCTATGACTCCTATTACATTTTCCTGGGTGCCACATTTGTAGTTGGGGATGAAGTGATGTGATTTGAAGAGCAGGTCCATAGTGGTGCGGTAGGTCATCTTTGAATCAGTATAGCTGTCGTAGATGTGGAACCCGAGGGTGACATTGGGCAGGATCCTGGGATTGTCATTGATCTCATCAACAGCAAACACCAAGGCAAGGATGTGCTGGTAGAACTTGGTCACCAGGCTGCAAATAAAGTTACTTTCACAGGATAATGATGCATTGCACAAAATATCGCATCACAGTATTCATCTCCTCACAGTACTCTTCTTCAGTATTCAGCTGTCTGACTATAAGAAGATGATAGAACCAGAAAAGTTATTCACCAGTTAAGTCCTGTTGGGAAGAAGGAGAATGTGTTGGGGCTAACTTTTGCTGCATTGCACTCTTGGAAGCTGCTTTCTTCTGAGTCCCTCTATTTCACCATTGTCTGTAGAAGAGGAAAGGGAACTTGAGATGACACTGGGCTCCCAATTCTTGTCAGCCACAGCCACCGTGATTAATGAACAGGGAGGACGGGACTGGAGTCCAGCAGCAGAATAAAAACTACAGGCTCCCTAGCCCTGGTCTGTTCTATCAGATGCTCAAAAAGTTTTAAAGAGGATCATTTCCCAACTCTACTGACATCACCTTGCCCTGTATTAGGAAATTTCTGCACATAAGGCATGGGGTGCTCTACTAGTGAACTGTTTGCTTCCATGATTCAGACTTTTCTTTAGCCATTTCTGTTTTCATGATACAAATGGATCGTTCAAAGCAGTGGCGTAGCGTGGGTTGTCAGCACCCGGGGCAAGGCAAGTAATTTGTGCCTCCTAACCCGTGGATTTGCGCCCCCTAACCCGTGGATTTGCGCCCCCTAACCCTACCCCCAGATGTTGCGCCTGGTGTGGCCGGCCCCCCTGCACCCCCCACGCTACGCCACTGGTTCAGAGGAGCGTGATATCCTTGATATCCTAGGCTGGTGTTTGGCAGCAGTTTCTGTTTGTTCTGTTATGTTCAAGTTTTCTCTGGAAATAGGTAGTCAATGGGGACAAAGTATGGACTGGCATTTTTCACTCTGCTCATTTCTCTCTCTCTCTCTCTCCCTGCACTTTCTAACAAGTACAGAATAGTAGAAGTGCTGCAGAGCCTCTCTCCCCACACCAGTGTGGCTCAAGTTTACCTTAATGGAGTGAGAAAGGACAGGGCTGTGGGGAGGTTGGGGCTATAGGGACACACCAGCAGAACACTCTCTTTCTCCCACAATTGTGTCCTTACCAGAGCTCTGTCTCACTCCAGCCCTGTCCATTCAAGGTGCAGCCATTCAATTCATCCCCCCCCCTGAATTTCTGCCATCTCTCTCTCCTCTCTCTCTCTCTCTATGTCTGTCTGTCTCTCTCACACACAAATTTCTGTCTCACCCTCTTTTCTTTCAATTTCCTCCCCTTTGACACCCATCTACAATTAGCTGAAAGGTTGCAAATTGCCTACTCCTGAAATACAGAACTTTATAAGTTCAATGTGCTTGAATGTGTACAATTTTCATAAAATAAGAATGCATATATACAAAAATACATACATATAAGAGATAAGAATAATTGGATCATCAAAGGATAATGTTTCCAAATTTGGTTCTTATCCACCCACCCACCATTTTTGAAAAATTCTAATATCTTTTCAAAGCAGTAAGACCTGCAGTTGTTCATGCATATATAAAGACTAAAGACCACTAAAATAAAATGACAGGCAGTTTTCTTACGTTGGGGTGGCGGCTATCGAGACCCGAGAAGGGTGCATGTTGAATACAATTTCAGGGGAAAAGTAATGCATAAGAGATGCCATCCCACCAACGAGGAGATCACTTGTCTCATACCAGTCATGTGGAACATGTACTGGATTACTTCCGACACACTTACTGGTATGTACTTTGAACACCATGTTTGGGAGCAGCAGGAGCAGGAGCAGGAGCAGCACCAACATCTGGATGGAAAACTTCCTTCTGCAAACGAGGCTCCTGTGTTTCTCAGGTCAAAACATCATTCTGACCACCAGCCTGATTTCAGTATCACGTCTTGGATGGAAACAGACTCTGCCAGTGCACTTCATTGTCTACATTGTCAAGGGACAAGATCTGAAGAATATACTATATACAATGAAAGAAGGAAACTGACAGAGCCCCCTCTTAAGCCTAATCTTGGCTACATCAGAAGCAATACAGTACTTATAACCATTCCAGGCTCGCTTGTTGATGTTTTCCCCTCTGTAGCTTCCAAGAAAGCTGCTGGAGCTTTGGGTCAATTACAGTGATTTATATAATGACAGGGGAGATAATTACGTCTCCAGTTTGTTGACTCAATGGTAGTTGAACTTCCAGAGCAATCATCCTTTTCCCGTAATAGTTTGTCTGCTTCTTTATATTGAATAATAGAATCATAGAGTTGGAAGGGACCCCAAAGGCCATATAGTCCACCCCAGCCTCTGCAGGGAATCCACTGCTATACAATTCCTTATACTTAGGTGGGCATTCACCCTCTGCTTACAATGACCTAAGAAAGGAAAGTCTACCCCCCTCTGAGGAAGGCCATTGCCCCAGTAGTTTTTGCCATCAGAAATCTCTTCCTGATGTGCCACATTTAGCAGATAGATCTGGTAGATTCTGGTGTTACATAATGTCAGATGATGAAGCTACAGGGAAATCCCAGTTAATCCATTAGTATATGATTCTACAAATCATCAAAGAAGTGGTGGCCTAGAAATGGCCTAGAAATGTCAGTGCCACAATACACCTTGGACAGAGCAACCCTAAATATAGAAACCAGCATAATTCAAAATGACATCAACTATCCCTATTCCAAACCATTCTGGAGCTTCTGGGAGGGGCGGCCGCCAACTAAACTGATAAATGAGTGTAAGCCTAAATTTTCATGATCAGGCCCTAGGTACTATGACCCAACTGAGTGGGATTTGAAACAGATGTAAGTCTCTCTTTGCCCTGTCATGTTCGCCTCACCCCCAGAACACTAATGGGGTTTATTTGCTTATTTCATTTTATTTACACCAGCATAAATTAATCTACTTTAAATTAACCAGGATGAGCTCTGGATGAATCAGGATGAGGAACTTGCACTGGCATTTTTCCAGCTGAGCAATCATGGACAACTTTTCAGATCAGCCTCAGCACCTGAGAACTAATGTCATGGTCTGGGTTACAGGCAGTTGGAGTCCTGGCTTGGTACGTCGGGACCGGGGTAGAGGTCAGGATGCAGGAATCAGCAGTCCATGGTCAGCAGTCCAGGGGTCAGGAAGCAAAGAGCCCACAAATCAGGAAACCAGGGGTCAGGAAACCAAAGCACAGCTAGGTGGGTAGTGTGTTGCTGTAGCAAAGAGCCAGAGGGAACTGCTGGTCTTATATACCCCTCCCAGCCTTTGCCACCAGGTGCTACGAGTCTTCTGTCAAGCCTCACCTGTGCGGCGTGGGCCTTGCCCTTTCAGGCCAAACTCAGGAAGGCCCCAGTCCTGTGAGGCCCTACCAGTCACAGGGCCCGGCTCCTGCACACACTCCTTACAACTGGTAAGTGGCCAATATATATCCTATTTCTAAAAGAGTTTGTGTTTGGTTATTATTATTATTATTTTCAATGTGTGTGTGCATGCAAGCACATGTGTGAACACTTGCAAATGTCAATGCGGTAACAGAAAGTGTGAATCATTGGACTTTCAGAAAAATTGATCAAGGAAGCTCAGGCTTTAGCTGGAAAGAGAGATGAGGATGATTTCATAGAGGCATTGTATCTTTTTATTGCATATTGAAGGGCACATCACTCAACAGTGGCAACCACCAAATTCCCACTTACAGCTCAGGAATAATGTTTCCCATTTTAACTATTATATATGGGGAGGGGAGAGGGATATCTGTTGTGGGAGGGGATAAATGTATGTGTACTTTATCTCATTTATTTCTTTTTAACTATTAGATGTTCTTTCTTGTTCAGCTCAGGTCTCAGCACAATGATGTAGCATTTAGGGGCAAAGATGCAGCCCAGTAGCCCAGCACTGGAAGCCAGTATGGAGAAGATCTCCACAGCCACCATGTCTTTTCCTCTTGTGCTCAGGTAAGTTGGAATGAAGGTCAGCCAAACACTGCAGAAGACCAACATGCTGAAGGTGATGAACTTGGCTTCATTAAAGCTGTCAGGTAACTTCCTGGCTACGAAAGCTACAGTGAAACAAACAATGGCCAGGAAGCCCATAAACCCCAAGACGCAGTAGAACATAGTGACCGACCCTTCGTTACATAAGAGCACAATTTGATCCATTATTGCATGTGTATCTCTATCTGGAAAGGGGGGGAACATTGCCAGCCAAAGAGCGCAGATCCCCAGTTGGATGTGGGAGCAGGACAGAATGATGGAATAAGCCGACCGTTTCCCCACCCATTTCCTCATCCTAGATCCTGGTTTGGTGGCCATGAAGGCTAAAAGCACAGATGCAGTTTTGGCCAGGATACTAGAGATGGACACACAGAAGATGATACCAAAAGCAGTTTGTCGGAGAGGACAAGTCACCTCATTAGGTTTCCCAATGAACATCAAGGAGCAGAGGAAGCAGAAGAGGAGGGAGATGAGGAGAATGTAGGTGAGACTTCTGTTGTTGGCTTTGACTATGGCGGTGTCCTGGTGCTTAATGAAGATGCCAAGCACCGCAGCTGTGAGCAGAGACAACAGTAGTGCAGAGGAAGTTGAAACAATGGCCAAAGTGTCACCAAATGCCAGGAAGTTTGGCATCTTAGGAATGCATTGATCCTGGCCTCTGTTTGGATATTGGTCTTCCGGACAACTGACACATGTTTCTTCATCTGAAAAAGAATGCAAGATAATTTAAGAACCAGAATGATTCATGCTCAAGAAGAGAAGCCTACCTTGTGTTTTTACTCATGGAGTGTTTCAAATTAGTTTTCTCCTGATGTTCAACAAAGTTAGTCTTAAAATAAAAAGCACTATTAAGTGAAATGATACAACCATCCTGGCAGTAGTTCAAAATTGTAGGAGTCAACAAAGAAAGGTGTATTGGGACTGTCACATCAATGTTTCCCCAAACTGCCTCATTTTCATTAAAAACACACACACCCAACAGTCTGATTCATCTTCTGATGTTTTATTTCATGGCCATCTAGTCTGACTGCCATAGTTTTAATAAGATGTACAAAACACACTTTGCTTTCAAAGTATCTGAAAATTATTTTTTTATTATCCTTAATAAAGAAACATTTAAGTAAACATATGGAAATAACTGAAGTATGTGCTGTATGCCCCAGTCTCACATTATGGTCGGGAAGGAAGTGATTTTGCAATCAGCGTTTATTTAGGGACAAGAGGAAAGTCTTACTAAGGGTCGTTTTTGCTGCACAGAAAAGGAGATCACAGGATGCAAATAGAAATAACACCAGATTCAAAATGCATAGAACATAGACTAAATATGAATTTGAGATAAAAATAAAAAAATTGTTGATAATGAATCTAATTTCTAATAATATTTTAATTCAAAATGAGTCTTAATATTATGTTGAAATAGTAAGGCTTAAGACAAGCATTGGGGAAAGTATGCCTGGGGTTGAAATGTGATTCTCCATCCCTTTCTTGACCTTGGGGCTCTGTCCAGGCCATGCTCCTTGCCCCAGTCCTTTTGTGTGGCTGGAATGTGTTGTCGAACTGTGATGCTGCCTCTTTCTTGTGTAGTTGGCCGATTGTCAGGTGCCTGGTCATAGTTTGTGTGCAAATGTAGGCATTTAATATGTCCTGAAATTAACCCACAGGGTTTGACTACTCTCTCTGCCCCTACCCAACAGTAGCCTGTTTTCTTGTCCAACAGAATCAGTTGGATCTCCAGATCAGTTTTGGGGAGAGTTCAGGGGCAAATGGGGAAAGAAGAGGGGGAAAGTTTCCTTGCACTTGTGGAAATCATTGCTTCCACTACCACAATGATTTAGTTGAATATGACTCTCCTCTTACATCCCATAGTATCCCTATACTTCCTTTTCTTGTCAATGTATTGTGTCCTTCCTGTTCTTGTACACATAACAAGTTCCCATCTTTCCTCTGATGGGTATGGCAATCAGTTCATATTCCTATACTCCTACCTACATTGTGGTGCTCAAAATCTTTCCCCCAAACTCTCAGTGTATGCATTATGTTGCATGCCTAACTCACCCACAGACAACTAAGAGACTTAGAGACGGATTAAATTGGTAGGCCTTCCCTGTCATATCAATGTGAGGGCTATGAAGGGTAAAACTAGCCATGATCTCTGATGCAGGGATGGTTGACTGGAAAAGACGGAGAAGGAAGACCAAACCTCCACTTCATTGTTCTTACAGGGACTGGTACTAGAAGGTGGGAATTTCTTTTTACGTTCAGGTTAAACCATTGTAGATGCCTCCAAAGATGTTTACAAAATAGCTGCTCATTGGAAACCCCAGAAATCTCTCAAGCTCTTCATTTTCGAGTATGACTTCAAACATCATCTTTAATCTTTCTTCCACAATTACAGCTACTCAAAGTTCCATTCATGCGTTCAAGATCATGAGTCCAATGCCTGCGCTATCAGAGGTATCTGAGAACTTAATATATCATTCACTGAGCTGTTGATATATTTCTTGGTATGATTAAAACAAAATATCAATTAGATTGTTGTGTCTATGTAAAAATGGGAATCCATGCATAATGCCATAATTTAAAAATGGCCGCTATGTTAATGAGAATGAACTTGCAAAAGAGTTGCCCACATTTTACTTCGATAAAATGGATCGCTTGATCTTTTACAACATAGCGTATCCTACCCTTCTCATTTGAGATCATCCCAGCAGGACAAGGAGCACAAGCATAGCAGCAAAAGGTCTTCCCCTCCTTCTTTTTCTTCCCATAACCAGGGCGGCAGATGTCATTACATACTGAAAGCGGTGGCACCTGCCCAAATATATAGGAACGGTTTAGCTTGAATTCATCTTTTTTCATATTCTATCAGATAATCAACCAGCAAACAGGAGGGCAAGTGATACAGAATGCAAAAGCTGTAACTACGTACACAGGTATACAATAAGTAGTAGGAATATCTGCTCTGTTAAGTATCATACAAAGACAGATTCGAATTTGCATACTTAGCCTGATCAATGAATCAAATAGTTTAACATTCAATCTCGCATCACTAACTAGAGATTTCCCTCAGGGATTTCACACAGTCACAAAACAATTTTATGCATTATCTGAGAGCCAAGGACTCTCTTTGGTTAAAGATGTGCTGACTTAATGCCTCTAAATATTGCATTTTTCATCATAATGGTTTATTTAAGAATCAGATATGTGTGTATAGGAAAAGGTAGTTCAGAAAATGATGCCTTGCCTTCAATGAAATACTCAACCTCCATATATCAATTTACCCTCTAATAAAACATTTTATCCTATTTGTATTACAGTGATACCTTGGTTTACAACCATAATCCGTTGCGGAGGCCCGGTTGTAAACCAAAACAGGTTGTAACTCAAGGCACACTTTCACCAATGGGGCCTCCAAAAAAATTGGTTGTAATCCAGAAAAAGGGACACACACACTTCAGGGTTTGACGTGGTTGTAATCCAAAACGGTTGCAAACCATGGTACCACTGTATTATCATTACTGTTATAATTTGCCTGCCTTTTACCATGAGGTCCCAATGAATTTCACATTTGACTATTTATTATGCTAAGAGAGGCATTTAGTTACAGATAGGTAGCCGTGTTGGTCTGCCATAGTCAAAATAAAAAAATTCCTTCCAGTAGCACCTTAAAGACCAACTAAGTTAGTTCTTGGTATGAGCTTTTGTGTGCATGCACACTTCTTCAGATACCAAAGAGGCATTTAGTGTTTTAGTTATGTCCATTCCCCTCGCATATTGCTGAATGACCACCAGTGTTGACACACACCTGTTATCCTCACCTGAGTCAAGCCTCGGTGCCATTCAATTCTGTCCTCATCAATGGTGAGCGCTTTGCCAGGAGGATCCAGCCTCCCTACTTGGACTCGGACATACGATTTATTTGGGAACGTGACCAAGTTTGTAATGTCAAATCCGGCTGCTAATTCTCCATGCTCATCCAGTGCAATTGCATCTCCAGCAGTGTTGTTGAATGAGATCTTGTGAAGGATTGAGTGGAGCTGGGTGGAAAGAGAACGAGGACCTGAAGGTCATTTTCCTATATGGTTACAAGTCATTACAATTCATCATGGATAATAATTTACTTGCAGAAGCAGCAAGGCAGTAACAAATCATGAAAGGGTATAAAATTCAACTGTGGCGGAGAAATAAGTCTGGAAAATCATGGTTATATGGGATCAGTATTTGGAAGAAGACTTAAGAAAACTGAGAAAATAGAAGCTTGATAGAAATATCCTGTAGATCAGGAACCTGGTTGGTCACACCATGGATATTGGGTCCAGGAAATTGTCCAGAACCTATATAAGGACAGTTGACATTGGAGATGAGGAAACATTACCTGCCAGGGCTCCACATTCTGAGGAACCATTCTGTTGCTGGACTCCCTTGCACTGCGTTTCATCCCAACTGACTGCAAGATATGCAAGGCATGGGCCAAAGCATAGGCGGCGTTATAAATGCTGTAGCTGTGGCCAGTCATGCTCATTTCAAAATAAGGGGCAGGAAGGCTCTCTAGCGTCTCCTCTCCAGTACATCTGCCGTAGATGAATGAGTTGGATAATGAACAACTGAATGCTTGCTCCCAGAAAACGTTGATAAATCCGTCTTCATTTGCCCAGGAAGGATTTACAAGCTGAAGAAACTTTTGGAAGTCTTCTATTTCCTTTGAATGAATTGTGAAGGAGATAGCACCATGGAACATGTGTCTGTCTAAATCAGTAATTGCCTGAATGGGGTATAATGTGAAATCTATTTGGGCTGTTGTAATCCACACTTTTGCTGTAGAGAGTCTCTTATTTCGCGGAATTAGTATTTGACTTATCTTGATTACCCCTATCACTGCTCCCAACCATGTAATAGAGCCACTTTCTCCATATATAACAACTGCATTGGCGTTGCTCTGCATGAACACTGGCAAAGTACTTTGTTTGTGGTGGAGCATCTCCTGTATGCTGTCAGAGAAGAGCATGTGCGTTTGAGCTCTTTCTGTGAATGCTGAACAGATTCCATTCTGCAAAAGCATTTCCTCCATGGTTTGTAGGAATCGGTCTCCACCTTCATTATCTATAGCATAGAGCCCAACCCATTTCCACTTGAAGTGAAGAAGTAACTGAATAATTCCTCGGTATTGCAGGGCTTCACTGGGTACCATGCGGTAAAAGGAAGGGAACTTGCCTTGATTCTTCACTGCTGGCTCAAATGAGCCATATGAAATCTTTAAAAAATAAGAGTTGGAAGAGGAGATAATTATTTCCCCAGATTTCAAATTAGTGGGATTCTATACAGGCAGTGGAATTCTATACAGCAGTGGAACAGACTTCCACAAGAGGTGGTGGACTCTCCTTCCTTGGAGGGTTTTAAGCAGAGGTTGGGTGGCCATCTGTCATGGATGCTTCAGCTGAGATGCCTGCATTGCAGGGGGTGGGACTGGATGACCCTTGGGGTCCCTTCCAACTCTAAGATTATATGATCCTATGCCCAATTTCCTTCTGTTCGGACAGGTTCCTCCACCTTTTACTCACACTAAGAAAACTACACAACCCTCTTAATGTAGACACTCCTGACAGTTTTGGTTAACATACACTCTAAATGAGATGTATATTGAAACCCGTTCTTTTCATTCTGAGCTAACTTCTTTTAAGGAGAATATTCCTGTTGTTGGGGGGTTGGGGGGAGCATCAGCTTATAGACACTATGAGCCATCCTCTTTGAAGTCATTTACAAGTGGTTTGACTACAATCTGCTTTCCAGTAGACTTCAAAGGAATGAGTGTATGTGGAGGAAAGGCAGAGAGAAGGAGGGTTCTTCTGGCTTTGGGGTTCTAGGGTTCTTGAGATGGTGCTGCTGTAATTCCCCAAGGTGAACAGCCCCTCTCCTTCTATCACACCTCAAACAATTCTCCTCTCTACAAACGAAACACAAATCATTTGAAACCTACACACCTCTCATGCACATCACTGAATAGTAATGAATGCAATTTTCAGTTCATTCTTCTTCCCATCACACCGTTCTATCTTTACACTTCATCAAATTACTGCTGGAAAGAGTAGAAAAGTGAATTATGGGGGAGGTGAGAGGAAAGCCTCTGAGCTCCAGTACTCAGATCCTACCTGTGGAATCTTGAAAAGACCCAAGATATCTGCCATGCAGGAAGAGGTATCAGAACTAAGTCCTCCAATTACTCCTATTACATTTTCCTGGGTGCCACATTTGTAGTTAGGGACAAACCAGTGTGATTTAAAGAGCAGGTCCAAAGTGGTGCGGTAAGTCCTCCTTGAATCAGTATAGCTGTCGTAGATGTGGAACCCGAGGGTGACATTGGGCAAGATCCTGGGATTCTCATTGATCTCATCAACAGCAAACACCAGGGCAAGGATGTGCTGGTAGAACTTGGTCACCATGCTGCAGATAAAGGGACTTGCTGTTTCATGGTGGAATCAAGGCTTGTGCTTCAAAAGATTATCTCATGGTCTTATAGCCACAACAACCTATATCTCCACCCCCCCAAAGGAGCTCAAAATCCCTTCTCCAGGTAATCCCTACAACAGCCCAGGGATGTAGATTAGGCTGAGAGGCAGGCACTGGCCCAAGGTCACCCAGTGGAGATTCAAACCTTGGTCTCCCATGTCCCAGTCAGACACTCGCCACTACACCACACTGGCTCTGGGTTGCTTTAGACTTGTGCTTCCACCACAATTTCTGTGCAATGAGCTAGCCTAGCTTGGATGCACTAAGTCCTTGCCAATGAGTGAAGTAAGAACTGAGGGCCTAACACACATTCCTATCACATCTCCTCTATTCAGGAAAGCCAGTTGTGGAGCCTGCAGCAGCTTCTCTCCTGCGGGGCTGAGACTTTCTGAGACTGTCTTCTTCTCCATGATATGTGATATTTTTGTTCCCCTTCCTGTACTTTGGGCAGGTATAGAAGAATAAGAAGGCTGAAAAGCATTTAACAGGGTAGGATGGACTGTCCTGAGATGTATTTAGTGGGTGAAGGAGATAGAAGGGATTGTGACAGGTAAGGACAGTCCCCTTCTTCCTCCCTCCCTCCCTCCCTCCATCAACTTTTCCTTTCCTTCTCTCCCACTCCCACACATACCAGTCACTCATTCTGAAACCTCCCAGTCACTGCCCAATCTTATACATGTTTACTCATACATAAGTTCCACCATTTACAGCGAAGCTTATGCTCAGATAATGTATATAGAATTGCAGCCGTACTCTTGAGGGCTGGGAGTCATTCTCTTGCTATGTTTCTTCTATCTAATTTCATTTTGCTGCAGAGAATAATTAATAGATGGACTATTGGTTTGACTCAATTTAAGGCAGCTTTCTATTATCCTCTTTCTTGAAATGTACATGAGATGTGGCCCTCAGACTCCAATTTGTCATCTCTCCAAAATTATGTTGACAAATATGTTTCAATGGGTGAAAATATTGGTGCAATGGAAAGCTTCCTCACAGTCCCCTTCTAAAATGGGCAGACTGAGCCCCTATGTACCAGAGCCAGAACAGAGAGCAAATAGATATTATAAGGCTAATATTTCCAAATGTCCAGTTACCAGTACAAGCACAGCCTAATTACACATATTTTGGAGAATGTCCTTTTCTCAACCTTTAATATTTCTTTTAAAAACCAAGTTAAAAAAGCAATTATTCATGAAGATATACAGACCTTCTAAATTAAAAATGAAAACTTTTGCTTACACTGGGGATTTAATCAGGGAGTGTTGAGAAGGGTATTGGTTGAAGGAAACTATGGAGAACACAGGATTTGACAGCTGAGACACTATCCCACTGATGAGGAAATCACCCGACTGGTGCCACTCATGTGGAACATCTTCAGGATTATTTCTGGTGCACTTAACAGCATGCACATAGCACACCATGTTCGGAAGCAGCAGAATCAGAAGCAGCAGCATCCCAATGCATGTGCAAATGCCTCACTCTCTGTGTGTATAAAACAAGCCACTGCCCTGATTGAAAAATGGTTTAGATTGCTGAAGACTCTGGGGATATAATTCTCACATGGACTTTGCCTAACCATTAAGCTCAGCTGTTTTTCAGAAGTGTGTCTTGAATTCTAATTGACAACACAATATTCAGACTTGCCCTATACATGGGGGTGGGTGGAGGGATTATCCAAATGATAGAGACCTGCCTCTCTCTTCCCCCTAATCTTAGCTGTCTGTGGAACATTGGGTTTCCTTATCATCATTTCAATCTTTTTATCAATACCTTTTCGTACTCACTTCTAGAAGGCTACTGGCACTCTGGGCAGATTATAGACATTTTGATAATTGCAGAGTAGATAATGATTTCTGCAGTGTTTTTGGATACTGTTATGCATCAACAGGAGGAAAACTCCTGCCAGAAAAATATTTTTCAGAACATGCAATGGTACCTAAATGATCACCTAGTCCAACTCTGCCACACAGTCCTGCAAAGCTGGCCATCCATCATCTACTTAGAAACTTTTAATGAAGGGGGTTCTACTAATATGCAAGACCACCTGTCCCCTTATGAAACAGCTCACACTATTAGAAAGAATTACTCTCTAAGGTCTCAGAACTTCACAATTCAGCAGATCTGCCTGATCCCTTCTAGCTGCACCAGCATTACAGACAAGGGGGATTTAGGCTGAGCTACAGTGACTCCCAATATCGAATCTATGAGGAAGCAGAGCATGCTTGGGATCAATATGTCAGTGCTACAATTCGTCTTCCCCCCCACTCTAGGACAAAACATTAAACATCAATATAAAAATAAAAATTCTTAGTGATGAATACCCTATGTGAGAAAAATAATAATAAAATAATTTATTTTTAATCACTTATTTGCAAAAATTAATGCTTTCTCTGCTAATTCAATCCCCTGCATTCTGTGCCCCCTGCAATATTGAATGGACAACTGATGCTGTGCAGTACTTCTTTGTGGGTTTTGGGAACAGGTAGACTATTCCAACCTATGTCCAGATGTAGGGAGAATGGGCTTGGACCCAATGCTAGCCCTACTAGACCTATTTTAGATGGTGAATATGATCAACATAGGTTGATCAACATAGGTTCATTAACTTCACTCTGAACATAGGTTCATTAACTTCACTCCGAACATAGGTTCATTAACAGTCACTCCAAATCGAACAACCCATAGGGAATGCAGCTGCCCTTTAGATGCCACACATATTTGTAGGGTTTTCTGGGCTTCTTGATGTATATGGGAAAATCTCCACCAGCACTGTTTCACTAGGGCCACAAATGAAAATGAATAAAAAAGGACAGGGAGGTCTCATCAGGGTTGGGAAGGGTGTTGCGTACAGAAAAATCCCTCAGTGTCTGCAAGTGTCATAATGGGCTCAATGAAAGCCAATAAGCTGAAAACTGACAAGACAGAAGTGCTGTGGTTTGCTTGCTCCTATGTCCAGCATGAGTTTGACCCAACTGCAGGAGGCAGTGGAAGACAGGAGTGCCTGGCGTGCTCTGGTCCAGGGGGTCACAAAGAGTCGGTCACAACTAAACGAATAAACAACTAAACAACAACAACAACAACATGTCCAGGAATGAGATAGGCAGCCTGTTTTGGAAGAGATCTCACTCATTCTGAGGGGCTGGGTTTCTACTCCAGAGCCAGTGTGGTGTAGTGATTAAGAGTGGTAGTCTTGTAATCTGGGGAACCGGGTTCGCATCTCCGCTCCTCCACCTGCAGCTGCTGGGTGACCTTGGGCCAGTCACACTTCTTTGAAGTCTCTCAGCCTCACTCACCTCACAGAGTGTTTGTTGTGGGGGAGGAAGGGAAAGGAGAATGTTAGCTGCTTTGAGACTCCTGAAAGGGAGTGATTTCGTCCTGCAGAGAGTGCATGTCCCGATCTGGGAAAGGAGGGTCGCTACATAGCCAGACTATACAAATCCAAACTCTTCTTCTTATTATTCTACTATGTGATTCAATCTTGTCTTGGCAAGTCCGCATTGGGCTGCATGGTGTAATAACTTACGGAATTTAGCTTCTGCTGAAAAAAAATCAGCAGAGACACACAGACATAGGGGGATGAAGGACCCACCATGTTTCTATATCATCTGGTGGGATTTTATTTCCTATGCTTCAGAATTTGATCAGTGTTCACCATCCATGTCAGCTTGGGGAATATGGATGCCGTGATTTATATTGCTGTGCCACCATTTCTTTTTCCTGTTATTTATTGCTTGTTTGCTTTGTGTACAGCACGATATAATTTTGCATTTTTGGATTGTTTATAATGTCAATAAAGAAAGAAGAGAATAGAGCGGGTGACCTGGCAAGCCCTGGGAGAGTTATTTGGGTGGGGGGCAGAAACCGAAGGAGACAGCTAGGCTGCCCCTCCACCTGAGGCAATTCCCTAAGCCTGCCTAATGGAAGAGCCAGGCCTCAGCAGAAAAGTTTCAAAAACCAAAAGTAGCTGTTTCATAAGGCCAAAACATAACACAAAAATCCTGAATATAATTTGATTCCTTCACATGCTCCTGCCTTGTTTTATGCTTCTTTCATAATCCTAGGTAGAATAACAACAACATAAAGGAAACCACAAATATCAATATTATTAAGTACTTTTTGCTGTTCAACTCAGGTATTGCAACAATCAGGTGGGATTTGGGGTCAAAGAACCATTTTTGCCATAAAATCATTATTCTCTGCTATCATTGAATTAAGTAGCTTTAATAAATGAAAACAGAATCTCTTCTGCTATTTATAGTTTTCTTTGTATTAGCTGCTCTTTGTTGTTCAACCCAGGTCTCACCAAATGTAGCATTTTGCAGAAAAGAATAATCCAGCACTGGAAGCCAAGATGGACAGCTGCCATGTATTTCCTCCTCGTGCTCAGGTATGTAGGAACAGAGGATAGCCAAAAACCACCAAAGACCAGCATGGTCAAGTTGATGGACCTGGCTCCATTCAAAGCAGGATCTTATTGGCAGCTTCCTGCACCTATTTCCATTAATATGTTCTGAAGAGGAACATTCCATAAAATATTTATTTACATATTCATTATTTTTTGAAAGTAGCTTACAAAGATTCTCAGAGTAAGAACCTCAATCATGCCTGGTATCAGGAAAACAAGTAATGAGAGACCCAGATGGTACCAGCAGTGATTTGATGGCTTTTCATGCACTCATCTCTGGCCTTGTTTAGTGTCCTTGTTGAGGACCTAGCAATGGCATCTGAGGCAAGGCGTTAGGGCTGAATAACTGGACCTCAGTTTATGATGGAAGAGCTGGTATGCCCTGAAGAAAAAGTGTGTGCTGAACAGCTCATGATGGATGTAATTCTTTCTTTGGTAGGCAGCAGGCAGGTCGTTATCAAAACTATAACATTAGTCAACATTTAATAAAATAAGCAAAACAAGCATATACATTTTGGGATGAAAATTCCAGCCTACTAATCCATTTTAGATTTTCTAGGGAAATATAACCAAATGTTTAATTTTTACTTTCTTTTTAGCTGCTCCTTATTGTTCAGTTCAGGTCTCAAGATAATTATATAACATTTAGGGGAAAAGATACAGCTCAGTATCCCAGCACTGGAGGCCAAGATGGAGAAGATCTCCACAGCCACCAGGTTTTTCCCTTTGGTGCTTAGATAGGTTGGAACAAAAGACACCCAAACACTGCAAAAGACCAACATGCTGAAAGTGATGAATTTGGCTTCGTTGAAAACGTCCGGCAGCTTCCGAGCAAAGAAAGCCACAATGAAGCTGACAAGAGCCAGCAGCCCCATGTAACCAAGAACGTAGTAGAACATGTTGGCCGAGCCTTCATTGCATTCCACGATGATTTCGTCCGGCAGAGAATGCATGTCCCGATCTGGGAAAGGAGGGTCGCTACATAGCCAGACTATACAAATACTTGCTTGGATAAAGGAGCAGCCAAGAACGATAGAGATGGAAAATCTTTTCCCCACCCATTTCCTCATCTTGGATCCTGGCTTGGTGGCCATGAAAGCCAGAACCACAGTGAGGGTTTTGGCCAAGACCGAAGAAACAGCTACTGAGAAAATGATCCCAAAAGCAGTTTGTCTTAGCGTGCAGGTCCATGTCTGAGGCTGGCCAATGAAAAGCAAAGAGCAGAGGAAGCAGAGCAGGAGAGAGACGAGCAGCGTGTAGGTGAGATTCCGGTTGTTGGCTTTGACAATGGGAGTGTTCCGGTTTTTGATGATGATTCCAAGCACCAAGGCTGTGGTTGCAGAAAGAGCCAGAGCCAAAACAGCCAAGCTGATGCCAAAAGTTTCTCCATAAGACAGGAAATTTTCTCTTTTGGGAAGGCATTGGGTTTTCTCTTTGTTGGGATACTGATCTTCTCGGCAGAGTAAGCAATCACTGATATCTTGAAGGGGGAATAAATAAATCAGGCTTCCAGATACAGAGTTTTGGGTCTTGCTGAGGTACAATTATTTATAGTAAAGGATCAGGAAACTTTGAATGTTATTGTCCTATGTTTCAATGCAATTTACAGTATACAAAATATGAAACATTATATTTTCCAGGAAACCTTTAGACTATTTACCTGTTTTGTCTTTAGGGTAAGGTAAGAAGAAGAAGAGTTTGGATTTGATATCCCACTGTATCACTACCCTAAGGAGTCTCAAAGCTGCTAACAATCTTCTTTCCCTCCTTTCCCTTCCTCCCCCACAACAAGCACTCTGTGAGGTGAGTGAGACTGAGAGACTTCAGAGGTGTGACTAGCCCAAGGTCACCCAGCAGCTGCATGTGGAGGAGCAGGGAAGCAAACCCGGTTCACCAGATTACGAGTCCACCGCTCTTAACCACTACACCACACTGGCTCTCTAAGTTATTTTTTGAGTACTTAGGTTTCTTTCCAGTGGTTAATTAAATCAGACTCAACATCCAGAAGCTAAAGTCCTATACACACTCTAAATCATAAGCTCCATAACCCTCAAAGGGTTTATCTGTATTTACACATGCATATGGTTAAAGTTTTGGTGTGTCTCTTGCATTCTTTTTGCTGTGTTTGCAGCACTCAAGTGACCACTCTGGGCACAAGCTTGGGCTGCTCAGACCCTTTCAAGGAATCTGGATGGAGAAATATTATTTACCAAAACCATGTTTCACAGTAGAAGGGGACCTTGAAAAGGAAGTTTCCTTGAACAATATAGAAAGCATTTCCTAGAAAGCAAAGCAAAAGTTTGCCCAGAAAGACAGCTTAACATCAACAGAAGACTTATACTGTTGATATAATCTAGTCAACACACCTGTATGGTTATAAAAAGCACAGTAGTCCTGAATTGACAGTGCTAAAACTTTGGTGATTAAGTAAGCTGTTGTAGCAATCCCTGAAGTTTATGGGCATGGAGGTAAGCAGAATAGATGTTTATCAGCTGTTCATAAATCAGGGTGTTTGTCAGCTCCTTCTTGCACAGCAACCACAACAGAGCATTATGCTTTCTGAGATGTACATATCTCCCTTTTGACATAGCCAATTCCATCACAGATATTCAGAACATGTTTTTTCCTACCTGTCTGGTTTGAAATCTTCCCTTCTGGACACGGAGCACAATCATAGCAACAAAATGGTTCCCCTTCTTTCCTTTGTCTGCTGTAACCTGGATGGCAGGGGTCATTGCACAAGGCCAGGGGAACCACCTAACCAAGAAAAAGAAGGCATTGCATGTATGCTCCTGTGCTCTCAGTTGTTCTTTGACTTTTCATCAACAGGGGGCTCTACTGAAATATGGCATAAAGTGTTTGTTTCAGATGCAAGTTAGTGGTGCCAATCACCAAGATCTGTGCATATTAAAGCCAAGAAACAAATGTCCTGAACTTCTGCTAAACGTAAAGGTAAAGGGACCCCTGACCGTTAGGTCCAGTCGCAGACGACTCGGGGTTGCAGCACTCATCTCGCTTTATTGGCCGAGGGAGCTGGCGTACAGCTTCCGGGTCATGTGGCCAGCATGACTAAGCCGCTTCTGATGAACCAGAGCAGCACACGGAAACGCCGTTTACCTTTCTGCCGGAGCGTTACCTATTTATCTACTTGCACTTTGATGTGCTTTCAAACTGCTAGGTTGGCAGGAGCAGGGACCGAGCAATCGGAGCTCATCCCATCACGGGGATTCGAACCACCAACCTTCTGATCGGCAAGTCATAGGCTCTGTGGTTTAACCCACAGCACCACCCGTGTCCCTGAACTTCTGCTAGTGAGTGGATAAATGAAAGAAGGTGCGCAAGCCCATGGATCCCTTGATATATGTTTCCCTTGATATATGTTTCCTTTAGAATATTTTTGTCAAGATGAGAAACTGCAGGGTGTTGAATCCTGGGAACCAGAAACACTACAGTGACACGTTCACAAACTCATCTAACAGGTTGTAAATGATTATAAAACAAATCTGACAAATATTTCCCAATTGACAATAGAAGTTGCAACTGGGTGCTACCTGGTTAAAACTTTGGTGCCATGTAATGATCTTCTCATTAATGCAGAAATCTTTGCCCAGTGGAGCTTGGGGATCCATTTTCCCAACTTTCACTCTTAAGAAGGACTTATTGGGGAAAGTCACCCAGTTGATGATATCAAATCCACCTTCTAGCTCATGGTTCTCATTAAAAAACACAGTGTCCCCAGCGCTGTTGTTAAAGAAGATATTCTTCAGGAAAGGTTGAAGCTACAGAGGAACAGGAGATTAGGTGGGAACAGAGAACACACAACAAAGATTCTGTTTTCTCATGCTGGGATAAACTCACAGTATTTCTTGAAACTTCTCTGGCTAGTGAAGGGAAATTCCTTAGCCATGTGGTTTTTACTTGTTTCTCAAGGAGAACACCAGTAATGGCAAGTTGTTGCCACCATAACCCCAATTTCTTTCCTTCCTGGGACTTTGGAAAGGGAACAGCAGAGACACCTTCACAAAGCTACTGTCTTGATGAATCTACCAAAGAAGACAGTACGACCACCAGTGTCACAAATTACTATAAAAAAGAATAAAAAAATTCCTTCCAGTAGCACCTTAAAGACCAACCAAGTTAGTTCTTGGTATGAGCTTTCGTGTGCATGCACACTTCTTCAGATACAGATGTGTATCTGAAGAAGTGTGCATGCACACGAAAGCTCATACCAAGAACTAACTTAGTTGGTCTTTAAGGTGCTACTGGAAGGAATTTTTTTATTTTGACTATGGCAGACCAACACGGCTACCTATCTACTATAAAAAAGAAGTTTATGAAGTTTAAACTGACACTCTCACATTCCCACAGACAGACATACACTTCCATTTATCTCATAACTTCATGTATGAGAGACCGAGAAAGTGCTGCCACAGGCTGAAGGAGATCCTAGAACACAAAAAGACCGTAAACAGGATGCATATATTTGGGAGAAGAAAAGGCCAAGGAGTAGACCCTACCCAAATCCAGGGTAGAGTCAATAAGATGGTTGGGTGGCACCTTGAATGTCTCCTTCCAGAATTTTGTGCAGCCAAGTTGGTGCCATATTGCTCTGCTTTCCTTTGGAAATCAGTATCAGTGAGGTCAAGGGTGAGTCTTGTTGATGGAGCAGCCCAGGACCTCCAGACACACTGCCCAATCTTGCACCCTGTGGAGGTGACTGCAATGCTGCTAATGCCACAGTTTGACATAACCCTGGAGGCACACTCCATTCTTTCTCGACACAGATGGATTTCAACAACTGCCAGAGGAACCTTTATGCTAGTTGACTATTTAAAAGCACTAGCAGAAGATAGAGAATTAGTCTGGCATTTTCTTGCCTGCTGCCTATAATGGGGGGGGGGGGACTCCAGCCATGGAATGATAGCCTATTCAATTGAGAATTGATCTGTTTTCCATGTTAGACCTTACCTGTGGTACATGAGATCCCACATAGTTTCCAAGCATCCCCTGTCCATCTTTGGTTCTGGAAACAGACATGGCATGCAAAGCATGTGCCACAGCATAGACAGCATTGTAGATGCTGTAGCTTTGGCTGGTCATTTGCATTTCAAAAAAAATCCCAGGAAGACTCTCCAATTTCTCTTCACCTGTGCAGCTTTGGTCCAATTCCACATCTAGAAACTTACAGCCAAATGCTTGTTCCCAGAAGAGCCTGAGAAAGTCATCAGCATCAGAGTGAGGATTGAGGTTCAGGAGAAAATTGTGGAACCCCTCAGCCTCATTGGAATGGATGGCAAAGGATAAGGCACCGTGGAAGCTTTGAATATCCAGATCTCTGTGGAATGTTTCCGTAGAGAAATCCCAATCCGCGGTGAAAACCCACACCTTGTTTATAGGCCTCAAACTGAGCATCCCACCTACCATTAGCAACCACTGCAGACATGTCCTGGTGTTCGTATCTGCAGTTACAACAAATACAACTACATTTGTTTCACTTAGGGACCTGGCCTTATTCTGAAAGTCATTAAACATCTGAGAAGGATCAAGAAAGTCATTGGGATTTGGCATTCTTTCAGTGACAGCTATACACATGTCGTTTAGGGACAGCTGGTGTGTCAATTTTTTCACAAATGTTTCACCTTGATCATCATCTGTGACAAGGATTCCAACCCACTTCCACTGGAAAAACAGAAGAAGCTGGACAATCCCAGTGTATTGATGTGCTTCACTGGGGGCCATTTGATATGAGGAAGAAATGTGGTCTTTGTCACTCACCACCGGATTAAACGAAGAATAGGTGACCTAGAGTAGAGAAGAGGGTTCTTTTAAATCACCAGGTATCTTTGAATAATCAAACATATTGTTAAGTACATCAGGCTGCAGCAACAGGAGAGACAGAGACCTGGGCTATTCCCGTAGTTCATTTGACAGGTCAGAACCACCTTTGCAACTGGGGTATGGTAAGGACTCCAAGATCTCCTGCAATGATTTTGCCCTGAGATTATACATTAAGTCTGAATCATATGCCATAGCTGTGAAATCTTAATTCCATCCACATTCTTCTTACCTGGAGAATCTTATAAAGGCCCAAGATGGAGGCCATGTGGAAAGAAGTCTCAGGGTCAAGGCCCCCAATGACAGCAATCAGGTTCTTCTCAACACCACACTTGTAGTTGGGGACAGTCCTCTTCTGGCGAAACAGAAGATTCAAAGTATTCTGATAAGTCATCCTTGCATTGAGGTAGCTGTCATAGATCTGGAACCCCAAAGTGATATTGGGTAAAATCTTGGGGTTCTGATTGACCTCCTTCACAGCAAAGACTAAGGAAAGGACATGCTGGTAGTATTTGGGTACTGTGCTGAAACAAGAGAAAGATGATGAACGTGATGGACTCACCTGCTGTTGCTGAAGTATCTGGTGCAGCATAATCCACACACAAGACAGGTATACTTAGTCTAGGAGGAGAAAAGTACCCTAAAGGTAGTCGAAAGCAAAGAGAACTGAAATTGTTGCAGCAAGACTATGTCAAGGTCGCTATAGGAAACAAATCACAAGTTCCACCAAAAACAGAATGGGAAGCAAAAATGCATAAGGACATAGCTTTATATATTCCACAAGTTATTTAAGAATGAAGGAGGTCAAGTTTTATTAAACTCAATAATATTTCTAACACACATACACACTTTCCTAAGAAGCCATGCCCCTAAACGTTTCAATTACCACTTTTAAGAATATGCTTCTATTTGAAACTGTGATGAGCACCAGGTAAGAATTCAAAAGTAGTACACAGGATAAATCAAATACATTATTATCATGGAAAGGTAAAAAGCGCTGAAGATCTTGGAAGGTCTTGAATCTGGCATGGAGAAAGCAGGTGGGGGAATATCCTCTATCTCAACAGACAAGAATTTGGGGACATTTTATGAGTCTGAATTTTTGAAGATGTTGGAAATTCAAAAGAAGATGTTTCTTCACACAGCACATACATAAACTATGGAGCTGGTGATGGTAATGGACCTGGATGGCTTCAAGAGTGGATTAGAGATATTTATGGCAGGGAAGGTTGTCAGTGGATGCTAAGCACAATGGCATTTCCATTCTCACAAGAAAAATAATAATATGAATTTCAAGGATGCCTGTGTTTCAGAAGGTTTGGATTACATAGGGTTGCCTTTAAAAGGTGATTGAATCCATTTTCTCCCCCCTTTCTTCTTACAGCCAGTCCAGGGAGTGGTTCTGCTTGTCATTTACTCTGACTCTATCCACTCCCACCCCCCCCCACTCCCTTCAGCCCCACAAGTCCCATTGGGAACCTTCCAGCACTGTTCAGATGGCTTTCTGAACATCCCTGTTGCCCCTGATACCTGGTTGTGATGATTATTATAACTTAGGGCTCCCCCCTCACTTCAGACATATATAAAAAAATCATGTTCTTACACATATTCCTCAACAAGCATTTCCCATGGGTTCTCCTTGAACCTTAGTGGCGTGAAGGATGGTGCTTGCAGCTGTGAAGTGATACAACCGATGATGAAGTGTCCTGGTTGATAATACTGGTGTTGGATGTGAATGGGGTCAGTCACACAATACAAGGCAGCAGGTACCCAAAACAGAGGGAACACCATGAGTAGCAGCAACAAGAACAACACTAACATTTTGTGATGAAAACCTTCTTCTCTTAACTCTAAATCATCATGTTCTATCTAGGCTCATTACCATCATCCACTGTCAGACTATTTTAGCACCTATTGCTGCCCCAGCTCTGGTCTCTAGGTAGAACAGTTCTCGTTGGCACTGGGGTTGCATTTTAAAAGGATTCTGAATTTTCTTTATGGTCTATGGACTTCAAAATGCCATGTGGATATTGCCAAAGGAAGAGTGAATCACAGTGAACTGAGATAATTGTGTGTTTCACAGTCCCTGGAGCATTGCACTCTTCGTGGCACCATCTGCAGTGAACAAAACATGTTTTCTCCCTCTTGACAAGAACCTTCTCTGTTCCATTGTGGATCAGGCAAAAACTTTGGGCTCAGGAAGGTCTGGAGGGGTGTAGAAATAGCGATGGGTTAACTGGCCCATAGAGTGGAAGCACTGACGTTCAACGATGTTCCAGAAGAAGTGATCCACTGTACAGAAAAATGTTTTCAATGTGCAAGGGAATGTTATGGAATTCTACTCAACATTGATCCAGAGTAGAACTCCAATGTATAGTTAGCAGAGTAAAAACTTAATCACATTGCAGGATTCCCCAAAAATAGACCAGAGGCAATTAATATTTCATCCAGCAGAGCTTTACTGCTACTGAAGGCAAATGAGCATAATGGTCACAAATCCAATACATTCAGGATTGGCGCAGTCCATAAGAATTCCAGTTGCAGAAGATTAATTTAAATTTAAATTTACAATAAATTATAATAAGACTAAACCTCAACCCTACATACAGAACACTGCACCTGAAGAGAGAGAAAGAGAAAGTGAAACCTAGGCTCCTTCTGGTCTCTTATTATAGTCAGCATGACCGTGACAGAAGAAATAACAGAACAAGTCTAAGCCAGCTGTACTTAGTTTCTTTGAAGGAATAACCCAAACATCACAAATCTTCTGCTTGCTTCTTTCACACAGAGAAGCTCCCAGAAACCTCTTGAATTAATTAGAATAGGAAATATCTCGACACATCAGATCAATACTTTCCGTACCAAGAAATGCAATCTGACAGTCAGGTCCAGATATATATATATATATTTCAAAAATTTTATTGATTTTTACAATATTAACGACAAACAAAAACAGAAAATAACAAAATAACAAACATAAATCATAACCTTATTAAAAATAGCAGTTATTAACTTTGTAAAGCGACTTCCTCATTTCCCCTTAGTTGAATTTCATTGCAAATCCTTATAACGGTTTTCCAAAACCCAATATTTATACACTTTAAATTGAACATTAACATCTTTAAATCTTCTCCTTATAGTATTAAACACATTATTTTATCAGTTAACATAAATACAATCCTAAGCCCATTAAATATCTGGAAGCTATTTCCGATTAGTTTAGCTTAACACATTTAACTAAATAATCATTAAATTTATTCCATTCCTCGTGGTATTCCTCCTCCTTCTGGTCTCGGACTCTTCCGGTTAGGTTGGCTAGCTCCAAAAAGTCCATCATCTTCATCTGCCATTCTTCTACTGTTGGTATTTCTTGGGTTTTCCACTTTTTAGCTAACAAAATACGAGCCACAGTTGTGGCATACAAAAATAGTTTAACATCTTTCTTGGGCATTTCCAAAGCTGTTATTCCAAGAAGAAAGGCCTCTGGTTTCTTTATAAATGTATATTTCAACATTTTTTTCAATTCATTATAAATCTTTTCCCAGAAGTCTTTCACCTTGGGACAGGTCCACCACATATGAAAGAATTTTCCTTCCTTTTCTTTACATTTCCAACATATATTATCACAATTGTGATACATCTTTGCTAATTTTACAGGAGTCAAATACATCTATACATCATCTTCATAATATTTTCCTTTAACAAAGTACATGCGGTGAACTTAACCCCTTTCTTCCACAATCTTTCCCAGTCCTCAAACATTATGTTATGTCCTAAATCTCTTGCCCAATCTATCACCACAGATTTGTACATTTTAGATAATTTTTTACCTTCAGTATCCAACAACTCCACCTCCAACTTAGATTTTTCCAAGGCAAAACCATTTCTCTTATCCAATTTATACAATTCATTAATCTGGTGGTAATGTAGCCAATTTAGCTTATCTTTAATTTGCTCAAATGGTTTTAATTTATAACCTTCCTCCTCCTCTATTAATAAATCATAATATCTCAACCATTTGGTATCCATATTTAATTTTTTCTGGGCCTTTGCCTCCATTGGTGAAAGCCATCCGGGCATCTTTCTTTCTAAAAGGTCTTTGTATTTTATCCAAACATTATACAATGATTTCCTAATTATATGCTTTTTAAATACTTTATGGGCTTTTACCTTAGCATACCACAAGTATGCATGCCAACCAAACACATTATCAAATCCCTCCAAGTCTAATAAGTCTGTATCTTCTAATTTTATCCAGTCTTTAATCCAACAAAGTGCAGCAGCTTCAAAATAAATTTTTAAATCTGGCAGAGAGAATCCCCCTCTTTCTTTGGAATCCGTTAGTAATTTATATTTAATTCTGGGTTTTCTCCTCTGACAGTCAGGTCCAGATAAAATAGTGTCTTGAATAGCAATAGCTCTCTCCCAAATACCTAGGACAGCCAGCCCCAGTTAGGGAGCACAATACTGTATTAGGGCACAATGCTGAGAATCCTTTTTCCTGCTCCCAAACTCAACTCCCAAGAGCCATCCAGTCTAACCACCTGTGGTTAATCCTAATACTAATACTGTAAAGTCTCATTCATATTGTTGTAATGCTGGTCTTGATAAATTTAGTGCAATGCACATAACGCTGCCATGTACAGAAACCAAACGTTTCTTTTTCAGATATGGACGACTGCTTTCCATGTCCACAAGATCATGATCCAAACCTAGAACAGGATTCGTGCATTCCAAAATGCATCAGTTTCTTGTCTTATACAGAGCCTTTGGGGATCAGTCTGGCCACTTTGGCTCTTTCATTTTCCTTCATCACAGCTTTGGTGCTTTGCACCTTCATTAAGCACCAGGACACTCCCATAGTCAAAGCCAACAATTAATGCTCTCGTTGCGTGATTCAGCAGGATGGTGGATCTATCGGTATGCTCAGTAGATGCACATCTTGATTATTCTCCAGACTGCAAATCTAGTGAATTGACTACGTGTTACTGGTGCCTGCTACTATGGGTTGTATCCAACATTAGTCATACTCAGAGTAGACCCATTGAATTCATGGACCTAAATTAGTTATTCCATTAATGTAAATGGGTCTGCTCTAAGCATTACTAACTTTGGATGCAACCCTGTGTGTTTCTTACTAGGATGTTTAACACTTATCTAACCATACTGTTTACTCAATGGCCACTGAAGTTTTCACCTGGATTTCCAAAAGTATTTCTTTCTTTAAAACCTTCTAAATATGAGACCTTTTATGTAGACTTTGCAAACAAGTCATTTGTGGTTGATTAGTCTTATCCCAGGCTCACTTGTTTTCTGGGGGGCTTTTCAGTTGCTCTTGGTGATTACAAGCTGATGCCTCTCTTGCTGTCCATGTGATGAAGACCACAGAAGACCTGCTGAGAGCAGATAAACATGTTGTCCGCATTGTCTCACAGAATCTGTGATTCTAAATAGGCAATTATTGTGCTTCCTAACTATCAAATTAAACATGATGACTTCTACTTTCCCACAAAGTCCCAAGGGAGCTTCAGTACTAATCACCAGAAGAAGGAAGTATGCTGCTAATAAACCTTGTATCATTCCATGCTGGGGCTAGAGACAGTCAGGGCTCTTGTCAGTTTGATCACTGATACTTTATCTTCTGCAGTTTGAGCTGTGCATCGACCAACTGTGTGTCCATTCAAGCCATGCTTGAAGATAATGAGTATGAATGGGTGTGGAGAAGAATTTTTTTCTTGCAAGTTAGTGGCAGCTGTCGTATTAGTACTAGTGTTTTTGCCTCAGGTAGTGTGCAAGATTCCAGATGTCAAATGTGGCATCAGTGACCCTCTTCCTATTCTTCATAAGTTCCACCATCCAGGAGATCTCACCATTGCTGGCATCGTGTCTATGATGTACATGTTTTCCACTCCAATAACGTTCATGGAATGTCCCTCAATGGACCTCTTTGATGGAACTTTGTAAGATTTTCAAACTTTCCATTATACGGATCACCAACGTGGCACCTGTGGGGTATGCATGCACCCCCAGAGATGTTCCCTGGTGCCCACAGGGTTCCCCCCTTGCTCCACTGAAATTAATCATGAAAGATGTCTTGTATTATAGTCGATAGAATAGGTTGCACTGTGTGTTTGGTATGTGTTTCAAGTTTGCAAATGGGACTATGGCTCTCCAAAACTTGGTTTGCCTGATATATTAAATAGCCTGTCCTATGAATCCCATGGAGTTTTGTGGGGTTTCCATGAGTATCTGGTTGGCCACTATGTGACTGAGCTCTGGAAAAGATGGATCTAAGGTTAAAACCTCTAAAAACTGTGATTACCATCAAAGGAGTGATTCAACTAATGGTGTTGCAGGGACCTTCTCTGGTGATCTTACCTTCCACTTGCCTCTGATTGTCTTGGGCACAAAATATTGAAATAATTTGCATTCAACACACTAAATTTGCCTTAAAAATAGTTTGCTATCCAACAACCAGCTTCTACAGATTATAAATTGCCACAGTCCTAAATGATCATTGATATTTGGAAGCACAAATATTTAAAAAGGGGAGATGCTACCCTTACTAGTAAACTAGCTAAATTCTTGAGTCATAAAACTCATATTATTTTCCAAGGAGAAGCACCTCAGATGAAACATTAGCCCATGTTCTCTCATGATGTTTAACCCCTCCCCCAATAAAAATAAGGACATGAATTCCTAATTAATCTCCCCAGAACTTTCTCTATTCTGGGGAAACTCAGCTAAATTTTGTATTTTGATTGTAATGGCAACCTCCAACCCTAAGATCACAGAAAAAATATATACAGATATAGAAATAGAACTTCTAAATGGTTTACAAGGAAATAAGATAGAGCAAAGTTTACTAGGCCACTGTTCTTAAATGGAAGGTGAGGTATGCATGGATAAAAATGGTCCATTTTTAACTATTTCTGATAGTTCAGGGATTCTGCTCACTCTCATTTTATAAGGTGCAATTGGTGTGCATGTATACATTGTTAGAAATGAGACAATGTCAAATTCTGGATGTGCCAGTGCCATTCTGAAAACCAACGCTAAGAAATTCAAATCTCCCAAATATGTGAAAAAACTTCCTATGAGAAATTTGCACCCTAGTACTTACCAACTTCTCTCAAAATAGTATTGGGTGACTGAGCCCATGTGACAAAAGGTCAACTGCATGAAAACGTTTCTTCATTCTTGGGATGGAAACAATTTGTGAATCCTGCAATTCTGAAGGAAACGCACTGTGACACAACATAAAACTCTCGTTTCAGGTTCATGCTACAGATCTACCAGCATGTCCTGGCACTGATATTTGCTGTAGAGGAGATCAATGAAAATCCCAAGATTTTGTCTAATCTCACCCTGGGCTTCCATATCTACAATAGCTATTTCAATCCGAGATGGACCTATCAGGCCGCACTGGAGGTCTTCTCCACCCAGGGCAGATTCATCCCTAACTACAAATGTGATCATGTCAACAGTCCAGTAGCTGTCATTGGAGGGCCCACCTCTGTAGTGTGCCTCCACATGGTGGACACCCTGTGTATCTACAAGATTCCACAGGTAATACCTGTGTGTGGAGCTGAAGAGTTTATGAGAGCATCAGCCACATCTCTTGGTTTCAGATATTGATTTGTACATTGAAGATAGGAATGATTCCAAAATACCATATTTAACAGTGGAGGATTTGACAGGTTGTCCCTTTAAATGTATTAAGGCGTGAGCCTTTATTGAGAGAATACAGTGGTTGGGGGCATTTGGGGGGTTGTTGAAGAAGAAGAAGAGTTTGGATTTGATATCCCGCTTTATCACTACCCAAAGGAGTCTCAAAGCGGCTAACATTCTCCTTTCCCTTCCTCCCCCACAACAAACACTCTGTGAGGTGAGTGAGGCTGAGAGACTTTAGAGAAGTGTGACTAGCCCAAGGTCACCCAGCAGCTGCAGGTGGAGGAGCGGGGAAGCGAACCTGGTTCACCAGATTACGAGTACACCGCTCTTAACCACTACACCACACGGGCTCTCATAGGAATTGATAGATAGGAATTGATTCCAAATTCCAAATAGATATTCCAAATAGATAGGAAATGATATTCCAAATAGATAGGAAAATATTGCGCTAGCATACCAGTATCTAGTCTTTTCTGTAAGATCTGCCATTAGACCCCAATGTACTTTCTGTCCACCTCGCTATAAGACCTGCTATAGGATTAGCCAATGTGGTGTCTTCCACTTATGAAAAACATGTAGGTTATGGGTGATAGCCAATTAAGTCAGACAAAGGCTCACCTCTGTGTATTACTTATGCTATATGTCACAAACATTTAACATACCATCGGCAACTAATCAAAGGCAGCTCCAAAAAAGATACCTTTAACATGATCTGGTCTCCCTTTTTCTCTTTTGTTGAAGAAGAACAGGATATTTTAAGGCCACCATCATCACAGAGGTTTCTGTGGAGGGGTTATATTCCTTGGAATTGAATGGTATTGTAACTGTATTGTAACTTTTGAATAATTTGTTTTTTTAAAAAAAGAAAGAAACATTTACGGTAAGTTAACTAAGATCAGTTATTTTTAAATTTAGAAGGCCGTGTTTCCTTAAAACAAACACATTCATTAGATCAGGGTCAGCCAAAATGTTTACCCTCTAAAAATTGTGGACTACAATTCTCACAGTCTCTGACCATTGGCCATGTTGGTTAGGGCTTAAGGGAACTGGAGTCCAAAACACCTCCTGAGCAGCAAGGCATCTACTCCTGAATTACACTGATATCATGTGAGATATGCCAGTGAAACTGACTGAATACTCCACTGTGCTGTTCCATGAGGGCATCTATTTTGTCCTCCATTCTGGAGAAGCTGCCATATATGTTTCCTCTGGTGCAATTGTGTTTTCTATATCATTTTCCTAACCTTAATTTCCCCCCATATTATTTAGTTCATCTATGGCGTTGCTCCAGTGATAAATAAGAAAAGTCAGACTGTCCTCTACCACCAGATGTTTCCAGATGTGGATCATCAATATAAAGGGATTCTTCAGTTACTGCTTCATTTCAGGTGGACGTGGATTGGGGTGGTATCTGCACATGATGACAACGGAGAGAAATTCATACATACAGTGGTTCCCATGTTTGCTCAGAGAGACATCTGCTTTGATTTCATGATATCAATGCCTCAATTTACTCACTCTAGTGACTTTGATAAGAAAATTGATGAGTTGATTAAAACATGCAATGTTATCAGGAATAGCACTGTTAATGCAATGATCGTTCATGGTGAAATTGATACCATGTTAAGTCTGAGAATGTTGCCCGTCTACACTGGCTGGGGGAGATCAACAAATGACAAAGGTAAAATCTGGATTATGACATCCCAGATGGGTTTCACATCAGTTTCCTTTCAAAGAAATTGGGACATAGATTTCCTTCATGGTTCTATCTCCGTTGCCGTTCACTCTAAGGAGGTAATAGGATTCCAGAAATTTCTTCAGATGATAAGACCTTCTTCAGGAAACAAATATGCCTTTATCAGAGAGTTTTGGGGAGACGCATTTGAATGTTCTTTCCTCAATCCCATGACAGACATAGACAATGGAAAAATCTGCACTGGAAGGGAGAAACTGGAGACTCTGCCTGCTTCTGTTTTTGAAATGAGCATGACAGGCCACAGCTACAGTGTTTACACTGCTGTCTTTGCTGTGGCACATGCATTGCATGCCATGCATTCATCAAGGTTCAAGCACAGAGCAATGGTGGATGAAGGAAGAATGAAGATTCTGAGTCAACAGCTGTGGAAGGTAATGTTCTGAGCACACTAAGAATGTAGGAAAGTAAGAGCATAGAATTATAGAATTATAGAGTTGGTAGAGACCTGAAGAGTCATCTAGTCTAACACCCAGGAATCTCGGCTAAAGCATCCATGACAGATGGCCATCCAACCTCTGCTTAAAAATCTCCAAGGAAGGAGAGTCCACAACTTCCCAAGGGAGACCATTCCACAACCGAACAGCCCTTGCTGTCAGAAAGTTCTCCCTGATGTTTAGTCGGAATCTCCTTTCATGTACCTTGTATTCATTGGTTCAGGTCCTACCCTCCAGAAAAGGAGAAAACAACCTTGCTCCATTTTCCATTAGACAGCCCTTAAGATACTTGAAGATGGCCATCAGTCTCCTCTTTTCCAGGCTAAACATCCCCAACTCCCTCAATCTGGGGCAACTCCCTCAATCAGACAGGAGAAAGCAAGCTTGCTGCATCTCCCATGTGAGAGTCCTTCAAATATTTGAAGATGGCTATCATATCTGCTCCCAGTCTCTTTTCCAGGCTAGACATGTCTAGCTCCTTCAACTGTCCCTCATAAGGGTTGGTTTAGAGACCATGGATCAATCTGCTTCTGTCTCTTCCTTCTGCTGATGGGCGGAGGGCAGGAATCATTCTATGCATGTCTACTTGACAAATTTTCTGTTTCTAAATCTTAAAGTAAATTTGAATTTGGTTGGATCCAGTTTTAATAATTCTTAGGGTAAACTTTTCGTTAGATAGATTCATTGAAATCCCCATGATTTCCTCATGAATTGCTATTTCTTTCCTTGCCAATTTAAGCTCAACCACTTTGTAAGAAGCATCTCATTTAATACTAGTGCTGGAGGAAAAGTATCCTTCAATGAAAATGGTGAGATAGAGGCTGGATTTGATATTATGAATTGGCTCACGTTCCCAAACCAGTCTTTCTGCAGAGTCAAAGTTGGAAGCATAGACCCCATGGCTCCTCAAGAAGAAGTGCTCACTATTTCTGAGGAAGCCATTGTGTGGCCCAACAGGTTTAACCAGGTAAGGTCCATTCATGTATTGGGGGCTATTCATTAGTCCCATCTTCAGTTTTCAACAGTTCAGATACTGGCATAGCTCTGCTCATCTATAGCTTTAGTGTGCACATGGGGACATGGGGGCAGAGGTCTTCTTTGCTGTGTCAGTTGGGTGATGTCACCCATTCAAACCCTTCTTTTCATCAAATAAAATATTCTCCTTGGAAAACTTTAATATTTAAAGAATTTGTAGACATTTGTCCTGAAAGGTTGTAATCAAGGATTAAACTACAAGGAATACATTGAACATACTTCTAAACATCACCGAGAAATGTAGAAGTATAAACACAAAAAATGAATAAAAATAGGCTTAGAATTATAAGCAAACTATAACCAAGCAAAAACAACCAGTTTCATTGGAGGGACAGGAAATTATAGTAACCCGCATTTCAATGTGTTCCAAAATATGAGATGGTGCATAGAGTTCCCATTTTTTATCCTATGGATAAGTATTACCAGTAGTAGAAAAGGTTCTATGAAGCCTCTGCATTCTAAATTCCAGATTTATTGCTATTTTGGAAACCTAGCATAAACTCAACGCATCTCCACATGGATACCAGTATAGCGAGATGAGATATAAATGTTGGAGTTCAATAATGTTTATTAAAGAGTTATTATTATTAAAGAGTTATTAAAGAGTCAAAGGTGTTTGCATTGAAGATCTGATTTTATTAAACTGCCTCAACCTCACCTCCAAAGTGAGTGTTAACCACCTGGCATGAGGCAATAGATACACGGCCCCCATCATACCCCATAGGAATAACCCAACCACACTCTGAGCCCTATAAGAGTGGTTCCAGTTATTGCTGGTTCCTCATGACCCTCACATTGAAATATGTGCTTAGAGAAGACTGGCCAAATCTCCAACCCCAAAGATGGTTCGCCTTTCATGGGTGAGGAGGTGAGGCTGTCTGGTCCAAGATTCCCAAGAGTGGCTGGGGCTCATCAATATTCATTTTTTCCCCTCTTTTTCCATACTCACCCAGCCCCTGAATGTACTAGAATAGCTTGGACAAGTGAAATATCACAGAAACTACAAACCAAACAGGACTGGTATCACTGTAAAGTACAAGGGGAAAATTATTTTAAGCATGGCTCTCTCTTTTCTGACAGTGATTGGCTGTCCTGCATGAGATAGAATCATAGAATTTTATCATTGGGAGGGACCCCAAGGGATTTCAGTTGAAGCATACATGGCAGACACTGTAACACTGCAGAATTTCACCATCTAGTAAACATCCTCCTCTTTCATCTGTGGCCAGGCACAGCCTCTTTCTCTTTGTAATGACAATTGCCCCTTGGGTTATCGTAAGGCAAAGAAGGAAGGGGTGCCATTTTGCTGCTATGATTGCCTTCCATGTCCAGAAGGGAAGATTTCCAACCAAACAGGTAAGGAAGTCATGTCCAGAGTCTACGGACACTAATGGGGTCACTAGCCATCAATTGGAAAGGTTATGTAGAATTTAAGGATGGTTGGAATCAAAGAGTTAGAAGGGTCGTCCGGTCTAACCACCTGTGGTCAATAATAATAATAATAATAATAATAATAATAATAGTTGTTGTTGTTGTTGTTGTTGTTTCTTTGTTTCTACCCCAGCCACTCTGGGCAGCTCCCAATAGAATATTAATAACAAGATAAAACATCAAACATTAAAAACTTCCCTAACAAGGTTGCCTTCAGGTGTCTTCTAAAAGTCAGATAGTCGTTTATTTCCTTGACAACTGAGGGGAGGGCGTTCCACATGGCAGGCGCCACTATCGAGAAGGCCCTCTGCCTGGTTAATGATATGGGAGCAGCATCTTACATAAATATTATTAGGAATCACTTGTCATTATGTAGATAAAAATAGGAATCACAGCATCACATGTGCCCATCATTATGTAGTGGGGTGAGGCACATGAACCACACACAAAATGGAGATAGAAAAGTCTGCTTTGTGAATGCTACGTTTTTCAGAACTTCAAAATCCCTTTAAAAATACCTGCACAGGCAACCTCCCAGAAAAGACCAATAAGGACAGAATATGCTAAGTGCTGTTGGAATGCAAACTGACATGTTGGGAGAAATGGAATGAAAACAGGATAAGAGAGGGAGTGGAAGGGTATTCTGTACTTTCTGGAGGTGTTCCCCCCCCCCCCTAAGAAAGAGAGAGATGATAAAAGAAATGGAATGAAGAGAATGACGGCTGAAAGAATATAAGCTAAAACAGAAAGGCAAATAGAAATATTCTGCATACTTATAACTGATAATATCTTTGAAGAGAAGCCACCCTTGGTCATAGGACTCAGCTTCTAAAATGGAGGTGGGCATAAAGACCCAGGTGGCCCATGGAACATCCCATAGTTTGGCATCTTACAAATTGCATGAGGAGACCACTTAATTCTTTGCCAGATTTGAACCTGTAAAGTCTCATTCCTATTGTTGTAATGCTGTCTTGATAATTTTAGTGCAATGCACATAACGCTGTCATGTACAGAAACCAAACTTTTCTTTTTCAGACATGGACGACTGCTTTCCATGTCCACAAGATCATTATCCAAACCTAGAACAGGATTCATGCATTCCAAAATGCATCAGTTTCTTGTCTTATACAGAGCCTTTGGGGATCAGTCTGGCCACTTTGGCTCTTTCGTTTTCCTTCATCACAGCTTTGGTGCTTTGCATCTTCATTAAGCACCGGGACACTCCCATAGTCAAAGCCAACAACCGGAGCCTCACCTTCTCCCTCCTCCTTTCCATCTCCCTCTCCTTCCTTTGCTCACTGCTCTTCATCGGCCAGCCTGACAAGGTGACCTGTCTCCTTCGACAAACTGCTTTTGGCATCATCTTTTCAGTGGCAGTTTCTTGCGTGCTGGCCAAGACAACCATCGTGGTTCTTGCTTTCACGGTCACCAAACCCACGAGGAAATGGGTGGGGAAAAGACAAACTCTCTCCATTGTTTGTTCCTGCTCTTTTATTCAAGCCACTCTTTGTGGTGTGTGGCTGACAACTTCTCCCCCATTCCCAGATTTAGACATGCACTCAATGACTAAAGAAATCCTTCTGGAATGTAATGATGGCTCAGTCACCCTGTTCTACTGTGTCTTAGGCTACATGGGCGTACTAGCTATGGTCAGCTTCACTGTAGCTTTCTTAGCCAGGAAGTTGCCTGACAGTTTTAATGAAGCCAAATTCATCACCTTCAGCATGCTGGTCTTTTGTAGTGTTTGGCTGTCCTTTGTTCCCACCTATCTGAGCACAAAAGGGAAATACATGGTGGCTGTGGAGATCTTCTCCATCTTAGCTTCCAGTGCTGGCTTACTGGGGTGTATATTCTTCCCAAAATGCTACATTATTGTGCTTAGGCCTGAACTGAACAGCAAGCAGCAGCTGAGAAGAAGAAAGCACTGAGGCATCTAATATTCTGTGGCCCTCATCCCTTGGTCAGGAGGAAACACGGGGACTTCACATAGCTGCAAGAAACATGTTTGAGTGCATTTATTTGGAGTCATCACATCACATTTTAACTGAAAAGGATAGCTGTATTGCTGTTACATGAGTTGTGGCCACATTGAAAATGTGTTGTGCTAAATAGATGAGTATTTAACAAGGAGACCTCTGTGGCAAGTGAATAAAATTGAGCAAACTGCAGTGCTGAAAGATCTTCTGTCATTTTAATACAGTAATTATTTTCTCCCCCATATGTTTGCATTTGTTGAACTCTGCAATCAGGAATAAATGTATATACACACTGAAGTGTTTTCTCTCTCTCTGCTTCTATGATACAAACTGTTTGGGTCTGTGATATTCTTTCTAGGGAGAGTGCAGAATTTGATTTGGTTTACGCTGAAAGCCCAGTGCACCTAATTTGCACTTTGCTGAAGTCTCAGGTAGTGTCAGAGGCTAGAAGTGCCTTTCAGCAACTGTAATTGGTTCAATAACTTATAATGGCAATGACACCCACCTGAGAGGTGCTGGAACTGAGTTCCAGCTGTAAAAAAAACAAACCCTGGTTGTGAGAATAAAACATGGGGAAGGTACACAGAACACATATGCTACCTGGAATTCCTGGGAGGAAGGGTGGACTATCAAAGCAACATGTATATAAATCGGTCAGGTGCTTGGATGACTTTTTCCATATTCTAGTGAACTGCATGGCTGTGGACCTGGATAGCTCAGTTGGTTAGAATGTGGAATTGATAATGCCAAGGTTGCAGGAATGACCCCCACATGGAACAGCTGCATATTTCTCTCTTGTAGGGGGTTGGATTAGATGATCCCCAGGGCCTCTTCCAACAGTTCTATGTGTCTATGGTTCACATTTCGATTTTGAAGTATTGTAGGTATAAAAAAGTGAGTCAGGTGGTAGCTTTTAATGCCACATAAAAATACAGATCTTGTAAATCTATTTTATACTATTTCCCTCTCCTTAAGGTCTCATTTTTAAGGTGTTTTCCTTTTGTTCACTCTTTTGAAACCTATACAAGTATAGGCTTCTGCACCTCTAGCTGTGAGAGTGAGCAGGACGTAACAGAACTGAGAAGTTCTAGAGAACAAATCTGTCCATTTAACATCCATATCACAAGCAGACTGGAGATTACAGCCACCACACTGAAATTTGTCTGTGAGCTCCATTGCACATGTGTATCTGTTGTCTCTATTGGTTTTCATTTCTTCTTAGAAGTTGCACAATCCCTCTACTTTTGATCACCTGCCAGTAGCCACAGCATAAAGATCAAGGTCTTCCTAAATCCAAAACTGGCTATCTCTGCTGACAGTTATGTTGCATCTACATGCTATTCTCTGGACAGCAGCCATGACGTTCGATATTAATGCTCTCGTTGCATGATTCAGCAGGATAGTGGATCTATCGGTATGCTCAGTCGATGCACATCTTGATCATTCTCCAGACTGCAAATCTAGTGAATTTACTACATGTTACTGGTGCCTGCTACTATGGGTTGTATCCAACATTAGTCATACTCAGAGTAGACCCATTGAATTCATGGACCTAAATTAGTTATTCCATTAATGTAAATGGGTCTGCTCTAAGTATTACTAACTTTGGATACAACCCTGTGCGTTTCTTGCTAATATGTTCAACTCTTATCTAACCATACTGGTTACTCAATGGCCACTGAAGTTTCCCCCTGGATTTCCAAAAGTATTTCTTTCTTTAAAAGCCTTCTGAATATGAGACCTTTTATGTAGACTTTGCAAACAAGTCATTTGTGGTTGATTAGTCTTATTCCAGGCTCACTTGTTTTCTGGGGGGCTTTTCAGTTGCTCTTGGTTATTACAAGCTGATGCCTCTCTTGCTGTCCACGTGATGAAGACCACAGAAGACCTGCCAAGATCAGATAAACATGTTGTCCTCAATGTCTCACAGAATCTGTGATTCTAAATAGGCAATTATTGTTCTACCTAACCATCAAATTAAGCATGATGACTTCTACTTTTCCACAAAGTCCCAAGTGCTTCAGTACTAATCATCAGCAAAACCATGCACAGAAGGAGGTATGTTATTAATAAACCTTGTATCATTCCATGCTGGGGCTAGAGACAGTCAGGGCTCTTGTCAGTTTGATCATTGATACTTTATATTGTGCAGTTTGAGCTGTGCATCGACCAACTGTGTCTCCATTCAAGCCATGCTTGAAGATAGTGAGTATGAATGGGTGTGGAGAAGATTTTTTTTCTTGCAAGTTAGTGGCATCTGTAGTATTAGTACTAGTGTTTTTGCCTCAGGTAGTGTGCAAGATTCCAGATGTCAAATGCGGCATCAGTGACCCTCTTCCTATTCTTCATAAGTTCCACCATCCAGGAGACCTCACCATTGCTGGCATCGTGTCTATGATGTACATGTTTTCCAAACCAATAACGTTCATAGAATGTCCCTCAATGGACCACTTTGATGGAACTTTGTAAGATTTTTTAACTTTCCATTATACGAATCACCAATGTGGCACCTGTGGGGTATGCATGCACCCCCAGAGATCTTCCCTGGTGCCCACAGGGTTCCCCCCTTGCTCCACTGAAATTAATCTTGAAAGACGTCTTGCATTATAACTGATAGCATAGGTTGCCCTATGTGTTTGGTATGTGTTTCAAGTTTGCAAATGGGACTATGGCTCTCCAAAGCTTGGTTTGCCTGATATATTAAATAGTCTGTCCTATGAATCCCATGGAGTTTTGTGGGCCTTCCATGAGTATCTGGTTGGTCACTATGTGACTGAGCTCTGGAAAAGATGGATCTTAGGTTAGAACCCTTACAAACTGGGATTACCATCAAAGGAGTGATTCAACTAATGGTGCTGCAGGGACCTTCTCTGGTGATCTTACCTTCCACTTGCCTCTGATTGTCTTGGACACAAAATATTGAAATAATTTGCATTCAACACATTAAAATTTGCCTTAAAAATAGTTTGCTATCCAACAACCAGCTTCTACAGATTATAAATTGCCACAGTCCAAAATGATCATTGATATTTGGAAGCACAAATATTTAAAAAGGGTGGATGCTACCCTTACTAGTAAACTAGTTAAATTCTTGAGTCATAAAACTCAATTTCTTTTCTAAGAACATTAGCCCATGTTCTCTCATGATGTTTAACTCCTCCCCCAATAAAAATAAGGGCATGAATTCCCAATTAATCTCCCCAGAGCTTCCTCTATTCTTGGGAAGCTCAACTAAATTTTGTATTTTGATTTTAATGGCACCCTCCATCCTAACATCACAGAAGAATTATATATAGAGAATAGACCCTCTAAGTGGTTTACAAAGAAATAAGATAGAGCAAAGTTCATTACTGTAGCCATCAAAACTAGACCACAGTTCTTAAATGGAAGGTGAGTTATGGATAAAAATGGTCCGTTTTTAACTATTTTTGATTGTTCAGGGATTTTGTTCACTCTCATTTTATAAGGTGCAATTTGTCGGCATGTATATGTTTTTAGAAATGAGACAATGTCAAATCCTGGATGCCATTCTGAAAACCAACACTAAGAAATTCAAATCTCCCAATTATGCGAAAAAACTTCCAATGAGAAATTTGCATCCTAGTACTTACCAACTTCTCTCAAAATAGTATTGGGTGACTGAGCCCATATGACAAAAGGCAAACTCTGCATGACAACATTTCTTCATCCTTGGGATGGAAACAATTTGTGAATCCTCCAATCCTCTCATTTCAGGGTCATGCTACAGATCTACCAGCATGTCATGGCACTGATATTTGCTGTAGAGGAGATCAATGAAAATCCCAAGATTTTGCCTAATCTCACCCTGGGCTTCCATATCTACAATAGTTATTTCAATCCAAGATGGACCTATCAAGCCTCACTGGAGCTCTTCTCCACCCAGGGCAGATTCATCCCTAACTACAAATGTGATAATGTCAACAATCCAGTAGCTGTCATTGGGGGACCCACCTCTGAAGTTTGTCTCCACATGGAAGACATCCTGTGCATCTACAAAATCCCACAGGTATGGAGTACACCAGAGCATGGGAGTAATTTTCACTTCACTTGTGTTTTGGTGATTTGAAGATTTTTAGGCTGTTTCCAAGGTCAGTTTGTACATTCAGAAAAGTTAAGTACTGAATATATCCTTGTCTTCAGAATACAGAGTGCTTTAATGTGTTCAGCCATCTGTAGGGGTTGGCGTTAAATATTTCAGTGTAAAAGGGGAAAGGATCAGCCTGATGTTCTCACAGACATTGAGTCTGAAGAGGTCCACTCCTCCTGGGAAAGCTCCACTACTTAACTTATAAGTTAGCTATATATGTCAGTCCCAAGAAACCTGTCTTAAGGACTTACATTTCCTCTTTGCCTTGTATATTTCAAACTCAGAGGAGGTATATGGAAGGAACTGTAGGTTTTCTCCAGGGAAAAACTGTCAATAAGCAGCAATGTTTGTTAATGTACAAAGAAGTACAAAGTTCTCTTTGCTTATCTTGTACACCTTCATATTATGGAGGTGAAGTTCACATGGAAAATGAAGGTTTGATGTTTTTGAGGAAGGTATCCTTTAACACTTTTTCAGAATGGGAGAGTAAAGGCAAGAATGAGAGAACAAATTTTTAAGAATAGTTTTATTATTATTTTTAAAAAAAAAATTAAGTGATTCTGCAAACTGCAATGTTTTCAGACAAGATCTGATGATATTATACATAGCATATATACACTTATTTATCATTGTCAGACAAATCCAGACATAAAATAAAGCCAAAGTAAATAAACCACAGGTATGTGAAGGCTTTAAAAGAAGCAACTAGAACCATTTATAGCATAGAAATGATAGTTAAACAAGACAAGCTTGCAAAAAAATGACCCTCATTTTACCAAGTAGAAGCAATTAAAGTATTCGAATATCCTGAGTCCTTGGCCATGTTCCTCCTTGCTTGGAAATGAAATCAAGTCAGACTAAATGAATATGGTTCTATTTTGTGATCTAATATGAAGTGTTGCTTTTGACCCTACTCTCTCTAAGCATAGCTGGGGAAGCACAGCAGAAATGGGGCACATTTTCCAGCCCAAGGACCACATTCCCTCCTGAGCAACCTTTTGAGAGCTCTGCAATTGATGGGTGAGGTGAGAGGTAAAAGTGGTAGCGCAATGAATGTAAATGTTACCTTTGTACAGTAGGATAAGTCTTTTTACAGGCACCCCTCTGAATCTTCCTTCCAGACCTCTGTTGAAGGTGTGTAGCAGAGCTAGTGGGGTGGTTGTTCCAGGGCTAGCTTGAGAGCATTGGCAGGTCACACTGTCCAAAGTGGGGTCTGAGGTGTCCTAATCCTGGTGTATATGAATGCTCAGCCTCTTTGTACCTCACAAACACATGAAATTCTCAGCAGCATTCAATAAATGCAGACTTCTTAAAAAGGTAAAGGTAAAGGTACCCCTGCCCGTACGGGCCAGTCGTGTCCGACTCTAGGGTTGTGCGCTCATCTCACTCTAGAGGCCGGGAGCCAGCGCTGTCCGGAGACACTTCCGGGTCACGTGGCCAGCATGGTGAAGCTGCATCTGGGCGAGCCAGCACCAGCGCAGCACACGGAAATGCCGTTTACCTTCCCGCTATAAAGCGGTACCTATTTATCTACTTGCACTTAGGGGTGCTTTCGAACTGCTAGGTGGGCAGGAGCTGGGACCGAAAGACGGGAGCTCACCCCGCCGTGGGGATTCGAACCGCTGACCATACGATCGACAAGTCCTAGGCACTGAGGTTTTACCCACAGCGCCACCCGCGTCCCTGCAGACTTCTTAATCAAGGTTAAATCTTCTTTAATGTTTGGCATACAACTTCAACAGAATGAAACAACACAGAATTATCCCTCCCCCTTTAATTTTGGAAATTTCCTGCTCTTTTGTCCTCCTTTCATTTCTTCAGCTCATATATGGCTCTGCTCCAGTGACCAAGCAGACAACCCAGACCGTTTTCTACCACCAGATGTTCCCAGATGTGGCTCATCAGTATAAAGGGATTCTCCAACTACTGCTGCATTTCAGGTGGACGTGGGTTGGGGTGCTGTCTGTGAGCGATGCCAATGGAGAGACATTTGTAAGCAACATACTTCCCCAGTTTGTCAAGAGAGGGATTTGCTTCGATTTCATTGAAAGATTCCCAGTAATGACTAACTCCAATGACATTGCTGTCATAGTGTCAGAAGGGATGGAAACAAGCAATATTGTCAAGAGAAGCACTGCTGATGCGGTGATCATCCAGGGGGAAATTGATACCATTATAATTTTGAGAATGTTTCACGAGTATTCACAACTTGAGGACACATCAGTAAAAGGCAAAGATAAAGTCTGGATTATGACAACTCAGATGGATTTCACATCAGTTCCCTTCCAAAGGACTTGCAACATAGACTTATTCCATGGTTCAATAGTCTTTGCTGTCCACTCAAAGGAAGTGTCAGCTTTCCAGAAATTTCTCCAGATGAGAAACCCTACTTCAGACAAAGAATATGACTTTATCAAGGTATTTTGGGAAGAAGCATTTGGATGTTCTTTCCCAAGACCTATGGACAACAGGCAGGATGGTAAGATCTGCAGTGGGAAGGAGAAGCTGGAGACTCTGCCTGCCTCTGTTTTTGAAATGAGCATGACAGGCCACAGCTACAGTGTTTACACTGCTGTCTTTGCTGTGGCACATGCATTGCATGCCATGCATTCATCGAGGTTCAAGCACAGAGCATTGGTGGATGAGGGAAGAATGAAGCTTCTGAGTCAACAGCTGTGGAAGGTAATGTCTTGAGGAAACTTATGCAGGAAACACCACCATATCTGGGAGAACAAAAAGTGGAATCCAGACACTGTACAAAGCTGTCTATAAGGCTATTTTACATCTAAAAGCCAAATCACTAAAGAAATTGAATGCATCACTTGGCTTTGTGCTTCTTTTAAAAACTGTAAATAATAGTTGCTAGGATTTTAGCAGTGGTTCAGAGGGAATATGATCATTTCTTCATATCAATGGAAGCCAGCGTGTGTGCATGGGTGTGTGTCTATGTAATAACTTTCATTAGAAGTGTCACACAGGAAGAAAGGATTTTAGGCTAATCCTGGCTTCCTGTCCTCCTCCAAATTTATGATATTCTGTCAACTCCAAGTGTCATCACACAGTTTTGCTCTTAGTCCTGTCATAGATTCCATTTTGTTAAGTTTATCTAGGAAACATGAATAAACAGAGGAAGGCCAATGATATTGAATCAGACCATCGGTCTGTCTAGCTCAGTCTTGTTTACACTGGCTGGCAGCTCCTTGGGACTTTGCCAGACCTACCTGGAGATGTCAGAGACTGGACCTGGGATGCGCTGCATGCAAAGCACATGCTCATCACCGAGTTTGTATTTCCCTATGTAGGGATTGTTTATAGCGCACCCATGCTTTTAAGTAGGACCTAGAGATGGATGTGTACACCCTCCCCTTACTTATTCTTTTCCTCAGCCTTCAAGAGCCAGCTCCAAAACAGTTACTGGTCTATCCCCCCTTCACAATATGCTTTATTCATATGAGTTGAATCCTGAGGAGCAAGTTGAACTCAAGAGCTACCAGATGCTGCTAGACATAAAGGCTATGTTCTACCTCCACAAATGGAGTCTGTATGCCTCTGAATACTAACTGTTGAGAACCACACGGAGGACAATATTTTTCCTCCCAGGATTTCCATGGTTGGTCAGTGTGAAAACATGATGCTAGGCTTTGCCGATCATCCTCTGGTATATCTGAGGTTCCACCAAAATACAGATTCATTACCCATATCCTTTAACACCCAAATCTTCTTGTTCTTATATTTCCTTCCAAAATTTAGCTCAACCATTTTCTGAGAAGAGCCTCATATAATAGCAGTTCTGGTGAAACAATTTCCTTCAATAAAAATGGAGAGTTAGAAACGGGATTTGATATCACCAACTGGGTGACATTCCCAAACCAGTCCTTTCTGAGAGCCAGCGTTGGAAAGATAGACCCCAGGGCACCACGGGAAGAAACATTCACCATTTCTGAGAATGCTATTGTGTGGCCCAAGAGCTTTAATCAGGTAAAGGCCATTCAGGTTGTGCTATAGTCAAACATTCTGTGGTTCACAGGTTGCTCTGGGAATCTTGGATTGAATTGTTTTGGTCAAATGTTTTAAGCAAGCATGTCAAGCAGGTAGAAATTGATGAAAGAAAGAAGGAAGGAAGGAAGGAAGGAAGGAAGGAAGGAAGGAAGGGAGGGAGGGAGGGAGGATCAAGAAATTATCTGATTCAGGTATAATCCAGCAGGTACAGAAAAGGGAGGCTTGCTCCAGATTGCAAAATGAAACAAAATCCTCCGTGATTCAAAATAACCAGTGAGGTACAAACTTGCAAAAATTAAAACATTCTTTTCTTTCATGTATGGACAGGCACGGCCCCTTTCTGTGTGCAATGACAATTGTCACCCGGGATATCAGAAGGCCAAGAAGGAAGGGAAGCCATTTTGCTGCTATGATTGCATTCCATGTCCAGAAGGGAAGATCTCAAACCAGAAGGGTAAGAAATATCATGCACACAGTTTATCAGGGATATTGACATCAGGATATAGAGAGAGTCATTTCCCTTGTGTCAAAAGAGTAGTTCACAATTCTACAGTGGTGGTAGCTGCTGATATGAATGAAGATGCAGTCTGAGAAACTGACATGTAATCAGCATAGCCCAGTCCAAGAAGCCAAACCCTCCCTGATGACGCCACCTGCACAGCCAGTTGTTTACCTCCAGTATTTTCCTCTCTCTTCCTGGGCCATGGCCTTCAACAGGAAGGAGTTATGAAAAGGCCACCTGTGTCTCAAGGCCCTCCAGCTTCCTGCCCCAAGTCACACAGCCCCTTGCTATACATCAAAGGTTGTTGCGGCAGTATGGTTAGTACCCACATGGATAAGAAGGAAAGGGTTGTGGTGAGTGGGCTTTATAAGACCTGGCAATTTCTCTGCCACATCCTGAATCTTTGTACCTTGAAGACACCACACATGATACATAAATTCCATTCATGAATTGCTTCCTGTAAAACAGCTTAAAGCAATCTAACAATAAAATATCAACAATGGAATGCCACAATTTTCAAAAAGTAATGTCAAAGTGACACAGACCAAACTCATTCATTCATTTTAAAGACTTATGCACCACCTTTCAGTCTCTTGCCTCTTGAGGTGAAATGCAAAAGAACAGGAAGCAACATGTACTCATCCCAGACCCAGCAGCTCAAAATCATCTATGTAATTGATTGGGCCAAAGTGTGCTTTCTTGCCTCTATGCAGTACAAAAGAAATTGACAATTGGTGCTGTCAACTGCCTTTGTACAGTTGGTGCAGAATGTTCTTGCTGTCAGGGAAAGGGTTAACAGTGGTCCCTGCAGCTGATCCTTCAGCAGTCAGTGGAGACGGCAAGGCTGCCCTTCCCCAGACCAAGAGGAGAAGCCGTTTGTTCCACGCCTCCCCAACAATAAGTAGTAGGGAAAGACATATTCATTGACAAAACAGCGTCCAGTGCTGCTGGGTTGCTCATCTGTGAGAACAACATCTTGCAAATAGTTATACTTCCATTTTTAACCCGACAACATTCATCCAGGTCTTTCTCACATTTAGATTTGATTATTTCAGACCTGATGTTTTGTTTTCCAGACACAGAGAACTGTTTCCAGTGTCCAGAAGATCAGTTTCCAAATGACGACCAGGATTCATGTATTCCAAAATATATAACCTTCCTGACGTATGAAGAACCTTTGGGAATCACTTTGACCGGTTCTGCTCTTTCCTTGTCTTTCATCACAGCTTTGGTGCTGGGAATCTTCATTATGCACAGGGACACTCCCATAGTCAAAGCCAACAACCGGAGCCTCACCTACCTTCTCCTTTTCTCCCTCCTTCTCTCCTTTCTTTGTGTTTTGCTATTCATTGGCCAGCCTGAAAGTCTCACCTGTCTTCTTCAACAAACCACATTTGGCATAATCTTTTCAGTGGCAATTTCTTGTGTGTTGGCCAAAACCATCATTGTCGTTCTGGCTTTCATGGCCACCAAACCAGGGAGCAGGATGAGGATGTGGGCAGGAAGAAGACTGTCCATTTCCATTGTTCTTTCCTGCTCCCTTACACAAGTCGCCATTTGCATTGTGTGGCTGGCAATATCTCCTCCGTTCCCAGATTTAGACATGCATTCAGTGATCAAAGAGATTGTATTGCAATGTAATGAAGGATCGTCCTTCATGTTCTATTGTGCTCTGGGCTTTATGGGCTTCCTGGCCATGTTCAGCTTCATCATGGCATTCCTAGCCCGGAAGTTGCCTGACAGTTTCAATGAAGCCAAGTTCATCACCTTCAGCATGTTGGTCTTTTGTAGCGTTTGGCTTTCCTTTGTCCCAACGTACTTGAGCACCAAAGGAAAATACATGGTGGCTGTCAAGATCTTCTCCATCTTGGCCTCCAGCTTTGGGATTCTTGGCTGCATATTTCCCCCAAAATGTTATATTATTATACTGAGGCCTGAGTTGAATAACAAGGAGCAGTTAAGAAGAAGGAATAATTGAAGCCACTAAAATTCTATGACTTTAGAAAAGCCATGAGTAAACTTTTGGACTTGGTTCATTTTGAGATGTCTTCCTGTTTTCTTTGTTGTAAGACACTTGGAGCCTGATTGTTTTTGTAGAAGAGAAGCGTACAAATAAAATTATGACTGGCTGAATGATCATACTTTCTACAAGTCTTCCCAAGACAGAAGTTATGGTAACCAGTCTATAATTTTCAGGACCTTAAGGCCTGAATAACAACAACTTTTATTTATATCTTGCCCTCCCCAGCCAAAGTCGGGCTCAGGGCAGCTAACATCAGATGTATAACATAAGTATAAAATCAAACAATAATTAAATTACCTCCTAAAAACAGGTCAAAATCACTTTAGAATCTAATTAGATGGCTTTCCGCAGGGTTAGGGTTGGGAACAGTAAATGTTCATCAGGCCCAGCTGTTTACGCTGTTCTTATATGGGCCAGTGAGAATGGTGAGAGGCCTCTTTCATATTAGTTCTTATACAAAAAGAAAAGGGGAGTCAGGCTGAGCCCTGACCAAAGGCCTGGCAGAACAACTCCGTCTTGCAGGTCCTGTGGAAAGATGTCAAATCCCGCAGGGCCCTGATCTCTTGTGACAGAGTGTTCCACCAGGCTGGGGTTGAAGAAGTCAAACTCTTCTTAAGTAAGCATGGAAGTTTCTACAGTGTATCACTGGGCAGGCAAGCGGACAGCGCTGGCTCCTGGCCTATAGAGTGAGATGAGCGCACAACCCTAGAGTCTGGCAAGACTGGCCCATATGGGCAGGGGTACCTTTACCTTTACCTTTATCTATTTATAGGGACTTGGTGCAGTGAAGACCCTGCTCATACAGTTGTCCTAACTGCATGGACCACATAAGGCATACAACTCTATGAGAACAAGGCATGATGCTATTTAGTGCTTTGTTGTTCATTGTGTTTTTACTCTCTTGTGCTATTCTTGCATTTTTACTTTATTCTGGATATTGTAAGATGCCTTCAGGTTGTTTTGCATCAAAGTGATAAATGAAATAAATAAGTTTAATGGTAATCATGATATGATGAGATGTTTCTAGACACTGCTTTTCTTACATTCCATTCAATATACATAACAACACGGGAAGCTTCCAATCAGACAACTGACCCATCTAGCTCAGTATAGTTGACACTGACTAGCAACTGGTCTCTGGGGTTCAAGACCAAGGTCTTTCTGAACCCTAACAGAAGATGCCTGGGATTGAACCCAGGAGCTTCTGCATGCAAAGCAGATATTCTACTGTTGAGTTATGGCCCTTCCCAGAAGGCAAGAGTGAGGAACCTTCAGACCTCCAGTTCTTTTTCTGAACTGCAACTCCCATATTCCAAGCAAGCATTGCCAAGACCTGAAGGTCCCCCACACCTGTCCTAAGGGATGCAGATGTTGGAGTCAGTCTGGGGACACCATGTTTATAGCATATATGTTTCTATGATTTTATGTCCAGGCACTGCCCCTTTCTCTTTGTAATGACAATTGCCATTTGGGTTATAGTCAAACCAAGAAGGAAGGGGAGCCATTCTGCTGCTATGATTGCCTTCCCTGTCCAGAAGGGAAGATCTCAAACCAGAAGGGTAAGTAGTATAATGGAAAACTTTCACATATGACTTAATCTCAAGATGTTTAACTATCTCTTTGCACATGCTGTGTTATTTAATTTTACTTTGCATGGGTAGTGCAAAGTGACCCAGCTTCGTCTTGTGGCCCAGCTATGCCCCTATCTGGACAGGGATAGCCTAACTACTGTTGTCTATGCTCTGGTAACCTCTAGGTTAGATTACTGCAATGTGTTATACTTAGGGCTGCCTCTGAAGATGTTTCAGAAACTTCAGCTAGTGCAGAATTCAGCAGCCAAGTTGCTCAAGGGAACAAGACGGTTTGAACATATTACACCAGTCCTGGTCCAACCTATGAGTTTCCGGGCCCAATTCAAAGTGCTGGTTTTGACCTCTGAAGCCTTAAACTGCTCAGGACCGCAGTACCTCAAGGACCGCCTCTTCCCATATGAACCTACCTGGACCCTGAGATCATCTTCCGAGGCCCTCCTTCATGTGCCGCCTCCTCGAGAGGTCTGGAGGGTGGTAACATCTGTAGTGGCTCCCCATCTATGGAATGCTCTCCCCCCTTTCTTTTACAGAACTGGATGAAATTTCTAGGGATAGTATCCACTTCTGAGTGGAATCCACAACTAGGTTCCATACCTACTATCTCTGAGTACAGTATCCTGAATATAAAATTACATAAGAAAGACAGAGATATGTTTGTCATACATCTACCAAGAACACATCTTTCTAGGTTTTGTAAAATTAATATTGGCTACCCCAACTAGTGATTATTATTATTCCTTTATTCTTGATTATTCCGCTGGTAACAGGGCTTCCATATTTCAAACCTTATGTTTTCTTTTCCAGACATGGATGACTGTTTGCAATGTCCAAAGGATCAGTATCCAAATAATGCCCAGGATTCATGCATTCCAAAAGTCATTAGTTTCCTGTCTTACGAAGAAGCTTTGGGGATGACTCTGGCAATATTGGCTCTTTCCTTTTCATTCATTACAGCTTTAGTGCTTGGCATCTTAGTTAAGCACCAGGGCACTCCCATTGTCAAAGCCAACAACCGGAATCTCACCTACACACTCCTCATGTTCCTCCTTCTTGCCTTCCTTTGTGCTTTGCTGTTCATTGGCCAACCAAAAGCGCTGACATGTCTCCTTCGACAGACTGCTTTTGGCATTATCTTCACGGCAGCTGTGTCTTGTGTTCTGGCCAAAACCACCATTGTAGTTCTAGCTTTCATGGCCACCATGCCTGGATCCCAAATGAGGAAATGGTTGGGGAAGAGACTGGCGGTTTCCATTGTTCTTGGCTCCTCTCTGATTCAAACCACTATTTGTACGGTGTGGCTCTCAACCTCTACCCCATTCCCAGATTTCAACATGCACTCAGTTGTTAAAGAAATTATACTAGAATGCAATGAGGGCTCAGTCGCCTTGTTTTACTGCGTCTTGGGCTTCATGGGTTTGCTTGCCACTGTCAGCTTCTGTGTTGCTTTCCTAGCCCGTAAGTTGCCTGGTAGTTTTAATGAGGCCAAGTTTATCACCTTCAGTATGTTGGTCTTTTGCAGTGTTTGGTTGACCTTTGTCCCAACCTATCTCAGCACAAGGGGGAAATATATGGTTGCCGTGGAGATTTTCTCCATCTTGGCCTCCAGTGCTGGGTTACTGGTTTGTATCTTTTCTCCAAAGCTCTATATCATTCTGACCTGACCTGAACAACAAGGAACAGCTAAGAAGAACAAAACAATGAAATATTCTCAATTATTTGGCCCTGGTCCACTTTAAATTAGCAATGTGTAAGTGACAGGAATTAAGCCAGGGAAAAAGAGAAATAACTAATTATTCCTGTGGCCTTTTGTACTGTGGGGGAGTGTATTGGTTTTGTTATTATGGTATGTATTTTTATGTTTTTATACTGTAAACTGCCCTGTGATCTTCGGATGAAGGGTAGTCTAGGAATCTAATAAAGAAAAATAATACACATGAGCTAAATTGTGCTGTAATTTATTCGACTGAGACCTATGTTACTGTTGCATTCTTTATTATTTATTTAGTTAAGATAAAATGCAATGTGAACTGCGGTTTGGATCTAGACTTAGTTATATTTAGAATAGACTGTTTGAAAGAAATGAAACATAGAATAGTCTCACTGATGTACAATATTTATGTTTAATTGACTTCTCAATATCCAGACAAAAGAAAATATTTGTGAGATACTAGGCTGGATTTAGACTCATAATAGTACTTATCTTCGAGTGAAATAGGCTAAACCACTAAAACTGTCTGGATCAAAACCTTATTTTTTTAATCAACAGAAGCAACTGAATACTTATTGCACTTCCAGAAAAAAATAATCCATAATTGTTGCTATAATAGCTTGTGTGGAGAAAAGCTGAGTATTTGCCAGTCTGTTTAAGTTTTGTACTTTGGAAAAAGATTTACGTGACTTCTGCTGATGTCAGTGTACAAGTGAAACAGTGTACAGTGAAGTTTGAGACATGTGTCACAGTCCTGAGTTGCTTAAGGCCTGACCCACAGCAGAGGGATTTGCATTGCCTTATCCAAAACATTGAAAGAAAGTAATTTGAATCATTTTTAAAACCCAATCAGCCCAAGTGAACCTTTCCTCCTCTGGAGACATGTCGGGATATTTGTTTGCTATGTAACCAATGTAATGGAAATCATTGTATCCTGCTCAATACGCAGTGTGTGTGAGAAGGAAATAGGGGCAAAAGTCTGGATCACAACAGCTTTCCATGAAATCAGCTTTGACTTCTCGATTTCTCCTAATGACTCGCAGTATCTTCAGGGTTCTCTCTCTTTTGCAGTGAAGACCACAACAAGGAGCACCAAACATGATTACTATGAAATATAGTCCTAACATCTCCAGGGTTTTTTTAAGGGAAGCATTTCCCTGTTCATATTCAAAGCATGTGTTATCCGTGAAAGGCTGGATCAGCTGGAGACAGAAGGACAAACTGGAGATGTTGAAATTCTACTCTTTTGTATCTATTTTAAAATTTTATTTTCTATATGTTGCAACTTGCTGTAATGTCATGGTGAAAGGCAGGTAATTAATTTTAAAAGTGAAATACATCTGCCGGGTGGGCCATAGAGGAAGATTCCCCCCTTTGGTCTGTTTCCAGGCCTTGCCCACTTCATCCAGACAGAGCCCATGTGCCAGACATCTTATCAGTGGGCATGGTGGCACAAGAAGCCCTATTGGCTGTCTCCCCCCAGGTGCAGTGACACCACAAAGAAGGACCAAATGTGGTTTTTCATTTGAATTCTAAAACATTCAAGTTTTCAAAATGAGGGTCCATTTGGAACTTCTGCAAAAGTTGACTCCACCTCAGTGATTAAATATAGTTCAAACCAGTTACATGCCTGTGCTGTTTTTCATTTTAAGACCTCAGTTGTGAACACATTTGTAACTATAACAAGTTAAAACTTCCTTCCACTGAGGATTGTCCAGAGAAGAGTTCAGCTGAGATGTGAAAAACATATTTTCTTTTGCAATATTGCAGAGAAACAATGAATCAGATTAAGTTCTTAACAGGCCTGCAATTATCAAATTAATCACCATTATTTGTACTTCTTCCCCCTATCCTTGGGGCGGTCTACTGGTCCCATGCAAAATAACAATCAAAGACTAAGGGATGTTATTAATATCTAAGAGTCACTCAGAGCTGGGCCTATAGACATAGCTCTGAATGACCACCTATTCTTTATTCTGTATTGTTTGCCCTTGAATCAGCTGGGTGAGTGATCATTCAAATTCCGCTGAATAAGAATCACAGAGCAGATGACTTGATGTCTACCATTAAACTCTCTGCAAGATGTTATTATTTGGGGTGGTGGTGTTCCTACTGCTGTCCCAGGGGATATGCATGCTTGCTCCTCTCCCTCAATGTTCTATCAATGAACCTGTTCCTATAATTCACAAATATTATCAGTCGGGAGACCTCATCATCGCTGGCATTATTTCCCAGATCTACATATCTTCAAGCACCATATCCTTTGGACAACATCCGGCTCTGGAAATTTCTGATGACCACATGTATGTTGCTTTAAAGCCATATCATATTGTTTTAATGATACTTTTCCTAGACATGCTGCTCTGTTGTATGGGATTTGGGAGGAAACTGTTGCTTTATTGATTGTCTTTAGGGTCAGCCAGTTAGTTTGGGGGATTATTTTTGTGGATATCTGAAATCTCAATCTCTCTTTGTCGTGTGAGGATGAGAAAACTACATATTAATCATTTTCTTGTTACATAGTAGTCTGGACAGCATATTTCTTTCAATTGTGCTTCATAGAGATGATCACTATCTCTCCATTTTGATGCTAAATATGTGGAACATTTCTTGGAACTGATATACAGAGGGATACTATATGTAATGTCTTGAGTTTCAATGATATATTTTTGCATTAGTTTAGTGTTTTATTCCCTACTTTCTGAGAGAGGTACGGCAAAATGACTTTCAGGGTTTGTTCATCAACATTACAGGCAGTAAATCTAATGTGAGAATAGTGAATGAAAATATTTGTCCAGGATTAACTGTTTCAGAGGCTTGAAGCTGAGTTTCAGGAGGCCAAGGGAATACAATTAGGGAGTGTAGCTTGCACATGTTGAATGAAGTGGCATGCCTGGATATGTCTTACGGAGTAGGCACTAATGCAGCCATGGAAAGACAGGTCAGAGTATCAGATAATGTCTTCTTCATTCCCATTGGCCTGTATAGTTGTGCTGCAAATTTCTATTGTTGCTGCTGCTTCTGTTTGCAACACAATGAATGTATGTTTGTAAATGAGATGATGTTTGAAGTTCAAGGTCCTTGTTTTACAACCAGCTCCTGTTTACACTACTTTTGACCTTGGCCTTAAAAACTATTTATGTGCAATATATGTGCAACTAATTTATTCACTGAACTGAAATGTTGTGAACATGATGAACTGAAGCCGATGGTGTAAAATGTAACACATGACTCTCACCATATGACACTTGATAAAGGGTCCTGACTCAGAACTACCAGCACATCCTGGCCTTGGCATTTGCTGTGAAGGAGATCAATGCCAACCCCCAAATCTTGCGCAATGTCACTCTTGGATTCCACATCTATAACAGTCATTTCAGTGCCAGCTGGACCTATCAAGCCTCCATAGAACTTCTCTCTAGACGGGCCAAGTTCATCCCTAACTACAAGTGCGATGTTGAGAATACTCCAGTAGCAGTCATCGGGGGACCAAACTCTAATGTCTGTCTTCACATGGCAACTATCCTGTGCATGTACAAGATGCCACAAGTAAGATGTGTGTGTGAAGCACCTCTAAGTTGAACAAGTCATTTGAACTTCATTCACCTCCATCTTGATGCATCTTGCAGACTGGAAAAGCTGTGACTGAAATAGACACATTCAGAATATTACTGAAATGAAAAAAACACCTTGTGGTCTATCTATCAATCATCTATCTATCTATCTATCTATCTATCTATCTATCTATCTATCTAAACATCTATCATCTTATTCATTTTTGTACCAATTGGGGGAAAACAGGAAAAGGCCTCATGGCTCAGTGACCTAAGGTAGTTTCCTACTCCTTGTTCTTCTTTGATGGTCCGTTAGCTAAATTTTCCCAGGCTATTTAAATATAGCATGATTTCAGTACCAAAGATGTTTTACCCATTAGATATTTTGAATGTGAAAGTTTTCCCTACCTTATATGGCCCTGTAGTGAGCAGAGTGATATTAGGTGAGGAATGGGGTGAGCAGGACCACAGGTCAAAAATATTTTCTAAGATTATATACCTGATTCATTACATCCATATCAATCTTTCTTTATAGACATTTAGTACTAGATTTGTTTTGATATTCAAGGATAAAATAATTTGAGGGGGAAAGCACAATTTGTCATGTCTCTATACTCACAAAGCAGCAAATGTTTCTCTTCTCTTACCTTTTCAAAACTAGCTCATATATGGCTCTTCTCCAGTCATGAATAATGAAACTCAGGCTGTCTTCTTCCACCGGATGTTCCCAAATGGTGCCTTTCAGTACAAGGGAATTCTTCACTTACTTCTGCATTTCTCATGGACGTGGATTGGAGTTGTTTCCCAGGATGACGACAACACAGAGAGCTTTATAGAGAACATACTTCCTCTGCTTTCCCAGGGTGGCATCTGCTTCGACTTCATAGAAAAATTCCCCAAACTAACTTCTTCCAGTGGCTTTGGAGACATGGTAGGAGAAGGCTTTAAGACAGTCAGTGTTGCTATGTCAAGTACTGCCCATGCTGTGCTTGTGCATGGAGAAATTCAGACCATGATGGTTTTTAGAGCAATGCCTCAGATTGCAGAAATGGAGAATATGCCGTGGAGGACAATGGCTAAAATTTGGGTTATGACAGCCCAGATGGATTTCACATCATTCCCCTTCCAAAGAGATTGGGACATACATTTTCTCCATGGTGCTTTGTCCCTTTCAGTTCATTCAAAGGAGGTGCTGCTTTTCCACACATTTCTTCAGAACAGAAACCCTGCTTCAGTAGAAGAAGATGGCTTCATCAGGGAGTTCTGGGAAGAATCATTTGAATGTTCATTTCCCAGTTCTGCGGCACACAAGATGGACAGGAAAAGGTGTTCTGGGAATGAGAGGCTACAGATGCTTCCTGTTTCTGTGTTTGAAATGGGCATGACTGCTCATAGTTACAGTGTCTACAATGCAGTCTATGCAATAGCACATAGTTTGCATGCCAGCTATTTATCACAAATCAAATACAAAGGAAAGTCACGTAGTGGAAGGTGGACGATTCTGAAGGCACAACAGTGGCAGGTAATGGCCTGATCAGATGGAAGACACCACCACATATTTCGTGCAACAGCAACCCTTAGATGGTTCAGAAACTTGCATCATTATTAAGGATAGAATATTGACGTCTAAATGGTGGTTGAAGAAATGACTTTCTTCTAAAAAACAACAACAAGCCCTGCCCATTGCAAGTTATAAAAAGCTGAACAGTGGTTTGACTATAACTAGTGATGATAAAACTTTGTAATGGAACTATTTTAAAACACACATTGAATTTATGTGTATTTTTTAGGAAGTAGTTACCAGAACAAGAGAGGAGCGTTCTTTCAGTTTCCCACCCCTTTGCTTTAAAATGTAATTCGACCATCTCTCCAAGAGTTGTGTCTATTTCCATGAGCAGCCTGGTAGTCACAATTTCCTCAGAAATAACTTATTTAGAAGAATAATTTATTATCATATAGTATCACCCCAGAGGCATTGTTGGGTAAAAATGGAGCTCATCTGAAATTTTAGGTGATTTATTGTTACTGTTGATGCCATTGGCCTGTATAAAGACTTTTAAGGGAACACAATCTGAACACTCCAAGTAAAAATTTTTATCACCATATTTCATAGTTTCATCTTTTGCACCTTTACACACTTACGATTTCTCTTCCTCATAATTTAGCTCCACCGTATTCTCAGAAGTATTTCATTTAACAACAGTGTGGGGGAAATGGTCTCCTTTGATCAAAATGGGGAATTGGCTGCTGGCTTTGACATTATAAACTGGGTCACATTCCCAAACCAGACCTTCTTCAGGGTTAAAGTTGGAAAGATAGACCCTCCGACTCTCCAAGATAAGAAAGATGCAGTGACCTCCCTGGACAACGTCTTCACCATTCATGAGGATCTCATCATCTGGCCCAAACAATTTAACCAGGTGCAGTCCTTGCATATTTCAGGCTGTATTGATTAATTTCCCCAATAGTCAAGAAGTGAGTTATCTAGATACTCAAATGGTTGTAGTTCACTGTCCCCAGTGAAATCATGCTTTTGAACCAAAACATTCACCTTGCATAATGCTGGAACTTCATTACTATGCAATGTCCTTTGGCCTTTTAAATTGTTCTAGTCAAAGGTTGCTGGTAGTAGAGAAAATCTGATGACGATTCAACCACCCATCTAAAGCCATCCTGGACTCTCACTGGTGTGGCCGAAGAGCACTTTTGCAATCCTCTATCCTTTAAATGTTCCCCTCTTTCACGGTAGAGATTTAGATGAGTTCCTATGCTGGTATAAATCTCAATCTAATATGAGGGTATTTCAGAGGGTGAATGTGGCTTTTAATTCATTGGGTCAAATCCATTCCCTGACCTTTCCTGTCACATCTCTCAATGGGCCAGACATGCCCTCTGGAACTGATGTTATTACACAAACCCACTGTGAAGCCATTTCTTAAATTGATAGAGAAGACTGAGATAAAGTTTCCAATATATAAGATCTCAAGTAAGCACATTCTTATTTCTTTTATGCACAGTCACAGCCGCTTTCCATGTGTAATGACCACTGCCATCCAGGTTATAGTAGGACCAAGAAAGAAGGAAAGCCATTTTGCTGCTATGATTGCTTTCCATGTCCAGAAGGGAAGATCTCAAACCAGAAAGGTCAGAAATCTCATATAGATAATTGATCTAATCAGTAGCTCATCAGATTGAACCGCTATGACCTTGCTTATCCACATCAGTTTATAAAAGTCAACATTATTTAACATCCACCTTTTCCCCTGTACAAGACAACATAGCACATCATCGCCCCCTTGGGGGATGGTTCAAGGAGATTTGCAACTCCGGGTTTCAAAATCTGCATATTTTGTTTCTGCTTCAAGAAGTGCTTAACTTCTTTGAGGACAAGCCTGCTTACCCCCTATTAGGGATGCGGTGGATTTGCGGGACAGCCAGAGCCCCCCCTCGCCAATGATACTGGGCTATGTGTCGGGGTCCGATCCTTGCTTCGGCTCACGCTCCTGCCTTGAAATCCTGCTCCACGTCAGCCTGCCAAATTGGCCAGTGGTTGGCTGGTGCAGAGGGCTGGGGTCTCCAGGGGTGGTGGGCTTGAGGGAACAACCAGGTCTGCACCCAGGGGATTTAAACAAGCCTGTGCCAGCCCCCAACATGAAGCTCTTCTTCATTGCATCAACCTACCGACTCACTCCAGGAATTTTAAATTTACACATTGAATTCACATTGCTTTGACTGTGGTGGTTGTTCTATTCTTCAATCAGGCTTTGGGCTGACAACCATGACAGAGGGCATGATGTTCAGACAGCTGTGGCCTTATCTGTGAGGGGGAGTGTGCCCCGCACCCCAAGGTCACACGTGCAGGCAGGCTGAGGCTGCCTGCGGGTGGGGAGTGCACTCCGGACCCAGCGATCATCCCTACAAATAATAATAATAATAATAATAATAATAATAATAATAATAATAATAATAAATTTATTTATACCCCGCCCTCCCCAGTCAAGACCGGGCTCAGGGCGGCTAACACCAGGTATAAAAACAATTGATTAAATTACAACTTAAAAAGAAGATTAAAATACAACATTAAAATGCAGCCTCATTTCAGTAGAAACTCCAATCAAAAACTTTTTGGGGATGAAAACGTCAAGTCTTCACCAAGGCCAACTATCCAGACTGGTCCTACGTGGGCCAGAAAAAAGCCGGGGAAGTCCCCAAGTAGGAGTTCCATCACAGAAAAAGAAAGGAAAAAGGAAAGAGGGGAAGGGGATCAAGTTGATTCCAAGCCAAAGGCCAGGCGGAACAACATAGAGGAGGGAGAAAGGTTGTTTTCTGCTGCTCCAGAGAAGCGGACACGGAGCAATGGATCCAAACTACAAGAAAGAAGATTCCACCTAAACATTAGGAAGAACTTCCTGACAGTAAGAGCTGTTTGAGAGTGGAATTTGCTGCCAAGGAGTGTGGTGGAGTCTCCTCCTTTGGAGGTCTTTAAGCAGAGGCTTGACAACCATATGTCAGGAGTGCTCTGATGGTGTTTCCTGCCTGGCAGGGGGTTGGACTCGATGGCCCTTGGGGTCTCTTCCAACTCTAGGATTCTATGATTCTATGACATCAATGCCTTTTTAAATGATCTGTGGGAGGGGGGATTTTTTGTTTGTATTACTATTATTATTATTGTTATTATTAATGACAATGCCAGATGTCACTAACCTGGTGCCTTCCAGATCATTTCAATCGCAACTCTCAGTAGTTCCATGGGGCTTCAATGGCTTCCTGCAGCCAATCAGAAGCCACACTTTGGTTTTCAAACGTTTCAGAAGTCAAACGGACTTCTGGAACGGATTCTGTTTGACTTCTGAGGTACAAGTGTATTCTCCCTCTGAAAACTTTTAATAAACATATAAATATTTTTAAAACTGCATATGCACATAAATGTGATATAGAAAGTATGAATTCTGAGGTGTATGAATATCTAAAACACTTTCAAAGCTTCTAAAAATGCATTTTTAAAAATATTTCATCATCCCTTTAAAACACATGGCCTGAACATACCCCTGTATCTGGGAACAGGGATATATACTTGTAATGTGTATGGGATTGCTCGTGCGTAAGTTGCCGCCACGCCTGGCTATGTTGCCTTGTTAAACCTTTTCTGTCTGGACAGCCCTTCACTTCGTGGCTGCCTCAGTCGCTAGCAGAATCCGTCAGTGGGCATTTCTTAAACCTTTTCCAGCATAAAAGCTGTTTGACGCCAAGTCTCCTCCTACTCTCCCTGCGCGGAAGTCTTCTGCGCAGGGCGTGTGTGGGTAGCGGAGGACCCGTGCTCTCCCCGCTGGTGTCCGGCAAAGAGTCCTGGAGCCCTCTCGCCGATTCCCCCATCTGCCCCCCTTTATCCCTGGTGTTGCGCTGATTTCCTTCCCCAGCTGAGCTGCCTCTCTCCCTGCTGGGTCCCTCTCCAGCATCATTTGGGAGCCTCCCCTCCACCTCTAGCTCCGATGTCAGTTCCCTGACAATACTGTACCATTCCTACTGCAAGATTAACTTTGGTATTTTTGTTCTACTAACACTGTTGCAAAGGAAGAAATAAATGAATTGATGCATGGTGCATGGGCTGAGATTCTCATTTATGCTTGCTATGTTCTTTGTATTCTGATTCCAGATATGGATGACTGTATTCAATGCCCAGGAGATCAATATCCAAACATTGGTCGGGATACATGTCTTCCAAAAACCATCAGCTTCCTTTCTCACAAAGAACCTCTGGGGATCAGCTTGGACGCTGTTGCTCTCTCCTTTTCTTGCATCACAGCTCTTGTGCTTGGAATCTTTATGAAGAACAAGGACACACCCATAGTCAGAGCCAACAACAGGGGCCTCACCTACACTCTCCTCCTCGCCCTCCTGCTCTGCTTCCTTTCTGCTTTGCTGTTCATTGGACAACCGGAGGTTGTGACCTGCCTCCTTCGACAAATACTTTTTAGCATAATCTTCTCTGTGGCAGTTTCTTGCGTATTGGCCAAAACCACCATTGTGGTGCTAGCTTTCATGGCCACGAAGCCAGGGTCCAGGATAAGGAAATGGGTGGGGAAACAATTAGCCATCTCCATAGTCCTGTCCTGCTCCCTGATTCAAGCCACAATCTGTAGTGTGTGGCTGGCAACCACTCCCCCATTCCCAGACTTTGACAAACACTCAATGCCAAAAGAAATTGTGCTTGAATGCAATGAAGGGTCGACTGTCATGCTTTACTGTGTGTTGGGCTTCCTGTGTCTCCTGGCCGTTGTCAGCTTCATGCTGGCCTTCTTAGCTAGAAAGTTGCCCGACAGCTTCAATGAAGCCAAGTTCATCACCTTCAGCATGTTGATCTTTTGCACGGTATGGCTGTCCTTTGTTCCCACGTATCTGAGTACCAAGGGGAAGTACATGGTGGCCGTGGAGATCTTCTCCATTTTGTCCTCCAGTTTTGGACTACTGAGCTGCATCTTTTCCCCAAAATGCTATGTCATTTTAATGAGACCTGATCTGAATAGCAAAGAGCAGCTCAACATAAGAAAGAATTAAAATAATTAACAAGTCTGTCTGTTCAATTCTATATGGCACGTTTAAATAAATCTTTGAGATTAAATCACGTGTTACTCAATAGTGTGACATTAGGATTGAGACACTCCCTTCTGGATCCTTTCTATTCGTGGAATGGGGATAATGTTGAACATTGGGGAACTTTAATGAATATAGACTCATACAATTGAAGAGTTGGACAGGGTCTAATGTAGTAATCACAGCCAAAGGATCCCTGACAGATGTTCATCCAAACTTGGGTTAAGAATGAAGGGCATCACAGGAAACCTCAATTCTGACCTCTGATTGAGTTAAATATAACAACAACAACAACAACAACAACAACAACAACAACACAACACAACAGTTTATTATTTATACCCTGCCTTTCTCACAAAGAACCTCTGGGGTTTTCCCAGCTACTCTGGGTGGCTTTCAACAGAACCTTAAAAACAGAATAAAACTTCAAACATTAAAAACTACCCTAAACAGGGCTGCCTTCAGATGTCTTCTGATACTCGGATAGTTGTTTATTCCCTTGATATCTGATGGGAGGGCTTCCACAGGGCAGGCCCTACTACCGAGAAGGCCCTCTGCCTGGTTCCCTGCAACCTCACTTCTCGCTGTATGTGGGCTGAATGATGGGGGTGGAGATGCCCCTTCAGGTCTGCTGGGCCGAAGCCATTTAGGGCTCTAAAGGTCAGCACCAACACTTTGAATTGTGCTCAGAAACGTACTGGGAGCCAATGTAGGTCTTTCAGGACCAGTGTTATGTGGTCTCGGCAGCCACTCCCAGTCTGGCCGCCACATTCTGGATTACTTGCAGTTTCCAGGTCACCTTCAAAGGTAGCATAGAGTGCATTGCAGTTGTCCAAGCAGGAGGTAGCTAGAACATTCACCACAAGCGAAACAGTCTGCGGGCAGGCAGGTAAGGTCTCACTCTGCGTACCAGATGGAGCTGGTAGACAGCTGCCCTGGATGCAGAATTGACCTGTGCCTCCATGGACAGTTGTGAGTCCCAAATGACTCCCAACTCCCAAATGAGTCCCAAATGGCTGTGCACCTGGTCCTTCAGGGGCACAGTTACCCCATTCAGGACCAGGGAGTTCCCCACAGCCGCCCACCCCCTGTCACTGCAAAACAGTACTTCTGTCTTGTCAGGATTCAACCTCAATCCTCTAAATCCCTGCAACCTTGCAGAACAATTTCAGTGGAAACAGTCTCAGGAGGCTTCATAAAAGTTCAAAGCTGGACTCCTGTGTCATTCCTCTCTGAATCAGTTTGGTTCCCTAGCTGAGATGTGTGCATGTCATAGTGTGTATCTGGGGTCCTTAGCGCCTTTGGCAAGGAGTTGTGTTATCGCTCCCCACAAAATCAACTATGGGGGTCTTGCATGTGCACTGCTCAATGGCGCCTCCTAATAGTGCCAATTCATAACCGAGTCTCACGTCCCAAGGAGGGAATCATGTCCTCCCCATCCTTAGTTGGTGAGCCACAGCTTGAGGCTGTGTGACAAGCCCAGAGGGATGGAGGGAGGTGTCCCTACTAGATTTAGTAAAGATTTCACCCATACTTTGATGAGCAAATTGTTTTGAGTTTTATTCACTGTTCCTCTGACTTTTTATATTTTAACAAATAAACATTTTACTCCACTTATATCTCCAAGTCTTCTTTTGAGTGTGGGGGCAATGTCAGTGATGTACTAAACATATTTTTGTGTGCAATGTTACTGAGGGAAATTATTTCTCCTACTATTATCATCCAGTTCATAGAAATAACTGATTCTTCTCCAAATCCCAGGAAAATTCAAGTAGCCACATGCCAACGATGAACAAAGACTCAATGAAGCTGTTAATATCCCCTGTTATATTCAAGCTTGGCCTGACCCTTGGTGTTCTCTCAGTCTGATCAATTACTCCTTACACTGCAAAGATCTGGCATTTCTTGCCGTTCCAGTGAGACATGAAGAGTTACAACAGATCCATAGCATCAAATGTGTCCTGTTCACCCATCAGAGCTTTCATGTCTTTAGAATGCTTTTGCATTAACGTTATTGCCCATGCCTTTTTGCCTCCACAGGGATAGATATGCCTTGTTCGAAATTTTGCACCTCTAGGTGATGCTTTGACTACGATAAGGGAAATGTGATTTTCTGATGCGATCTGATAGAAAACCTACAACTCAAAACTGGTAATTATCTCTCCTCTGATTATCAAGTTAATCATAGTCACTTCGGCTTCTTCTCTCCATCCCAGGGGAATCATACAGCAGCCACATACAAACTGGGAACCAAGGCTAGAAGATGCAATGAATAGCCCCTGTGCCATTCAGCGCTGCTAGACACAAGGCACTCTCAGCCTGATCACTGATTTCTTTGCACTGAACAGACCAAATTTGCATGGATGTTCCAGTGAGAATTTCCTAATCAGGAATGCTCTGTTGATAATGTGCAAAGAGGTTAATTGTTTCGTAAAACCGTACATTCCAGATGGTGCTATATCCAGTATTAATATCAGTGTTGCTGCCTCCTATGTGTGCAAGCCTCCTATTCCTCAGTGTCCTATCAGGGACCCACTTCCAATTCTTCACCAATATTATCAGTCTGGAGACGTCATCATTGCTGGCATTATGTCGCAAATCTATATAGCTTCGAGTATATTGACCTTCAAGAACCCTCCCTCTCCTGAACTTTTCGATCATAGTTTGTAAGGAATTGCATTGTGGGGGGGGGTGGACTAGATGACTCTTGGGTCCCTTCCAGTTCTAAGATTCCATGTGTTATGAGTATATTTATGCATTTACTGCATGGTGATAATGAACTGTGGTGGTGATTTCCACTAATCTTCTCCTTTTTAGTACTTTGTAAGGGGTGGAGAAGATATGATATCTCAAAATGCCTTCTTCAAGCTGTGTCAACCTTCGCTTTGGAATTTTTGCCTATATGTTCCAGACATAGAAATTAGCCATTTCAACTTCATCACATTTACTCTGTTATGGCATTCTGGTTATTTTAAATGGAAGTCTCTGGGTTTCTGGAGTTCAGCTTTGGTTTTTATCAAATATGTGAGGAATCATTAATCGCTCAGACTTGGAATTAATAATAAAAGTAGCACAGTTGCCAGAAACAATTGCTTACATTCTGTGAACAAAGAAACACATTCCTGCTTAAAATTGGATCCTAAGTTGTATTCTGTAGTGTGAAATAGGTATAAAACTTCCAAATATCATTGCAGCATCTCAGTAGATTTGCTTTCTCTGTTTCAAATGGCTGTCATATTGGTGATTGCAGTTAAGACAATAAAATTGTGGGGGGAGGATATAACTTGATTTTATGAAGTCTCTCTCATGCATGCTATATATTTGTATCCAGAGTCATTCATTGGATAATTCAGTCATGTGGTATGTTTCTTTTACATGTACAAAATTAAAGCACACTTCACTTTCTGAGTTTTACCCAAACCAGTTTGGGGCAGGAGGGAATGTTGTGCATTCATCTATGCATAGATTGGGTTAGTTAGCAGCACCAAAAGTACTGTTCAGGGAAGCCAAATGTCCAGGTTTGTGTGTCAATATAGCCAGACGGTTCCCTGGGCTGTGGGGGATACAATATATTCTTTGCAAAGATGCACTGTTATGCCATACGCAGCTCTCATTCCAGGCCATTGACACAACTCTACCAGCATATCCTGGCCTTGGCACTTGCAGTAAAGGAGATCAGTGAAAACCCCCAACTCTTGCCCAATGTCACTCTTGGCTTCCACATCTATAACAGCCATTTCAGTGCAAGGTGGACCTACCAAGCCTCCATGGAACTGCTCTCTGGACAAGGAACACTCATCCCTAACTATAAATGTGATGCTGGAAGCACTCCAATAGCAGTCATTGGTGGGCCAAACTCTGATTTATATATTCACATGGCCACAATCCTGTCCATGTACAAGATGGCCCAAGTAAGAACAAAACAATCATAACCACAACAGAATAGTATCTTTTTAGTATTGGACAAAGCATTTCAGCCCGTGTGTGTGTGTGTGTGTGTGTGTGTAGGCGATAGAGGATATATAAGTTTGTGTGTTTGTGTGCATGTGTATCTGCAGTAGGTGATATTTTTTAACCTAGTTCTATAATTCCTGAAATGACAATTTATTCTTCATGCTCACCTATGTAGACAACATAGGAGGAAGAATTTCTAATTGGACAGAATATTGAAAATTAATATAAACCATGCAATCAAATTCCCAAATCTTTCCCAAATCATTTTGTAAAAATGAGTCCCTCCACTAAATTCCACAACCTGTTATCCAATCCGACCATGATTTCAAAAATATTTGAAATATAATAGCCATATCCCAGCCTCTATGCCTTCTCCTTCATTTGTCTCCGTTTGGTTTGTCCCCGTTGAGCATCCTTAACACATCTCTGAAATGGTGCATCAACTGAGCAACCTAATTCCACCCATTTAAAAATATCCACCCCCTTTCAATGTTTCTGGTTCTTTATGTCTCATTTTGTGCTCATTTAAAGAGGCCCCCCACACATAATGCCTACATTTGGAATCTATGGCTTTTGTCTATACTTCTTGAAAAGAATAAAACATTTCATTCTAAATTGCACACTTTCCAAGGCTTTTCAGTGCACTCCTTCCTAAAGTTTGTTTTTTGGCGGAATCTTTTGCACAAGGGAAATATTTCCATGTGCATTGCAAATCCCAAGTAGTGCAGCTGCAATTCAATCCAAAAACAGGTTCACAATCATTGGTTCAGGTCAATGCACTTCAGAAAGCAGATCAAACAAAATTGTACTGCATCTCTACATTCTATATAAGGTTACCAGATTTTTTTCAATGAATCCAGGGACATTTTTCAACTTCAATTGATTTTGTATGGGGACTGATTTGTAAATCCGGGAACTGTCTGGTAACCTTATTCTATCATAACTATTTATTATTTATCTGCCACCCATCTGACTGGTTTCCACTTGAACTGGTGCTTGGTAGGACAATTGGGTATCACTTTTCCTTTCCCTTTCCTTCAGCTGACCCTTTGCTTCCTTTTCTTTTAGCTCATGTATGGCTCTTCTCCCATTATGAATAGCTATGTGCAAACACTTTTCTTCCACTGGGTGTTCCCAGATGGGCTTCAGCAGTATAATGGGATACTTCATCTTCTACTGCATTTCAGCTGGATGTGGATTGGGGTGCTTTCAAGGCATGGTGACACAGGAGAGAGATTTGTACAAAATGTTCTTCCCGTGTTTTCCCAGAGGGGTATCTGCTTTGATTTTGTAGAAAGATTCCCCCAAGCAACCTATTCTGATGAGTTCCATAAAATGGTAGATGGTGGTTCTAAAATAATCAGAATTGTCATGAGAAGCACTGCCAGTGTTGTTCTTGTTCATGGTGAAATTGATACCATTATGGTAATGAGAATGATGCCCAACCTCGCAGAAACAGATGATATATCAATGCAAGGCAAGGAAAAAGTCTGGATTATGATAGCCCAGATGGATTTCACATCATTTCCCTTTCAAAGAGGTTGGGACATCACATTCCTCCATGGGGCTCTGTCCTTTGCAGTTCACTCTAAGGATCTTCCAGGATTCCAGAAATTTATTCAGATGAGAAACCCTATTTTGTTAAAAGAAGATGGCTTCCTCAGAGCTTTCTGGGAAGAGGCATTTGGTTGTTATTTTTCTCATCCTACTTCAGACAAGATAAATGGCAAATTCTGCACTGGGGAGGAGAACATTGAGAGCCTTCCTGGGTCTGTTTTTGAAATGAGAATGACTGCCCAAAGCTACAGCGTCCACAACGCTCTATATACTGTGGCGCATGCTTTGCATACCATGTCATGCTTCAAATTCAACCATAGAACAATCACAAATGGAATAGCATGGGACCATCTGAAACCACAACCATGGCAGGTAATGTGATCCAAGTAATGCAGATTTTTATTTTATTTTATTTTAAAAGGTTTAGGACTTAGGTATAGGGGCTATATTCTTCCTTAGGGCTTATATTGAGAGGAAACAATACCATCCAGTAAGATTTAGAAAAAACACAGTGTATGGAAAATAGTTGTGCATTCCATGCCTTTGTTTACTCTAAAGTGGCCTCACTTGTGCTCAGTGCCACAGTGATTTGAATTGTGCAGTTTGCCTGCATTTCCACATGCAATTCCAACACCCCTTTCAGCACTCTGGTGAGACTGATGTACTCTTGGTCAGTAGACAACTGATTCAGTGAGAGGATTAGCTTTCAAACATAAAATGGACCAAAGCTCTCAAAGGTGGAAGATAATCAAACTTATGTAAGATGGAATCCTTTTGTTTACCTTCATGGTTTCTCCTCATTCCCAATTTAGTTGCATCACTTTCTGAGAAGTATCTCATTCAATAATAGTGCTGGTGAAGAGATATCCTTTGACCAAAATGGAGCATTAGTAGCTGGATTTGATATTTTCAACTGGGTCACATTTCCAAATGAGTCCTTTCTTAGAGTCAAAGTTGGAATGATGGACCCTCAGGCTCCAGAAGATGAGGGGCTTACAATCCATGATGATGCTGTTGTGTGGCCCAGTAGGTTCAACCAGGTAAGGCCAATTTCAAAGGCTATGAGTCATTTTCTCAATGGTAAAACTCCTGCCTAATGGGGCCAATGTAGACTTGGCTGGGAGATCCATTGTGATTACACTTATTGGAGGTCATTTCACAAACCGAAATTACCTACCAAAGAAGTGATTGCAACTGTGATGGGGAGCACACGGATATTAATATAGAGCTGAAAACATCTGGGAGCATGGAGTCATATGTTGAAGTGCATGCAGTGGTACTTCGGGTTACATACGCTTCAGGTTACAGATGCTTCAGGTTACAGACTCCCCTAACCCAGAAATATTACCTCGGGTTAAGAACTTTGCTTCAGGATGAGAACAGAAATTGCGCAGCCGCGGTGCGGTGGCAGCAGGAGGTCCCATTAGCTAAAGTGGTGCTTCAGGTTAAGAACAGTTTCAAGTTAAGAACGGACCTCTGGAACGAATTAAGATCTTAACCCAAGGTACCATTGTATATGAAAGTCCCTGAAGCCAAATAATGATTGACTGTATTATTTTACTAATATTTTAAACAATAGTAATATTGAGAAACCTTATAGGTCGAGGGCTTCCAATGTTATGAAAATAATTCAAGAACCCCAGTTGCAACAGTCATCACTCAAAACAAAGTTAAATGGTTAACATGTAAAAATGAAGAAGATTGTTGTGGGAATCAGGCTGGGAATCATGACAAGCAACAGCTGACTGTATTCTAAATTGCCTTACCATTGGGGAAAAAATGAATGAAATTATATCAAACAATTCTTGAATGCATTCTAAAGTGATAAAGCCATAGGCTCAGCTTTGAGAGCATTGGCATATTTAACAAGAGGATTAAGATAAAGTTATTCTACAGGATAAATTGAGTTCCTGGTAGTACAACTAGCTCTGGCTGCAGATGCCTAGAAAGTGCTCTCTGAAAGGGAATAATAGCATTTTCCTTTATCACTGTCCTAATGCTTAACTATAGATTTCATATTCTATCTCTGATACTATTATCTCATTTTATTTATGCACAGACACTACCGGTTTCCCTGTGTAATGAGAAATGCCATTTAGGTTATCGGAGAACCAAGAAAGAAGGGAAGGCTTCTTGCTGCTATGATTGCCTCCCGTGTCCAGAAGGGAAGATCTCAGACCAAAAGGGTAAGGAATTTCCTACCAACAATTCCAGCACAAGCACATCAGAATTCAATTTCTCTCATGTGAATGCTGTAGTATCAGATGTGGTCTGATTTATTACCATGGAAAACTGTCCTTGGGTTACAAGTGTGGCGCCTGAGGACCCCCTTGGTATTATGAGGAGCTGCAGACTATGAAACCAGCTGGAAGAAGACTGGAACACAATTAGTGCAAGTCTTGCTCCGAAGCCAATGAAAAGCTTATTAGCAAACATAATCATCCTACTATGACACTGTGTGGGCTGTGAAAAATGCTTATTTTGTGGCTCTGGAGGTTACTGACTCCCATGGGGGGGGAGGGGACCTCTGGAAGGTTTGGAGACCCACTGTGACCAACCAGTGTGGTGTAGTGGTTAAGAGTGGTAGTCTCGTAATCTGGGGAACCGGGTTCGCATCTCTGCTCCTCCACATGCAGCTGCTGGGTGACCTTGGGCCAGTCACACTTCTCTGAAGTCTCTCAGCCCCACTCACCTCACAGAGTGTTTGTTGTGGGGGAGGAAGGGAAAGGAGAATGTGAGCTGCTTTGAGACTCCTTCGGGTAGTGATAAAGCAGAATATCAAATCCAAACTACTACTACTACTACTACTACTACTATTCTTCTTCTTCTTCTTCTTCTTCTTCTTCTTCTTCTTCTTCTTCTTCTTCTTCTTCTTCTTCTTCTTCAACTGGCTACTAAATGAGTGGATAAAGCCTAGACCAGAGGGGTTGAGGGCTTTGTAAAATATTAAAAGGTCCTTGAACCTAGCTTGGTAGTACATTGCCAACCAGTACAAATATTTTAATGGTGTCCCATTAAAGATTTAACCACTACATTTTACACCAGCTGGGGCTTCCAAACAAGGCCAGCCCCACAGAAAGAATTGCAATCAGCCAGTTTTGAGGTTACAATGGCAAGGACTAGAGTTGTTAGGGTACCACTGTCCACAGCTGGAAATCAGACACCCAGGTGGTAGGCGCTGGAGACCGATCTTCAGTGCTGTACCTGAGGGAAACTTCTTCCCACTGACCTTAAGATGCACATTGCTTGGGGATCATAGCTGAAAATGACTTCTTCTGAACATAAGAACTTGTCCTATAGAACTGACCTAGGAGTCATAATTCAAAGCCTTTCCATACTTGTGCATGCTATCTGCCAACCACAAGAAATGGGGCTTCCATGTACAAATATCTGTCTTTTCCTTTTCAGACATGGATGAATGTTTTGAATGCCTTGCAGACCAGCATCCAAACAAGGACCAGGATGGATGCCTTCCAAAACAAAAAAACTTCTTGTCTTATGGAGAAGCTTTGGGGATATGTTTGGCTACTTTGGCTCTCTCTTTTTCTTTCCTCACTGCTTTGGTGCTTGGAATCTTTGTGAAGAACAACGACACTCCCATCGTCAAAGCCAACAACCAGAACCTCACCTACACTCTCCTCATCTCCCTCCTGCTCTGCTTCCTTTGTGTTTTGCTTTTCATTGGCCAGCCTGTAGAGCTCACATGCCTCCTTCGGCAAACTGCCTTTGGCACGATCTTCTCAGTGGCAGTTTCTTGCATATTGGCCAAAACCACCATTGTGGTTCTGGCTTTCATGGCCACCAAGCCAGGCTCCAAAATGAGAAGATGGGTGGGGAAACCGTTGTCCAATTCTCTTGTTCTTTCCTGCTCTCTTATTCAAGCCACCATATGCACAGTGTGGCTGGCAACCTCTCCCCCATTCCCAGATCTGGACACACACACAATGCTCAAAGAAATTGTACTGTTCTGCAATGAGGGGTCAGACCTCATGTTTTATGGTATCCTAGGCTACATGGGCTTCCTGGCCGTTGTCAGCTTTGTTGTGGCTTTTCTAGCTAGGAGGTTGCCTGACAGCTTTAATGAAGCCAAGTTTATCACCTTTAGCATGTTGGTCTTTTGTAGTGTTTGGTTGTCCTTTGTACCAACATACATGAGCACAAAAGGAAAATTCATGGTGGTTGTGGAGGTCTTCTCCATCTTGGCCTCCAGCTTTGGATTACTGGGGTGCATCTTTTCCCCCAAATGCTATATTATTTTACTGAGGCCTCAGCTGAACACCAGGGGGCAGCTGATTAGAAGAAACAAATAAGCAGCATACCAAGCACAACTCAATCTCATTGCATTCCAGCAATATTTATAATTATTATTTTCAGATCAGAAAATGCTATTTGAGCTGCTGTTAGTGAATGGGTGAAGTTTCCATTAAGTCAGCTATGATTAGGGTAGGGAAATATTGTATCAATGAATTCCTAGAAAAATTGTAGCCTGCTGTATTATTTAATTCTAGCAAGTTTAGATGCCAATAAATCTTAATATTTGGACGTAACCAAAATATAAGGTATGTACTAATTTTGCACCACCAGTTTCGCATTTCAGAGGATTTCATTTAGTTTTGCTGCCATACAATATCATCCACATATCAAGTTATGAAGGCTTTATGTAAATTTAGGAACTTTAGACTGCTTTTTAGTTTCCCTGTTTTTTCTCTCTCTTAAGAGACTTATTTCCCTTTTCGTGTGATATTGATGTCATTTTATTTTCAGGTGTTATGTACATAAACTAAGTTTCATTCTCAGTGTTACACAGACCATTTTCTGAATCTATACAAATCATCAATTAGTTTAGTTTATATATATATGTACACTAGGCAGATCTTCTTAATGTTGAGAATTAGAAAATTAGGGGAAAAAGAAAAACTCTTCCATTTGATCATGTGATATGAATCAAACAGCCCCTTTATGCACTTGGTTGAAGTTCTGTTAAGGCATGCAAGTTTGCATCTACCTTTATTGCAACAAGTCACTGGTGGATTAACCTTTATTTTTTACCCTGGTGGAGCACCTGAACCTCTGTTGGCTGTGACTACCACACAACCATTCAATTGCATCAAGACACACACCCCTCTCCTCTGCTGCATTCCACCCCAAACTCTGAGCAGTGCAAGATTCCAGGGGTTCCAGCTTCCTTCCTTGGAATGAGGGGCAGTGGATACTGTGGTGTTTTCACCCCCCAAAGCTGGCTATCCATCATCTGCATAGAAACTTTTAATGAAGGGTGTTCTACTAATATGCAAGACCACCTGTCTGCTTATGAAACAGCTCACACTATTAGAAAGAATTGCTCTCTAAGGTCTCAGAACTTCACAATTCAGCAGATCTCCCTGATCCATTCTAGCTGCACCAGCATGACAGAGAAGGGGGATTTAGGCTGAGCTACAGTGACTCCCAATATCGAATCTATGAGTAAGCAGAGCATGCTTGGGATAAAAATGTCAGTGCTACAATTCATCTCCTCCCCCACACTCTAGGACAAAACATGAAACATCAATATAAAAATAATAATTCTTAGTGATGAATATCCTGTGTGAGAAGCCTTTCTCTTTTTTTAAAAAAAGAAAGAATTAATTTTTAATCACTCACTTACAAAAATTAATGCTCTTTCTGCTAATCCAATCCCCTACAAACTGTGCCCCCTGCAATATTGAATGGACAACCTGTGCTGTGCACTACTTCTTCGTGGATTTTGGGAACAGGGAGACTATTCCAAACTATGTCCAGATACAGGGAGAATGGGCTTGTACAGAAGGAGATAGCTACGCTGCCCCTCTACATGAGGCAATTCCCTAAGCCTGCCTAATAGAAAAGCAAGGCCTCAGCAGAAAAGCATTCAAAACAAAAAGTAGCTGTTTGAAAATGCCAAAACATAACGTGATCCAGCCTAGTAACCAACTTTAGATTTTTCTAGGGAAATACATTCAAATGTTAAATTTTTACTTTCTTTTTAGCTGCTCCTTATTGTTCAGTTCTGGTTTCAGAGATTCTCAGAGTAAGAACCTCAATCACGCCTGGTATCAGGAAATCAAGTAACGAGAGATCCAGATGGTACCAGCAGTGATTTGATGGCCTTTCATGCACTCATCTCTGGCCTTGTTTAGTGTCCTTGTTGAGCACCTAGCAATGGCATCTGAGGCAAAGCATTAGGGCTGGATCTCAGTTTATGATGGAAGAGCTGGTATGGTATGAAGAAAAAGTGTGTGCTGAACAGCTCATGATGGGTGTAATTCTTTCCTTGGTAGGCAGCAGGCAGGTCGGTATCAAAATTATAACATTAGTCAACATTTAATAAACAAGCGTATACATTTTGGGGTGAAAATTCCAGCCTACTAATCCATTTTAGATTTTCTAGAGAAATATAAACAAATGTTAAATTTTTACTTTCTTTTTAGCTGCTCCTTATTATTCAGCTCAGGTCTAAAAATAATTATATAACATTTAGGGGGAAAGATACAGCTCAGTATCCCAGCACTGGAGGCCAAGATGGAGAAGATCTCCACAGCCACCATGTTTTCCCCTTTGGTGCTTAGATAGGTTGGAACAAAAGACACCCAAACACTGCAAAACACCAACATGCTGAAAGTGATGAATTTGGCTTCATTGAAAACGTCCGGCAGCTTCCGAGCAAAGAAAGCCACAATGAAGCTGACAAGAGCCAGCAGCCCCATGTAACCATTTTCCTTTTGTATACGTTTGTTGTAGTATGTTTTAATATATGTGTGTTTTATTGTTGATTGCACCTGATAGGGACCCTCATTCTCTGTTGTATTGTAAACAGTTGGGGACCAGGTTACCTAATGAACCCCTAAATGGGAACTGAGATCAGTTTCAGTGGCCCAGATATCTAACCTGGGTATTAGAAAGAGGGACTTCCCCCAAATTCACGTCTTCGGATCTCTCTCCACAGAGCAGAATAAGGGGAGAAAGTGGAGCACCTTCTAACATTTTCTCAGCTTCCTTCTTTTCTGAGCCCAAAATTTATCAGGTAATCTGGAATAACATATGTTAATTATTTATACCATAATGGGACATAAATGTCTGCAGACTTCTGAAGTAGGAAAATACATATGGAAAAACTCTGATTACTCCAAAGCAGTTGAAGTTTTCTTTTGGACTTTGAAGTATTCTGGCAACAGCAGTGGGGGAGTCAGAACTCCGAGCTTCTCTCCCCCTGTCTTTGACATCTATTGCAGCAAGGCGGTCTCTCTCATTGAGAACAACGGTGCACACTCTCTCCGCCGTGAGATCCGCGGCCGGTAGGGAACTAAGCTGACTTGCAACCGTTTTATAAGTCCGATTTAGGCTGTTTATAATCATGAAGCAGAATATCTCTTCCTGTAGAGGGAAATTGCGTTCCGCCATCTGCTGGCATAGGAACTTCATCTCTGTCAAATGCGCTTGTACATCTCCATCAGGCGCAAGCCTCAGATTGGTCAGCTTTTCAAAATGCAGCAACGCTGAAGAACCAGCACCTCTCTGATGTATTCTACGCAGCGTCTGCCAAATCTCTCTCGCGTAATCTGAACTCTGGATATGCACGAGTTGGTCATCTGAGACACACAGAATTATAGCCGTCCTGGCTTTCACATTCTGTGAATTCCAACCTGGCGTTGGTGCTGCAGGGATGGGGTTCTCAATCACCCCCAAAATCCTCTGATTCTGAAGCAGGGCTTTCATCTTTACAGACCATGAGGAATAATTGTCATTAGTCAGTGGAGGTGGGTAAGGTAAGCCTCCCCCCTTCTTGGCATCCATTTTGAATCCAAGCCTCAGCTCTCACTCTCGAGCCTGTAAAATCCAAGACTCAACTGTCTGTTTACTGCCTCACTCCTGGCAGTGAAACACAAGCTGTTTGAAAGTCCTTTCAAAAACAGCGAAATAGACAAAACAAACTTTGTTTCTCAGCCTCTCACTGTTCCAGCCCCTTGTCAGTAAGTTTCCACCACACTGACGTATCATTGCTTAGCAACTGTGCATATCAGGCTTATCAAGGTATGCGAAGTATGTGGCCATCTCCCCCAGTGCTGGTTTCAGCCAAACACAGACACTCAGTGAACCGAAGAATGCTTCTTTTTGCATTCACTCTCACAGCCATAAAACACCATACCTTTGGGGCTCCGTTTTTCAGCAAACACCTTCTCTTGGTGCCCAGCTGTCTGTGTAGCTTCCAGCTGCACGTTTACTGTATCTTCCTTCTCTTGGTGCAGAAGATGAAGTACGATCCATCAACCTCTCTTGCAGTTTTTCATGGATCAAAACCATTGGCTCAATGCTACCAGATGTCAGGAAATCTTGCCTCTCAGGAGAAACTGGCCACTCTCCAGGCACCCGGCTTGATCTCCTGTTGACCTCCCTGTCTGCATTCCTGAGCAGGATCCAGGCTAGGTCACGATCAGCGATCCTCCTCAAGCGTGAGAAGAACACACCACTCTTCCCTGCCCCCAGGCAGGGGAAAGAGATAGACAGAAATGTATTTACATGCCTTTATTTCTGTCTTTGCAGTGTTACAGAAAAACACGTCTGCTCTCTTCAAACTCCAACAGCAGAGAGAGAAACTCCTCCTCCTGTACTTTCTGTACAGGTCATATTACACTCTGAGCTAAATCCGGTGCTCAGCACTGTGAATAGACTGTCCCTCTGTTCCCACGGAACAGTCCCAACATTCCCATCATGTTTTACTTTCCAGCTGGCTGCAGCTCGCTGCCGCATTGCATCCATATCGTAACAGAAGGAACCAATTGGGACATTTTGGAGAAAACTCCACCAGTTTTTATCTCTCTCAATGGTTTAAATCTCTAGAAGGCAAGTCCCACCCACCCCCACCCCTGAGAATTCTGCAATATAGCACTGAACTTGTAATAATAATAATAATAATAATAATAATAATAATAATAATAATAATAATTTATTTATACCCCACCCATCTGGCTGGGTTTCCCCAGCCACTCTGGGCGGCTTCCAACAAAATATTAAAATACAATAGTCTTTTAAACATTAAAAGCTTCCCTAAACAGGGCTGCCTTCAGATGTCTTCTAAAAGTCTGGTAGTTGTTTTTTTTCTTTGACATCTGGTGGGAGGGCGTTTCACCGGGCGGGCGCCACTACCTCAGTGTCTGGGCAGAACAATGGGGGTGGAGATCCTCCTTCAGGTATTCTGGACCGAGGCCGTTTAGGGCTTTCAGGGTCAGCACCAACACTTTGAATTGTGCTCAGAAATGTACTGGGAGCCAACGTAGGTTTTCCACATAACTGGTGTTCAGCAGTCACTTGCAGTCACCAGTCTAGCTGCTGCATTCTAGATTAGTTGTAGTTTCTGATGCACACAGTCTGTCACCTCGGCAGCCCCTCAAATCTCCTGACACTGTCCAGTCTTCGAAGTGGGGGGGGGGGAGGATAGCTTTTTGTCCTTAATACCCCAGTGCTCTTCACTAGCCCAGCCAGGATGGTTTGACCTTTTTTTAGGGAAGCCAAAGTTGTTGAGCTTCTCTGGGGAGAGCCAGTGATCTACCACAGACATCCAGTGATCTACCGGTAGATCTCGATCTATGATCTGCAGGTCTACCTGTTGGACATGCCTGCCATAAGCTAACTCATTAATTTCTTACCTGGCACATTTCTGCAACTTGTGTTTTCCCTTCAGATCCCAAATATTATCTATATACTTTAACTTCTACCATTCACTAACACGCTTTGGTACCCCAGATCTATGTCAATACACTGGGCACACCCTCTCTTGCAATGCTGAAGGGGGCTATTTCCCCATGATATTTGTGACTGATATCAATTGATTGAGTTCCATATCACAAAGATATGGCAAGCAAATGCACACAGATTTCTTTATTTTATATATCCATGGAGACAATATGGCAAAAACTCATTTAAGTGAAAAAATATATACTTCAAGCTAAAATAAAACACAGTTTTTAAAAAATCAAAAACAATAGAACACCTAAAACAAATTTAGAACTGCGTGTAACCAAATTGATTGTAGAATCCCCATTCACTCCCCATTCAACATGGGAAAAAACCTAAACTTGGGTATTTTGAGCTGGCAGCTGTGACCACATAGCTCCTAAATGGGCTCATATTTAATGATCAAGCATAATACCTAATCAGGCTTACATTCATTCTAATGATGGGAATAAATATAAACCTGAAAAACACAGCTCCTCTTCATAGCTGTCAACTTTTCCCTTTTCTTGCAAGGAATCCTATTTGGAATAAGGGAATTTCCCTTTAAAAAAGGGAAATGTTGACAGCTATGTTCCTCATGCAGCTATAATTATCTATGATTGAATACTTCTTCCCAGAGCAAGAAACTGTTAGTGCCTGTAATGATGATGATGATGACAAAATATTCTGTTCCTTAAAATGGAACAGAATGACAGCTAATTGTAGCTACAGTTGGAAAATAGGAATTAATAATTTTAATCATTTATCCTTATTAACTGCCCCCTAGTGTTCAACTCAGGCCTAACCACAATGATATAGCATTTTGGTAAAAATATACAAATCAGTAACCCTGCACTGGAAGCTAAGATGGAGAAGATCTCCACGGCCACCATGTATTTTCCCTTGGTGCTCTGGTAGGTGGGAACAAAGGACAACCAAACACTGCAAAACAGAAGCATACTGAAGGTGATAAACTTGGCTTCATTAAAACTGTCGGGTAATTTCCTGGCTAGGAAAGCCACAGTGAAGCTGACAATGGCTAGGAAGCCCATAAAGCCCAAGACACAGTAGAACATAATAGCTGAACCTTCATTACATTCCAGAACAATTTCTTCGGTCATTGAGTGCATGTCAAAATACAAGAATGGGGGAGAGGTTGCCAGCCACACAGCACAAATAGTGGTTTGAATAAGGGAGCATGACAGAACAATGGAAAAGGCCAGTCTTTTCCCTATCCATTTCCTCATCCTGGACCCAGGCTTGGTCGCCGCGAAAGCCATGATCACAGTGACGGTTTTGGCCAACACACAAGAAACTGCCATTGAGAAGATAATGCCAAAGGCAGGTTGTCGAAAGAGGCATGGTATCTTCTCAGGCTGACCAATGAATAGGAATACGCAAAGGAAGCAGAGCAGTAGGGAGATGAGGAGACCGTAGGTGAGACTCCGGTTGTTGGCTTTGACTATGGGAGTGTCTTTGTGCTTAATGAAGACTCCAAGTACCAGAGCTGTGAGGAAAGAGAAGGAAAGAGCAAAAATGGACAAACTGGTCCCCAAAGGTTCATCATAAGACAAGAAGCTTATCTTTTTTGGAATGCATAAATCCTGGCCACGGTTTGGATATTGATCTTCTTGACATTGAATGCACTCATCCATGTCTGTAAAAAAAATAAATAGCTTTTTATATATGGTAGCCCCGTATATGGGGCAATACATTAATAATTCCTTAAAATTCAAAAGGACTGATCTTTGAAAGCTAATTTCATGACCTAAAAAATGTAATGATGTTTGCAAGAAGTCACTGGGATGATCCAGAGAAACTTTGTACTTGGAACATCTCATATTAAGCTTCAGACAAAATCTTTCTTAATCCTAAAACTGAGGTTGCTTTCTCTCTTTGCACAGTACAACCTCAAAGATAGTACCACCTCAGCTTTTATTGGAACATAGTGTAATATGTTTTGCCTTTTCTCAGATGAGGTGCTACACACAATCAGTCATCATATCGTTCTTTTTCTTGGCAATATTATGGATACCAACCATATATTTATTTTTAGAGGTTTTTGTACATGATATTTCTTACCTGTCTTATTTGAGATCTTCCCTTCTGGACAAGGCAAACAATCGTAGCAACAAAATGGTCTCCCTTCCTTCTTAGCCCTCCTATAACCCAGATGACAGTTGTCATTACACAATGAACGGGGCGGTGTCTGTGCACGATTGAAAGACATAATGCATTTTAACACTCAGAAAGTACAATTTTGGAGTTTGGATATCATAGGTCATTATACATTAAGAAATTTCTTGATTCTGGGAAGACAGGAACCGTTTGGGGACATTCTACTCATGTGTAAAACCAATGGAATACTGCACTAAATTTCCTCTGCCCCGGCTTCAGCTTTTATTCCTTTTGCTCTTCAAGAGTTCTACCAGCATTCAAAATCACTCGGGGAGCCTCCATTAATATGGAGCTGAAAGGGATTTGAAACAGGTGTAAGTCTCTCATTGCCCCATCCCACTTTTGTCATACACCTTCCATGCTACAGGAATTCCACCTGGGGGGGGGGGCGCTTACACCAGCTTATGTTGCACTGATCTAAACCTCATTGTCTGAGATGTTATACCTTTGGTTCAGCTAGGGTGAGGTATTTACACCAGTGTAGCTTCCACTGAGCCTTTGCTCAGCTAGGAAAGCCTAAGATCTGCTGAATCCAAACTCCCTCATCCTGATGAATCTTGGATTTAGATTTAACTATGAAGTCTGTTTTTCCGAACAAACACAGACCTCCTATCAATCACAGGGCCTGATAAATCAGGATTAACGGCTGACAAGAGACAGTATATAAATAGTATTTCACTTTTTTAGCATTGCTGAAATGAGTTGAATCTGTCCCCAGTTCCAGACACCACACAGAGGCAGCTTAAGGTCCAAAACACTTTACTGCTGCAGAAGATAAGGCTTCAGTAATACAGTTCCAGCCACACAGAGACATGTTGTAGGCTTTGCAGATACAGATACAGATATAATAGTTCAAAGCAAATTTCAGTTGTTCAACTAATTCAAGATGTAACACAGACTCTGACTCACTTTTCAAGACTAACCCTAAAACACAGCACCCACCACAACATTAATGAGCTGACATGCCTTAATAACTTATATAGTCAGCACTGGTTGACTCATCTCGTACAAAGGGTGATTTTTGCTCGTGAAGGAAATAAACCCCTTCGTCCATGTCCAGTTCATCCAACGGCTGATATATCTGGAAATGAACACAGACCCTACCTGGTGGAATTTGCTGGGCCATATAATGTCATCTGCAGAAATGGTGAGCACTTTGCCAGTATGAGCTTGTGGGTCTATTTTTCCAACTCTCACTCTAAGAAAAGATTGGTTTGGGAATGTGATCCAATTTATAATATCAAATCCAGCAACTAAGGACCCATTTTCATCAAAGGATACCTTTTCCCCAGAACTGTTGTTGAACGCAACATGTCTCAGGTAGTGGTGGAGCTAAAGTAGGATAGAAAAGACACAGAGAACAAAGCATTGCAGAGGATATTAAAAAATAACATGCCATGGTGGTGGTAATTTTTCACAGCTGAGTAGCATGATTAATGTGTGTTTTAGAAGCTTTGTGCAGACTGACCATATAGAAAAGTCTAAATATTAAAGGACATATGTTGTTTTAACAACAACAAATTCAATCCATGAGCATGATATTTGAGAGTGCCTTTAAAAAAACCAAACCAGAACTAGGGATAAAGTGAACAAAACAAAACAAACAACTTCCCTCTAAACTGTTGTTTTATTGCAGGAGTATTCTGCAACATGTTCTTGACTGAATAAGTGCATTTGTGGTGAATTTATTTGGGGTTAGTTTGTTCTGTGATGCTTCCCCAATCCTAGCCGATTACTGATGTCTGGGGGGGCTAACAGCACAACAAAAGCGGGGCAAAAAATAACCAGAACGTTTGTGGTGTAAAAAGTTACAGGAAGTTACAGGATAAGTGTGGAAATGAAGCAACGTGATTGTCCCAAAACTTTTGCAGCCATAGACAGTACTGAAAGGGGAGTTGCATATGAAAGCCTTGAAAGAACCACAAGAGTAAATCATCTTGTATGTGAAATACAAAAACATGATCTGGAGGTGCCAAAACAGCAGCCTGTAAAGGGAGGTGTAAATCGAACCCCAGGTAAGGAGGGGGCAGGGATGTCATAGAATCATAGAATCATAGAATCATAGAATTGGAAGAAACCACAAGGGCCATCGAGTCCAACCTCCTGCCAAGCAGGAAACACCATCAGAGCACTTCTTTACACATTGCAACATTATGATTGTGATGGATGAATGCTGAATGCCTTTATATGCAGAAGTAAGTCCCATTAGCTACCAGCATGAGTTTGACCAAAGTGCGGGAGGCAGTGGAAGACAGGAGTGCGTGGAGTGCTCTGGTCCATGGGGTCACGAAGAGTGGGACACGACTAAACGACTAAACAACAACAAGTCCCATTAAGTCATGTGGGGCTAAATTATTGGTAACTGGATATAAGGCATTCTGAGAGTAGGAGTGGGGCGAAACCAATAATGGATCCAAAATTTGGTGGACTTCCTGGTGAAGGTTCCAATATGGGCCTCTCTTTTGCAGAGCTGGAACTGGCACAGCAAAAATAGTGAGGACAACCACCCCACTTTCTGCCCTGGAGGACACAGGCAGCAGGACTACACATACAAAGCTTCTCTTTCATTTTGCCCCAGTGCTTGCTAACCAGGAATGTATGTATTCCCACCTTGATGCAGAAAAACAATGCTGTGTGACTAGTAGGAGTGACTGGCACATTTCCTGCGAAATAGAAGCTATAGGAGACCTTCCTAAAATTCAGTTTCCTACACATTCTGATTAGTTTTGCACCTACAGATGTGGATAATAATGCATTGATCTGCTGAGGATGTTACCTGCCATGGTTGTGTCCATCCCCCTCTATTTGCAATTGCTCTCTGCTTGGATTTGAGTAATTCAATGTTGTGCAGAACATGCGCCACAGCATAGACAGCATTGTATATGCTATAGCTGTGGCCAGTCATGCTCATTTCAAAAACTGTTGCAGGTAGAGTCTCCAGCTTCTCCTCTCCAGTGCAGATTTTGCTGTCCACATTGTCTACTACGGATCTTAAGAATGAACATTTAAATGCATGTTCCCAAAAGTCTCTGATAAAGTCATCTCCTTTTGTCAAGGTAGGATTTCTTACTTGAAGGAGTTTCTGGAATCCTAGCAACTCACTGGAATGTATTGAAAAGGATATGGCTCCATGGATTAACTCTATGCCACAACTTATTGGAAAGGAAGGTGATGTGAAATCCATCTGGGCTGTCATAATCCAGACCTTTGTTTTCACTGGTATATCAAAATATGCTGAGGAGCAGACTGCTGTTCTCACATAAGCCATGGTCTGAATTTCACCATGTACAACCAAAGCAGTGGCAGTGCTACCCATGATAACCTTTACAATTTGAATCCCATAGTCCACCATTACATCGGCATCGCTGGCAAATGTTGGTTCTGGGATTTTGTCTATGAAATCAAAGCAGATGCCACTCTGAGAGAACTTGGGAAGTACATTCTGTACAAATCTCTTACCATTGCTGTCATCCAAATAAAGTATGCCAATCCAGGTCCACCTGAAATGAAGGAGTAACTGGAGCATGCCCTTATACTGATGGTCCACATTCGGGAACATCTGGTGGAAGAAAACTCCTTGCATTTGGTTATCTGTTATTAGGGCAGAGCCATAGGAGAGCTAAACAACGAGGAGATGGAAAAGTTATTTCTAAGACGATGTTTTCCAAAGTAAAACAAATTTTGTGTTGGGGTGTGTGATGCAAAATGATTATGCATCTCCCCAAATATCTACTGAGATCCCCCCATCCCATCCAGATTTCATCTTGTTGCTTAAGTGAATATCCATGATGATTCAAAATCTTCTCAGTTCCTACAGGTGTTATAGACTGGAAAAGGCATAGACACGGGGTTTGATCCAGTGCTTACGGTCCATCAGCTGTATTGGAAATGAGATCGTTTTTGGTGATCTCTTTCCCCATTGCAGTATTCCACACAAACCAAACATTGCTAATGAGAGGCCCCCTCCCATTTGTAGAAGTGGGAATGGGGAACTCCAGGGTGGGAGAGGGATAGTTAAAAATGGCTCTTGCTCCCAGTTGCACTGATAGATTCTTCTCTATCTGCAAATAATCACCATATGATACTATTGTTATTTAATGCATCCACACAGAAGATTTGCTGCCAAGCTGTGGTAGAGATTCCACAAGGGTTGCAGACAGGAGCACTGAGGTGTAAATAGGGCAAGAGCTGGGAGGTCAGTGGACCAGTCAGGGCAGCAAATTGTGCTTGCACCCTATTTATCTTCCCAACATACTGGAGATGAAAAGCACATCAAGAGATGAAGAGCTAAAGATGTTTATATTATGTTATGCTTTGAACTTGGATCATGGCACACTGGTTCGAAACACTGGTCAGCAGCTTTAGTTTAGGAACATTACATTCCCCATAACTTTGTTTATATCCCTTCTTGGGTTTTTTTGGGTTTTTTTGTTTTGGTTTTTTTTTAGAATTTACTGTGATATGGAGTTGGCAGCCAAAATATGTCCTGAAATTTCATTATTAGAGCTACCTCTTACTTACCTACAACAGAAATGTGCCTGGTTCCAAGCAACTATTTTAAATGATCCCAAGCACAATTTATTTAGCAGTCCAAGGCTAAATATTACGGAACACACAATATGCAGGAATTTTTCATTTCTTTTAATATTAACTAATATGTTGCATAAAAACATTGTAGTTTAAAATTTAAGTTATTGTATTAATGTTTAATTGTTGTTGTTTTTTTAAAGTATGTTTTTAGCCATTTGTGTTTTTTATCTGTAAGCCACATTGAGTCCCTGTCTGGGAATAATGTGGGGGATGGATGGATGAATAAATAAATGAACATTTCTTTTTTAAAAAAATATGTCCCTCTCTCCATCCCTCAGATGCTCATATCCAACAAATATATTGCTCCACCAATTGTTTCTGAAAGTCCCCTCAGATCTAAAAACTGAAAGAAAACAAAAAATAATATTTGGCCTATCAGAAACTAGTTGCCCTTTGGATCCTAGCCAATATTTGCAGTAACAAAAACCTTCAAGAATGTAGAAAATTTCTTTATTTCCCTGTAAGTGGTTATGCGCATGAATACCAGAATAGCCAACTCTGAATCAACTGTAAATACTCTTTTTCTTGGACAGAATGTTATGCCTAAAGTGAGTAAAAGGTGTTCCGATTTATCTCAAGCCCTCTTTATAATCTCCACAAGAAAAACTTCACTTTGAAGAAAGCAGGATAGACAAGAGCTCTCTAAATTCCTGTACTTTATGTGAACAACTTACCTGTGGGATCTTGTAGTTATACAGCATGTCTGCCATGTTGAGATCAACATCAGAATTAGGTCCCCCAATGACTGCTACCAGATTTTCCCGGGTGTCACACTTGTAGTTAGGAAAAAACTGGCCCTTTGTAGAGAGAAGTTCCATGGAGGCAAGATATATGGACCTTGCACTGAATTCACTGTTACAGACATGGGCACCCAGGCTGATGTTGGCTAAGATCTGGAGATTTTCATTTATTTCTTTTAAAGCAAAAACCAAGGCTAGGATGTGCTGGTAGTGCTGCGTCAGAACTCTAAAATGAAAGAAATCGCCACCTTAAAATGAGTGTGCTAAAGATTTCAAGTCAATACTCAACTACTAAACATTCTTGCGCTATATGGCCAAGGGTGAAGAACACATGAATTTATTTTTACATTCACACCTCAACTTTTGACTTGCATGCATTTTATTTAAACAATAGCCCTCTTTTGGTAGCTTTTAAATAGCACATGCAATATATTTAAATCCAGGTTATCTACTATGTTACTGATACTGGCTATCATTAATTTTTTTTTCTTTAAGGAAGCTATAACTGCCCCCCCCCACCATCTCTTTTGACCAATGTGGATAAAATTCCCAGGCATTGTAACATTTACAGATGGAATACAACCGACCATATTGCAGGCAAATAGGCCCAGAGATTTTGAAGACTATAATAGAATCAGACCAGCTACAAACATTATCAGGATAGATATGGTACATTTAAGAAAACCCAACTCCTTACATGAGATCACCAAAAAGTTCAGGAGAGGGACGGTTTTGGAAGCAAATCGTATCTAAAAACCGGAAGATATGAGAAATAATGCCACCAATTATGAGGTCTCCTGACTGATGATACTTGTGATGAATAGGAAGAGGGCGACTAACATTGCATCTAGAAACAGGAACCTTGCACACTGCTTGAGGAAGCAGTACTAATACCAACACCACAAATATCACCATACTGCATGAAAACCTCCTTTCTAGAAACCAAATAACCTGTTCCTACATCGGCAATCTCTGGCTTGAATGTCCACTCACTCAGAAGACTGAAGCCAGGGTGATACGATACAAAGTTTTAGCAATCAGACTGATGCAGCCCTGTGCACCTCAAGCCCCAGCTCTGAATGGTGAAGGTGATATTAAAAGCAACCCTCTGTCTTGCTTCGATGTTGCTACTGAACACTGGAACTCTCTGTAGAACTGGAGAAGTAATCATAGCTGTTGTCATAACCGCAAGAGAGATAATCACCTGCACAGCACTGCAGCCTCTGAGACAAGGTGGGGGGGGGGATGTTTATCACACTTCAGCCACAGCTCCTATTTTATCCTCCGTAATAAGACATCCAAAGACTAACAGTAACAAAAGAAAATAAAGACCACAAGGACTTTGTGGTCTTCAAAAAAAGGAGGCTCTTAAACAATAGCCAGTTTGCAAGACTGTTTGCGCATTCCAAATTGGGCTAGGATTTCATATCCATTGTTATACTATGAGTTAAGGTTTCATAATTCCAGTAGAGTTTTGTTTAATTCCAGTAAAGGAAAACAAAGTAGGTGATACCCTTCATGGCAGCACTGGGGGGGGGGTGGATGGGAAATTTCCATCAGAATTGGGAGATGGAAGGTTCAAAAGCTTCCTCTTCCAGCAATGCCCCTTGTGCTGCTCAGCTGACTGGAAAACAGCTGATAGTCAGTGGTCCGCAGAAAAAAATGTGAAAATTATCTGGAGCCCAACCTTCTTCATGCTGTTTGACTCATTGTAGGTTATGTTGTGGGCCACGTAAGATTAGGCAGTGGGCAAGAAGCAGCCTGGTGAACACAGATTGCACACTTCTGGACAAGAAATAGAGTGCGGAAGCATGTTTATTCCAGACTATGCATATCAACTGGATAATGGACAGGTTTTCTCAAAGGCCTGTTGGGGGCTATGTATATTGACGAAATTCCCTCTTCATGGAAGAATTATATGCATATGGGAGCTGAAAAACACACACAGTGACTAGCTGATGTACCCAGTAACCACGCAACTTACATCAGCATTGTTATAAGAAGCCTAAGGTGTCATAAGTAAAATGAATGTTCATAAGTGCACAAGGTTAAACACACATACATCAGGTGGTTTGGAACACTTTCAGGTGGTTCGCAATTTAGCCGAAGCACCTGCTCCATCAGGGCCCAGTACGGGCCACATGATCTCCTGCAAAGTTTTTTGCAGATAAAGTCGCTCAGATCTGGGAAGAGGTAGACTCCACCGTGGGAGCAGGGCCGGGGCGGGGAGAGTGCTAGAGTCAAGTTGCGTGGGATCAATTCCAATCTGCTACCTTCAAGGATGTGGACAGGCTGCTTGGACGAGTGAAACCAACCCCCTGTCTCCTTGATCTTTGCCCATCCTGGCTTATAAAAGCTAGCTGGGAAGGGCTGGTGAATGCTTCTCTCTGTGAGGGAGCCTTCCCAGACCTGCTGAAAGAGGCGGTCATTAAACCACTTCTTAAAAACAACAACTCTAGACCCGGCCAACATGGCCAACTATCGCTCAGTCTCAAATCTACCATTCTTGGGCAAGGTGATTGAGCGAGTGGTTGCTGAACAACTCCAGGCACGCCTGGAAGAAGCGGACCATTTGGATCCCTTCCAGCTGGGATTCAGGCCTCATCATGGGACTGAAACTGCCTTGGTTGTGCTGGTCAATGATCTCCGGCGGATTAGGGACAAAAGTGAGAGCTGTTTCCTAGTTCTGCTGGATCTCTTAGCGGCTTTTGATACAATCGACCATAACATCCTTCTGGACTGTCTAGAGGGACTAGGAGCTGGGGGCACAGTTATACAATGGTTCCGCTCCTTCCTCCTGGGCCATGTTCAGAAAGGATGAGTGTTCAGACCCCTGGGCTCTCACTTGTGGGGTGCCTCAGGGTTATGTCCTCTCCCCTATGCTTTTTAACATCTACATGCAGCTGTTGGGAGAGATCATCAGGGGATATGGGTTGGGGGTTCATCAATATGTGGATGATACCCAGCTCTACCTTACTTTCAAATCAGAACCAGTGAAGGCAGTGAAGATCCTGTGTGAGTGTCTGGAGGCGGTTGGAGGATGGAAGACGGCTAACAGATTGAGGTTGAATCCTGACAAGACAGAAGTACTGTTCTTGAGGGGCAGGAGGTGGGCGGCTGTGGAGGACTCCCTGGTCCTGAATGGGGTAACTGTGCCCCTGTGCAGCCTGGGAGTCATTTTGGACTCACAGCTGTCCATGGAGGCGCAGGTCAATTCTGTGTCCAGGGCAGCTGTTTACCAGCTCCATCTGGTACACAGGCTGAGACCCTATCTGCCTGCGGACTGTCTCACCAGAGTGGTGCATGCTCTGGTTATCTCCTGCTTGGACTACTGGAATGCGCTCTACATGGGACTACCTTTGAAGGTGACCCAGAAACTGCAACCAATCCAGAATGTGGCAGCTAGACTGGTGACTGGGAGCGGCCGCCGAGACCATATAACACTGGTCTTGAAAGACCTACATTGGCTCCCAGTACATTTCCAAGCACAATTCAAAGTGTTGGTGCTGACTTTGAAAGCCCTAAATGGCCTTGGTCCTGTATACCTGAAGGAGCGTCTCCACCCCCATCATTCTGCCCGGACACTGAGGTCCAGTGCTGAGGGCCTTCTGGCGGTTCCCTCACTACGAGAAGCCAAGTTACAGGGAACCAGGCAGAGAGCCTTCTCGGTAGTGGCACCTGCCCTGTGGAATGCCCTCCCACCAGATGTCAAAGAGAAGAACAACTACCAGATTTTTAGAAGACATCTGAAGGCAGACCTGTTTAGGGAAGCTTTTAATGTTTAATGTTGTTGTTGTTTAGTCGTTTAGTTGTGTCCGACTCTTCGTGACCCCATGGACCAAATACAATAGTTTAATAGACTACTGTATTTTAATACTTAGTACAGGAGAACAATCCTGAAGCCATCTTGACTCTTAATGACCCCAAATATTTCCTCTGCAGAAAGAAATGTCTTGGAAAAACCTCTCCCAATAGTTGTTTTCACTTACAGATTCTTTAAATCCTGTCCAAAGGGCATATTTTGTGTATGAATAGTGTAAGTGTGAACTGGATTAAAGAACTAAGGTATTACTAAGGTATTTACTATTTCAAAAGCATGGCCCAGACTGGCCAAGGTGAGGGCAACCAGCAAACCTTACCAGATTATCTTGACAAATGGGAGACAAGCTGCACTCTTGAATTTCTGTTGTAGACCACCTCTTTCTGTGATGCTTTTGGGTGATCTTTGGCTAAGGGACTGGGCAATTTTGAATGTATTTAAAAGCTGACACACACCTTTGTTCTGAGTCCTCACCCCCTTGAGGGGGGTGGGGGTACTCTGTTGCAAGACAAATAAAGGTCTTCCTTGCTTTCTTTCTCCTGGTTCCTGCCTCCACTCACTTTTCTCTGACAGATAACCCCAATTTTTTCTACAACAGTATATAAGTGCTCAACTTACATTGGTATTGTGGGTGTCACATAAAGAACTGGTTTATGTGGGAATGAGAGGCTAGACTAGATGGACTCCCAGTCTGATCCAGCAAGGCTTGTTGGGTAATATAACTGGGTAACAGGTAGTTTATCATCCAGCTGCATAGTTCAGTTGGCTAGAGTGTGGTGCTGATAAAATCTGGGTCACAGGTTCGATCTCTGCATGGGACAGTTGCATCTTCCTGCATATTCCCTCCCAGTCTCAGTCTCAGTCAGTTTTATTGCACATAGCCAAAGGCTGCCGCAATGTACACAGAATTATTTGACAATTAAAAGAAAATATACTGAATTGGTAAAAAAAGACTTAAAACATTTATATTATTAAAACATTACATACTCTAAACAAAGCTATAAAAGTATTTATGTTGGACAACTGCTTTTAAAAAGAAAAAGGTTTTCACACAGTTCTAAATATAAATATATTGCATAATGATTTTTATTTGAAAGACTCATTTTTCTTACAGACAAGAAAATTATGCTGAGTTAAGCATGTTTTCTTTCTCATGTTTCAGAGAACCTAGAAGTCTGAGTAGTGATTATTTCCCCTCTAATTACCAGGTTAACTGTGATTACATTTTCTCCAATTCCCTGTTGACCTGTAGTGGGCACTAGCAAAATTACAAACCAACAGTGAAATATAGGTTTGTATTATTTCCTGTGCCACTTAGAACTAAGGCTAGAAACAGACACAACTTCATCAGTCTGTTTGCTGCAACTTCGCACTGCATAATATTTGCTTGAATCAATTCCATACCAAGTGAGTTGAAATTAGGTCCCATGGAAATCAAGGTGACAAACTAGTAATAATTTAAGTCCCTTTCAATTTAGTAGGCACTATATTCAATTAGGCATGATCAACTGAACATTTTCATGGAGAAGCTGCAGTTCTGAATAAGTTTATTATCTCCTCTGTAATTATCAAATTAACTATTATTTATTCTCCTTGTTTTCAAAGTTCCTTGGGAGTGCCCATGGCCACGAGCAAAACAATTGTTTGGCACTGAATAAACCATCCATATCCCTTTGCACCATTCAGAAAAGAGAAAGAGACAGGAAGAACTCTGTCATTCTGAAATGCAATTCATCACATCTGCTGAATAAGCAGCCATTTGACTCTAATTCCAGGATTCACAGCTCCTCGAACAGCAATGCTGGAATAGGTGAAATTCTTTCTAGAAATCAGATTTTAATAGAAAATGATGGTGTTAGTTGTGTTAGTATTTGTGCTACTGCCTCAAGCAGTGTGCAAGCTTCCAAATGCTAAATGTAGTATCGGTGACCCTCTTCCTATTCTCCACAAGTATTATCAGCCTGGAGATCTCAATATCGCTGGCATTTCTTCGCAAAACTTTGTGTTTTCCAGTCCAATGACATTTGAAAAACCTCCCTCGACTGAGCTCTTTGGTGATATCATGTAAGGAGTTTATCAAATGTAACGGTTCTGATAAAATTATTGCAAGCATGGCTTTGTGGATAAGCATTTACATTCACCATAATCTTATTTCGAATTGTCTGCTGTGGGGTAATCTATTTCCTTATCTGCTATAACTTGTTCTATATAATACAAGGTGCAATAACTGTCCTACTCAAGAATTGGGTCAGTCCTATATTTGCACTTCTGAACTAACTGCCTGGAACAGCCTATTAAATTGTAGGGGAATGATATTTTGAACTGCATTGTCTATTAGATATTCCGGATTGGATAACAATTTACAGGCAATTATTACCATCCTGGATTATCATCCTGGTACTTTCAGTATATCTTCTTTTGTTAAATATATGGTATCTGATAATTTCAAAAATTGGAATAGACCTGATTTAGGCAATACAAAGCCTCCCAACTTGGCCTTCTTTAGCCTCTATCAAATGCCATTTTTATATGCATATTGAGAAGAGTAAAGGGGATAAAATGCCAGTGGATGCATGACAGTCAACTGACTCTTTCCTGAATATGAGCAGTAATACATAGCTTGTTGAAATGGCACATTGTATTGAAATGTGGCCCATATAATCTGCAGCAGATGCACCATTTTGTGGCATGTGACTCTCCTTACAGGGTACTGACCCAGCTCTACCAGCACATCGTGGCCTTGGCATTTGCTGTAAGGGAAATCAATTTAAACCCTCGACTCTTACCCAACATCACTCTGGGCTTCCAGATCTATAATAGCCAGTTCAGTGCAAGCGCAACCTATCAAGCTGCAATGGAACTTCTCTCGACTCAGGAAAGATTAATCCCAAACTACAAGTGTGACACCCGGAGCAACCCAGTAGCAGTCATCGGGGGACCTGATTCCACTGTCTGCCTCCAAATGGCAACCATCTTGAGCAATTACAAGATGCCACAGGTATCTTTGCTCATAAACAGGATATATGAGCAAACCACAGGGTCCTTCTCTTGCTTTATAGATGTGGTTTGGAGGTTAAAATGGATTTGGCTGAAATCACACTGGAAGCCTTGCAGGAAAACCTGACTATGGGGAGAATGTCTATATTATCTCAGGTCCATTCGGCATAAATAGAGATTTCTGTTTTAGAGCCTATATATACCTTTATCTTAATTTTGTTTTTTAAAAAAAATATTCCCAGTCTTCAGACGGTGGTGAGTGTCTGTACCTTTGGGCCACTACAAGCAATAGCACTTCCCCCCACCGTAAGTTGGTGGGACAGCTGTGTATGTTCCAAGAGGTGTCAGGTCTCATCACAGACATGCCTTAGCTGCAAGACTGATGGGTCCCTTCTATTTCTGAAACACACTTAGGTGGATTGTGAGAGGGCCTTTTTTGCACAACCCAAGGGGCATGCTGGAGGCTCACAGAGGACAAGATAGACAAGAAGTCCTATTGCATGAGCAGCAAACCCCTTTGGCATTGATTGATACTACCATAAGAGTTAAAGATGAGGTTAGACTGGCAGAGGTTCAAAAGAAAATGTTGATGCTTCTTAGGTGATATTTTGTGAGAAGAATTATGATTTGGTAGTACAGTACCTGTCTTGCCAGAGATACACACATCTACCTACATGATCATGATAATATGAGAACGTACTCTTTTATTTTAATGTGTCTTCAGCTTGCATATGGTTCTGCACCAGTCCTGGATACTGAAAAACAAGGTGCTTTCATCCAACAGATGTTCCCAAATGGGACTCACCAATATATGGGGATTCTCCAGTTACTTCTTCATTTCAGGTGGACATGGATTGGGGTGGTTTATCTGGATGATGACAATGGAGAGAGGTTTGTGCAGAATGTGCTTCCCATCTTCTCCCAAAAAGGCATCTGCTTTGCCTTCATAGAAACTTTACCAAGACAAGGATCCTCCAGTGCTTTTGGTGAAATTGTGGGCCAGGGGATCAACATGACTGTGGGAATCATGGCAAGCACTGCCAGTGTGGTGGTTGTGCATGGTGAAATTCAGACCATGCTTGTCTTGAGGACATTGATCCAGTTTTGGGAATTCAGTCATGGCCTAAAGAATGCAAAACTCCTGGTTATGACAGCTCAAATGGATTTCACCTCATTTCATTTGCAAAGACAGTGGGATATAGACTTCATCCATGGTGCTCTGTCTTTTGCAGTTCACTCTAAAGGGGTGTTAGGATTCCATAAATTTATTCAGAACAGGAACCCCATTTCAGAAAAAGAAGACAAATTTCTTAGAGTATTCTGGGAACATACATTTACCTGTCTTCTCCCTGACACCAAAGTAGACATGGCAAATGAGGAATTCTGCACAGGAAACGAGAAGCTAGACACTCTTCCAGCATCAGTTTTTGAAATGAGTGCAACTGCTCACAGTTACAACATCTACCTGGCTGTTTTTGCTATAGTTCATGCCCTGCAATCCATGGATTTGTCCAATTTCAGAAAGAAAGCAGGAGGACAGAGAAAGAAGTTTCTCATCAAACTGCAATGGCAGGTAAAATGCAATGGGTCAAGTGCCAAGTCTGGGTTTGGGTGGGGCAGCTGCAAACTTGGTTTCTCACTGATCCATTTTTCAACTTGTTTTCTGGTGTTTTCTTGCTCACAGTAAACACATTAAACACTGGTTTAGCCACCCTTCTTTCTTTCAGGACCAAGACGTGCAGTGGCCTCTAATTTGAATGCACAATATCTCCCTTTTACTAGATATTTGGCCATCCAAGTTTCTTGGAGCGTGATAAAGTCAAATGTTTGATGAAATAGTTATCCAGACTTCTGGGCACGTAGGTGAACCAGCCTGCTATGTTCCAGGAGACAATTTTGAGGGTCATAAGCGCTCAATGAGCAAGCTGGTCTTTGCACCTTCATATTGTTTGGTTAATGTCACTGTGGCTAAAATAAAAAAATTCCTTCCTGTAGCACCTTAAAGACCAACTAAGTTAGTTCTTGGTATAAGCTTTCGTGTGCATGCACACTTCTTCAGATACACTGAAACAGAAGTTGCCAGATCCTTCTATATATAGAGAAGGTGGGGAGGGGTATTACTCAGAAGGGTGGTGGGAATCGGAGATTGGCAGATAGCTGAGATGAGCCTGATGAGCCTGTTGACGACTCTTAACGACTGTAATAGGTCTTACAGGAAAAGGCAAGGGGTGAGAAGGTGAGAAATGGCTTAGTCATGTATAATGAGATAAGAATCCAATGTCTCTGTTCATACCAGGTCTCTCCATTGTTTTAAGTTTGGTAATGAGTTGCAATTCAGCAGCTTCTCTTTCCAGTCTATTTCTGAAATTCCTTTGTAGTAAAACAGCTACTTTGAGATCTTGTATAGAATGTCCTGGGAGATTGAAGTGTTCTCCTACTGGTTTCTCTGTTTTGTGATTCTTGATGTCAGATTCATGTCCGTTTATTCTTTGGCGTAAGGTTTGGCCTGTTTGTCCAATATAGAGAGCTGAAGGACACTGTTGGCATTTGATGGCATACACAATGTTAGACGATGAGCAATTAAATAGTCCCGAGATGGTATGTGTGATGTTGTTGGGGCCAGTAATGGTGTTGTCCGGGTGTATGTGGCAGCAAAGTTGGCATCTGGGTTTATTGCAGGCTCTGGTGCCAGTGTCCGTGTTAAGTCTGGTTGTAGTATTATTGTGGGTTAGGAGTTGTTTAAGATTGGGTGGCTGTCTGTAGGCAATGAAAGGTCTTCCTCCCAGAGCTTGAGAAAGAGAACTGTCATTGTCCAGGAGAGGTTGTAGATCTCTGATGATGCGTTGAACTGTTTTAACTTGGGAGCTGTATGTGATGACTAGTGGTGTTCTGTTATTTTCTTTTTTGGGTCTGTCTTGCAGCAAGTTCTCTCTGGGTATCAGTCTGGCTCTGTTGATCTGTTGTCTAACTTCATCTGCTGGGTATTTTAGTTCTGAAAAGGTTTGCTGTAGATCTCTTAGGTGAGAGTCTCTGTCTGTAGAATTGGAACAGATGCGGCTGTAACGTAGTGCCTGGCTATATACAATGGACTGTTTGGTATGTTTGGGATGGTAGCTAGAGGCATGTAGATATGTTTGTCGGTCAGTTGGTTTACGGTATAAGGTGGTGTCTATGCGTCCATCCTGTATTTTTATAGTAGTGTCCAAAAAATGTATTTCTTGCATAGAATTATTCATTGTAAGGTTGATTGTGGGGTGAAAATCATTGAATTTCTGGTGAAAGGTGTCCAGGGTCTGTTGACCATGTGTCCAGATGATAAAAATATCGTCAATGTATCGCAGGTACAAGAGAGGTTTGAGTGGGTAGGAGTTTAGGAAACGTTGTTCTAAATCTGCCATGAAGATGTTGGCATACTGTGGGGCCATGCGGGTGCCCATTGCTGTGCCGCTGATCTGAAGGAACAGGTCATCACCGAATTTGAAGTTGTTGTGGGTAAGGACAAATTGGCAGAGTTTGGTGGCAAGGTCCGCTGTGGTTTTATCTGAAATGGTGTTCCTTATAGCCTTTAAACCATCGTTGTGTGGGATGTTGGTATATAGAGATTCCACGTCCATAGTAGCTAGTAACTATGTAGCTAGTAACTTACTAGCTACTATGGACGTGGAATCTCTATATACCAACATCCCACACAACGATGGTTTAAAGGCTATAAGGAACACCATTTCAGATAAAACCACAGCGGACCTTGCCACCAAACTCTGCCAATTTGTCCTTACCCACAACAACTTCAAATTCGGTGATGACCTGTTCCTTCAGATCAGCGGCACAGCAATGGGCACCCGCATGGCCCCACAGTATGCCAACATCTTCATGGCAGATTTAGAACAACGTTTCCTAAACTCCTACCCACTCAAACCTCTCTTGTACCTGCGATACATTGACGATATTTTTATCATCTGGACACATGGTCAACAGACCCTGGACACCTTTCACCAGAAATTCAATGATTTTCACCCCACAATCAACCTTACAATGAATAATTCTATGCAAGAAATACATTTTTTGGACACTACTATAAAAATACAGGATGGACGCATAGACACCACCTTATACCGTAAACCAACTGACCGACAAACATATCTACATGCCTCTAGCTACCATCCCAAACATACCAAACAGTCCATTGTATATAGCCAGGCACTACGTTACAGCCGCATCTGTTCCAATTCTACAGACAGAGACTCTCACCTAAGAGATCTACAGCAAACCTTTTCAGAACTAAAATACCCAGCAGATGAAGTTAGACAACAGATCAACAGAGCCAGACTGATACCCAGAGAGAACTTGCTGCAAGACAGACCCAAAAAAGAAAATAACAGAACACCACTAGTCATCACATACAGCTCCCAAGTTAAAACAGTTCAACACATCATCAGAGATCTACAACCTCTCCTGGACAATGACAGTTCTCTTTCTCAAGCTCTGGGAGGAAGACCTTTCATTGCCTACAGACAGCCACCCAATCTTAAACAACTCCTAACCCACAATAATACTACAACCAGACTTAACATGGACACTGGCACCAGAGCCTGCAATAAACCCAGATGCCAACTTTGCTGCCACATACACCCGGACAACACCATTACTGGCCCCAACAACATCACACGTACCATCTCGGGACTATTTAATTGCTCATCGTCTAACATTGTGTATGCCATCAAATGCCAACAGTGTCCTTCAGCTCTCTATATTGGACAAACAGGCCAAACCTTACGCCAAAGAATAAACGGACATGAATCTGACATCAAGAATCACAAAACAGAGAAACCAGTAGGAGAACACTTCAATCTCCCAGGACATTCTATACAAGATCTCAAAGTAGCTGTTTTACTACAAAGGAATTTCAGAAATAGACTGGAAAGAGAAGCTGCTGAATTGCAACTCATTACCAAACTTAAAACAATGGAGAGACCTGGTATGAACAGAGACATTGGATTCTTATCTCATTATACATGACTAAGCCATTTCTCACCTTCTCACCCCTTGCCTTTTCCTGTAAGACCTATTACAGTCGTTAAGAGTCGTCAACAGGCTCATCAGGCTCATCTCAGCTATCTGCCAATCTCCGATTCCCACCACCCTTCTGAGTAATACCCCTCCCCACCTTCTCTATATATAGAAGGATCTGGCAACTTCTGTTTCAGTGTATCTGAAGAAGTGTGCATGCACACGAAAGCTTATACCAAGAACTAACTTAGTTGGTCTTTAAGGTGCTACAGGAAGGAATTTTTTTATTTTGACTATGGCAGACCAACACGGCTACCCATCTGTAACTGGAACTGTGGCTAAAGTTTGTTTTTCATGTTGGTGAACTCCACAATACGCAGAAAAAACACATATTTCTATTGGTATAAGAAAACAACCGCCCACACACCGAAGCATGCTCAGTAGCTTTCAGAAGACAAGGAACATGGGGGAACAAGGGGGTATTCCCTGCTTGAGCCCATAGTACCATAGAGGAAAACATCAGGGGCTTCCTGCTAGGAACAATGAACTGCCACATCCTGCACTGATCATTTAAAGAGCCCTTTGATCCTAGTTTGAAGTGTGTTGTATTATTGCCTTGTTTCTCTCTTAAGATCTCTCTCTCTCTCTCTCTAACGCTTCCCTTTAGCTCCAACGTTTTCTACGAAATGTTTCATTTAACAACAGTGCTGGGGGAAAGGTTTCATTTGACCAAAATGGGGCCTTACAATCTGGATTTGATATTATAAATTGGGTCACATTCCCAAATCAATCTTTTCTTAGAGTCAGAGTTGGAAGCATAGACCCAGATGCTCCCCAAGCATTCACTATTGATGAGGATGCCATTGTATGGCCTAATATCTCTTACCAGGTAAGGAACCACAAAACTTTTCAGATGGTTCCCATTATTTCCCCAAAGTTTAAAAAGCGGTTTATTCTTCAGAATTGGAACCAACTTTGCCTCTTTGAGAGCCAGTGTGGTGTAGTGGTTAAGAGTGGTGGACTCGTAATCTGGTGAACCGGGTTCACGTCTCCGTTCCTCCACATGCAGCTGCTGGGTGACCTTGGGCTATTCACACTTCTTTGAAGTCTCTCAGCCCCACTCACCTCACAGAGGGTTTGTTGTGGGGGAGGAAGGGAAAGGAGAATGTTAGCCGCTTTGAGACTCCTTCGGGTAGTGATAAAGCAGGATATCAAATCCAAACTCTTCTTCCTCTTCTTCTTCTCTTTCTCATGTCAGCTAGATGAAGCTCGTTTATCTTAAACACAACCAAGGTGGAAGTTCAATCAGTCCTACTGCATAGAAGTAACCCTAAGACTTAGGCAGATTTATTATGCCATGCCAACATCAATCTCGTTCTCAGCTGTAGATTAAACTATATCATTTGTTGTTGTTTAGTCGCTTAGTCATGTCCGACTCTTTGTGACCCCCTGGACCAGAGCACGCCAGGCACTTCTGTCTTCCACTGCCTCCCGCAGTTTGGTCAGACTCATGCTGGTAGCTTCGAAAACACTATCCAGCCATCTCGTACTCCGTCATCCCCTTCTCCTTGTGCCCTCCATCTTTCCCAACATCAGGGTCTTTTCCAGGGAGTCTTCTCTTCTCATGAGGTGGCCAAAGTATTGGAGCCTCAGCTTCACGATCTGTCCTTCCAGTGAGCACTCAGGGCAGATTTCCTTCAAAATGGAGCGGTTTGATCTTCTTGCAGTCCATGGGACTCTCAAGAGCCTCCTCCAGCACCAGAATTCAAAAGCATCAATTCTTCGGCGACCAGCCTTCTTTATGGTCCAGCTCTCACTTCCATACATCACTACTGGGAAAACCATAGCTTTTACTATATCATACAAACTATATCATACAAACTATCTAGACCTATTTTTTGAATGTTAAAATATTCTGTGCTTTCTTTTATGGACAGTCGCTTCCCATTTCTTTATGCAATGACAATTGTCATCCAGGTTATAGAAAGGGCAAGAAGGAGGGGAAGCCATCTTGCTGCTATGATTGCCTTCCATGTCCAGAAGGAAAGATCTCCAACCAGAAAGGTAAGCATGATAATGTATCAAGTTCTACAAAGTATTGCATGTAGTCCACTGGATGCATAAAAGGCTGACACTCATTTGTCTGATGATTCTAAAAAATGTTTGTAGTTCTGTTTTCCATGTATTTTCCTACACATTTTTGGATTAGAACTCTATAACAAAGCTCAGAAGAAAGTGAATTCTGAAGGTCAACAGTGTTTTCAGTACTTGTTTTATTTCAGGAAGAATGAATAGGCAATTTTTATTGGAGGTGCTAATATTGATCAGTTTGAAGCGACTGGATACATGAAAACCGAGTCCTTCTGGAATAAAAATATTGTCAAGGCCCATACATTTAATTCAAAAGTTTACTTACTTGTCTTCAAAATCATCCAAGATGCGTCAAAAATATCAATACAATACCTTGTTCTGTCCAGTTTAGGAATAACTTTAGTTTATAATCAAAGCTGACAAATATAGCTCTGGAGAGCTTCATTTACACCCTTACTCCACAGAGTTTGAGAACAAAGAAACCCAAAGGCAACTCCCTTCAAAATGGAGATTTGCAACCAAAAGCCTTTGTCACCTGATCTAATGTTAATCAATCACATGTTAGCTGCTAGAGAACAACAACCAGTTATTGATCAACTCAGTTGAAGCTCAGAGAGCGCTCTTCTGGCTGTTCTTTGGCTTCAACTGAATCTTCAAATTAAGCCCTTTCACCGAAACAAACAGGCAGTCCCATTCCAGTGTGAATTAAACCAATTATACTTAACAAATCTATATTACAAAACAAACAGAATGATCCTTTCCTCCATAAATCATTTCAGTTTGATGGTGATGGTTAAGAGAATACAAACTGATATATGTAATATACAGCTGTATATTGTGCCACCTGACTAAAACAAAATAAATATTTTGATATATACATCCAGGCAAGATGTCAGCAGAGGCATTACTCCCATTTTATCATGGACAAAAAGCAGCAATGGTATTTTCCTGTGCCACCGAGCTCTTGGCATTTGGGTGCAATGTATCATGTTTTGACCTATTTGCCCTCATTTGGGTTTTTTCAACATCAGAGCATGTACAACAAAATGAAACGTGTTTGAAAACTACATTTTCTTTTTTCAGACCTGGATGCCTGCTTCCAATGTCCAGGTGGACAATATCCAAACAATGACCAGGATTCATGTATTCCAAAATATATAACCTTCTTGTCTTATGAGGAAACATTGGGCCTCGGTTTGGCTTTCCTTGCTCTTTCCTTGTCTTTCATCACAGCTTTGGTGCTGGGAATCTTCATTATGCACAGGGACACTCCCATCGTCAAAGCCAACAACCGGAGCCTCACCTACACTCTCCTCATCTCCCTCATGCTCTCCTTCCTTTGTGCTTTGCTCTTCATTGGCCAACCTGAGAAGGCAACCTGCCTCCTCCAACAACTTGCTTTTGGCTTCATATTTACTGTGGCTGTATCAAGTGTGCTGGCTAAAACCATCATTGTGGTCATAGCTTTCCGGGCCACCAGGCCAGGGTCTAAAATGAGAAAATGGGTAGGGAAACACCTGGCCACCTCAATTGTTCTTTCCTGCTGCCTGATTCAAGCCATTATTTGTACTGTGGGGTTGTCAATCTCTCCTCCATTCCCATATTTGGACATGCACACAATGCGTGATGCAATTGTACTGCAATGTAGTGAAGGTTCACCTCTCATGTTCTACTCTGTGCTGGGCTTTTTGGGCTTCCTAGCCATTGTCAGCTTCAGTGTGGCTTTCCTAGCCAGGAAGTTGCCTGACAGTTTTAATGAAGCCAAGTTTATCACCTTCAGCATGCTGGTTTTTTGCAGTGTGTGGTTGTCCTTTGTTCCCACCTACCTGAGTACGAAGGGGAAGTACATGGTGGCTGTGGAGATCTTCTCCATCTTGTCCTCCAGTGCAGGCTTACTGGTTTGTATCTTTTTCCCGAAAAGCTACATAATTATGGTGAGGCCTGAGTTGAACAACAGAGAGCAGCTAATACAGAGGAAAAAATCATCATTGTAATGTGGTACTCCACCCAAATAACGTTATTCATCATTTAACCGCATTGTAAGCAATGGAAATTTAGTCATAGGTAAATATCCACCTTGTCATCTATGAAACTCACAATGCAATTCCAACCAAATATACTTATCCTCAGCTAAGTTGCACTACTATTGCAGCCCCAATCGTGAGAAGAAAATGAAAGAGAGAGACAAGAAAAAGCAAAAGAGCACAGAAGAAGAGAAAGAGAGAGAAGCAGAAAGAAGATGGGAAAGTAAGAAGAGAAATGATTGAGAAAAGAAAAGAAACAATTAAGGAGGGGAAAGGACTTAATGATTTTCCATCTCTTGATTACAGAAAAAGCGGGGGAGGGGGATTAAGACATTTAGTCCAGATAACACCATCTTATCTACTTTCTGTTAAATAATATTTCTTTTAAGTCAAAGTGTCTCAAAGTCATTCATTTCTTTTCCCCATGAAAAGTCCAAGAGGAGTTCCCAAATTATTATTATTATTGGTAAATGTTGTCAGTGTTTGTAAAATGCAAAAAAGGAGGAAAGGGTTCTGACCTCCCTTTGTCTCCTCAGTCTGGTCCTCAGACCCTTGTCGGAATAAAAGAGTCCAGAAGAATATCCTTGCAGACTTTTATTCTTAAAAGTCTTTGTGCAAAAGCGACTGAACAACTATACACACCAACACTAACCAACCAACCAACCCAAACACCAACAACCAAACTAACATTTCTCACTCTCTATATACAACTTGGTGCAGGCCGCTGAGTCATGCTGACCCAGCTTTTTAAGCATTAAAGAAACAGCGGCCATTTTAGCCGTGACAAATGTCAGCCGTGTTTCCCCCCCTTAATTATCAAATTTACTCCATTAATTCCCTCCACCATTTCTCCAGACTCTGGATCACATTCCCAAACCAATCCTTTCTTAGAGCAAAAGTTGGAATCATAGACCCTCAGGCACCCCCAGATAAACTGTTCTCCATTTCTGAGGATTTAATCATATGGCCCAGAACATTTAATCAGGTAGGACCTACGTGCCTTTCAAGACATACAGTATTCATTGGGGAATGCTATGGCAAGATCCTCTGGGATGAGCATCTTAGGGTGCAATATTTCTCTAGCTCAACCATTCCTGTTCAGCCAGGCTCAATCTACATTAAGCAATGAACATTGGCTCAGCTGAGGATAAATAAGTTGCTGATTGCAACTCAGCTATGGCTAAACTGGCTGAGCTGAACCTGCCAGAATGAGGCTAGAGTAAACCCCCAAATAGGGGTATTCTGGGTGTGGGAGGGGGGGAGCACAAGAGAGTGGGGACTTTGGCTGTATCCTAAACTCCTTCAGCTTGGTCAGGTCACCTGGGAACTTAGGATAAAACACGAAGTCAAAGGTTTGTCCTGCCTCTGCCAGGTTTAGGCAAAGCAGCATCAGCAACCCCACTGGTGAACGGGGTCTGGATATGATGTAATTTTTCATCAGCTTAATTTAATTTAAGCTTCTGGTCTGGCCCAAATGAGGTGGTGGAACCTACGGTAGCTTGCATGCGACTTGTTTGCCTAGCATTTAGAGGGCACTGAAGGGGGGGGGGAATCCTATATTTATCCCCAGCATTCTCTTCTTTCATTTCTTTACAGACACCTCTTTCACTGTGTAATGACAACTGCACTCCAGGTTATCATAAGACAAAAAGGGAAGGGAAACCATTTTGCTGTTATGATTGCTGTCCCTGTCCAGAGGGGGAAATTGCAGACCAAAAGGGTAATAAATGTTGTGTGCATCATTTATAAGCCAAGGTACATGGACATTCAGAAGTTATCATAAAGTTCCAAGTTCTTCATAGTTGTTGTGGTGGCTGATAGATTTCACAGGGATATGTGTGCAATTATGGATTGTGTGAGTGTATACTACCGTATTGACTTGATTCTAATGTGCACCTTTTGGGGCCAAAATACATTGCAAAAATTAAGGTACACATTTAGGTTCAATGGCACATTTACATTTGCTAGCAAATCCTTTTTTTGGTTTCAAGTTTCTGAAAAATGTGGTTTGCATTAGATTTGATGGTGCATTAGACATGAGTAAGTACGTTATTTCTCATCCCAAAGGCCAAATTCCCTCTTGAGAAACTTTATGGGGGCGAGTTGGAAGCGACTGGATGCATTAAAACTGTTCCTTTTGGAATGAAGCATTGTCCAGACCCATTCGATATTATTCAAAACTTTACTTGCAGAACTTTCTTCATAACAGAATTTAAACATCAAACGACACATCCAAACAGTTTCATAAGACATATGCCAGTCCAAGGCATAGGCTCAGCATCTTACAAAATATGAAATAATCCAAGCAGACCTAAAGCCTCCCTCCTTATAGCATCCATTTTGCCCGGAGCTGTTTTTCTGGAGAGCTTCATTTACATCATCATTCCACAGAGCCTGGGAGCAAAGAACTAAAGGCAGCTCCCTTCAAAATGGTGATTTATGATTCAATACCTTAATCATCTGATTTTAGGTTAAACACTTACGTGTTAGATAGCAGAAACAAGTTAATTATCAACTCAGAGCTCAGAGTCCTATTCTTGGCTTCAATATAGCACTATGTTAAAGCCTTCATTAATACACATAGCCATTCCCATTTCAGTGTCAATTAAACCAATCATATGCAACATGCCAGTGGTGGGCATGGCCAGGCAAAAAAGTGAATGGAACAATTAGTGTAAAATTTGTATTTATTATAATTCCTGTTATATTTATTTATATCCTGCCTTTCTCCCAATCCAGGAACCAAGGTGGCTTAAACAGATGAAACAGAACAAGCTAAAAACAGAGAAAAGACAATCATTAAAATGTAATTAAGTGCTAGTAGATATAAGGCCTTGGTTGGTTTGCATGAGGGAATAGGGTCTTTCAGATAGCCTGGTCATAAACCATTTGGTGGTGAAACTGGTGGTGCAAAATTAGTACATACCTTATATTTTGGTTATGTCCAAATATTAAGATATATAGGCATCTAAACTTGCTAGAATTAAATACTATAGCAGGCTACAATCCTTCTAGGAATTCATTGATACAATATTTCCCTACCCTAATCATAGCTGACAATGGAAACTTGGCCCACTCACTAACAGCAGCTCACATGACATTTTCTGATCTGAAAATGATAATTAAAATTAATCATGATTTTCAATGGAAATAACTGAATCAACAATAGAGTCCCATTTACTACAATGGAATGCACCATTTCAACCTATGTTTAATAGGAAGTAAATTACTTTGAGTTCAACATGATTCCCCTACAGGTGTGATTAGGTTTACATTGAAAATAGACTTGAATCGTAAATTTGATTCAAAGAGCTGGCTTGAGACTATTTGGGCTTAAAATTCTTTACTTTTTTCCTCATAAGTTGTTCTTTGTTGTTCAGTTCTGGTCTCATCAAAATGATGTAACATTTTGGGGAAAAGATGCAACCCAGTAGCCCCAAACTGGAGGCTAAGATAGAGAAGATCTCCACAGCCACCATGTACTTCCCCTTGGTGCTCAGGTAGGTTGGAATAAAAGACAACCAAACACTGCAGAACACCATCATGCTGAAGGTGATGAACTTGGCTTCATTGAAGCTGTCAGGCAACTTCCTGGCTAGGAAGGCCACAGCAAAGCTGACAATGGCCAGGAAGCCCATAAAGCCCAGGACTGAGTAGAACATGGTAGTGGAACCTTCATTACACTCCAGTATAATTTCTTTAGTCATGGAATGCATGTCCATATCTGGGAATGGAGGAGAAGTTACCAGCCACACTGTGCAAATGGTGGCTTGAATAAAGGAGAAGCATAGAACAATGGAGCTGGCCAGATCTTTCCCCATCCATGTCCTCATATTGGATCCTGGCTTGGTGGCCATGAAAGCGAGAATCACAATGGCAGTTTTGGCCAAGATGCAAGAAATTGACACTGAGAAGATGATGCCAAATGCAGCTTGTCTAAGGAGGCAGGTCAGCTTTCCAGGTTGGCCAATAAATAGCAAAGCACAAAGGAAAGAGAGAATGAGGGAGATGAGGAGAGTGTAGGTGAGGTTCCGGTTGTTGGCTTTGACGATGGGAGTGTTTCGGTGCTTAACAAAGATCCAAAGCACCCAAACTGTGGAGGAAGAAAAAATGAGGGAAGAAATGGCGACGCTGTAGCCTAAAGATTCTTCATAGGACAAGAAAGTTATATATTTTGGAATGCAAAAAGTTTTGTTATTATTTGGATAATGATCTTCTTGACACTGAAAGCAGACGTCCATGTCTGAAAAAGAAAAGGAAAACAAAGCCAGTGAATGTTCTTCTGTCTCTTCAGGCCTAGCATACAAATGATGATATTTGTTTCATAATTAAAGTCGATTTCCTAACATGCAATGTCTCCTTACAGATGTAGTTATGGGCTTAAAATATGTAGGGGACTGGTCCTGAATGCACTGGTCCCATCTCCCATAGCCCTGTGCATGTTGAACATGCCCACTCACTGTTACATCATATATTGAAACAGCAAAGGGGTATTCCAGGTGCATTTGACTCAATGTGCTTCAGTGGCGTAGCAGGGGTTGCCAACACCCGGGGCAGCATGGAGGGGGTGGGAGGGAAATGAAGTACACATACACATTCAACTACCTTGGGCTTTTGAACACCTATAATGTGTATGTATATAGATAGACTGTAGATATAATTCCTAAACACAATAAGGATCTCCCCAAAAATAATTAAACCACCAGGAAGACCCAAATATGTAAAATGTATATTCTCCTTGCCGTAACAATATAGCATACAAATAGATAACCAGAAATAAGTCCACTTCGACTTTAGACCTTAAAAAGTCTGCATGCAGTTTAAAAAGAGTCTTACCAGCACATCCAGACATTGTTATATGTAATCATCATTATATACTCCTTATAGTCACCACACACACAGAGAGATGGCTGATATGAGCATTTTGGTCAACCTCACTACACACACAAATAATTCCCAAATTATGGGTATCCATTTATGTCATCCCTGGCCATTCTGAAACAACCATATTTTCTGTATGGCCTCTAATAATTTTCCCACTTTGAATGAATTTTTAGACCTGAGTGAAATGAATTTCTAATACAACTGTATGCCCAAATATTTGACATATTCCATAAAAAACACCCATTTCTTACCTATCTGGTCTGATACCTTTCCTTCTGGACATGGAAGACAATCATAGCAACAAGGTGGCTTTCCCTCTTTCTTCTTTCTACTGTAACCCAAAGAGCATTTGTCATTGCATAGAGAAAGAGGTTGAGCCTGTTGGTAAATGAAAGAGGGGCTTGTTTTAACAGTTACGGGGAAATAGTGTTCTGAAAGCTTTGCGATATTTTCTTAAGAAATGGGCGACTGAAGAAGAAGGGGTTGCCATTTATTTGTGCCTACCAATGTATTTTGTGAAAAATTAGTCTAGTGACTGCTGGCTGGACAGAGTTTCGAAACCTACTGTGATAGGTTTATCAATGAAATTCCTCAAATATCCCCTTTCCTAGATCCTGTAAGTCCCCAACATTTTCACAATTTGAGAATGCGGTCATACATCTTGTTCGGGGGGTGGGATGAATAGTACCAAGTGATGCAGCTAAATAAGCAAGTGGGTGATGAAAGGGGGGGTTGCTTTTCCAGCTTCACTTTCAGAGCACTTGACATGGAGAATTTAGCAGCATCACTGGACTAGGCAATGAGAGGTTTTTAAATGCAGAAATTAAGTGCATACATGTAGAAGTGTGTACAGGCCCTAGTCACTGGTGGCTGAAGGTGGGGGCAGGTGGGGGGCGGCTGCCACGGGTTCCATCCAGGGGGTGACATCACGGCTGCCCCGCTCCCCGGGATGCTCACTGCACAGCCCCCCTGATGCATGCTGTAGCATTCACACGCGCTATCCACTCCCCCCTCACCAGTCCTCCAACTCCAGCAAGACCTGGTAGGGAGAGGGATAGGGACATGAAAGGGTTTGCAAAAAATGAGTCAAACAGTAGTATGCTTCCACCACCTCCTATTCAGGATCAGTCCCCTAAAAGGAATCCAGGAGGAGGATCACCTTTTAGTATTTACCGGACTGCCCCACTCTATGTCACTTTACCGTGACACAGCCAGAAATCCAACAGGTACTCTGGTAGGCGTCTGAGTGGATTAGGCACTGGTTCAGCTTCCCCGGTAAAAGGCACAAAATACAAGAAGGCAAAAGTCCTTTTCCAAATTTATTAAGAAAGGAGCATTTCAGAAAATAAAAGCATGCACATTTCTTACAGGTTTCAAACAGAAAATAAAAACATTATAGAATATCACTGACTAGGCACATACTCACAGCAGGAAGAGAAATACAAAGCTGAGCAATTCAAGAGAGTGTCTCGGCTGGTCCCCCGCGCCCCCCTCCCCCGGGCCCAGGGCAGGCTGCTCTGCATAGCAAAGGCTTTGCATGACAAGATGGGAAGCCTGGCAAGATGGTCTGCGATTTGCAACTTAATTTCTTGAAGTTTTATCCCTTAGGATCCCAGGGGGGGGGGGGACACAACTTAGGAGCCAATCAGTTTTGTAGATTAATTAGCAATTCACCAAAGGTTACATGGGGGAACAATAACTCAGGCTTGTTAGGAGACTCGACAGCTGAAGTCTATTTATTCATAAGGTCCTTGAGAATCAAAGTGTCCTCCTCTCATTCCCAGAGACACACCAGATTCCTTTTAGTTGTAAATTTGGCCTGATAGCCTACATCCCAGACCCCAGGTGTCAAAACTACAAATCAAATAGAAGCTCTCTCCCTGCAGATGAAGGAGATAACCCGGTTCACACTTCTAAAGACAGAAAGTCTGCAATTAAACCCAGATACACATTCCCAGCTTTCTACAGTTTTTTGGCTCTCCCATAATGCTCTTCTTCTGCATGAGCCAAAGTTTTATTCTACCAAGATTTCCCAATATCACTACACATGCCATGCCCCCTGGGATGCGCAGCAGCCATGCCCCCAGATGTACGCCACTTCCAGTGTCGGAGCAGGTAGCATTGCCACTGGTCCTACCTGGTTAAATCTGTCAGGCCATATGATGATACCATCTGAAATGGTGAACACTTTGTTTGTGGGAGCATTAGGGTCTATCTTTCCCACCTTTACTCTAACGAAAGACTGGTTGGGGAAAGTAACCCAGTTGATAATATCAAGTCCACCTAACAATTCCCCATTTTGGTCAAAGGAAATCGTATCCCCGGCACTGTTGTTAAATGTAGCACTTCTCAGAAAGTGGACCATCTAAACAGAGGGGAGAAACACATTTGCACCGTAAAAATGCCGATGATCAAATTAGAGGCAATATAGAAGAGGAAATAAAAGAGGTGCTGTCATGGTAGATTTGTTCCCTGATCCAATCATTGGGCTTATATAAGGATGAACTAATAAAAAGGTCAAGACTTGGAGGGGAAGAGGAGGGTATGTACTCATTGTCTTCTTATCCTCTTCTGTGCTAAACCAAAACTCTTCGTTTGTATGTCTCCATTCATTTACCCCAGGGTTTCCCAAACTTGGGTCTCCAGCTGTTGTTGGATTACAACTCCCATCATCCCTGGCTAGCGGGACCAGTGGTCAGGGATGAGAGGAACTGTAGTCCAAAAACAGCTGGAGACCCAAGTTTGGGAAACCCTGATTTACCCTTCGCTGACTCTCCCAACGGTGTGAACATTCCAATAAGCTCTACCTCCAAAACCTCCACTTATTAGGCAAAATTATAGTGTGGCAGCTGTGGACATACAGTCAAATATCATTTGGAAAACTTTCATGATCAGGGCTCCCAGTTGCACAGAGAAGCCTTCACCTGTAAAGCTTCATATATCTTCAAAGAGTAGAGAGGTGCCTGGGGTATGAAGCCAATGGCAATGATCACTTGTGGTGGGGGTGAGGCCAATGCGTATAGTACCACTCCACTTTTCATGTATGCTTTGAATGCATGGAGAAAACCATGTCAAGGAAACATGTCAAGGATGCATTCTTAAGGGAAAAAATTCAATATACATATACAATAATAGATGAAAGCTGCCTTTCTTTTTGTAAAACATCCCAGTGACACCCAAGGACAGTTACAGGCCCACTTGTAAAGAGTGCATTGGGCATATTTGCTTCCAAGACTCTCAAGACAGACTTGTACAATTAAGGAAGTTAAAGAAAATGAGGAGCGGAATGCTTAAAACATTTCCCATCATCCCTGACCACTGGTCCTGTTAGCTAGGGATGATGGGAATTGTAGTTCCAAAACAACTGGAGGGTCAGAGTTTGCCTATGCCTGGCTTAAAAGGTCCACAGGCCACCTCATATTGGACCAAATTTTAATTCTAATATAATTATGAAATACAACTTCTGTGTGAGTTTATAATGTCAGATTCTGAAGTCATTGAGGAAATTGCAAATTAAGGCAGAGCCAGATTGCCCACCACTAATTTCTAAACAATCAAGGATAGGGTGAGATCTATGTTTTAAGTTCAGAACGTTACCTGCCATGGATGTAGATTAAGAAACTTCCTTTTTCCTTCATCCGCTGTTGCTCTGCACTTGAATCTGGATGAATGCATGGCATGCAAAGCATGAGCGATAGCATAGACTGCATTGTGGGCACCGTAGCTGTGACTAGTTATGCTCATTTCAAAAATGGATACAGGAAGAGTTTCCAGCCTCTCCTCTCCAGTGCAGATTTCATCAACCTCCGTGTCAACCATGGATATGGGGAAAAAACATTCAAATGCCTTTTCCCAGAAGACCCTGATGAAGCCGTCTTCTTTTTCTAAAGCAGGATTTCTCATCTGAAGAAATTTATGGAACCCCAGCACCTCTTTTGAGTGAACAGCAAAGGATAGTGCACCATGCAGGATGTCTACATTCCATCTTCTTTGAAGAGGAAGGGACGTGAAAGCCATCTCAGCTGTCATAACCCATACCTTACCTTGGGTGTTCACCGATATATCATAAAACTCTAAATACTGAATACAATTTCTAAAAACTATCATAGTATGAGTCTCACCATGGAAGACCACCACATTGGCTTTGCTTCCCATGATGACCCTAAATGTTCCAATCACCTTTTGCAAGGTTTTTTCAATCTCACTGGAGAAATCTGTTTGGGGGAATTTCTCTATGAAGTCAAAGCAGATACCGTTCTGGGAAAACATGGGAAGCATGTTCTCTACAAATATATCTGTACTTGCGACACTGAAATAAAGCACTCCAACCCATGTCCACCCAAAATGCAGCAGTAACTGGAGAAGACCCTTGTGTTGACCGGATGCACTTGGAAACATCCAGTACTCGAAAGCAGCTTGGGGGTTGCTGGTGGTTTCTGGAGCGGAGCTATAGGTGAGCTAAAGAAAATCATGGAAAAACGAGAAGAGTGGGAAAGGTATATTCAAAAAATATATATATTGAAAGATGATTTTGCAACTTTCTTTTTCTGGCTATGTACACATTAGTGGTTTGGAAAAGCAGCAAAGTCAGTTCTCCTTGCTGTCTTTTGAGTTGCATTTTTATGTTGCTGTACAGATCAAAGAGAGGGGGGGTTGTCTTCCCCTGATGTCCATTACCTGATTTCCTACACCAAATACATTGATACATTTGCCAAATTGTAATGCTTTTTTCCAATCATCCATTGAGGCCATAAACAGACCTAGTCTTTGATGGCTAGTTATTAATCAGAAGGATTCCCGTCCCCCTCTAGAGGGGACCTGGGCATTATCAAAACACAGTTATTCTTTTTCTTTTTCTCATCTATCCCTGTAGGAAGAGAAAACTACTTTGCAGGGTTTTCCTCAAAATATTATTTTTTCACCATCATCTTCTCCTGTTCCCAACACCATTGCAAATCCCTGGAACAATGCTGGATACAGGGCATTGTGCATATTGCAAAGTGGTGATCAGGCTGGCAACTCAGCTGCTGTGTCCAAGAGGCCATTTTCACATATCTCTCTTCCCCACCCCACCCCAATTCCTATGACTGTGTTACGGTGTCTAAGGGACTCTCTCTTAAAAAAAAAAATGTTGCTGCAGAGGACTCCACCTCCATGGATTGGCAGTAAAGGTAAAGGTAAAAGTAAAGGGACCCCTGACAATTAAGTCCAGTCGCGAGTGACTCTGGGGTTGTGGGGCTCATGTCGCTTTACTGGCCGAGGGAGCTGGTGTTTGTCCGCAGACAGTTTTGCTGGGTCATGTGGCCAGCATGACTAAGCCGCTTCTGGTGAAACCAGAGCAGTGCATGGAAACGCCATTTACCTTCCCGCCAGAGCGGTACCTATTTATCTTCTTGCACTTTGACATGCTTTTGAACTGCTAAGTTGGCAGTAAAGATTCCATAATTATGTTTGACCTACGCTCCTGCCTGACTCTCCAGCACTGCTTCTGCATGTCTCAATCATCTGTGGTCTTTAAGGAAAGCTGGATGTCCACTTGCTAGGAATGCTGTGGGTTCTTGCAGTGAATAGGGAGTTGGACTAACAGAGGTCATAAAAGGAATATTAGTTTGAAGAAGAGGAGGAGGAGAAGGAGAAGTTTTGACTTGATATCTCACCTTTCACTCCCTTTAAGGAGTCTCAAAGCGGCTCACAATCTCCTTTCCCTTCCTCCCCCACAACAAACACTTTGTGAGGTGAGTGAGGCTGAGAGACTTCAGAGAAGTGCAACTAGCCCAAGGTCACCCAGCAGCTGCAGGTGGAGGAGCGGGGAACCAAACACCGGCAGTTTGGAACTGCACATGAAGGCAGTTTAAGGGTTATTTTTCCTTGGTCTATATTTGTTCCTTAAGGAGCATGCAGCCTGACTCTCTAAGACACTCCTCTTCCTGCCTCCACCCCAGGTTTATAAACTTCCAGTTCCTTGGGTAGCCAACTTACACGTGGAATCTTATAGCTGTTCAAAATGACTGCCATGTGGAGACAGACATTAGAGTCAGGTCCCCCAATGACCGCTGCCAAACTGTTCTGGGGTTCGCATTTGTAGTTATGGATAAATCTTCCCCGTGTGCAGAGGACTTCCATAGAGGCTTGAAGTGTAGATATTGGATGGAAATAATTCTCATAGATGTTGAAACCCAGGGTGACATTGGGTAAGATCTGAGTGTTGCAATTTATCTCCCTAACAGCAAATACAAAGGCCAGGATGTTCTGGTAATTTTGAGTCAGAAACCTACAATGGAAGTTTGATTATTTTGTCGGACTGCTCTCCCCTTCTATGATAAATATCAAGGCGGTCACATCATGAAAATACAAGACAATATCTAGTAAATATATGGGGTGAGAGACAAGCCTGATCAGAACAGATCCATTGGAATAAACAGATACTGATTTTAAAGGGTGTACTCTCAGCATGATTTAGTTGGCTGTCACCTATAATCAAGAAAATCCAGCTGTTGACTTTTTAAAAAATCAGGTCAAAAGATACCCCAAGATCACATGATCAACAACAGGAACTGATAATTGTCGTCATGAAAACTAAGAAATAAGTGCATTTCTAACCTCAAGTGGAAGCCATCCAGAGTCAATGGCAGCCCAGCTGCCTGCTAAATATGTCAGGGGAGTAGCACATGTTTTGACAACAGCCTCTCAGCAGTGGGCAGCAAGTTCAAGAAATTCAACAGAGATAAAATCTATTAAAAGCTTACTATAATGTAAATCTGAGAAATAATGCCAGCAACAGTGAAGTCTCAGGACTGATCTTACTTACAAATAATAGGATTAGGCTTAGCAATTGTAAACTCAGTTTCAGAAATTGTCCACATGGTTACTGAGAGAAGTAATGTCAGAGAATATCTGCATTTATTACTACTTTTAATGCTAATATTATCATCTACAACAGCACAGCAAATAAGAATATACCAAAAGGTAGCGGTAGAAGCAGAATGCCTTTCTGATAAGGAAGTAAGGAATGAGCTCAGGCCATCCCCCTAACTACGGAAGCTAAAGCTCATCTTCATAGAACCATCCGGAGAATATTATCTGAAAAGATTATTATTATTGTCATCATCATCATCATTAAAACCTAGCTCCGTACATGAGCTCATCACCTACGTCCTGAGAGGGATGCTTTGTGAATGTTATCTGGTAAGAAGATATGTAGATCTGTGAAATAATGTACCCAATGATGAGATCACCTGGCTGATAATAGTTGTGAAGACTAGGAGTATGCTCATCCCTGCAAGATTTAAGAACAGGGAGCCTGCAACCAGCTTGAGGCAGCCACACTAATGCCAGTATTCCAAATAGAATAATCTTGGATGAAAACCATCCACTGAGAAACCATTTTATCAGTTCCCACATTATCATTTGAGTGCCTGTTAGTTTCATCATCTGAGCAGAATAATCACTCAGTCAGCTGAGCTTGAAAGCCGGGACATTCAAGAGTGCAGTTTATTAGCATTCAGATTGATGGTACAGCAGATGTTAATATCTAGCTTGAGTCAGAATTTACTATTTTGCCAGTGGCCAGTAGAATTTCCCATGATATTTGCTGAAGCGGTTGTAATCACAGTTGATTTGATAATTACTGGGGAGTTAATCACATGTTTAGCATTTACTGTGGAAGTGCAGAATAATATCCCCCCCCCGACATATCAGCAGAACTCAGTAGGCTTCACAGCCCTCCCCGGTGTGGCAACAATAAGCTCCAAAGCATTTACAAGGCCCCCCAAAAAGAGAGGCATTAAGAAACAAACAAAGACTAACACAAAGTTGTGTTGGCCTTTCAGCCCTATGAAATAGCAGGATTGTGGTCAGATTCCAGGAACAATCCTATCACTAATTCAGGATGATGGTAGTGATGATGGTTTTATTGAATTTACATACCACCCTATACCTGGGGGTCTCAGAGCTGTTCACAGAATATCAGGGCGGTTCACAGAATAATCTGGCATCAAATGGTAATGGTACCTTAAAAAAGGTATTCATTTCCTAATCTCAGCCCATGGGGCCATCAGATAATAGGAACCATTGCATTTTCTCTAGTATTCAGGGCCCAAGAAAAGGAGACTTATTCCATAGATACATAGGCCAACCATTAAATTATGTTAATGACTAAATCCTGCTGTTGATTTATATCTATCTATCTATCTATCTATCTATCATCTATCTATATTCAGAATATAGTAACATTCACGTCACCATCACTATTTCCCTTAAGAGAAATGTTTAAAAAACGTTTAAAACCTTTTTTTGCGCAGGGAGAAAAAATCCTGCTTTTCTTTCATGACACTAGACTTATTCCGATGGTTGTAAAAATTACGTTATGACAGACCCAATCCTGAGATATCAAAACACCAGGCCTGGTACAGTTTCCTAATTTAGCTGGGGTGTTTGGATAGCTCCAGCCAAAGATGTGGTGAGCCTTCTTGCCCTAGTCCAATCAAGACATTCTCTTTTTTCACCAATCATTTTTCTCCACTCAAATGTGGACGAACACAAGGCACGCCAAGCACGCTGTCCTGAACTGCAGGCCCAAAGGAGGGGTTGAGCAAAGACATGAGAACGGCCAGATCCAATCCTTTATTAAAGGAAGGTGTAAACTTACAACAAAGCGTGCAGAGTCGCAGAGTTCTTAAAGACACGGGACAAGAATTATGGAATATTATTCCAATATGTGACCACAAGTGGAGAGACTTGTGGACACAGATGGGAGAATTTGCTATTACTCAGTCTGGAGAAATGGTGGAGGGAATTAATGGAGTAAATTTGATAATTAAGGGGGGAAAACACGGCTGACATTTGTCACGGCTAAAATGGCCGCTGTTTCTTTAATGCTTAAAAAGCTGGGTCAGCATGACTCAGCGGCCTGCACCAAGTTGTATATAGAGAGTGAGAAATGTTAGTTTGGTTGCTGATGTTTGGGTTGGTTGGTTAGTTAGTGTTGGTGTGTATAGTTGTTCAGTCGTTTTTGCACAAAAACCTTTAAGAATAAAACTCTGCAAGGATATTCTTCTGGACTCTTTTATGCCGACAAGGGTCTGAGGACCAGGCTGAGGAGACAAAGGGAGGTCAGAACCCTTTCCTCCTTTTTTGCATTTTACAAACACTGACATTTACCAATAATATTAATAATTTGGGAACTCCTCTTGGACTTTTCATGGGGAAAAGAAATGAATGACTTTGAGACACTTTGACTTAAAAGAAATATTATTTAACAGAAAGTAGATAAGATGGTGTTATCTGGACTAAATGTCTTAATCCCCCTCCCCCGCTTTTTCTGTAATCAACAGATGGAAAATCATTAAGTCCTTTCCCCTCCTTAATTGTTTCTTTTCTTTTCTCAATCATTTCTCTTCTTACTTTTCCGTCATCTTTCTGCTTCTATCTCTTTCTCTTCTTTTGTCCTCTTTTTCTTTTTCTTGTCTCTCTCTTTCATTTTCTTCTCACGATAGGGGCTGCAATAGTAGTGCAACTTAGCTGAGGATAAGTATATTTGGTTGGAATTGCATTGTGAGTTTCATAGATGACAAGGTGGATATTTAGCTATGACTATATTTCCATTGCTTACAATGCGGTTAAATGATGAATAACGTTATTTGGGTGGAGTACCACATTACAATGATGATTTTTTCCTCTGTATTAGATGCTCTCTGTTGTTCAACTCAGGCCTCACCATAATTATATAGCTTTTCGGGAAAAAGATACAAACCAGTAAGCCTGCACTGGAAGACAAGATGGAGAAGATCTCCACAGCCACCATGTACTTCCCCTTAGTACTCAGGTAGGTGGGAACAAAGGACAACCACACACTGCAAAAAACCAGCATGCTGAAGGTGATAAACTTGGCTTCATTAAAACTGTCAGGCAACTTCCTGGCTAGGAAAGCCACACTGAAGCTGACAATGGCTAGGAAGCCCAAAAAGCCCAGCACAGAGTAGAACATGAGAGGTGAACCTTCACTACATTGCAGTACAATTGCATCACGCATTGTGTGCATGTCCAAATATGGGAATGGAGGAGAGATTGACAACCCCACAGTACAAATAATGGCTTGAATCAGGCAGCAGGAAAGAACAATTGAGGTGGCCAGGTGTTTCCCCACCCATTTTCTCATTTTAGACCCTGGCCTGGTGGCCCGGAAAGCTATGACCACAATGATGGTTTTAGCCAGCACACTTGATACAGCCACAGTAAATATGAAGCCAAAAGCAAGTTGTTGGAGGAGGCAGGTTGCCTTCTCAGGTTGGCCAATGAAGAGCAAAGCACAAAGGAAGGAGAGCATGAGGGAGATGAGGAGAGTGTAGGTGAGGCTCCGGTTGTTGGCTTTGACGATGGGAGTGTCCCTGTGCATAATGAAGATTCCCAGCACCAAAGCTGTGATGAAAGACAAGGAAAGAGCAAGGAAAGCCAAACCGAGGCCCAATGTTTCCTCATAGGACAAGAAGGTTATATATTTTGGAATACATGAATCCTGGTCATTGTTTGGATATTGTCCATCTGGACATTGGAAGCAGGCATCCAGGTCTGAAAAAAGAAAATGTAGTTTTCAAACACGTTTCATTTTGTTGTACATGCTCTGATGTTGGAAAAACCCCAATGAAGGCAAATAGGTCAAAACATGATACAAATATTGCACCCAAATGCTAAGAGCTCAGTGGCACAGGGAAATACCAATGCTGCTTTTTGTCCATGATAAAATGGGAATAATGCCTCTGCTGCCATCTTGCCTGGATGTATATATCAAAATATTTATTTTGTTTTAGTCAAGTGGCATAATATACAGCTGTATATTACATATATCAGTTTGTATTCTCTTAACCATCACCATCAAACTGAAATGATTTATGGAGGTAAGGATCATTCCGTTTGCGTTGTAATACAGATTTGTTAAGTATAACAAAGACTCCCTGGAAAAGACCCTGATGTTGGGAAAGATGGAGGGCACAAGGAGAAGGGGACGGCAGAGGACAAGATGGTTGGATAGTATTCTCGAAGCTACCAGCATGAGTTTGGCAGGGGGTTGGACTCGATGGCCCTTGTGGTCTATTCTAACTCTATGATTCTATGATTCTATGATTCTAATTGGTTTAATTCACACTGAAATGGGACTGCCTGTTTTTTTTCGGTGAAAGGGCTTAACTCAAAGATTTCATTGAAGCCAAAGAACAGCAAGAAGAGCTCTCTCTGGTTTTTAACTGAGTTGATCAATAACTGGTTGTTGTTCTCTAGCAGCTAACATGTGAGTGATTAACATTAGATCAGGTGACAAAGGCTTTTGGTTGCAAATCTCCATTTTGAAGGGAGTTGCCTTTGGGTTTCTTTGTTCTCAAACTCTGTGGAGTAAGGGTGTAAATGAAGCTCTCCAGAGCTATATTTGTCAGCTTTGATTATAAACTAAAGTTATTCCTAAACTGGACAGAACAAGGTATTGTATTGATATTTTTGATGCATCTTGGATGATTTTGAAGACAAGTAAGTAAACTTTTGAATTAAATGTATGGGCCTTGACAATATTTTTATTCCAGAAGGACTTTGTTTTCATGTATCCAGTCGCTTCAAACTGATCAATATTAGCACCTCCAATAAAAATTGCCTATTCATTCTTCCTGAAATAAAACAAGTACTGAAAACACTGTTAACCTTCAGAATTCACTTTTTTCTGAGCTTTGTTATAGAATTCTAATCCAAAAATGTGTAGGAAAATACATGGAAAACAGAACTACAAACATTTTTTAGAATCATTAGGAAAATGAGTGTCAGCCTGACATGCATCCAGTGGACTACATGCAATACTTCTGAGAACTTGATACATTATCATGCTTACCCTTCTGGTTGGAGATCTTTCCTTCTGGACATGGAAGGCAATCATAGCAGCAAGATGGCTTCCCCTCCTTCTTGCCCTTTCTATAACCTGGATGACAATTGTCATTGCATAAAGAAATGGGAAGCGACTGTACATAAAAGAAAGCACAGAATATTTTAACATTCAAAAAAATAGGTTTAGATAGTTTGTATGATATAGTTTAATTTACAGCTGAGAACGAGATTGATGTTGGCATGGCATAGTAAATCTGCTTGAGTCTTAGGAGTTACTTTCTATGCAGTAGGACTGATTGAACTTCCACCTTGGTTTTGCTTAAGATAAACGACCCTCATCTAGCTGATATGAGAAAGAGGAGAAGAAGAAGAAGAAGAAGAAGAAGAAGAAGAAGAAGAGGAGGAGGAGGAAGAGTTTGGATTTGATTTCCCGCTTTATCACTACCTGAAGGAGTCTCAAAGCGGCTAACATTCTCCTTTCCCTTCCTCCCCCACAACAAACACTCTGTGAGGTGAGTGGGGCTGAGAGATTTCAGAGAAGTGTGAATAGCCCAAGGTCACCCAGCAGCTGCATGTGGAGGAGCAGGGAATCGAACCCGGTTCACCAGATTACGAGTCCACCACTCTTAACCACTACACCACACTGGCTCTCAAAGAGGCAAAGTTGGTTCCAATTCTGAAGAATTAACTGCTTTTTAAACTTTGGGGAAATAATGGGAACCATCTGAAAAGTTTTGTGGTTCCTTACCTGGTAAGAGATATTAGGCCATACAATGGCATCCTCATCAATAGTGAATGCTTGGGGAGCATCTGGGTCTATGCTTCCAACCTTGACTCTAAGAAAAGATTGATTTGGGAATGTGACCCAATTTATAATATCAAATCCAGAGTGTAAGGCCCCATGTTGATCAAATGAAACCTTTTCCCCAGCACTGTTGTTAAATGAAACATTTCGTAGAAAACGTTGGAGCTAAAGGGAAGAGTGAGAGAGAGAGAGAGAGAGAGAGAGAGAGAGAGAGAGATCTTAAGAGAGAAGCAAGGCAATAATACAACGCACTTCAAACTAGGATCAATGGGCTCTTTAAATGATCAGTGCAGGATGTAGCAGTTCATTATTTCAAGCAGGAAGCCAGTGATGTTCTCCTCTATGGTAGTGTGGGCTCAAACAGGGCAAACTCCCTTGTTCCACCATGTTCCTTGTCTTCTGGAAGCTACTGAGCATGCTTCGGTGTGTGGGCGGTTGCTTTCTTATACTATTAGAAATATGTGTTTTTTTCTGCTTATTGTGGAGTTCACCAACATGAAAAACAAACTTTAGCCACAGTGACATTAACCAAACAGTATGAAGGTGCAAAGACCAGCTTGCTCATTGGGCGCTTATGACCCTCAAAATTGTCTCCTGGAACATGGCAGGCTGGTTCACCTACGTGCCCAGAAGTCTGGATAACTATTTCATCAAGCATTTGACTTTATCACGCTCCAAGAAACTTGGATGGCCAAATATCTAGTAAAAGGGAGATACTGTGCATTCAAATTAGAGGCCACTGGACGTCTTGGTCCTGAAAGAAAGAAGGGTTGCTAAACCAGTGTTTAATGTGTTTACTGTGAGCAAGAAACACCAGAAAACATGTTAAAAAATGGATTAGTGAGAAACCAAGTTTGCAGCTGCCCCAAACCCAGACTTGGCAGAGAGGGGGGACCCCTCTTCTTTTGTTCATTTTACCTGCCATTGCAGTTTGATGAGAAACTTCTTTCTCTGACCTCCTGCAATTGCTTTCTTTTTGAAACTGGAGAAATCCATGGATTGCAGGGCATGAACTATAGCAAAAACAGCCAGGTAGATGTTGTAACTGTGAGCAGTTGCACTCATTTCAAAAACTGATGCTGGAAGAGTGTCTAGCTTCTCGTTTCCTGTGCAGAATTCCTCATTTGCCTTGTCTACTTTGGTGTCAGGGAGAAGACAGGTAAATGTATGTTCCCAGAATACTCTAAGAAATTTGTCTTCTTTTTCTGAAATGGGGTTCCTGTTCTGAATAAATTTATGGAATCCTAACACCCCTTTAGAGTGAACTGCAAAAGACAGAGCACCATGGATGAAGTCTATATCCCACTGTCTTTGCAAATGAAATGATGTGAAATCCATTTGAGCTGTCATAACCAGGAGTTTGGTATTCTTTAGGCCTCGACTGAATTCCCAAACCTGGATCAATGTCCTCAAGACAAGCATGGTCTGAATTTCACCATGCACAACCACCACACTGGCAGTGCTCGTCATGATTCCCACAGTCATGTTGATCCCCTTGCCCACAATTTCACCAAAAGCACTGGAGGATCCTTGTCTTGGTAAACTTTCTACGAAGGCAAAGCAGATGCCTTTTTGGGAGAAGATGGGAAGCACATTCTGCACAAACCTCTCTCCATTGTCATCATCCAGATAAACCACCCCAATCCATGTCCACCTGAAATGAAGAAGTAACTGGAGAATCCCCATATATTGGTGAGTCCCATTTGGGAACATCTGTTGGATGAAAGCACCTTGTTTTTCAGTATCCAGGACTGGTGCGGAACCATATGCAAGCTGAAGACACATTAAAATAAAACAGTACGTTCTCATATTATCATGATCATGTAGGTAGATGTGTGTGTCTCTGGCAAGACAGGTACTGTACTACCAAATCATAATTCTTCTCACAAAATATCACCTAAGAAGCATCAACATTTTCTTTTGAACCTCTGCCAGTCTAACCTCATCTTTAACTCTTATGGTAGCATCAATCAATGCCAAAGGGGTTTGCTGCTCATGCAACAGGACTTCTTGTCTATCTTGTCCTCTATGTAGCCTCCAGCATGCCCCTTGGGTTGTGCAAAAAAGGCTCTCTCACAATCCACCTAGGTGTGTTTCAGAAATAGAAGGGACCCATCAGTCTTGCAGCTAAGGCATGTCTGTGACGAGACCTGACACCTCTTGGAACATACACAGCTGTCCCACCAACTTACGGTGGGGGGAAGTGCTATGGCTTGTAGTGGCCCAAAGGTACAGACACTCACCACCATCTGAAGACTGGGAATATTTTTTTAAAAAACAAAATTAAGATAAAGGTATATATAGGCTCTAAAACAGAAATCTCTATTTATGCCGAATGGACCTCAGATAATGTAGACATTCTCCCCATAGTCAAGTTTTCCTGCTAGGCTTCCAGTGTGATTTCAGCCACATCCATTTTAACCTCCAAACCACATCTATAAAGCAAGAGAAGGACCCCATGGTTTACTCATATATCCTGCTCATGAGCAAAGCTTACCTGTGGCATCTTGTAGTTGCTCAAGATGGTTGCCATATGGAGGCAGACGTTGGAATTAGGTCCCCCGATGACTGCTACTGGGTTGCTCCGGGTGTCACACTTGTAGTTTGGGATTAATCTTTCCTGAGTCGAGAGAAGTTCCATTGCAGCTTGATAGGTTGCGCTTGCACTGAACTGGCTATTATAGATCTGGAAGCCCAGAGTGATGTTGGGGAAGAGTCGAGGGTTTAAATTGATTTCCCTTACAGCAAATGCCAAGGCCACGATGTGCTGGTAGAGCTGGGTCAGTACCCTGTAAGGAGAGTTACATGCCACAAAATGGTGCATCTGCTGCAGATTATATGGGCCACATTTCAATACAATGTGGCATTTCATCAAGCTATGTATTACAGCTCATATACAGGAAAGAGTCAGTTGACTGTGGTCATGCATCCACTGGCATTTTATCCCCTTTACTCTTCTCAATATGCATATAAAAATGGCACTTGATAGAGGCTAAAGAAGGCCAAGTTAGAATAGAAATTTGGGAGGCTTTGTATTGCTTAAATCAGATCTATTCCGATTTTTGAAATTATCAGGTACCATATATTTAACAAAAGAAGATATACTGAAAGTACCAGGATGGTAATAATTGCCTGTAAATTGTTATCCAATCCAGAATATTTAATAGACAATGCAGTTCAAAATATCATTCCCCTACAATTTAATAGACTCTTCCAGGCAGTTAGTTCAGAAGTGCAAATATAGGACTGACCCAATTCTTGAGTAGGACAGTTATTGCACCTTGTATTATATAGAACAAGTTATAGCAGATAAGGAAATAGATTACCAAGGAAATAGATTACCCCACAGCAGACAATTCGAAAGAAGATTATGGTGAATGTAAATGTTTATCCACAAAGCCATGCTTGCAATAATATTATCAGAACAGGTGCATTTTATAAACTCCTTACATGATATCACCAAAGAGCTCAGTAGAGGGAGGTTTTTCAAATGTCATTGGACTTGAAAACACAAAGTTTTGCGAAGAAATGCCAGCGATATTGAGATCTCCAGGCTGATAATACTTGTGGAGAATAGGAAGAGGGTCACCGATACTACATTTAGCATTTGGAAGCTTGCACACTGCTTGAGGCAGTAGCACAAATACTAACACAACTAACACCATCATTTTCTATTAAAATCTGATTTCTATAAAGAATTTCACCTATTCCAGCATTGCTGTTCGAGGAGCTGTGAATCCTGGAATTAGAGTCAAATGGCTACTTATTCAGCAGATGTGATGATTTGCATTTCAGAATGACAGAGTTCTTCCTGTCTCTTTCTCTTTTCTGAATGGAGCAAAGGGATATGGATGGTTTATTCAGTGCCAACCGATTGTTTTGCTCGTGGCCATGGGCACTCCCAAGAAACTTTGAAAACAAGGAGAATTAATCATAGTTAATTTGATAATTACAGAGAAGATAATAAACTTATTCAGAACTGCAGCTTCTCCATGAAAATGTTCAGTTGATCATGCCTAATTGAATATCATGCCTACTAAATTGAAAGGGACTTAAATGATTCCCAATTTGTCACCTTGTTTTCCATGGGACCTAATTTCAACTCACTTGGTATGGAATTGATTCAAGCAAATATTATGCAGTGTGAAGTTGCAGCAAACAGACTGATGAAGTTGTGTCTGTTTCTAGCCTTAGTTCTAAGTGGCACAGGAAATAATACAAACCTATATTTCACTGTTGGTTTGTAATTTTGCTAGTGCCCACTACAGGTCAACAGGGAATTGGAGAAAATGTAATCACAGTTAACCTGGTAATTAGAGGGGAAATAATCACTGCTCAGACTTCTAGGTTCTCTGAGACATGAGAAAGAAAACATGTTTAACTCAGTATAATTTTCTTGTCTGTAAGAAAAATGAGTCTTTCAAATAAAAATCATTATGCAATATATTTATATGTAGAACTGTGTGAAAACCTTTTTCTTTTTAAAAGCAGTTGTCCAACATAAATACTTTTATAGCTTTGTTTAGAGTATGTAATGTTTTAATAATATAAATGTTTTAAGTCTTTTTTTACCAATTCAGTATATTTTCTTTTAATTGTCAAATAATTCTGTGTACATTGCGGCAGCCTTTGGCTATGTGCAATAAAACTGACTGAGACTGAGACTGGGAGGGAATATGCAGGAAGATGCAACTGTCCCATGCAGAGATCGAACCTGTGACCCAGATTTTATCAGCACCACACTCTAGCCAACTGAACTATCCAGCTGGATGATAAACTACCTGTTACCCAGTTATATTACCCAACAAGCCTTGCTGGATCAGACTGGGAGTCCATCTAGTCTAGCCTCCCATTCCCACATAAACCAGTTCTTCATGCGGCACCCCCAATACCAATGTAAGTTGAGCATTTGTATACTGTTGTAGAAAAAAATGGGGTTATCTGTCAGAGAAAAGTGAGTGGAGGCAGGAACCAGGAGAAGGAAAGCAAGGAAGACCTTTGTTTGTCTGTAGAAACACACAAGGAGGTGTGGACTCAGAACAAAGGTTTGTCAGCTTTTAAATACATTCAAAATTGCCCAGTCCCTTAGTCAAAGATCACCCAAAAGCATCACAGAAAGAGGTGGTCTACAACAGAAATTCAAGAGTGCAGCTTGTCTCCCGTTTGTCAAGATAATCTGGTAAGGTTTGCTGGTTGCCCTCACCTTGGCCAGTCTGGGCCATGCTGTTGAAATAGTAAATACCTTAGTAATACCTTAGTTCTTTAATCCAGTTCACACGTACACTATTCATACACAAAATATGCCCTTTGGACAGGATTTAAAGAATCTGTAAGTGAAAACAACTATTGGGAGAGGTTTTTTCCAAGACATTTCTTTCTGCAGAGGAAATATTTGGGGTCATTAAGAGTCAAGATGGCTTCAGGATTGTTCTCCTGTACTAAGTATTAAAATACAGTAGTCTATTAAACTATTGTATTTGGTCCATGGGGTCACGAAGAGTCGGACACGACTAAACAACAACAACATTAAACATTAAAAGCTTCCCTAAACAGGACTGCCTTCAGATGTCTTCTAAAAATCTGGTAGCTGTTCTTCTCTTTGACATCTGGTGGGAGGGCATACCACAGGGCAGGCGCCACCACCGAGAAGGCCCTCTGCCTGGTTCCCTGTAACTTGGCTTCTCGTAGTGAGGGAACCGCCAGAAGGCCCTCGGCACTGGAACTCAGTGTCCGGACAGAATGATGGGGGTGGAGACGCTCCTTCAGGTATACAGGACCAAGGCCATTTAGGGCTTTCAAAGTCAGCACCAACACTTTGAATTGTGCTTGGAAATGTACTGGGAGCCAATGTAGGTCTTTCAAGACCAGTGTTATGTGGTCTCGGCGGCCACTCCCAGTCACCAGTCTAGCTGCCACATTCTGGATTGGTTGCAGTTTCTGGGTCACCTTCAAAAGTAGTCCCATGTAGAGCGCATTGCAGTAGTCCAAGCAGGAGATAACCAGAGCATGCACCACTCTGGTGAGGCAGTCCATGGGCAGGTAGGGTCTCAGCCTGTGTACCAGATGGAGCTGGTAAACAGCTGCCCTGGACACAGAATTGACCTGCGCCTCCATGGACAGCTGTGAGTCCAAAATGACTCCCAGGCTGCACAGGGGCACAGTTACCCCATTCAGGACCAGGGAGTCCTCCACAGCCGCCCACCTCCTGCCCCTCAAGAACAGTACTTCTGTCTTGTCAGGATTCAACCTCAATCTGTTAGCCGTCTTCCATCCTCCAACCGCCTCCAGACACTCACACAGGATCTTCACTGCCTTCACTGGTTCTGATTTGAAAGTAAGGTAGAGCTGGGTATCATCCACATATTGATGAACCCCCAACTCATATCCCCTGATGATCTCTCCCAACAGCTGCATGTAGATGTTAAAAAGAATAGGGGAGAGGACATAACCCTGAGGCACCCCACAAGTGAGAGCCCAGGGGTCTGAACACTCATCCCCTACCACCACTTTCTGAACACGGCCCAGGAGGAAGGAGCGGAACCATTGTATAACTGTGCCCCCAGCTCCCAGCCCCTCTAGACGGTCCAGAAGGATGTTATGGCCGATTGTATCATAAGCCGCTGAGAGATCCAGCAGAACTAGGAAACAGCTCTCACTTTTGTCCCTAGCCCGCCGGAGATCATTGACCAGCACAACCAAGGCAGTTTCAGTCCCATGATGAGGCCTGAATCCCAGCTGGAAGGGATCCAAATGGTCCGCTTCTTCCAGGCGTGCCTGGAGTTGTTCAGCAACCACTTGCTCAATCACCTTTCCCAAGAATGGTAGATTTGAGACTGGGCGATAGTTGGCCATGTTGGCCGGGTCTAGAGTTGTTGTTTTTAAGAAGTGGTTTAATGACCGCCTCTTTCAGCAGGTCTGGGAAGGCTCCCTCACAGAGAGAAGCATTCACCAGCCCTTCCCAGCTAGCTTTTATAAGCCAGGATGGGCAAAGATCAAGGAGACAGGGGGTTGGTTTCACTCGTCCAAGCAGCCTGTCCACATCCTTGAAGGTAACAGATTGGAATTGATCCCACGCAACTTGACTCTAGCACTCTCCCCGCCCCGGCCCTGCTCCCACGGTGGAGTCTACCTCTTCCCGAATCTGAGCGACTTTATCTGCAAAAAACTTTGCAGGAGATCATGTGGCCCGTACTGGGCCCCAATGGAGCAGGTGCTTCGGCTAAATTGCGAACCACCTGAAAGTGTCCCGAACCACCTGATGTATGTGTGTTTAACCTTGTGCACTTATGAACGTTCATTTTACTTATGACACCTTAGGATTCTTATAACAATGCTGATGTAAGTTGCGTGGTTACTGGGCACATCAACTAGTCACTGTGTGTGTTTTTCCAGCTCCCATATGCATATAATTCTTCCATGAAGAGGGAATTTCTACATTTTCCCGTCAATATACATAGCCCCCAACAGGCCTTTGAGAAAACCTGTCCATTATCCAGTTGGTATGCATAGTCTGGAATAAACATGGTTCCACACTCTATTTCTTGTTCAGAAGTGTGCAATCTGTTTTGACCAGGCTGCTTCTTGCCAACTGCCTAATCTTACATGGCCCACAACACAACCTGCGACGGGTCAAACAGCATGAAGAAGGGTGGGCTCCAGATAATTTTCACATTTTTTTCTGCGGACCACTTTTCATGACTATCAGCTGTTTTCCAGTCAGCTGAGCAGCACAAGGGGCATTGCTGGAAGAGGAGCTTTTGAACCTTCCATCTCCCAATTCTGATGGAAATTTCCCACCCCCCCCCCCCAGTGCTGCCATCAAGGGTATCACCCACTTTGTTTTCCCTTACTGGAATTAAACAAAACTCTACTGGAATTATGAAACCTTAATTCATAGTATAACAATGGATATGAAATCCTAGCCCAATTTGGAATGTGCAAACAGTCTGGCAAACTGGCTATCATTTAAGAGCCTCTTTTTTTTGAAGACCACAAAGTCCTTGTGGTCTTTATTTTCTTTTGTTACTGTTAGTCTTTGGATGTCTTATTACGGAGGATAAAATAGGAACTGTTGCTGAAGTGTGATAAACATCCCCCCCCCCAACTTGTCTCAGAGGCTGCAATGCTGTGCAGGTGATTATCTCTCTTGTGGTTATGACAATAGCTATGATTACTTCTCCAGTTCTACAGAGAGTTCCAGTGTCCAGTAGCAAAACATCGAAGCGAGACAGAGGGTTGCTTTTAATATCAGCTGCACCATTCAGAGCTGGGGCTTGAGGTGCACAGGGCTGCATCAGTCTGATTGCTAAAACTTTGTATCGTATCACCCTGGCTTCAGTCTTCTGAGTGAGTGGACATTCAAGCCAGAGACTTGCCGATGTAGGAACAGGTTATTTGGTTTCTAGAAAGGAGGTTTTCATGCAGTATGGTGATATTTGTGGTGTTGGTATTAGTACTGCTTCCTCAAGCAGTGTGCAAGGTTCCTGTTTCTAGATGCAATGTTAGCCGCCCTCTTCCTATTCATCACAAGTATCATCAGTCAGGAGACCTCATAATTGGTGGCATTATTTCTCATATCTTCCGTTTTTTAGATACGATTTGCTTCCAAAACCGTCCCTCTCCTGAACTTTTTGGTGATCTCATGTAAGGAGTTGGGTTTTCTTAAATGTACCATATCTATCCTGATAGTATTTGTTGCTGGTCTGATTCTATTATAGTCTTCAAAATCTATGGGCTTATTTGCCTGTCATATGGTCGGTTGTATTCAATCTGTAAATGTTACAATGCCTGGGAATTTTATCCACATTGGTCAAAAGAGATGGCGGGGGGCAGTTATAGCTTCCTTAAAGAAAAACAATTAATGATAGCCAGTATCAGTAACATAGTAGATAACCTGGATTTAAATATATTGCATGTGCTATTTAAAAGCTACCAAAAGAGGGCTATTGTTTGAATAAAATGCATGCAAGTCAAAAGTTGAGGTGTGAATGTAAACATCAATTCATGTGTTCTTCAACCTTGGCCATATAGTGCAAGAATTTTTAGTAATTGAGTATTGACTTGAAATCTTTAGCACACTCATTTTAAGGTGGCGATTTCTTTCATTTTAGAGTTCTGACGCAGCACTACCAGCACATCCTAGCCTTGGTTTTTGCTTTAAAAGAAATAAATGAAAATCCCCAGATCTTAGCCAACATCAGCCTGGGTGCCCATGTCTGTAACAGTGAATTCAGTGCAAGGTCCATATATCTTGCCTCCATGGAACTTCTCTCCACAAAGGGCCAGTTTTTTCCTAACTACAAGTGTGATACCCGGGAAAATCTGGTAGCAGTCATTGGGGGACCTAATTCTGATGTTGATCTCAACATGGCAGACATGGTGTATAACTACAAGATCCCACAGGTAAGTTGTTCACATAAAGTACAGGAATTTAGAGAGCTCTTGTCGATCTGCTTTCTTCAAAGTGAAGTTTTTCTTGTGGAGATTATAAAGAGGGCTTGAGATAAATCGGAACACCTTTTACTCACTTTAGGCATAACATTCTGTCCAAGAAAAAGAATATTTACAGTTGATTCAGAGTTGGCTATTCTGGTATTCATGCGCATAACCACTTACAGGGAAATAAAGAAATTTTCTACATTCTTGAAGGTTTTTGTTACTGCAAATATTGGCTAGGATCCAAAGGGCAACTAGTTTCTGATAGGCCAAATATTATTTTTTGTTTTCTTTCAGTTTTTAGATCTGAGGGGACTTTCAGAAACAATTGGTGGAGCAATATATTTGTTGGATATGAGCATCTGAGGGATGGAGAGAGGGACATTTTTTAAAAAAATGTTCATTTATTTATTCATCCATCCATCCCCCACATTATTCCCAGACAGGGACTCAATGTGGCTTACAGATAAAAAACACAAATGGCTAAAAACATACTAAAACAACAACAACAATTAAACATTAATACAATAACTTAAATTTTAAACTACAATGTTTTTATGCAACATATTAGTTAATATTAAAAGAAATGAAAAATTCCTGCATATTGTGTGTTCCATAATATTTAGCCTTGAACTGCTAAATAAATTGTGCTTGGGATCATTTAAAATAGTTGTTTGGAACCAGGCACATTTCTGTTGTAGGTAAGTAAGAGGTAGCTCTAATAATGAAATTTCAGGACATATTTTGGCTGCCAACTCCATGTCACAGTATATTCTAAAAAAAAAAAAAGAAACAAAAAAACCCAAGAAGGGATATAAACAAAGTTATGGGGAATGTAATGTTCCTAAACTAAAGCTGCTGACCAGTGTTTCGAACCAGTGTGCCATGATCCAAGTTCAAAACATAACAGAATACAAACATCTTTAGCGCTTCATTGCTTGATGTGCTTTTCATCTCCAGTATGTTGGGAAGATAAATAGGGTGCAAGCACAATTTGCTGCCCTGACCTGGTCCACTGACCTCCCAGCTCTTGCCCTGTTTATACCTCAGTGCTCCTGTCTGCAACCCTTGTGGAATATCTACCGCAGCTTGGCAGCAAATCTTCTGTGTGGATGCATTAAATAACAATAGTATCATATGGTGATTATTTGCAGATGGAGAAGAATCTATCAGTGCAACTGGGAGCAAGGGCCATTTTTAACTATCCCTCTTCCACCCTGGAGTTCCCCATTTCCACTTCTACAAATGGGGGTGGGGCTCTCATTAGCAATGCTTGGTTTGTGTGGAATACTGCAATGGGGAAAGAGATCACCAAAAACGATCTCATTGCCAATACAGCTGATGGACCATAAGCACTGGATCAAACCCCGTGTCTATGCCTTTTCCAGTCTATAACACCTGTAGGAACTGAGAAGATTTTGAATCATCATGGTTCATAGATACTCGCTTAAGTAACAAGATGAAGTCTGGATGGGATCTCAGTAGATATTTGGGGAGATGCATAATCATTTTGCATCACACACCCCAACACAAAATTTGTTTTACTTTGGAAAACATTGCCTTAGAAATAACTTTTCCATCTCCTCGTTGTTTAGCTCTCCTATGGCTCTGCCCTAATAACGGATAACCAAATGCAAGGAGTTTTCTTCCACCAGATGTTCCCAAATGTGGACCATCAGTATAAGGGCATGCTCCAGTTACTCCTTCATTTCAGGTGGACCTGGATTGGCATACTTTATTTGGATGACAGCAATGGTAAGAGATTTGTACAGAATGTACTTCCCAAGTTCTCTCAGAGTGGCATCTGCTTTGATTTCATAGACAAAATCCCAGAACCAACATTTGCCAGCGATGCCGATGTAATGGTGGACTATGGGATTCAAATTGTAAAGGTTATCATGGGTAGCACTGCCACTGCTTTGGTTGTACATGGTGAAATTCAGACCATGGCTTATGTGAGAACAACAGTCTGCTCCTCAGCATATTTTGATATACCAGTGAAAACAAAGGTCTGGATTATGACAGCCCAGATGGATTTCACATCACCTTCCTTTCCAATAAGTTGTGGCATAGAGTTAATCCATGGAGCCATATCCTTTGCAATACATTCCAGTGAGTTGCTAGGATTCCAGAAACTCCTTCAAGTAAGAAATCCTACCTTGACAAAAGGAGATGACTTTATCAGAGACTTTTGGGAACATGCATTTAAATGTTCATTCTTAAGATCTGTAGTAGACAATGTGGACAGCAAAATCTGCACTGGAGAGGAGAAGCTGGAGACTCTACCTGCAACAGTTTTTGAAATGAGCATGACTGGCCACAGCTATAGCATATACAATGCTGTCTATGCTGTGGCGCATGTTCTGCACAACATTGAATTACTCAAATCCAAGCAGAGAGCAAAGGCAAATAGAGGGGGATGGACACAACCATGGCAGGTAATATCCTCAGCAGATCAATGCATTATTATCCACACCTGTAGGTGCAAAACTAATCAGAATGTGTAGGAAACTGAATTTTAGGAAGGTCTCCTATAGCTTCTATTTCACAGGAAATGCGCCAGTCACTCCTACTAGTCACACAGCATTGTTTTTCTTTTCTTTTTTTATAATAATATTTATTTAAGTTTCACAAATAATAAAAAATTCCAACATTTAAACATAAAAAACTACAAAAATATAAAAATACAAAAACCACATAAAAAATACACAATAGGAAACAGTTAACAAAAGAAGACAAAAAAGAAGAAGATTAGTAATTTCAAATCTTATACTTCCTTCACTAGTTTCTTGACCTCCTCACACCTCTCATTTTGTATTCCAGTTCAGATATTAAATTCAGCAAATCCTTACCCTCTAGCATTTATCCTCACTCAAGATGTTAACCTGTTATGAATATCAATTTTCCAATTATCAATCCCTATTTACATTTTCTTAAAAATCTTTTTACCAATACCACTTATTTTCCATCAGACATCATTTTAACCTTCCTTAATATTACAGTACTTCTGCAAGTAGTCCTTAAATTTTTCCCAGTCTTCCTCCACCGACTCTTCTCCCTGGTCGCGGATTCTGCCAGTCATTTCTGCCAATTCCATATAGTCCATCACTTTTATCTGCCATTCTTGCAGTGTGGGTAGCTCCTGTGTCTTCCAATACTTCACGATGAGTAGTCTTGCTGCTGTGCACACAGCATTGTTTTTCTGCATCAAGGTAGGAATATATACATTCCTGGTTAGCAAGCAGTGGGGCAAAATGAAAGAGAAGCTTTGTATGTGTAGTCCTGCTGCCAGTGTCCTCCAGGGCAGAAAGTGGGGTGGTTGTCCTCACTATTTTTGCTGTGCCAGTTCCAGCTCTGCAAAAGAGAGGCCCATATTGGAACCTTCACCAGGAACTCCACCAAATTTTGGATCCATTATTGGTTTTGCCCCACTCCTACTCTCAGAATGCCTTATATCCAGTTACCAATAATTTAGCCCTACATGACTTAATGGGTCTTACTTCTGCATATAAAGGCATTCAACATTCATCCATCACAATCATAATGTTGCAATGTGTAAAGAAGCGCACTGACATCCCTGCCCCCTCCTTACCTGGGGTTCGATTTACACCTCCCTTTACAGGCTGCTGTTTTGGCACCTCCAGATCACGTTTTTGTATTGCACATACAAGATGATTTACTCTTGTGGTTCTTTCAAGGCTTTCACATGCAACCCCCCTTTCAGTACTGTCTATGGCTGCAAAAGTTTCGGGACAATCACGTTGCTTCGTTTCCACACTTATCCTGTAACTTCCTGTAGCTTTTTACACCACAAACATTCTGGTTCTTTTTTGCCCCGCTTTTGTTGTGCTGTTAGCCCCCCCAGACACCTGTAATGGGCTAGGATTGGGGAAGCATCACAGAACAAACTAACCCCAAATAAATTCACCACAAATGCACTCTTATTCAGTCAAGAACATGTTGCAGAATACTCCTGCAATAAAACAACAGTTTAGAGGGAAGTTGTTTGTTTTGTTCACTTTATCCCTAGTTCTGGTTTGGGTTTTTTAAAGGCACTCTCAAATATCATGCTCATGGATTGAATTTGTTGTTGTTAAAACATCATATGTCAACATATGTCCTTTAATATTTAGACTTTTCTATATGGTCAGTCTGCACAAAGCTTCTAAAACATGCATTAATAATAATAATAATAATAATTTATTATTTATTATTTATACCCCGCCCATCTGGCTGGGTTTCCCCAGCCACTCTGGGCGGCTTCCAAAAGAATATTAAAATACAATGATACATCAAACATTAAAAGCTTCCCTAAACAGGGCTGCCTTCAGATGTCTTCTAAAAGTCTGGTAGTTGTTGTTCTCTTTGACATCTGGTGGGAGGGCGTTCCACAGGGAGGGCGCCACTACCGAGAAGGCCCTCTGCCTGGTTCCCTGTAACTTGGCTTCTCGTAGTGAGGGAACCGCCAGAAGGTCCTCGGTGCTGGACCTCAGTGTCCGGGTAGAACTCAGCTGTGAAAAATTACCACCACCATGGAATGTTATTTTTTAATATCCTCTGCAATGCTTTGTTCTCTGTGTCTTTTCTATCCTACTTTAGCTCCACCACTACCTGAGACATGTTGCGTTCAACAACAGTTCCGGGGAAAAGGTATCCTTTGATGAAAATGGGTCATTAGTTGCTGGATTTGATATTATAAATTGGATCACATTCCCAAACCAATCTTTTCTTAGAGTGAGAGTTGGAAAAATAGACCCACAAGCTCATATTGGCAAAGTGCTCACCATTTCTGCAGATGACATTATATGGCCCAGCAAATTCCACCAGGTAGGGTCTGTGTTCATTTCCAGATATATTAGCCGTTGGATGAACTGGACATGGACGAAGGGGTTTATTTCCTTCACGAGTAAAAATCACCCTTTGTATGAGATAAGTCAACCAGTGCTGACTATATAAGTTATTAAGGCATGTCAGCTCATTAATGTTGGGGTAGGTGCTGTGTGTTAGGGTTAGTCTCGAAAAGTGAGTCAGAGTCTGTGTTACATCTTGAATTAGTTGAACAACTGAAATTTGCTTTGAACTATTAGATCTGTATCTGTATCTGCAAAGCCTACAACATGTCTGTGTGTGGCTGGAACTGTATTACTGAAGCCTTATCTTCTGCAGCAGTAAACTGTTTTGGACCTTAAGCTGCCTCTGTGTGGTGTCTGGAACTGGGGACAGATTCAACTCATTTCAGCAATACTAAAATAGTGAAATACTGTTTATATACTGTCTGTTGTCAGCTGTTAATCCTGATTTATCAGGCCCCATGATTGATAGGAGGTCTGTGTTCAAAACAACAGACTTCATAGTCAAATCTAAATCCAAGATTCATCAGGATGAGACAGTTTGGATTCAGCAGAACTTAGGCTTTCCTAGCTGAGCAAAGGCTCAGTGGAAGCTACATTGGGGTAAATACCTCACCCTAGCTGAACCAAATGTACACCATCTCAGACAATGAAGTTTAGATCAGTGCAACGTAAGCTGGTGTAAGCGCCCCCCCAGGTGGAATTCCAGTAGCATGGAAGGTGTATGACAAAGGTGGGATGGGGCAATGAGAGACTTACACCTGTTTCAAATCCCTTTCAGCTTGGTCATGTGATCTGCAACCCAGCAGAACTTAGCTTGCAAAAAAGAGTTGGTGTAATTTACACTGGCTTTCTATAGTTAGGATTGATTTAGAAGCCCCCCACTCAAAGTTCTCCTCTGGCCATGCTGTGAAGCTACAATGCTTTACATTTTTATTGATTTTAATTATATTAATGGAGGCTCCCCGAGTGATTTTGATTGCTGGTAGAACTCTTGAAGAGCAACAGGAATAGAAGCTGAAACCGGGGCAGAGGAAGTTTAGTGCAGTATTCCATTGATTTTACACATGAGTAGAATGTCCCCAAAGGGTTCCTGACTTTCCAGAATCAAGCAGTTTCTTAATGCATAATGACCTATGATATCCAAACTCCAAATTTGTACTTTCTGGGTGTTAAAATGCATTATGTCTTTCAATCGTGCACAGACGCCCCGTTCATTGTGTAATGACAACTGTCATCTGGGTTATAGGAGGGCTAAGAAGGAAGGGAGACCATTTTGTTGCTACGATTGTTTGCCTTGTCCAGAAGGGAAGATCTCAAATAAGACAGGTAAGAAATATCATGTACAAAAACCTCTAAAAATAAATATATGGTTGGTATCCATAATATCGCTAAGAAAAAGAACGATATGATGACTGATTGTGTGTAGCACCTCATCTGAGAAAAGGCAAAACATATTACACTGTGTTCCAATAAAAGCTGAGGTGGTACTATCTTCGAGGTTGTGCTGTGCAAAGAGAGAAAGCAACCTCAGTTTTAGGATTAAGAAAGATTTTGTCTGAAGCTTAATATGAGATGTTCCAAGTACAAAGTTTCTCTGGATCATCCCAGTGACTTCTTGCAAACATCATTACATTTTTTAAGGTCATGAAATTAGCTTTCAAAGATCAGCCCTCATAGAGCACTTTTGAATTTTAAAGAATTATTAATGTATTGTCCCATATACGGGGTTACCATATATAAAAAGCTATATTTTTTTTACAGACATGGATAACTGTATTCAATGTCAAGAAGATCAATATCCAAACCGTGGCCAGGATTTATGCATTCCAAAAAAGATAAGCTTCTTGTCTTATGATGAACCTTTGGGGACCAGTTTGTCCATTTTTGCTCTTTCATTCTCTTTCCTCACAGCTCTGGTACTTGGAGTCTTCATTAAGCACAAAGACACTCCCATAGTCAAAGCCAACAACCGGAGCCTCACCTACGGCCTCCTCATCTCCCTACTGCTCTGCTTCCTTTGTGTATTCCTATTCATTGGTCAGCCTGAGAAGATACCATGCCTCTTTCGACAACCTGCCTTTGGCATTATTTTCTCAATGGCAGTTTCTTGTGTGTTGGCCAAAACCATCACCGTCATCATGGCTTTCGCGGCGACCAAGCCTGGGTCCAGGATGAGGAAATGGATCGGGAAAAGACTGGCCTTTTCCATTGTTCTGTCGTGCTCCCTTATTCAAACCACTATTTGTGCTGTGTGGCTGGCAACCTCTCCCCCATTCTTGTATTTTGACATGCACTCAATGACCAAAGAAATTGTTCTGGAATGTAATGAAGGTTCAGTTGTTATGTTCTACTGTGTCTTGGGCTTTATGGGCTTCCTAGCCATTGTCAGCTTCACTGTGGCTTTCCTAGCCAGGAAATTACCCGACAGTTTTAATGAAGCCAAGTTTATCACCTTCAGTATGCTTCTGTTTTGCAGTGTTTGGTTGTCCTTTGTTCCCACCTACCAGAGCACCAAGGGAAAATACATGGTGGCCGTGGAGATCTTCTCCATCTTAGCTTCCAGTGCAGGGTTACTGATTTGTATATTTTTACCAAAATGCTATATCATTGTGGTTAGGCCTGAGTTGAACACTAGGGGGCAGTTAATAAGGATAAATGATTAAAATTATTAATTCCTATTTTCCAACTATAGCTCCAATTAGCTGTCATTCTGTTCCATTTTAAGGAACAGAATATTTCGTCGTCATCGTCATTACAGGCACTAACAATTTCTTGCTCTGGGAAGAAGTATTCAATCATAGATAATTATAGCTGCATGAGGAGCTGTGTTTTTCAGGTTTTATATTTATTCCCATCATTAGAATGAATGTAAGCCTGATTAGGTATTATGCTTGATCATTAAATATGAGCCCATTTAGCAGCTAAGTGGTCACAGCTGCCAGCTCAAAATACCGAAGTTTATGTTTTTCCCCGTGTTGAATGGGGAGTGAATGAATGCGGATTCTACAATCAATTTGGTTACACCTAGTTCTAAATTTGTTTTAGGTGTTCTATTGTTTTTGATTTTTTTAAAAAACTGTGTTTTATTTTAGCTTGAAGTACATACTTTTTCACTTACATGAGTTTTTGCCACATTGTCTCTTTGGATATATAAAATAAAGAAATCTGTGTGCATTTGCTTGTAGCTTCCTCTTTGTGATTTGGAACTTAATCAATCGATATCAGTCACAATATCATGGGAAGAGAGCCCCCTTCAGCATTGCAAGAGAGGGTGTGCCCACTGTATTAACATAGATCTGGGGTACCAAAGCGTGTTAGTGAACGGTAGAAGTTAAAGTATATAGATAATATTTGGGATATGAAGGAAAAACAGAAGTTGAAGAAATGTGACAGGTAAGAAATTCATGAGTTAGCTTATGACAGGCATGTCCAACAGGTAGATCAAGATCTACCGGTAGATCATTGTCAGGGAACGGGAGCCAGGGAAGGGGGAGAGAATGGGAACTTACTGGGAGAAGGGTCCTTTAATAAGCAGTTTCTCTTCCTCGGACGAGGAGGGTGACAAAGAGCTGTCAGGAGGTAATGAATCTGAGAGGGGGGAGGTACTTCCGGGGACAATCGTCAGAGAGTAAGGAGGGGGGGTTGGGCTTAGGAGGTGGTTATGTTGGGGGAAGTCCAAGGGAAAGTCAGTCGGGACAATGACCCGCCATGAAAGTGTCGAACTTTTGAACTTGCTTTGTACATAGCTTCAAAGGCGTAATAAATCCTGGCTGCCCGGACTCTTATCTTCGCTAGCACTCACAACTCATTGCTGACAATCATAGATCAAGATCTACCGGCAGATCACTGGATGTCTGTGGTAGATCACTGGTAGATTACTGGCTCAACAACTTTGACCTGAAACTCCCAGTTGGGAGTTGGCTACCCCTGGCTTATGGAAACCATCCTGGCTGGGCTAGTGGAGAGCACTGGGGTAATAATGCAAAAAGCTATCCTCCCCCCCCCCCACTTCGAAGACTGGACAGAGTCAGGAGATTTGAGGAGCTGCCGAGGTGACAGACTGTGTGCGTCAGTGGCGGAGCATGTCTGGTGTGTGTGTGTGTGTGTGTGTGCACATGTCTGTGCCGGGGGCAGGGCAAATGGAGCCCACCGCATCCACCAAGCCCCCACTTTTGCTGGAGTGACACAATAGCATGGCTATTGCACCCTCCTCGCACCACCCTCTCTGGATTTGAGCCTTGCAAGGCTGAGATCGAAAGGTGCACAGTTTCCATGCCCTCCCCACTGCACTCCCAGAGTGGCCTTGCAAGGCTCGGATCTGGGGAGGGTGGTGTGAGAAGGGAGCAACAGCCACGCGCCCCTCACCACCAAAGGCGAAGCTGAGATTGAAGGACACATGGCCGCTGCACCCCCACACTGACACCCCCCTTCCAGCAGCCTTGCAAGGCTGGGATTCAGGGAGGTCATTTCTCCTCTGGTCACTGCTATGAGGTGATTGCCTGGATGATGGGCTATTGAGAGAACAAAGGATTCTGGGGCTTGGTTTGAGATGGGAAATGGGTGGGGGGCCTCCCTCAATGAACAAAAGACAGAACTGAAGTTTTGGGCAGCTATGATGTGAACTAGAGGAAAAGCAAAAAGCTGGAGAGAGGGTCAGAGCATGGTGTTCGATTTCTGTTTGAATCCAAGGCTGTGGATATGGGACAAAGAAGACCTGTTTGGGGTGTTGGTACTGTGAACCCTTGTCAAGGAATGACAGGACTCTGACGAGTGGGGGGGGGGACCACAAGAGTCACCCAGGAAAGGGGACCAGTGATTGATAAGGTTTGGCGCTGCCAAATACGATGATGATGGATGTACTTTTTAAATTGAGTCATTGCACTGTTTTGGGATTCCTTGTGTTGAAAAATGGGCTATTTTTAAAACAGCAGCACTAATGGATTCACTGTGATTTGCTCAAATACATTCAGTTTCCAAATGCTAAATATGTATTGCTCTGTTTACAGTAAGAGCTCATCTTTTAACATATCTTTTTTTGAGGTTGAATCCTGACAAGACAGAAGTACTGTTTTCGGGGGAAAGGGCGCGGGCGGGTGTGGGGGATTCCCTGGTCCTGAATGGGGTAACTGTGCCCCTGAAGGAGACTAGGTGCGCAGCCTGGGAGTCATTTTGGACTCACAGCTATCCATGGAGGTGGAGGTCAAATCTGTGTCCAGGGCAGCTGTTTACCAGCTCCACCTGGTACGCAGGCTGAGACCCTCCCTACCCACAGACTGTCTCGCCATAGTGGTGCATGCTCTGGTTATCTCCCACTTGGACTACTGCAACATGCTCTACGTGGGGCTACCTTTGAAGGTGACCTGGAAACTGCAATTAATCCAGAATGCGGCAGCTAGACTGGGGACTGGGAGCGGCCACCGAGACCATATAACACCGGTCTTTCAAGACCTACACTGGCTCCCAGTATGTTTCTGAGCACAATTCAAAGTGTTGGTGCTTTAAAGTTCTAAATGGCCTTGGTCCAGTATACCTGAAGGAGCGTCTCCACCCCCATCATTCTGCCCAGACACTGAGGTCCAGATCCGAGGGCCTTCTGGCAGTTCCCTCCCTGCGAGAAGCCAAGTTACAGGAAACCAGGCAGAGGGCCTTCTCGGTAGTGGCACCTGCCCTGTGGAACACCCTCCCACCAGATGTCAAAGAGAAGAACAACTACCAGATTTTTAGAAGACATCTGAAGCAGCCCTGTTTAGGGAAGCTTTTAATGTTTAACAGACTATTGTATTTTAAATTTTGTTCCCCAGAGTGGCTGGGGAAACCCAGCCAGATGGGCAGGGTATAAATAAATTATTATTATTATTATTATTATTATTATTATTATTATTATTATTATTATTATTATTAGTTCAGTGCTATATTGCAGAATTCTCAGGGGTGGGGTGGGACTTGCCTTCCAGAGCTTTAAACCATTGAGAGAGATCAAGAATGGTGGAGTTTTCTCCAAAATGTCCCAATTGGTTCCTTCTTTGGTTAGAATTTACTGCAATGACAAGTGAGGACTGGGCAGCTTCCACAGTACACAGAGGCAGAGGTGAAGACAAAGGTGCAGCCACTCATTTATTCCCAGAATCCTCAGCATGAAATGGGATCTTGCAGCCATGTTCAGAATAATTCTTTTGCGACCGTTCTTTAAGGGTGAGGGCACTGCAGCTGCAGAAGACTTCCACAACAAAATAAATGACTTTCCTCCTGTTTCAGGAGCTAGTTTGCTGTACAGACTGACCAAATGGATATCAGGAACAAGGAGGGATATATTAAATATGAAGAGCAGTGGGCAGAGCATTATCTTACAGGTTCAGGTTGGGACTCGGATTGTAATAGCCTATTGTTATCTGAACTGAAAGAGTATTGGTTGTGAAACACCACATTCAGAATTGCAGGACTATCTCAAACAATCTTGATCCATCAGAGACAGTGATCAGGAATGGAATATAACTAATTTCTCGTTACATGCAGCTCAATACAATGGGGTTAAATTACAGGTACATTTAATATTTCTAGAAAGTAATGTTGGTTCTTTAATTATTCATCCTGATTAGCTGCCTCCTACTGTTCAACTCAGGCCTCAGTAAAATGACATAGACTTTGGGGGAAAAGATGCAGCCCAGTAAGCCAGCACCAGATGCCAAGATGGAGAAGATCTCCACAGCCACCATGTACTTCCCCTTGGTGCTCAGGTAGGTTGGAACAAAGGACAACCAAACACTGCAAAATACTAACATGCTGAAAGTGATAAACTTGGCTTCGTTGAAACTGTCGGGCAGTTTTCTAGCTAGGAAAGCCACAGTGAAACTGACAATGGCCAGGAGACCCATAAATCCTAAGACACAGTAGAACATGAAAGCTGAACCTTCATTACACTCCAGTACAATTTTTTCTGGCATTGAATGCATGTCCAAATCTGGAAATGGGGGAGAATTTGCCAGCCACACAGTACAAATCGTGGCTTGAATAAGAGAGCAGGAAAGAACAATGGAGCTGGCCAATTGTTTCCCCACCCACTTCCTCATCCTGGACCCCGGCTTGGTAGCCATGAAAGCCAGAACCACAATGGTGGTTTTGGCCAATATGCTAGAAACTGCCACGGAAAAAGCCATGCCAAATGCTGTCTGTCGAAGGAGACAGGTCACTTTCTCAGGCTGGCCAATGAAGAGCAGAGCACAAAGGAAGGAGAGAATGAGGGAGAGGAGGAGAACGTAGGTGAGGTTCCTGTTGTTGGCTTTGACGATGGGAGTCTCCTTGTGCTTCATGAAAATTCCAAGTACCAAAGCTGTGATGACAGCAAAAGAGAGAGAGAAAGTAGCCAAACAGATCCCCAAAGTTTCTCCATAAGACAAAAAGGTCAGTTCTTTTGGAATGCATCCATCCTGGTCATGGTTTGGATACTGATCTCCACGGCATTCAGAACAGTCATCCATATCTGAAAGAGAATAGACAGGTGTCTATACAGTGATGCTCTGTGTTTTGTGCTTGATGAGGAAGGATGGACATCAATATTGGACAACCCTAAATAATGTCTCTTAGCTCAGTATCTGAAAGATGTTTCTAACCTAAGAAGCCATTCTCAGCTATGTAGCTTTTTGGGCCAGTCTGAATAACAAAACTTCTCTCTCTAGGGATGGGCAACAAAACCCTTCATATGGACTTCAGTGTGGATTTCTGGATTGTGATGTGTTCATTTCAGATAGATGGTTAAAATGAGGCCCAGGTTCACTTCAAAAAGAAGAAAGGGTCCAGAAATTCTATGAAAGAGAATAAATAAATAAATAAAGCATATAAATGCACAGAAAACAAATTGTGTACATTGTGCTCACATCCTGTATATGGGTTTTGTTGTTTGTGATTCTCCTCCCCCATGGTGATTAGTTCACTGTTATCGCCCTGACTTCTTTGCTGCACACTACAATTTCAATGGCAGAGAAATTGTATTTGCCACCATGATCGGGCTTTATTCTCCAGTCACAAAACATTACTGTATAAATACTAAAATTTGGAATCACGGGATTATTTCTTTGATACCTGAATTTGGTCAGGTGAATCTGCATTCAGCCTTTTTTGTTTATGCCCCACTTTCCAAAATTTTAAAACTAATTAATAATACTAAAACCATTTGTCTTTCTACCTCTGGCATTGCATTTTGCTGTGTGTGTGTGTGTGTGTGTGTGTGTGCATAAAGTACTTAATAATCTTAATCATATTTTGGTTTATAGTGTACTATTATTTATCTATTTATTTATTTATATTAAGGTGTATAGAACTTTTCTAGATACCGGTAAATAAAATGAAATAAAAGACACAGAACAATTTTAAGCTGCATCTTTTACTTGATAGAGTAACTAGTTTGTCCATTTTAGCAATCGTTTTTTCTGTGCACATTGTATTAGGTATATAATACATACAGTCATACCTTGGAAGTTGAACAGAATCCGTTCTGGAAGTACGTTTGACTTCCAAAACTTTCGGAAACCAAAGCACGGCTTCTGATTGGCTTCAGGAAGCTCCTGCAGCCAATCAGAAGCCGTGGAGGACATTCTGCTTCCGAAAATCGTTCAAAAACTGGAACACTCACTTCCAGGTTTCAATCGTTCAGGAGCCAATTTATTTAAGAGCCAAGGCGTTTGAGATTGAAGGTATGACTGTATTTATCATATGGAAGCACACAATTACATATTTGCTTTTAAAAATGCTTATTTTAATAAAACTGGTGTCTGTGTGAGCCAGATTGAGGCAAAAATGAGAATTAGGAGATAAAGGTATGCAGGGTAGCCCAACTTTAAGATTTACTGAATGTTCCACCCTTCATTTTTCAGGTTATGCTTAATGCTTCTGCCCACTGTGACCTTAAGTCACTATGACATTCAGGGGTAATATCAGGCGGTACCCACCAGTTGCTCCAGTTATGAGGGAAATTAGTTTGACATAAGCATGTAGTGGATCACACCATATGTAATTTATAAACAATGTATACTGTATACTGTACCCTTCTGGTTTGTTATCTTTCCTTCAGGACATGGGAGGCAATCATAGCAGCAAAATTCCTCTCCTTCCTTCTTGGCCTTCCTGTAACCTAAATAGCAATGATCATTGCACACCGAAAGGGGTAATGCCTGTAAATAAATGAGAGCAGATGATAGTGTGGGAGTTTGCATATCACCATGAAGAAGCCTTCTGATGTAATGAAATGTGTTAATTCTGGTACGTATAGGAAAATCATATCGTTTCCAGAGAGAATTGTTTATGCACCACGGCCAATTCTAGTTGTGGAATGTCTGGCAATATTACACTTGCGTTTCATTTATGACGAAGATGTTGGAATATGCATTGACTTTCTCAAAGCACGGTCCATTGTCTTATTTATTTAGATCAAATTCAGGTGTTAAACACAATTATCTGCCCTTCATACCACCTTGCCAATACAGTGGTGCCTCGCAAGACGAAATTAATTCATTCTGCGAGTTTTTTCGTCTAGCGAATTTTTCGTCTTGCGAAGCACGGTGTCGGAAAAGTTTTGGAAAAGCTTCAAAAATCACCAAAAACCTCAAAAAAGGCTACCACACCGCGTTCTATGAGTTGCTCCTCGAAGTCAAGTCACAACTTATTAACGGTGTTAAGAAAAAGGAAACAAACTTGCAAGACGTTTTCGTCTTGCGAAGCAAGCCCATAGGGAAATTCGTCTTGCGAAGCAGCTCAAAACCCGCAAAACCCTTTCGTCTAGAAAGTTTTTCGTCTTGCGAGGCATTCGTCTTGCAGGGCACCACTGTATTCCTTGCTTCAAGTTAGCTTCTTTGTCAGCACATTCATGTCTTGTACAATTTATTTTTATGTGCTATCCCCACATCTCCCCATAACCCACCTCCTTGTCATTGGGGTGTCCTGGTGCCCTAGACAGGCCACTGTAGTGCTGGTGCATCTGTGTGAGAGGAAAGGTCTCCAAATCTGGTCTCCAAGGAGCCTGTCATTGGACCTATCTTCATCTACTGCCCTTCCAGGTTGTAATGATCACCAGCCATCACTAATTCCTGTGAAACTTGGGACCTGGTTAGCTAAAGAGGGTGAAACACTGGGGAATTCTCTCTCTCTCTCTCTCTCTCTCTCTCTCTCTCCTCTCTCTCCCTCAGCACTTCTCCTGTAGCTGGCACAGTGAGAAAATTGTGTTGACTATGGACTATGAAATTGTGCTGCCTTTACATTTTTCATAGCTTTGGAAATCACTGTGGTTGGATTTCCTTTTTAATGTCTTAGTAAAGTAGCAGTTCAGGGGATGCGGGTGGCGCTGTGGTCTAAACCACAGTCTAGGGCTTGGCAATCAGAAGATGGGTGGTTTGAATCCCCGTGACGGGGTGAGCTCCCGTTGCTCAGTCCCTGCCCCTGCCAATCTAGCAGTTCAAAAGCACCTCAAAGTGCAAGTAGATAAATAGGTAAAGCTCCGGCGGGAAGGTAAACGGCGTTTCCATGTGCTGCTCTGGTTTGCCAGAAGCAGCTTAGTCATGCTGGCCACATGACCCGGAAAAACTGGACAAACACCGGCTCCCTCGGCCAGTAAAGTGAGATGAGTGCTACAATCCCAGAGTTGTCCACGACTGGACTTAATGGTCAGGGGTCCCTTTACCTTTGTAAAGTACCAGTTCACTGAAATTTTAGGCTTTTCTGAATATCAAGGAACTGATGATCTCACCAACTTATGCACTTTTAAACACGAACTCTCCCTCCCATTGTGCTGGTTTAAGCACCATGTTATTTTCAGTAGGTCCTCCATTACAAAGTCAAAAGCTGTTTTGGGAGACAATGGCCTCAGATCTCACCTGCCATATCTATTTTGACCCTGACAGGCAGCTGTTTCAGGGTTCAAACCAGAAACCAATCTTTCAACACTGAATAAATAACTGGAGACAACCTGAAGGAGACCTTACTTGGTTGAACCTGCTGGGCCACACAACTGCGTTGTCATGAATGTTGAACCTCCTGTCTGGGGAAGCCTGGGGGTCTATTTTTCCAACTTTGACTCTAAGGAAGGAGTCATTGGGGAATATGACCCAGTTGATAATATCAAATCCAGATACCAGTTCCCCATTTTGATCAAAGGAAACCTCTTCTTTAACACTATTGTTAAACGAGACACTTCTCAGAAAGTGGTGAAGCTAAATCAGTGGAGAGAGAAAAAGCAATAAATAAGGCTGTACAAAATGATGCAATATTACAAGTTTCAGACTTGATCACTTTGGTACATGGCCTGTTAAAAAGCTGTATATGGATTTATTATTTGCCCTGTTGAACGAGGTTGTTCTTAGAAACAGGTTGAGCCAAATGGGGGAGAATAAAGCATTAAAAACAATGTACATACACGCACAAATAAGCAACAGGGTGACAGTGCACCACCCTTTCCCTGGAGCAATGAAGATGGCAGGAGTGCCTGAATCAGGGGCCTCTGCTTTTCTAGGCAGCATTCCTGGCTACACTACAATGTCTCTTAAAAGTGGGGGGGGGGGATCCCTCTACTGCTTCATATGCCGGAAGGGAAGGGAACTGCTGAGGATTCTGAAACGGGTGGATATGGCATCCTAGAGCAAGAATGCCCTAGCAAGGGGAAGGGAGGAATGCAGCAAAAGAAAGAGAAGTGTGAGAGGAGTAGCCAAGTTGACATTAGGGCATCTTGGGAAGCACTTTTGCCTCAGACCTGGAAGGGCTCATCTTCACATCCCATCTTCATATTATTGAACTTTGCTACTGGCCCTTGTGCAGAATGTTCAGGGCTTCTTCACTTTCCTGGAATGATCCCAGGAAATCCGGAGTGGTTTTTTAAATGCTATGGCAGCCTGGTATGAAGTACTTCTCTAAAATGAGTATCTCTAAAGACAGACAAGCCCACTAGAGTCTCGGTGATATTTCATCAATTCCCCTCCCCCCCCCAAAAAACCCCCTCTCATTTTCTCCCTCCAAATCATTGAAAGATAACAGGCTTTCCCACACTGTGTTCAATAAATGTGCTTCCTTGGGTTGTACGAAGCACATGGCAGCCCATCAACCTATTTATGCACCTGCAGTTATTATGCACTTTCTGCATTAGTCTGATTAGTCCATCACATGCCACATAAGTTCACCCAGAACCTCCCATCTTAATACACTCTTCATCACTTTGTGTTTGAGTTTTGTTGCATGCCTGGCTTGCAAAGCATGTACCACGGCATCCAGACCTCTGAAATACAACATTACCTGCCATGGCTGTTGATCTATAAGTTCCCACCTTATTCCACCAGTTATCACTCTGGATTTTAATTTGGTGGAATGCATGGTGTGCAACGCATGTGCCAAAATATAGATTGCATTGTAGATGCTGTAGCTGTGGGAAGTCATGCTCATTTCAAAAACAGTGTCAGGAAGGCTCTCAAGCTTTTCCTGCCCGGTGCAGAATTCCCTGTCTTTCTTGTCTGAAGAAGGATGGGGCAAATAGCAGTTAAATGCTACTTCCCAGAAGTCCTTGATGAACCCGTCTTCTTTTTCAGAGAGAGGGTTTCTCATCTGAATAAATTTCTGGAACCCTGGAATATCCCTTGAGTGAACAGCAAAGGACAGAGCACCGTGCAGAAAACTTACATCCCAACTTTGTTGGAAGGGAAAGGATGTGAAATCCATCTGGGCTGTCATAATCCAAACTTTTGCCCTGGCTTGCACAGATACCCCTTCTATTTCTGCAATATTGGGCAACACTCTTAGTGCCATAATGGAATGGATTTCGCCGTTCACAATGACAACATTGGCAGTACTTCCCATAATAATATGGCATAGTTCAGAAGACTCCTCTACTGTTTCGATGAACTCACCAGAAAAGGTGAGCCTGGGGAATCTTTCTAGAAAATCAAAGCAGATGCCTCTCTCAGCAAACATGGGAAGAACGTTTTGTACAAATCTCTCTCCGTTGTCATCGCTCAGAGAAAGCACCCCGATCCACGTCCAGGTGAAATGAAGAAGCAACTGGAGAATCCCGACATATTGATGAGCTCCATTTGGGAACATGTAGCAGAAGAAAGCCGCATGGAAGTCAGTATCTGTTATGGGATGAGAGCCATAGATGACCTAAAAATAAGATTTTTGAAAAAGAAAAAGGGATACCAAATACATTTTTTTCCTGTTCATTTGGTAGTATTCAATAGTTTTTATTTGTTGATCTATTGATTTTACTGTGTGATGCCTTGTGCCTTATAAATACAAATACCATTCATTTACAAGAGATGTCTTCCCAATAAAAATGAAAATAAAATAGCTAATTAGGAGGATTGCCCCTCCCATTTATTTATATGAATGTAACTGAGTGGGAAAATATGCTGATTAATGATTTAGCACAAGGGTCACTAAAATGGCTCCTATGGGTGCAAACCTGCCCTCCATTACCCTCTACAGCACCTACAAAAGGTGTCAGCAAGTATCCCCTCCAAAATCTGCAATATATGAAAAATGATTTGCTCTTCCTGCCCAGTTCTTATTTTCACTGGGTTAGACACCCAGCATTGGACACCTGCTGCCCCTTCCATTCTGTCATGACGTATACACCCCACCATTTTGTGTCTCCTTTTCTGCCCTTTTAGGTGTAGAAGTCATTTTTTTCTAAGTCTTTGTGTCACACCCCACAACAGCTGTTTTGTTTGATGCCAAACATGCCAGCTATTCTGTGATGGGGACCCTCAGCACTTTCTCAAAATGCCGAGTGTTTCCCGCTGATCTAAAACATTTAGTGACCCTTGCAGGCACAGCAAACATTCAGTGAAAGTTTTGTTGTGACCTGTACAGGTGAGGAAAGTCCATTTGGAAGTTTATCTAACCTCAAAAGGGTCCTGTACTCCTAGATCCCTTTCCATTGCTGCTCCCTGGGGCTCGGGAGATTTGACATAAATCAACAAGCAAGCATAAGGATCGATAACCCTTTCTTCAGAAAACCAGACAGAAGCATGCAAAGAGAGATAATATATTTCAATTTCCGTTGAAATTTCCCTTAGATTTGATAACAGTTTTAACAGATTTTGCTGTGGCTGTATGGAAAAGGTTAGGGAACGTTCATGTTTCTTCAGCCCGAACATCACAGTGACCGATGCCAACCGACATCAGCACACTTAGGGATCTGCAGTGTCTTCACAGTTCGTGTGACAGACCTCAGAAACTCAGCATTTTGGCTAATCAACTTTATTTACATATAAACACACACGGAGAACTGCAACATGGCTTCCTCTCTCTCTAGCATCAGACAGCAAAGAGAAAAAGAACAAAGTACAATAGTCTCACGGAACACAGTAACACAAACATCCTGTCTCAGTCACTTCCCATTTTGTGGAGTCAAAACATACACCATCATGTGATAGACAACAATCCCACAAGCGGCCCATGGGGGTCGTTTTACCGGCCCACAAACGGCCCCTGAACTGAGCCACCCGCTCTGCGAGTCCCCGCATGCTGCACTAAACCGGTGCAGTGCAGCGTAGGGACTCACTTTCGTGGTGCTGGAAATCTGGCCCATGAAGGGGGCTCCGTGGCAGTGTACCAGCCCAGGCAACGTAAGCCTTGCCGACCCCTGATATTGCCCAATGAATTTTTTTTCATCCTTTTTTCTTGGCATGAGAATGCTCTTGGAATCGCACACCTATATAGATATAGATATATATACACATATATATGGAGCGGCTTTAGAACTATTTTATTCTGCCCCCCACTTTCCTCTCCCTCCCTTTCTTTGTTCTGTTGAAAACCTTCAACCTGTTCCCCATATGTGTCGTTTTCTTGCGCTAATTCTTGTTTTGTTCCTGTGGTATTTCACAACCCCTCTAATTCTCAATGATGGTAAAGGGAATTTCAGTATGAATCACTCAACCTTTCAAGTATCAACATGCAGCCTGCAGGGACATAGTCAGTGACAGTCGAGAATGCCATGTTAATCAACCATACTCCAAACACACAAGAAATGTCAATAGCACTACTGCTCCCATATCATTATGGCTTTGAACTCTTTGGAATTTCAGGATCTTTACAAATGGATATACAGAAGTCACATATTCAGTTACCAGATTTTGTGCTGCCTCGATAGATATTCGATGAATCATAGAATCATAGAGTTGGAATAGACCACAAGGGCCATCGAGTCCAACCCCCTGCCAAGCAGGAAACACCATCAGAGCACTCCTGACATATGGTTGTCAAGCCTCTGCTTAAAGACCTCCAAAGAAGGAGACTCCACCACATTCCTTGGCAGCAAATTCCACTGTCAAACAGCTCTTACTGTCAGGAAGTTCTTCTGAAGAATGGTCTATGCTACAATTCAATCCTAAACTGAAGGCCCATATTATTAGAGCTGCACTTCTGAAGCCCACCCCATATAGCTGTATTAACAGATCTTTTAATTTTTCTCATAAATTTTTATTCACCCATTATCTATGCTTAATTAAATATTCTATGTATATGTTTAAATCTACGTTTGGTTCTTGCTCCCATTTATTTAATAATTATTTGCTTAGATTCATACTGTTATGCTATTTATTTAGATGTTTTGCTTATGCTGCTCTATGACTGTAATAAAGTACTAGATATATAGGTCTGGTTATCCAAAATCAAGGAGTGAATCATTTCAGGCTGTAAGTTACGAATTGTACGTCCAAACAGAATATAGCAGTGACCCGATGGTGTAGTATATTATGTTTTAGGAGGAGTTAAATCTCCATTGAGAACCACCCAAACATTCAAATATAAGTCTTAAAGGGTATAGTGGAGAACAGAAAATGGACCGTTAACAACCAATATTCAATGCCCATATCTTACTTGCGGCAGCTTGTACATATAGAGGATGGTTGCCATGTGAAGACCTAGATCAGAATTTGGTCCCTCAATGACTGCTCTTGGAATGTTCTCAGTGTCACACTTGTAGTTTGGAATCAATCTTCCCTGCCTGGAGAAAAGTTCCATTGAGGCCAGGTAAGTCCAGCTTGGACTGAAATGGCTATTGTAGATGTGGAATCCCAAGGTGACGTTGGGCAAGATTTCAGGATTTTCATTTATTCCCTTTGTAGCAAATGCCAAAGCCACAACATGTTGGTAGAGCTGTGTCATTACTCTGAAATAAGAAAGCTACTTGCTGTGAAAATAATGCATCTTCACACAGACAAATAGATTTATGCCTATAGTCCAGTGAATCACATGGATACACTGGCAAACATTTCTTAGCATTGCAGATTGTTTGAACTGATTTTAATATTGCTTTTTTTATTGTTTAAACCCACTTTGTGACCTTGTGGGATAGGGCAAGTAACGAACAATGATTTCCTAAGTTCCAATTTTATAAACACTAGCTTAGATATTTGTGCTTCTTTATTTTTTATATTTCAGGCTTCTTCAGACTCCCTCAGGGCTGCCATAAATTCATTTAAAATGCTTTTAAAGCTTCCTAGTAGTTTGGGATAATAGGCTTAAGTGGAGGACAACCTTATGGACTAAGGTTGTTTATTAAAATGATGTTTTGATAATAAGGGAACATTGATATTTGCTTTGGGATCTTACATGTGCATGATGACGATGACTCAAGAGATGCTGTTGCTGAAACCAGCTTCTACAGGAGCGATCCTATGGAAAGATCTGTCAGAATAAGAAGCTTAGGATGCAGTAGATCAGGAGAAAGTGGGGAGGCCGCATTTAGCCTGGATGTAGGAAACAAGCTAGAGGACCTCTGATAATGCTTGTAGAAGCCAGGCCTTGAAATGGGGACTCTGTATAGTAAAAATGGCTCTAAATTATTTCCTTATCTAGAACAAGCTGGCAGCCAAAAATAGTTACATAAACTCTTACCTAATGAACTTTTATCAGTTCAAGGGAGCAGCAGCAGCTCACCAACTCTCTATAAATGAAGATGGTGCCCCAAATACAAAAAGCTTTGAAAGGGGCACAGACTGAAAGCTTCTTGGAGGAGAACGTGGCATGACTCAACAACCTAAATATCTCAAGGTATAGATATTACAGGGCTTCGGGGAACATTTGGAGGAAAAATAATGAATGCATCAGGATCTTGAATATAGGGCATTGAGACTGCAGCATCTGAAGCATTGACTTTGGCAGTGACTCATGAAAACACAATTGAAAATTGAAATGAGATACTGTGGATCTCCTGCTTAGCTAGCTGATTGCTGGGTCAGCTGGGACAGACAGCAGTAACTCTCCATCCATGACTCTCTTTAAGATACACCAGTGTAACTTGTTCATTCTGAGCCAAGACTGATGTAAGCCCCCCAACACAACACCCTAGCATAAAAAACTGACTTTGTAAAGACTTTTCAAGACCTGTTATTCACTTGCCAGGCTTAGCTTGAGCCGCAGCAGAGCTGCCATTGAGTGGCTTTGCATCTTGCTTCATACCAGATCCTTGTGCATAGGATGGCTGCCCAGAGCTTCCATAACACCAGAACTACGGGGAAGTTAGAGGGATGTAGTAGTAGCATCACCACCATTCACTATACATTCATTATATATGTATGATATGGTTAAAAGAAGACAACTCCTTACAGAAAGTCATCAAAAAGTTCAGGAGAGGGAGGTTCCCTGAAAGTCAAGACGCTTGAGGTCATATAGATTTGAGACATAATGCCAGCAATGATGAGGTCTCCTGACTGATAATATTGGTGAAGAATAGGAAGAGGGTCTACAATGGAACACCGAGCAACAGGAAGCTTGCACACAACTTGAGGCGGCAACAATAATACCAACAACACAAATGCTACCATTTTACAGGAGGGGATCTTCATTTTGGAAGACAGTTAATCTTTCTCCCCACCCCTGAATAGCAAACCTTACTAGAATGGCAACTCACTCAGCTGATTCAATGCTAGAAGCATGCAACGTACATAATCAGTGATCAGAGCTACAGAGCCTTGTGTGTCTATAGTTCAACCTCCGAATGGCACTGGGGGTATTAATAACATCTGCTAGTATAAGTCTGTTATTTGGAATGTGGTCATTGGCTATCCCTTAGGATGGAGAGAAAAGTAGCAGCAATTGTGATTAATGATAATTACAGCAGAAATAATCACCTGTTCTGGGTTATACATTCTCAGTGACTTTGGCAAAAAAAGTCAGCAATACATCTCAGTCAAAGCATAGTCTACCAAATATGAGTAAGTGCTATTAATTCAGAAAAGTGGATTAAATTCTTCCTCCCCAAATGCAATTGGAATACTTCAAAGTCCAAAAGAAAACTTCAACTGCTTTGGAGTAATCAGAGTATTTCCATATGTATTTTCCTACTTCAGAAGTCTGCAGACATTTCTGTCCCATTATGGTATAAATAATTAAAATATGTTATTCCAGATTACCTGATAAATTTTGGGCCCAGAAAAGAAGGAAGCTGAGAAAATGTTAGAAGGTGCTCCACTTTCTCCCCTTATTCTGCTCTGTGGAGAGAGATCCAAAGACGTGAATTTGGGGGAAGTCCCTCTTTCTAATACCCAGGTTAGATATCTGGGCCACTGAAACTGATCTCAGTTCCCATTTAGGGGTTCATTGGGTAACCTGGTCCCCAACTGTTTACAACAGAGAATGAGGGTCCCTATCAGGTGCAATCAACAATAAAACACACATATATTAAAACACACTACAACAAACATATACAAAAGGAAAATGCATAATAATGCAGATGGGGCAATGAACATTAATACTATAGATCAGTTTTGACCATTAGGTCTTGTTCGGCTATGTCCCAATCAGTCCTACAGCTATCCTGTTCTGAACACATCCAGACCAACAAGTAGATGGGACTGGATTTCTAATTATTAATTGGTGAAGCATTTAGTTACATCAGTTCCTGGCATGCAAGTGATATACAACAGCACCATCCAGTAACTAGATGACAGCTCATCCTTGGAGGCCTAAAAAGAGTGCTGTGAAACAGAACTGTGTTCTTGTCCCTACTGTCTTTGGCATGTTCTTATCTCTTATGCTCTCATATGAATTCAGCACAACTGAAGACAGTGTGTCCTTTCATTCAAGGCACGATGGGGGGGGGTCTGTACAACCTGACATTTCTCTGCAGCAGGACGCAAGTGTAGCAGGTCCTTATCTGAGAGATGTTGTTTGCAGATGATACAGCCTTGACAACATTCTCCAAGGAAGCTTTACAGAGTCTCATCATCCATTTTGCCCATCAGCCTAACAAAGGCCAACATCCTGGGTCAAGACATCACTAGCACTTCACGCATCAGCATTGATGACCACACACTTGAGGTAGAAGACAATTTTGTCTACCTGGGTTCCAACATATCAGATGACATCTACAAGGTGACAGCAAGCCACATTGTGTGTCCAGGGCAGAAGTGGGAGAAGAGTTGGAATTAGAGAAGGTGCCTACTCAAGTGAGGAAATTATTTGGAAAGATGGATCACTGTTTTCTAATTATATGTTATTGAATCAAACGGGATTTAGTTAGAGCTGAATTTAAAGAGACTAGTTGATTCTTTGATTTTCTCTTCTTATTAACACCTGCCTTCTGTTCAACTCAGGCCTCAGTAAAATGACATAGCATTTGGGGGAAAAGATGCAGCCTAGTAAGCCAGAACCAGATGCCAAGATGGAGAAGATCTCCACAGCCACCATGTATTTGCCCTTGGTGCTCAGGTAGGTTGGAACAAAGGACAACCACACACTACAAAAGACCAACATGCTGAAGGTGATGAATTTGGCTTCATTGAAACTGTCAGGCAGTTTTCTAGCTAGGAAAGCCACAATGAAACTGCCAAAGGCCAGTAAACTCATGAAACCCAGGACACAGTAAAACATGATAGTTGATCCTTCATTACATTCCAGTAAAATTTCTGTAGTCATTGAATGCATGTCAAGATCCGGGAATGGGGGAGAAGTTGCTAACCACACACAACAAATTGCAGATTGAGCAAGGGTGCAGAAAAGAATAATGGATTTAGACAATTTCCCCCCAACCCATGTTCTGTATTTAGACCCTGGTCTTGTGGCCATGAAAGCGAGAGTCACAAGGGTGGTTTTGGCCAATACGCAAGAAACTACCAATGAGAAGATCATGCCAAAAGCAATTTGTCGAATGAGGCACGTCACCTTCTCAGGTTGGCCAATGAATAGCAAAGCACAAAGGAAGGAGAGCAGGAGGGAGATGAGGAGAGTATAGGTGAGGTTCCGGTTGTTGGCTTTGACGATGGGAGTGTCCTGGTGCTTAACAAAGATCCAAAGCACCCAAGCTGTGGTGATAGAAAAGGAGAGGGCAAAAGTGGCCAGACTGATCCCCAAGGGTTCTCCATAAGACAAGAAGGTTATTTTCTTGGGAAGGCATCCATCCTGGGCATTGTTTGGGTAATGATCTTGTGGACATTGAAAACAGTCATCCATGTCTGGAAAACAAAAATAAATTTAGCTTCCAAGGCAAATAACATTGTTCCTTCCTCCTTGCCTGCCTATGAACTTGAGGAGACAGCAGCAGCGGGGAGGAGGTCTATGGGCTTCCTTCTTTCTTGGATCAGGCCCCTGCGGCAATTCTTCCACCAGTCCTATGCTCACTCCCCAGGCCATCCTGCTGCCCTCTTCCAGGTGCCACATCTCCACCTTATCCTGACAACTTGAGATGGGACACTCTCTACCCTCATTGTCATTTCCCCCAAGCAACCCTCTTCTGGGTGATCTTTGTCCCCCCCCAAGGCATTCCCACACCCCTCCCTTTGCTGGCACCCTCTTCCATGCCCTCTGTGTATGGCCAATCTGACCCATGGCAATACAGTCATACCTTGGCTCTCAAACAAAATCTATTCCAGAAGTCTGTTCATTTTCCGAAAATGTTCGAAAACCAAGGCATGGCTTCTGATGGGCTGCAGGAGTTTCCTGCACTCATTCGGAAGCCGTGTCAGCCGTGTTGGATGTTTGGGTTCCAAAGAACGTTTGCAAACCGGAAAAACTCTCCTCCCTGAAAGAGAGGGGAGTGGTTGTGGCCGGGAGCCCGAGCACCGCCCTGCAGGGGGCGTTGCCCCCTGCCTCCGGCTCACCTGGCTGGCGCTCACGCCCCCCCCGGTGGTCACCCAACCAGGTGCCACAGAGGGGGCGTGTTTAGCAGCCTTTTGCTGCAGCGACAGCCTCTCCCTAGCCTCATTCCACTGCATCGTCCTGTCGCGAGTCACCCACCCTCCACTCCCTTAGTTAGGGCTTAGGTCATTGGCCTTGCTATGGACCTTAGGTTGGTCGCCCCGGTTGCCCAGGGGGCCTGGTAGGAGTTTTTCCATTTGGCATTAGGCTTTTTGGTTTTTTCGCCTACCTCGTAGCAATCGTCACAACTTTCTGGTGGTATTGGTGGGTAGGTTAGGCATTGGAATAATGTGTTGTGGTGTGTCAAAGTGCTAGGTGTGGCCATCGCCTATGCCTTCAATTTATAGGGGTATTCCGTTAAAGGAATCTGGCGGTCGTGTATTCCGTCCGAAGCCTGCTTGGTGGGAGGCCATGGCACGACCCACGGTGACATCAGGGGTGAGCCTATAGTTGGATTAGCATCAACAGGTGATGAACCCCTGGTGAATAAACCCACTTGTTTTGCGATCCAATGCCTAAGCCAATACCTTTTCATTGCTGTAATCAATAAAGTTGTGGCCTTTTCTAGCCCATCAACCTTATATCACGTGTCCTCGTGTTTTCATTTCTCTTTGCGGGGTCGGGTCCTCGAACCACAACACTCACTTCCAGGTTTGCGGTATCCGGGAGCCAAAACCTTTGAGTCGCAAGGCGTTCAGGATCTGAGGTACGACTGCGTTTAACTGCATACTATCAGCCAAATCCATACAATTTAAGAATCAGGGAAATTAGTTTCTGACATGCATGTACTGGATCATACCTGATGGAGTCTATAAATACTGTCCAAAATATCTCTTACCTTCCTTGTTGGAAATCTTTCCTTCTGAACATGGGAGACAATCATAGCAGCAAGATGGCTTCCCTTCCTTTTTGGCATGACTATAACCAAAGTGGCAGTTCTGATTGCACACAGAAGCAGGTCGTGACTGTTTATTTTTAAGAGAGAGAGGAGAGAGAGAAGTTAGGTAGTTCATGTCTCACAGGCCCATCCAAGAAACCTGCAGTTTAGAAATCAGTTGGTGTAAAAAAAATGACAGAAGTTTTGAGTGAGGGTTCCTTTTAATGCAACCACCACAATATTAGACACAGTGTTGGAACCTCTGTCTTTAGAAACCCATAACCATGTTAATTATTATGTTGTTATTGTTGTTGTTATCAAAATGTTTAGAATAACACTGAAGATCCAGGATAAAGACATTCTCTTTTAGCAATATTGTTAATGTACTAGGGCTGTGCGAGGACCTCCGGAACCTGATCTGTGGCTCCAGTCTGTAAATCTTACCTGATTTATAGCCTTGTTTGGATCATGATCTGGATTTTACATACCTCCGGAGATCCCTTTGACTTGCATTGTGGAGCAAAATGGACACAAATTTCTTGTTTATTTGACATAGTGCCATGAAGGCTGGGGACGCTGTAGTCCCTACAAGGGGATTCACCCTCCCAAATTTCAGGTGGGTCACTCCAGGGGCTTCCATGCTAGTCCCCTTTAAAATTCCATCAAAAATAAAATATTACAAAGACCATGAGTGCTCAATTCTGCAACTTCTCATACTCATGTGTTTGCCCAGTTTCTTACACCAAGTATTTGAGAACCTTTGTGTTTATCTTTTTAAAAACCTGGAGATTAATGGGCAGGCAGCAGCCCACTTGGTAGGATAACAAAAGTCAGGGGTCTGCTGAGGGGCAAATTGTCAGCAAAGAGAAAAAGTAAAATATTCATTGAAGTCGCAGTAGAGACCCTATCATAGCATTGGCTGATTCAGGATAAATACCCAATGCCTATGCCAAAGCCGGCCTAAAACTGTAATCAATAAAGTTGTGGCCATTTAGATCACAAGCCATTGTCATTCCATTTTTGCAGCCTCTACACTTCCAAACTCCTCCCACCGGTGACCTCTGGCCCGCTGCACTTGGGTTATAAAAGAAAATGGTGTAACACCACTGGGATGCAGAAAACAAGCTGGGTCCTTAATAGTTTGAGTTCCTCACTTGAAGCTTTATAAATTTATATATTGTAACATCACGAATGGAAATAATTAATTATGTAGCTGTTGACTAAGGGATTATTATTATCATAACTGAAATGTAACCAGCATTAATTAAGATTATGGAACGCAGTGATATGAGATCGGAAATGCACCCAAACCATAATGGGGGGAGCCACTTTAACTAAAACATATTAATTGGAAGTTGATTGGCACTTTGATAATTGTATTATTTGGGAATGAATTGATAATTGTTATAATTTGTCTATTATTGGGGGTATCTTGGAAAACTAATAAAAATTATTTTAAAAAGCAAGCGAGCTGTGTCCTTCTGATATTTTGTTGTGAGAAACTATAAATGCAGCAACAACAGCAACAATAATTAGCAGTGAGAAAATTTCAAAACACAGCATTTTTTTTTAAAAAAGAACACACAGAAAGATAGGACTGGGATTGACTGGGAAAAGATAGAAAATAAACCCCTTCAGTGTCACACTGCCCAGCATGTGATTGGAGAGTGTTGGGTGGGGTCTTCACCTAGGCGTTCTCCTTATCTTCAATTATAATTAACAGCTGCCACATTTCAGAGACATTCTGCTATTAAAAGGGGCTGCTCTGAGGTACAAAATGGCACAGATTTCTACAAACTGATTTTGCATGTGCTGGTCCACCCTGTAGTGATTAGTAGCTGCTTCAACCCTATCAGGACAGGACACCAATTGGCCTGAATGGGCCTGGTTCTGTTTGGGAGTTGGCTGAATCTGCTGCATAACAGATCTAAAAGAAACATTTTGCTGGGTTTATGCTTTATGTAGAATGCTAAATGGGAGGAGTTCTGGAATCCCTGACGTCACAAGGGAGGTGGTTCTTAGCCAGTGGGAGGATGTAGCACCCTTAAGAAGAAATTAGAGAAGAGATTGGTATATGACAACACCAAGGTATCCAAACAGAAAAAGGTCTGGAGGGTGGAAAACATTCATTATGAGCTGCGATATTTGCAGGGTCTTATTCCAGGGCCAAAAGGTCACAAAGAGGGGAAATGGTCAGGAGGTTTATGAAACTACAGATCGTTTTTCTCTTTGAAATACTAGAACTCAGGTTCATCCAATGAAACTGAGTAGTGGTACATTCTAGGGCTGTCTACAGGTGCTCTCTTGCCAGTGCCCCCTAATGGCTATTTGGCCAATGGCAAGCACCAGACAAGCAAGAGGTTCTTTAGATTTCACTGGACAGACTCTTAGGTGGAGACAAACGTTTATTAATTAGTAAACATTAGCAAAGAAATTGATCAGCAACATAGAATGGAGTCTAATATAAAGCCAACAGCAACTGGAATAAACTACAAAGTTGCAATATAACCAATAAGCCAAAAATCTTAGGCAGCAATAATTGTAATACAGAAAGAATAGCTACAGTTCTACATGTCTCCCCAGCTGATGGAGATTTGAAAGACTTATCTGGGACACTTCAGACTGGCTGATGGTTGTTCTCTTCACATTCTGGGCCTTGAAGATCCCGGGCTCCAGGGAGATCAGACTGGCCTCGACTAGAGCCAGGGCCTTTTCAGCCATGGCTCCAGCCTGGTGGAATGCTCTCTCACAAGAGACCAGGGCCCTGCAAGATATGACATCCTTCCGCAGGGCTTGCAAGATGGAGCTGTTCCACCAGGCCTTTGGTCGGGGTTCTGTCTGACTCATTTTCTCTTTGTATAAGAATAAGCACGAAGGAGGTTTCCCAGCCCGCTCACAGGTCCTTATAATATCAGTCGAAACAGTTGGTCCTGGCGTGTATTAACTGCTTTCAATTTTAACTTGAGGATCATCATTTGTCCAGTTTTAATTTTAATTGATTTGAATTAATTTTTGGATGCATTTTAATTGATTGCTTGTTTTATGCATATTGTATTGTTTATATGATGTTAGCTGCTCTGAGCCCGGCTCCACCTGGGGAGGGGAGGGTACAAATAAAAATTTATTATTATTTATTATTATTCTGGAATGGAACATAGAACAATGTATCAAGATCTCCCTGTCTCCTTCAGTTGCTGGCCCTTATATAGTCCATAGCTTAGGTCTCATGCCACGATGGCAACAGATGTAATTCATGATATAATTACATTCCCATCCTTTGATGTAACTATGTTCCCATCCTGTGTGGCCCTCATCCCACCCCCAAAGTTGTGGGAAAGGTGCTGACCATGGGAGGCCCAGCAGGCCTCAGGCCGTGCCACCCGCGTGGCCCCAAACCAGCCCCGATGCCAGGAAGGAGGTGCCAGCCACGGAAAGGCCTAATCCAGCCTCACCATGGCCCCAGTCCCCTGCCTGGCCCCGAGGGGAAGCCATGAAGGTGAGGAACACTTACCTCACCAAGAGCAAAGTCCAGCGATGCATCCAGTAGGAAGAAAACAAAGCCCGTTGTCCTGCCGAGATGGGGGTGGGTGATGGTCAACCTGCACAAGGTGGGTGGCACCAGGCCAGGTAAGACCCACGAGGTGTCGCAAACCCCGCCCAACTCCTGGAGGGGGTGTGAGCAGAATTTACGCTCCCATCCTTTCACTTCTCAAACAGCCACGTTCCTTATATTAAAGCTGCAGCTACATTGGAAACCAGGAGCACCACATTCTGTTTTATTCCCTGGCAATACAGGTGCCCTGCTCTGATTCATGGGCCCAGTTTGTCAATCCAAATCATGATCAGAAAATACAAGTCTTTGGCAATCCCATTTGCTAGCTCAGATGAAGAAGAAGAAGAGAAGAGAAGTTTGGATTTGATATCCCGCTTTATCACTACCCGAAGGAGTCTCCAAGTGGCTCACAATCTCCTTTCCCTTCCTCCCCCATAACAAACACTCTGTGAGGTGAGTGGGGCTGAGAGACTTCAGAGAAGTGTGACTAGTCCAAGGTCACCCAGCAGCTGCAGGTGGAGGAGTGGAGATGGCTTAAAAAAGGAATTAGACAAGAGCTCTCTTTGTTCTTTCTTTAAGCCACAGCATCAGCTGTCAGGCTGGGTCTTTGCAAACAGAAAACAAAATGCCACACCTGGAGAGCCTGTGTAACAGCTTCCCCTCTGCTTCTTTTCCAGTTCCAACTCATGGTCTCCAAAGTCTTGCTAGATTCAATTGGATTTATATGCATCTCACTGAGACTGGATCTTGTACTCCATCTTTTCTGATGATCAGGAGGTAGTTCTATAATTAAATGTATATACCTTCCATCAAGGGTGGGGAACCCTCCAGATGTTATTGGTCTACAATGCCCATCACCCTCAACTATTGACCATGATGCCTGTGATGGAGGGCATTGGCACCCAGGAACATCTGAAGACCTCATAGATCCCACACAATCTGTCAAATGGTGAACATCTTACTGGAGTTCTGTAAACTAGATGTCCAGGAGTTTAGAGAGGGATAGGATGCAAAATATGAATGTGCTATATTACCTGAAACAATTTTGAAAATGCCTTGGAATCCATATAGAACATCTCTTTTGGTTTAAAACTGAGACTGATCCAGCAGAAGAAAAAGAAAGGTGTTTCAGTTATATTGGACTCAACAACTTCTTGACTGATGGTCTCATACTGATAGACGTCACTCTGTACCTAATTTGTGCATAGTGTTATTCTGCATTTGTTGTTGTCTTATTCTAGTTTGTTATTCCACAGACAAAGCTGAGAGGATGGGGAAGCTAGCGCTAGCAAAGCGTGCAGCATTCAGAAGACATGCAGTGTCCAGAAAGCGTAAAAGAAAAGAAAAGGAAACCGGTGATCTGTATACAGCACAGTCATATGGGTTGAGGTTTCTCATAAAGTAGAGGAATGCACGGGACAGGGAATTTGATGGAGAGACAGGCAAGGAGTGGAACCGGTCATGTTGTGCCAGGGAGGAGTGCAGAGAAAAGCCCACACAGCTCTTTGGGTGCCAGAGGTCCACTAAGCCCCATAGAAACCCCAGTCTGCTGGCTGTTGTGTTCCTTTAGTGTGTGCAGTCAGGAATGGCTGTACAATTAGACAGAATGAGGCAGTTGCCTCTAGTAGGTGCTGGGGTGGGTAGAGATGTGTAGACCAGGGGGCAGCAAACTTTTTTGGCAGCGGGCCGGTCCACTGTCCCTCAGACCTTGTGGGGGGGGTCTTGAATTATTATTTTTTTAAAAAAATGAACGAATATTTTGAAAAATAATAGTGAACGAATTCCGATGCACACTGCATAGGATTAATCCGTTCCAGACTTTTAAAAACAAACCCTAAAACAATTTAACACGTTTTCGCAATTTAACATGAATTTTCCTATCTAACGAGACCACTGAGCCATAAAATGAAAGCAATAAACAATAAAATAAATAAGGCAGTATTGTAGATGAGAAAAATGAATATTATTATTTTTTTCTTACCTGCACTGATGATAGTCAGGATGGGGGGGGGGGTTCCTCACCTGGGTTTGGTGCATAGCCGTCAACTTTTCCCTTTTCTTGCGAAGAATCCTATTCGGAATAAGGGAATTTCCCTTTAAAAAAGGGGAAAGTTGACAGCTATGGTTTGGTGCTGCGTTGCGGCCTGCTGGGCTTCCTGCTGTCGGCACCTCTTCCGCGCTTTGGGGGTGGGATGGGGGCCCTCCTGCTGGCAGTGGAGGCCAAATCGCCACTGTGCCAGCAGCAGGGCGAGCTCTGGACTGCGGGAAGGTCTCTGGAGGCCCTCCCACCGTTCGCAGCCCTCCCACCGGCAGGGATTATCTTGGCGCTGCGTTTCATTGGTAGAGCGGCTGCGGCATCAGCTCTACCAATGAAACACAGCGCTGGGGTGAGGGATGACCCTGTCACTGCGTTGGCTCTACCAATGAAACACAATGCTGGGGTCAGCCCTCATCCCTCATCCCGGCGTTGCGTTTCACCCTCAGACTCTTGGAGGGTCCTTAAATGGCCATGCGGCCAGGATTTACAACCCTGTCAGGCCTGACTCGGCCCGCAGACCATAGTTTGCTGACCCCTGGTGTAGACCACACAAACTGCACTGCACCTCCTCAGTTAGTCTGCTGCCTCATCAGCAGCATAGAAATAAGAGCCAATGGCCAGCCCAGCTCAGCTTGTGTGTGTGGAATTGTGTGCATGGAGGGAGCATCTTGTCATTTGCCTGGGGGCAGAAAGTAGTATCAAAGGCTACTGTCTTCTGATCCAGACATTGGTCAGAAAAGTTTCCTCAAGCAGCGAGGCATCTCGGCTTGCTTCTTCCACCTGCTTATCCTCCCAAGTGCCCACTCCTTGAACAGTTGAGTGTCCCTGGCTGATGGCTGCCACAGCACACGGAAACACTTTTCCCTGGGGTGGCAATGGTATGTTGACTATTGATGGCTAAAGTAAAATTTTCTTTCTTCAAGCATCAGCTTTTCACGAGTTGGTTACTTACTTTCAAACTCCAACGGGTGAAAGATTTCTCATACTTGAGATTTTCATCGTTGCTGCCTTGACACTGCTGATTTACATGCTATGTAAGTACGTAATTGGCGTACGTTGATACTACTGTCATGGGCTTTGCTTCAATGCCAATAGCATTTCCAAAAAGAGATGGCAGGATCTACCTTCCCTTTACCCCTTTCATCTCTCTTTGATTTCCAGGGGTGAGTTACAGCTGTCACTCAGTGAGAGCAATGGCATTGTTTTGTTCTCCCTGAAAAAGTGAGTTCCAGCACTTGTAAGAGAGACATAGGCTAACACAAGTTCCTGGGACACCCTGGACAATTCCCTTTCCCAGTTGCAATTCTCTCCTTCTTTCCCAACTAATCCTCATTTGCCATGGGAGAGCCCCCATTCCTGATCTCGCCACCCTGCCCTGTGGCATTCCCAAAGCAAGGAAGGATTGGACTCTGATTAATAAAATACACACAAGGCTTGACCAGCAAGACTCTGGGAGGAGTGTGTATAATAATAATAATCCTGTCCACCCCTCGGCCCAGGTCGTTTTATTCACAAAAGAACTTTTTACACAGTGCTCCTAAGAACCAATCAGATTTCCTCTGAGCATTTCAAAACCCCCACGTGGGGACAAAGTTAAAAGTTAACTACAAAGAGCTAATTTGAGCATGCATAGTAGTTCAGAGTAAATAAAAGAGGAAGCAAGGAGGAATGCTTTTAGGAAACCCCGGAGGTCATAAACAGGAGTAAACAGGAGAGGAAGGATATGTAGTATTTTTGGGGATAAATCCTGCCGTCCAGCCAGCGCTTCCCTGTGTAGCTCTGCTGGGGTCTGACCTGGGCAGAAAATGCAGAGTCGCAGTGGTCCTGCGTCCGTGTGAGATGAGGGATAAATCAAGTCCGGATACAGTTTGGTTCTTATCTCTAGAAGCGTTTATTTACAAGGCAGTAAATCCATCAGAAACCTCCGACATTCTCTGCGCTCCAAAAGCACACACACAGCCTCTGAGCTGAGCTGCGTCTCAGCCAGAAGCGGAAGCAAGTCTGAACAGTGATACAGACTGTGACGCACTTCTCTGCGTTAAGCTCCTCCCAGATACAGGAGACCATGGAGTTTTAACCCTGTCAGTTCCAAACTCCACAGTATTTACCATCTCCTTGTGAATGATTAACAAACTACATCAAAGCTACCTTCTAGCTTTATGACCCAGGATGCCAAATGAACAACTGGTCTGTGGTTTAGAATGCTGATACGTGCCTGTCAGGCAGAGAAATAGGACAGAGACGCAGAGGCGTGGATTGATCAGAAATCATATCAAAATGGCTCAAACCCAGTCAATGCAATGCTTTCATTGCTGGCACAAATGGCTTGCTCCATAATTTTTATAACTCCTCATAGCAATCCCACCTGATCACTACATGCCCTCTGCTAGTGCTCCAGTCCCATGAAGGAAAGTGCTTGGGGGAAACAGGCTGGGGAGGATAAGGCCATGGCCAATGTGGGTGAGTCCAGAGCCTACCTAAATATCGAGATATATGCTGGGCTTTTTTTCAGCTAGAATTAACCAGGACTCAGTTCTGGCCCCTCTCAGGTGGGTGCCCCTGCCATTCTAAGAGAACAAGGGAGGCACTCATGGTGTGTTCCGGTCAGTGGCGTAGCGTGGGGGGTGCAGGGGGGGCCGGCCGCACCGGGCGCAACATCTGGGGGTTAGGGTTAGGGGGCACAAATCCACGGGTTAGGGGGCGTAAATCCATGGGTTAGGGGGCGCAAATTACTTGCCTTGCCCCGGGTGCTGACAACCCACGCTACGCCACTGGTTCCGGTACCTCTTTTTCTAGTAAAATAGCACTGGATAGATGAACACATGGCCTATTTGCCTAGATAATTCATTTTGAAAGGGCACTCCAAAGTAAGCAAAGCTCAGGGGGAGGGAACCAAATGACCAAGAATTTGCATATTTTAAGCATGAGGCAGCCTGGCAAATGCAAGTCTGTAGGACAAAGAGGGCAGGTGTATCTAGACACCCCAAAATCTAAAGCTTTCTAAGGAAGGCCAACCACCTGGTGACAGAAGTAGCAGGCCAAATGGAAACAGGACTTCAGACGACCGGGGCAGCTTAAATCAAGGCATGGGTACCTTCAGTCTAAGGGCTGAGAGCAGAAAATATTAATAGAAGTCATTTTCATGTTTTGGTTGATTTGATTTCTTATTTGTCCTTCTCCATAAGGTCCCGGGGCATGTTTGTTGTACAAGTCGGCAATTTAAATTCAATATTAATAGCAGTTTGAAACCAAGTATCCCCTTCCCCAGTTTATCAGACTAGCGTGCTAGAACACAATTTCTTCCTTTCTTTTCTACCTACTTCCTTCTTAGATCAGAAGGAGCTGGAAAAAAGACAGGAGTTTCAAATGGCAGTGGATATGATTCGAACCGTTCTGGTTGGGATTGATCCAGTCTATATAGACAAGGAGGGTAAGCATTTTATATGAACATCCACACTTTTGCTGTAACATGTTTAAATTAAACAGAGTTCAATTCTTTTTTTTTATAAAAAAGATATTTATTAAAAGTTTAATAGTTACAGAAAGAAGAAGAAAAAGACAATAAAAAGTTCAGAGTTCAATTCTTGTAGTTCACTTTGGGATTCAAATTGTGTCAGCAAAACATATATTCAGTGAAACTCATCACCCAACAGAGTTTAGCACTTTTTCATTGCTCAGCAGGAAGAAAAGCAGACAGTCGTGATTCTCACATCTCCCCACTAGAAATGCTGTCCTCCCCCATCAAACTGTAATTCACAATGTTTGTGCTAGTGCAAGATTTTAGCACTAGCACAAGGGAATGTTCCCCCCAATTCTCCCTGCATGCCATCACCAAAGCTGCTCTCCTGGGGGGACGGGACTTCAGAACAGATTGGAGGGGAGGGGGCTGAAGATTGCATCGCACAAGGAAAAATCCTTGCACTGACATTATGTCCTACTTAGCTCTATGTGGGATGCAACCCAGAATTCAGCAGAAAAAGAGTTTTGGTCTTCTATTTTCTTAGATCTCACAAAGCATAACTGAAAACTGCAAAGTATTCTTTGTATATTTGGCTTTCCTGTGGGACTCGAGGCGGGAATTGATTTGTGACCCTGTGATTCCCAGCAGAAAAGGAGGACATAGGAGGGGAACATAAGAGATACTTCATGAGCCACTTTTAAAATACTACTACTACTACTACTACTACTACTAATAATAATAATAATAATATAGTAATTTATTATTTATACCCCGCCCATCTGGCTGAGTTTCCCCAGCCACTCTGGGCGGCTCCCAATCAGTTGTTAGAAACAGTACAGAGTTAAATATTAAAAACTTCCCTGAACAGGGCTGCCTTCAGATGTCTTTTAAAGATAGGATAGCTGCTTATTTCCTTCACATCTGAAGGGAAGGTTTTCCACAGGGCGGGCACCACTACTGAGAAGACCCTCTGTTTGGTTCCCTGTAACCTCACTTCTTGCAGTGAGGGAACCGCCAGAAGGCCCTTGGCGCTGGATCTCAGTGTCAGGGCTGAACGATGGGGGTGGAGATGCTCCTCCAGGTCTACTGGTCCTTTGAGGCCGTTTAGGGCTTTAAAGGTCAGCACCAACACTTTGAATTGTGCTCAGAAACGTACTGGGAGCCAATGCAGATCTCTCAGAACCGGTGTTATGTGGTCCCAGCGGCCACACCCAGTCACCAGTCTAGCTGCTGCATTCTGGATTAATTGCAGTTTCCGGGTCACCTTCAAAGGTAGCCCCACGTAGAGCGCATGGGAATAGGATAGTGGATTGCATGGGTCTTTGGTCTGATCAAGCTGCAGGATTCTTTTGAGGCTTTTCGTTGGTGATCTCAGCCACAGAGAATCAAGTCTGCCCTCATATTCACAAGAACCCCATCCTGGAGCTCTGCTTCTTGTTTCAGACTTGAGTGTTTTTAAGTGTTTGGAAATGGTTTCCTGATATTTGCAGATTGTTATTTCAGATACTCCTGCCTTAAAAACTGTTTCAATTTTTTTAGACTTAGAAATACTTGCTGCAGCTCAAAACATATCAGAGGAAATGCGGTATTTTGCCAATAAAAATGATGAACTGCAAAAAGAAATTGGTAAGCTATCCCACGATGCTGAAGAATTGTAGCGCATTGGGAACCTGTCTTGAGTCTGCACCAACTGAAAGCCCCTCCTCTAGCTGAAAACTCTTAGAGCCACCCTAGGGAAACATCAGAGATATTCAGATCAGCTCTCCTGAACTGTTGAGATTTAGCTTCTATTGTGAGGAAAGACAAGCCCGTCATCAGAAAGAAGCCCTCATGCCCACTCACACAGTGAATTGACCCCTTGGCCACTGAATACATAATTGGTAAAGCGATTATAAAATTGCCTATAAAGCTTTAGGATGTAAAAGCAAAGAATGGGGATGAATGCCTATTACCTCACTTGTACATAGAAGCAAGCTAAAGATGGTCAGCAGCAAAACACACATTTTGTGAGAGTTGTATAATGCCATTTCCCCTCTTTCACTTTGTCTTTGGGAAATATCATTGCCTTTAAAGACATATGCCAAAACCAGGCCTAAATTGAAAAGGATCCAGAAAATCCTGATTGAAATGGATCTAGAAAATCAGTTTCCTCCAAGAGCATCTGGATCTGGTCCACAACCACCCGCTCAAGAACCTTGCCCAGGAAGGGGAGATTAGCAACTGACAGTTACGTAAATTTTCTGAGCCCAGGGAAGATTTCTTAAGGAGTGGTTTTACCACTGCCTCCTTCAATCTAGGGTTCCCCTCCCCGCCTCCACAGAGAGCCTAGAGAGAGAAAGAGAATTTTGATAAGCCACAGCTACTTCCCCTCCCCAATCTTCAAGTCTGCCCTTGTTGGGTTGGAATAACGACAGATGAGTAGCAGGTGTCATGTGAGAGAGGCGTCTCTCGAGCAAGTCTCGAGGAGTCTCTTTTATTGAAAATTACATGCATTGCCACGTATGTGCTGGTTGCTGATTGGTTAACACAAGTACAAAGCAAAGATTACATATAGGCATTAATCACCAATAGAAGAAAGGCTGGGAAAGGGAACACAGGGAACACGGAATTGGACAGGCATGAAAACCTCCTTAACTAATGATTGATATAGCAAGACTAAAACAATTACTAATGATTGATCATAACATGAAAGAATACAACAATTGAATTCCGTAGATGTGGTCAGCTGTGCATTAAGTACAGGTCATAGTGTTTTTCATGAACTTAGCAATGAGGGAATGTCTTGGTCTTTGGAACAAGTTGTGCAGTGTGTGCAGAAGCAGAGAAAAGCTTATAGGCAAGACTTCCCAGAATGCAAGAGAAAAGAAGCAATGCTGTGCAGAGAGAGGACTTCCCTATATGCCCTGATGTTGTCCTGAGTATCCAGGTGGAAACAAATAGGTGAGGCCCCTGAGGTTCAGATAAGGCCTGTTAGGGGACGTACATCTTTTCTCTATTCCCTCAAATAAAAGGTTCTTGACTGCACTCCCAGCTATGCCCACCCAGGTATTTACTGCAGCATCAGCATGGGCTGAAGAGTTAATGCTGTTCTTGTTTTAATCTTCCTGAGCTTCCTAGATATGTTATCACATGGCCACAGAAACGAACTTAACAAAACTAATTGAAATCTGCACAGACATACAAGGTGGTTCCCATTAAATTCCCCATTTTTCTCTCTCTGCTTCCTCCATACATGGCTTGACTCAAAGATATCCTTACTGAAAACTTGAACGATGGCTGGGTTATATATGAAAGGACCTTATATTGGTTTTCTAGTGAGGTAGCCTCATGGATGGATGCCCAAAAAAATTGTGAGCTGGAAGGCGCCAGCCTCATTTCTGCGGAAACAGTGGAAGAACAGGTGAGCATCAAAGCTGAGTATAGGAACGGTAGGGGATCTTCTTGAGCTAATGGGCTCCTATCATCACTATCCATTTAAGAAGGTTACATTTACCTGTATGCAGCCAAGTCAGCAACTCCATCAGTCAAGCCAAGGGGTGGGTGAGGCAGGGAGCAGCTGCTACCATCTGGGACTAACTAAGGTTTCTTGGAGCTGCTGAGCATGAATGAAGCTGGCATTCAGGAAGGAGGTTTTGAAGGGAGTGAAGGAGGAGATACTTGAGGGGCATCTATCCCTTGGCTTGCCGGTAAATTCTTCCTCTACTCTGTGAGATGTACTGAGTGCTTAGAAAGAAGGCTTTGCTCACCATCCTAACCCTCTGGCATGACAGTATCATGGAAATGACTCCAGAGGAGCTTGCAGGGTAGATCCAGTGTGGAGTAGTGGTTAAGAGCGGTAGTCTCGTAATCTGGGGAACAGGGTTCGCGTCTCCGCTCCTCCACATGCAGCTGCTGGGTGACCTTGGGCCAGTCACACTTCTCTGAAGTCTCTCAGCCCCACTCACCTCCCAGAGTGTTTGTTGTGGGGGAGGAAGGGAAAGGAGAATGTTAGCCGCTTTGAGACTCCTTAAAGGGAGTGAAAGGCAAGATATCAAATCCAAACTCTTCTTCTTCTAGATCCCTCTCCCAGAGCCTTAGACCTGGCAGAAGGGCTACTGGGGTGCTACGGGGCATAGACATGGGTGAGACCCCATCATCATGCCATTAAGCATACCACAACCCGACTGATTCCAGTGTCTCAGGAACCAACCAACAAACATGGATGCAGAAACTGGAGTATTTGCCACACAGGTCACTGTCCCACAAGATGGCTCCAAGACCAACTTTTCTATGGCACAGTCATTAACAGTATTTGGAAATTTTAACTCTGTGTCATGACTGGAATACATATGTAGCCAGTCTTGGTGAGGGCAGGTGAAGTTACCCTTCACTACAATATTTCCTCTTTGGGATGCTTCCTTGATTCCATCATCATCATCCATCATCATCATCATCATCATGTTGATCATGGGGACAATACCACATCCACTGTATGAAATTATTATTGGTGATGGGAATACTATGTATAGTTTTGATCACTGCTTCCAAAAAAATGTGGGTAGGGTCTTCAAAGGTGGCACCTGTTCCTTTTAAAATGTGTTTGTTTTATGCCTGTTGAATTTCTATAAAAAGCTGTAGTCTCCCAGAGAAAGGGGCATTGTCTTAAAATATTTTATTTGTTCTTTCTCCACCCCTTCCCTAGCTTTTTGTGAGCACTGAAGTACAAAATCTTAAAAAGGTTTTTTGGATTGGAGTCTTTAAAGACAAGGGAGGGACATGGAAATGGCTGTCAGGGAAGATAGTTTCAGAAACGTAAGTTTTTGAAGAAATATTTGTTAATGACATACGTTCCAAAAAGTTTCAGATTCTGATTACATAATTGATCCATTTGCTCTCCAAATATATTTTGCCATGCACTTTTCTCTACTACCAAAGACCTACATATGTACTTCTCCACATCATTATCCAGGTGAGTGACTGCTTCTTCTCCCTAGGTTGGAGAGGCAGGAAGGTTGCTCTTCCTGCTTCTCTAAACAAGTGAATGTGCTGATTCAGAAGAGGGTGAAAACATGCTTTTAAATGGTTTGTGCTGCTTAGCTCAGCTTCAAAGGGACTTGTAGGAACCTAAAGCTGAGCAACACTCTCGTTAGGAAAATATTTCTACAGTTTATTATTGTTATTATTATTAATTTTATTGAAGTTTTTATCTCTACAAAATAACAGGAAGAAAGGTTTGCACATATGTACATGTTAGTAACACAAAGCATCCCCCCACCTCACACCCCCACCATTGGTTCGACATAACTCGAAATGTGAGTTAAAATCTGACTTCCTTCCATCGTTGCTTGACCTTAATTCTATAACTTATCTTTACAGTTGTGTTGTTATATTGTATTTGACAAATATTCTGATTTTACTTGCATTTGTAACCTTTCCCCCTTACAAACTTTGTTCTTTACACATCAATATTTCTGTACCAGAGCAGTGTTTTTTCATATATTCATTCATGAAACTCCATTCTTTTATTAAATTTTGATTTGTTTGACCTCTGATAGCTGCCGTCATTTTGGCCGATTCAACAAATTCAATAAGTTTGATTTGCCTGTCTATTATTGTGGGTATTTTGTCTCCCTTCCAGTTCTTTGTTATAAGAACTCTTGCGGCAGCGGATGCACAGAAGAATATCCTTTTCTTATTTATGGGGATGTCATTTGTTATTAATCCCAGAAGATACGCTTCTTAAAAGATACGTTTCCAAGTAATAGTAGAAGGCATGGGGAGTGAGTGAGGAAGTAGACATCCAATCTTGATCAATCAGTGCTGCTGTTTCTTTTCATTTCAGCTACTGGAATTACTATGAGCCAAATAGAGAACCGAACCACGACTGTATTGCAATGTCCTTTGATTGCTACTACAACAAATGCTGGATGGCAGTAGACTGTGGTCTACCAATAAACTATGTTTGTAAGAAGGTGCCCAAGGATACTTGGCTCTAAGAAGACACCTTAAGATGAACGGAACTGGATCCCATGATCACTACACAAAAACAAAACCAAGAGATCACCCACCCCGCTGTTTTAATGCACAATCCACACTCTGGCATCAGCCCTCAAAACCACCTTGAAAAGGCCTTATTCTGCAAGCTCAAATGTAGATGACTACAAAAATAAAGAATGGAAGGATCCAATCATAGCCTGTTTTTCGTTCAATGCATTTATTTGCAATGCACACCAATATTTGTTTCCTTACTCTGTGTGTCTGATGCCCCATTGCCTCTTCTGATCTGCATGGTCACTAACCTATAGGGCACATAAGGGCAACCGGTGAGTTCATAGCCTGGGGGGTGGACACCGTAACTTTTTCATCCCCGGTGGTAGAATCAAAGAGTTGGAAGGGCCCCTGAGGATTACCTAGTTGAACCCCCTGCAATGGGGGAATGTGCAGCCATTACTTATGGGGCTTGAACCTGCAGACTTTGCATTATCAGCCCCACGGTCTAGCCAATTGAGCTCTTCGGTGTCTTGATGCAGTTGGGGACTGGATGAGGATCAATAAACCAGCTTTGTCTGCTTCACCAAATGCAGCCATTCCTGGCGACCCACAGGTTGAGAACCGCTGACATACATAAATGTATAAACCACATGTCTGAAACTCCACAGAAAAAAGTCCCGAAACCATTTTGTCTCCCCCAAATGACCTCAAATATTTCTCTGCAAGGTCGAAGGAAACGGGGAGCCTCCCCATTGTCTCTTTGCTCACAAATCCTTAACACATCAATCACTGTTGGAGTCAGCTGCTGCGACTGGCTTCCGTTTCCTGCCAAGGCAAGAAATATCCCATCTCCTATTCCACCTCTTTCCGGTCTTGCACTGTTCTAACACCCAACTCTTCGTTCTGGTTTTAGGGGATTCTGGTTCTGTTAACCCCTCCTCATCTGGAGTGGAGTCAAACCCCTCTCACTCTCCTCCACCTTGCTCTGTATTGTTTTCAGATTCCACAGGCAGCATTCCAGAGTGAGGGTAGATTATCTCTTCCTGACTGTGCGAAGGACTCAAGTTTCTACTCCCCTCAGCTTGCCCCTCTTCCTCTTCTGATTCCTCGCTGTCTCTCAGAGCAAAAGTGTCCCTGACACCATTATTGTTATTTCTGTTGTCTAGTCTTTAACCATAATAAAGATTGATTGATTGATTGCCTTTCTAGAACAGATTACCATTCCTAGAGTAGACAAACATTAAAAAGGAGAGATATAATAGTCAAGGGAGACTTCAGCTATTCTGTTATCTGTTAGAAATAAAACTGCCAAAAATGTAAAGCCAACAATTTCCTCAGTTGCCTTGCTCACAATTTCATTTCCCAGAAGGTGAAAAAAGCAACAAGGGGATTGACTATCTCGGGCCTGCTCCTCACCAGTAAGGAAGAACTGGTCAATGAGGTGGGAGTAGTGAGAACTCTGGGAGGAAGAGACCACATCCTCTGGAGATTCATTATACAGAAGAAAGGAAAATCTGAGCATAGTCAGACACACACACTCTGGAATTTAAGATAGCTGATTTCAAAAAGCTGAAGGAACCACTGTATGAGATCACTTGGCCAGAAAACTGAGAGAGAGAGGGAGAGGGGGAGGGAGAGGGGGGGAGAGAGAGGTTGATGAGGGTTTGTTAAAGGTGAGATGTTGAAAACACAAGTGCAAACAATTCAAACAAAAAAAAAAAAAGGAAAGGGGCTGCATCAAAAGAAAACCAGGGTGGCTGCATAAGGCGCTTTCCAATGAGCTGAGATTTAAAAGGGGCATGAAAAAGAAATAGGAGAAGGGACAAATCACAGGGGAGGAGCATGCCCTGTCTTGCTGCCCATTTTGCTGCAAACAGACCAGGCCAGTTGTGCTCAAAGGCATTGCCGCAGAATCAGTACAGTGGTACCTCAGGTTACATATGCTTCAGGTTACATACGGTTCAGGTTACAGACTCTGCTATCCCAGAAATAGTACCTTGGGTTAAGAACTTTGCTTCAGGATGAGAACAGAAATCATGCTCTGGCGGCACGACAGCAGTGGGAGGCCCCATTAGCTAAAGTGGTGCTTCAGGTTAAGAACAATTTCAGGTTAAGAACAGACCTCCGGAACGAATTAAGTACGTAACCAGAGGCATCACTGTACTGATCCTCGTCAGTGGCAGTAATGGAAATAATCAAGCAATTCACTACTGCCCTGATTGTGTCCTCATAATTTCTCCTAAAGGAGCTCTTTGGGGTTTCTCCAGATCTTTTTATTGCTTACTATTGTTTACCTGTTAATTCTTTTTTAATTTGTTGATTCCTTAATTTCTAGGGACATGCGTATTCCTAATTTCTAATTACATATAAGTAAATAAAATAGCAAGAACAGACACCTTGAATTACGAGCATGATTTAGACTTCTGGATTATTTAAAACTGTCTTCTTATTAGCTGCTCCCTGCTGTTCAGCTCAGGCCTCAGTAAAATAACATAGCATTTGGGGGTAAAGATGCAGCCCAGTAACCCACAACTGGAGGCCAAGATGGAGAAGATCTCCACAGCCACCATGTATTTGCCCTTGGTGCTCAAGTAGGTTGGAACAAAGGACAACCACACACTGCAAAAGACCAACATGCTGAAGGTGATGAATTTGGCTTCATTGAAACTGTCAGGCAACTTTCTAGCTAGGAAAGCCACCGTGAAGCTCACCATGGCCAGCCAACCCATGAATCCCAGGACACAATAAAACATGACAGTGGAGCCTTCATTACATTCTAGTATTATTTCTTCAGTCATTGAGTGCATGTCAACGTCTGGGAAAGGAGGAGAAGATGCCAGCCATGTGCTACAGATTGTGGCTTGAATAAGGGAGCAGGAAAGAACAATTGGGGTGCCCAGTGGCTTTCCTACCCACTTCCTCATTCGGCACCCTGGCTTGGTGGCCATGAAAGCGAGAACCACAATGGCAGTTTTGGCCAATATGCAAGAAATTGCCACTGAGAAGATCATGCCAAAAGCAGTTTGCCGAAGGAGGCAGGTGACTTCCTCAGGCTGGCCAATGAAGAGCAGAGCACAAAGGAAGGAGAGCAGGAGGAAAAGGAGGAGAATATAAGTGAGGTTGCGGTTGTTGGCTTTTACTATGGGAGTATCGCTGTGCTTTGTGAATATTTGAAGCACCAAAGCTGTGATGAAGGAAAAGAAGAGGGCAAACGTGGCCAAACTGATCCCCAATGGTTCTCCATAAGACAAGAATGTTTTGTCTTTCGGGAGGCAGCCATCCTGTTCATTGTTTGCATATTGATTTCCAGGGCATTCGACACAGTCGTCCATGTCTGAAAATGAAAAATAAAGAAATCTCAATGAAACCAAAAGGTCTTCTGTCCCGAAATTGGCACAGTGCATCTAAGAGATGCCAGAATATATATGTGCTTCTTCCATACTGTTTTCCCACTAGAGAAAGGAGCTTCTGATGCACAGGTAAAATTAAAGCGTGTGATGCATTCCTTACCCTCCTTGTTTGAGATCTTCCCTTCTGGACACGGAAGGCAATCGTAGCAGCAGAATGGCTTTCCTTCCTTCTTGTTCTTTCTATAACCTACATGACAATTCTCATTACACAGAGAAGTGGGTTGTGCCTGTTCATAAATGAAAGAAGGAAATCGTTTAGGAGTTTGCATCTCACTGACCTATCTTCAAATAATAAAAACGACAGTAAAGCAATAGCTTGCTAGAGGTTTGTGCTTTTTTCTAAAGATGACCTTTAATCCAGCACTAATTATAGCATTGGAACTCCAGTTCAGGTGAAAGCTTTTTTGGTCAATATCTCATTATAGAAATTGCTCAAGCATTTTTGACATAAACATTGGCTCTTGATGCAATCTTTCAGTGCCGTTTGTTTCTAGAGTTACCTTCTTCATCACCTGCATGTGCCCTACAATTTACCGTATTTTTTGCTCCATAGGACGCACTTTTCCCCCTCCAAAAATGAAGGGGAAATGTGTGTGTGTCCTATGGAGTGAATGCAGGCTTCAGGCAGCCATCCGCAAGCCTTTGGAGCGCGGCGGGAGTTCCTGCTGCGCTCGGCAGGCTTGCGGATAGCTGCCTGTTCTGGAGGCTGGGGTTGGGGGAAGCTCGGGCTTCCCCGCCCCCAGCACCCAGCCCCGCAAGCTCCGGGAGGAGCAGCGAGGTCGCGCACATTCTTGCCGCCGATCCTGGACCTGGGGTGCCATCAAATTGAGCAGGATTGAGCCCTCTGCTCACCAACTTCTGAGTAAATGGTCCAATCCTGACTGCAGGGGTCTGAAGTATGGTCTAAAGAAAGGTGGAGAGCATTTCTGACAGTATGTTCAATTGGAGTTTTAAGAACCCTAATCAAACATAGCCTTATCCCCACTTGATTTGGGGCCAAATAACTCCAGAATGGATTGGTGGTGTGCGCGCATGCAAAATACTAGGAAGGAAAGGGAAAAAAAGGAGGAATGAAGGAAGGGTATTCTAATTAAAAGACACACTGGGCTACTTTGAATTAAATGGACTAGTGACACTCTGCAGCTCAGATACCTCTGCAAAGAGACTTGGAAACACAATAGCTTTCTTTCAAACAGACAGGTGTTTTCTCTAATATATCTAGTCTGATAATTGATGGTGATTCAATGTGTTGCAGTGAGGCAGTTTTGGGACACTGAGCAAAAAACTAGAGAAAATCCAGAACAACTTCGTACCTGGTTGAACCAGTTGGGCCACATGATACCATCATCATGAATGGTTAACCTCTTTTCTGGGGGAGCTTGTGTGTCCATTGTTCCAACTTTGGCTCTAAGAAATGACTGATTTGGGAATGTGACCCAATTTACTATATCAAATCCAGCTATTAATTTCCCATTTTGGCCAAAGGAAACTTCTTCCCCGGCACTATTATTAAATGAAACTCTTCCCAGAAAGTGGTGGACCTAAGTTTGAAGAGGAAAAAAGCAATAAATGAAGATGCCAAAAATAATTAAATATAACTAATATTTGTACGAATAGAGTGTTTATCTTTAACATTTAAAAGCTATAGTTCATGGTCTCCTTAAAAGATTTTGTTAGTGTCTTTCTCTCTCTGCTTTTAACAAGTCTCTTTTAATGAGTCAGTTTATCAAGCTTATTCAAAATGGATGGAGCTAAAAAGGAAAAACAAATTAATGAGCTGTACTATTTTCTAGAAAAGGGACGCGAGTGGCACTGTGGGTAAAACCTCAGTGCCTAGGACTTGCTGATCGTATGGTTGGCGGTTCGAATCCCCGCAGCAGGGTGAGTTCCCGCCGTTCGGTCTCAGCTCCTGCCCACCTAGCAGTTCGAAAGCACCCATAAGTGCAAGTAGATAAATAGGTACCACTTTATAGCGGGAAGATAAACGGCGTTTCCATGTGCTGTGCTGGTGCTGGCTCGCCAGCTGCAGCTTCGTCACGCTGGCCACGTGACCCGGAAGTGTCCTCAGACGGTGCCGGCTGACGGCCTCTTGAGCGAGATGAGCGCGAAACCCTAGAGTCGGACACGACTGGCCTGTACGGGCAGGGGTACCTTTGTTTTCTAGGAAAAGGGGTGCTGGAACTCACCACAAACACCTCCCTCGTTCCCTTGGAATAGCAATGGTGCCCCCTGGAGAGGGGAGAGAACTGAGTTCCCCTGGCTTAAAAAATGCCCTGCTCATGATGATATACAAAAGTTCGACATTGTGGAACACAATATTCATTTAAATGTTTTGTGAAGGCTAATTTCAATTGTAGCAATGTTCATTGTGAAGGTAAGATGTAGTCCCCCCTTTGGCTGAGCTCCAGAGTTGATTACAGACATCTGTATTAACTGGAAGACAACATTACCTGCCATGGCTGAAGATCTGTAAGTTTCCCTCTTGCTCCACCTGCCATTGCTCTGCAATTTAACTTGGTGGACTGCATGGTGTGCAAAGCATGTGCCAAAATATAGATTGCATTGTAGATGCTGTAGCTGTGGGCTGTCATGCTCGTTTCAAAAACAGACCCCGGAAGGCTCTCAATATTCTCCTCCCCAGTGCAGATTTTGTCATCTTTCTTCTCTGAAGCAGGGTCGGGAAAACCACAATTAAATGCCTCTTCCCAGAAAACCCTGAGAAAGCCATCTTCTTTTTCCAAGGTAGGCTTTCTCATCTGAATAAATTTCTGGAACCCTGGAAGATCCTTAGAGTGAACTGCAAAGGATAGAGCCCCATGGAGGAATGTGATGTCCCAACCTCTTTGAAAGGGAAATGAGGTGAAGTCCATCTGGGCTGTCATAATCCAGACTTTTGTATTTCCTTGAATTAGCATATCATTTGTTTCTGCAAGTTTGGGTATCATTCTCATTACCATAATTGTATGAATTTCACCATGCACAACCACAGCATTGGCAGTGCTTCCCACAATAATGCTGATTGTTTTTGAACCTTCTTCCACCATTTCATCAAACTCACCAGAAGAGGTAAGCCTAGGGAAACTTTCTATAAAATCAAAGCAGATACCCTTCTGGGCAAACATGGGGAGAACATTTTGTACAAATCTCTCTCCAGGGTCATCTTGGAGAAAAAGCACACCAATCCACACCCAACGGAAATGCAGCAGTAACTGGAGGATTCCCTCGTATTGCTGAGACCCATCTGGGAATATCCAGTGGGTGAAAAGGGCTTGAATGTCATTAGTCGTCAAAGGAGAAGATCCATAGATGAGCTGAAGAGGGTCATTGTTAAAATCAAGGGAGGAAAGGTGATAACAAATGATGATATCAAAACACCAGTTAGACTCAAAACCAGATTTCAATCTCTATTTAATTGGTATACAGTGGTACCTTGGGTTAAGAACTTAATTCGTTCCGGAGGTCCATTCTTAACCTGAAACTGTTCTAACCTGAGGTACCACTTTAGCTAATGGGGCCTCCTGCTGCCGCCATGCCGCCGGAGCACGATTTCTGTTCTCATCCTGAAACAAAGTTCTTAACCCAAGGTACTATTTCTGGGTTAGCGGCGTCTGTAACCTGAAGCATCTGTAACATGAAGTATCTGTAACCCGAGGTTGTTGTTGTTTAGTCGTTTAGTCGTGTCCGACTCTTCGTGACACCATGGACCAGAGCACGCCAGGCACTCCTGTCTTCCACTGCCTCCCGCAGTTTGGTCAGACTCATGTTTGTAGCTTCGAGAACACTGTCCCACCATCTCGTCCTCTGTCGTCCCCTTCTTCTTGTGCCCTCAATCTTTCCCAACATCAGGGTCTTTTCCAGGGAGTCTTCTCTTCTCATGAGGTGGCCAAATTATTGGAGCCTCAGCTTCATGATCTATCTTTCCAGTGAGCACTCAGGGCTGATTTCCTTCAGAATGGATCACTTTGATCTTCTTGCAGTCCATGGGACTCTCAAGAGTCTTTTCCAGCACCAGAATTCAAAAGCATCAATTCTTCGGCGATCAGCCTTCTTGATGGTCCAGCTCTCACTTCCATACATCACTACTGGGAAAACCATGGCTTTAACTATACGGACCTTTGTTGGCAAGGTGATGTCTCTGCTTTTTAAAATGTTGTCTAGGTTTGCCATCGCCTTTCTCTCAAGGAGCAGGCATCTTTTAATTTTGTGACTGCTGTCACCATCTGCAGTGATCATGGAGCCCAAGAAAGTAAAATCTCTCACTGCCTCCATTTCTTACCCTTCTGTTTGCCAGGAGGTGATGGGACCAGTGGCCATGATCTTAGTTTTTTTGATGTTGAGCTTCAGACCATATTTTGCGCTCTCCACTTTCACCCTCATTAAAAGGTTCTTGTAACCCAAGGTACTACTATATATTAACCAGGAGGATTTGCCTTTTTCATTATTTCTGTTTAAAAATCTAAACAGAAATAAATTTAGAATCTACAGATTTGGGAAAGACTTGGCTATTAATGACTTCACATCAAATATAGCAATTTTGCAGTTAGGTTTATGGAAGAATTGGCTGCTTTTCACATCTAAAGAAAAGTAAAGGAAATAGCTGGTAAATGCTTGTTCAAAGAAAAGCCTGATAAAGCTTTCTCCCCCTGCTGCATGTAAGGTTTCTCGTTTGAATAAATTCTGGAACCCTAGATGATTCCTTGTGTCAACTGCAAAGGATAGAGAACCATGTAGGAAAGCTATTTCCCGCCACCTTTGCATAGGTTATGATATGAAATCCATCTGGACTGTTCTAATTCCAAACTTTTGCCATGGTTAGTATTGGTACATCATCTGTTTCTGCAGTATTGAGCCACGTTCTCACTACCATACTGGTGTGATTTTTAACATTCCCACCACTTGGCTGTGCTTTCTATCACAACTATGATCATTCCAGGGCCATTCTCCACAATTTCACTGAACTAACCAGCAAGAGGTTGTTTATGGATCCCCCCCCCATAAAATCAAAACAGATTTCCCAAACCTTGCACAAATAATGCTCAACTATCACCCATCAGATAAACCAAGCCAATCCACATCCATGTGAAATGCAGCTGTTGCTGAGCACCAGGTGAGAACATTTGGTGGCTAAAACCAGCTTGGATGTTTTCATTCATTACAAGGGAAGACCCATACAGCAGCTAAATGCATATTTTTTTTCAACAACAACAACAATATTATTTGTATGCCATCCATGTGGCTGGGTTGCCCAACCACTCTGGGCGGCTTCCAACAGAATATTAAAAACACGATAAATCATCAAACATTAAAAAACTTCCATAAACAGGGCGGCCTTCAGATGTCTTCTGAACAAGAGGAAAAGTGATACCAAAAAGTGATATCGAATATCACTTAAATGCAAATCCAGATTTCAATTTCAATTTGATCAACATTGATTAATCTGAAGGATTCACATATTCTTTACCTCTGTTGATTTGGAAATGTTAAAGTTATTTTGGAAAATATTTCGATATAAGTGATTTTTCAGCAGGCATAGCAAACATACGGTTGTGCTGCCACAGGCTACAGATGCTTTATTACAGTCCTGAACAGCAGTAAAATGTCCAATGAAGAATTATTCCACCTGAGTTTTTAAGGATGTCTGGAACTGAAGCAGACATATTTTCCACAACCTACATTTTTGGTTGAGAAATACCAACCTATGCCCACATTGCCATTCAATTACCAGCATGCAACCCAATGAGATTTAGTCAAAGGCAACTGTAAATGGCTTTCATGATGACCCATGTTCCATGCAGAACTCTTACTCTTGGCATCTTGTACATAGACAGGATGGTTGACATGTGGAGACGTAAATCAGAGTTTGCCCCCCCAATGACCACCTTTGGAGTCTCCTGAACATCACACTTGTAGTTGGGGAGGAGTCTTTCTTGGCTAGAGAGAAGTTCCATGGAGGCTTGGTAGGTCCAGCTTGGACTGAAATGGCTGTTATAGATGTGGAAACCCAGAGACATATTGGGCAAGATTTGGGGATTTTCATTTATCTCTTTCACAGCAAATGCCAATGCCAGGATATGCTGGTAGAGTTGTGTCATTGGTCTGTATGGAGAGCGACATAGTGCATAACAGTTCACATTCACAAAAATGGATTTCATTCCCACGGTGAAGGAAAGTGTGTGGATATATTGAAACACAATATTGAAACCTGGATGTTTTGCTGCGCTGAATATCTAACTCCTGCCACCGCATAGGCAGCCTGGCCCTGATTGCTACTAGTTCTGTTCTACAGAGGAGGAGGAGGAAGTCTGGTTAACAAAAGCTTACAACAAAATCACTTCTAAGTCTGAATGAATTATGACTTTGCTTGGATTAAAGTCAAATATTCAATAAGAAATCCTTAGCTCACCATGGTAAATGAGCAGAAAGCCTTAACAAAGTGAATGGGGATGTTATCTTCTTACTGCCTTGCAATTATTATTTTTTAAAAAACTGAACATTGGTATAAGCCTACCGTATAAGAAGAAAAAGTTTACCACAAACTGGGCGTGAGCTATCAGGTCTGCCCCTATGTCTCATAAACACCAGAACTACGTGGAAGGAAAAGGGTGGTAGGAATTCATACACACGTGGCCAATATTATGAAAACATTTTGGAAAGCATTTCTGTATCTTTGGCTCACAACATCAGTAGTTTTTAGATCAATACCATAAATATATATAGCATTAGAATGATAATATAATGCAACAGTGTTGAATTATCCTTATTCTATCAACAGTTATACCCAAATAAAAATGTTATACACAGAAAACCATGATAAAAGGTATTTCATAGCTTTTCATTATTTCTTTTGCTGCCATTACAGCCCAACAATGGAACCCCATGGAGTAAACCAAAGATTTCAGTTTGTCAGTTGTTATAATGTGAAACCAAGATTGCATTATTGCGTCTATCAGTTGTGCTTTATTCCTTGGCTGCTTCTGACTAAAATGGTTTCTTAATCAGCTCCACAGATTTTCAGTTGGCTTCAGGTCAGGGCTATTCAGCCCAGTTTGTGGCATTATATTCTGCATTAGACGATCTTTCTAATAATATTTAATTTCATGGCATTAGTACTGTTGTTATGAGCTGCCAAACCTTAGAAATACAGCTTTTCCTAAAGTTTTCCACAATTTTGGCCACTAGTGTAATGAGCATAACCTTCATCATATGTCAAATGCAGAAATATATTCATTACAGATATACGATAAGGTTTTTAAGGATACACACACACACACATTTCCTTACAGAATGTCATCAAAGAGTTCAGGTGTAGGAAGTTCAGTGAAGGCTATGCTTGAAGTTATATAGATTTGAGACATAATGCCAGCAATAACAACATCTCCAGGCTGGAAATATTTGTGAAGAATAGGAAGAGGGTCACTGATGGAACACGGAGCAACAGCAGCCTTGCACTCATCTGGAGGAAGCAGCACTGACGCCAACATCATGGGAAGTACCATCCTGCACAGAGTATTGTAGGAGCAAGAGGAATTTTTTAGGCAACAATTCATCTCTTTGCCCATTTTCATCTGAGTGATACTGAGCAGCAAAGTCTCACTGGGATGGTTATGAAAGCCAGATTTTTGCAGGAAAAAGTATCAATGATCAGTCTGACAGAGCCCTTGGTGTAAGGCCAAGCTTTGAACATCACAGGAGATATTAATAGTATCTGCAAGTCTTGATTCATCGTTTTCATGCGGCTACTGGAACTCCCCAAAGAGTCAAAGAAATGATCATGATTTCTTTGATAATTACAGGAGACTTAATCAGCTTTGCTGGGTTGTTGCTTCTTGGTGATGTGCAGTGGGGGAAGATGTTTATTACATCATAGCCAAAGTCTCAGCTGGTCCTCCTCAGTAGGGAGGAATGAGAGTTTAATGAGATTCAGGAAAATGAGAGAGAAAAGTCACCTAGAAAACTGTGTGAAAGAAGAAAATTTATAATAAAAGAATAACTGCTTTGCAGCCAATAATTTAAAGAGGTAGAATAAAACTTTGCACAACCTTTAAATTGAGTCAGTTTATCAAGCTTATCAATTATCTATTATATTAACTAACACTATATGGAAATTATGGACATACCATAATTTTAAATTAAAATTCAATAATCAAATTTAGATTTAGAAATCTGTTAATTCAGTGATTTAGGCTCTTTCTCAATGAGGTTTAAAGTGTTCACGACTCCAATACAGTGGTACCTCAGGTCACCTACGATTCAGGTTACAGAGGCTTCAGGTTACACACTCCGCTAACCCAGAAATAGTGCTTCAGTTTAAGAACTTTGCTTCAGGATAAGAACAGAAATCGGGCTCCGGTGGTACGGCAGCAGCAGGAGGCCCCATTAGCTAAAGTGGTGCTTCAGGTTAAAAACAGTTTCAGGTTAAGAACAGACCTCTGGAACGAATTAAGTACTTAACCTGAGGTACCAGTGTATAGCAGTTAATTCTGAACAAGTTATGTCCAAAGAAGCAAGGCAATACTACATAAATATTCTTATTTCTATTTTCTGGTGCTGAAAAAACTGTAGGTTGTATTTTTCTAACTAGATTGACCACCACCAAATTCTGAGGCCTAAGACCATATTGTAAACCACATGTTTGATCTTGTGATCTTGTGGGGAACTTGATCTGAAAGGTGTCCTGGATCTTTAGGTGCAGCATATCTCTCAGTCATCTGATATCGCAGTGACATCAGAGAACCTATTTATCTCACATGAATGATCAGCTGATCATTGGGGTTGAAAATCTCCAAATATGGCACTCTGCAACCCCTTGCAATCAGTTGATCATTGGGGCTTGCATACTGGTACTCACAGAGCTATGGTAGCCTTCATGATCAGCTGACTGTTGGGGCTTCCATAGCACCATGAAAGCTGGTTTGCAAGCCTGAACTATCAGCTCATCACCAGCACTTGTAGAGCACTTTGCACAGGGCTTTGTAGGTGCTCCTGACAGCTGATGGAATCTACAAACCCTCATCAGCCCAGCCACTCATTATCTGTCCCACAGCTGACATCAGATATATCACATCAGATATAGCATATCTGTCAGGGACTGGCCAGATGAGGAGGAGGAATGTTGGTGGCCTCCATCTCAAGAGGCTTCCAGGCAGGAGGCAGATGAAGATTGCATGGACCCAGGTGTGCGGCGGTGGCAAACAGGAGGAGGAGGAGGAACGGGAACAGGAGAAAGGAACAGGAGAAAGCCAGCATATGTTCTAATCCTGAACAGAGACAGAAGTCAGAAGTGGTAGAAACAGTACAGCAGACAGTTGACACCATGTCACCTGAAAGCCTGGTAGCTCCTCCTTCACAGTAGGCGGAAAGGACCAGTTTGGAAGCTTTGAAGTGTTTTGGTGTTTTGCAGTGTCTGGGCATCTTTTGTCCCAACATATCTAAGCACCAAAGGGGGGGGGGGACCTGGTGGCTGTGGAGATCTTCTCCATTTTGGCCTCCAGTGCTGGGATGCTGAGCTGTATCTTCCCCCCTAAATGTTATATAATTATCTTGAGACATGAAATGAACAATAAAGAACAGTTAAAAAAAATAAGTATCAGTCTAAAAACTGAAATCATTATATTCAAATGTGGATACTTTTTTAAATGTTCCAAGGTTTGTTTGGTTGAGATGATCAACAGAAAGAGTTCAACTCTCAGGAATCCTTATTTTTAGAATGAGATTATTATTATTATTTTCCACAATACAGTGTGATAGCGGCTACAGAAAATACAAATTGAATGGGTAGAATACAGAGGCCTCTGTGGGTGGACTCTTCTTAGCCCTTACCACCCACAGCAGAGTGTAGCTCCCCTGTGTTCTCACACGGAACCGTTACTTTCTCCTCTCACCCCTGGAGAAAATAATAATGTAATATTGCATCATGTTGTGGTTCCATTTTCTTTTCAATCTATGGCCTAGCTAAACTGAAAAGACCTGGACCTATACACCTTTTACTGTACAGTACTAGCTTTTTTTAGGTACTGTACGTAGCAAATGTCCATTCCAGAACACTAAGGCAAAAATGGCAATTATGGCAATTACGATTTACCTTGAATTGTTTTGTAGCCAGACAAAAAAGAATATTGGGAGATATTTAACAAATAGGAAAATTAGTCAAAGTCTTAGTAAGGAAATATGGCTATATGTGATCACATGATATTATGATGAGAGTTGATCTGAAGCGCCAAATGGTTTTGATTTGTTCAGGATGATGACATTGGGTTGCATCTATTAAGATTGCCGTGATCCTTCAATTAGTGAATAGCAATCATGTGTGTAATTTGAAAGTATATAAAAAACATTGCTTTGGATGTGGTTCTTTGCAGCCTCCTTCTTATTTTTGAGGCTGTCCCGCTCAATAAAGGCCTATATCTTCACTTGGTGTCTGCATCCTCTTCTGTTGGGCTTCTGTGAAGGTAACCTCCAGGCTAGGAACCCCCTTTAAAATTTCGCCAACATTACCCTGTCTCTCAGGGTCCTCCATCAACCATCTACCATCTCCATGAGCATACAATCTCTGGACCTTAATAAAGGCACCAGACATAGGACTCCAATGAAAGAACAAAAGAAAAAGAGGCAATAAGAAGAGAGTGAAAAAATAAGTAAATAGGAGAGAGTGAGAGAGAGAGTTTGGTCAAACTCATGCTGGTAGCATCAAGAACACTATCCAACCATCTCATCCTCTGTCGTCCCCTTCTCCTTGTGCCCTCCATCTTCCCAACATCAGGGTCTTCATCTTAGGGCTCAGCATTGTGCCCTAAGATAGTAGTGTGCTAGGGCTGGCTGTCCTAGGTATTTGGGAGAGAGCTCTTACTCCCTTATTCTTTTCAAGAAGTATACAAAAAAGGCATAGATTCCAAATATAGGCATTATGTGTGGGGGGCTTCTTTAAATGAGCACCAAATGAGATATAACGAACCAGAAACATTGAAAGCGGACAGATATTTTAAATGGATGGAATTAGGTTGCTCAGTTGATGCACCCTTTCAGAGATCTATTAAGGATGCTCAATTGGGACCAACCAAACTGAGACAAATGAAGGAGAAGGCATAGAGGTTGGGATATGGCTATTATATTTCAAATATTTTTGAAATCATGGTCGGATTGGATAACAGGTTGTGGAATTTAGTGGAGGGACTCATTTTTACAAAATGATTTTGGAAATATTTGGGAATTTGATTGCACGATTTATATTAATTTTCAATATTCTGTCCAATTAGAAATTCTTCCTCCTATGTTGTCTACATAGGTGAGCATGAAGAATAAATTGTCATTTCAGGAATTATAGAACTAGGTTAAAAAATATCACCTACTGCAGATACACATGCACACAACCACACAAACTTATATATCCTCTATCGTCTACCCACACACACACACACACACACAGGCTGAAATGCTTTGTCCAATACTAAAAAGATACTATTCTATTGTGGTTATGATTGTTTTGTTCTTACTTGGCCATCTTGTACATGGACAGGATTGTGGCCATGTGAATATATAAATCAGAGTTTGGCCCACCAATGACTGCTATTGGAGTGCTTCCAGCATCACATTTATAGTTAGGGATGAGTGTTCCTTGTCCAGAGAGCAGTTCCATGGAGGCTTGGTAGGTCCACCTTGCACTGAAATGGCTGTTATAGATGTGGAAGCCAAGAGTGACATTGGGCAAGAGTTGGGGGTTTTCATTGATCTCCTTTACTGCAAGTGCCAAGGCCAGGATATGCTGGTAGAGTTGTGTCAATGGCCTGGAATGAGAGCTGCGTATGGCATAACAGTGCATCTTTGCAAAGAATATATTATATCCCCCACAGCCCAGGGAACCGCCTGGATATATTGACACACAAACCTGGACATTTGGCTTCCCTGAACAGTACTTTTGGTGCTGCTAACTAACCCAATCTATGCGTAGATGAATGCACAACACTCCCTCCTGCCCCAAACTGGTTTGGGTAAAACTCAGAAAGGTAAGTGTGCTTTAATTTTGTACATGTAAAAAACACACACCACATGATTGAATTAACCAATGAATGACTCTGGATAAGAAAATATAGCATGCACGAGAGAGACTTCATAAAATCAAGTTATATCCTCCCCCCACAATTTTATTGTCTTAACTGCAATCACCAATATAACAGCCATTTGAAACAGAGAAAGCAAATCTTCTACTGAGATGTTATATAATGATATTTGAAAGTTTTATAGCTATTTCACACAACAGAATATGACTTAGGGCCCAATTTTAAGCAGGAATGTGTTTCTTTATTCACAGAATGTAAACAATTGTTTCTGCCAACTCTGCTACTATTATTATTAATTCCAAGTCTGAGCGATTAATGATTCCTCACATATTTGATAAAAACCAAAGCTGAAACCTAGAAACCCAGAGACTTCCATTTAAAATAACCAGAATGCCATAACAGAGTAAATGTGATAAAGTTGAGATGGCTAAATTCTAAATCTGGAACATAATTATAGGCAAAAATTCCAAAGCAAAGGTTGACACAGCTTGAAGAAAGCATTTTGAGATATCATATCTTCTCTAACCCCTAACAAAATACTAAAAAGGAGATTAGTGGAAATCATCACCACAGTTCATTAGCACCATGCAGTAAATGCATAAATATACTCATAACACATAGAATCATAGAAACTTAGAGCTGGAAGGGACCCAAGAGTCATCTAGTCAACCCCCACAATGCAATTCCTTACAAAGTATGATCGAAAAGTTCAGGAGAGGGAGGGTTCTTGAAGGTCAATATACTCGAAGCTATATAGATTTGCGACATAATGCCAGCAATGATGACGTCTCCAGACTGATAATATTGGTGAAGAATTGGAAGTGGGTCCCTGATAGGACACTGAGGAATAGGAGGCTTGCACACATAGGAGGCAGCAACACTGATATTAATACTGGATATAGCACCATCTGGAATGTACGGTTTTACGAAACAATTAACCTCTTTGCACATTATCAACAGAGCAATCCTGATTAGGAAATTCTCACTGGAACATCCATGCAAATTTGGTCTGTTCAGTGCAAAGAAATCAGTGATCAGTCTGAGAGTGCCTTGTGTCTAGCAGCGCTGAATGTCACAGGGGCTATTCATTGCATCTTCTAGCCTTGGTTCCCAGTTTGTATGTGGCTGCTGTATGATTCCCCTGGGATGGAGAGAAGAAGCCGAAGTGACTATGATTAACTTGATAATCAGAGGAGAGATAATTACCAGTTTTGAGTTGTAGGTTTTCTATCAGATCGCATCAGAAAATCACATTTCCCTTATCGTAGTCAAAGCTTCACCTAGAGGTGCAAAATTGCGAACAAGGCATATCTATCCCTGTGGAGGCAAAAAGGCATGGGCAATAACGTTAATGCAAAAGCATTCTAAAGACATGAAAGCTCTGATGGGTGAACAGGACACATTTGATGCTATGGATCTGTTGTAACTCTTCATGTCTCACTGGAACGGCAAGAAATGCCAGATCTTTGCAGTGTAAGGAGTAATTGATCAGACTGAGAGAACACCAAGGGTCAGCCCAAGCTTGAATATAACAGGGGATATTAACAGCTTCATTGAGTCTTTGTTCATCGTTGGCATGTGGCTACTTGAATTTTCCTGGGATTTGGAGAAGAATCAGTTATTTCTATGAACTTGATGATAATAGTAGGAGAAATAATTTCCCTCAGTAACATTGCACACAAAAATATGTTTAGTACATCACTGACATTGCCCCCACACTCAAAAGAAGACTTGGAGATATAAGTGGAGTAAAATATTTATTTGTTAAAATATAAAAAGTCAGAGGAACGGTGAATAAAACTCAAAACAATTTGTTCATCAAAGTATGGGCGAAATCTTTACTAAATCTAATAGGGACACCTCCCTCCATCCCTCTGGGCTTGTCACACAGCCTCAAGCTGTGGCTCACCAACTAAGGATGGGGAGGAAATGATTCCCTCCTTGGGACATGAGACTCAGTTATGAATTGGCACTATTAGGAGGCGCCATTGAGCAGTGCACACGCACGACCCCCATAGTTGATTTTGGGGGGAGCGATAACACAACTCCTTGCCAAAGGCGCTAAGGACCCCAGATATGCACTATGACATGCACACATCTCAGCTAGGGAACCAAACTGATTCAGAGAGGAATGACACAGGAGTCCAGCTTTGAACTTTTATCAAGCCTCCTGAGACTGTTTCCACTGAAATTGTTCTGCAAGGTTGCAGGGGTTTAGAGGATTGAGGTTGAATCCTGACAAGACAGAAGTACTGTTTTGCAGTGACAGGGGGTGGGCGGCTGTGGGGAACTCCCTGGTCCTGAATGGGGTAACTGTGCCCCTGAAGGACCAGGTGCCTGGGAGTCATTTTGGACTCACAGCTGTCCATGGAACCGCAGGTTAATTCTGTGTCCAGGGCAGCTGTCTACCAGCTCCATCTGGTATGCAGGGTGAGACCTTACCTGCCTGCAGACTGTCTCGCCTGTGGTGAATGTTCTAGTTACCTCCTGCTTGGACAACTGCAATGCACTCTATGTGGGGCTACCTTTGAAGGTGACCTGGAAACTGCAACTAATCCAGAATGTGGCAGCTAGACTGGGAGTGGCCGCCCATTGGCTCCCAGTACGTTTCTGAGCACAATTCAGAGTGTTGGTGCTGACCTTCAGAGCCCTAAATGGCCTCGGCCCAGTAGACCTGAAGGGGCATCTCCACCCCCATCATTCAGCCCACACACAGCGAGAAGTGAGGTTGCAGGGAACCAGGCAGAGGGCCTTCTCGGTAGTAGCGCCTGCCCTGTGGAAAGCCCTCCCATCAGATATCAAGGGAATAAACAACTATCCGAGTATCAGAAGACATCTGAAGGCAGCCCTGTTTAGGGTAGTTTTTAATGTTTCAAGTTTTATTCTGTTTTTAAGGTTCTGTTGAAGGGCACCCAGAGTAGCTGGGAAAACCCAGACAGGTGAGAAGGGTATAAATAATAAATTGTTGTGTTGTTGCTGTTGTTGTTGTTGTTGTTGTTGTTGTTGTTGTTGTTGTTGTTATATTTAACTCAATCAGAGGTCAGAATTGAGGTTTCCTGTGATGCCCTTCATTCTTAACCCAAGTTTGGATGAACATCTGTCAGGGATCCTTTTGCTGTGACTGCTACATTAGACCCTGTCCAACTCTTCAATTGTATGAGTCTATATTCATTAAAGTTCCCCAATGTTCAACATTATCCCCATTCCACAAATAGAAAGGATCCAGAAGGGAGTGTCTCAATCCTAATGTCACACTATTGAGTAACACGTGATTTAATCTCAAAGATTTATTTAAACGTGCCATATAGAATTGAACAGACAGACTTGTTAATTATTTTAATTCCTTCTTATGTTTAGCTGCTCTTTGCTATTCAGATCAGGTCTCACTAAAATGACATAGCATTTTGGGGAAAAGATGCAGCCCAGCAACCCACAACTGGAGGCCAAGATGGAGAAGATCTCCACGGCCACCATGTACTTCCCCTTGGTACTCAGATACGTGGGAACAAAGGACAGCCATACCGTGCAAAAGATCAACATGCTGAAGGTGATGAACTTGGCTTCATTGAAACTATCAGGCAACTTTCTAGCTAAGAAGGCCAGCGTGAAGCTGACAACGGCCAGGAGACACAGGAAGCCCAACACACAGTAAAGCATGACAGTCGACCCTTCATTGCATTCAAGCACAATTTCTTTTGGCATTGAGTGTTTGTCAAAGTCTGGGAATGGGGGAGTGGTTGCCAGCCACACACTACAGATTGTGGCTTGAATCAGGGAGCAGGACAGGACTATGGAGATGGCTAATTGTTTCCCCACCCATTTCCTTATCCTGGACCCTGGCTTCGTGGCCATGAAAGCTAGCACCACAATGGTGGTTTTGGCCAATATGCAAGAAACTGCCACAGAGAAGATTATGCTAAAAAGTATTTGTCGAAGGAGGCAGGTCACAACCTCCGGTTGTCCAATGAACAGCAAAGCAGAAAGGAAGCAGAGCAGGAGAGCGAGGAGGAGAGTGTAGGTGAGGCCCCTGTTGTTGGCTCTGACTATGGGTGTGTCCTTGTTCTTCATAAAGATTCCAAGCACAAGAGCTGTGATGCAAGAAAAGGAGAGAGCAACAGCGTCCAAGCTGATCCCCAGAGGTTCTTTGTGAGAAAGGAAGCTGATGGTTTTTGGAAGACATGTATCCCGACCAATGTTTGGATATTGATCTCCTGGACATTGAATACAGTCATCCATATCTGGAATCAGAATACAAAGAACATAGCATGCATAAATGAGAATCTCAGCCCTTGCACCGTGCATCAATTCATTTATTTCTTCCTTTGCAACAGTGTTGGTAGAAGAAAAATATCAAAGTTAATCTTGCAGTAGGAAAGGTATATATCCCTGTTCCCAGATACAGGATATCTGGGATACAGGGGTATGTTCAGGCCATGTGTTTTAAAGGGATGATGAAATATTTTTTAAAATGCATTTTCAGAAGGTTTGAAAGTGTTTTAGATATTCATACACCTCAGACTTCATACTTTCTATATCACATTTATGTGCATATGCAGTTTTAAAAATATTTATATGTTTATATTCACATTTTGAAAACTGGAGTGGCAAATCTCCTTGAAGCATCATCTGAGGGGGTGATGATGTGCTATGTTGTCTTGTACAGAGAAAAGGGTGGTAATTAGATTCTGTTTGCTTTTAAAAACTGATGTGGATAAGCAAGGTCATAGCTGTTCAATTTGATGAGCTACGGATTGGATCAACTATCTATATGAAATTTCTTACCTTTCCAGTTTGAGATTTTCCTTTCTGGACATGGAAAGCAATCATAGCAGCAAAATGGCTTTCCTTCTTTCTTGGTCCTACTATAACCTGGGTGGCAGTGGTCATTACACATGGAAAGCGGCTGTGACTGTGCATAAAAGAAATAACAACGTGCTTATATTGAGATCCTTTGTTATGGAAACTTTATCTCAGTCTTCTCTATCCATTTAAGACAAGGCTTCACAGTGGGTTTGTGTAATAACATCAGTTCCAGAGGGCATGTCTGGGCCATTGAGAGATGTGACAGGAAAGATCAGGGAATGGATTTGACCCAATGAATTAAAAGCCACCTTCATCCTCTGAAATATCCCCAAACTGGAATGAGATTTATATCAGCATAGGAACTCATCTAAATCTCTACTGTGAAAGAGGGGAACATTGAAAGGATAGAGGATTGCAAAAGTGCTCTAGGGCCACACCAGTGAGAGTCCAGGATGGCTTTAGATGGGTGGTTGAACAGTCTGCAGATTTTCTCTACTACCAGCAAACTTTGACTAGAACAATGAAAAGGCCAAAGGACATTGCATAGCAATGAAGTTCCAGCATTATGCAAGGTGAATGTTTTGGTTCAAAAGCATGATTTCACTGGGGACAGTGAACTACAACCATTTGAGTATCTAGATAACTCACTTCTTGAATATTGAGGAAATTTATAAATGCACCCTGAAATATGCAAGGACTGGACCTGGTTAAATTGTTTGGGCCAGATGATGAGATCCTCATGAATGGTGAAGACGTTGTCCAGGGAGGTCAGAGCATCTTTCTTATCTTGGAGAGTCGGAGGGTCTATCTTTCCAACTTTAACCCTGAAGAAGGTCTGGTTTGGGAGTGTGACCCAGTTTATAATGTCAAAGCCAGCAGCCAATTCCCCATTTTGATCAAAGGACACCATTTCCCCCACACTGTTGTTAAATGAAATACTTCTGAGAATACGGTGGAGCTAAATTATGAGGAAGAGAAATCATAAGTGTGTAAAGGTGCAAAAGATGGAACTATGAAATATGGTGAGAAAATATTTTACTTGCGGTGTTCAGATTGTGTTCCCTTAAAAGTCTTTATACAGGCCAATGGCATCAGCAGTAACAATAAGTCACCTAAAATTTCAGATGAGCTCCATTTTTACCCAACAATGCCTCTGGGGTGATACTATATGATAATAAATTATTCTTCTAAATAAGTTATTTCTGAGGAAATTGTGACTACCAGGCTGCTCGTGGAAATAGACACAACTCTTGGAGAGATGGTCGAATTACATTTTAAAGCAAAGGAGTGGGAAACTGAAAGAACGCTCCTCTCTTTTTCTGGTAACTACTTCCCAAAAAATACACATAAATTCAATGTGTGTTTTAAAATAGTTCCATTACAAAGTTTTATCATCACTAGTTATAGTCAAACCACTGTTCAGCTTTTTATAAGTTGCAGTGGGCAGAGTTTTGTGGTTTTTTTTAGAAGAAAGTCATTTCTTCAGCCACCATTTAAATGCCAGGACTCTATCCTTAATAATAATGCAAATTTCTGAACCCTCTAAGCCAGGGGTAGTCAAACTTTTATACATACTGCTTCTAATGTATCTTTCTTGTTGGCAAAATTTCCTTACCATCCACCAGTGCTCGTTGGAAGGAGGATTAGGCTTGTGCCTTAGAACCCCCTACCGCCCACCTAGAATCCTGAAATGCCCACTAGTGGGCGGTAGGGACCAGGTTGACAACCCCTGATCTAAGCAATGCTGTTGCACGAAATAGGTGGTGGTGTCTTCCATCTGATCAGGCCATTATGTTCAGACCATCACCTGCCACTGTTGTGCCTTCAGAATCGTCCACCTTCCACAGCGTGATATTCCTGTGTATTTGAATTGTGATAAATAGCTGACATGCAAACTATGTGCTATTGCATAGACAGCATTGTAGACGCTGTAACTATGAGCAGTCATGCCCATTTCAAAAACAGAAACAGGAAGCAGCTCCAGCCTCTCATTCCCAGAACACCTTTTCCAGTCCATCTTGTGTGCCGCAGAACTGGGAAATGAACAGTCAAATGATTCTTCCCAGAACTCCCTGATGAAGCCATCTTCTTCTACTGAAGCAGGGTTTCTGTTCTGAAGAAATGTGTGGAAAAGCAGCACCTCCTTTGAATGAACTGAAAGGGACAAAGCACCATGGAGAAAATGTATGTCCCAATCTCTTTGGAAGGGGAATGATGTGAAATCCATCTGGGCTGTCATAATACAAATTTTAGCTATTGTCCTCCATGGCATATTCTCCATATCTGCAATTTGGGGCATGGCTCTCAAAACCATCATGGTCTGAATTTCTCCATGCACAAGCACAGCATGGGCAGTACTTGACATAATGACATTAAGTGTCTTTAGGCCTTCTCCTACCATGTCTTCAAAGCCACTGGAAGAAGTTAGTTTGGGGAATTTTTCTATGAAGTCGAAGCAGATGCCACCCTGGGAAAGCAGAGGAAGTATGTTCTCTATAAAGCTCTCTGTGTTGTCGTCATCCTGGGAAACAACTCCAATCCACGTCCATGAGAAATGCAGAAGTAAGTGGAGAATTCCCTTGTACTGAAAGGCACCATTTGGGAACATCCGGTGGAAGAAGACAGCCTGAGTTTCATTATTCATGACTGGAGAAGAGCCATATATGAGCTAGTTTTGAGAAGAGAAACATTTCTCGCTTTGTGAGTATAGAGACATGACAAATTGTGCTTTCCCCCTAAAATTGTTTTACCCTTGAATACCAAAACCAATCCAGTACTAAACATCTTTAAAGAAAGATTGATATGGATGTAATGAATCAGATATATAATCTTAGATAATATATCTGACCTGTGGTCTGGCTCACCCCATTCCTCACCCACCACCACTCTGGTAACTACATGACTATATAAGCTAGGGAAAACTTTCACATTCAATATATTAGATGGGTAAAAAATCTCTTGAACTGAATTCATGCTATATTTAGGTGGCCTGGGAAAATTTAGCTAATGGTCCATCAAAGAAGGACAACCTTGGGTTACTGAGCCATGAGACCTTGTCAATTTTTATGACTTTGGTACAAAAATGAGTAAGGTAGATAGATAATAGATAGATGATAGATAGATATAGATAGATGATAGATAGATACAGATAGATAGATGACAGATAGATATAGATAGATAGATGATAGATAGATAGATAGATAGATAGATAGATAGATAGATAGAGATGATAGATAGATAGATAGATGATAGATAGATAGATGATAGATAGCTAGATAGATGATAGATAGATAATAGATAGATATAGCTAGACAGCTAGATAGCTAGATAGCTAGATAGCTAGATAGCTAGATAGATGATAGATAGATAGATGATAGATAGATAGATAGATAGATAGATAGATAGATAGATAGATAGAAGGATAGATAGATAGATAGATAGATAGATAGATAGATAGATAGATAGATATAGATAGATATATGTCAGGGAACTGACATCGGAGCTAGAGGCGGAGGGAAGGCTCTCAAATGATGCTGGAGAAGGGCCCAGCAGGGAGAGAGGCAGCTCCGCAGATGGGGAAGCAAATCAGCGCAACACCAGGGATATAGAGGGGCTGATGGGGGAATCGGCGAGAGGGCTCCAGGACTCTTCACCGGACACCAGCGGGGAGAGCACGGGTCCTCTGCTACCCACACCCACCCTGCGCAGAAGACTTCCGTGCAGAGAGAGTAGGAGGAGACTGGGTGTCAAACAACTTTTATGTTGGAAAAGATTTAAGAAACGCCCACTGGCGGATTCTGCTAGCGACTGAGGCAGCCACGAAGTGAAGGGCTGCCCAGACTGAAAGGTTTAGCAAGGCAACAAAGACTGGAGAGGCGGCAACTTACGCACGAGCAACCCATACACATTACAATATAGATGATCGATCAATAGATAGATAGATAGATGATATAGATAGACCACAAGGTTTATTTTTTTCAAACTGAACCATGAGACCTTATCAATTTTTGTAACTTTGGGTACAAAAATGAATAAGGTAGATAGATGGATAAACCCCAAGGTTTATTTTATTTCAATAATATTCTGAATGTGTCTATCTATTTCATTCACAACTTTTCTAGTCTGCAAGATGCATCAAGATGGAGGTGAATGGCATTCAAATGACTTGTTCAACTTAGAGGTTCCCCACACATGTCTTACTTGTGGCATCTTGTACATGCTCAGGATAGTTGCCATGTGAAAACAGACATTAGAGTTTGGTCCCCCGATGACTGCTACTGGAGTATTCTCAACATCACACTTGTAGTTAGGGATGAACTTGGCCCGTCTAGAAAGAAGTTCTATGGAGGCTTGATAGGTCCAGCTGGCACTGAAATGACTGTTATAGATGTGGAATCCAAGAGTGACATTGCACAAGATTTGGGGGTTGGCATTGATCTCCTTCACAGCAAATGCCAAGGCCAGGATGTGCTGGTAGTTCTGAGTCAGGACCCTTTATCAAGTGTCATATGGTGAGAGTCATGTGTTACATTTTACACCATCGGCTTCAGTTCATCACATTCACAACATTTCAGTTCACTGTATATTTAATTTACATTTTGCACATGAATGGCTTTTAAGGCCAAGGTCCAAAGTATTTTAAACAATGACCTCCAACTTCAAACATCATCTCATTTACAAGCATACAGTCATTGTGTTGCAAACAGAAGCAGCAGCAGCAATAGAAATTTGCAGCACAACTATACAGGCCATTGGGAAGGAAGAGGACATTATATGATACTCTGACCTGTCTTTCCATGGCTGCATTAGTGACTACTCCTTAAGCCCTATCCAGGCATGCCACTTCATTGAACAGGAAAAGCTGCAAGGTTCTCAGCGAAGGCAGTGAGATTAAGATCTATTTTTTATTATTGATGTAAACCTCTAAAATGTATTATGTATAATTCAGTTTTTATGTCTATCTTCAGTATATTTTACTTTATTGCTATGGCTAGTTGCAGCTGCAAATAAAGATTCTTCTGATCTGATCATGTGAAATAGAACAGATCAAGCAAGCTAGAGTCCCTGATGTTTTCCTCATTGCCCTCTTGAAACTCTACTTCAAGCTTCAGAAACATTTAATCCTGGACAAATATTTTCTTTCGTCAAGACTCCTCAGAGCATCACTCTTCCTAAACTCTTGGAAATCAGCAGCTCTCACAACATTTGTTATGGCTTTAATGTTGATGAAGAAACCCTGAAATATTTCATTGAAACTCAAGACATTACATATAGTATCCCTCTTTATATCCGTTCCAAGAAAAGTCCCAAACGTTTAGCATCAAAATGGAGAGATAGTGATCATCTCTATGAAGTACAATTGAAAGCAATATGCTGTCCAGACTACTACATAACGAGAAAATGATTAATCCGTAGTTTGCTCATCCTCGCATTAAAAAGAGGGACAGAGATTTCAGATATCCTCAGTAATAAACCCCCAAACTAACTGACTGACCCTAAAGACAATCAATAAAGCAATATGCGCTTCCAACAGTTTGTTCTCAAATCCCGTACAACAGAGCAGTATGACTGGGAATAGTATCACCAAAACACTATGATATGGCTTTAAAGCAACATACATGTGGTCATTGGAAAGTTCCAGAGCCGGATGTTGTTCAAAGGTTATGGTGCTTGAAGATATGTAGATCTGAGAAATAATGCCAGCGATGATGAGGTCTCCCGACTGATAATATTTGTGAATAATAGGGACAGGTTCTTTGATAGAACATTGAGGAAGAGGAGCAAGCATGCATATCCCCTGGGACAGCAGTAGGAACACCACCACCCCAAATACTACCATCTTGTAGAGAGTTTAATGGTAGACACCAAGCCATCTGCTCTGTGATTCTTATTCAGCGGAATTTGAATGATCACTCACCCAGCTGATTCAAGGGCAAAATATACAGAATAAAGAATAGGTGGCCATTCAGAGCTATGTCTATAGGCCCAGCTCTCAGTGACTTTTAGATATTAATAACATCCCTTAGTCTTTGATTGTTATTTTGCATGGGACCAGTAGACCGCTCCAAGGATGGGGGGAAGAAGTACAAATAATGGTGATTAATTTGATAATTGCAGGTCTGTTAAGAACTTGATCGGATTCATTGTTTCTCTGCAATATTGTAAAAGAAAACATGTTTTTCACATCTCAGCTGAAATCTTCTCTGGACAATCCTCAGTGGAAGAAAGTTTTAACTTGTTATAGTCACAAATGTGTTCACATCTGAGGTCTTAAAATGAAAAACAGCACAGGCATGTAACTGGTTTGAACTATGTTTAATCACTGAGGTGGAATTAACTTTTGCAGAAGTTCCAAATGGACCCTTATTTTGAAAACTTGAATGTTTTAGAATCCAAATGAAAAACCACATTTGGTCCTTCTTTGTGGTGTCACTGCATCTGGGGGGAGACAGCCAATAGACCTTCTTGTGCCACCATGCCCACTGATAAGATGTCTGGCGCATGGGCTCTGTCTGGATGAAGTGGGCAAGGCCTGGAAACAGACCAGAGGGGGGAATCTTCCTCTATGGCCCACCCTGCAGATGTATTTCACTTTTAAAATTAATTACCCGCCCTTCACCATGAGATTACAGCAAGTTGCAACAAATAGAAAATAAATTTTTAAAATAGATACAAAAGAGTAGAATTTCAACATCTCCAGTTCCTCCTCCTCTCTCCAGCTGATCCAGCCTTTCACGGATAACACATGCTTTCAATATGAACAGGGAAATGCTTCCCTTAAAAAAAACCTGGAGATGTCTGGACTGTGTTTCCTAGTAGTCATGTTTGGTGCTCCTTGTTGTGGTCTTCACCGCAAAAGAGAGAGAACGCTGAAGATACTGCGAGTCATTAGGAGAAACCGAGCAGTCCAAGCTGACTTCATGGAAAGCTGCTGTGATCCAGACTTTTGCCCCTATTTCCTTCTCATACACACTGCGTATTGAGCAGGATACCATGATTTCCATGACATTGGTTACATAGCAAACAAATATCCCGACTTGTCTCCAGAGGAGGAAAGGTTCACTTGGGCTGATCGGGTTATTAAAATGATTCACATTACTTTCTTTCAATGTTTTGGATAAGGCAACGCAAATCCCTCTGCTGTGGCTCAGGCCTTAAGCAACTCAGGACTGTGACGCATGTCTCAAACTTCACTGTACACTGTGTCACTTGTACACTGACATCAGCAGAAGTCACGCAAATCTTTTTCCAAAGTACAAAACTTAGACTGGCAAATACTCAGCTTTTCTCCACGCAAGCTATTATAGCAACAATTATGGATTATTTTTTCTGGAAGTGCAATAAGTATTCAGTTGCTTCTGCTGATTAAAAAAATAAGGTTTTGATCCAGACAGTTTTAGTGGTTTAGCCTACTTCACTCGAAGATAAGTACTATTATGAGTCTGAATCCAGCCTAGTATCTCACAAATATTTTCTTTTGTCTGGAAATTGAGAAGTCAATTAAACATAAATATTGTACATCAGTGAGACTATTCTATGTTTCATTTCTTTCAAACAGTCTATTCTAAATATAACTAAGTCTAGATCCAAACCGCAGTTCACATTGCATTTTATCTTAACTAAATAAATAATAAAGAATGCAACAGTAACATAGGTCTCAGTCGAATAAATTACAGCACAATTTAGCCCATGTGTATTATTTTTCTTTATTAGATTCCTAGACTACCCTTCATCCGAAGATCACAGGGCAGTTTACAGTATAAAAACATAAAAATACATACCATAATAACAAAACCAATACACTCCCCCACAGTACAAAAGGCCACAGGAATAATTAGTTATTTCTCTTTTTCCCTGGCTTAATTCCTGTCACTTACACATTGCTAATTTAAAGTGGACCAGGGCCAAATAATTTAGAATATTTCATTGTTTTGTTCTTCTTAGCTGTTCCTTGTTGTTCAGCTCAGGTCTCAACAGAATGATATAGAGCTTTGGAGAAAAGATACAAACCAGTAACCCAGCACTGGAGGCCAAGATGGAGAAAATCTCCACGGCAACCATATATTTCCCCCTTGTGCTGAGATAGGTTGGGACAAAGGTCAGCCAAACACTGCAAAAGACCAACATACTGAAGGTGATAAACTTGGCCTCATTAAAACTACCAGGCAACTTAGGGGCTAGGAAAGCAACACAGAAGCTGACAGTGGCAAGCAAACCCATGAAGCCCAAGACGCAGTAAAACAAGGCGACTGAGCCCTCATTACATTCTAGTGTAATTTCTTTAACAACGGAGTGCATGTTGGAATCTGGGAATGGGGTAGAGGTTGAGAGCCACACCGTACAAATAGTGGTTTGAATCAGAGAGGAGCCAAGAACAATGGAAACAGCCAGTCTCTTCCCCAACCATTTCCTCATTCGGGATCCAGGCATGGTGGCCAGGAAAGCTAGAACTACAATGGTGGTTTTGGCCAGAACACAAGACACAGCTGCCGTGAAGATAATGCCAAAAGCAGTCTGTCGAAGGAGACATGTCAGCGCTTTTGGTTGGCCAATGAACAGCAAAGCACAAAGGAAGGAGAGCAGGAGGAAGATGAGGAGAGTGTAGGTGAGATTCCGGTTGTTGGCTTTGGCAATGGGAGTGCCCTGGTGCTTAACAAAGATGCCAAGCACTAAAGCTGTAATGAATGAAAAGGAAAGAGCCAATATTGCCAGAGTCATCCCCAAAGCTTCTTCATAAGACAGGAAACTTATGACTTTTGGGATGCATGAATCCTGGGCATTATTTGGATACTGATCCTCTGGACATTGCAAACAGTCATCCATGTCTGGAAAAGAAAACATAAGGTTTGAAATATGGAAGCCCTGTTACCAGCGGAATAATCAAGAATAAAGGAATAATAATAATCACTAGTTGGGGTAGCCAATATTAATTTTACAAAACCTAGAAAGATGGGTTCTAGGGAGATGTGTGACAAACATATCTCTGTCTTTCTTATGAAATTACGGTATATATTCAGGATACTGTACTCAAAGATAGTAGGCATGGAACCTAGTTGTGGATTCCACTCAGAAGTGGATACTATCTCTGGAAATTTCATCCAGTTCTGTAAAAAATGGGGGGGGGAGCATTCCATAGATGGTGAGCCACTACAGAGAAGACCTGCTCTCGTGTTACCACCCTCCAGACCTCTCGAGGAGGCGGCACACGAAGGAGGGCCTCGGAAGATGATCTCAGGGTCCAGGTAGGTTCATATGGGAAGAGGCGGTCCTTGAGGTACTGCGGTCCTGAGCCATTTAAGGCTTTATAGGTCAAAACCAGCACTTTGAATTGGGCCCCGAAACTCATAGGTAGCCAGTGCAGTTGGACCAGGATCGGTGTAATATGTTCAAACCGTCTTGTTCCCTTGAGCAACCTGGCTGCTGAATTCTGCACTAGCTGAAGTTTCTGAACCATCTTCAGAAGCAGTCCTACGTATAACACATTGCAGTAATCTAACCTAGAGGTTACCAGAGCATAGACAACAGTAGTTAGGCTATCCCTGTCCAGATAGGGGCATAGCTGGGCCACAAGACGAAGCTGGGTCACTTTGCACTACCCATGCAAAGTAAAATTAAATAACACAGCATGTGGAAAGAGATAGTTAAACATCTTGAGATTAAGTCATATGTGAAAGTTTTCCATTATACTACTTACCCTTCTGGTTTGAGATCTTCCCTTCTGGACAGGGAAGGCAATCATAGCAGCAGAATGGCTCCCCTTCCTTCTTGGTTCGACTATAACCCAAATGACAATTGTCATTACAAAGAGAAAGGGGCAGTGCCTGTACATAAAATCATAGAAACATATATGCTATAAACATGGTGTCCCCAGACTGACTCCAACATCTGCATCCCTTAGGACAGGCATGGGGGACCTTCAGGTCTTGGCAATGCTTGCTTGGAATATGGGTGTTGCAGTTCAGAAAAAGAGCTGGAGGGCTGAAGTTTCCCCACTCTTGACTTAGGGGAAGGGCCATAGCTCAACAGTAGAATATCTGCTTTCCATGCAGAAGCTCCTGGGTTCAATCCCAGGCATCTCCATTTAGGGTTCAGAAAGACCTTGGTCTTGAACCCCAGAGACCAGTTGCCAGTCAGTGTCAACTATACTGAGCTAGATGGGTCAGTTGTCTGATTGGAAGCTTCCCGTGTTGCTATGTGTTAGGGATTGATTAGCTGCTTGTGCGTAAAAACGTGCTCCCTCAGAGTTTGTGCGACCCCACAAACCTCCGTGTGTGACGGAGCTCCTCAGACATGTCTGCTCTAGTCACTAGTAGAGTCCGACAGTGGCTGTCTGCGGAAGCGTTTCCAGCAAAGGAGCTCCTTAACGGAAACGCGTCTCCTGGACTCACGGCGTGACAGTTTCCGGCGAGGTGTGGGTCTCCCTATGGGAGACTCAGATACCTCCCCACTGTTCTCGCTGGAAGCGTCCCTGAGCCCTCCCTCCTGCTCGCATTCCCTCAGAGACCCACTCCTCCCCCTGCTGGTCCCTGCTTCAGCTGTTGAGTCTCTTTCTTCCCCCCTGAGTCCCTCCACCACCTGATGCTCCGATGGCAGTTCCCTGACATCCACCTCCCCTCCAGGGCCCCCCTCACCCCCTCCCATTTCCTCTCCCCTGGGAGGTGAAGGGCTAAAACCCCGAAAAGAATCTTCCTCATCTTCCGACGTCTCGAACCATTCCCTCCATCGATCATCGTCCTGGCTCGCTGAATCCTCTTCCTCTTCAGAATCTGGGAACCCCTCCAACTCCTCTTCCTCGTCGGTGGTGGCAAAGTATTCCCTTCGGAAGCTCGCTACAGGCTGAGGTTTACGTGGGAACCTCTGATGAAAAGTCTCTATTAAAACTTCGTCATTGACATCCTCTGCCCTAACCCAGGTGTTTTCTGACTCCGGTTCCCCTTCCCACATTACCAAATACTCTACTTGATCTCCCTTCCACCTGGAATCGAGGATCTCCGCTACATGGTAGCTGTGTTCCTTCTCCTCCATTGCTGGTCCCCTTGTGACCCTCCCTTCACTGTCTCCTCTATACGGTGACAGCAACGACCTGTGAAAAACTGGGTGCAGCTTCATGTGGTTCGGTAACCGGAGCCTGAAAGCCACTGGATTGACCTGCTGCATGACTTCAAACGGACCCAGCCTTTTGGGTCTTAATTTCTTACAACCTCCCTTGAACGGCAACCCTTGGGTTGACAGCCACACCTGGTCCCCCACCCTGATGCTTTCACCTTCCCTTCGGTTTTTGTCTGCCTGCCTCTTATATTCCTCCTTAGCCCTGTTTAAGTTGAGTTGGAGCTGGCGATGGATCGCTTCCATTTCTTCAACGAACTGTTCTGCAGCTGGAACGCTCCAGTTCTCCCCTTCCCCCCCTGGGAAGGCTCTGGGATGGCACCCGTGATTAGCCAAAAAGGGGCTCATCCCCGTGGACACGTTCTCTGCATTGTTGTAGGCAAATTCTGCCAACGCCAGCTTCTCCACCCAATCATTCTCACTGTCATTAACATAACACCTCAAATATTGTTGGAGAACCCCATTTGCTCTTTCCGCCTGCCCGTTGGTTTCTGGATGACGGGCCGTTGAAAAATTGACCTCTACATGCAGTAAGCTCATGAGCTTCCTCCAGAACCTGGAAGTAAATTGTTTCCCTCGGTCTGAAACCACCCTCAAGGGGGCGCCATGCAACCGAAACACATTCTCTACAAACAATTTGGCTGTTTCTTCTGCTGTGACTGCATGTGAGCAGGCTATAAAGTGGGCCATTTTAGTTAACAGGTCTACTACAACCATGATGGCTGTTTTCCCTCTAGACCTTGGCAGATCAGTCATGAAATCTATTGCCACTGCTTCCCACGGTCTTTCAGATGTGGGCAGTGGTTCTAATAAACCAGCCGGCGCCCGCCTCTCCCCCTTGGCTCTTTGGCATTGTTCACACCCTCTCACATACTCCCGCACATCTTCCCTGACCTTGGGCCACCAAAATTCCCTGGTAACCAGCCACATGGTCTTGTGTTGCCCAAAATGCCCTGCTGTGGGGCTATCGTGCAGCTGCTTGAGTACCTTCTCCCTCAATTCCCCTTCAGGTATATATAACGCTCCCTTATAATACAATGCCCCGTTTCTCTCCTCAAAACCACCGGATTTGTCTTCCTCCCTCCTGAGATCCCTGAGTTTGTCCTGGGCGTATGCATCCTGCACCGTACCCTCTACCAATTCCCTTTGCCCCAGCAAAGTCGCCCCACACACCCAGCGGTCCTCTGGAATGATATGGGTTTCTTCGGGTGCTCCCTCCCCCTCCAAATATTCAGGTTTGCGTGAGAGAGCGTCCGCCCTAACATTCTCTGGGCCTGGCACGTAACAAATCTCAAAGTTAAATTTGGAGAACTCCTGGGCCCATCTCAACTGCCTTTGGTTGAGCACTCGCGCAGTTCTCCAATACTCTAGATTTTTATGGTCCGTGCACACTTGCACCTTATGTTGTGCACCAACTAGCAGATGCCTCCATCTCCGGAACGCCTCATGAATAGCAAGAAGTTCTCGGTCGTACACCGTGTAGTTCCTCTCGGATTTGTTCAGCTTTCGCGAAAAGAAGGCACACGGTCGCCACTCTGACTCCTCCTTCCCCGGCTGCAGAAGAAGCACCGCCCCTATGGCTCTGTCAGATGCGTCTGTTTCAACCCTTAGCTTCTTTCGTAAATCCACATGCAGAAGTTGTTCTTCAGAGGCGAAGGCCCTTTTCAGCTCCTCAAACGCTCGCTCCGCCTCCGCCGTCCATACAAACTTCTTTTTACTGCTGAGACAGTCAGTGATGGGCGCCGTCAGATGGGCGAAGTTGCGGATGAACTTACGATAAAAGTTTCCAAACCCTAGGAACCTCTGCACATCCTTCTTGGTTTTGGGTGTTTTCCATTCCAGCACTGCCTGTACCTTGCCGGGATCCATGGCCAATCCCTTGTCTGACAGGCGGTACCCCAGGAATTCCACCTCCTTGGTATGGAACCGACACTTCTCCAGTTTGACCCACAGCCTGTTGGCTTGCAGTCTGCTCAACACTTCTCTGACGTCTCTCACATGTTGCTCCTCATTCTCCGAATACACCAACACATCATCTAGGAAAGCAACGCAATTCTTGTAGAGCAAAGGGCCCAGTACGTGGTTCATAAAAGATTGAAAACACGCTGAGCCTGCTTGTAATCCAAATGGCATAACGAGGTATTCAAATGCCCCCAAAGGGGTAAACATGGTGGTTTTCCATTCATCCCCTTTCCTTATGCGTATCAGGTTGTACGCCCCCCTTAGATCCAGCTTTGTAAAAATCTTTCCCTTCCTCACCCTGGTCAAAATATCATCAATCCTGGGCATAGGGAAAGCCACCGGTTCAGTCACTGCATTTAATCTCCTAAAATCACATACAAGTCTCGGCTTGTCTGCGTTTTTTTTGTCCACAAAAAACACTGGGCTACCCCCTGCTGCTTTGGACTCTCTGATGAAGCCTCTCTTCAGGTTCTTCTCAATAAACCCTCGCAACTCCTGCATTTCTCTGTCTGACATGGCATACAACTTGCCCACGGGAAGCTGTGCTCCAGGGAGTAAATTGATCTGGCAATCAAAGGGTCTATGAGGTGGTAGTTGGTCAGCTTCCTTCTCGCTGAACACGTCGCTGAGATCTGCATACTGTGGTGGTACCTTCACCTTCTCCATTACTTCAGTCCCTGCTAGGGTGGCTTGGGCCCCTGCTGAACCCTTTTCCCCTTTGCAGTGTTCTAAGCAATGTGCTGAACCAAAGGACACCACTCTTTGATGCCAGCCAACCAGCGGATCATGTAGAGCTAGCCAGCTCATTCCCAAAATAATGGGAGCACCTCCCAGGGTGGCCACATTAAACGCTATCAGTTCTGTGTGCCTTGCCACCCTCATTATCATTGGGACAGTCTGCAAGCTGACTCCTCCTCCCAACAACTCCCTGCCATCAATCGTGGTCACCTGCAGGGGGTTGCTTAAAGGGATAGTCTGTATCTGGTGTTCAGCAGCAAACTCCTTGCTCATAAAATTGCAGGAGCTGCCTGAGTCCAATAGCGCCTTTATTTTTAGGGGGTGCCCATTTTGCAGCTCTAGCGACACTTCAATCACTAGAGCAGGTCGAGGAGCTTCTGGCACGGGCACTTTCACTGCTCGTTGGCCTGGCTGCAGTGCCCCGATTGTGGCAACCAGGCGTTGGCTTTTACCTGCTCCGTTCCCCCCTGTTCTCCCCCCTCAACAGCTCCCACCATCCCTTGCCATTCCTTCCTCTGGGGGCAGACTCTGGCAAAGTGGCCTGGCTGTTGGCAGAGATAGCATTTCCGGGGGCCCTTTCCCTCCTTCTTAGCCCCCTCGCTGGTTTTTGAAAATGCGCGCGCGCGCGCTGTTCCGATTTCCATCGGCTCTGCCGGCGGGAAAGCTGGCTCAGGAATGTCTGGAATGCGGAACTCCTTCCAACGTTCCCCTCTCCCTTCCCGCCTCTCCAAGGCTCTTGCCTCCTGCCGCGCTCCTATGGTCAGCGCAGATTTGGTCAGCTGATCCATAGACCCCGCCCTGGGGCTCCGTGACAGCTCGTCTTTCACCGCCGAAGAAAGACCTTCTTCAAATAGCATTTGAATGGGTGCCGCCGATAAATCCCAACTCAGTCTGTGAATCAGCATGGTAAACTCAGTCCAGTACTCACGGACAGATCGACTTCCCTGCTTACAAGCCATTAGCTGTCTGCGCACCGCCCCTTCCTCAATATCGCTGGAAAACATGATATCCATTGCACGAAAGAACTTCCTCGTGTCCTTTAGTATGTCATTGTGCGTTGCCATTAGGGGTCGAACCCAGTCTCTCGCCCCTTTCTCAAGATGCCCAATTACGAAAGCAACTCGCGATTCCTCATCAGGGAACTCATCGAACTGCACATTAATGGCATATTGCATCTCTGTCCTAAAGGCATGGTAATCCTTGGGGTCCCCCCCAAATTTTTGCACCAATCCTGGTACCTTTCTGGGGAATTGAGTGGCTCTCCCCTTCTTGTCTGCATCCTGAGCCCTTCTCTCCTCCAGCCTCGCCGTCTGCAGCGCCAGTTGGACCTCCAACGCTCGGTATCTATCTTCCAAGCTTGGACCAGCTCCAGCCCCCGCTCCTCCGGTTCCGGTTGGTTCGCTCATGATGCTTTCTCTTGCACAGGCAGCGTACAGAGACTGTCGGACTGCTGTTAGGGATTGATTAGCTGCTTGTGCGTAAAAACGTGCTCCCTCAGAGTTTGTGCGACCCCACAAACCTCCGTGTGTGACGGAGCTCCTCAGACATGTCTGCTCTAGTCACTAGTAGAGTCCGACAGTGGCTGTCTGCGGAAGCGTTTCCAGCAAAGGAGCTCCTTAACGGAAACGCGTCTCCTGGACTCACGGCGTGACAGTTTCCGGCGAGGTGTGGGTCTCCCTATGGGAGACTCAGATACCTCCCCACTGTTCTCGCTGGAAGCGTCCCTGAGCCCTCCCTCCTGCTCGCATTCCCTCAGAGACCCACTCCTCCCCCTGCTGGTCCCTGCTTCAGCTGTTGAGTCTCTTTCTTCCTCCCTGAGTCCCTCCACCACCTGATGCTCCGATGGCAGTTCCCTGACACTATGTATATTGAATGGAACGTAAGAAAAGCAGTGTCTAGAAACATCTCATCATATCATGATTACCATTAAACTTATTTATTTCATTTATCACTTTGATGCAAAACAACCTTAAGGCATCTTACAATATCCAGAATAAAGTAAAAATGCAAGAATAGCACAAGAGAGTAAAAACACAACAAACAACAAAGCACTAAATAGCATCATGCCTTGTTCTCATAGAGTTGTATGCCTTATGTGGTCCATGCAATTAGGACAACTGTATGAGCAGGGTCTTCTATAAATAGATAGCCATGTGCATATGTAAACAAACATGTTCACATCTGCCACACAACATGCAAACATGGCGGACACGATTAGCAATAGCACAGTTTGTGGCATGCTCCAAAGGGTGTGAGCCTACCTGCCAGTGTGTAAATGAAGATGCAAAGGAAGATGACTACAGACAGATGTTTTGCCATGACACTTTTTAGATAGAGCCCACAAAAATGGGCCTGAACTGTACCTGGTTAAATCTGCTGGGCCACACAATTGCATCCTCATGAATGGTGAACTGTTTGCCCAAGGCGGCTTGTGGGTCTATCCCGCCAACTCTTACTTGAAGAATGGACTGGTTTGCGAATGTCACCCAGTTCATTATATCAAATGCCGACTCCAGTTCTCCATTTTGGTTGAAATAAACTTTTTCCCCAGCACTATTATTAAAGACGCTGCTTCTCACCCAGTGGCTGAGCTAAATTCAGGAGGGGGAAAGAGAATGGGAATAGAAGGGTAACTAATAACTATTTAGGTAAAGGTAAAGGACCCCTGGATGGTTAAGTGCAGCGACTATGGGGTGTAGCGCTCGTTTCGCTTCAGGCCGAGGCAGCCGGCGTTTGTCCACAGATAGCTTTCCAGGTCATGTGGCCAGCATGACTAAACTGCTTTTGGCACAACAAAACACCTTTACGGAAGCCGGAGCGCATGGAAACGCTGTTTACCTTCCCACCACAGCAGTACCTATTTATCTACTTGCACTGGTATGCTTTTGAACTGCCAGGTTGGCAGAAACTGGGACAGAGCAACGGGAGCTCACCCTGTTGCACGGACTCGAACTGCCAACCTTTTGATCGGCAAGCCCAAGAGGCTCAGTGCTTTAGACCACAGCGCCACCTGCATCCCCAAATATAACTAGATATAGCAGGTTGATGATGAGCTTTCCCACTTGAGGGATATGAGGAATGGGTCCTTCAACAAAGGATTTATAAAGACTAGTAGTAGATGCAATTGTCATTATCAAACACTAAAAGCCCCACATCTCCACCATCTTCTTTTCATTACCTTCATTCCATCAAGAAGAATGCGTAACAACCACACATCACAAGAAAAGAAATAGGAAGGGTTACAGCCTTTCAAGCAGCCTTTACAACTTATGAACAAGTAAGGCTTGTTACTACATTTTTATTTAGAATAAAGGAGGGTTAAGCTCCACCAACTGAAGGGATTTTTAAAGAGGTTTGAAGAATTCACAGGGGATAAGGCTGTCAATGGCTGATGGGCATCATGTCCATGTTCTGCTTCCATGGCTGAAGGCAGGATGCCTCTGCTTGCCAGTTGCTAGGAATCAAAATTGGGGTGAGCCCTGTTGCAATCAGGTCCTATGGGCATCTGGCTGGACATTGTGAGAAGAGGATGTTGGAGTAGATGGGTCATTGGCCTGATCCTGCAGGATCTTCTTATGTCCACAAGTAAGTGAATGCAGACAACTGACCTTCTGTATATGGTTTCTTAGTATATTATATTACTACTACTGCTTGGGGAATTTGCTGAATTTCAGCAAGATTTTATATGATGCATCTTTTCATGAAAAACAATCATACAAAAGACATTCTGCAGCAGCTGCCATTTGGCATTAAATAAAACTCCTGTTGCAATCTCCTGTTAGTGAGATGAACGGCCTATCCCCATTCAGGATGAGTCCTCACTGAACTCCCTGGCAGCTTCTACTGACAGATGTAAAACAGATTCATAAAACAGTGAATCATGTTTTCAACAAGACATGTAATTTGGTCTTTATATGCGAACTAATAATAATAATAATAATAATAATAATAATAATAATAATAATACCTATTCAGGTTGAGTAAGTTAAAAAGTTATAACACGATTAGGAAATAGAGGATATAACAAGAAACAAAATTTAAGGTGGTAGACCACTAGTCGAGAAGGAGGGAAGTCATAGGCTTGTTGGAGCCAAAAGGTGTGTTAATGAAAATATAATGTGATGTAATGATAATATATGTAAAAATTAATAAAAATTGTTATATAGAAAAAGAGATGCTAACCACTGTTGGTGAGAACAGAAACTTTTCAAACCCTCTGGATTCTTCCCTTTTTATTATTTCCAAGGGTATGGGGAGCATTCCTGCATTATTGCGCTCCTGATCTTACCTTCCACACCTGTTGATTCCAAAACTTCAGCCATCCTCCATCCTCAATTGCTCTGTGTTTGAAATGAGATGAATGTGTGGCATGCAAGGCATGAGCCACAGCATAGACTGCATTGTAGATGCTGTAGCTGTGGCCAGTCATGCTCGCTTGAAAAATAGACCCCGGAAGAGTCTCCAGCTTCTCCTCCCCTGTGCAAATTTTGCCATCCTGCATATTTTCCCCAGAGTCAGGGAAATCGCACGCAAATGCCTCTTCCCAGTATACCTTCATAAAGCCATCTTCTTTTTCCAAGATGGGATTTCTCATCTGAAAAAATTCCTGGAATCCCAAGACCTCCTTTGAGTGAATTGTGAAGGATAGAGCACCATGGAGGAAGTCAATGTCCTTATCTCTTTGAAAAGGAAGTGATGTGAAATCCATCTGGACTGTCATGATCCAAACTTTCCCTTTAGCCTTCATAGGAATACCTTCATATTCTGACATTTCAGGAAATGCTCTCAAAACTGTCATGGAATCAATTTCACCATGAATGAGCAACACGTTGACAGTACTTCTCATGGCAATATTAAATGTCTTGAGCGCATCTGTAACCACGTCTGTAACACTGCTAGAATATGTAATTGTGGGAAATCTTTCCATGAAATCAAAGCAGATTCCTCTCAGGATAAATTTTGGAACCACGCTCTGTCTAAACCTGTCTCCATTCTCGTCATTCACAGTCAACAAACCAGTCCATGTCCACCTGAAATGTAGCAATAACTTGAGAATCCCTTCATACTGATGGTCTAGATTTGGGAACATTTGGTGGTAGAAAGCAGCTTCAGTTTTCATTTTCCCCACTGGAGCAGAGCCATAGATGAGCTAAATGAAGGGCAGGAAATGACGAGATGAGATACTTTTTAAAAAGGGTGAGGTGGTTTACTTTTTAACTCGTATTGGCAGCAGTTAAAATCCAACCTAGATTTCAGATTTGTTGCTGTTGTTGTTGAGTGCTGACGACCTGGGAGTTTTTCAGTTTTTCTCAAGCTTAAGAGAAAGTGTTGGAATGCAAAGGTACAAATATGCTGACCAATTCTCTAAACCAGAGCTTTCCAAATGTTTCATGTTGGTGACACACTTTTTAGAGATGCATCATTTCATGACACAGTAATTCAATTTTACTAGCAAACTGGAGGTTAAACCAACCCTTTTCCAGCCCTGGGAGGAGTGTGGGGAGCATTTGTGTGACACACTATAGTGTTGTGACAGACAGTTTGGAAAGCTCTGCTCTAAACCAACTATCCTAGCAAAGGAATTCACTTTGTCCTCACTTGTGAAACTATAGTGGCAGAAAGTATAAACTGAAAGAGGGTTGTGCCAGTCTACTCAAACAATTGCACGCATTTGCCTTTCGTGGTTGTGCCATGTCTTACATTCACTGGCATAGCAGGGCTTCCACCATATTCTGTTGTTGGATTAGAACTCCCATAATCTATGAGCACTGACCACGCTGTCTGGGGCTGATGAAAGTTGGATTTCAATCACATCTGAAGGACACCACACTGGCATATTTACTGTAGTCCCTCAGCCAGTTTACTTCAAGCATAGATCAGCACAATTAGACACAAATATTTATTCACCATTTATTTCCATGGCAGTTATCATATATTAAGCAATAAGGGGAAAGAGCAAAGGGAAAACAAATGAAAAAGGACAAACACAGTGACAGTTGTAAAGGGACAGCTGATCACCAGAACTTGCAAAGTGCCATGCCTTTGCCTCAAAAGAAGACCCAATGGTCTGGGTAGCTTGACATCATGAGAGGTGCTCTGGGAGAATTTTACCTGTGGAATCTTGTAGATGCTCAGTATAGTTGCCATGTGGAGACAGACTTCAGAGTTAGAGCCTCCAATGACTGCTACGGGGTTATTCTGGAGGTCACACTTGTAGTTGGGGGTGTATCTGCCATATGTAGAGAGGAGTTCCAAGGAGACACGGTAGGTCCAGCTTGGGCTGAACTGACTGTTATAGATGTGGAAGCCCAGGGTGAGGTTGGGTAAGATTTGGGGGTTTACATTGATCTCCTTTACAGCAAATACTAATGCCAGGATATGTTGGTAGAGCTGTGTCATGATCCTGAAATGATAGTTATGTACATGCTGTGCCACAGTGCGTTTCCTTCTGGATGGGACATCTGCTACACTTCAGTTGAGCTAATAATATTTTACAGATCAATCTATCTCAGTCTAGGGAAATCTGGAGGAACATTAGCACACACAGATTCCAGCCCTAAACTGGGGAACTAAGCCTTTTAAAAAAGAGAGTTTGACTTACACAATCCCTTTTGGTAATGTTGCTTCCACTGGGATGCTAGGTCATTTGAAGGAACCCCAATGGAGTATGGAATAGCTCTCCACCTGCACCAACACTGCCATGCATCTGGAACATCTCCCCTTTTGGGGGCTTACCCTGGCCTTGTATGAGTCAGATGAGCTCCCAATCAGCTGGAATGGGAGACTTACATCACTATATCTCTGTCTGATCTGGGATGAGGGGTTTCAGCTGGCTGAGCCCAGGCTGATCCACCTTGCAGATGCTGGCTTTGAATTGCTCCTTCGGCTGCTGAGGGAAATAGGCTTGGGATGTTAGATTCATGGCTGCCACAACTAAGAAGACAAAAGGAAGGTGATGATTAATGTGACTTAGCTACAGGTATGATGCAATTATTTGACAAAGGCCGGGAAAGTTGAGCTGCCATTCTTCTCCCATTCACTGGATCTAACACTGATCTATGGGCCTGGCTCCTCCAGGGAATATATAATAAATATGTGGTATCAGAGGATTTTAGAAAACAAATCTTACACAATGTCATCAAAGAGGTCACTAGAAGGACATTCTTTGAAGTCTATTGAGTTGAAGAATATGTAGACCTGAGACATAATACCAGCAATGATGAGATCTCCTGGCTGGTGGTACTTGTGAAGAATAGGAAGGGGATCACTGATGCTGCATTCAAGGTTAGGAATCTTGCATGTCACCTGAGGCAAAAGCACTGGTAGCCATAGTACAAATCCAACTATCTTGCATGAAATAATTCTTCTTGTACATAAATTCTCCCACCTCCACATTCTCCTTTGCTGAGTCCTGTGCTGCAGCCTGCACAGCCTGACTTAAGGAGACAATAGGGGCTGATTTGTGGCTCAGATGGTGCAGGATAAAGTCTCTCTTATGAGACGGACCAAGCGCTGGCTATCTCGTCCTACCTTGGAAATGTACAAGGAATATTAGTAGGATCCTCCTATTTTCATTAATAATAATGCAGCTCATAGTCCCTTTATATGGGGAGAAGTGTCTTCTAAACATTAGGAAGAACTTCCTGACAGTAAGAGCTGTTTGACAGTGGAATTTGCTGCCAAGGAGTGTGGTGGAGTCTCCTTCTTTGGAGGTCTTTAAGCAGAGGCTTGACAACCATATGTCAGGAGTGCTCTGATGGTGTTTCCTGCTTGGCAGGGGGTTGGACTCGATGGCCCTTGTGGTCTCTTCCAACTCTATGATTCTATGATTCTATGATTCTGTTCTTATGTTAATAATTACAAGGGCGATGATCACATTATTATGGTTTACAGGCACTTAGATGTGATGGTTGCAATCATCCAGTTTATGTCGTCACCTAGTTGTGCTATGGGAATTAATGGGTCCAGGTAATGCAATTTGTAGCAAGAAACTAGATGGCTGTAACTATAGTAGTTAGGGACAGATGATGTTTATATTCTCAGCTTTGCACAAACAGAGACCATTAAGCAAATAACATGCTAGGTGCATTATACTTGAAAGTGAAGTTTGGCTGCTTGCTCTGTGCAGGTCTCAGAGGTCTATATGAAAGGTGAGAATGAGAGTATTTTGTGGGTATTTTCCAGAGTTCAAAAGTAGCAGAAAAGTTTCAAAAGATTCCCTATTAATAAGACGATGTTTGAAATCCCCTTGAAAAAATATTGTGTGTGGAGGGAGTTTAATATCCTTGAGAACCAGCCCTAAGTTTGTATTCTCTGCAGTCCTGACTTCTGTTCATTTGTAATGAGACACCTGGAGAACAAGGATCAACCCAGCAGACTCTCCACCTCTTCCCATGCCAGAGGTTGCCCACCTTATAAGGTCTGCCAGAGACTATTCATTGCCTGCCCAGTGATACACTGTAGAAACTTCCATGCTTACTTAAGAAGAGTTTGACTTCTTCAACCCCAGCCTGGTGGAACACTCTGTCACAAGAGATCAGGGCCCTGCGGGATTTGACATCTTTACGCAGGACCTGCAAGACGGAGTTGTTCTGCCAGGTCTTTGGTCAGGGCCCAGCCTGACTCCCCTTTTCTTTTTGCATAAGAACTAATATGAAAGAGGCCTCCCAGTGTTCTCACTGCCCATATAAGAACAGCGTAAACAGCTGGGCCGGATGAACATTTACTGTTCCCAACCCTAACCTTGCGGAAAGCCATCTAATTAGATTCTAAAGTGATTTTGACCTGTTTTTAGGAGGTAATTTAATTATTGTTTGATTTTATACTTATGTTATACATCTGATGTTAGCTGCCCTGAGCCCGACTTTGGCTGGGGAGGGCAAAATATAAATAAAAGTTGTTGTTATTCAGGCTTTAAGGTCCTGAAAATTATAGACTGGTTACCATAACTTCTGTCTTGGGAAGACTTGTAGAAAGTATGATCATTCAGTCAGTCATAATTTTATTTGAACACTTCTCTTCTACAAAAGCAATCAGGCTCCAAGTGTCTTACAACAAAGAAAACAGGAAGACATCTCAAAATGAACCAAGTCCAAAAGTTTACTCATGGCTTTTCTAAAGTCATAGAATTTTAGTGGCTTCAATGATTCCTTCTTCTTAACTGCTCCTTGTTATTCAACTCAGGCCTCAGTATAATAATATAACATTTTGGGGAAAATATGCAGCCAAGAATCCCAAAGCTGGAGGCCAAGATGGAGAAGATCTTGACAGCCACCATGTATTTTCCTTTGGTGCTCAAGTACGTTGGGACAAAGGAAAGCCAAACGCTACAAAAGACCAACATGCTGAAGGTGATGAACTTGGCTTCATTAAAACTGTCAGGCAACTTCCGGGCTAGGAATGCCATGATGAAGCTGAACATGGCCAGGAAGCCCATAAAGCCCAGAGCACAATAGAACATGAAGGATGATCCTTCATTACATTGCAATACAATCTCTTTGGTCACTGAATGCATGTCTAAATCTGGGAACGGAGGAGATATTGCCAGCCACACAATGCAAATGGCGACTTGTGTAAGGGAGCAGGAAAGAACAATGGAAATGGACAGTCTTCTTCCTGCCCACATCCTCATCCTGCTCCCTGGTTTGGTGGCCATGAAGGCCAGAACTACAATGATGGTTTTGGCCAACACACAAGAAATTCCCACTGAAAAGATTATGCCAAATGTGGTTTGTTGAAGAAGACAGGTGAGACTTTCAGGCTGGCCAATGAATAGCAAAACACAAAGAAAGGAGAGAAGGAGGGAGAGAAGGAGAAGGTAGGTGAGGCTCCGGTTGTTGGCTTTGACTATGGGAGTGTCCCTGTGCATAATGAAGATTCCCAGCACCAAAGCTGTGATGAAAGACAAGGAAAGAGCAGAACCAGTCAAAGTGATTCCCAAAGGTTCTTCATACGTCAGGAAGGTTATATATTTTGGAATACATGAATCCTGGTCGTCATTTGGAAACTGATCTTCTGGACACTGGAAACAGTTCTCTGTGTCTGGAAAACAAAACATCAGGTCTGAAATAATCAAATCTAAATGTGAGAAAGACCTGGATGAATGTTGTCGGGTTAAAAATGGAAGTATAACTATTTGCAAGATGTTGTTCTCACAGATGAGCAACCCAGCAGCACTGGACGCTGTTTTGTCAATGAATATGTCTTTCCCTACTACTTATTGTTGGGGAGGCGTGGAACAAACTACTTCTCCTCTTGGTCTGGGGAAGGGCAGCCTTGCCATTTCCACTGACTGCTGAAGGATCAGCTTCAGGGACCACTGTTAACCCTTTCCTTGTCAGCAAGAACATTCTGCACCAACTGTACAAAGGCAGTTGACAGCACCAATTGTCAATTTCTTTTGTACTGTAGAGCTGCAAGAAAGCACACTTTGGCCCAATCAATCACATAGAAGATTTTGAGCTGCTGGGTCTGGGTTGAGTACATGTAGCTTGCTGTTCTTTTGCATTTCACCTCAAGAGGCAAGAGACTGAAAGGTGGTGCATAAGTCTTTAAAATGAATGAATGAGTTTGGTCTGTGTCACTTTGACATGACCTTTTGAAAATTGCGGCATTCCATTGTTGATTCCATTGTTAGATTGCTTTAAGCTGTTTTACAGGAAGCAATTCATGAATGGAATTTATGTATCATGTGTGGTGTCTTCAAGGTACAAAGATTCAGGATGTGGCAGAGAAATTGCCAAGTCTTGTAAAGCCCACTCACCACAACCCTTTCCTTCTGATCCATGTGGGTACTCACAATACTGCCACAACAACCTTCGATGTATAGCAAGGGGCTGTGTGACTTGGGGCAGGAAGCTGAAGGGCCTTGAGACACAGGTGGCCTTTTCATAACTCCTTCCTGTTGAAGGCCATGGCCCAGGAAGAGAGAGGAAAATACTGGAGGTAAACAACTGGCTGTGCAGGTGGCGTCATCAGGGAGGCTTTGGCTTCTTGGACTGGGCTATGCTGATTACATGTCAGTTTCTCAGATTGCATCTTCATTCATATCAGCAGCTACCACCACTGTAGAATTGTGAACCACTCTTTTGACACAAGGGAAATGACTCTCTCTATATCCTGATGTCAATATCCCTGATAAACTGTGTGCACGATATTTCTTACCCTTCTGGTTTGAGATCTTCCCTTCTGGACATGGAATGCAATCATAGCAGCAAAATGGCTTCCCTTCTTTCTTGGCCTTCTGATACCCTGGGTGACAATTGTCATTGCAGACAGAAAGGGGCTGTGCCTGTCCATACATGAAAGAAAATAATGTTTTAATTTTTGCAAGTTTGTACCTCAAGGGTTATTTTGAATCAAGGAGGATCTTGTTTCATTTTGCAATCTGGAGCAAGCCTCCCTTTTCTGCACCTACTGGATTATACCTGAATCAGATAATTTATCACTTGTCTATGAACTTTTGCAGAACACAGTTCATCCAAACTTAGATTTGCAAAGGGTGCTCTAATAGACTTCTTGACCCTCCCTCCCTCCCTCCCTCCCTCCCTCCCTCCCTTTCTTTCTTTCTTTCTTTCTTTCTTTCTTTCTTTCTTTCTTTCTTTCTTTCTTTCTTTCTTTCTTTCTTCAATTTCTACCTGCTTGACATGCTTGCTTAAAACATTTGACCAAAACAATTCAATCCAAGGTTCCCAGAGTGACCTGTGAACCACAGAATGTTTGACTATAGCACAACCTGAATGGCATTTACCTGATTAAAGCTCTTGGGCCACAGAATAGCATTCTCAGAAATGGTGAAGGTTTCTTCCCGTGGTGCCATGGGGTCTATCTTTCCAACTCTGGCTCTCAGAAAGGACTGGTTTGGGAATGTCACCCAGTTGGTGATATCAAATCCTGTTTCTAACTCTCCATTTTTATTGAAGGAAATTGTTTCACCAGAACTGCTATTAAATGAGGTTCTTCTCACAAAATGGTTGAGCTAAATTTTGGAAGGAAATATAAGAACAAGAAGATAGGGGTGTTAAAGGATATGGGTAATGAATCTGTATTTTGGTGGAACCTCAGATATACCAGAGGATGATCGACAAAGCCTAGCATCATGTTCTCACACTGACCAACCAGGTATCCATGGAAAGCTTGGGAGCTGGAACAGAGTGCAGAAATATTGTCCTCAGTGTGGTTCTCAACAGTTAGTATTCAGAGGCATACGGACTCCAACCGTGGAGGTAGAATATAGCCTTTATATCTAGCAGCATCTGGTAGCTCTTGAGTTCAACTTGCTCCTCAGGATTCAACTCATATGAATAAAGCATATTGTGAAGGGGGGGGATAGGCCAGTAACTGTTTTGGAGCTGGCTCTTGAAGGCTGAGGAAAAGAATAAGTAAGGGGAGGGTGTACACATCCATCTCTAGGTCCTACTTAAAAGCACGGGTGCGCTATAAACAATCCCTACATAGGGAAATACAAACTCAGTGATAGAGCATGTGCTTTGCATGCAGCGCATCCCAGGACCAGTCTCTGACATCTCCAGGTAGGTCTGGCAATGTCCCAAGGAGCTGCCAGCCAGTGTAAACAAGATTGAGCTAGACAGACTGATGGTCTGATTCAATATAATTGGCCTTCCTCTGTTTATTCATGTTTCCTAGATAAACTTAACAAAATGGAATCTATGACAGGACTAAGAGCAAAACTGTGTGATGACACTTGGAGTTGACAGAATATCATAAAAGTTGGAGGAGGACAGGAAGCCAGGATTAGCCTAAAATCCTTTCTGCCTGTGTGACACTTGTAATGAAAGTTATTACATAGACACACAACCATGCACACATGCTGGCTTCCATCGATATGAAGAAATGATCAAATTCCCTCTGAACCACTGCTAAAATCCTAGCAACTATTATTTACAGTTTTTAAAAGGAACGCAATGCCAAGTCATGCATTCAATTTCTTAAGGGATTTGGCTTTTAGATGCAAAATAGCCTTGATAGACAGCTTTATACACTGTCTGGATTCCACTTTTTGTTCTCCCAGATATGGTGGTGTTTCCTGCATAAGTTTCCTCAAGACATTACCTTCCACAGCTGTTGACTCAGAAGCTTCATTCTTCCCTCATCCACCAATGCTCTGTGCTTGAACCTCGATGAATGCATGGCATGCAATGCATGTGCCACAGCAAAGACAGCAGTGTAAACACTGTAGCTGTGGCCTGTCATGCTCATTTCAAAAACAGAGGCAGGCAGAGTCTCCAGCTTCTCCTTCCCACTGCAGATCTCACCATCCTGCCTGTTGTCCATAGGTCCTGGGAAAGAACATTCAAATGCTTCTTCCCAAAATGCCTTGATAAAGTCATATTCTTTGTCTGAAGTTGGGTTTCTCATCTGGAGAAATTTCTGGAAAGCTGACACTTCCTTTGAGTGGACAGCAAAGACTATTGAACCATGGAATAAGCCTATGTCCCAAGTCCTTTGGAAGGGAACTGATGCGAAATCCATCTGAGTTGTCATAATCCAGACTTTATCTTTGCCTTTTACTGATGTGTCCTCAAGTTGTGAATACTCGTGAAACATTCTCAAAATTATAATGGTATCAATTTCCCCCTGGATGATCACCGCATCAGCAGTGCTTCTCTTGACAATATTGCTTGTTTCCATCCCTTCTGACACTATGACAGCAATGTCATTGGAGTTAGTCATTACTGGGAATCTTTCAATGAAATCGAAGCAAATCCCTCTCTTGACAAACTGGGGAAGTATGTTGCTTACAAATGTCTCTCCATTGGCATCGCTCACAGACAGCACCCCAACCCACGTCCACCTGAAATGCAGCAGTAGTTGGAGAATCCCTTTATACTGATGAGCCACATCTGGGAACATCTGGTGGTAGAAAACGGTCTGGCTTGTCTGCTTGGTCACTGGAGCAGAGCCATATATGAGCTGAAGAAATGAAAGGAGGACAAAAGAGCAGGAAATTTCCAAAAGTAGAAGGGGGAGGGATAATTCTGTGTCGTTTCATTCTGTTGAAGTTGTATGCCAAACATTAAAGAAGATTTAACCTTGATTAAGAAGTCTGCAGGGACGCGGGTGGCGCTGTGGGTAAAACCTCAGCGCCTAGGGCTTGCCGATCGCATGGTCGGCGGTTCGAATCCCTGCGGCAGGGTGAGCTCCCGTCTTTCGGTCCCAGCTCCTGCCCACCTAGCAGTTCGGAAGCACCCCTAAGTGCAAGTAGATAAATAGGTACCGCTTTATAGCGGGAAGGTAAACGGCATTTCCGTGTGCTGCGCTGGTGCCGGTTCGCCCAGATGCAGCTTCACCATGCTGGCCACGTGACCCGGAAGTGTCTCCGGACAGCGCTGGCTCCCGGCCTCTAGAGTGAGATGAGCGCACAACCCTAGAGTCGGACACGACTGGCCCGTACGGGCAGGGGCACCTTTACCTTTTTAAGAAGTCTGCATTTATTGAATGCTGCTGAGAATTTCATGTGTTTGTGAGGTACAAAGAGGTTGAGCATTCATATACACCAGGATTAGGACACCTCAGACCCTACTTTGGACAGGGTGACCTGCCAATGCTCTCAAGCTAGCCCTGGAACAACCACCCCACTAGTTCTGCTACACACCTTCAACAGAGGTCTGGAAGGAAGATTCAGAGGGGTGCCTGTAAAAAGACTTATCCTACTGTACAAAGGTAACATTTACATTCATTGCACTACCACTTTTGCCTCTCGCCTCAACCATCAATTGCAGAGCTCTCAAAAGGTTGCTCAGGAGGGAATGTGGTCCTTGGGCTGGAAAATGTTCCCCATTTCTGCTATGCTTCCCCAGCTATGCTTAGAGAGAGCTGGGTCAAAAGCAACACTTCATATTAGATCACAAAATAGAACCATATTCATTTAGTCTGACTTGATTTCATTTCCAAGCAAGGAGGAACATGGCCAAGGACTCAGGATAGTTGAATACTTTAATTGCTTCTACTTGGTAAAATGAGGGTCATGTTTTTGCAAGCTTGTCTTGTTTAACTATCATTTCTATGCTATAAATGGTTCTAGTTGCTTCTTTTAAAGCCTTCACACACCTGTGGTTTATTTACTTTGGCTTTATTTTATGTCTGAATTTGTCTGACAATGATAAATAAGTGTATATATGTTATGTATAATATCATCAGATCTTGTCTGAAAACATTGAAGTTTGCAGAATCACTTAATTTTTTTTAAAAAATAATAATAAAACTATTCTTAAAAATTTGTTCTCTCATTCTTGCCTTCACCCTCCCATTCTGAAAAAGTGTTAAAGGATACCTTCCTCAAAAACATCAGACCTTCATTTCCCCTGTGAACTTCACCTCCATAATATGAAGGTGTACAAGATAAGCAAAGAGAACTTTGTACTTCTTTGTACATTAACAAACATTGCTGCTTATTGACAGTTTTTCCCTGGAGAAAACCTACAGTTCCTTCCATATCCCTTCTGTGAGTTTGAAATATACAAGGCAAAGAGGAAATGTAAGTCCTTAAGACAGGTTTCTTGGGACTGACATATATAGCTAACTTATAAGTTAAGTAGTGGAGCTTTCCCAGGAGGAGTGGACCTCTTCAGACTCAATGTCTGTGAGAACATCAGGCTGATCCTTTCCTCTTTTACACTGAAATATTTAACGCCAACCCCTACAGATGGCTGAACACATTAAAGCACTCTGTAGTCTGAAGACAAGGATATATTCAGTACTTAACTTTTCTGAATGTACAAACTGACCTTGGAAACAGCCTAAAAATCTTCAAATCACCAAAACACAAGTGAAAATTACTTGTTATACTCCCATGCTCTAGTGCCTGCCATACCTGTGGGATTTTGTAGATGCGCAGGATATCTGCCATGTGGAGACAAACTTCAGAGATGGGCCCCCCAATGACAGCTACTGGATTGTTGACATTATCACATTTGTAGTTAGGGATGAATCTGCCCTGGGTGGAGAAGACCTCCATTGAGGCCTGATAGGTCCATCTCGGATTGAAATAACTATTGTAGATATGGAAGCCCAGGGTGAGATTAGGCAAAATCTTCGGATTTTCATTGCTCTCCTCTACAGCAAATATCAGTGCCAGGACATGCTGGTAGATCTGTAGCATGACCCTGAAATGAGAGGATTGGAGGATTCACAAATTATTTCCATCCCAAGGATGAAGAAACGTTGTCATGCACAGTTGGCTTTTTGTCACATGGGCTCAGCCACCCAATACTATTTTGAGAGAACCTGTTTGCAAAGTTCTCATTGAAAGTCGCCTGCCCCCGTCATATTTTGGAGATTCAAATTTTTAGCATTGGTTTTCAGAATGGCACCGGTGGATTCAGAATTTGACATTGTCTCATTTCTAAAAACATATCCATGCACACAAATTGCACCTTATAAAATGAGAGTGAGCAGAATACTTGAACTATCAGAAATAGTTAAAAATGGACCATTTTTCTCCATGCATACCTCACCTTCCATTTAAGAACAGTGGCCTAGTTTTGATGGCTACAATAATGAACTTTGCGCTACCTTATTTCCTTGTAAACCACTTAGAGGTTCTATTTCTATATTTCTATATAATTTTTCTGTGATCTTAGGGTTGGAGGTTGCCATTAAAATCAAAATACAAAATTTAGCTAAGTTTCGATAGAATAGAGAAAGTTCTGGGGAGATTAATTGGGATCTTATGTCCTTATTTTGGGAGGTGTGTGCGTTAAACATCAGGAGAGAACATGGGCTAATGTTTCATCTGAGCTGCTTCTACTTGAAAAATAATATGAGTTTTATGACTCAATAATTTAGCTAGTTTACTAGTAAGGGTAGCATCTCCCCTTTTTAAATAATTGTACTTCCAAATATCGATGATCATTTTGGACTGTGGCTATTTATAATCTACAGAAGCTGGTTGTTGGATAGCAAACTATTTTTAAGGGAAATTTTAATGTATTGAATGCCAATTATTTCAATATTTTGTGTCCAAGAAAATCAGAGGCAGGTGGAAGTTAAGATCACCACTGGATGTCCCTGCAACACCATTAGTTGAATCACTCCTTTGATGGTAATCACAGTTTTTAGAGGTTTTAACCTTAGATCCATCTTTTCCAGAGCTCAGTCACATAGTGACCAACCAGATACTCATGGAAAACCCACAAACCTCCATGGGATTCATAGGACAGGCTTTTTAATATATCGGGCAACCCAAATCCCATTTGCAAACTAGAAACACATACCAAACACACAGGGCAACCTATTCTATTGGCAATAATACAAGGTGTCTTTCAAGATTAAATTCAGTGGAGCAAGGGGGGAACCCTGTGGGCACCAGGGAAGATCTCTGGGGGTGCATGCATACCCCACAGGTGCCACGTTGGTGATCCGTGTAATGGAAAGTTTGAAAATCTTACAAAGTTCCATCAAAGAGGTCCATTGAGGGACATTCTATGAACGTTATTGGTTTGGAAAACATGTACATCATAGACACGATGCCAGCAATGGTGAGATCTCCTGGATGGTGGAACTTATGAAGAATAGGAAGAGGGTCACTGGTGCCACATTTGGCATCTGGAATCTTGCACACTACCTGAGGCAAAAACACTAGTACTAATACTACAGATGCCACTAACTTGCAAGAAAAAAATTCTTCTCCACACCCATTCATACTCATTATCTTCAAACATGGCTTGAATGGAGACACAGTTGGTCGATGCACAGCTCAAACTGCACAAGATAAAGTATCAATGATCAAACTGACAAGAGCCCTGACTCTCTCTAGCCCCAGCATGGAATGATACAAGGTTTATTAATAACATACCTCCCTCTATTCATGGTTTTGCTGGTGATTAGTACTGAAGCTCCTTTGGGACTTTGTGGGAAAGTAGGAGTCATCATGTTTAATTTGATAGTTAGGAAGAACAATAATTGCCTATTTAGAATCACAGATTCCATGAGACATTGAAGACAACATGTTTATCTGATCTCGGCAGGTCTTCTGTGGTCTTCATCACGTGGACAGCAAGAGAGGCATCAGCTTGTAATGACCAAGAGCAACTGAAAAGCCCCCCAGAAAACAAGTGAGCCTGGAATAAGACTAATCAACCACAAATGACTTTTTTGCGAAGTCTACATAAAAAGTCTCATATTTAGAAGGTTTTTAAAGAAATAAATACTTTTGGAAATCCAGGTGAAAACTTCAGTGGCCATTGAGTAACCAGTATGGTTAGATAAGAGTTGAACATATTAGCAAGAAACGCACAGAGTTGTATTCAAAGTTAGTAATGCTTAGAACAGACCCATTTACATTAATGGAATAACTAATTTAGGTCCCTGAATTCAATGGGTCTACTCTGAGTATGACTAATGTTGGATACAACCCATAGTAGCAGGCACCAGTAACATGTAGTCAATTCACTAGATTTGCAGTCTGGAAAATGATCAAGATGTGCATCGACTGAGCATACCGATAGATCCACCATCCTGCTGAATCACGCAACAAGAGCATTAATATCATATTTCATGGTGCTGCTGTCGAGAGAATAGCATGTAGCTGCAACATAACTGTCAGCAGAGATAGCCAGTTTGGGGTTTAGGAAGACCTTGATCTTTATGCTGTGGCTACTGGTAGGTGATCAAAAGTAGAGGGATTGTGCAACTTCTAAGAAGAAATGAAAACCAATAGAGACAACAGATACACATGTGCAATGGAGCTCACAGACAAATTTCAGCGCGGTGGCTGTAATCTCCAGACTGCTTGTGATATGGATGTTAAATGGACAGATTTGTTCTCTAGAACTTCTCAGTTCTGTTACGTCCTGCTCACTCTCACAGCTAGAGGTGCAGAAGCCTATACTTGTATAGGTTTCAAAAGAGTGAGCAAAAGAAAAACACCTTAAAAATGAGACCTTAATGAGAGGGAAATAGTATAAAATAGATTTACAAGATCTGTATTTTTATGTGGCATTAAAAGCTACCACCTGACTCACTTTTTTATACCTACTTCAAAATCGAAATGTGAACCATAGACACATAGAACTGTTGGAAGAGGCGCTGGGGATCATCTAATCCAACCCCCTACAAGAGAGGAATATGCAGCTGTTCCATGTGGGGGTCATTCCTGCAACCTTGGCATTATCAGTGCCACACTCTAACCAACTGAGCTATCCAGGTCCACAGTCACGCAGTTCACTAGAATATAGAAAAAGTCATCCAAGCACCTGACCGATTTATATACCTGTTGCTTTGGTAGCCCACCTTTCCTCCCAGGAATTCCAGGTAGCATATGTGTTCTGTGTACCTTCCCCATGTTTTATTCTCACAACCAGGGGTTTTTTTTACAGCTGGAACTCAGTTCCAGCACCTCTCAGGTGGGTGCCATTGCCATTATAAGTTATTGAACCAATTACAGTTGCTGAAAGGCACTTCTAGCCTCTGACACTACCTGAGACTTCAGGAAAGTGCAAATTAGGTGCACTGGGCTTTCAGCGTAAACCAAATCAAATTCCGCACTCTCCCTAGAAAGAATATCACGGACCCAATCAGTTTGTATCATAGAAGCAGAGAGAGAGAAAACACTTCAGTGTGTATATACATTTATTCCTGATTGCGGAGTTTAACAAATGCAAACATATGGGGGAGAAAATAATTACTGTATTAAAATGACAGAAGATCTTTCAGCACTGCAGTTTGCTCAATTTTATTCTCTTGCCACAGAGGTCTCCTTGTTAAATACTCATCTATTTAGCACAACACATTTTCAATGTGGCCACAACTCATGCAACAGCAATGCAGACATCCTTTAAAGTTAAAATGTGATGTGATGACTCCCAAATAAATTCACTCAAACATGTTTCTTGCAGCTATGTGAAGTTCCTCTGTTTCCTCCTGACCAAGGGATGAGGGCCACAGAATATTAGATGCCTCAATGCTTTCTTCTTCTCAGCTGCTGCTTGCTGTTCAGTTCAGGCCTAAGCACAATAATGTAGCATTTTGGGAAGAATATACACCCCAGTAAGCCAGCACTGGAAGCTAAGATGGAGAAGATCTCCACAGCCACCATGTATTTCCCTTTTGTGCTCAGATAGGTGGGAACGAAGGACAGCCAAACACTGCAGAAGACCAGCATGCTGAAGGTGATGAATTTGGCTTCATTAAAACTGTCAGGCAACTTCCTGGCTAAGAAAGCTACAGTGAAGCTGACCATAGCTAGTACACCCATGTAGCCTAAGACACAGTAGAACATGGTGACTGAGCCATCATTACATTCCAGAAGGATTTCTTTAGTCATTGAGTGCATGTCTAAATCTGGGAATGGGGGAGAAGTTGTCAGCCACAAACCACAAAGAGTGGCTTGAATAAAAGAGCAGGAAGAAACAATGGAGAGAGTTTGTCTTTTCCCCACCCATTTCCTCGTGGGTTTGGTGACCGTGAAAGCAAGAACCACGATGGTTGTCTTGGCCAGCACACAAGAAACTGCCACTGAAAAGAGGATGCCAAAAGCAGTTTGTCGAAGGAGACAGGTCACCTTGTCAGGCTGGCCTATGAAGAGCAGTGAGCAAAGGAAGGAGAGGGAGATGGAAAGGAGGAGGGAGAAGGTGAGGCTCCGGTTGTTGGCTTTGACGATGGGAGTGTCCCGGTGCTTAATGAAGATGCAAAGCACCAAAGCTGTGATGAAGGAAAACGAAAGAGCCAAAGTGGCCAGACTGATCCCCAAAGGCTCTGTATAAGACAAGAAACTGATGCATTTTGGAATGCATGAATCCTGTTCTAGGTTTGGATAATGATCTTGTGGACATGGAAAGCAGTCGTCCATGTCTGAAAAAGAAAAGTTTGGTTTCTGTACATGACAGCGTTATGTGCATTGCGCTAGAATTTTGAAGCCCGGCATTACAACAATATGAATGAGACTTTACAGGTTCAAATCTGGCAAAGAATTAAGTGGTCTCCTCATGCAATTTGTAAGATGCCAAACTATGGGATGTTCCATGGGCCACCTGGGTCTTTTTGCCCACCTCCATTTTAGAATCTGAGTCCTATGACCGAGGGTGGCTTCTCTTCAAAGATATTATCAGTTAGAAGTATGCAGAATATTTCTATTTGCCTTTCTGTTTTAGCTTATATTCTTTCAGCCGTCATTCTCTTCATTCCATTTCTGTTATCATCTCTCTCTTTCTTGGGGGGGGGGGGAAACACCTCCAGAAAGTACAGAATACCCTTCCACTCCCTCTCTTATCCTGTTTTCATTCCACTTCTCCCAACATGTCAGTTTGCATTCCAACAGCACTTAGCATATTCTGTCCTTATTGGTCTTTTCTGGGAGGTTGCCTGTGCAGGTATTTTTAAAGGGATTTTGAAGTTCTGAAAAATGTAGCATTCCCAAAGCAGACTTTTCTGTCTCCATTTTGTGTGTGGTTCATGTCCTTGCCCCCCACCCCCAACCTAATGATTGGCACATGTGGGGCTGTGAATCCTATTTTTATCTACATAATGACAAATGTAAGGTGCTGCCCTCATATCGTTAACCAGGCAGAGGGCTTTCTCGATAGTGGCGCCCGCCCTGTGGAATGCCCTCCCATCAGATGTCAAGGAAATAAATGACTATCTGACTTTTAGAAGACACCTCAAAGCAACCCTGTTAGCGAAGTTTTTAATGTTTGATGTTTTATCATGTTTTTAATATTCTGTCGGGAGCTGCACAGAGTGGCTTGGGGAACCCAGCCAGATGGGTGAGGTAGAAAACAATCAACCTATTATTATTATTATTATTATTATTATTATTATTATTGATCACAGGTGGTTAGACTGGATGGCCTTTCTAACTCTTTGATTCCAACCATCCTTACATTTTACATAACCTTTGCAATTGATGGCTTGTGACCCCATTAGTGTCCGTAGACTCTGGACATGACTTCCTTACCTGTTTGGTTGGAAATCTTCCCTTCTGGACATGGAAGGCAATCATAGCAGCAAAATGGCATCCCTTCCTTCTTTGCCTTACGATAACCCAAGGGGCAATTGTCATTACAAAGAGAAAGAGGCTGTGCCTGTCCACAGATGAAAGAGGAGGATGTTTACTAGATGGTGAAATTCTGCAGTGTTACAGTGTCTGCCATGTATGCTTCAACTGAAATCCCTTGGGGTCCCTCCCAATGATAAAATTCTATGATTCTATCTCATGCAGGACAGCCAATCACTGTCAGAAAAGAGAGAGCCATGCTTAAAATAATTTCCCCCTTATACTTTACAGTGATACCAGTCCTGTTTGGTTTGTCGTTTCTGTGATATTTCACTTGTCCAAGCTATTCTAGTACATTCCAGGTGCTGGGTGACTATGGAAAAAGAGGGGAAAAAATGAATATTGATGAGCCCCAGCCACTCTGGGGAATCTTGGGCCAGACAGCCTCACCTCCTCACCCATGAAAGGCGAACCATCTTTGGGGTTGGAGATTTGGCCAGTCTTCTCTAAGCACATATTTCAATGTGAGGGTCATGAGGAACAACTCTTATAGGGCTCAGAGTGTGGTTGGGTTATTCCTATGGGGTATGATGGGGGCCGTGTATCTATTGCCTCATGCCAGGTGGTTAACACTCACTTTGGAGGTGAGGTTGAGGCAGTTTAATAAAATCAGATCTTCAATGCAAACACCTGTGACTCTTTAATAAATGTGTAAACATTATTGAACTCCATCATTTATATCTCATCTCGTTATACTGGTATCCATGTGGAGATGCGTTGAGTTTATGTTAGGTTTCCAAAATAGCAATACATCTGGAATTTAGAATGCAGAGGCTTCATAGAACCTTTTCTACTACTGGTAACACTTGTCCATAGGATAAAAAATGGGAACTCTATGCACCATCTCATATTTTGGAACACATTGAAATGCGGGTTACTATAATTTCCTGTCCCTCCGATGAAATTGGTTGTTTTTGCTTGGTTATAGTTTGCTTATAATTTTAAGTCTATTTTTATTCATTTTTTGTGTTTATACTTCTACATTTCTCGGTGATGTTTAGAAGTATGTTCAATGCATTCCTTGTAGTTTAATCCTTGATTACAACCTTTCAGGACAAATGTCTACAAATTCTTTAAATATTAAAGTTTTCCAAGAAGAATATTTTATTTGATGAAAAGAAGGGTTTGAATGGGTGACATCACCCAACTGACACAGCAAAGAAGACCTCTGCACCCATGTCCCCATGTGCACACTAAAGCTATAGATGAGCAGAGCTGTGCCAGTATCTGAACTGTTGAAAACTGAAGATGGGACTAATGAATAGCCCCCAATACATGAATGGACCTTACCTGGTTAAACCTGTTGGGCCACACAATGGCTTCCTCAGAAATAATGAGCACTTCTTCTTGAGGAGCCATGGGGTTTATGCTTCCAACTTTGACTCTACAGAAAGACTGGTTTGGGAACGTGAGCCAATTCATAATATCAAATCCAGCCTCTATCTCACCATTTTCATTGAAGGATACTTTCCCTCCAGCACTAGTATTAAATGAGATGCTTCTTACAAACTGGTTGAGCTAAATTGGCAAGGAAAGAAATAGCAATTCATGAGGAAATCATGGGGATTTCAATGAATCTATCTAACGAAAAGTTTGCCCTAAGAATGACTAAAGCTGGATCCATCCAAATTCAAATTTACATTAAGATTTAGAAACAAAAAATATGTCAAGTAGACATGCATAGAATGATTCCTGCCCTCCGCCCATCAGCAGAAGGAATAGACAGGAACAGATTGATCCATGGTCTCTAAACCAACCCTTATGAGGAACGGTTGAAGGAGCTAGACATGTCTAGCCTGGAAAAGAGACTGGGAGCAGATATGATAGCCATCTTCAAATATTTGAAGGACTCTCACATGGGAGATGCAGCAAGCTTGCTTTCTCCTGCCTGATTGAGGGAGTTGCCCCAGATTGAGAGAGTTGGGGATGTTTAGCCTGGAAAAGAGGAGATTGATGGCCATCTTCAAGTATCTTAAGGGCTGTCTAATGGGAAATGGAGCAAGGTTGTTTTCTCCTTTTCTGGAGGGTAGGACCTGAACAAATGACTTCAAGTTACATTAAAGGAGATTCTGACTAAACATCAGGGAGAACTTTCTGACAGCAAGGGCTGTTCGGTTGTGGAATGGTCTCCCTTGGGAAGTTGTGGACTCGCCTTCCTTGGAGATTTTTAAGCAGAGGTTGGATGGCCATCTGTCATGGATGCTTTAGCTGAGATTCCTGGGTGTTAGACTAGATGACTCTTCAGGTCTCTACAAACTCTATAATTCTGTGATTCTATACTCTTACGTTCCTACATTCTTAGTGTGTTCAGAACATTACCTTCCACAGCTGTTGACTCAGAATCTTCATTCTTCCTTCATCCACCATTGCTCTGTGCTTGAACCTCGATGAATGCATGGCATGCAATGCATGTGCCACAGCAAAGACAGCAGTGTAAACACTGTAGCTGTGGCCTGTCATGCTCATTTCAAAAACAGAGGCAGGCAGAGTCTCCAGTTTCTCCCTTCCAGTGCAGATTTTTCCATTGTCTATGTCTGTCATGGGATTGAGGAAAGAACATTCAAATGCGTCTCCCCAAAACTCTCTGATAAAGGCATATTTGTTTCCTGAAGAAGGTTTTATCATCTGAAGAAATTTCTGGAATCCTATTACCTCCTTAGAGTGAACGGCAACGGAGATAGAACCATGAAGGAAATCTATGTCCCAATTTCTTTGAAAGGAAACTGATGTGAAACCCATCTGGGATGTCATAATCCAGATTTTACCTTTGTCATTTGTTGATCTCCCCCAGCCAGTATAAACAGGCAACATTCTCAAACCTATCATGGTATCAATTTCACCATGAACGATCATTGCATTAACAGTGCTATTCCTGATAACATTGCATGTTTTTATTGCCTCATCAATTTTCTTATCAAAGTCATTGGAGTAAGATATTTGGGGCATTGATAAAATGAAGTCAAAGCAGATGTCTCTCTGAGCAAACATGGGAACCACTGTATGTATGAATTTCTCTCCATTGTCACCATGTGCAGATAACACCCCAATCCACGTCCACCTGAAATGAAGCAGTAACTGAAGAATCCCTTTATATTGATGATCCACATCTGGAAACATCTGGTGGTAGAGGACAGTCTGACTTTTCTTATTTATCACTGGAGCAGTGCCATAGACGAACTAAGGAAAATAGGGGGAAATCAGTGTAATTTAGGGTTAGATGGGATGTTTTTGGACTCCAGTTCCCATAAGTCCCAGTCAACATGGCCAATGGTCAGAGACTGTGAGAATTGTAGTCCACAATTTTCAGAGGGCAAACATTTTGGCTGTGCCTGATCTAAGGATTGTATTCATTTTAAGGAAATACAGCCTCCTGAATTCAAAAATAACTGATCTTAGTTAACTTAAATGTTTTTATTTTAAAAAAAACATTTATTCAAAAGTTACAATACAGTTACAATACCAGGCATTTCCAAGGAATATGTCCCCTCCACAGAAACCTCAGTGATGATGGTGGCATTAAAATATCCTGTTCTTCTTCAATAAAAAAGAAAAAGGGAGACCAGATCGTGCTAAAGGAATCTTCTTTGGAGATTCCTTTGATTGTTTGCCGATGGAATGCTAAGTGTTTCTGACGTATAGCATAAGTCATACACAGAGGTGATCCTTTGTCTGACTTAATTGGCTATCACCCATAACCTACATGCTTTTCATAAGTGGAAGACACCACATTGGCTAATCCTATATTGGCTAATCCTATAGGACTTATAGAGAGGTGGACAGAAAGTACATTGGGATCTAATGGCAGATCTTGCAGATAAGACTAGATACTGGTATGCTAGTGCAACCATAAGCATGGCCACAAGTACGTCAACAAGTCTTTGCAAAGCACTATAACACACACACACCAACAACCCCCCAAATGCCCCCAACCACTGTATTCTCTCAATAAAGATTCACCCCTTAAAACATTTAAAGGGACAACCTGTCAAATCTTCCACTGTTAAATATGGTATTTTGGAAGCAATTCCTATCTTCAATGTACAAATCAATATCTGAAACCAAGGGATGTGGCTGACGCACTCATAAACTCTCCAGTTCCACACACATGTATTACCTGTGGAATCTTGTAAATGCACAGGATGTCAGCCATGTGGAGACAAACTTCAGAGGTGGGCCCCCCAATGACAGCTACTGGATTGTTGATAGTATCACATTTGTAGTTAGGAATGAATCTGCCCTGGGTGGAGAAGACCTCCAGTGAGGCTTGATAGGTCCATCTTGGATTGAAATAGCTATTGTAGATATGGATGCCCAGGGTGAGATTAGGCAAAATCTTAGGATTTCCGTTAAGCTCCTTTACAGCAAATATTGAGGCTAGAATATGTTGGTAGATCTGAATCATTGACCTGTAATCAGAAATATAAAGAAATGCTGTCATGCAGAGGGGGATATTTGTCACATTTGTTTACAAGAGCACTACCCGTTTCTGCTTCGAAAGTTAGCAGTTAACAGAAGGATCGCTAAAAGAAATTCTCTTCATTCCAGTTTCTCTATAGGATTGTAACATTTCTCCCCAAATTCTGGAGAGTCAAATTACTTTGTGTTCTTTCTAAAATGGGACCGATATATCTAGAATTTAACATCCTCCCCCTTTTTGAACAAAACTATTATTATTTTGGGATTTTGTACACATTTGCAAACATTTCAGACATAGGGAAATTGGTGGGGTGGGGGTAGGAGGTGAGTAGAATGTGAGTAGAATGGATGCCAATAGTATGTGTGATGTATATAGCTTGTGTGAGCGCGCGCACACAGGGAAAATGTAGAAGTTATAGTTAAATGGCAAAGAAATGGAAATATACAGTCTTTGACAAGGCTCAGATGCAGGCACAGTTGATAACACAAAAATCAGAGCACTGTTACTCCTCTAGAAGCATTGCTATCCCATAAATAAGTTCTGTGGATAGGCTTTTTTTACCAAATGGGTAGAAATTAAGGTGGCTCACAAGGGTGGTCGCCACTTCATTTATTTTATGGCATTTGTGCAATTGGCTATCCGTGACCATGTCCAGCTGCAAAAATTAACAATCTGGGGTAACCTAATATTCTTCCCCCAAAGCCAATGAGCACTGAAATGAAATATTTTATAACAGTCCCCCACCCCACCCCGCCAAGGGCCACTCGCTGATCTAACACCTAGATGAGTACGGCTGGAGCAGGACTAACATTTGCTAGCTCTTTTTAATTAGAAAATTCTTCCAGAAGGAGGCTTGTGATACTGGATCCTTGTCTGGAATTACTAAAATAAAAATGGGAACATGATGGAGATGATGTGGTATTTAGTTAGGGAAGGTGTGCCATTCATTAAAGAAAGGAAAGATGGATTGGCTGTGAACTCCACCTATCCACTGGACTTAATAAGGACAAACTTGTCATGGAAAAACCATTGAAGGAAACTTACAGGGTGCCATCAAAGAGGTCATTAGAGGGACGTTCTCTGAAACTTATAGAGTTGGAGAATCTGTATATATGAGACATAATTCCAGCAATAATGAGGTCTCCTGGTTGGTAATGCTTGTGGAGAATAGAAAGAGGGTCACTGACGTCACATTTGATGCTGGGAACCTTAGACACCACTTGAGGCAAAAACACTAGCACCAACATTACAAAGGCCACTATCTTGCATAAAACAACCCCTTTTGCATTCCAATACACTTGCCAATACATTATCCTTCTCTGATTCCGATGATGAGTAGCACATCCTTATATAAGTGGCGGCCCGGTTTATCTATGTTTCAAACTGTGTCTCAGTGATCAGACTGACTGAGTGGTGATATCTCTAGCTCCAACTTGGAGTGATGCAGGGGATATTATAAATGTCCTTTAGTCCTGTTGCTTTGCTGAAGAAGACAGAGGATAATAATCACCAGTCATAAAATTACAGGGTAGATAATAATCTCTTGCTGTTTCTATGAGACGTTGCTGAAGAAAATATGCTTATCACACCTCAGCAAAATTTGCTCCCAGACCTCCTCCTGACAGTGCAATGACTGACATCAAGAAAAGATTCTCAAGATAATGAGACATCTGTATTTGTAGGTGCATGTCGCAAATTGAGCCAATTTGTCTGTTCTAGTTCAGCCTTGTTGGTGCTGAAATATATTTGGTGGGGATTTCCACAACCTAGACAGCACCACAGAGAAGGCCACATCCTATTTCACCTCAGAACGAGCTTCTCCAGACATTGGGAAAACAAGAAAGGCTTCTTCCAGTCTTAACTGATTGGCATGTCCATAAAGGGAGTTAAACTTGATATCTAGATATCAAAACGATTACAGCTTTACGTGCTACAATCAGTACTTGGAATGATGGGTACACATACCCCTAAACATTTTTTGAATCAAAGTTTGGCCTCATTGTTTGGCAGTATTTCAATATGAGTAGAAAAATGAGAGTACCCCCTAAACATTTTTTTAAAGAAAAAAAAGCACTGGATGTCGCTAGTGTATATGCAATCAGTGCAGAATGGTGTTATTGTCAGGAGCTCGTCCTACACTCGAGTAGGACCCTGGCAGGCACACATGCCCCACTGGCATGTTCTCTCCCTCCTGGTCGATTGTTCGGGACCTTCAAAAGCTTTCTTCTGTCCGAACATCACAGCGACCGATGCCAACCGACACCGGCACACTTAGGGATCCGCAGAGTTTGTGCACCTTGCGTGACAGACCACAGCAACTCAGCATTTTGGCTAATCTACTTTATTTACATATAAACACATACGGAGCACTGCAACATGGCTCCCTCTCTCTCTAGCATCAGACAGCAAAGAGAAAAAGAACAAAGGACAATAGTCCCACTTCATGGAACACAGTAAAACAAATATCCTGTCTCCATCACTTCCCACTCTGTGGAGTCAAAACATACACCTTCATGTGATAGACAACAATCCCATAACTGCAATCATGGAGCAGGAATTCTAACAGTTATATGGTTGCACCTCACCAAACATAAAATGCTAGCAGACACATTTGACAATAGCTGCAACTTCCAGTTTGTCTTCAAAGGTAGCCTCAAAAAGAGGGTGCTATGGAAATCTAATTGGAAGGTTACCAGAGCATGGATTGTTGTGGAAAGGCTATAATCTGGATTACTGTGACAAGGTATCAGTATGATGAAAAAAGCATGTGAGGCACTGAACAGGAAACATGTAGCTACAATGATTGGGATAATCAAGTCCACAATAAAAGACGGAAGCAAAGTATAAATTTAGAGGTCAGGAGAGATGAGAGTGATACTGTGGAAGGAGAATAAAATAAAATAATTTTTAAAAATTGAAATTTGTGTGAGACGGGCTGAGCAAGTGAAGGTTGGAATGTGAAGCTTGTGTTTGCAAGAGAACCATGAAAGGGGGACAGAACGAAACATGCAAAGGAGCTGTTGCTTTAACTGTTGAGAAAGAAGGAGGAAGGCAAAGATAAGAAAGTTGACATGCCTCATGATTAAAGCAGTATAAACTAGTAGAAGGAAGCATTGACATACACAGACATAACTGATCCTTTGCTCCCGCTTGATTGTAAGTGTATAACTGCTTGTGCAGTTTTTATATTTGCTGTGCCACCCTCAACTACTTGCCGGTTGAGGTTGTGTTGCAGACATTTCCAGCCCAATCCGAATAACTTTATTGTACTAGCCACTGGCCATGACAAATCTGAATCAAAAAGAAATACCAGCAAAAGGGGTGTCAAGCCACAAATAATAGTCTCTATTTAGATCTCTGTGTCTCCCTTACAGTTCAATGCTATATTGCCCAGGGTCTTCTTTGTGATCTTTTTGGCCACCAGAGCAAATAGGGCAACTTTGTGATTCACTGAAGCGTTTGCATTGCTAAGAAGCCATAGGACCTTCTCTGCCAAGGAGAGACATCCTTCTTGCATGGATGGTAGGGTGGGGAATTGCCTCATGGGTCCAATGTATAGTGAGCCATATAGAAAACAGTACAAGGTGTCTTCCACCTGCGGTTGCCCACATATACAGAGTCAGTCTTTGTATAGTAGTATCCTGTTATATTGTCCATCTCCCCCCCTCAAATTTTTTTATTCATTTTATAACACAAATAAAGAACACAAACAGAAAAACAAAACAATACAATCAAATTCTTGTCATATCCTTATTTTTCTAAACATTGTTAAGTGGGCTTCCCCAAGTCCCCCCATCTGATTTTCATTTTACTTCATCTTTAGCAGTTTACATATATCATCGTTTCTAACCATCTTTTTTATCACACTTAAAATAACTTCACATTTTATCACTTACGAATAACACTATTTTAAAATACACTATCTTCTACTTCTAACCCTACAGCCTATTTCCACATCCAAAGCTATTCTAAGATTTAATTTTTCCCCCTTCAAATATTCCTTAAACTTCTTCCAGTCTTCTTCCACCGTCTCTTCTCTCTGGTCTCAGAGTCTCCCGGTCAGTTCGGCAAGTTCCATATAGTCCATTATCTTCATCTGCCATTCTTCGATAGTTGGTAAATCTTGGTTCTTATATTGTCCATCTAGGACAACGGAGGGCATAGCTTGAAAACAGAGCTTAGTAAAAGCAAATCTTAGTGAGTCTGGAGGCTTGCTGACATTTGGTGTCTGAATGAATGAGTCTTTATTTGTGTCAGCCATCGGCCACATCAATAAAAGAACAATATGATATACAAAGAATAGAAATAAAAAGTCAATTATATAAAATATACTTTAGTGAATCAATAGTCAAATAGTGGATCTTATTCTGATTGCCCCAGCTAAAAACCTTGCAGCCTTTGCTGTCACCTGGTCATCTTGATCTGCCAAGAGAAAGGACACTCTGGCAGTGGTTGGGCAACCCAGAATGGACAATAAAAGAGGGGGGATAACCTCATTCCTCAAGTGTTTATAAAGAATGCAAGCCAGAAGGGCATGCGCCACCGATTCAGTACTGCCATCTCCACAGGGACATAAGCATTTTTCGTGTGGAATCTGCTGGAATCATCCCTCAAGTGCAGCTGAGGGCAATATATTCAATCTTGCGAGAGTAAAAGCGTGTCTATATTTTAGAATTGCTAGGTTATGCAGGTAGGGTGCCAGCGAGTGGGAAATGGGAAGGTGGAAAAAAGTCATACCATGGGCAAAATTTCCTTATTGTGGCCAAGTTGTTCTGACACTCGATATCATTTAGGTGATGACAAATGAGACTGTTTGCTTTACTAAAACCCAAAGTGAGTAGCTGTTGTGGTGATAAACCACAAGAGTGAACTTTTTGATAGACAATTTTAGACCAGGTGCTCTTGTGACAATCTTGCAGCACTAGGGATATTAGACCGGGGGGATTTGAGTTTAGGCGAAGCCAATAGTTAAGTGTCCTATGCCAGATCAGTACTTCTACCGAGGGAAGATTAGCTTCTAGGCGCAATGATGCATATGGGACACAAGGTGGTGTCTGGATTCTACAGGTATTGGGCTTGAACCACACTATTTCCCCGACAATACTTTCATCATCTGATTACACCACAAAAGCATGAAAATTAAGCCTAGTCTTTACACAGGTCGCTGAAGAAATAACACAAGGGGCTTGCTGGATGCTTTGTGCATTTTAGCAGAGTTAGGCTTGGTTCATATCTCATTGCCTTCATGAAGCGAGAGCGTGGGGAAAAAGACAAGAGAAAAGTTGTGATCTTTGGGAATAATGGGACACAGCAATCTAAAATGTGACATTCAGAAATTATAGTTGGATGCTTCTCAGCTTTGAAATTCCCAGCCAGAAGACATTTACCTAAAAGTTTTATTTGGTTCTTAGTTCATTCGGGGGTTAGAATTTACAAAAAAGCAGGGAAAGTTGTTGAACGGTATATGTTTAGATTTTGATTGCTACTTTGCAATTCCACCTGCAAGTGGCAAAACATGGGGGAGCAGTGGTTGGTGTAACAACTCACCCTGGAGCAGAAAATATTGGTTAAATGGTCCTGCCCAAAACCATGGTGATGTTTTGCTTCATTGGCAACAGGATGGGTGATTCAGAGGAAAGCCACTGTCTTCATTCTTCAGCCTGGTCTGGGACCTTTTTAAACCAATGTTTCTGTAGGCAATGGGGGCTTTCCGGGAGTTTATTTTCTGATGGTCTACTGAAAGACTATCAGCTCTGGTTCTAGGGCACACCTTCCAACATTTTCTCTGATGAAAACAGGGACATTTCTCTCATTCATTCATTCATTCATTTCTACCCCACCCATCTGACTGGGTTGCCCCAGCAACTCTGAGTGGGTCCCAATATATATAACGTCGCCTAGACACCCCAACTTTTACACGGGAAGACACCCGAGGACACCAAAACCTGCATTCCTGTACCCGTGAAAATCTACGAAAACATATATATATATATATATATATATATATATACATATATATATACATACACACACATATATACATACACACACATATATACATACACAGCTCTTCCTGAATGAGTCTCAAGCCAACATTCATGCCCCCCGCCTAGCCGATTTTCGCTGCCCTTTGCTCCTATACGCCGATGATGCAGCGATCCTTTCCTACTCTAGAGTCGGTTTATGCAGAGCTCTAAAGATTTTTGCGGCTTATTGCAAACTCAACCATCTGACAATTAATCATGGGAAATCTAAAGTCCTGGTCTTTACCAGGTCTCGGAAAACTTACAGCTGGAAGTTAGATGGAGTCCAATTAGAACAGGTTTTCAAATTTAAATACCTGGGAGTCTTTTTTCACTACAACCTAAGCTGGAAGCCACAGATACAGTATTTACTAAACAAAGGGAAAACAATACTTTATGCTCTACTCCAATTTTTTGCGGCTGACGGAGCCTCCCACATCCCCTCTGCATTGAAGGTATACCACGCAAAAGTGGTTTCCACCCTCTGCTATGCTGCCCCGCTCTGGGCCCCTGGGTCCAATTTAACATCGCTGGAGACATTGCAGAATCAGTTTCTCCGTCGCCTCCTGAAACTCCCCATGTGTGTGAGCAACGCAGCCATACGTCTGGAGTTAAGGATTGCAACATTGGAGACTGTCATCTGGAAGCGAGTCTTTGGCTATTGGCTGTCCAGCTGGCATAGGCTTCCCGACCATTACCTTTTTCAGTGCCTCTGGCGGGACGAATTTGTTAATCCGTGGGTAGGAAAAATCCATGCCAAACTTCTGAGCATCGGAATTTCCCCAGCGGACTCCCTAAGGATGAACTTACGCTCAGCTAAAAGCCTCATTGAGCAAAGATTAGCAGACATTGAAAATCAACACAACCTTGCCAGAGGTGGGGGTGTCTGCTCCCCCAGGTATCACGGAATAACCCCACCACTTGACCTTCCATCATACATGTCATCTCTTTCATCAGTACCACACCGACTTGCATTTATTCGTGCAAGGTTCAATGTCCTTCCATCGAACCTGCTGAGCCACAGATTTTCCAAGGGTATGGTGTCTCCGCTATGCGTGTGTGATGGGAAAACTGTTGAATCTCTTCCACATATAATGTTCAACTGTCCCCTACATAGCATAGCCAGGACTAAATTCCTGGGCCCTGCTTTACTGCGCTTGGTTGGCAGGCCCGTTGAGTCACACGCCGCACTGCTTTTGCAGGATACAGATCCTTCTGTTACTCTGCAGGTGGCGAGATTCCTGAATGCGGTTATCTCACACGCAAAAACCACCAAAAAACAACAACAACATCAAAATCTAATCAGACAGTTATGATGAGAGTGCATGTCGGATCTCGTCTTCAGTTTTCCTTTCCTGTGAACCGTCCCTTGGAGCTCTCCGGGCCACATCCTGTTATTTAGCTCTGCCCAATGACCCACCCTTGCATCGCAGTGTTCACCTTCTGTTGTCAGATATTTCAGTTTTTAAGCCTTTGTGCTTTTTATGTTTGTACATATTTTATGGGCTAATAGCCGTAAATAAATAAATGAAATGAAATGAAATATACATACACACACATAATAAAACATTAAACTTTAACAAACATCCCTATACAGGGCTGCCTTCAGATGTCTTCTAGAAGCTGCACAGTTACTTATCTCCTTGCCTCAGGAGTCGCATAACTCCATAGTCTCCAACATTGATGAAAATAGGGACATCCTATGGAAAAGCAGCACATTCCAGGATCAAATCAGAAACTGGGGTGGCTTCTGTAAATCCGGGACTGTTGCTGGAAAATAGGGACACTTGGAGGTTCTGCTAGGGTCCCATTCGAACCCCAAAGCAGCAGCATAACTCAGGGCCCCCTTCATCCCCGAACGACCAGTGCATCCCATAGTCCCAACGATCCTCGCGATTCCTGCCGAAACCGTTGTGTAGGGGGCAACACACAAGGCCTCGTTCTCGGGATTCACAGGATGGCCTCACTGAACAGCCCTCTCTGTTCCAGTCAACCTGCAGGTTCGGAGAGAAAGAGAAACAGCTAAACAACACAATGCAGTAGACTCTGGGGCGCAGCTCCTAAAAGAGTTTCTGAGCACCGGAGGGTACCTAAACCCTGGATGCGGATTAAACCCTGGCCAGGCCCAGTTTGATCAGAGAAGTGCAGATGGCTTAACTATACTGCTTAGTTCAAGTATTTGGGGAATTGGCTTCTATTGACTGCTGGATCACCCATCTGCATAGGCGACGTTGTTCCACATCTGAAGGTTGGCTTATAAACTGCTGAAAGTTCAGAATGCGTAATTGCTGTATTGGAATCATTTACTGTGCTTACCTGGACCCCTCCTTTCCCACTGCACATATCATTGGTTCCAACTGCCTTGGGATGCAGAGAAGCAGGGTCATCTGTTCTGGGAGTTGTGGCAACATCTGGGCCCCCTACCCTTCAAACATTATTGGACGTGGGTGGCACTGTGGTCTAAACTACTGAGCCTCATGGGCTTGCCAGTCGGAAGGTCAGTATTTTGAATCCCCACAATGGGGTGAGTTCCCATTGCTCTGTCCCAGCTCCTGCCAACCTAGCAGTTCGAAAGCACACCAGTGCAAGTAGATAAATAGGTACTGCTGTGGCAGGAAGGTAAACGGTGTTTCTGTGTGCTCTGGTTTCTGTCTCGGTGTTCTGTTGCACCAGAAGCAGATTAGTCATGCTGGCCACATGCCCTGGAAAGCTGTCTGTGGACAAACCCCGGCTCCCTCAGGCTGAAAGCAAGATGAGCCCCACAACCCCATAGTTGCCTTTGACTGGACTTAACCGTCCAGGGGTCTTTTACCTTTTTTACCTATTGGAGTGACAAAACCTGACAAATTCCATATATTTCTTAATTGCCAGTAAGCTGCACAGATCCATACAATTGTAGGGATAGATGAGGAGGAGTGCTGGAGATTGCCTGAGCAAGTGGCCTCCAAGGAAAGTTCAGGAGAGGACAGTTTGGATCCAGGTTGATGGTGGTGGGAGACAGGACACAGTCCAGAGGAGGAGGAGAGGTGAGGAAAAGTGGAAGCTGGGAGTCAGGAGGATGAGGAACAGGTGCAAACAAGCAGATGCCCCAACCCTGAGCAAGGACAGGAGACAGACTTAATAGAGCTTGCACATCTCACCTGGGGATCAACATAGGTGGTTCCATCTCTCTCTCTTTTCCTGGATTTTCTTTTCTTCACTATGATTATTGTGACCACCAATAAACAGGCAACAACGGGGAGAAGAAGAATTAACATGAACTCCCAACGTATAATTTGTCCAAGGCCACCTGCAATGTACAATAAGAGTCTCTTGGAATATACTGTAATGAAAACTACAGCATAAAAAAGATTTTGGTATAAGCGATAAAAAAGACTTGGCAATAACACATTGTCAAAACTGAAAATTGTCCAGTAGCATCTTAGAAACCAAGTAAGTTTGTTCTGGGTATAAGCTTTCATGTGCATAAGCTGGGGATGAGCTTTTGTGTATCTGAAGAAGTGTGCATGCACATGAAAGCTCATACCAATAACAAACTTAGTTGGTCTCTAAGGTGCTACTAAGGTCCGTATAGTTAAAGCTCTGGTTTTCCCAGTAGTGATGTACGGAAGTGAGAGCTGGACCATAAAGAAGGCTGATTGCCAAAGAATTGATGCTTTTGAATTCTGGTGCTGGAGGAGACTCTTGAGAGTCCCATGGACTGCAAGAAGATCCAACCTCTCCATTCTGAAGGAAATCAGCCCTGAGTGCTCACTGGAAGGACAGATCCTGAAGCTGAGGCTCCAAGACTTTGGCCACCTCAGGAGAAGAGAAGACTCCCTGGAAAAGACCCTGATGTTGGGAAAGATGGAGGGCACAAGGAGAAGGGGACGACAGAGGACGAGATGGTGGGACAGTGTTGTCAAAGCTACCAGCATGAGTTTGACCAAACTGCGGAAGGCAGTGGAAGACAGGAGTGCCTGGCATGCTCTGGTCCAGGGGGTCACGAAGAGGCGGACACGACTAAACGACTAAACAACAACAAGAACAAAAGATGCTACTGGAAGGATTTTTAAAATATTTTGTTTCAACAAACCCTTCCTTAATGTTAAAGGCCATGGGTGTAGATCTGACCCTGGAGGTTCCAGAAGAACAGAAGAAGAGGCCACAGGGGGCCCATCCAGTCCAACTGCATGCCTCTCACTGGCCAACCAGATACTTTCAATGGAAGCAGGACCTGACTCCGCCTCACTTCTATTATTCCCTGCCTGCCCAGAGCCACTTCCTTGAAGGCCACACCTCAAATCACTTCCTTTGTAGCTAGGAAAAAGAAGGGTGTGGGTGTTAGTTTGAACAGCTTAGTTTTTTTTCCAGAGAGAGAGCAGTGGCAGACAGAAAGTGTGAGTATCTTCCTGCAATATTTATTTTTTACAAATTCATTTGTCTTTATTTATGTGAATGGGGGAGGGAGATGGGGAGGAGAAGGGGTGAGGGCCATAGCTCAATGGATGAAGTTCACAGGCTCAACCCCTGATTGGCATCTCCAGAAAAGGGCTGGGAGTGACTCTCAGCCTTAAACCTTGCAAATCCACTACCAGTCAGTGTAGACAATAGTGAACTAGATGGTTTGACGTCATGTAAGGTATCTGAAGAAGTGTGCATGCACACAAAAGCTCATACCAAGAACTAACATAGTTGGTCTTTAAGGTGCTACTGGAAGGATTTTTTTTTATTTTGTCATGTAAGGCAGTTTCCTGTGTAACTGAAAAATGGTGGGTCTTTTCTGTGCTTGTCACAACAACTATGGAGGTTTTCCATTCCTGTTTCCATTTAGTTTCAAAAACCACAAATGCTCTGCGTGCCCACACACTTCTCCTTGATTCCCTGGTTTTTAGAGATACCCCAAGTATTCACCACCCCAAGCAACGCCTCTCAGAAATGTGGGGTAGGGGGAAGAATACATTTCTCACCTCTATCACTTGTGCAGATTTTGAGAATGTCAACTGAGGTTTCCTTTTGATCTGAAGAACTGCTGACCATGCAGGTGAATGTGGAGTCATTGGAACCTTTTCGCCAGGAGACGTGGAGATCCCTACTGTTGTGGGAAAGCTGGTATTCACCTGAACCTCCAGCTAAGGTCCTTGGGGGATTCCCTTTTCCCCAGGAGATAACAAACTTTTCTTCTGTGGATGCAATGCACTGCAGGGTCACATTGCAGCCTTCTGGAGTCTTGGAGATGTTTTGGGGGAGTATCTGAGGTGCTGGCACCGGCTCTGTTCAATAGAAACAAAGTTACATGAAGTTTGTGCTTCAGTGGCTGCCACTAACTGTGTAAGGCAGTGAAAGGGGAACCTGATGCCCTTGTTCTCTCTAGTTGGCCCTTGAGACTCTTTCAAGTCTGCACCCATGTACACCCTCTGCTCCATGCCCCCCCACAAGTACTTTTTGCCTTTCTGAGATGTATCCTTCAACACTGATAATGACACAATGCTTGGATGGAGGATAGAGAGGGGTGCATGAGTCTCTCTCTCCCCCCCCCCATCTAAACTAGCCTACTCAAAAAAGGTAGAAGGCACATTTGTTGCTCTGCCAAATTTTGCCTTTGTCCTGGAAGAAACGTGGGCTTCAGAATGTGTGATCAGATCCACCACTGTGCTGGGCCCAGGGGGTTAACCCAAGCAACGCGGTCCAGGTCTGGTCCCGAATCCAAGGGTTCTGCAAGGAGTCAGTTCAACAGGGCCAAGGCAGGACACGAGGCAGGAAACCAGGCAAGGTCAGGTACAGGATCACAGGCAGGTTCTGGCAAACAGCAATATTGCTCACACAACCTGGGGCGGGGTCCGACAGCCTTTTATCTTTGTCAGGGTAACGGCCGGTCCTGATCCCCCAGTGACTCACCTCCCTTTCTCACCCGAAGGTGAGCACTCCTCCTGCGAGTACTCAGGTCTCTTCTTCTCCCAGACCTTAGACTCTGCAGCTCAGGAGACGTCGGTGGGTTACTAGACCCAGGGGCTGCCACAGCCCCCCTGACCCAACCAGTAGTGGAGCAGCTGTAAGTGATGGTCCAGTTGAAGGCAACGAGGTCATCCCCGCATCTGAAGCCAGGGCAGACTCAGGCCCCTGACTCGGCCCAGCTGGTGTTTGTTGCAGGGGAACCTGTGCAGGATCAGGCCCCAGACCTGAGAGCCAGTGTGGTGTAGTGGTTAAGAGTGGTAGTCTCGTAATCTAGGGAACCGGGTTCGCGTCTCCGCTCCTCCACATGCAGCTGCTGGGTGACCTTGGGCCAGTCACACTTCTTTGAAGTCTCTCAGCCCCACTCACCTCACAGAGGGTTTGTTGTGTGGGAGGAAGGGAAAGGAGAATGTTAGCCACTTTGAGACTCCTGAAGGGGAGTGAAAGGCGGGATATCAAATCCAAACTCTTGTTCTTCTTCTTCAGACTTGGTCCAGATGCCACCTGAGGCAAAGGAACTGGTGCGGCCTGAGACTCCTCTGGTTCCTAGTCTGAGCCCGAGTCCCAGGCCATCACAACCACAAACTGATGTCCAAACTAGTGCCTGAAATCTACAGTCACTCCTTGACATAAGAAGAGTCTGCTGGATCAGACCAGTGGCCCATTTAGTCCAACATACTGTCCTCACACTTTGGGAAACCGACAAGCGCAACAGCACTCTCCCCTCCTGTGGTTTCCAGCAACTGGTGTTCAGAAGCATTACTGCCACCAACTATGGAGTGGTCAAGGTTGGTGACCATCACAGTCACCTCTGGGAATGAGTTCCATAGTTTAACTACTGTGTGCGCTGCAAGGTCATGTTGTTCATTCTTGCAGCTGAAATTTCCCCCCACCCTTGACATGTCCTCAACAATCTCCTCCCGATATCCAGTAGACGATATCTGGCTTCTTCAGTTTTCCCATCTCTGGACTCACAAAGCTTACCATTTCTGGGATGAATGACGTCCACTCTTCCTCCCTGGACTCTCTTCACCCGATGGATTGGATCCTCTGCTGCTTGACTTAAAGTGCCTTTAGGGAGACAAAGAGGGTGGGAAATATTGTCCAGGGCTCTGTTTCAGGTCCCCTATTGCTTTTGCGAACTGAATTTCTCCCTCCCTCCCTGCCAGTGCTGAAGGATTTACCAAAGGCAGAGAAGATCAGATGGAAGTCAAGAAGGGTTAGGAAGCTTCTGTGAGTGACTTTCATGGCCGGTTCTCTCTGGGAATGAATCAAGCTTTCAGTGTTTCCTGGAGAGGGGAGGGGGAAAGAGAGGTTGGCTTACCCCAGTTGCAGTCCACTCCTTTGCTATCTGCAAACTACAACACAGAACAGGTGCCAATGGAGAAACATCCGCCAAGCCGTTGCAAATAAATGTAAGGCTAACGACTGGGAAGCCATAAAAATGAACCATGTGACATACTTGCTCTCCCATAAAATCACTTTACAAGTATTTAAAAGTATGAGTCAAGGTTAAGTAACACCTAAATTACAGTCAGGCTCGCTATCCTATGAACAAAATGAGTTCTTTAGATCTGTGCGCTCTCTCTCGCTAGTCCTATTTAGTGACGCTATGTGTGTTTCTGTCCTGTTTTAATCTCTGGCATTATCACTTATTCTTGTATCTGCCTTATTGCAGGGCAGATTCGGGGGTAAACCATACATGGAACGAGTCTGCCCCTGCGGCTTGATGGAGGTAGAAACTGTCTCTCATGTCTCGTTACGCTGCCGTTTCTACGGGGATAGACACTCGGTATTTATCACTCCTGTTATACAAAAATCTCCAAATGGGTCCTAACTTAAATGTCTAAAACTCCTGGTAGAGGACAAGGATCTAGAGATTATGCTAAGGGTGGCCAAATTCTGTGCGACTGCCCTAAAACTTAGGGAACAAGCTGCACTACCAAAATGATTAAGGTTTTAAATGATAATTTTAGGTTATATTTTAATGATCGAGATTTTTTTTTTTTTAACTGCCGCTAAGATCAAACCTCTCCATTCTGAAGGAAATCAGCCCTGAATGCTCACTGGAAGGACAGATCCTAAAGCTGGGACTCCAATACTTTGGCCACCTCATGAGAAGAGAAGACTCCCTGGAAAAGACCCTGATGTTGGGAAAGATGGAGGGCGCAAGGAGAAGGGGACGACAGAGGACGACATGGTGGGACAGTGTTCTCAAAGCTACTAGCATGAGTTTGACCAAAGGGTCTTTTCCAGGGATTCTTCTCTTCTCATGAGGTGGCCAAAGCCTTGGAGCCTCAGCTTCAGGATCTGTCCTTCCAGTGAGCACTCAGGGCTGATTTCCTTCAGAATGGAGAGGTTCGATCTTCTTGCAGTCCATGGGACTCTCAAGAGTCTCCTCCAGCACCAGAATTCAAAAGCATCCATTCTTTGGCGATCAGTCTTCTTTATGGTCCAGCTCTCACTTCCATACATCACCACTGGGAAAACCATAGCTTTAACTATGCAGACCTTTGTTGGCAAGGTGATGTCTCTTAAAACTAACTATGAAAATGGGGGGAATGGGACCTTGCTGAAATAAAAGTTCCTCACCAGGGAGGGAGAGAGGGAGGGAGCCTGTCTGCTCTCAGCCAGGACGGAGTTCCACAGAATCGGCCCACAGCACTGGATGCAAATGGCCAATGGTGGAGACATGCTGTGTTTCTGAGCCATGGGGGGGCACTAACAAGAGACACCCCCCCAAGACCTCAAAGATAAGGGTTTAGGAGGCTCTTATTGTATCCGGGACACAATGACTTTGTGAATTAAGGCAACCTGGTAAGATGTGTGGGGTATAAATTGTAAAATTATCATTATGGAATGGGACGTCACTACTTTCATCGGAGAAATGCTGGAGTCAGAAACTGGATCGTTTTTTATCAAAAGAAAAGAAATACAACGAGAAATCCAATTTCAAGCAATACTTGCTTTCTGGCGCCATCTGCTGTTGCATGTTTAAAACGCATTCAAATCACATTTTTGTGAAGAATGTAGCTGAGTCCTCAATCCGCTCAGAGCTGCTTCCTTGAAGGCCACACCTCAAATCACATTCTTTGTAGCTAGAAGAAAAGAAGGGTGCTAGTTTGAACAGCTTCTTTTTTTTAGAGAGAGAGCAGTGGTGGACAGAGTGTGAGTATCTTCCTGCAATATTTATTTTTTACAAATTCATTTGTCTTTATTTATGTGAATGGGGGAGGAAGATGGGGAGGAGAAGGGGTGAGGGCCATAGCTCAATGGATGAAGTTCACAGGCTCAACCCCTGATGGCATCTCCAGAAAAGGGCTGGGAGCGACTCTCAGCCTTAAACCTTGCAAATCCACTACCAGTCCGTGTAGACAATAGTGAAGTAGATGGTATGACGTCATGTAAGGCAGTTTCCTGTGTAGCTGAGAAATGGTGGGTCTTTTCTGTGCTTGTCACAACTTCCAGCAGAAGGAGTATGGAGGTTTTCCACTACTGTTTCCATTTAGTTTCAAAAACCACAAATGCTCTGCGTGCCCACATACTTCTCCTTGATGCTTTTTAGAGATACCCCAAGTTTTCACCACCCTAAGCAACACCTCTCAGAAATGTGGGGTGGGGGGAAAGAATACATTTCTCACCTCTATCACTTTTGCAGATTTTGAGCATGTCAACTGAGGTTTCCTTTTGATCTTCAGAATTGCTGACCATGCAAGTGAACGTGGAGTCATTAGAACCTTTTCTCCAGGAGATACAGAGGGTGAACGTGGAGTCATTGGAACCTTTTCGCCAGGAGACACAGAGTCCTGACATTGTCAGAAAGTTCATTCTTAGCCACAACTCCAGAACCCGGAGGCCTTATTTCTTTTCCATATGATTTTGAATGTTTCTTCTCCATATGCATGGCACTGCAGGGTCACATTGCAGCTGTCTGGAGTCTTGGAGATGTTTTAAATCACTGAATGTAGCAGTCTTTAGGTTTTACAAGCCTTTCACGCTTCCTGGAAGAAAACGTGAATTGAAGCACAGCCACCCTTCGGATTTTGGGGTGAATTTTGCAGTAGAGTTCCCCAACCAACAAATGTGGACAATATGTGTCCATTAATAAAACGAGTGCATTAAATTGCATGGATTAGTTAAAATAACACACGAAAGGGAGGGTATGAAATCAACAGTGTCTTTAGCTATACAAGCCTGTAGTATCTGGTATCTGGAGGTAGCATAGCTGTCAACGTTTCCCTTTTTTAAAGGGAAATTCCCTTATTCTGAATAGGATTCCTCACAAGAAAAGGGAAAAGTTGGGAGGTAGAATGCCTCTGTCAGTGGAAGGTCCACATTTCCACTAAGAGCTTTCAACAACTCCTCCTCCATTTTGAATTTACCTAACACCCTTTCTAAGGGACCCCATTTAAGAGTCCTCTTGTGAGCTTCTGGAGGCAAGTTTAATCTTCATTGAGTGGTAAACTTATTTCTCTTCCCTCCAGACATTTTCTGCTACAACTCCCATCTGCCCCTGCAGTCAGAAGGCCCAATCATCTGAAGGCATATATTTTCTTTATTTCAAAAATAAATACACCAGTTAACACTGTAGTGCCTGAGGTTTCAAAAGATACATCTGTATTATTATTAGCAGAATTTTTATACTGCTTTTCGGGCAGACCTCAGAAGCAGTTTACATAATATTATAACAACAATAAGCATCACATTTTAAAAAAGAATAGTTATAATAGATATAATATATTATTAATAATAATATAATTTCTTCATTTGGAAGAAAAGCTGTTGCTACTTCAGATGCCCTCAACTGTCCCATTAAAACTGGAACATCCCATTTCCCCACACAGCAGCACAGTGGCCCAGATTTTCGCCTTAACATGTTGGAGGCTATGCATTTGGTAGCACCTCAAAGCGGTTTGCAAAAGATAAAATCAAGGAAAAAAATACAGCCTGCCTTTAAAACAGAAAAAAGTTAAAATACTGAAACAGATTAAAAGTGATGTTGTTGTTCAGTGTCTTTATAAACGACTGTGAAGGCACCTGCTTGAGTTCCACAGGCAGGGAGTTCCAAGGTGCAAGATCTGCCATGCTATAGGGTTGAGTTCTTACACCCACAGGGCTGATATTGTGGGACACCTGTACTAGTGCAATTCTGCCAATCAAAGCGGATGAGTGGGCATATGTGAGGTTAGGCGGTTTTGTATGTAAACTGCTCCCAAACTGTTAAGGGCTTTATATACAGGCAACTCTCAATTTGCACGGGGATTGCGTTCTGGGTCATCTCGCGCTGCAGTGCAGCCCAGCCCAATCCAACCCCATTATGCGCTTTTATCCCCTACTATGCCCTGTTATAAGGGACGCGGGTGGCACTGTGGGTTAAACCACAGAGCCTAGGGCTTGCCGATCAGAAGGTTGGCAGTTCGAATCCCCGCAACGGGGTGAGCTCCCGTTGCTCAGTCCCAGATCCTGCCAACCTAGCAGTTCAAAAGCACATGAAAGTGCAAGTAGATAAATAGGTACCGCTCTGGCGGGAAGTAAATGGCGTTTCCATGCACTGGTGCGCCAGAAGCGGCTTAGTCATGCTGGCCACATGACCCGGAAGCTGTACACCGGCTCCCAAGGCCAATAAAGCGAGATGAGCACTGCAACCCCAGAGTCGGCCACGACTGGACCTAACGGTCAGGGGTCCCTTTACCTTTACCTATGCCCTGTTATGCCACCACCCCATCAAGGTGTTGCTTTGATCATGCACAAAACAGCCATTGCCAGTCCTAATATGAACACCTTGAAGTTGGCAGGACATTGGCCAATTGGCAACCAGTGCAGAGCTCTGAAAAGGGGGCGTTTGTGCGGACAAAGCCACACACCTATCAGCGATCATGCTGTAGCATTCTGCAACAACTGCAGCTTCCATATCAAGAGAGGAAACCTGCATGTTGCAGCAATCCAGTCTTGAAGTATATGAACTACTGTGGCAAGGCTTTCATGGTCTGGGCATGGCCGTAGCTGTCAAAATAGCTGCAGTAGGTAAAAGGCACCTTTTGCCCTGAAATCCCTAACAATGGCTTTATGTAGATATGAAATAGAACCCCAGAGCATAGTTCAGCCTCCACAGCTGGAGACAGCAATGTTTCTGAAGATCGGTTGCTAAAAGCAAAGGCTCAGGCAGCATTTCCTCTTTATAAGGGTCCCAGGAGGGGGAAATGAGCAAAGCCAAATGATGTTCCCAGTAGCTTTTCCATTGCAGCTACAGGATCAGAGAAATCAGAGAAAAGTCCCTCTTCTTGATTTTCACCCTGGCCCATGAGCTTTTTCGGACAGTGTTCTCCAACAGGGTGGGTGGTGGCAGTGTCGTTGGCCATCTCCCCCAGCTTGTCTGGCAGTCACTCGGTTTCTTCAGTCGGGTCCTCAGCTCTGAATCCAGGATAGCTAGCTGCAGTCACAGCTGCAGTCACCGGCATCTGGGGCAGACGCTGTGCAATCAGAAATGGATTCATAGGCTGGTGGTTCTGAGCACAATGTACCTTCTCCTCCATTCCGGTCAGCCTGCAGGTGGAGGAGAAAGAGGAGCAGTTAAACAACACGGTACAGGAGATTGTGGGAAGCAGCTCCCGAAAAAGCATTGGAGCCCACCTAAACCACCAACTCAGCCACAAATTCAGCAAAAGGCAGATGACTCAACTATACCTCTTAGTTCAAGTGTTTAGGGATAGCTTAAGGTCCATGAATAACCATAGGTCAGAGTTCCCGGGCCCTAAGGAAGTCAGATTATCCTCCACCAGGGCCAGGGCCTTCTCAGTGATGGCTCCGACCTGGTGGACTGCTCTGTCCCATGAGACCAGGGCCCTGCAGGATTTAAGCTCCTTCTGTAGGGCCTGTAAGACAGAGCTATTTTGCCTGGCTTTCAATTTGACATTAGCCTGATCTTTTATTCTCCTTCCTTCCCTCCCCCTCCCCTTTTTATGAAGATTACCTGCTCTGGGATCGCTAATTCTCCCCTGGTCTCTTTGCTCAAATAGGACTAATTTAGCCAGCTAGCCCTGGTGATCAGCTAATGTTTATTGGATGGATTTCCCCCCTAAATTGATTTTTGAATTCTGAATTTATTGATATTCATGTTTTATACTGTATTTTATGATGTTTTTTGTTGCATCAATTAAGTGTTTTAAATTTGTTGTTAGCCAGTTTTCTGAACCGGGAAGGGCAGGGTATAAATAAATTATTATTATTATTATTATTATTATTATTATTATTATTATTATTATTACAGGTTCCTGGATCTCTCATCACAATTAAGCTAATAACAGTTTGTCTGTGCTCTTCTGCTTTAGTCAGACAATATTGTTTTAAATCTATTAGAATTTAATGTTTTGGCCAACAATATAATCAGTATTTTAGAAAGAAGGAAGAATAGGTTTTTTTGGTGCGGGGAGTCACCAAACGATGGAGGCAATCGAGGCCAGACATTTTTCAGCCTGAGGCAAAGGAGCAGATGGTGCTGCCACCCCTTATTAAATGTACAGAAGTCTGCCAGTTAAATCTGACTTTGAAACTGGCCGCAGGGCACTGTCCTCTACTGCACCTGTGGGAAGCAGGATAACTTATGTGGGGGGCAGTCATCACCAGTGGCGTAGCGTGGGGAGTGCAGGGGGGCCGGCTGCATCGGGCGCAACATCTGGGGGTTAGGGTTAGGGGGCGCAAATCCACGGGTTAGGGGGGCGCAAATTACTTGCCTTGCCCCGGGTGCTGACAACCCACGCTACGCCACTGGTCGTCACAGACTCTTGAGAGCCAGTGTGGTGCAGTGGTTAAGAGCGGTGGACTCATAATCTGGTGAACCGGGTTCGCTTCCCTCCACATGCAGCTGCTGGGTGACCTTGGGCCACTCACACTTCTTTGAAGTCTCTCAGTCTCACTCACCTCACAGAGTGTTTGTTGTGGGGAAGGAAGGGAAAGGAGAATGTTAGCCGCTTTGAGACTCCTTTGGGTAGTGATAAAGCGGGATATCAAATCCAAACTACTACTACTACTACTACTACTACTACTACTACTACTACTCTTCTTCTTCTTCTTCTTCTTCTTCTTCTTCTTCTTCTTCTTCTTCTTCTTCTTCTTCTTCTTCTGCCAAAACCCCTGAAGTCTCTCACTACCCTGAGATGGTGGTGACACGTAATAGTAGCACCAAACCATCACCCCTTATTTTCTTGACATACGCATCTCACCTGGACCCCTTCATAGGTAGAGGGGCTCATTGCTGTACTGTCGGGTGCAAAAACCATCAAAAGGCGGTTCATTATTGGGTTCTCGGGTGGTGGACGGTACGCCATCTCCTCTTGTGCCACAGAGGGAATATCTGCAGAGTGCAACATGAGACACGTTCTTTAGTCCTTGGCAATGACCAATCCCTGTCTTCCAGGATACACAAATGGAAGGTGGGAACATATTTGGCAGGGAGCCTCCATCACAGTTGAGATGGAAGGAAGAGTAATAGAGAGGGTTCTACCTGTGTTCCTCTGATTGGATTTCCGCGCCTCATAACACCTGCAGATCACCCCCAAAATACATATAAAGGGTACAAGAACACCCAGTATGATACCCCACCAAGAGGTATTTTGTTGAATGCTGCCTGGAAAAATGCTGCCTGGAAGAACAAAACAAAAAAAAGAACCTATTGGAACAAGAACATAATAGCTACTGCCAAAGTGACCTCTGCCCCAACATGTGACCAAGAGCAACAGAATAAATAACAGAGAATAAGTGAAAATGCCAATCGGTTTCATTTGTAGGGAAATTCCATAACGGCCAAAGTCATGTTTGTAAGCTCCTTCATGTAATATTTCTCCTATGATCATCTGATAATTGTCCTTAGCATAAAATGAATTGTCAGCTCGTCCCATGAGAAAGCCAATCTATCAATATGACAAGGGGTCATTAAGCTGTTCACATGTTTTCTCAGAGAGGTCTTTAACTGAACTTTACGAGGGTGGGAAATTAGAGAAATTCTGAGTTCCCGGTTCTGGTTGTTTCACTTACATGTTTAAAATGCTATATTGAGAAATGGCTGCCGGTTACTGAAAGCTTTGGAAAACTATATTTTATTAGGGGCTGCCATCCCTGCCCCCATTGATCACCAACTGCCCTAACTCCTCCTCCACCTCCATGCCAACCCCTACCCACTTGCAACCACACTATGGACCTCACCCTGGTAACCATCCCTCACGGTTGATTCAGCCATTTTGCCATACCTCCTTCCACCCCCAGGCCTCCCATCACAGCTCCTTCTACCCCACCTCCCTGCCACGCCAACCCTGTGGCCCTTCCTCTCCCCGTGATCCTACCAAAATTCCCCTATGTCCACTCCATCACCCATTGCTCCTGTTCCCAAATACCACTGCCTGGAGCAGAGGGGAACGGAAGAGCAGAAAGTCTTTCTCGCTTTAGCTGCAGGCTGCTGAGAAATTGACGGTACTTTAAAGGGTGAAGCACCCCCAGTTTCCAGCCTCAGTTCTATGGAAGGCCTGAAAGGGACTCACTGTCTTAAACCCCAGAAAAAACCATTGCTGCCAGTCCGTGTAGACAATGCTAAGCTAAATGGGCCAGAGTTCTGACTCTGTAAGAAGCAGCTTTCTGTGTGCCTGAGAAATTGTGTGTGCAACTTTCGACAGAAGTCAGGATGTTTCCCATTTGTGTTTTCCTTCAGGTTTTTTTAAAAAAATGTTCTGCATGCCTGTGCACCTGTCCTTGAATTTCCAACCCTTAAGGATATCGTAATTGTTCACTGGCCCAAGCAGCATCTCTGGATAATTTAGGGTGGGAGGAAAGATTGCTCACCTTCATGACTTTTAACTTCATAACGTTCATAATCCTGGCAGATTCCGCGCAAGTCAAACCAAGCTTTGTTTTGATCTGCCGGATTGCGGACCAGGCAGGTGATGAAGGAATGGGAAGAGTCTTTTCTCCAGGAGACATGGAGATTCCTGCCGTTGTCAGAAAATGAGAAACTATCTAAAGCTCTCACGTTTTCCCAGGAGATATTGTACATTCCTCTTTCATATGTCTGGCACTTCAGGGTCACATTACATCCCTTTGGAGTCTTGATCAAATCATAATAGGAGATCCTTGGTTGTGGTGCTGGGTCTGTTCAACACAAAAGTCATGTGAGGTTTGTGCCTCATTGGCTGTCACTAAGGGTGTAGGGCAGCAATGGGGGAACCTCAGGACCAGGGGAAAATGCACCCCACTAGGCCTCTGTATCTGGTCCATGGGACTCTCTCAAGGCTACCCCAGGCTGTTAAGATTTTTACCCACCCAAGCTGCTCAGTAGTAGCACTATGGTTGTTTATATCACGTGAGTGTCTGAGAGCATGAGACAGAATGTCTCAGGATTGTTGGAGAGTTTTGTTTCGCTTCTGTGTGTGATGCTGTTCTGTACTGCTGCTGAGAGAGCACAGACATGCTGCTGGATTCTTAGCATTTAGACTGTAAATAAAGTAGTTTAGAGCTACTGATTGTCTCTTTCTTCTGCAGTGAGATGCCAGAAGATGAGCGTGCTCCTCTCTGGAGAGAGGGGGCGCTTACCACCTGTCTCTCTGGACTGAGGAAGATTTACAGCCAGAGAGTGACCATCGGAGAGATGTCCCGCTGTCTTGGGAAGGTGGTAGCCTTCTTGGGTGTTTTTCCAACACAGGCATCCCCTCTGCTCCACACTTTGCTTGAGTGTGATTTGCCTTGATGGAATAATACAATCATAGAATTGAAGAGCTGGAAGGGAGCCCAATGATCATCTAGTCCAAGTCCTGCAATGCAGAAATCCCAGCCAACTAATCCCTGGCGGCTGGCCATTCAGCTTCTGCTTAAAAGCCCCTAATGAAGGGGACATCCACCACTTTGGTTTGTGTCTTCCCCTCTGGAGCAGCAGAAAACAAGCTTGTTACTTTTCCTACACCGTAGCCCTTCAGATATTTGAAGATGGCTATCGTCTCACCTTTCAGTCATCTCTTCTCCAGGCTAAATAGTCCCAGCTCCTTCAATATATCCTTCAACTCTGAAAATGATGCTTGCTTGCTTGGAGGGATGGAGGGATGGAGGGTTAGACATGGGTGTGAGTTTGAGAGGCTGTGTAGATATTGGCCAACTCTACAAAGGTAAGAGTCACATTCTTTACTCCGCCTACTTTCACCCCTCCCACCACCACCATGTGGCCCCAAGAAGATTCCCTAGGAGGAATTGTGGCCCTCAGTCTGAAACAGAGGTGTTGATGTGGGCCCCAGATTGTGGGTGCTCAGTGGCGTGCTTGCGTGCAATGTGATGTCATGACATTATGTCACACGCACAGCGCTCCGCCTCCACTTCCCTCTGCCCCCTGCCGTGCCTCTGCTGACTCACCAGCACCATGGCGGTGACCGGGCCAGGGCCTCTGCCATGGGCCTCTGCCCACTGAGGCTGCAGATGCGCCCCATCAAGATGGTGCCTATGTTGCTTTGTGAGACATCGCACGCACGGCACGTTTTTGTCACCCGGCTGGGCTCCCACAGGGGAAATTCTGTGGGTCCCGAGGCGCCCAGGGCCCATCAGAGATGGTGCTTATGGTCTGAAAAAGGCTCCCCATTTCATCTGATGACCATCCTTTTCCATGCTCAGCTCCAGCACAAACTCAAGAATGGAGAAAAACCATTGCTTACCGTAAAGAGTCACATTAAAAAAGTGGTCTTCAAACTGTTCTGCATCAAACCAGACACGAGCTTTATAGACTACAGCATCGTGCCTCTCCATCTCCCTGATTGTAAGAGTGGTCCTGTCAGCCATCAGCAGCCGACGTGCAAATATGTGCCCCGACATTACATTAGTCACAAAATCATTTTCCCCAATGAACCTATGACCTTGTAGGTTCATCCATGTTGCGATCCACGTGCTGAAATTTGACTTCTTCAGCTTCCAGTCTCTGAATTCACAAAGGCGATAGGGCGTTCCGCTTACAGGGCTAATGACGTCCCATTCGATTTTCTCCACTGGTTTTCCCGGGGGGACCTTTACGGGAAAGGAGACCTGTCCTCCCACAACTCCCTTCACATGCTGGGATGCATTCTTCGATGCTTCACCTGAAGTGCCTTTGGGGAAGCAAAGAGGGGCGCCATTGTTGTTTGCATATGGAATTTATACCCCACTCTTCCTCCCAGAGGCGGGGCTAGTTGCTCCAGCACCCAGAGCGGCGCACATGTTGTGTACCCCGTGGGGGCGTGGGGCTATCGTCCCAGGGGGGTGCACTCCCCCTGGGATCCCACCCGGGGCGGACTTCAAGGGCACCCACCACACCCCACTTTCTTCACCAGTGCTTCCTCCTACAATTGAAAATATTTTTTGTTTAGTAATGATATTGGAAAGCTGTTACATGCAGATACAAAGAAACTCAGAAGGGAGGGACTAGAGGAAGTCAATCAATATGTACATAAGGTTGGGCTTTTAAAGAATTAAGTTCGTTTTTATCGTTTATTTGTTATGGTGGTGGGTAGGATGATGTTTCTCGTAATGTTTTCTTCTTTGACGTGCTTTTTGGTTTTGGTTTTTGTTTGTTGTTCTGTTATGTGATATTTGTTATAATCGTGGAAAACCTAATAAAAAATAAAAATAAAAATGAAGGAGCCCTAAGCAACATCTCTGTCCAGAATGTCAACGTGGGGGAGTCATTTTCAAAACAGTTACAGGCCACATTTATATCAAACTCTCCAACTTTTCTGAGATGAAAATAGGGGCGTTCTATTCAACATCTGTCTCACTCCCTATATATATGCACTGCCAAAAAGGGGGAAAGGGCAGGCCTGGCTGAGCTGCCCTACTGGGACTTACTTTTAAGCAAACATGCAGTAATAACAATAACAATAACAATAACAATAACAATAATAAATAATAATATCATTATTTATACCCCACCCATATGGTGGGTTTCCGAAGCCACTCATCAAACAATAAAAACATCCTAATAAAGGGCTGCCTTCTGATGTCTTCTAAAAGCCAGGTAGTTGTTTATTTCCTTGACATCTGCTGGGAGGGCATTCCACAGGGCTGGTGCCACCACCAAGAAGACCCTCTGCCTGGTTCCCTGTAACCTCACTTTTCGCAGCAAGGGAACCGCCAGAAGATCCTTGGAGCTGGACCTCAGTGTCCGAGTAGAACAATGGGGGTGGAGACGCTCCTTCAGGTATACTGGACCTTTGAGGCCATTTAGGGCTTTAAAGGTCAGCACCAACACTTTGGTATTTGGTGCTTTGAAACATACCGGGAGCCAGCGTGCTTTAGGGAGCTAGTGTGTTGTATGGTCCCAGCGGCCACTTGCGGTCACCAGTCTAGCTGCTGCATTCTGGATTAGTTGTAGGTTCCGATTTAAAAGAGAGGTAGTTTCATAGTTTTTGTAGGAGAGGAAGGGGAGCCCAGGTAGCAGCAATGTTATGGCCCCAGCTTAAACCACAATTTCCCATGGCACAGAAACAAAGTGGGGTCGCTTATTGTTATCCACGAGTGCCAGGGCTAAATAGGAGCACTCGGAGACTCTGTTATATAAGACATTCAAAGTCGTAACATTTTCTACCATATTTTGAAGGGCTAAAAAGAGGACACATTGGCCGACTTCTACATTTAGCTACCAATCACTATGACGACTCGACCCATGAAAAAGAGGGTGTGTCCTGGAAAAAGAGGACATCTGGCAACCCTAAATTGTTCCCCCACAAAAGAATCCTATGATCATTGTTGGTGCTGAGGTTTTTTAAGAGATCCTCCTTTCCCCACACAGAACTACAATTCCCAGAGTGGTTCAACAACTGATCTCTCATCCTAATGAACACTTTAAAGGCTGGAAGCCTTTCAGGTCCCATTCTGATAGATTTGGCTTCAGCTGAGAACTGAATGGAATTCCTGCCTCCATACCCACCAGTTTTGAAGGACTTACCAAAGGAAGAAGAGATCAGTAGGATGAAGGTGAGAAGGACAGGAAGGCTTCTGTGAGTGACATCCATTGCCATTTTTGTCTGGTGACGCAGCAGGTCTTGGACGTGGTTCACAGAGTGAGTGGCAAGCGGAACGGAGTTGGTTCACCCTGTTTGCAGCACACACCTTGGATTCTTCTCTCTGAAAGTAGCAATGCGGGAGAGAGGCTGGCGATGTCAATAAGAGTTTTCTACTGTCATTTCCAGTCATTCCTTCAAGCAGGAAATCCTCTGCCAAGCCCTTCAAGAGAAATCTGGGGTTAGCGAGTACATACGACCAATTACGTCACCTCCTTCCATGAAACCACGTGACCCCAATTGAAAAGCATCTGTGGAATATCAGCAACAGTTAACCCTTAGGCAGCCTCACTATCCAATAAACATAACGAGCTTTCAGATCTGCTCTCTGTTTTTAAGTGACACAGTATATCTTTCCCTCTCACTTTTCGCTCCTTGGCTTTGAAGCCACTTACTGTTGAAACCAAGCAGCTGCTTTTATTATTTTGTGGTTACTTCTCCTGAATTTTAAATGGTTTATTACCCAGAAACTCCCCGCCCCAGGAGAAACACTTGTGAAGAGCAGCATTTATAAATGTTGTTAATCTGTGGATTAAAGCTGCCCTAAACCTTTTTGCAAGCCCTCTCAGCTCCAAGTTGCTCCAAGTTATTTTCTCCTGTAACGGAAGGGTCTGCACAACAGCTGTGATTGTTGATAGCTTTCAGCTAGAACCCCTCCTCTTTTTATTTTCTGTACACTCTTCTAAAGCCACTGCAATTAATGGTCCTCCTGTGTGATTGTGGAAGTGAGTTCAGTGTAAAATGAATTATGCATTGTGTGACGAAAGGCTTCCTCTTACCCTTCAGGTTGTAGGATCTGAATCAAGAAGAATTTGGCCTTAAATTAAGTGTTGGTTGTGCTCCGAGCCCCCAAACCCAGCCCTCATGGAAATAAAGACACAGTCTTTATTTAGGAGACAGTTTAAATGTTAATGGGCAAATTTTGGGCACAACTTTATTGAATACACAGATGTGACTGGTATTGACTTAGGCACTGGTATCAGAACGATATCTGGCTCCTGCCCCACCCTTCAGGAAGCCTGGAAGGCTAAACAACCAGCAGGGGGATCTCCGTCAGTGTATATTGACTGTGTTCCCGGGGCTCCTGGCATGGCCTTAGCCCCTCTCCGGGCTTCGGATGAGATCCAGACCCCCGGATTCCTTTAACGGAATACCCTATTCATTGGAGGAGCAGGTGATGGCCGCACCTCCCCTCCCCACATTCCCCTAAACCAATGCCTAACCACCAAACCGTACAAGGTTGTGACGATTGCTAAGAGGTAGGCAAAAACCAAGTGGCCACAGCCAATCTGCCACATTGGGAAAAATTCTTACCCGGCCTGCATTCCAAAACAGGTGACCAACTGAAGTCCAAAGCAAGGCCAAAGGTAAAGGTCAAGGGACCCCTGACCATTAGGTCCAGTCATGACCGACTCTGGGGTTGCAGCACTCATCTCGCTTTACTGGCCGAGGGAGCCGGCGTACAGCTTCTGGGTCATGTGGCCAGCATGACTAAGCCGCTTCTGGCGAAGCAGAGCAGCGCACGGAAACACCATTTACCTTCCTGCTGGAGCGGTACCTATTTATCTACTTGCACTTTGACGTGCTTTCGAACTGCTAGGTTGGCAAGAGCAGGGTGGGTGGGCGGGTGTTCGGCAGCATGAAGTAAAGGGAGGTTCCTACATCACACTGCCAAATAGATATCCCCAACCTTTGCCACGATGCTGATTGGCTAAAGGCCAGTGGCATAACTGTGGCACCACTGGCTTGGAGCAGGGCAAGCCCCACCCACAAGCCAGTTGGGGAAGATTTTCAGGGACTGAGCACAACATGGACCCTCTGTTAGGAGGATCCAACTTGCCAAGCCTTTGCTTGCATAAACTCTGTTTGGATGAGGAGAAAGACAGTCCCTCTCAGGTTGTTGTGAGGTGTGTATCTCAACACGCATGCATGTCCAGCAGGCTGGTGTATTCAGCAAACAATTCCGAGAGGAAATCTCAGCATGGGTGTCTGTCGTGAATATAATAATAATAACAATAATAAATTTTATTTATATCCCGCCCTCCCCAGCCGAAGCCGGGCTCAGGGCGGCTAACAACAATAAAACAGTATAAAAGTATAGCATAAACAACACTCTAAAATCATTCATTATAAAATTAATTAATTCAGGCCACTGGCAACCATTGGGCCAGAGCTCCGTGAAGATTGCTGAGGGAGGGGGTCAGGCTGTGCCCTGGCCAAAGGCCTGGTGGAACAGCTCTGTCTTGCAGGCCCTGCGGAAAGCTGTCAAGTCCCGCAGGGCCCTAGCCTCTTGGGACAGAGCGTTCCACCAGATCGGAGCCGCAGCCGAAAAAGCCCTGGCTCTAGTTGAGGCCAGCCTAACTTCTCTGTGGCCTGGGACCTTCAAGATGTTTTTATTTGATATGTGTTTACCCTTAATCGTATGCTCCATAAACAAGTCACACACTCCAGGAAATAAGGAATACATGAAATGAAGAGAGACAGAATATATAGATGCTGCTTCAGGGAGACATGGGTATGGGGGCAGCAAATCATCCGATACATACGCACCTTAGACCTAAAGCGTAAAAGAGTCTCTGACTACTCCAAAGTCCAGAGAGTGGTTGCAACAATGTGCCACAGACCCACACTATGAAGAGAGAAAATAAAGGAGGGAGATGCATATATTTGATCTTGCAACCTAACGGAACACAAAATTAGGGATTAGAATGAACGTGAGAACTATTTTACTCCTTGGTGCCATATCTGTACAGAACCCAGTTCTTTTTTTACAGGAAGGCATTATTAAACTTTGCTGGCACACAGCAGACTAGTTTGTGGATGTTTTGCATTGTGCATTTGGAGGTCATGATATTTACTCATACCATTGTTGTAGCCGTGGGTTTGTGGTTCTTGCTTTTGTTGCCAAACTCTCTTTCGAAGATGCCCAATTTACAGGCTCTTCTCTTAGCTCGTGGAAGTGACTTAAATACATGGACGATGTGTTTTGTGATTAAAAGGCTCCCTCTCGTTAGAGCTGCACACTGGATTCGGCCAAGGCACAAACCAATTTGGGCATCTTTGGAGGGACTCAGGTGTTGGAAGATATGGTTAAAGAGATCGACAGATTGTTGTGGGTCGAGTTGGATGAAGGAGGGTGGGCATTGCCTCAATAACTGAGATGGACCAGTGGTCTGACTCATTAAAAGGCAGCATCCAGTGTTTGGGAAATGATGGTTAGCATCTGTGCTTTCTTTGACTTTCAACAGAAGCATGGAGGTTTCCCATTCCTTCTTTTCCCTGGATAGGTGTGAGTTTTTTTAATGCTCTGTGTGCCTGGGTACCTCTCCTTGAATCCTTCATCTTTAGGGGTATCCCGAGCATCCAAAACACCCTCATGATTCAGAACTTCTGGGTAGCAATTGTTGGGATACTGCCAGGGAGATGGAGGCATCAGGCAGGCCCCCAGCTGGCTCCAGCCACCGGCCGGCAGCCGGACGATCACCGGTCTCCCTTGGAACAACATCAATCAGCGACATGAGCCTCAGATACATTTAGAGACCCGTGGACGCTCTATCAGCAGAGTGAATAAATCTTCTCACAGCAGAAGCGGCGGACAGAGCCACGTGTAAGCATTATTTGACAAGCGTTTATTCAGCATAGTTCAGGAACAAAGGAAAACATGTCTGCTTCCCTTTATCTCCAGCAAAACAGCAGCAAAGCAAAAGCAATACAGTGGTGCCCCGCAAGATGAATGCCTCGCAAGACGGAAAACCCGCTAGACAAAAGGGTTTTCCGTTTTGGAGGTGCTTCGCAAAACGAATCTCCTATGGGCTTGCTTCGCAAGACGAAAATGTCTTGCGAGTTCCTGCGGGGTTTTTTTCCTCTCCCCCCCCCCTTTTCCCAAGCCGCTAAGCCGCTTAACAGCTGATCCGCTAAGCCGCTTAACAGCTGATCCGCTAAGATGCTTATCAGCTGATCCGCTAAGCCACTAAACCGCTTATCAGCTGATCCGCTAAGCCCGCTAAGCCGCTAATAGCGCTAATCCGCTAATCCGCTAATGGGCTTGATTCGCAAGACGAAAAAAACGCAAGACGAAGAGACTTGTGGAACGGATTCTTTTCGTCTTGCGAGGCACCACTGTATACAAAACAGAAATTCCCAGCAGACTGCTGGAATGTAAACAGGCATGTGACACACAACAGTCATGCCTGTTCCCTGTTAAGGTGGAACAGAACTATATCCTAACAGCAATGTGAAGGTTAGGACACCTTTCTCTCATTCAACGCTTGTGCAGATGTTGAGCAAGTCAACTGAGGCTTCGTTTTGATCCGCAGGATTGTTAGCCAAGCACGTCAAGGTGGAGTCAGGGGAGCCTTTTCTCCAGGAGACACAGAGTTTCCTGCTGTTGGACAAAAGCTGGTATTTAGATGAACCTCCTGCTGGGGCCCTGGAAAGATTGCCTCTTTCCCAGGAGATATGATACTTTCCCTGACGAGGTACCTGACACCACAGGGTCACATTGCAGCCTTCTCGAGTATTGGAGTACACACGACAGAGTATCCATGGTACTGGCACTGGCTCTGTTCAACACAAAGAGAAGTCATGTGAAGTTTGTGCCTCGGTGGCCATCGCTAACTGTGCTGGGCAGTGACAGAGAGACACAGACCCTCCAAGCATCCTTAAGAGGATTGCGCCCTGAGGCACTCCACACATCAAGGAGTGGCGCAACGACATCTCCCTCCCTAGTGACACCCTCTGTCCCTGACCAGAGATAAAGGAGCACAACCATTTTCGGGCTATGCCCTGTATCCCCACATCGGTGAGGCAGTGGTCCAGAAGATCATGATTGACCATGTCAAAGGCTGCTGACAAATCTTAGAGAATCAGCAGTTCTGACCCGCCTCGATCCAGTTGTCTACGGAGATCATCTGTTAGGGCGAACAGAGCCGTCTCAGTCCCCAAACCAGGACGGAACCCAGACTGAAATGGATCTAAAGCTGATGTTTCCTCCAGAAACCTACCAAGCTGTTCAGCAACCGCTCTATTGTCAGGGAATGGTCTGGATCTGAAGAATGCAGACAGATCAGTCTCTCTCAGAAGAGGAGGGGGAATATTCGCGCGTCCTCTGCCTCCAGCCTTTTCAGAAGCAGAGAGACAGGCAGACCCAGGCACAGAAGCTGAAGAGATTAGGGAGGAGCTACCCAGCTACGAGATAATGACAAGAGATCCAGAAGGCAGGGGGAATTGGGAGACACAGCAACTGAGAATTTGGGGAAACCCCCTCCCCACTCAGAGGTCTGAACATATCAGAGAACAAAGGAGGCAGAGAGGGGGAGGAACTTCCCGTTGGAGCGCTTCTTGCTGAGGAAGTAGGGAATTGGATTCAGAGTAAGCAACTGCCCTCCTTGCGGAGAGCTGTGTATTTTGTGACTGCAACATGAAACCGTAATAAAAGGACTATAAATCTGTCAACTGCTCGTTAATTCTTATCTGTGAAGTTACCCAAGGGAGGGGAGGACTCCCTGAGCTTGACAGCTATAAGATAGACATGTAGAATGAGCACATGAGTCAAAACAAAGAAGTTCTAGTAAAGACTGTCCTCCAAATATTCCTAGGGTGCTCTCCCCCCCCCTCTTGCTGGAATCTTTCCTTTCAGTCTGATCCATTTATAGCATTTCCACCCCTCCTTTTTCCTGCAAGGAGTTCAGGGTGGTATACCTGGTTCTCCCCATCCTTGCTTGATCCCCACAATAACCCTGTGAGGTAAGTAAGGCTGAGAGGCAGTGACTGGCCCCCAAGGTTACACCCACTGAGCTTCATGGCTGACTGGGAGGATTCGAACCCTGATCCGTTTTCAGGTCCTAGTCTGACACTCTAAGCACCATACTGGATGTATGCTTTCTTTGGGGCAGCATAGAGGTGTGTGCATGCATGTAGAAGCTACCCTACTCTACAAAGTCCATAATTCACATTCACATTTAGCTGTGATCCCTGCAATTGGGCCAGATGACCTTCCAACTCTACAAATCTCAGATTAATTTATCCCCCCCCCCCTTGCCTCTGATCCCTCCAAGCTCTGGGAGGGAATGTGGCCCCCGCCAAGCTGAAAAAGCTTCCTCACTCAATCCCATGACCATCCTATTCCATGCTGAGCTCCACCCCACAAACTGACAGGAATGGTGAAATGAATGACTCACCGTAAACAGCAAGGTTAAATTTGTGTTCTTTAAACTGCTCTGCGTTAAACCAAACACGTGCTCTATAAATTCCAGCATCCTCTTTCTCCAGAAAACTGATATTCAGCATGGTCCTATTAACCAACGCCAGCCGATCTCTAGACAGGTGTGTGCCATTTAAATCCCCACAAAATATGGTTTCATTGTGGTGTTCAGTCCAGTCACTGAGATTTGCCCCCATCCTCAACAGGTTCTCAGCAGTCTTCTCCTCCAGTTGCTTAGACCTGCTGCTGATATCTGACTGCTCCAGTTTCCCACCTTTGACCACACCAAGGGGACAGGGCTTTCCATTTGTGGGGTGAAAGAAGTCCCATTCGATTTTCTCTACTGCTGCTGCAGAGGATAGCTTTAAGGGAATGTAGACTGATCTATTCAGGACTCCGTTCACCTGATGGGGCGAATTCTCAGCTGCTTGCCTTAAAGTGCCTTTAAGGGAGTAAGAAAATATTAGTTATTTATTGAATTCATACCACACCTTTCCTCCTAAAGAAGCCCAGAGCAGCAGACCTATCTGCAACCCAACAATTTAAAGGAGGTAAAGGTAAAGGGACCTCTAGCCATTAGGTCCAGTCATAGCCGACTCTCGAGTTGCGGCGCTCATCTCGCTTCAGTGGCCAAGGGAGCCAGCATACAGCTTCCGGGTCACGTGGCCAGCAGGACTAAGCCACTTCTGGCAAACCAGAGCAGTGCACAGAAACGCCATTTACCTTCCTGCCGGAGCGGTACCTCTTTATCTATTTGCACTTTGAGGTGCTTTCGAACTGCTAGGTTGGCAGGAGCTGGGACCGAGCAACGGGAGCTCACCCGGTCACGGGGATTCGAATCACTGACCTTCTGATTTGCAAGTCCTAGGCTCTGTGGTTTAACCCACAGCGCCACCCACATCCCTTTAAAGGGGGTAGGGCACTCTTAAAAATAAATAAATACATGAGCCCATCTATACCATACATTCAATCCTTGGAGCCGATTAGTTTAAATGGACATGTTTCCCCCCTGCCAAAGAATTCTGGGAACTATAGCTCATTAAGGGTGCTAAGAGTTGTTAAGGAGTCTCCCAACCATTCTCTTCATAAAGTTGCAATTCCCAGAGGGTCTAGCAGTCAGTAACTCTTCCCGGTGCAAATTTCAAAGGACAAATTTCAGTTTCTGTATCATTTCAGAAAGTGCGATTTCGAAAGATTCAGCTTAAATGCAGACTGAATGGACTGTCTCCTTCTCCACCTACATGCCAGCACTGAAGGACTTACCAAAGACAGAGAAGGTCAGTAGGCTGGAGGTAAGAAGAATCAGGATGCTTCTGTGAGCAACCTTCATGTTCGATCCTCTCTGGGTATGCAGTGAGCCTTTGGTGCCGTGTATGCCATAGAGTGCATAGAGGGGCAGAGTTGGACCTCCCCAATTGAAGCCCACTGCTTGGGCTCTGATATCTGGTGGAAGCAACACTGGAGACTTGCTGGTATTGCCACCAAGAGTTTTATGCAGGAATAAGAAACTCTGCACTAGGCACACATCAGCTTCACGATGCGTTCAAACATGGAAGCAGCTATCAAGCCCTTGAAGAGAAACCTGAAGATCGTTTTTTGAGGCTGAGGACAACTTAAATACAAATGGTGTGGCGTATTTTCTCTTCTGCAGAATTCCTTGACAGCAATATGAAACTTATGAGTCAGCGGTAAACAATCCTGAATCCCTAATCAGGATCATCATCCCAGGAACACCATTGGTTTTTAGACCTGCTCCCTCTATTTTTAGCGATGTTGCATATCATTTTTCCTGTTTCACTCACTGGCATTGATACTTACCTCTGTTGAAACCGGGGTGCTGTTTCCATTATTCTGTGCTTGATGTTTCATTGTATGGAAGTTTCCCCCAGAGGAAGCAGCAGAGGTCAGTAGGCTAAGGGTGAGAAGGTTGCAGAGGCTTCTGTCAGTGCCATTCCTGGTTGCTTCTTGCCAGGTATGCAATGAGCCTTGGCTGTGCCTGGTACAAAATGAGAATTGTTAGGTTAGTGGGGGACCAAAAGGGTCATCCAGTCCCACCCACAGCAATCCAGGAATCCATGGCAGATGACCATTCAGCCTCTGCTTGAAAACCCCCAATGAAGGAAGCAGTCCACAGAATGGGTAGGGGGCAGGAGTTGTCTCTCTCTCTCTCTCTCTCTCTCTCTCTCTCTCTCTCTCTCTCTCTCTCCCTCCCTCCCTTTTGGGGCTGCTCTTTGCAGGCAACAAGACGGAAGAGGTTCTGGAGATGTCACCTACAGGGTTCTGCTGTCATTTTGAGGCATGGGAAGATACACCTCAGCTTCAGCATGTTAGTCGTCAAGTATTAGGCGTCTGGGAATCCGACCCCCCCCCCCCCCGCGGCAGACGGCCAGGAATAAATAGACAAGAAAAGCTCTTACCAAAGTATTTTATTCAATATTCACAGAGAGAGGCTTACTCCAGCCTCTTGGAGTAATGGCATTGCTCAGAGTAATCTCCTCCCCACCTTTCCTTCTCAATCGTCAACAGCACCCCCCCCCTTACAGTGGCTGCTTAAGACCACTTGTCTCTTAGCTCTTTGCTCTCCTACTTTCAATGCTCACCGGGTTCTGGGAGAAGGGGGGTCTGGAATGCTTTCTAGTGTCAACGTGTCAGCCAGCTGCTCCAGCACTGCTTCCTGCCCACCTCTTCTCCCATTATTTCCCAGCTTTGCCCCTCATCTATCTCTGAGCCGTGATCTTCTGCAAACCACTGTTTTAAATCTATACAGTGATACCTCAGTTTAAGAACAGTCCTGTTTACGAACGATTCGGTTTACGAACTCTGCAAAACCCAAAGTAGTGTCCCAGTTTGTGAACTTTACCTCGTTCTAAGAACGGAATCTGAACAGTGGAAGGGCACCAGCGGTGGGGGGGCTCATTAGGGAAAGCGCACCTTGATTTAAGAACGGTCTCGGTTTAAGAACGGACTTCCGGAACAGATTAAGTTTGTAAACCAAGGTACCACTGTACTGTCTTCCTCTTCTCTGGAAGTTTCAGTAGGAGGGACAGGACGGTCTCCACCATTCCTCCTCAGTCCATTCCCCTGACATCAGGCCACTGAAGAGGAATGTGGGGTGATTTTGGGGTTGCAAGAACCATATGACCTATTTCCTCTTCCATGCAATCACATGACAGTGATTCCAAACTGTGAGTCAGAGATCAGCAGTGTGTAACCCTCAGTCAGCCTCTCTATCCCATCAACAGAATGAATATTTAGATGTGCACCCTCTGTTTTTTATTTTAAGAAATGCTGTGCCTCTTTCTGCCCTGTTTTCCTCTCTGTTGTTCGTACTTTTTAGAGCCCATTTTCCCACGGTGATAAAAACAGAAGACAAAGAAGATTGAACAAAAGTATTAAGTGCACTTGACTGAGGATGCATCCTCATTGACCGCATGAGGGCACTCCTACACTACAATGGGTAGAGAAAATACAGCAAGTCAAACAAAAAAATTTTGGGGAGGCGGGTGGAACTGAGGATGACATGAAGAAATAGACCCAGTAATTAGGAGAGACTGTGCTTCCTAAAAACTCTCTCTCTGTCTGTCTCTGTAGTCCCTGAGCTAAGGAGGTAAAAACTAGGCTACTCTACAAGGGTAAAATTCACATTTTGTGCCCTCCCCATTTTCCCCTCTGCCCCACAGTGGAGTGAGTGGGAGGCCGGAGTTGGTTCACCTTGCTTGCAGCCCAGCCCTTTTGGCTCAGCTCAGACGGAACAGATTCTCGTAATGTCATGAAGCGGTACCTGCTAATATTTCAGGGCATAAGAAGGCTTATGGGACCTTAAGCGGCCCACAACCCTCGTACCTATGGGACCACCTCTCCTGGTATGCCCCGCGGAGGAACTTCAGAGATTCAAAACAGAGTCAGAGATCAGCAGCTTTTAACCCTTAGTTAGCCTCCCTATCCCATAAACAGAATGGTCTCTCTATTTTGTGTGCGATGTTCTGGCACTGATATGGATTTCTCTTGAAACTGGGGTGTTGTTTCTTTTTTGTGGTCACTCCTCCTACAAATAAATGGATTTTTAAAAAAAATCTGGAAGCCCCCTCCATGAAAGGAAATACTCTGAGCGGCTTTTATGAATGTTGTCAGTCAAGGAATGGAGCAGGCCCTGTGTTTTCCACGCCCTCTCACCTCACAGCTGCTCTACACTTCCCCAGGTACTTTCACCCCCATGTCCATCACAGAAGACATCTCCAGACCATACTAAAAATCTTCTTCCAGTGGAAGTTGACGCCAGGTGGGAGATAGAGTTCCAACTTTTTAGTGATTAGCTATTGATAAGTTACTTTACGAAAAGTCTCTCTGCCTTTGTGATGTGATGGAGGTCAGGATGGCGGAGAAATGTAGTTCAATTTGCCTTTGGAATTCACACTTCCTGAAACAGCAGATGAACCGAAACAGGTGCCCTTAGAAACCCACGCTTCTTTGAATTTTGTGAGGTAGTTCCCCAAGCAACAGAAGTGTGCACACAGCAGAAACAGCACACCAAAGGTAGGGTGTGAAATCAGTAATAATACAGTGGTGCCTCGCAAGACGAAATTAATTCGTTCTGCGAGTTTTTTCGTCTTGCGAATTTTTCGTCTTGCGAAGCATGGTTTCCCATAGGAATGCATTGAACAGTTTTAAGAAAAAGGACGTTTTCATTTTTCGTCTTGCAAAGCAAGCCCATAGGGAAATTCGTCTTGCGAAGCAACTCAAAAAACGAAAAACTCTTTCGTCTTGTGAGTTTTTCGTCTTGCGAGGCATTCATCTTGCAAGGTACCACTGTATAATATTATTTCTTTTAATACCCCGCCCATCTGGCTGAGTTTCCCCAGCCACTCTGCGTGGCTTCCAATCAAGTGTTAAAAACAATACAGCATTAAATATTTAAAAACTTCCCCAAACAGGGCTGCCTTCAGATGTCTTTTAAAGAGAAGGTTGCAGATAGGTAGCCGTGTTGGTCTGCCATAGTCAAAATAAAAAAATTCCTTCCAGTAGCACCTTAAAGACCAACTAAGTTAGTTCTTGGTATGAGCTTTCGTGTGCATGCACACTGAAGAAGTGTGGTATGAGCTTTTCGTGTGCATGGTATCTGAAGAAGTGTGCATGCACACGAAAGCTCATACCAAGAACTAACTTAGTTGGTCTTTAAGGTGCTACTGGAAGGAATTTTTTTATTTTAAAGAGAAGATAGCTGCTTATTTCCTTGACATCTGATGGGAGGGCATTCCATAGGGTGGGCGCCACCACCAAGAAGGCCCTCTGTCTGGTTCCCTGTAACCTCACTTCTCACAGGGAGGGAACTGCCAGAAGACCCTCAGAACTGGACCTCAGTGCAGAATGATGGGGGTGGAGACGCTCCTTCAGGTATACAGGACCGAGGCCTGTATACCTGTGTATACAGTGCCCTTCAGCTGCCTGCAACCCTAGCATCTGATATTAGATGATGGAAGAGATGGGTACAGTTTGCTACAGGTTGTGTTGGACAGCCCAGAATGATTCATTGGCTGTATGGGGCAGGGCATCAGTTGTAGTTCAGAATATGTGAAAGGCATCAAGTTAGCAAAGGCTTGTAGGAATAATAAGGGGATGCGGGTGGCGCTGTGGTCTAAACCACAGAGCCTAGGGCTTGCTGATCAGAAGGTTGGCAGTTCGAATCCCCGTGACGGTCCCTGCTCCTGCCAACCTAGCAGTTCAAAAGCAAGTCAAAGTGCAAGTAGATAAATAGGTACCGCTCTGATGGGAAGGTAAAGGACATTTCCATATGCTGCTCTGGTTTCACCCAAAGCAGCTTAGTCATGCTGGTCACATGACCCGGAAAAACTGTCTGTGGTCAAACACCAGCTCCCTCGGCCAATAAAGCGAGATGACCGCCGCAACCCCAGAGTCATCTGCGATTGGACTTAACAGTCAGGGGTCCTTTACCTTTATTTTTTTGTAGGAATAATAGGCATACCATAAGTAGAAAAAAATACTTTATTCATTTCAAAATCTTATATACCACTTAACACCACAGTCCCTGTGCAGTGTAGAAGAAGGTTCCAAAAGATACAATAGAAATAAATATCAATTTGAGATGAAAATAATATTGGAAATGCTGCTGAAATGCTAAGGTCTTCACGAAGGAAGGTGAAATTCAGCAGAGAGGAAGGGAGCAGCTCTGATCTCAGCCAGAATTGAGTTCTGAAGAGCCAGGCTCACAATACTGAAGGTACAGTTTCTGGCGGATATGAGCTGAGGAGCACTAACGAAGTCTACACCTGAAGGTCACAGTGATCCAGCAGGGAAATAAGGGATCAGATGGCCCTTGAGGAATCCTGGGTCCATGTTGTATAAGGCCTTATAAATTGATACAAGAACCTTGAAGATTTTGTTGATGCAGCCTAGAATAGCATTCACTTTTTTGCTGCTGCATCACACTGTTGACTCATGTGAAGCTTGTGGTTCACCAAGACCCCTAGATCCTTTTCACATGTATAACTGGCAAGCCAGGTACCCCAATCTTCTATTTGTCCAGCTGGGTCTTCCTGCATAATAATAATAATAAATAATAATAATAATAATAATAATAATAATAATAATAATAATAATAATTTATTTATACCCCGCCCATCTGGCTAGGTTTCCCCAGCCACTCCAGGTGGCTTCCAACAGAACACTAAAATACAATAGCCTATTAAACATTAAAAGCTTCCCTAAACAGGGCTGCCTTCAGATGTCTTCTAAAAGTCTGGTAGTTGTTTTTCTCTTTGATATCTGATGGGAGGGCGTTCCACAGGGCAGGTGCCACCACCGAGAAGGCCCTCTGCCTGGTTCCCTGTAACTTGGCTTCTCGCAATGAGGGAACCGCCAGAAGGCCCTCGGCACTGGACCTCAGTGTCAAGGCTGAACAATGGGGTGGAGATGCTCCTTCAGGTATACTGGACCGAGGCCATTTAGGGCTTTCAAGGTCAGCACCAACACTTTGAATTGTGCTCGGAAACATACTGGGAGCCAATCTAGGTCTTTCAAGACCGGTGTTATGTGGTCTCAGTGGCCGCCCCCGGTCACCAGTCTAGCTGCCGCATTCTGGATTAGTTGTAGTTTCCGGGTTAGTTTCAAAGGTAGCCCCAAATAGAGCACATTGCAGTAGTCCAAGCGAGAGATAACTAACTTTATAGCCTTCCATTAGTCCCACTTGAAATTCATTTTGTTAGTCTGAATCCAGTTTTCCAATTTGTTAAGGTCATATTGAATCCCAATTCTGTCTTCTGCAGCATTAGTTACCCCTCCCGGTATGGTGCCATCTGCAAATTTGACGAACAGCCCATCAATTATTTTGTCCAAGTCATTTATGAACAACAATGGGCTTGGAACATAACACAGCACCCCACATTTCACTTTTCCCCCAGGATGGCGAGGAACCATTAGTGAGCACCCTTTAGGTGCATTTGAGGACTAAGGTTATGTTTTGATAATAGCTTGTCCCCATCAACAGTCTATCCACAGCCATTTTCACCAGCTGGAGCTTCCAGACCAGACCCAAAGGTCTATTTCTTTCCCATCCCTGGACTGAAGACAGATGGGAGAACCTGGCCACAGTGATGCTTTGTTTTTCAGTTGGTTCTCAGGGAATGAGAGAAATGTCTCTCTCTCTTTGCTTCTCTGCCTGGTCCAAGACCTTTCAGTGCCAGCATTTTCAAGGGCTGGGGGGAGGTAGCACCCCCAACCCTTCTGGCAGCAGGTAGAGTTCAATAAGGTCCTCAGCTCTAGTTCCAAGTGAGCTACCTCCCTCCACAGATGTCTGGGAGAGGACTGCCAGAAGGAAAAATATATTCATAGGGTGGTGGTGGTGGAATCGCTGACCATGCCTCTCTGTTCCAGTGATCCTGTAGGGGCTGAGAGAAAAAGAAGCAGCTGGACAATATGATAGGGTAAAGTTCATATTTAAGGCATTTTATCTTTCCCAGATATTGTTTGAGATTATAATTTGTACCCTGCTCATCTCACTGGGTTGCCCCAGCCACCCTGGGCAGCTTCCAACATATATAAAAACATAATACCGTATTTTTCGCCCTTTAGAGCGCACTGGCCCATAGGACGCACCTCGTTTTTTTGGGGGGGGGGGAATGAATAAAAAAAATCCCCCCCAGCCGCGGGGCTGGGACGGGGGAAGCCCAAGCTTCCCCAGCCCCCAGAACAGGCTGCTATTCGCAAGCCTTGCGAGCCCGGCGGCAACTCCCCCCGGGTGCGCAAGGCTTGCGGACACCTGCCCAAAGCACAGGGCGTCCTCCGGAGGGCGCCCCCTGCTTCGGGCTGCAGGCTGCTGCCCGCAAGCCTTGCGGGAACTCCCGCCAGGCTTGCAAGGCTTGCGGATAGCTTCCTGAAGCCTGGAGAGCGAGAGGGGTCAGTGCGCACCGACGCCTCTCGCTCTCCAGGCTTCAGCGAAAGCCTACATTCACCCCATAGGACACACACACATTTCACCTTCATTTTTGGAGGGGAAAAAGTGCTTCCTATAGGGCGAAAAATACTGTAAAACATTACACATTAAAAACTTTACCTAAAAGAGTTGCCTTCAGATGTCTTCTAACAGTCAGGTAGTTGTTTATTTCCTTGACATCTGGTGGGAGGGCGTTCCACAGGGCGGGTGCCACCACCGAGAAGGCCCTTTGCCTGGTTCCCTGTAGCTTTGCTTCTTGCAGTGAGGGAACCACCAGAAGGCCCTCGGAGTTGGACCTTAGTGTCCAGGCTGAACGATGGGGGTGGAGACACTCCTTCAGGTCTACTGGACCAAGGCCATTTAGGGCTTTCAAGGTCAGCACCAACACTTTGAATTGTGCTCAGAAATGTACTGGGAACCAATGTCGGTCTTTCAGGACTGGTGTCATGTGGTCTCAGCGGCCACTCCCAGTCACCAGTCTAGCTGCCACATTCTGAATCAATTGTAGTTTCTGGGTCACCTTCAAAGGTAGCCCCATGTAGATTGGTGAGTTTGTTGTGGGGAGGGAAGGAGGTGAAGCTGAGGCAAATTACTGCCACCAGTTTGCAATCTGTTTGCAATCATAGTAGTTGCAATGATTGTGCTATTGGCACTAAATGGTTTCAAAAAATTAAATGTTCTCATTGTCATTATCTAGCAGGCATTCCTTATTTCCTTGGCATGCTCATCCTATCTGGACATCGTCATAGCTCCGGGGCTCATCAGTGATTTCTGGGGTGCAGAACTCACCACAGGGAGGCTCATCATTGGGTTCTCAGGTGGAGGAAAGCTGAGCACCTCCTCTGGCATCGTGGAGGCAGTATCTACAAAGGGTAACAATAGGCGCATTATTTAGTTTGCGGCAGTGATGATTCTCTGCCTCTCAGGAGACATGAGAGAAAGGTGGAGGCATATTTGCACAGGGTCCTCAAACCCAAGTGAGGTGGGAAGAAGACTAATGCAAATGGTTTTTACCTTTTATCTTCTTTTTGTATCTTTCTATCATAATTACAATTAGGGCAAGCACCAAAGCACATAGAAGGATGCCCAGAAGAATCCATAGGAATGTCCAGAAGGATTGTGGTAAATGATATGTAGGTGGTCCACTTTCTTGTCCAGTGTCACCTGCAATGAGCAGTAAGAGTCTCTTGGAGAACACTGTAATAAGGTAAAGGTAAAGGTACCCCTGCCCGTTAGGGCCAGTCGTGACCGACTCTAGGGTTGCGCGCTCATCTCGCTCAAGAGGCCAGGAGCCAGCGCTGTCCGCAGACACTTCCAGGTCACGTGGCCAGCGTGACGAAGCTGCTCTGGCGAGCCAGCACAAGTGCTGCACACGGAAACGCCATTTACCTTCCCACTATAAAGCGGTACCTATTTATCTACTTGCACTTAGGGGTGCTTTCGAACTGCTAGGTTGGCAGGAGCTGGGACCGAACGATGGGAGCTCACCCCGTTGCGGGGATTTGAACCACCGACCTTACGATCAGCAAGTCCTAGGCACTGAGGTTTTACCCACAGCGCCACCTGCAACCCTAACACTGTAATAACAACTGCCAAAATGACACCTCCCACACAGGACTGAGAGCAACAGAATAGGTAAGAAAGAATAAGTCAATCTTCCAATTAGTTTCGTTTGTATTGACTTAATTTGGCTTTCCTGGATTACTCTGGCTCAGAATCTTGGTCTGGCACTTGGGGTTGATTTTCGTTATTTGTTTTCTTCTCTTATGTAATTGCCATTGTTAGCATTATCGTTATTATTCTATTTACCTGCAGGTTTCTATTTTTAAAAAATAATTTTTATTAAATTTCCATTTAACAAACCAATCATATCACATTAGTTATTCCAAATTATACCAATACATATCATAAACTCCATATATTTTGCCAAATTTTAAATTTTTGTTGGGGGTACCCATGTTTTGAGTTCAGTAAGGGTCCGATCATCTCATATTTCTGCTGCTTTAATATTCACAAGTCCCATCTTCCCATCTCCTTGTTGTTATTATTTTTCTTCTTAATAACCTCCGAGTTGTTTCCACAGGCGAGTTGAAACTAGCATTATTTATGTTTCTGTGTGAACTTTGTAATGCTCCCCCGTAATTACCTGCAGGTTTCTAAACCAATTCAGTGGAGTTCAATAAAACAAAACAAGACAGAATATAAAAAAAACAAAAAGATCACAGACTTGGCAAACTGAAGGTGATGAAACAGTTTCTACAACTGTACAATTATTCTTCCAAAAATTGACTGGGTTACACTGCTGTAGCCAGTGAGGTTAAAGGGAAAAGTACTTAGAAGCAAAATAACATAAGACCCAGGCTGCTTCCGAATCATGCACAGAGCTGTTTCCTTGAAGGCTACACCTCAAGACCCATTCTTTTTAGCTAACCAGGAGAAGGGGGTAGTGGTTAGTTTGAGCTGCTTGGTTTTAAGGGAGAGCAATGGTGGATTGAATTTTCTGCTGCTTGACTGAAAGTGCCTTTGGGGAGAGAAACAGGGATGCAAATGTTTGTTGATTGATTGATATTATATTCCCCCCTCCCCCATCCTGAAGGAGCTCAGAGTGGCAAACCTATTCAGGAAGGAAAAAGAGGGAAACATTCTGAAAAGAGGGGGGAAACATTCTGAAAACACTTGCATGCACTATTTAAATTATGCATTTAAAACAATCATCACATTACTATATAGAGTCATTGATCCCCTTCCCCGAAAAATAGTGGCAGCTGTATTTTTTTAAGGGAATTAAGAGTGTTGTTAGGAGACACACCCACATGCATTTCCCTCACAGAGCTTCAATTCCTGGAGTGGTTTACCAACCAGTCTCTCTTCCCAGTATGGATTTTGAAGGATAACTCAGTTACAGTTCTCATATTGTTTCAGAAAGTGTGAATTTGGTCGATTCATCTTCAAATGCAAACTGAATGGAATTTCTCCCTCCCTCCCTGCTAGCTTTGTACGGCTTACCAGAGGCATAGAAGATCAATTGGCTGAAGGCAAGAAGGATCTGGAAGCTTCTGTGAGTGACTGGCATGGTTGTTTGTCTCTGGGAATGAAGTAAGCCTTGGCTGCGTCCAACAGCGTTGGGTCACCAAACTTGCAGTCCACCCTGTAGGCAGCAGCACAGGAGAGATGTTGACGATCTCACCAAGAGTTTCCTGCCATTATTTATAAGCATAAGAAACCCTACACTAGACCTTCTCGGCTTCAAAGATCTGGTTGACAGAGAAACATCTGTCAAGCTGCTGAAGAGAAATGTGAAGCAGATTTTTGCAGGCAGAGGACGTCTTAAATATGAATGACCTCTTTCCTCTTCCATGGAATCCTGACAGCAGTTTGAAACTATGATTCAGAGGTAACTAATTGTAGGGATGGAAAGGTCACCTAGTCCAACTTCCTGCTATGCAGAAATTGAAGTTAAGGAACAGATGGCCACCCAACCTCTGTTTAAAAACCTCTAGTCCACCACCTCCATGGAAGTCCATAGAGTAGGTGGAAGACAGTGCTGCCTCACTCTACTTGCAGCTGGATCTCTAGAGCTTTTTTAAATCTAGCTACTTATGAAACATATCTAGAAAATCATTTTCTTGGATCTGGTCCATGACCATCCACTCAAGGGCCTTGCCCAAGAAGGGGAGATGGGCAACTAGGTGGTAGTTACTTAGATTTCAAGGTGTGAGGAACCCGACAGGACACACCCCGTCTTCATTGCCCTAGCTGTCAATGCACCAAAAAGAAATTTTTGGGTGCCAGGAAGGTGATAGAAATGAACCACATGACGTCTTTACTCTTCCATGGAATCACTTGGCAGCGATTCTGAACTGTGAGTCAGAGATCAGCAGCATTTAACCCCAGTCAGTCTCGCTATCCCATAAAAAGATCTCCTTCCTCCATTTTTTGTGATGCTGTATATCTTTCTGTCCTGTTTTCCTCTTTGGCATTGATACTTATTTCTCTTTTAAAATCTGGAAGCCTGCTCTCCGGAAGGAAACTGACTCAGCAGCTTTTATAACTGCTGTCAATCAAGGAATGAAACAGTCCTCATGGTTTTCCAGGACATTCTTAGAAATCCAATTTAGATGAAAAGATCTTTCTGACAGTATGAGGCGTTTGAGAGTGAGCGGTGGCCTCAGAAGAGGGTGGACGCACCACTGAAGAATCTAAGCAGAGGCTCCATGGCCCACCTGTCAGGGATGTTGTGACTGTTGATTTTCTGCATCAACAGGGGTTGGACTAAGGAAGGGGTCACCAACATGCGCCTCTGGGTGCATGTTGCCAGCTAGCCAGCCATGCCTTCCTTTAGGATACACAATTCCATACCCTCTTACAGGTCCTGCAGAAGGAGATCAAGTCCTGCAGGGCCCTAGTCTCGTGGGACAGAGCATTCCACCAGGTTGGAGCCATCACTGAAAAAGCCCTGGTGGAGGATACACACACATCAATAAATAAATTTTAGAAAGGGGCAAGATTAGACATGGATGCACAAAGGTTTTAATTGGGGGGGGGGAATCAAGATTCCTTGTGTTCCACTTCACTTTTCTTCCAGCCAAGGGCAGCTCTGCCCCCTTGCCTGCCCCTCAGAGCTGGTACGTCATGTGGGGCTGGGCCTTGGCATCATAACTGCGCATCAAAATGCATTTATGACAAAATATAACACACAAAGATCCATTTTTTTTAGATGTTGAGGGAAGTTTTTAAATGTTTAATGCTGTATTGTGTTTTAATATTCAGTTGGGAGCCGCCCAGAGTAGCTGGGGAAACCCAGCCAGGTGGGTGGGGTATACGTAATAAAATATTATTATTATTATTATTATTATTATTATTTAGGAAAAACTACATCCCCAAAACTTGCATATGAGGAGAGAGCCACCCGAAAAGGCTGCTGAATTTCCACGAAGATTAAATTGTTGTAATTTTTTCACAGGTTGCTATGGAAAAGTGGAGAATTGAATTTAATATCAAGAAAAAGAAAGAAAAAAAATGTAGTGGACAGGTTTACGTGTCCCTAGTGGGGACTGAATCTTTTACTTTTCTCCATAGAAACTACTATTTGAGCAGCAGGAAAAAAAGAGTCGCACCACCATTATCTCTCGTGAATCACCTTTCCTTGCTTTCCAGGGTAAAAACAGAACCCAGCTGCTTGATGACATGCCCACTCTCGGGGCTGCTTTTCCTCATGAAACAAAACAAGTCATTATGTTCTTTCTCTCCACCCTCTTTTATCTTTTTTGAAGCCAAGCTTTGTTCGCTTCCTCCTCCACCACCCAACACGAAAATAGAAGACGCTTCGACACTTCTGAACAGCAGCGCATGTCCCTTCGCCAACCCCAAGTCTAGGGCACACAAGACCTCCATTTGGGCAGGTTGAGAAGCGAGGACAGTGAAGTGGGCAGGCTGCTCTGGGGAGAAGAGCCATAGCTCAGTGGGAGAGACAATGTGGCGCAGTGGTTACAGTGCCAGACTAGGAGCCAGGGGAGACCAGGGTTCGAATCCCCACTCAGCCATGAAGCTCACCGGGAGTGACCTTGGGGGCCAGTCGCTGTCGTTCAGTCTAACAACCTCACAGGGTTGTTGTGTGGTAAAATATGGATGGTGACAACCATGTACATCACTGTGAGCTCCTTGGAGGAAAAGGTGTGATAAAAATGCAACAAATAAATAAGTAATCAGCTTTACATGCAGAAGGTCCCTCATTTCTTAAGGCAAAATAAAAAAAGTCTCTTGGTTCCATTGACTTACTGCCTTGTTAGATCCTTATTTCATATACTATATCTATCATCTATCTAGTATCTGTCTGTCTGTCTGTCTGTGTATCTCTATCATCTATCTATCTATCTATCTATCTATCTATCTATCTATCTATCTATCTATCTATCTATCATCTATCATCTATCTATCATCTATCTATCATCATCTACCTACCTATATCTATCTATCTATCATCTATCTGTCTATCTATCATCTATATCTATCTATCTAATCTATCTATCTATCTATCTATCTATCTATCTATCTATCTATCTATCATCTATCTATCTATCTATCTAGCTATCTATCTAGCTAGCTATCATCTATCTATCTTTCTATCTATCTATCTATCTATCTATCTATCTATCTATCTATCATCTATCTATCTACCTATATCTATCTATCTATATCTATCTATCTATCTATCTATCTATATCTATCTATCTATCATCTATCATCTAGATGATAGTGTGGTGTAGTGGTTAAGAGAGGTAGTCACGTAATCTGGGAAACCGGGTTCGCGTCTGCGCTCCTCCACATGCAGCTGCTGGGTGACCTTGGGCCAGTCACACTTCTGTGAAGTCTCTCAGCCCCACTCACCTCACAGAGTGTTTGTTGTGGGGGAGGAAGGGAAAGGAGAATGTTAGCCGCTTTGAGACTCCTGAAGGGGAGTGAAAGGCGGGATATCAAATCCAAACTCTTCTTCTTCTTCTTCTTCTTCTTCTGTCTATCTATCTATATCTATCTATCTAATCTATCTATCTATATCTATCTATCTCTAATTATCTATTATCTATCATCATCTATCTATCTCTATCATCTATCTATCTATCTATCTATCTATCTATCTATCTATCTATCTATCTATCATCTATCCTTTTTTAAGAAATAAGGTGGGATATGAATGGGAAAAAAGAAAAAGGAATCAGCTTTACATGCAGAAGGTTCTGGGTTCAGTCCCCAACATCTGCAGTTCAGGACAGGAAAATCCATCAATTTCCATTCCTCTCAGTTCTCATCCCCTACCCAACCTAAAATTCCATTCTCTGCATTTCCACATCTGTTTACAAATCTCTTTAAGTCTTCATGGAAATCCACCACCATATTGCCACAAATTTCTCCAAATAGACAGATGCTTATATGCATCTTCCCCTAATATAACACACTTTGGTGCTAATAGAATGCACACGGTGTCTCAGTTTATGCAAATCACTTAGCTGGAGGAAGTGCTTTGCAAAATTCAGAGAGGTGTGAATTTCGGAGGCTGGGCCCCCTGTGCTGCTCAGGGCTCACTGCGAGGTCCCCCTCCTTATACTGTGCTTAAAATTAGAACACAATAGCATCCTCCCTGCTGGGTCCAGGCCAAAGGGAGCCCATCTAGTCTGGCATCCTTTTCACACAGTGGCCGACCAGATGCCCCGATGGTTAATCTGTGAGCAGGACCTGATTGCAGCTGGACTCCCCCCGCCTTGTGCATCCCAGCAACTGTTGTCCTTTCCGAGACTCAAGTCTGAGCAGGAATTTGGTCAGGCCCCTGTTCTTACATTGGGGGGAAGAGATCGTTTAATTGCCCTGATGAAGGATTTCCTGATGAGATGCGACATCAGTGCCCGCTCGCACCGAACCCTCCGATTAAATCGTCATCTGGTGATAATCCACGCCGTCCGGGACTGAAACTCTGTTCACGCACAAGAGAGAGAGAGTCTTTCTCTCTCACACACAGAGAGATTTGTTCAGGAACTCAGTTGCTATCGAAGAGCCGCAAACAATAATTATGATCAGTTAAGGGGTGCTAATTAACACTTGTAGCTGAGCGGGGGAGAGAGAAAGCGAGAGAGAGAGAGAGAGAGAGAAGGAGAGAGAGATCTCTAAGGACTCCGTGATGTGCTTCTCCCTGTGGCAGCTCCCCACCTCCCCAGCAGATGCTCTTGAGACAGGCAGGGCAAAGAGGAATCTGGCAGGGAGGAAATGGAGATGAAATGGGCAATGCTCAGAAAGAATGCCCTCGCTTTATTGCTCTTGACACTCACCAGCTTCTTAACAGGTAAGTGAATTAGACCTGCGTGTAAGACACAGAAGATCCCTGGGGGATGGGTGTGTGTGTTGGTGTGTGTGGAGACCTGGTGTTTGGAGGTGAGGTGATTTAACAAAGGTGAGAGTGTATCTATTCCCACACACCCCCAGCAACCCTATAGGCACAGCTCACTTGCCTTCAGTGTGCCCTTGTTTGAGGTAGGCTGGAATAAAAACTTGACCTCATGTGAAACTTTTGCTGCGATTCAATTGATGCCTTTTAGCATACGGGACTATTGATGGTTGCTTAATGCCCTCTGGGGTATCCTCAGTCTCCTTTACTTGGGAGACAGCCCCACTGAAAATGGCAAGGCTTGCTTCTGAGTAAACTCGCATAGGACCAGGTTTGCGAGGAAGACTTCTAGGGTGGCTTAAAAATTGTGGTTCAGGTCTTGTTCGTTTTCTACTGTTTTTGAAGCATGGGCATGAGCACACTTGGGGTGCTGCCTTGAGCATTTGTTTTAGAAAAGAAGCGTGGATTTATTTCAGCTTAAAATATCTTCCGGCAGTAGGCAAGGGGCTTGTGGGCAAATCAATGTCTGCTTTCAGCAGAATTCCCCCACTCCCCTATAATCATGCCACCCATATATTTCCTACTGAGCCTTGCAGGCTGTCTCTCGGTTCCATGGACTTACTGCCTTGCCAGATCCTTATTTATAACAATTCATATGTTTTACATGCATCCCACCCCTCATGGCATAATGCACTTGCATTTATGTTCTCAAATGCAAATTGCTTTGTGGCCTTTTAGGTATCAAGTGACCAATAAGCATAATGAGTGATTAAATCAATAAATAACCTGGTCTGCACTGGGGAGAACCAAAGGGCACAGTTCACCATCCAATTTTTACACACCAGTTGTATTTACACTAGCGTGCAGCTCCAGTTCATTTCAAAGTGACTCGCAACAGGATCACGCCTGACATGATTTTGACTGGACGCAGGTGGTGGCAATGAAAGTTTGCATCTTCTATGCAATGGCATGCAAAAGAACTCTCCCTGATTCTTGACTCTGTGATCCCGATTCTATCCTCCATTTTTTTTCTCCTTGGCAATTTTTTTGCCTGCAGAGGCAACTTGGTAGCAAAGGTGGCTGGATATTATTAGCACACAGCCAGATGTTACAGCTCCAAATAACTTGCACATGAGAGACGCTCCAGGGAGGAAGAGATCGCAGCTCCAGAAACACTTTCTGTAAGGAAGGCAGGACCCGTAATGTGAAGTGTGTGCAAAATTAGCAGTTCCTCAGCCACCTCTCATTTCATCTACTGCGCAGTTCATTCCTATTACTAATTCTTCGTATTCAGCCTGGGGTGTGTATTTTTTTCTTAATTGGTTAGAAGCAGGGATAATTAGATCTGTTAACTCCAGTTCTCTCAGTTTTCCAATCTGAAACTGAGTCCTCCACATTTCTGTAGAAATATGCTTTTTTAAAATAAAAAAATCCTGAAAATTCATGTATTTCGCCATATTTTGTATGCAGTTTTGACTAATGTACAGGTTTTTTTGCAAGCAATTTGCCCAAACATGATAATACATCATGGTTCTGATGTATTTATTTATTATGCACACATTCCCCTAAAAGATTCAGTTTTGTAATTGTTGGTTGAAAAATTGCCTTGTAATAATACAAAACTGCAATTTTGTAATTGTTGATTGAAAAACTGCCTTGAAATATTTGGAGAAGTGAAAATTTCTAACGGTCGATGTGTTCTTACCCTACTAAAGTGCAGCTTATTCTTAGACTTACCAATTTCACAGTTCCTTGCCTGGGAGGCTGTGAGACCTCAAAAGCTTTAACCTGAAGGTGTAATAGCACCTTACCTATGGAAGGGCAGAATAGACATTTTCATAATGAACGATAATAGCAGCTCTAACTAATGCTCCAGGTTGGTGCAAGACGTTTTGCTGCCTGAGGCACAAAACCAAGATGGCGTCTTCCACCTCTTTCAACGTAGAGCAGCTGAATCTGATTAAACACTGACAGTAGGAGAGCATCTTCCAATGTATCCAAGGGCAGGAGATGAGATGAGGGAGGTGCAAAACAGGCCATGAGGTAGACACAACTCTGTCCTTCAATTGAGAAGAAGAGCTGGTGGGTTCAGGTGGAAAAGCCGGCTATCTCAACTCTGGCTATTGGTGGGGCTGAGAATGCCCACCCTGCTTGTTATTTGAACTTTTCGAAGGAATGACGCAGACGTACTGCATCTCAAGACCTCTTCACCCCACAGCTTACAATTATTTCCCCTTGCCACATATCTGAACATCTGCCGGTTGATGACCACCATTCATGCATCTAACCCATGAGAGCACTGATAACAAACTATAGTTGTTAGCCTTTCAGGAAAGGATGAGGGAGAAATCCAGTTTCGTTCGTATTGCAATGCCAACTTCTGCCTAATTCACAATACACAAATCGAAACTCGCCTGCCTCTCAAAATAAGAACAATATTTCAGATTTTGCTGTGCAGTTCTCTAGCCCCAAATAGATGAATGTGTATAAAAGGGTATCTCTTAATGAAAACAATATGGGCGTCTCCCCACTTACACAGGGGTTACGGTCCCGGATACCCCATGTATATGTGAAATGGCGTTTAGTGGGGAACACCTTCTAAAAAAACCAAACTCTGCCAAAAATCCATCAAACCCCACCACAACTGCTTCTTCCAAATCTGCTTTCTCAAACTTCAACTCCCCACAGGCTTCAAAGGTCAGTGCAAAGACTCATGGGATTGCAGTTGCAAAGGTTCCTGGGACTGCTAGCGTTCTCCTCACTCTTGGCAGGTGCCCCCAGTCTGCACTTTCTGGGAACAACTGAAGACATTGTTGGTCCCACAGACTTTTCCAGTTGAATAAATGGGTTTTTGCCATGAGTGTACACTTGTTAGGGTCTTAGTCTTGTTTTAAATGTACAATATTGCTTTTGGTTTTTTTATTATCTGATATGTAAATTGCCTTGAGATGGTGGTTGAGAAGGCAATTGATTGATTAATGGTAATAATAACAACCTTGGCAGATTGTGATTCCTGCTTCTGTTAGGACTGGATATTACTAATCTGTATTATAAAATGTCACAGGATTAAGCAGGTTTAAAGGCTGCAGATGTTTCCAGCAAGGATGCCTGTTGTTCCTCAGATTCTCAGTTTGGCCTACTGAGAGTAGACCTATTGAAATGAATGGACTGAAGCTAGCTATGTCCGTCACATTTCAATGGGTCTCTTCTGAGTAAAATTAATATTTGACACAGCCCTTTGAAATCGGTCCGTCTATCCACTGTGATGCCATAGAGGGAGTGTCAGACTGGGATGGACCTGGGTGTAACCTTGGGGGGGGGGCAGTCATTGGCTCTCAGCCTAACCTACCTCACAGGGTTGTTGTGAGGATTAAATGAGGAGTTGGGAGAACCATGTATCCCCACCTTGAGCTCCTTGAAGAGGGAAAAAAAAGATATATAAATGCAATAAAAGTGTATCTCATACTGCCCTGGGAACATAAATTTGCACTGAGGGTTGTAGGAATGTAAATTGTGCTAGCCACAAATCTGCACACATCTCCTTTGCGCCGCCTGCCATCTTCGCCTCTCAACGTTCCTTTCCTAAGCCCTTTATTTATTTATTTGTAATAATCCACCAGTTGTGTGTCTCTCCCCCCCCCCAAACTCATTCCTCCCTCCAAGCCCCTGCTAACCAGTCATGTCTTTCAGCTTTGAGGACAGGGGATTTGCGGAGATTACAATGTTCTAACCAACTTCAGGATAAAATGGGATAAAGCTGTGATAAATGGTGGACGCAATTTTCTTCATCCCAGTAACCTACCCACCCCCCTCGTTCCTGCCTCTCCCATCTCCACAATCCGTTGCTTCCTTAAGGTGAACCCAGACAACAGTCACAGTGGAAGAAAAAAAAAGGATTTAAGGGCCCTGGGGAGAGGATTGACTCATGATGTTAGGATGGAGCAGACTAAAGAGCACTAGAGAATGGAAGGCAGACTAGAGAACAATGTGGCCAGGCTAGATGGGACTTGGAGTAAGGCCACTTTCTGGGTCTAACAGGGACCTTGGGACAGTCACTGGCTCTCTGCCTAGCCTACCTGACAGAAGTAAATGTAGAGGGGGAGAGAACCACATATGCCACCTTGAACCCCTCTGAGAAAAATGTGGGATGTCAGTGTGATGGAGATATAGACAAACAGAGAGTCAGTCTTGGACCTGGGAGAACAAGGTTCAAATCCCCACTTGGCTATGAAGCTCACTGGGCATGACCCTGACTCAGCCACAACCTGCCTCTCAGCCTCATCACTGTGGGGGCTAAATGAGGAGGGAGGGAAAGAACCATGTAATAGCCACCTTGAGCTCCTAGGAGAGGGAAAAAAGGTGAAATATAAACACGAAGGAATAAATAAAACCTTACTAAAACAACCGGGGTGAGAGAAAACAGATTGTACTGCCTGATATTTGTTTCTGATACTTAATGAAATCAAAGAAGGTCTCTTGGCATTTTCCAAAGGAGCAGCAATCAAAGATTGCAATTATTAATAAATAATAAAGAGAAACCCCCGGCAAATAGGATCACTACAACTGACCCCCTCTCTCCTTTTTTTTCCTTATCCCTCCACTTACTGATTTATTTTTATCTGAGAGAGAGGCGAAGGCTAAACCCAGAACACAGCCCAGCTCACAATAAATTTTGGCAGGCGGAAGCCGTAGGGAGAGAGAGACAGCTCTGATGTGGGTATTTAATCTTCTCTTAATACCAAACCACATCTGTTTTCCTCTTCCTCAAAGGGGAGGCAGCAGCAGGGAGGGGGGGTGGAGAAGGAGGGAGACCTCTAGCTGTGATGCCAGCAGGAGAGACAGGGCCATACTCAGCAGTTTTGTCACACCACGTTACCCAGATGTAGGGGGCAATTTGACAAGTTTTGGGTGTCCTGGCTGGGGGCAGGAGGGGGGTGCCAGATTTCCCAGCATGTTGCAAAATAGCTTAAGAAAGAAAGCGTCACAGGGGGATCTGGGCCTGTGACATGCATGGAGTGGCTCATGGGGGCAAAGGACCAGGGGCACTGCTAGAAGCTTTGATCCAGATTCTGGAGAAGATAGTATGGGATCATCCAAATAGCAAAGTTCAGCAGTGCATGGCTTTCTCTCTCTCTCTCTCTCTCTTCCCTCCCTCCCTCCACCCCCACGTAGGTTTTTCATTGCCCAGGGATGGGGAATCTTGTCGTCCTCCAGATGTTGGGCTCCAAGCCCACGTCAGGCATCCCAGCCAACGGCCAGAGATGAAGGATGGGAGCTGGAGCGCACAAGCATCTGGAGGGCTGCAGATGTTCCCAATCTCTGACCGAGGGCAATCGGGTCCTTGAATCGCCAGTGACCTCTCAAGGCTGTTGGGATTTGTGCCACGCCTCTGCGTTGGAAATAGTCTTATTACGCACTCTCCTGTCCTCTCCCCCTGCCCCAAGAAAATTAAGTTTGCAGCGGAGACAGGCAAATCAGTGTTGGCACAGCCCACATCACTTTCTCATGTGTTCTCCGATAAGTCCATTTTATCCCTTTCCTGAAATAAGTGACAGGGTTGCTTCTGTAAAATCCACACAAAAAAATTGCATTTGAGTTCTATTTAAATCTATTGTTGTGGATTTAACAGCCTGGATGATGCCCTGAGCCCCTTCCAATTCTTGGGGTTCTGTGTCCAGTGAGGGCTGAACTCTAACTGAGAATTCTGTCGCTGAACTAGTCAGACAAATTTCTTTGTAAGGCAATGGCCATAGCTGGGTGCTTAGGTGACCTCACCAGTACAGTGGTACCTCTGGTTGAGAACGGGATCTGTTCCGGAGCCCCATTCGCAACATGAGCAGAACACAACCGTGTCTGCGCATGCGCAGGTCGCAATTCGCCGCTTCTGCACATGCACGTGGCGTCATCTTGTGCGTCTGCGCATGCGTGAGTGGCAAAACCAGGAAGCAACCCTTTCCAGTACTTCCTGGTCGCCGCGGGACGTATCATGAAAGAATGTAACATGAAGCGGACTTAACAAGAGGTATGACTGTATCCCAAAAGAATGAGATAGGTTGCTACAACTAAGAGCTCACTCACGCTTCTGTTCGTCTCATGATTTCTAGGCACAAGTCAGAGAAGTTTTTCTCTTGTCCCTGCCACTTTCCCTGGGAAAAAACTGCTCTTTACTGCTGAATTGGAACAAATGTAAATCTGCAGAGATCCTGACTGATTGATTGTCATGGGACAAAGGAAAGTATGGTTGAGCCCCAAGTGGTGGTGGCCTCCAGGCTGATGGATGGGCCTTTCCTTCACCCCTTCACCTGGCTGCTTGCTAGGAGAACAATAGCCTGAGAGTGGGGTGTGTGGTCTGAGCTAGAAGCAAGCTGGAAGCTGGAGATACAAAGAGATGTTGGCTCTAGTGCTGGGTTTTGGGGCTCACCTGAAAACCTAATGAGGAAGCAAGATCTGTCTTATGCTCAGGTTATATACTGTTACACTACCCTGAACACCCCTGATCTGGTCCGGTCTCAGAAGCTAAGCAGGGATGTCAGGTGCCTGCCTCTCTCTCTGATGAGCGGTGGCAAGAGCCCACAGGGTCCCAGGCACTCACACAGGGTCTGTGCTCCTTTAGAGAATCGAAGGCACGGCGGAAACTGCCGTGGCTTTAAGAAATATGGTTCATTCACCTATTGACACATTCAGTCTGCATGAAGGGAGTCCAAATCTTACAGCATAGTCCTTTCGAGAGGTGCTAGTACTCCACAGCAGCACAGGTAGCCTTCAGCCAGCCTGCCCTAGATGGATCTCAGCTCCTTTTCCAGCTTCTCCCTCCCAGCAACCCTTCCTTGAAAACTCCCATTTCCTGTCCCATCAAACACACACACCCTCACCTTGGCAACCCTTCAAACCCCCATCTTTGTTCACACCTCAGGGTAAGGGGGAAGGAGTTCTCTTGCATTGGCAATGGTCCTCCAAAGGACCCTTAATGGCCCTCTATTGCTCCCTTAATTGCCCTAGCTTGGCCAGGCTACCCAGGAATTCCTCTGCAGCTTATATTTCTCTCTTGCCACCCCAAATAACCACAATCCTTGCATTCATTAATTTCTAGGGTTCAGGGGGATCCCCCCAAATCTACAACAATATATATGTGTTTGAATAGAGCCATTTTGTTGCATTTACCCAGGTTTGGTTCCCTTGGAATGTAGGTCAGCGGAGACTGCGGTCTCTTTAGTGGCAAAATCTTTTAAAACACATTCCCCTTAAAATAATCATTGCCTGTCAAAATGTGTGTTTCTAAATGTGCATCTCCAAAATATGCACTGTTAAATGTACTTTTGATATGTTCCTTGAGCTGAGATCTGCGTTGCAGCATTCAGAGAAGTGTGAAATAGGATGCATAGCTAAGATGCAACCTGCAGATATTCATTCAGAAGGGGCAGATCAGATCATGATGGAGCAGCAGGCACAATGATCTAATTCCTGAAATACCGTACTTCCCCTCTGAAGAAAAGTTGCAATTTTTGGGGTGGGTGGGTGTTAGTTTGGAAGAAAGGGATGCGGGTGGCGCTGTGGGTTACTGGTAAACCACAGAGCCGATCAGAAGGTCAGCGGTTCGAATCCCCGTGACGGGGTGAGCTCCGTTGCTCAGTCCCTGCTCCTGCCAACCTAGCAGTTCGAAAGCACATCAAAGTGCAAGTAGATAAATAGGTACCGCTCCAGTGGGAAGGTAAACGGCGTTTCCGTGCACTGTTCTGGTTCGCCAGAAGTGGCTTAGTCATGCTGGCCACATGACCTGGAAGCTGTACGCCGGCTCCCTCGGCCAATAAAGCGAGATGAGCGCCGCAACCCCAGAGTCATCCGCAACTGGACCTAATGGTCAGGGGTCCCTTTACCTTTACTAGTTTGGAAGAAAGTCAGTTAAGTGGGGACATGATAGAAGATTTATCCACCATAAAGTAGCTTGAGAGGAAATATGTCCCTCTCTCATGATACCAAAACCCAACGGAGCCATCCAGTGAAGCTGAAATATGGGAGTTTCAGGACAGACAGACAAAGGAAATGACCTCTTCACACAATGCATAGTTAAACTATGGAATTCACAGTGTAATGATGGGCATCAACCTGGATGGCTATAAATAGGAACTGGGAGATAAGAAGGCCAGTGGCTACTAGCCACAGTGATCATGTTCTTCCTCCATAGTCAGAAGAAGCAACACTTCTGAATACCAGTTGCTGGAAACCACAGGAGAGGAGAGGGCTCTTGTGTTCAAATCCTGCTTTGGTTAGTTTCCCATTGAGACATCTGGTTGGCCAATGTGAGACCAGGATGCTGGACTAGATGGGCCCCCTTTGGCCTGATCCAGCAGCAGGTTCTTCCTATGTTCCTATGGAGCCTCCAGATCCAGAGGCAGTTTATCTAGATTCCTAGGAGTTTGGGGGGGGAGCATTTGGCCATTGTGGGAGCATGAGGCTGGATTAGATGGGTCCCCTCTGGCCTGTTCCAGCACCCAGGCTCTTTTAATGGAATTTGCAAAGATCAAATCCCTTCTCCAACCTGCACATTTCTTTTCCCTAGACGCTAAGCCCTGCTGAATTCATTGGGACTTATTTCTCAGGAAACCTGCATGGGATCATGGTGAAATACTGTAAAAGGCTGGCTCTGGGATTTCTTAATTGCTCCCCCTGTGACAAGTGGAACGACCCAGAGCTCATATAGATCAGGACCCAAGCAACACCGGTTTACAATGATGGAACCAATAGCTGTATTTCAGTTTGGCAATGTATCCAATTCATATCGATCTCTTCAGTATGCAATAGAGAGCTAAGGGTCCCCCACTGATGTGCCTATATTTTCATTCTGAGGTCTGAATTCTGCCTGTTTTTTCTCTTGCATAGGTGGAATGTCTGGTCAACACAGACTGGCAATCAATGCTAGCCAAAGATGGCTTGACTGGTGTGCAGGTGAATGAGCCCTTAACAGCACAGTCAACATTCTTAGGTTCAATAATTATTGCCTGAATAGATGAAGGAGTAGAATGGGGGGGGGTAGTCTTATGAGTAGATCCAGGTCTTCTTCAGAATTTGCCAGTGGGTCATCCCATTTCCTGTCCATCTAGGACCTTGTCTGGATATTTTTGACACAGCGCCACCTAGGGGAGTGCCCTCCTCTTCACAGCCACATGCCCATGTGTACCTAAAACCTTGCCCAGATTCTTGAAACAGTGACACCCTGTGGCCTAACTTCATCTTCACATCCACTGTGCCCATGTGAGTTTTAACTTATTCCCAGAACAAGACAAGATTGGTTAAGAATCTGATCCTCCGGCAGATAAATAGACTTTAAATAACACTTCCCCTGAAGTGTGCAAAAAGCTATATGTGAACACATGTTCAACGAAGTCTCCAGATGGTGGGCTTTATGACCTAATGCTTAAAAGGAAAATATCAGCTTGCCCACAGGCTTTAGGTGGCTTTTGCAATGGATGATATTTCCTTCCTATATACATAAAAATGTAAGGCTGTCGTCATGCTGAAGTTCATGTGGCTGCTGATAGGGGGCCACACCAACTCCAGCTTGATGGCAGAGCAGCAGGCAGGTGAGCAAGCAAGCAGTGTAGCCATGTGAGCTGTTTAACAGAAAGAGGGTCTTCAAAGAGGGGTTTGTCTAACTGCTCCCTGAAGCACCTCCCCCCCTAGCATTAAATATGGCTGCCATGAGGTTTAATGAAGGGGGAAGGCAATTCAGAAGGCAGTATGTCAAACCACTCTCTGAAGTTGCTCTCCTCCTCCTTTAAAAAGGGTTGGTGTTTGGGGTGAGATGGGAGGAGAGGGTGGTGGGGTAAGTTCTGAGTTTGGGGTGAGCTGTGAGGGGATAATTGAGGGGGCAGGTGGGGTATAAAGGGAGGGGGAATTGATCAGATGTAAAGGGAGTAGGAGTTGACTACGTAGGTGTCATGGAAGGGTTGGCAAATGGAGTAAGCAGAGTGGCAGCCCCTACTACTACTACTACTATAAACATAAAACACAGATATTAATAACACACATATCCAACTTAACAGATTGTTCAGTGGGAAATTCTTCTATTGAGTAAAAAAAGTGGTTGGGTCCACCCTGCTAGCTCTGCGGAGTCAGCTAGCTGGATTGTTGCCTAAAATATCATGTTTGTGAGTATTATCACAACATTGGAAACTCCGTTTTCAATCAAGTTGGTGACCTACCTCTTGAGGGAGCAAAACCTGTACAGTGGTACCTCGGGTTAAGAACTTAATTTGTTCCAGAGGTCCGTTCTTAACCTGAAACGGTTCTTAACCTGAGGCATGCTTTTGCTAATGGGGAGTCCTGCTGCCACTGCGCCGCTGGGGCACAATTTCCATTCTTATCCTGGGGCAATGTTCTTAACCTGGAGCAACCACTTCCTAGTTAGCAGAGTTTGTAACCCGAAGCATCTGTAACCTGAAGCTTCTGTAACCCGAGGTACCACTGGAGTTTAACAATGTGCTGCCTGAAAAAGTACTTTCTTTTAGACTGTGCTATGTCTTCTAACACTCTAAGCCTAGGACTAGGAAGAAAAATAATTCTGCCCCACAAATCCCTATGGCTTGTGCACAAATCTCTTTTCTCTGATTATTACTGTTCCATTCCCTTTCTGTATCATCCTCAGATCTCATCTCTGGCCAGTCACACACCCCTCCTCGCCAGGTGAACGGGGTCCTGGGAGGTTCGGTGGCCCTCTCTGTGAACATTGGTCCACAGGCCAAACTGAAGGAGATCGAGTGGAGCTATCGGGCTGGATCTGGCCCAGCGCTGCTGGTGGCTTTGTTTCGGGATGGGAAATTCGAACGGCCTGATCCTGGTGACCGGTTTAAGCAGAGGATAGAAATGTACAATGAGACGCTCAGAATCAAGGCATTGGAGCTGAATGACAGCGGTGTCTTTGGGGCACGAGTGAAGTTATTCCCAGCTATCGTTGAGGATCAGATCTTCCGCCTCATGGTCTATGGTGGGTCATTAGGCTGTATCCAACTAAGTTATACTCCATGTTGACTCATGGAAATTAATGAACCTGAGTTAGTCATGTCCACTCATGCATATTAAAAATAAAATAATCAGCAGAATTTCAATTTTTAGCCCAATTGTCATCTCTCTCCCTGTTTTACCAGAAACAGTATACTTTTGTTTATTCAGTTGACAGTACATAAACATCAGGTACAGGATAGGGTTATCAAGGTAAGGGATCTGTTCACATTAATGCAGAATTTCAGAAAGAAATGAGTGCCAAAACACAGCCATCCTTCAAAATCTGCCCTTCTCTGAATTTTGCAATGCAGGTCTTTAACCAAGTATTGCAGACAAAAATGCCTAGGCATTGGTTACAGTAACATACAAAATGCATTTTAGGGGGAATTGCATGTAAAAAAAATGTGTATATTAGGAGAAATTCACACTAAAATGCTGTTACGATTTTTAAAACTGATGTGTAGAACTGAAATTAAGATTGGGAAAGGGAGAATTTGACAGTTTCCCCCCTCAATATTCAAGGCAACCACAGTAGAAGAGTATGTACATGTATATATATTTATGCACCCACACATTATGTATTTTTAAGTAAAGCAGGGTTGATGAGCAATCAAATGTAGTTTTAAAAAAATCAGACACTTTCGACTCTGCATTCATATTTCCTTTAACAGTTGTGGCCTAGTTTTGATGGCTATGGAAAGGATCTTGGCTGTATTTTCAGTAAGCTTTGGATTACTGAAATTCAGTAATCTTAGGATCTGCCATTAAAACAGAATCATAAAATTCATCTGAGTTTCCACAAGTGTGTGGGAAACACTGTGGAGACAAATTGGGATCTTATATCCCTATGAAAATTAACATCCATGCACAAAATTTAAAAGGCAAATGTGTTAATCTCATCTGGTCTTTTAGCAGAACCAACATTATCCGCAGCTCATTACTAAGAAATATTTAGGTGTTGGGAGGAAATGGGAGAGCTAATTCCCCTCCTCCATTGTACTTTGGATACTGGATTTATTAAAGCATTGCAAACTCGTGACTGGGATTTCTGAAATGCAGGAGTCTGCAGTTTTACTGTGCTTAGAAGCAGAGTGTAGCAGTGTGAGAAGTCAGTTTCAAGCAGAAATGTAATGTCCTGTTTGGACGGCAAGAGGGAGCCCCTGGCTCCCAATTCCTGTGACTTTGTGACATCTGTTCAAATTTCATGTTGGCTGACATCCACCACATATCATTTTTCATTTTTCCTCAACATTGGCATCCAGAACCCGTCTCTACTCCGCGGATACAGAGTCAGCTGGTCTCCAGCACGTCCAAGTGGTGCAATGTGACGCTCCAGTGTCTCTCTCCAGGAAAGGAGCAGGTCAACGTCACTTGGAGGAAAGGAAACCCGATCCGGGATCTGGGGAGCTCCGACAGATACCAGGTCTCCCCCGATGGCAAGACTCTCCGCCTCTCGCTGCTGCCTGCTTCCCTGAACACCACCTATTCCTGCACGGCCAGCAACCCCATCGAGCACAAGATCGTGTCCTTTGACTTGCAAAGGATCTGCCAGAGTGGAGGTACAGAAAATGAATTTTTCCCACACTGAACACTTTTCAAAATACTTCTCTTGCTTTTCCAGCTTTATCATCCACACAAAGCAAGTTATAAGTTCCTCTCCCCAGGGGGGCTCTGGCCTGGCACCATCATTGCATGTCTTTAAGTGCCAGGCAAAAAAATTCCTTTTCCACCAGGCCTTTGGCTTGTAATTATCTATATGGCAAGGTTTCTTAATCTAGATCTCCTTCTACCAGTCCACAATAGAAAGTGTCCTTTCATAGTGCATCACGGTGTGGTACGCTGGTTTGACATCAACTGATAGGAAGTGCCTACAGAGGGTGGTGAATACAGCACAAGGTATTATGGGTTGTCCCGTGAATCTGCCGGATGAAATAGCGGAATAACGTTGCCTCAGGAGAGTGAGGGAAATTCTCAGGGATGATTATTCACACCCTGGCCGGCACTTTCTTGATCTCCTGCTATTGGGCAGAAGATATAGAATAATGATTAGTCGCACCAACAGGGTAAAGAACAGCTTCTATTAAGACTAAGAGAGCTGAGTGGGGGGGTGCTCGTGTAATCTCACTGTATACAAGTTCTGCAAGTGACAATGAAGTATTTCAATTTCAATTTCCCAAACTTTTCGGACTAGAATTCCCATTATCCCTGACCAGTGGTCCTGCTGGGAATGATGGGAGTTGTACTCCAAAAAGAGCCAGATACCCTGATCTGTGGCCTTGTTGTGTAGTTTGGATGTTTTAATGCCACACACACACACACACACACACACACACACACAGAGTAGTATTTTGGTTTTCGAATGTCTTGATGTTGATCGTGTTTTCCCTGGGGCTACTGCTGGAGGGGGCTTGTCACAACTTCACCAAATTATACTTGGGAAATCGTTGTTCATACTTTCCTTAATACTTGTATGTCAATTTTGCCAGTTCTGCATAGTCCATCAATTTTTCTTGCCATGATTCTTTAGTTGGGGTTTCTTCAGTCTTCCATCCTTGTGCTATTAAAACTCTCGTGGCCGTTGTTGCATACGTGAGGCCCAAAGCTTATGCCCAATTCCCTTACACGATCACAGTCTTGTTCACTTTGTTGAAAAATAAATAAATAGAAAGAGGTTAGGAGATGGGCGAAAATCACATCAGAAGGAGCTATGAAACGTTTAACAGCACTGCATGTCAATGATCAAATATAGGAGGCCCACAATTTATGAGGAGATTATGTTTAGAAGGGAGTCAATGAAGCACCCCACAATTGCCTAGCCTTGATTCCCATAGGTTCAGGTCGGGCGTCACAAGCAAGAGACTTCAGCCAGGAGATAGAAGCAAAACAGCAGCCACTCAGCCTGACCTTTATTGTTGCAACAAGACTTCCCACCACCACAAAGACGAAGCAGCTATAAGCCCCGATCAATGGTTACATCAGGTTTTTTTAAGGTTCCCCAAGTTTCCCAGAAGATATTTCCAGAAGCATCATCAAGACATCATAGATATGTCACAGGAAAAGGTGTGGTCTCAGGTAGAACCTGAGATCCAGGCATGCCCCTGTCACTCAAATACAGTGCAAAGGAAAGTGTTTACATTTCCCTGGTCCCTGAGTCAAATCAAATACACTCCTTTGTCTTGTCCGGGCTTCATCCCACCATTGTGATTGAGATGGTTATCTGTCTGACACTCTTGGGGCAGGATATCACCATCGTGACTCATTTGGAAGGCCCTGCAGGAGTGACTGTACATCTGTGGATTATGGTGGGCTCTCTCACCCTTCCCCCTTATACCTCTCTTCCCTGGGTCCTAAATGCCATTGGAACTGAGAAGATTGATATGAATTTCCAAAGTTTTCCCATTGAGCCCGTACGTAGCTACATTTCTCAGTGAATTGCTACATTTGGTATTGGCACTTTCCCTGTTTTCCTTTGTTGGAGACCTGGGGGTCAGCCAGCTCCATCTGCAAACTGAGCTGAGCCTCCCTTGCAGATGCAATGCCTTTGATTTTCTTGACATTCGGGGCTGCTGACAGAGCTCTGGAGTTTCTGATTAGACAGGCACTTTTGTGAATAGAGTTTTGAACCTAAATGAATGAGGTTCTGGTAATGTGCAGCACATACCCCCTGTCCTTCCCTCACGGTGAGGCAAGGCTCATGGGGTGTATGTGTGTGTGTGTCAGCCTCTCGCATCCAATTTCCCTGTAACGATGTTCCAGGTGTCTGTGTACCGAGGCAAAATCATGCAAAGCCGGGAAGACAGATTTCCTGGCTTCCCTGACACTTAGACTTGTAAGACATGACTAAGCCATTTCTCACCTTCTCACCCCTTGCCTTTTCCTGTAAGACCTATTGCAGTCGTTAAGAGTCGTCAACAGGCTCATCTCAGCTATCTGCCAATCTCCCATTCCCACCACCCTTCTGAGTAATACCCCTCCCCACCTTCTCACTATATAGAAGGGTCTGGCAACTTCTGTTTCAGTGTATCTGAAGAAGTGTGCATGCACACGAAAGTTCATACCAAGAACTAACTTAGTTGGTCTTTAAGGTGCTACTGGAAGGAATTTTTTTATTTTGACTATGGCAGACCAACACGGCTACCTATCTGTAACTTAGACTTCTCCCTTTCTATTTTCTTACTCACCACTGGAGTTCCTAATCCCAGCTTGTTCCCTTACCCCTCTCTGTAATTTCATCTCTCCTTGCAATAACTCTTTCTCTCCTAGTTTCTCTGTAGCTTGTGCGTGGTCTATAAAACTATCAGATATCCCTCTCTCAATCTGTTTTTCTCTCTCTCTGTCTTTCCCTTTCTGTTTCTCCGAAACCTCTGCCTGACATTCGAGAGTCCTGCTATTTTTGTGTACTTGTTGTGAGCACCCGGCTAATGCTCAACAGCTGCTGCTGTATTGCTGTTTTGATCTACACACTTGTTTCTTCCTGTGAGCTAACAGGGATGCCACAAAAAGCAGCAGCAGGGGTTTGTCTGCTGGAATTGTGTGTGTATAGTCGATCTTGCAAGCTGGCTCTGACCCTCTGCACCCTTCTCAATCCCAACAGCCGAGGCCTCTTTCTCCAAGTCAGGCTACGTCGTCCTGACCTTCGTCCTGCTAGTGCTGAGTCTTGGGGCTGCCTTCTGGTGCTGGAGGATCAATAATGAAAAATCGGCAGAAGCTGGTGAGCCAAACATTTGTTTGGAATATTCCAGTCCTTCCCCTACCACCCTAATTATGTCACATTTGAAGAAACTCACGAGTCACAGAACATTTCGACCCCTGTTGGTCGTCGGAACAACTTGGAGTAAAGTAATTTTACCCGAGTTTGCTTATTTTCTCTTCCCTCCCAATCTCCTTTCCTTTTGAGCCATGACTGCTTTAGACTGTAAGTCTCAAGAACAGGGACTGCCATGTTTCTGTGGAACTGGAAGCTGCTCTTCGGAGGCTTTTTGACTGAAGAGTTGGATAAAACTTAACTGAATAAATAAATTAAAAGGAGTACAAGCTAAAAGCAAGGGCCATCATCTTTTCTGAAAAACTTTGTGCCTTTAGGAACTCCTTGGAGCAGAAAGATTTTGCCTGTGGAAACTTTCCTCAGAAGTGTCTCTCCGCACTGACAAAAACTTCCCCATGCTTAATAACTGCAAACTGGGCTGTTGTTAATGTCACAGGAGCAACCAGATTAGACAATATTTATGTTAAACTGGAAGGGTGAGGAGCCTGAGACCTGGGGAGGAGGTAGGTGTGGCCCTCCAGGCCTTTGTCTAACCTCAGAACTGCTCCCAGGTCAAATACAGAAAGATAAAGCCTCTTTCTTGCCTAGGTAGAGGATAGAGACTGAGTTATGAGTCTGCCCAGAAAGTAGCCTAAGGCAGCGTTTACATTTGTTCCTCCACCCACTTTCCCTCTGGCCCCACCCACCACTGGCATGTGGCCCTCAGAAGGTTGCTCAGATGGGATTGTGGCCCTCAGGCTGAAACAGTTCCTAAAGCAATGTAGAATCTCTCTCTCACAGATCTCTCTCGATCTCTTTCTTCTTCCAAGTTACCATTCCAACTGTGCAAGTGGAGGAGAGCCCATCTGACCCCCAGTATGCAGAGATCCTTCGGAGGAGCCCCCCAGAAGGTAACAATAAGGTGAGACTGTCCTGAGGCCCCCCACTGGGCCTCTCCTCTGCTGGGTGGAAGCTCAGGTCAGCCTAGTGCTGTTTTGCAGAAAGAATGGGGGTCTGCTGAACTTCAGAATATACCACTGCAGGACCTCACAGGTCCTTCTTTAGCTACTGGCCTATGAAGATGTAAAGGGGGGAGGTTCGCCATTCGCAATAAATCCCTCGGCTTGATGGTAGTGGTATTTACAGTCTTTATTGTACAAGTATTTACAAAGGGACGCGGGTGGCGCTGTGGGTTAAACTACAGAGCCTAGGACTTGCCAATCAGAAGGTCGGCGGTTTGAATCCCTGCGACGGGGTGAGCTCCCGTTGCTCAGTCCCTGCTCCTGCCAACCTAGAAGTTCGAAAGCACGTCAAAGTGCAAGTAGATCAATAGGTACTGCTCCGGTGGGAAGGTAGACGGCGTTTCCATGCGCTGCTCTGGTTTGCCAGAAGTGGCTTAGTCATGCTGGCCACATGACCCGGAAGCTGTACGCCGGCTCCCTCGGCCAGTAAAGCGAGATGAATGCCACAACCCCAGAGTTGGCCACAACTGGACCTAATGGTCAGGGGTCCCTTTACCTTTACCTTATTTACAAAGTACAGAGTATCTCTTACAGAGTACAGAGATCCTGGGAGTGGGGGCTTTCACCTCTGCCTCCAGCAAAGCAGTCTTGGTAATCTCATATGTTTGCGTTGTTCCCTACTCTTTAACCTCCTCCTGTCCTGAGCAGCTAAAAGTGGTGTGCCCTCTCCCTCTGTGCCAGAGCTGGAGTGGTGCTGGGGCTCCCCAACATCAGGGAGTCCTGCCTCCACCTCCCCTTGCTCTCCCACACCTTCCAGTGCTTCCTCTTCTGCCAGCCCCTCTCGCTCCTCCTCATCCAACTCAGGAGCTGGCTCAGCTGGCTCCGTGACAGAAGAGGACATTTGAGCCCAGCTGCTAGACATCTCTCCACAGCTACACAAATTGAGCTCAGATTAAGGAAAGGGCCATAGCTCAGTGGTAGAGCTTCTGTCCTGCAAGCAGAAGGTCTCCGGTTCAGTTCCCATCATCTCCAGATAGCGTTGGGAGAGACTATTGGTGTTTCGCAACTTTCTGACTTGTTGCAGGACCTTAGCCAGACCTAGCAGAGTAAACGGAGAGTCCATGGAAGCAAATGGCAGCTGGCTGCAGACAGGATGGACGAAGCAGGAACCAGTAACTTGTAGTTTATTATATACAGTGGACTATTTACAGGAACAGAACAGAACACGGATCTTTAACTAGCTCTCTCTTACACGACTCACAACTCTCAACCTCCAACTCCTGCACTCACCACTCTAACTAACACATTCCAGTTAGTAGGCCATAAATCATTATTCCCATGAGAGCTTGACCAATCATGGAGCTGTCTCTATGTCTCTGTATCACCAGGCAGATTACACTCCTTTACATTGCCTTGGCTGTCGGCCAAACCCTAATTGACTCTGTGTGATGGACCAATGGTCTGATTCAGTATGTGACAGCTTCCTATGTTCCCAAGTGTTGGAGGGCATCATAATTTTAAAACAAACTTCTTCCTTATTTGCATTTAGTCCCTAGGTCTCCGGGAAAATAATGCGGACAGAAGCCCACAGAAAGAACGGCTTGTCACGACTATTTACGACCAGATCCGAAGGACCCCAGACAATTCTTCTGAAGAAGTCACATAGGCCTGGTAAGGTCCATAAAATCAAACGGTGGTGTTTTTTTGCACAAATATATGCACACAAATATGTTTGTGTGTGATTCTAGTCATGCACCAGCCTCTCCTTCAAGATCTTCAACAAGGGAGAGCTCCAGCAGCTCTAGATAGTTGCTCCCATTGTCAAACTGGTCCTACCATCAATATGGTTCTCCTCATGTCCAACTGAGATCTACTCTCAATCTAGGGTAGATCCTTCAATCTAGTAGAGGGGAAGAAGTCTGTCCTCTCTTCTGTGGGAGAGCCCCAATATGCCATCTGATTTATAAATATAATTCTGTTTCTCAACAGGATCCAGCAAGAGGGATTTTGTCAAGAAACATCACCTTTGCAGGGGCCAAAAACCAAATGATGTGCCAAACCCTCTGAGCACCACTTGGGACTTGCCAAGGCTACGTTTTGTTTTTGTTTTTTGGCACAGAAGAGAAGAGAATATTTCACAGGCAAAATTCCCTTTCTTTCCTTTTATTGTGAAACCTTATTTTCTGCTACAAGCCCTCACTCCAAATTTACTAGAAGTCCTCGCTCTGAAATGACTGGAAGCCCTCACTCCAAAGTTGCTTGAGGATATCTTGCTGAAGCTGAACCCTGGAAGGGAGAATGATCCAAGGCTTTCTAAACTATGGAGCAAACTATTCTCCAAAAGATCAGTCCATACAATGGAGTTTTCCACCTGCCTCAAAAGAAAGCAAAGAGGGGGTGGAGTCTTGAGATATCCACCCAAAAATTGGGCAGATTGACAGAGATTGAAAGATTGCCCACCACTCTTCTCCTGAAATGGAAGCCATTGTGGGCAGCAGCAACATGAAACCAGAACCATTCTAGCATGCAATTACATGGCTAAAAGGAAGCCTCTGCTTTTGGAATGGACAAGATGTCAATAAATAAATATTCAGACTTACGTCCCATAAATGTTTTAGTAAGCCCATTCATGGCTGTTTTTAAGAAAGAGAGAGACTGTCTATGAATGGATGCGACCTCATGCTCAGGATAGCATCTGACATCCAACTGCTAGACCTGAATCTCTTCTTAGGTGTCACAATAGACTTCCCTTTGGGCTGCTCTGCGTAAGAGGGCAGTGGACTCTTGACTGTGCTAGCAATCCTGACCTTGTGCTCACGATGTATCAAAGTAAATATGAAAGCAAAACTAGCACTCCTATGTTCCAGTTTTAAACAAAACTAAGAGGAAGGTGATGCTGTCGCTGATTGATCGTCCTGAATGATGCAATTCATGAACTGGAACTGGAATGAAGATGGGTTTCTGCTTATGGGAAAGGGATGGATGCAACAGGGTTTGTTTCCACATAAATATGGTGGAGGAATGGGTCCTAGCTCAGGGACAGAATACCTGCTTTGCATGTAGAATGCCCCAGGTTAAACCCACAATAGCATCTCCAAGTAGACCTGGGAACATCCCCTCCCTGAAACCCAGGAGAGCTGCTTCCAGCCAGTGTAGACAGTCCTCAGCTAGAAGGACCGGTGGTCTGGCTCAGCAGTATGCAGCACTTGGGCAAAGCGACGTCTCAGTGGTAGAACACCTGCTTCACGTGTAGAAGGTCCCAGCTTCAACACCTGAATGCAGCTCCAGGTATGGCTGGGGGAAAAGGCAGCGACCCATGTTCCTAAACCAAGGCTCCATTTCTCCCCAACCTATTGTCTGCACATTGGCCTTCAGCTTTTCAGATCTCTCATATCAAGAGCCTTTCTTGGACCTGTCTGCAGCTGAACTCTAGAATGCTCAAAGCCCCTCTTTTTTAAGTTCCAGATTCCACCCTCTGCTGTTTGAAATACTTCGGAGGGGGGGGGGATTAATGTGTCCTGCAACAATACATAGCTGTCAACTTACAGATTTGAAAATAAGGGACCAGCAGCCAAAATAAGGGACTGCAGCCTCACCTGTTCCAGGCACTCCAGTCTTCCTGTCCTCCTGCAGTCTGGTCAAACTCATGCTGGGTAGCTTCAAGAACACTGTCCAACCAACTTTGTAACCAGAGGTTCAACTGAATAGAATCTGAATCACATGCACCACAAGGCCTATGCAGCCTCAACTTAAGATGGCTCCCCGGCCTGGCTTTGCACTGCAAAGTTTGCAGCAGCATGTGCAACAAAATGGCGCCCAGCATTCAAAAACCCCCTCAGCTTGCATTAACTAGCCACACACAAGGCATACAAGCTCCACCCCCCCCAGTTGTTCTTAGACTTCTTATTGGGTGAGCAACACAGTTGGAGCCTTACTCCTCCCTGGCCGGCAGGGAGGGAGGGAGAGGAGCTGCTTCCTTTGAAATTTAAGGAACATAATTTAAGGGACATTTAAGGGACATCCATCAATAAGGGACAGCAGCGGGACATGGCGCTGGAATAAGGGACTGTCCCTTCAAATAAGGGACACTTGACAGCTATGCAACAATATGTTGCAGTTCTAGATTTCAATCAAAATATTACACTTACACACACACACACACACACACACACACACACACACACACTTCCTCACCCTGTTCTCCATTTTCCTTTTGGCATGTTCACTCTATAATCCTCATTTGGTTGATTCTCTTTTTGGGGGGAGAAGGTGTCCCATTAAGTCTTTTCCTTTCAGATTTTTGTACACCTGCAAACTTTGGGGTTCTCCCAGGCCTGGAAATGCCTCCCTCCTCATGTAGCTCACAGAGATCCTCTTTTGGCCACCGTCCAGTCAACACTTGGCCCCTGTGCTTGCTATTACAAGGGTGGAAGCTGTTCAGAAACCTGTGCTGGAAACCTCTGGCTTTGATGTCAGACACCACACTCACACTGCAATGGTGGGAGTGATTTTCAATGAGTTCTGGGTATAGATTTAAGTCTGTGGCTGCCCCTTACCAAGATTTTCTCAGAGCCGAAGTGTAGAAAGCCAAGTATCTGGACCTCCCAGCCCAGCTCAAGGTGCTGTAGGACCACAGAAACCAACCGTGCATTAATTAGCTGGTCATTCTATAATATCTGGTCCCTGCTCTAGATCTCACGAGACTTTACAGTGTGTATGTTGGGCACCATGCTATGTACTGTGCTATTTGTCTCAATAACATTTGGTAAAATAACCCTCTGAAGAATGTTATCATTGCTTGATGGTAAAGGTGTACAAAGATTGTGGTTAATATCCATGAGGTTTTGTATATTTTTATTTCGGTCTGCCCAAAGTCGTCACGCACACAGGCCATGCAATTCCTTGGGTCAAATTAAAGAGGCAGCAGGTTGTTGTTTCAGCACTGGGGATGGGAAAAGCACAAGCTGCATGAGAAAAACAGCCCTACCCAGAACTAGAAATTAGCCCATGGCAGTCCACCCTCTCAGACCAAGTGGGCTTCAAGAGAACTTCAACACAGAACCTGTGGGCCACACACCAGTGAAGGTGGTGAACGTCCTGTTTGAGTGCTGGACGTGGTTGTAAGATGGATGGTGGCTAATAGATTGAGGTTGAATCCTAACAAAACAGAAGAACTGCTTTTGGGGGGGGGCAGGGCAGGGGCAGGCAGGTGTGAGGGACTCCCTGGTCCTGAATGGGGTAACTGTGCCCCTGAAGAACTAGGTGTGCAGCCTGGGAGTCATTTTGGGCTCACAGCTCTCCATGGAGGCGCAGGTCAATTCTGTGTCTGGGGCAGCTGTCTATCAGCTCCATCTGGTACGCAGGCTGAGAGCTTACTTGCCCACAGACTGTCTCACCAGAGTGGTACATGCTTTGGTTATCTCCCGCTTGGACTACTGCAATGCCTTCTACATGTGACTACCTTTGAAGGTGTCCCAGAAACTACAACTAACCTAGAATGTGGCAGCTAGACTGGTGACTGAGAGTGGCCGCCAAGATCATATAACACTGGTCCTGAAAGACCTACATTGGGTCCCAGTATGTTTCTGAGCACAATTCAAAGCGTTGGTGTTGACCTTTAAAGCCCTAAACAGCCTCAGCCCAGAATACCTGAAGGAACGTCTCCACCGCCATCGTTCTGCCCAGACACTGAGGTCCAGTGCTGAGGGCCTTCTGGTGGTTCCCTCATTGCGAGAAGCAAAGCTACAGGGAACCAGGCAGAGGGCCTTCTCGGTAGTGGCGCCCGTCCTGTGGAACACCCTCCCATTAGATGTCAAAGAAATAAACAACTATCTGACATTCAGAAGACATCTGAAGTCAGCCCTGTTCAGGGAAATTTTTAATGTGTGACATTTTTGTGTATTTTTGGTCTTTGTTGGAAGCCGCCCAGAGTGGCTGGGGAAACCCAACCAGATGGGCGGGGTACAAATTATAAATTATTATTATTATTATTATTATTATTATTATTATTATTATTATTACCCCAGACCTCTGCTGCACCTCCCCACTACACTGACCCTGCTTCTCAAGCCCCCAGTCACACCCTCGACCTGCGCACACTGGAGACAATGAGGAGCACAAACACCCCCCCCCCCCAATTTACCACCAGCAGCAGCACCATTAGCTCTTTGCCACTCTTGTCCAGCCCTCCACTCCCTCCTTCCTGCAACTGGTGGGTTGGGGGCATGGCTGGATTTAGGGCAACACAACTGATTCCTCCACACTGGACACTGAGCTAAGAGGGCTGTTGTCAATGACTGATGGCAATGGGTATGTGGAAAATGAATGACATATCCATGCGTTCTGGTTTCCATGACGGTGTCCTGTTGCACCAGAAGCAGTTTAGTCCTGCTGCCCACATGACCCGAAAAGCTCTCTGTGGACAAACGCCAGCTCTGAATGTGAGATGAGTGCCTGAATGTGAGATGAGTGCCAAAACCCCATAATCACCTTTGACTGGACTTTACCATCCAGGGTTTGTTTTTTGTTTTTTATTTTACTTTTAGCTATGTGTCATTCAGTCAGTCAGTCAGACAGACAGACAGTTTTATTGCACATAGCCAAAGGCTGCTGCAATGTACACAGAATCATTCAACAATTAAAAGAAAATATACTAGATTGATACAAAAAACTTAAAACATTTATAGTATCAAGACATTACCTACTCTAAACAGAGCTATCAAAGTACCTTAATATACAAGTTAAGACATTAAACAATAATATTTATAAGCTAAAATTATCACATGGCCACTAATATATATATAAAAATAATGTTAATTAATACAATTATATTAGATTATATTTTTACCTATGTGGAACCTCCATATGCTAGAAGGTCAGACAGTGGGAGAGGGGCTGCTGCCTCCATGGCCTCCCTTTGGCGTGCCATTTTCACTAGTGTATGGTTTCTTACACACAGTTTCTCCTAATACATACATTTTTGTACACGTGTAGTGATTGGAGAAGTGCCTCACAAAAACCCAAATTACAAAGGGAAGCTGCATTTCACAGGTAAAGAACCAGTCGTGGCTGACTCTGGGGTTGCGGCACTCATCTCGCTTTACTGGCCGAGGGAGCCAGCATACAGCTTCCGGGTCATGTGGCCAGCAGGACTAAGCCACTTCTGGCAAACCAGAGCAGCGCATGGAAACGCCGATTACCTTCCCGCCGGAGCGGTACCTATTTATCTACTTGCACTTTGACGTGCTTTTGAACTGCTAGATTGACAGGAGCTGGGACAGAGCAACGGGAGTTCACTCCGTCGCAGGGATTTGAACCGCCGTTGCTGTTAAAGACTGGTAGTCATTGAAGAAGTAAACAATAAACATGTCAGAGAAAAGGTTTGTTGATTTTAATAAAATAACTGAAGCATGTCTCCTTTATTAAATACTGTTTTGTGGTTAGTCTGTTTTAAGAAAATCCTCTAGCTCCCATATGAGGTTTCCAAAGGCCTGTAAAGTCCTTTGAAAGGTCTCTGTCAGTTGGAGGGAAAGAAACGGAGGCCAGCCAGAGTACAAGAGCGAAGCGTCTAGTAAGACTGATCTTTATTACAGTATTTGAAAATGGGAAAGTATTGCAACAGGGTCCCCACTCAGGACACAGGAGGGAGGAGAATCCAGAACAAAGGAAAATCAGAATGTTATACTATCTCCACGTGGTCTGCCCAACAGGAGCGTCAGTCATACACCAGAAATACATCATTAAAAGGAAGAACATCAGATAGAGTGACAGATAAGTTCATAGGTCACATGTAAGTCATTGACACCTGACAAAAGGAGAGGCAGGTATGGATGGTCTTCTGTCTGTGTCAGGTCCAGGGAATTCTATTCCCCAACCCCCACCCTGTGGGAGCATGAAGCAAGGAAAAACATAGAGTGTCTTTAAATAAAGTGAGTTTATTCAATAAATTTAAATAAAAATGAGTTTAATCAAACATCAAGGTGAGAGACAAAGAAATCCAGCCAGTCCCTCATAACGACATTGCTCCAAATGAGCTCCTCCCACCTCCCTTCCAAGAAACAGCACTAAAAATAACTAAAATGTCACAGTGACAGATAGGTAGCCGTGTTGGTCTGCCATAGTCAAAATAAAAAAATTCCTTCCAGTAGCACCTTAAAGACCAACTAAGTTAGTTCTTGGTATAAGCTTTCATGTGCATGCACACTTCTTCAGATACACTGAAACAGAAGTTGCCAGATCCTTCTATATAGTGAGAAGGTGGGGAGGGGTATTACTCCGAAGGGTGGTGGGAATGGGAGATTGGCAGATAGCTGAGATGAGCCTGTTGATGACTCTTAACGACTGTAATAGGTCTTACAGGAAAAGGCAAGGGGCGAGAAGGTGAAAAATGGCTAAGTCATGTATAATGGGATAAGAATCCAATGTCTCTGTTCAGACCAGGTCTGAACAGACTTAGTTGGTCTTTAAAGTGCTACAGGAAGGATTTTTTTTATTTTAAAATGTCACAGGCAGAGAGTAAAAATAGCACTGATAAATTTGAGCCTGGCAAGGGGTATCCTATCCCTCACGGAGTGTGTGGGTGTGTTTCTGGCCAGCTTATAAATGTGGTGCCAACATTTTAAACATGGTTACGGCAGGGTAAGAATCACTCTTAGAGAGAACTGAAGGTTAAAAAAAGGTAAAGGTAAAGGACCCCTGGATGGTTAAGTCCAGTCAAAGGCGACTATGGGGTTGCGGCATTCATCTCGCTTTATTGGCCGAAGAACCTGGCGTTTGTCCACAGACATTTTTCCAGGTCATGTGGCCAGAAGGACTAAACCACCACTGACGCAACAGAAACACTGTGACAGAAGCCAGAGCACACAGAAACATGCAAGAAGAGAGGAAAGGGCAAGAATCCCTCTCAGAGAGAACTGAAGATAATTGTAGCTGCTTATTGTTGACATTACCAATGTCTGCTTTGTGTTGTTGTCGGGATGTCAGAGGCCAAATATCAGTCTGCAAGCTGAGAAGATCAACTCTGCTTTTGTCTCACCAGCAGCCATACCTGAGTCTCCTTCCACAATCAGACAGAAAAGTTAATGAAGACACTTGCAGAAGCCTCAAGATCCTTCTCGTATTCAAGCTGTTAATCTACTCTTCCTTTGGTAAGTCCTTCAGGACTTGTACAGCTTTCAAGCCTCTCAAGCCACAGAAACGTTTTAAGTCTGTTTTGTTCCGAAGGGGTAAATAATTGACAATGATAAAGTTCGTTACTGGTTCCCTGTTGCTAATTTGCATGGAATTGCTAAGCATGGCTCACTGATAAAACCCTCTCTGCGCCTTAACCCTTCCCCCCTGTAATAAACAAAAATCTGCCCTTATTCCCTCATGAGGAACACAAGAGCCCTTGTGGAGTCCTTTGTAGGTTCTCCATAAGTTGGAGAAAATAACAGAGGCCAACCAGAGAATATTGAGAAGCCCAAAACTATGTTCTTGAAGAGATCCTACATCCCCTTCCTCGCATTGTTGGGAACAACTTTTAGAGTGTGTTGTGACACTTAATCGCTACTGAACATTCCTCTGATTGTGGTCATTTGTACAAGTTAAAAAGGGAGCTGTGGACAAGGATACATTGCCTTTCGATGTAGGCTTCAAATTACAAGCCAGTTTGTACCAACTAAACATTAGGAAGAACTCTGACAGTAAGAGCCATTCAAGAGCCATTCCTCTGGAAAGTTGTGGACTCTGCTTCATTCAAGATTTTTAAGCAGAGGTTGGATGGCCATCTGCCAGGGATTCTTTAGCTGAGATTCCTCTGTTACACCTTTGGAGGAGACAGTGAAGCAGACAAGGCTGTGCTGCAGATGAGTCAGGCCGTCATGCGAGGAGGAATTCGCCTTCCACTCCTACAATTAGGCGCCGTTTAAAAAGGGGTTGGATCTCCAGCGTTCACCAGCCTGCTCCCTCGAAGCCTGCAGATTGTTCCTGTTCCTGACCTGGGTGAGTTGAAACATTGCGGTATCTTGGGCATCAGAGATAGGTCATAATATACTGTTTGAAGATTGGGAAAGACTGTGGAAAAATGATTTAAATTTTACAGATTGTTCTTTACTGAAAGAAAACTATATGAAAATGATGTATCGATGGTACATAACACCAGTATAGATAGCAAGAATGTATAAAACCGGCTCAAATGTATGTTGGAAATGTAAGGAAAAAGAAGGGATCTTTTTATCATATGTGGTGGGATTGTAGAAAAATTAATTTTTGGAGGTAAATAGACATTGTTGAGCTAGATGGACCTATGAGTTTGACTCAGTACAGTGGTACCTCGGGTTACATACGCTTCAGGTTGCAGACTCTGCTAACCCAGAAATAGTGTTTCAGGTTAAGAACTTTGCTTCAGGATAAGAACAGAAATCGTGCTTCGGCAGCGGCAGGAGGCCCCATTAGCTAAAGTGGTGCTTCAGGTTAAGAACAGTTTCAGGTTAAGAATGGACCTCTGGAAAGAATTAAGTACTTAACCCGAGGTACCGCTGTATTTGGTGTCCTGTGGATACTAGACAACCCTTTTTAAACATAATCCTTTATTAGGCATAGCAAACCACACATTATCAAACAGACACCGTATACAAATTGTGTGAAATACGAGCTCAGCATAACAACCCTTGTTCTGAGAAGCATTTGGATGTGGATGATCTGGAGCCCCCAGAAATTTCTAGCACTCAGGAATATCTGAGAACAATGTTCAAGCAGGACTGTCAAAGAAGAAACGAGGAAGAGGAGGCAGAACAGCCCCTAAGCCTCTGGGAGTTATGGGATCTTAAGAGGCAGAATAAGATCATCACAATCAGTAGAAGGGACTAATCTGACTCAGCCTCCAGAGAGGTGGGACAGTCCTGGGAGGGAATAATAAAAAAGGTGTCCCGTCCCCCACTTCTGCATGCCTAGGAGTGCTTGGCTCCAGAGCAGGGTTCCTTTTGAGTAAAGGGCTATTTATGAGGAGGACCTCAGCTTTGCCTCTTTGGGAGTTCTGGCAACTCTGCCTTAAAATCCTCAAGAGGAGGCAGAGAGCGCTGCTGAAAAGACGCTTCCCTTCTAACCCTGATCTTTTCCTGCACTGCCTCCCTGTGGCCATGCCTCTTAGCCGTGCCTTTGCGTATGTTCTTGCCTGAACGACTGCCTCGGTGTGGCCAGATCTTGCAGTACAACTTGTCTGTGCCTTTGCCTCAATTGCTTCACTTCAACCAGACTGTGGGCTACTCTTAAATTTTCCTGTTCCTCCTTATCTGAACTGTGTGCTTGTGGCCTTTGCTGTGGATTCTTGCCAGTCTGGACCTGTGGAAACAGGACATTTGGGCTTCTGCTGAGAGTGCATATACCAGCATGGGGCCTCATCATCATCATCATCATCATTGTATACTGCCCTTCATCTGAAGAACTCAGGGCAAAACCGTCAGTTTGCATTTTTAGTGCAGAAAGTATGGATCTGATGTGTAGACATCTTTCCTATTCTAATTAATTCAAGTGGGTTATGAAAGCTGATCTTCATCAAAGAAGCAAGCAGAAGGTTCCGGATTTTTGGGTTATTCAGGGAAGCTGAGTACAACTGGTTTGAACTACTGTAGCTCTCTTGTCTCTTTCTGTCAAGGTCATGCTGACTATAATAAGAGGCCAGAAGGAGTCTGGATTTCACTTTCTCTTTCTCTCTCCCTTCCTTCTATTGTGGTGTTCTGTACATAGTATGCTTAGTGTTAAGGTTTAGTCTTATTATAAGTTATTGTAAGTTTAAGTTACCGTATTTTTCGCCCCATAGGACGCACCGGCCCATAGGACACATCAAGTTTTTTTGGGGGGGGAAATAAAGAAGGAAAAAATTATTTCCCCCCAGGCGCTTGTGGGGCAGGCAGCGGGGAGAAGCGCTCTTCTCCCCATCGCCCACCTTCAGATCAGGTCCGGGGACAGCAGGAAGACGTGCTGCGTCTCCCAGCTGTCCCTGGAGCTTGTGGGGCAGGCAGCGGGGAGAAGCGCTCTTCTTCCCGCCGCCCGCCTTGAGATCAGGTCCGGGGACAGCGGGGAGACACGCTGCGCCTCCCCACTGTCCCCGGAGCTTGCGGGGCTGACGGCGGGGTCTCCCCGCCATCAGCCTTCAAACCACTTCGGGAGACAGCGGGATGGCGGCGTTCCGCCTCTCTCTGTCCCCCGACCTTGTGGGGCTGGCGCTGGGGCTCTCCTGAAGCCTGGAGAGTGAGAGGGGTCAGTGCGCACCAACCCCTCTCACTCTCCAGGCTTCAGCGAAAGCCTGCATTCGCCCCATAGGACGCACACACATTTCCCCTTCATTTTTGGAGGGGAAAAAGTGCGTCCTATAGGGTGAAAAATACGGTAAGTCTGCTGCAACTGGATTTCTTATGGACAGTGCCAATCCTGAATGTTTTGGATTTGTGACCATTTTGCTCATTTGTAACAGTAAAGGTCTGCTGGATGAAGTAATAATTGCCTCTGGTCTATTTTTTGGGAATCCTGCAACATATTTAAGTTGTTGCTCTGCTTACTATGCATTGGAATCTACTCTCGATCAATACTGAGTAGAATTCTATGAAAAAACACAGCATAAAAATACAAGATAAGAACACAAAATGCATAATAAAAACAAGAACAAAAGAAACCAATAGCTCCTACTCCGCCACCCCACCCCCACCCCATTTCTCTACTACTGTAGCTTCCTCAGCTCTTCCTCTGGCTCAGACAATGGTGGTGATGAGAGTGAGGAGTGATTGGTGCTAACCCATGTTCTTGTTCATTTTCCCCCTCCTCCCCTGCCCCAATAGGCACTTTGAGTCAAGCAGCAGAGAATCCGACCTATCATGTGAATGGGATCCTGGGAGGATTGGTATTCCTTTCTTTAAATGCACCCTCAGCCAAAAAAGTGGTCAAAATTGAATGGGCCTTCCACCCCACATCTGGGGATTCATACCTGCTTGGTGAGTTCAGGGATGGAAAACTGGATCAATCAAATTTCAGGAGCCAGTATGAACAACTGATGGAAACTGAGGATGCCGTTGCATTGAGGATCAAGAACTTGGCAATGGTTAATGAGACCACGCTGAGGATCGAGAACCTGACAATGGAGCACGGTGGGCTCTATGAAGCTCGTACCTGGTTTAACGCTGCGCAGTTCCAAGAACACCACTTCATCCTCACTGTTTATGGCAAGTAATGTTTTCACCATCTTTGTCAGTTTGTAGTGGAGCTGAGCATAGAATGGGAAGATCATGAAATATGATGGGGAACCTTTTTCAGCCTGAGGGCCACAGTCTCACCTAGGCAACATTCCAGGGCCACATGCCAGTGGGGCACAAAATCAGAGGAAATAAGTGTGTGGAACATTGAGTCTAAACGTTACTGTTCTACAATATGCTAGTTTCTTCACATGTGTGCAGCCCTCATCTTCCATCCAGGAAGCAAGGGGCATCATCAAGATTCAGTAATACTTTTCAGCCAGACAAAATAACTCAAGAAGGGTGTGAATCAAGGCCATGAGAGGAGTATATCTGGGAAAGATATATGGCTCTGGGAAAGGACTCGGGGAGAGAGTCCTGAGTGACAGATAGAGATTCTTGGAGGGACATATTTGGCCTCTGGGCCCAAAGGTCCCCACCCCTGCCCTACAGTTACCGAGACGCATGTGGGGCACGTACTTCTAATGTAATGATCTCAGGCAGACAAGGAAGCCCCGATAAGAATTCATGAGTTTCTGGCAGTTTTATGGTACATTTATTTACAATTAGCATGCTAAGCATGGCTCCAAGCCTGATGCTCTTTACTACGAGTTGATCACTCTGAGTCTCCGCCCCCATCGCAACACAAAGGGTGCCAAAGTCCAGTTCTTCCTCTCTTGTAATTCTGTTGCATTTTAACATTTGCAGCTCTTCTGGTTCAGGGAGGAGGTAGATGAACTCCCCCCCCCCCACTATAAAATGAAGATCCCTCTAAACGTTGCTTGTCTCCTGGTTGCATAGCAACCCCCTCAATGTTATCTATCTCCTCCCCTCCCTCTGCCTGTGAGTTCTCTGAGTCTGCTGCTCTATCTGAGTCTGGGAATTCTTGATGAAGTGGTGCAGAACTAACCCACTCCTGCTCTGTCTGTGGCTGCAACCCCTCGTCCCCAGAGTCAGGCTGTGGCTTCCTCTGTACTGGCATTCCTTCATCTCCAGAGTCAGACTCTTGCTAGGCATTCGATTCAGCCACATCCCTGACACCTATCACTTTCATTTCTGTTAAAACAGAGCCAGTGCCAAGACCATGGATACACCATAAAGTAGAATCCAAGACTCCAGAAGGCTGCAATGTGTCCTTACAGTGTCATGCACCTGTAAAGGAGGAGTACAATATCTCCTGGAAAAGAGGGAATCCCTCCAGGGTCTTAGTAGGAGGTTTGGATAAGTACTGGCTTTCTGACAATGGAAGGAATCTCCATGTCTCCTGGCAAAAAAGCTCTTCTGACTCCACATTCACTTGCCTGGTCAGCAATCCTGTTGATCGAAACCGTGCCTCATTTGACTTGCTCAAAATTTGTGCAAGTGGGGAAGGTAAGATATGTATCATCCCTTTCATAACCCACTGCTTCTGCTTGGAGTGGTGAATACTCAGGCAGTCCCTCAAGACAGGGATTGTATAAGCAAACACTCCTCCTTCCTTGCAAGCTTGTTAGCAGGTTTGGGCCAACACAGCTCTGCTTGCAGACTATGCTTGACCCTATGAGTTGCTGCTCCTGAGCTTAAGAGTCTCGTGCTCTACCAACTAAGCTATCCTGCTTCTTTGATTTCTTCTTTGATTCCTAGGCTGTGCCCTGGGACCCACAAAAATGAAATCAGCAATGATATCTGAAGAGCCATGCCATTCTTAGAGCATCTACTCCCTGCAATGGGACTCCCAGAATCCCCAGCATGACTCAGGTGCTTTGCTTGCTATTCCTGCTGCAGTGAAGGCGAGCAAATGCACCATGCAAGTTTATGTCTCCAATTATAAATGATGGGTTTGGACCCAGATTTTGTGATGCTTAGAGTGGAGTCTCTGAGGACAAATGCATTTGGTTTGCTTCCCAAACCCATAAGATAACCGAAATACACCTATCCTTCAGAATTTTCACTTCTTCATGATGCAGCTCTCCACATAAAAAAAGTGTTCACATAAATATACAGACAATTGAAAAATAATCTTCAAAATAAGATGTGGGAAAGGAACACTGTCACTTTATGGAGTAAGAATAGTCCAATGGTAGAAATGGTTGTATCTCCTTTCTTTTCCTGAGTATGTGATCTTTTGTGCATTATATCTTATAAACACCAACAACTGAGAAACACTGGCCTGCAAATGCTCCGATTGGAGAACAGCCTTTACCAAAGGTGTTATGGGCTTTGAAGGCACTCAAACTCAGGACACAAGGGAGAAACGTGCTAAGAGGAAAGCACCTTTGGCAGATCCACACTGTGATCAACTCTCGCTCAGGAACCAATGTCCCCAATGTGTAAGGACGTGGGGATCCAGAATCGGCCTCCACAGTCACTTACGGACTCATTGTTAAAACCGTGTTTATGGAAGACAATCTTACTTGGCTATGAGGGATCGCCAAAGAAGAAGAAAGAAATATCTTATCTTATTTTATTGTCTGCCACTTTGGCAGTCTTTGGTTTATTTGGTAAATAAATAATAGAAATAATAACAAGAGTGAAGAATAATATAAAGTAATCCAGGAGAGCCAACTTAGGGCAACAATAATGGAACAAGACCTTCTTCTTTCTTACTGTATTTACTCACATGTAATGCACATCTCAGGCATGCGGGTGGCACTGTGATGTAAACCACTGAGTCGTGGGCTTGCCAATCAGAAGGTCGGTAGTTCAAATCCCGGTGACGGGGTGAGCTCCCATTGCTCGGTCCCTGCTCCTGCCAACCTAACAGTTTGAAAGCACATCAAAGTGCAAGTAGATAAATAGGTACCACTCTGATGGGAAGGTAAACGTTGTTTCCGTGCACTGCTCTGGTTTCGCCAGAAGCAGCTTAGTCCTGCTGGCCACATGACTCAGAAAAACTGTCTGCGGAGAAACGGACATCTTTTTAATGCACATGTCTTTTTTGCCAAATTACGTCACAAAAATTAAGGTGCACACTAGATTTGATGGCGCACGCATTGACATTCACCAGCAAATACTTTTTGGGTTTCAAGGTTTTGAAAATTGAGGGGAGCAATAGTTTCAATGGCTCATTCAATTTGTGCAAATACAAGTATTTGTTCTGCTTCTCTTAGTCACATAGGGGAGGTCCCTTTGGTGGCTGTTATTGCAGTGCATTCCCAGAACCTCTTATTGCTTGTTGCAGGTGGACAACAAAAGTACTGGGGGTTCCTGCCGCTTCTTGTCTGTGCTGTTGGAGCTTCTGAATGTTTGATAATGATATGGAAGAAGAAAATGTTGGGAAAGAAGAAAGGTAGAACCATCTCTGTTAATCCCCTTAATTACCTGGGATTGAGGCTAACTGCCAAATTTGTGCCTGCCTCTCCCTTGCTCCACTTGAGAGTATGTTTCCGAGCAGAATTCAAAGTGTTGGTGCTGACCTTGAAAGCCCTGAATGGCCTTGGCCCAGTAGACTTGAAGTAGACCCCCATCGTTCAGCCCAGACACTGACGTCCAGATCCGAGGGCCTTCTGGCGCTCCCCTCACTGTGAGAAGCTAAGTTACAGGGAACCAGGCAGAGGGCCTTCTCGGTAGTGGCACCCGCCCTGTGGAACACCCTCCCATTAGATGTCAAAGAAATAAACAACTATCTGACTTTTAGAAGACATCTGAAGGCAGCCCTGTTTAGGGAAGCTTTTAATGTTTGATGGACTATTGTATTTTAATATTTTGTTGGAAGCCTCCCAAAGTGGGTGGGGTATAAATAATAAATTATTATTATTATTATTATTATTATTATTATTATTATTATTATTATTATTATTGGGAGACAGAGGTTGGCCAGTGCCGTGAGATGAACAGCAGGTCTCATGTTCTGCTCTGTAGATGCTGCTTCTGCGATGCAAGCTCAAGAGAGCTCTCCTGCACCCTTCCTCAGAGGAGACCCCCCCAAAGATGGTGATGACCAGCTGAGATGAGCATGCACAGTAAGGAAGGCTGGAGGGCTGGATAAGATGCTTAGAAGTAACATAATACTATGGCATTATTTTTTAACATTTGCTAGTACTACTAGGAATAGTCAGTGCTTTCTTTCTTTTTTTCCAGCCAGAACGCTCCGGAACAGAGTTCATTTATCTATCACTTTGAAACACCATTGCAGGGGTCCAGTTACAGATAGGTAGCCGTGTTGGTCTGCCATAGTCAAAATAAAAAAATTCCCTCCAGTAGCACCTTAAAGACCAACTAAGTTAGTTCTTGGTATGAGCTTTCGTGTGCATGCACACTTCTTCAGATACACTGAAACAGAAGTTGCCAGATCCTTCTATATAGTGAGAAGGTGGGGAGGGGTATTACTCAGAAGGGTGGTGGGAATGGGAGATTGGCGGATGGCTGAGATGAGCCTGTTGACGACTCTTAACGACTGTAGTAGGTCTTGCAGGAAAAGGCAAGGGGTGAGAAGGTGAGAAATGGCTTAGTCATGTATAATGAGATAAGAATCCAATGTCTTTGTTCAGACCAGGTCTCTCCATGGTTTTGAGTTTGGTAATGAGTTGCAATTCAGCAGCTTCTCTTTCCAGTCTATTTCTGAAATTTATTTGTAGTAAAACAGCTACTTTGAGATCTTGTATAGAATGTCCTGGGAGATTGAAGTGTTCTCCTACTGGTTTCTCTGTTTTGTGATTCCCACCACCCTTCTGAGTAATACCCCTCCCCACCTTCTCACTATATACCGGTAGAAGGATCTGGCAACTTCTGTTTCAGTGTATCTGAAGAAGTGTGCATGCACACGAAAGCTCATACCAAGAACTAACTTAGTTGGTCTTTAAGGTGCTACTGGAAGGATTTTTTTTTTTTTTTTGACCATTGCAGGGGGTTGGACCAGATGACCCTCAAGATCCCTTCCTACTCTTCAGTTCTATGATTCTATGAAACAAATCATCTGAGAGGAGTGGTTGGCTACTAGCCAGGATGGCTATGCTCTGCCTCCGTGGTCAAAGGTAATAATGCTTCAGAATACAAGTTGCTGCAACCTGCAGGAGGGGAGAGTGTATCAGTTTGATTTCATAGTACCAAAAGTATTGATCTGATGAGTAGAGATCTTTCCTGTTCTAATTAATTAAGAGGGTTCTGGAAGCTTCTCTGTGTGAAAGAAGCAAGCAGAAGGTTCATGATGTTTAGGTTATTTCTTCAGAGAAGCTGAGCACAGATCCCTTAAACTGGTTTTTTTATCTCTTTCTGTCAAGGTCATGCTGATTATAGTAATAAGGCCAGACAGAGCCTGGGTTTCACTTCTTTTCTTTCTTTCTTTCTTTCTTTCTTTCTTTCTTTCTTTCTTTCTTTCTTTCTTTCTTTCTTTCTGATGTGGTATTCTGCATATAGTGTTAAGGTTTAGACTTACTATAAGTTATTGTATGTTTAAGTTAAGTCTGCTGCAACTGGATTTCTTATGGACAGTGCCAATTCTGAACGTATATGAATTTGTGACCATTCTGCTCATTTGCCTTCAGTAGCAGTAAAGCTCTGCTGGGTGAAATATTAATTGTTTCCGGCATTTGGAAATGTAAAGAAAAAGAAGGATCTTTTTACCACATGTGATGGGAATGTAAGAAAGTAAAAAACATCTGGGAAATGATATAGTGAGATGAAAAAGATGTTGAAATATACATTTATTTAAAAAAACAGTAGCATTTTTACTTGACATTGTAGGGGATGATATTAATAGACGAGAATGTAAATTGTTTTTATATGCAACAATGGCAGCAAGAATATTATTGGCACAAAAATGGAAACAAGAAGAATTACCGACGAAAGAAGAGTGGCAAATCAAATTAATGGACTATGCAGAATTAAATAAACTGAAAGTAAGGATTCGAAACCTGGAGGACCAGAGATTCTCAGAGGACTGGAGTAAATATTTGAACTACCTGAAAAGCAATTGTAATAAACAGATTCCACTAGTAGGACTGCGAGAAGTTTTGTAAGGAGGATTATGCGAAATATTGCAAGGAAGACTATGACAAGAATATTAGTTAAGGACAATTAAAAGTAATAGAGAAATTAATAAATGCAGATTAAGTGATAAAGAATGGAAAATCTTCAGAGGTAGTTGACGGAAGTCTAAAATATTGTATAAGATAAGAATGTATGTTAAATGACTGTTGGAAATGATACTTTAAAAAATTAATAAAAATGTGTGTGTGTGTGTGTGTGTTGTCTTGTCTATTTTTTGGGAATCCTGCAATGTGTTTAAGTTTTCAATCTGCTAACTATATGCTGGAATATTCTGGATCAATATTGATTTTTTTAAAAATAAAATATTTATTAAGATTTTACACATTATATCAGACAAAACAATACACACAAACACAAACAAAAAAGAACAAGTATAATTTCAAAACCTTATTTTCTTAAAACTTACTTCACCGACCTCTTCGTACCTCCCCTATCTGCATTCCCATTTCAAATATTTAGTTCAGCAAATCCTCACCCTTAATTTTATCTAATTGTCAACCTTTCTTTTCTTTTAACTAATCTTTACAGCTGTACTCCGTTTAATTTCTCACACCACATCATTCTAGCACTCATTACTTTTACAATGTTTCTTAAGCTAAATTTTAAATTTCTTCCAATCTTCTTCCGCCGTTTCTTTTCCCTGGTCTCGGATTCTGCCAGTCATTTCTGCCAGTCCCATATAGTCTATCACCTTCATCTGCCATTCTTCCAGAGTGGGTAGATCTTGTGTCTTCCAATACTTTGCTGGATCAATATTGAATAGTCTTCCATGACAGAGTGCTCAAGTGCAAATTCCTATGTATAATACATCAAACTATCTGCCTTCATGTACAGTAGATATTCTATATATCTTGAAAGTAGGCTAGGATTTGATGGGTGTTCTGTCCCCACCAGGGTCAGTTATTTAGTATTAGCAAATCTGTGTATTAGCATTAGGTACAAGGAATAACAATGCTGCCCTTTAAGAAAAGATACTGCCTTTCCCCCCTCTTTAGACATCGAGGCAGGTTGGGATATATTCTAGTTTCTATTGGCTCTGACCAGAGGGGAAGAAACCTCCCTTCCCCATTTGCAATCTAGTTTCAGTCTAGTTCTTGCATACGCAAACTCATTTGTTCTTACAGAACTCCATAGAGAACTTCATAAAATACTTCTAACCATCTTCATTCAGAGCCAAAGAACAGCCTATTGGAATGTGAGGAATATTTCTACATGTGCTTTGATTATCCTCAATAAATCTACATATAAGAGCTTTGTGGAGTTCTGTTGAGGACTATCCAGAATGAGAGAGAAGTTTCAAGACCGAACAGCGGGTAATATTCTTGACAGAACCCCATGCAAAACAGCAAAACAGCAGCCTCCTATAATGATCTGAAGGCATTCGCTTTAAAAAAGCAACAGCCCAATTTTTGCTTACAGTTTTCTTCTTTAGTAACCATTTTATTTTATTTTTTAAGCTATACCCCGTAACTAAAAGAAGAGGGAAAAGGGTGCTCAGAGTGGAGCCACTAAATTCTTAGAAGGAGCCCTTATCTCTGATCAGCCTCACACTGTTTTTGATCAAGGATGCTGATTGCTGTTTTGTGGCTGTGTCTCAAAACATCATGGTCTAATAAAAGCAGAGCAAAATTTTAAGCTAATTTCTGATCATCTTATTTATTTATTTATCTTGCTGGTTGCTTGTCACCCAAAGGTCTCCAAGGGACCTTCACATTAAAGAAAAATATATGCGCATACATAAAACCATGGAGAAGAGAGAGACGTAACTTACTGGATTCCTTTAATAGCAATAGAAGTATTTTCTCTGCGCGGCTTCCAGGCAAGGAGACAATGGAATCCAGCAGGCAAGACTGAACGCAGAATGACTAATGCAGCAGACGCGTTCAAGAAAATTCCGCCGAGCGCACAAATCTCCGTGGCGGAGTGAAACGCTGTCGTGGGACTTGCATAGTGACACTAAAAAATTCATTCAGGCAGCTGCGCGCGTGTATAAAAGGGAAAAGGGAGGCGCTAGAATGCGACAGGCGGGAGAGAAAAGGGGGACGAAAGAGGGGAAGCAGATAGAGGAGAGAGGAAAGAAGGAAAGACAGAAAGAAAGATGACATGGAAACGAAGACGAGAGAGACCGGCGAGGAATTGCAGAGGGAAAAAAGGGGGGCGGGGGAGCAAAATCCAGAGGAAGGTCGGATCGGGAAGAGATGGGGAGAGACCAGGATCTGGAAAGCAAGAGCGGGAATGGAGAAGGAAAATGAAAACACCGTCTGGAAAGCGGGCGTGGGTGTAGCCAAGGGGGGCAGCTGCCCCCCAAATAAGTAAATCAATACAAATACTTGACTGAGGGTCTGCCCCACCCACCATAAATCCTGAAGAGGCTTCTCCAAGTCCTGCCCGGGAGGGGAAAATGCGCTGAGGGGGAAGGGAGGATATTTCGGGGGGGGGGGGTCTCGGATTTAGCCCAGCGCCGGTATCCCGGTCCAGCAGCAGCAGCAGCAGCCTCGCCTCCTCGCCGCCGGCTTTCGTCCTGCCTCAAATTACCCCGCTTTTAATATGTCTTGGGCGCAGCGGAGGAGGAGCAGGAGACGGCGGCAGTGAGCATCTTCTAGCAGTGGCGTAGCGTGGGGGGTGTGTGTGCAGGGGGGGCGGCCGCACCGGGCGCAACATCTGGGGGGTAGGGTTAGGGGGCGCAAATTACTTGCCTTGCCCCGGGTGCTGACAACCCACGCTACGCCACTGTCTTCTAGCATCTTCTAGCGCTGAGCGGTGGGGGGCAGGAATTTGCGGCGGGAGGGGGCATGGATTTATTTCTAGAGGCAAGCATCACAGGCCAACCCCACATGCGGAATATTTTAAAAATCCCCTGTGCTATGCCACATGCATAATGACTCAAGTTGTGATGTGGCGTCGCGGTTTTAAAAGCCTGGCTCAGGCTGAAATGGTGGCACTGATAACTCCGCGCATGCAAATGGCACAATTTATTATGACAAGAAGTAGCATCGGAAGACTCTTTTGGACTTTACCAGGCTCTCATCTTCTAGAGGAGAAGAAAGACTGCGCACTCAGTCGGGGCAAGCAACAATCGGGGTTCCTGGGGATCGCAGTTTGTTCTGATTTAGAGCTATAGAGTGGGAATGACCTGGGAAAGGAGCGCGCAAGTGGGAAACCGCTGAGACCCCGACTTTCTAGGCGCAGGACAAGAGGAAGTGTGGGCGATCCCTTGTAAGAAAGGCATTGGACTGAAAACAAAGCTCTCTTCGCTCCTGGCCAAAATGATTGTGGAAGTCCCGAGCAGAAGCCTCCTGGTCATCCTGCTCTTCACTCCATGGATCTGTACTTCATTTGGTAAGTCCTTGGGAGAGGGAGGGAACTCTTTGCAAATGTCCGGGGGGAGAATGCAGGCTTTTGTGAAGGGGAAATAATTGACCAAGGGGAGGCTGGTGCCATTTCTCTTAGCTAGTGTTGAGCATAAGCTCCATAATCTCACCCCCCACTTCCTCCCATTCAAAGTTCTCTTCCTCAAATGCTTCAAGCTTCTAGTCTGAATCAGAGTTCTCAGAAGGTATAGGGGCACTTGCTCAAAAAAGGCTTCACCCCCCATTCTCTGGGAACCTACCCCCCAATAAGCTGCATTGTACCCCACAGGTCATTACTATAGTGCAGGGGTCAGCAAACTTTTCCAGCAGGGGGCCAGTCCACTGTCCCTCAGACCTTGTGGGGGGCCGGACTTTTTTTGGGGGGGGGATGAACGGATTCCTATGCCCCACAAATAACCCAGAAATGCATTTTAAATAAAAGGACACATTCTACTCATGTAAAAACATGCTGATTCCCGGACCATCCGCAGGCCGGATTGAGAAGATGATTGGGCCAGATCCGGCCCCCAGGCCTTAGTTTGCCAACCCATGCTATAGTATATGTGTGGGGTGTGTGTCTGTATATTTGCCTGCAAGGGCCCTCTTCCATCCCTAACCCTCCCAAAAATAGGATTTAGAGTAAGGTTACCAGATCTTTTTCAATGAATCTGGGGACACTTTTCAACTTCAATGGATTTTGTCAGGGAATGGATTTGTAAATCCAGGGACTGTCCCCAGGAAATGGGAATGTCTGGTAACCTTAATTTAGAGCAGCTTCCCAATGTATCCAACATATGTCTTCCCAGAGCCTAATTGCAGCACAGATCTAGCTATCTCTTCCCAGTCCTCTCACTGCCCTGCCACCAGGAATAGAAGGGTTATTTCAAGGCAATGTGGAAGGGGTGATGCTAAACCCAGTTGCCCATTAGATTCACTAGGGCTTGCTTCTGAGTAGACATGCAAGGTGGCTCTTGGTCTTTTTTATCTTCCAAACTGGCTCAAAGCTATTTCAGTATTTCCTCACCTATTTCCCCCCTCTCTCACCCACCCCAAATAGGAAGTTTAAGTCATGGAATGGATAATCCAATATATCAGGTGAACGGAATCATGGGAGAATCAGTCTTGTTTCCTGTAAATGTATCTTCAGCAGTAACAGTGGAGAAAATGGAATGGGACTTTTACCCGCAAAGCGGTGGCCTGGGCTATTGGCTGGGGGAATTCAGCCACGGGAAACTGGAGCACCCAAGTCCCACCGACCGGTTTGGACAACGGCTAGACATGGTGAACGAGACAACACTGAGGATCAAAGACCTGGAGTTGGATGATGGTGGGATCTACAATGCTCGCATCTGGTTTACTAAGGCACAGTTTCAAGAACAGAGTTTCAGCCTCACCGTCTATGGTAAGTAACTACTTTCCCTGTCCTGAATGCAGAGGAGAGCTACACAGATGATAAAGGGGAAGGTTGAGGGAGGTGGGTGTCTTTAGCCTGAAGGAGCGTCTCCACCCCCATCGTTCTGCCTGGACACTGAGGGCCTTCTGGCGGTTCCCTCCCTGCGAGAAGCAAAGCTACAGGGAACCAGGCAGAGGGCCTTCTCAGTAGTGACGCCTGCCCGGTGGAATGCCCTCCCATCAGATGTCAAGGAAATAAACAGCTATCTGACTTTTAGAAGACATCTGAAGGCAGCCCTGTTTAGGGAAGCTTTTAATGTTTAACAGACCACTGTATTTTAATATTTTGTTGGAAGCTGCCCAGAGTGGCTGGGGAAACCAAGCCAGATGGGCGGGGGGGGAGGAGGAGGAGGAGGAGGAGAAGAAGAAGAAGAAGAAGAAGAAGAAGAAGAAGAAGAAGAAGAAGAAGAAGAAGAAGAAGGAGGAGGAGGAGGAGGAGGAGGAGGAGAAGAAGAAGAAGAGGCTGAGAGTCATGGGTGTAGCCAAGGTGGTGGGGGCAAGGGGGCAGCTGCCCCACATATAAAGTAAAACAATAGAAATACTTAACTAACTGATCTATCATGTTGGTTCTGCCGCCCTAACAAAAGTCCCCCCCCCCAATAAAAATCCTGGCTATGCCCATGCTGAGAGGTGATATGACAGCTATCTTCAAATATTTGAAGGGCTGTCACATGGAATCTGGAACAAGCTTGTTCTCTGCTGCTCGAGATGGTAGGTCCCAAACCAATGAATTTAAATGATAAGAAAGGAGATTTCTACTAAATCTTAGGAAGAACTTTCTGGCTGTAAGAGCTGCTTGGCAGTGGAATAGACTGCCTCAGAAGATGGTGGACTCTCCTTCCTTGGAGGTATTTAAGCAGAGGTTAGATGGTCATCTTCTGGGGATTATTTAGCTGTGATGCCTGCATTGCAAGCAGCTGGACTACATGACTCTTGTATTTTATTATAATGGAATAGGATTGACACCGTTTGGCTGGTTTCTGACAGGCATAAAGTGCAAACATCACATCTTTCCCATTTCTCTTCAAATAGAGCCCGTGCCAGACCTTCAGATTCTCCCCAGAGATGTCTCCAACAGCTCAGGCATATGTGATGTAACCCTGCAATGTCAGGTGTGTGGAAAGGGGGAATTTGACATCTCCTGGAAAAGAGGGGAACCTCTCAGAGACTTAGGAGATGGCTTGGACTGGTACCAGATCTCTGACAATGGCACCAGTCTCCATTTGTTGTGGTGGTCCAACGCCAGTGACTCCGCTTTCACCTGCCTGGTAAGAAATCCCATTGGAGAGAAGGATGCCTCCTTCAGCTTGCTCAGCATCTGCCCAACTGATGATGAAGGTCAGTAATTTATGGCACCTTCCTCCAAACGATGCATTGCACCCCTTTACCCCATCACCCCAATATCACTGCTGGGGGTTGTGAATATATTGGGGCAGGGAAAAGGCAGCAGTGGAGGGTCCATTCATGTCTCTGAGGAGTGGGACTCCCAGCCACAAGAATTTGGAAATCTAAGAAGAGGATGTGTTTTTTAGAATTAAGCGGTGCTCAGTGGTAGAGGGACGCGGGTGGCGCTGTGGGTTAAAACATAGAGCCTAGGGCTTGCCAATCAGAAGGTTGGCGGTTCGAATCCCCGTGACGGGATGAGCTCCCGTTGCTCGGTCCCTGCTCCTGCCCACCTAGCAGTTGGAAAGCACGTCAAAGTGCAAGTAGATAAGTAGGTACCGCTCCGGCTGGAAGGTAAACGGCGTTTCCGTGCACTGCTCTGTTTCGCCAGAAGCGGCTTAGTCCTGCTGGCCACATGACCCGGAAGCTGTACGCCGGCTCCTTCAGCCACTAAAGCGAGATGAGCGCCGCAACCCCAGAGACTGGAACTAATAGTCAGGGGTCCCTTTACCTTTACCTTTACAGTGGTAGAGCCCCTGCTTCTTTGTTTGCAAGACGGTCTCTGGTCCAATCCCTTTGGCAACTTCAGGCAGGGCTGGGCATAATAATAATAATAATAATAATAATAATAATAAATAATATCTATTATTTATACCGTGCCCATCTGGCTGCGTTTCCCCAGCCACTCTGGGTGGCTTTCAACAAAAGATTAAAAATACATTAAAACATCAGTCATTAAAAACTTCCCTAAACACGGCTGTCTTCAGATGTCTTCTAAACATCAGATAGTTGTTTATCGCTTTGACATCTGCTGGGAGGGCGTTCCACAGGGCGGGCGGCACTACCGAGAAGGCCTTCTGCCTGGTTCCCTGTAACTTGGCTTCTCACAGTGAGGGAACCGCCAGAAGGCCCTCGGAGCTGGACCTTAGTGTCTGGGCTGAACGATGGGGGTGGAGACGCTCCTTCAGGTATACTGGGCCAAGGCCGTTTAGGGCTTTAAAGATTAACACCAACACTTTGAATTGTTCTTGGAAATGTAATGGGAGCCAATGTAGGTCTTTCAAGACCGGTCTCAGCTGCTGTTTCCAGTCACCAGTCTGGTTGCCACATTCTGGATTAGTTGTATTTTCTGGGTCACCTTCAAAGGTAGCCTCACGGAGAGTGCATTGGAGTAGTCCAAGCAGGAGATAACTAGAGCATGCGTCACTCTGGCAAGACAGTCTGCAGGCAGGCAGGGTCTCATCCTGCATTCCAGATGGAGCTGGTAGACAACTGCCCTGGACACAGAATTGACCTGCACCTCCATGGACAGCTGTGAGTCCAAAATGACTCCCAGGCTGCGCACCTGATCCTTCAGGGGTACAGTTGTCCCATTCAGGACCAGGGAGTCCCCCACACCCACCTGCCCCCTGTCCCCCCTAAACAGTCCTTCTGTCTTGTCCCCTACCCTAAACCTGGGGAGTCTCTACCAGTCAGTGTAGGCCATATTACGCTAGATAGACCCAATGGTCTGAGTCAGTACAGGGCAGCTTCCTATGACGGATATCTTCAAGACTCTGGTTTACGGGATATTCCTACCATGGAGATGAATGTGTATCCCAGATTAAAGGATGATCTCCCGATCATAAAGTTTGAATCTGCACTTTAGTCACCCTTAGAGTAAACCCATGACACCAATGAGCTTTTAGGTGGCCATGACTAAGATTTATTTTCTAAGCCTGACTCACTCTCAATCCAACCCTATGTGTAGTGGGTATGAGTTACTCGTGCGTAAACTGGTGCCTTTCTCGGTTAATTTGCCTTGTTAAAACTTTCTGACTGCACAGCCCCTTCTCATTGTGGCTGCCTCAGTCACTGGCAGGATCCGTCAGTGGGCGTTTCTTGAACCTCTTCCAACATAAAAGTTGTTTGACACCCAGTCTCCTCCTCCTCTCACTGCGCGGGAGTCTTCTGCGCAGGGAAGGCATGGGTAGCGGAGGACCTGGGCTCTCCTCACTGATGTCCAGTGAAGAGTCCTGGAGCCCTCTCTCCAATTCCCCCGTCTGCCCCCCTTTATCCCTGGTGTTGCGCTGATTGGCTTCCCCCTCTACTGAGCTGTTTCTCCCCCTGCTGCTGGGTCCTTCGCCAGCATCATCTGGGAGCCTCCCCTTCGCCTCTCGCTCCGATGTCAGTTCCCTGACACTATGGATTCAACCCTGTTGAGGCATTAGCAGGGGCAGTCTGAGTGGAGTCCCCCAGAGGTTGCTGGACTCCCAAGGTCCCATCATCCCTGACCTGCTGGCTGCTGAGGGTGATGGGAGTTGGAGTCCAACAGCACTGGGGGGGCCACAGGTCGCCTTCCCCTCCCCTGATGCCTCTTTGGAGCATAGCTGTCAACTTACAGATTTGAAAATAAGGGGCCAGCAGCCAAAATAAGGGATTTTCCCAGCACAGGTATGTTCAACTTCTGAGCCCCTCCGAGCCAAAGGCAGAAAGCCCAGCCAGCAGCCCAACGAAGCCTCAAGTGGTGGTTCCCACAGCGCAGCAACCCAGCAAAGGGGATGCAGCAAGGAAAAGCACCGTCACCTCTCCACTGAGAAGCGCTGAGCAAAGGCGAGTCCCCAGGCAACGCGGCCAATTTGATTGGCACAAGGCATGCAAGCTCCACCCCCCAGTCGTTCTCAGACTCCTTATTGGGTGAGCAACGCAGCCAAGCAAGACAGTTGGAGCCTCCCTCCTCCCTGGCCGGCAAGGAGGGAGGGAGAGGAGCTGCTTCCTCTGAAACCCGGGAAATTTAAGAGACATCATCAATAAGGGACAGCAGTGGGACATGGCTCTGGGATAAGGGACTTTCCCGCCAAATAAGGGACGCTTGACAGCTATGCTTTGGAGTCATCCCCTCCCCCGCTTTAATCTCATTGCTTCCTGATATCCACAGAAGAGGGCAGAGGATGAAACCCATCTCCAAGTGCCAGATTAAAATTCTGTGCCAGAGTAACCCAGGGAAACCTCAAATTAAGTCAATAAAAATGGAACGTGTTGGCATAGAGCGAGTGTGGTGTAGTGGTTAGAGTGTTGGATCTGAGAGACCCAGGTTCAAATCCCTACATGGCCATGAAGCATACTGTGTGACCTTGAGCCAGTCACTAACCCACCTCACAGTTTGCTATTTATTTATTTGCATCCCCCCTCTTCCTTTTTTAAAAAATTGGTTTTCACATATTACATTACAGTAAAAATGTACCAAAGCCAACACCATTTCCTCCCCATCCCCCCATACATTTACATTTCTCTTTCCTCAATCCATCATATTATTCTCTTCTCCCTCTTCCCACTTCCTTCTTCCTCCACTCGATTTCCTCCACGTTATACAATTTACAATAATCTTTGCATTCTACAACCTTCTCAAATCATCTGTTTTTTCTTCCATACAGTATTCACATTTTAATCTAGGCATATTAGCATAGCCTTTTTTGACCAATATTTTGCCATATTTTCATCAAAACATTTCCACTCCTTCTTTAATTTTTGATTTGACTGATTACTTATTATAGCATTTAATTTTGCCAAAAATTAAATATTCATTTAGTTTACAAATCCATTCCTCCTTTGTGGGTATGGTTTGTGACTTCCACCTAGCAGCAATCACTATTCTAGCAGCTGTACTTGCATATAGAAAAATCCCCCCCCCCAGGGGTATCTCATCATCTATCAATCCAAGGAGATATGTCTCTGGTTTCTTTGTTATTGATATTTTCAACATCTTCTTTAGTTCTTTGTGTAAAGTAAAAGTAAAGGGACCCCTGACCATTAGGTCCAGTTGCGGCCAACTCTGGGGTTGCAACGCTCATTTCGCTTTATTGTCCGAGGGAGCCGGCGTACAGCTTCCGGATCATGTGGCCAGTAGGACTAAGCTGCTTCTGGTGAATCAGAGCAGCGCACGGAAATGCCGTTTACCTTCCCACCGGAGCGGTACCTATTTATCTATTTGCACTTTGACGTGCTTTCGAACTGCTAGGTTGGCAGGAGCAGGGACCAAGCAATGGGAGCTCACCCCGTCGCGGGGATTCAAACCGCCAACCTTCTGATCGGCAAATCCTAGGCTCTGTGGTTTAACTCACAGCGCCACCCGCGTCCCGTTCTTTGTGTACTACTATCCAAAATTTCTTAATTTCCTCACATCTCCACCACATATGTATTGTTGTTCCTATTTCTCCACCCCATCTCCAACCGTGGTTGGATTTCAATTTGTATATCTTTGCCAACTTAACCTTACATTTTGCTATTGTGCTATATCTCAACGGACTCTTACAGGTAGTCAGCAGAGACTCTGGTGGATGATCTGCCTTCCCATCAGCATCATTTTAACCCTGGCATGTTCTGTAATAATATGGAAGAGGAAATACATATTTAAAAAGAGGTAGGAACATCTCTGTTAATCTGTGACTATGGAATTTCCTCACTGTTCATATAAGTCATAGAGGTCTTTTGACGCATGTGTTACTCTTATTTCTTCACACAGTCATCATAGTCGCTGTTTATTTGAATTTTTATACTGAATGATATATTGTTTCTTAAAATGCCATATACTACATGGGTAATTTTAAGTTGAACAGTATATACATCTGCCTAATAAGCAAACAACGTGTTTCATTTTACACTCTGCAGAAATTGCCTCCACAATTCCAGAGAACCAGCACTCTCCTGCATCTCAACAAACAATGAGGAACGTCCCCAAAGTTGGGCATGAGCAGGTGAGGTGAGTGTGGAACTGAATGAAAGGAAGGTGACTTGATATAGCAATGGGAGCGTTTCATCTGTTTGGGGGCCACTTAATGCTTATAAAATTATTAACACATTTTTTAAAAAAATAAATAAAATAAACAGCAGGTTACAAAATGGTGAGAGTATTAAGCCACAACCTCACCTACCTCCTAATCAACCCATTGTTAAGGGTTGCACTCTCATTTTATTTATTGCATTTATTGTATTTCTAGCCCAACTTTTTTGCCAAAGAGCTCAAGGTGAAGTAAGTGGCTCTCCCTCTCGTCACTCAATCTGTGAAGTGGATTATATATTATTATAGAATTTATATACCACCCTATAACCAGAGGTCTCAGGCCGGTTCACATAAAAGATAATGAAATAGAAAATCAAAATAAGAACGATAACCCAATAACACCCCCCTCAAGGCACTGAGATGCTATGGCCGGCCCCCAAGGACACACTCAGTGAGGTTCATGGTCAAGTGGGAGGATTTGAACTCTGACCTCCCAAGTCCTAGTCTGACACTAAAACCACTTTACCACACTGGTTCTCTTAGAGAAGCCATAATTTAAGAAATCTCATGTTAAGGGTAATGGCTTATGATCAAAGCAATACAGTATTTATTTATTTAACCATCCATCTAGACCAGCAGTTCTCAACCTGTGGGTCCCCAGATGTTGTTGGGCTACAGCTCCCATCATCCCTGAGCTCTGGCCTTGCTAGCTAGGGGTGATGGGAGTTGTAGTTCAACAACATTTGGGGACCCACAGGTTGAGAAAGGCTGATCTAAACTAAGGTTACCAGATTTCTTCCAATGAATCTGGGGACACTTTTCAACTTCAATGGATTTTTTATGGGGACTGATTTGTAAATCCGGGGACTGTCCCCGGGAAACAGGGACATCTGGTAACCTTAATCTAGACCCTTTTAAAAACAAACCTTCTTTAAACTTTGAGTTCCTTGTTAGGCTGTTACGGGCTACTCTGTTACCTGAGACCAGTCAGCAAATGACATCCCCCAAATTCAGTGCTTATGGTCAGACATGAGGCAGAAATTCCCACAAGCATTTCTTCATGTTCTGGCAGTAAAAGAAATGCAACAATAAATAACCATGTGCATAGCGGTGGGGAGGGGGCAGTTGCTCCCCTCTAAATCAAGTAACTAAATAAAAAACAATTAACTAAAAGTAGAAACAATCAGAATATTTGAAACTGAAATGCTCACTGAGGTCATGTGAATGTTGTTGTGGAGCAACTGGAAACCCAACTGAGCGATAGACGGAACTAGACAGAGGAAGATGACAGACAGGTTCATGACCTGAGAATGCACAGAATGACAAAGGAATTTTGTTTTTGTTTTCCTACAGTGGACATTGCCTCTGAGTATGTGCAGAGTGTTTTTGAAACCTTTCCCTGCTCTCACTCCTGCTTCCTGTCCACAACAGCACCCCCTTTCCAGAACACCGGAACCACACAGCATACAAGGAAAGGAAGGCCTTTTGTATGAAGAATTGAAGGGGGGGAGAGAATGCAAAGGGGAGGCTGTTGCTATGATGTTTGTTTGTCTGAGCAGGTAACACCAAGTCAGCCTATTAAGAGGATTGTGGAGCAACACTGAGGCACTTGAGCTCTCATAACAGGGGGTTTACAATGGCTGCACTGGTTGCAACTGGTTGCCCGCAGACTGTCTTGCCAGAGTGGTGCATGATCTAGTTATCTCCCGCTTGGACTACTGCAATGCGCTCTACGTGGGGCTATCTTTGAAGGTGACCCAGAAACTTCAATTAATCCAGAATGTGGCAGCTAGACTGGTGACTGGGAGCGGCTGCCAAGACCACATAACACCAGTCTTGAGAGACCTACATTGGCTCCCAGTATGTTTCTGAGCACAATTCAAAGTGCTGGTGCTGACATTTAAAGCCCTAAACGGCCTTGGTTCAGTAGACCTGAAGGAGAGTCTCCACCCCCTTTGTTCTGCCCAGACGCTGAGGTCCAGCTCCAAGGGCCTTCTGGTGGTTCCCTCATTGCAAGAAGTGAGGTTACAGTGAACCAGACAGAGGGTCTTCTCGGTAGTGGTGCCCGCCCTGTGGAAAGCCTTCCCTTCAGATGTGAAGGAAATAAGCAGCTATCCTATTTTTAAAAGTCATCTGAAGGGAGCCCTGTTTAAGGAAGCTTTTAATATTTAATGCTGTATTGTTTTTAATGCTCGATTGGAAGCCACCCAGAGTGGCTGGGGAAATTATTATTATTATTATTATTATTATTATTATTATTATTATTATTATTATTATTATTATTTATTATCATCATCATCATCATCATCATCATCATCATCATTATTACAACTTTGTCTCTGGGCACAATGCATTATATTCAGTTAGTGTTGAAACTGACGGAGGCCCCAAATTTCTGAAAGAGTGTCTCCTACCTTACAGACCCTCCCAGGTGTTAAGGTCAGCAGAGGGCGCCCTCTAGACAGAAGGGATGTCCAATAATTCCAATGGAGACAGAGACAGAAAAAGAAATTGCTGGCTTCCACTTCTTTGTCCCATGTCTGGAATGGAGAGCAATCCAGTGAATATAATCAGGACAAACGATTTGCAATTGATTACGGTTCTTTCCTCATTTGCATTGCATTCCTCCTGCATTGAAAAGACTGGGGTGGGAAAACGTAATGCAATTATGAATGTTATCCAAGCAACAGTGAGACAGTAGATGAATGGCAGTGGAACGGAAACAGTGGTGCAGGCGATAAAGACGAGGCAGAAAGGAAAAGGATGTCTTCCTGCATTCCTACTTGGCAGTTCCACCACTATCAGAAGCTCAGTGGGTGGTGGTCTGGGTGAGCCCCTTTCTATATGGCAGCCCCTGAACTGCAGAACTCCTTCCGCACTAAAGTGTGTCTTAGCACCTTCCTTATTTATTTATTTATTTATTTATTTATTTTATTTTGTACACCACCCTATACCTGCAGGTCTCAGGATAATTCAAAAGATAAATAGCTTTGCTACATAGCTTCGTACGTACAAGATGCATGACTTTCTCCAGGTCTTTCACGGAGAAGCTATTTTGTTTTATACCATCTACCACTTTTGTTGACTTTGTGCTGTTCCACGCTGTCTTGAACACTTTTGGATTTTATTGGCAGTTATGTCTTAATACGCTTTTGGTGATCTGTGTTATGTTTTACAATCTATTTATGTACCCTACTTTTTACACTGGTTTATACTTTAGTTGAAATGCATTTTGATTTTATTTTATTTTTTGTATTCTGCAACATTTTTGTATTTTCGTGTTATGAACCTGGTGTTGGTTTTATTTTGTATGGTCTAAGCTGCTTTGTGGAATTATATATTGTTGTTGTTGTTGTTTAGTCGTTTAGCCGTGTCCGACTCTTCGTGACCCCCTGGACCAGAGCACGCCAGGCACTCCTGTCTTCCACTGCCTCCCGCAATTTGGTCAAACTCATGCTGGTAGCTTTGAGAACACTGTCCCACCATCTTGTCCTCTGTCATCCACTTCTCCTTGTGCCCCCCCATCTTTCCCAAATATATATATATATATAATGTTAAATGAAACTAAGCAATTTCATTTATAACCACCACAAAACTGCACACATGCAGTCACATGTTCCTAACAGATACAGTTCAAAGGAGCACATCAGACAACCGCTTAACACAAATCCTTAACAATGGGACAGACAGAGAAACAGAAACACTCATAACACAAACAATGAATCAGGCAACCACAAAGCGCTCTCTCTCTCTCTCTCTCTCTCTCTCTCTCTCTCTCTCTCTGTGTGTGTGTGTGTGTGATAGAGAGAGAGAGAGAGAGAGAGAGTATTTGTGGAAAGAGTGGAAAGGAAAATCTCATATTCTGAGCATCTCTCCTCCCTGCCGTTCTGCCACTTCCTTCTGCTGTGGGCTGGTTGCAACAGCAACCGAAAACAAACTGGGTTGATGGTTTCCAAAGAGCCAGAAAGTGCAGATAAATGTGTTGAAAGGTAACCAAGGGAGCCGATTGTTGTGTCCATAGCCTGAGACTCCTAGAAATAAGAACATGGACTCAGATGATGCTTTCTTAGATGAAGAAGTCATGGAGTTACTTCCTGGCTGTCACTGTGACCTCTGTATCCAGCAATGATTTGGGCACAGAATCAGATGCTGTGGGGGCACCAGACAGAGAACTGGGTTTCGGTTGGGGCTAAGAGATGTCAGTGGAAGATAAGGAGACCAGTGTGTCTGAAGTGGTGGGACAAGGATGCCCAGAAGAACCTCCTGGACCACGAGGGCCTGTAGGGCCAGAGCTTAGACCCTCATGGACATCTTTTCCTGCACCAGAAGAAAGCAGATGCCTCCAGCTGCACATCATCAGTCCAGGAGAGCCCCAGGAGGTAGGCTATGGAGTGAAGGAGGAGCTCCCATCTTCAGGCTAGCGGGTTGGCTGCACTGAAGTTCTCACAAGGCAGCAGAGGCATGAAGGCTTCAGTCTCCTCTCCTCTTTTGTTGGAGAAAGGTGCTTGTTCTGAGCTGTCTGTGGTCCTGCAGCCCTTTACTGCTTTTCCTGTGAGTTCTGGAATCAGACTGGTGGTCTTCTTCCTCCTCCTCCCTCCCTCCCATCTGCCCTAGAGGCATCACCAATCATTTTGGTCTTGTAGGTAGATTTTCCCCAGTGGGCAGAATACATACATGCTGCAACTGATTATTTGTTTTGGTTCATTTATATTCCGATTCACATTTCAACAGAAACTCTAAGCAGTTTACGGTTCCCAACGACAAAGGAATCAATGCAAGCAATACAATTGAAGTCCCACATTCAAAACCAAGTGATGCTCATCATCATTCCACAATTCAAACAATGCAGTTAAATAAATATCATTAAACCATGTATAACGAAGAACCATGGAAAAAAATCACATAGAAAACATCAAGATATAGCAAGATACATCAAAATGCAATGTAACAGCGAAATATTTCATCATTGATTTTAATTATTTTTGAATATTTCAGAAAGCTGTTTTTAAGCTGATATGATTGATAAATTTATTATTTTACTCGTTTGTAAACCCACTTTGAGGTTGTTGGGTTTTTTGCAATTAAGCAGTATATAAATTTTATGAAATTAAATATTTTTGAAATCCATAAATATCACTCCCAAATAAGAACCATGTAATTCAATCACTGAACCCGTTCACACTAAACAAAACTAGTCTCAGCACAGCACACAACCCCCCACTATTCACAACCATTTTGTGTTACAATAGAATAGAAATAAAGTACTTCTTAGAAGCCTAATTTCAGGGTGGAGGGCTTTTGGACATCTGTGCACCCACAGACAGTTGTGTTAACACAAGTACAAAGCACTGCGGTGATGGTGGTGCTGTGAAAATAGTAAGTTATCAGCTGTGAATTTCTGTTTGCGGAGGCTTCTGGGGGACATTGTCCCTAACTTGGGTTCAGGAGACCATTCCTTAAAGGTCTCCATATGCCTCTCCCACTGCTATACCTGTGGGAAGGCAGGAAGTTTATCCTGGGTTCACTTCCACACCCTGACCTCCTTTTTTCAACACTCCCCTAGTTTCTATTTTTACCTTCAGTTGATAATTTCTTAATGTACAGATCCAGCATGGGCCACATGATAGCCTGGGTTTAGTTTTCTGGTTTCAGCTGGACTTGAAGGGGTAGCTTGTTGAGCAGCAGCGATCGCAAACATCCCAGGGGAAACAATTAAGTTGTGGTGCCTTTGCCTTTGGCCCAACCCAGAAGGGCTGACCCAAAAGGGACAAACCCCTTTGGCGAGTTCTATGTCAGCCCCACAGGACACGACTCCTCACCGCCTCCTCTAAAGAAACAAGCGAGCAGCAAAGGGTTTGTGCGCAGTGGGAGAGTTCTCCACACCCGAGGCCAGAGATGGCTGTGTTGCGTGCTAGCAAAAGTCTCCAGACCCTTCTTCTCTGCTGCACATTAATCTGCTCCTATTCTGGTAAGTTGACCAAGGCTTGCTAAAGCCTTAACACATCAGAATTTTGATGGGGAGTGGGTGTTGAAGGAGGAAACCAGAAATGTACGTTTTCATGCTTTGCAAAGAGGAGATAGACACTTATCAGCTCCATAGCCGCAAGGAGTAACCACGACTTCAGCTTCTGTTCTTTGATCACTTGTAAACCTTTGACAATGGAGCTGTGAAGGTGGAGACCTTTGGTGAATCAAACATCTATTGCTGGAGAAAAAAAGTGAATAGGATGAGGAAAGGTAAGTTGAATGGGCTAGAAATCAGGCGTAAGCTTAGCTGTAGAGACAGTAGTCTATCGTAAAGCTTGTGTTTCTTTAATTATGCAATATATACAGCTGCATGACTGATAATTCCCAACCTTTATCTCTAATTGCGGGGAAATAAAGATGACACAGAGTTGTAGAATCTTGTTAGACAGAAACATCTTCAATGTGGCTGAAAAGAATCTGACTAATCTGCCTTTTTAGTTCATTTTCAAAAACAGAACTATGGTTGGGTTTCTTTCTAAGCTTCAAGTCTATAACAATAAAGATATCTTACTGGGTTGAATGAATGAATGAATGAATGACAATAAAAATATATAATTTGCATTACAAAACATAATATTATTGAAATACTTTGACTTTTCCAAAATGGTAGACCCAGCTTTCATTCCTACCCATCCATGACCTCTGAGAAAAACATAAATCTTCTCTTGTCCCTATACCATTCCATTGTCATCTCATAACTTTATTACATTTCCCCCCCACTGTAATCCAATTAGCAACTGGAAACAAGGTGAGGAACTGGCCGCTGGTGATATTTTTTGAGAAAATCCTCTTGAATTTGACTAGACAAAAGGGGTCCCTTTTCCAAAATTCTACTTAGCAAATTTTGCAATCTGGTTCTTAAAATTGAAAGGTTCTCAAATAGCCCCACAACATATAAAATAAAAATCACAATTAAGTAGAACTCTGAGCAGCAAAAATGAAATAAACAGCTGCATCAATAAAAGCAGTGTTTTTAGTTTTTTCATGAAATATATTTGAGTGGAAACACGGCAGTTCGAGGTGGAGAGAGAACCCTCCTTTGCTAGCAAATTGTGTCTAAAGTTTTACTTCTGCTTCCATGGTTCACAGGGATCAAATTCCTCACATGTAAATAGCAGGATCTAATCAGATTTGTTTTCCTCTCAAGCACTGAAATTAAGAGCTGTCCTCTAGGATGTCATTTGTGAGTTTGATTCGCTTTACTGACTCTCCCTGTTTGTAGCTCGCTTTGTTTTCATAATTGCAGAATTGACATGCTTTGTCCTGAGTCCTGGCTATGGTTCAGTCTCGATCTTAGGAAATCACATGGGAGCTAAATCTTTCTGGATGTAGAGAGGCTAATCATTCAGCTATCACGTAGAGCTGAGCTGGAGGACTCTCTTGGAAGGTACAACTGGCTCGAAAACATAACAGCATTGCTATAAATGCCCTGCAATTTTTAACTCACTGCACTAACTTCTAGTTCATTTCTGTGCTGTTGAAAGAGTTCTAGCTATTTCACTGATGGCATCAACTTCAAAAGACAAAGTTTTTAAATCAGATAAGTGCTTCCCAAAGTTTTTTTGGCCAACGCCGCGTGGTTCCAAAAATTCATCCGCAGTGCCCTCTACACCATAAAAAGCATCATTCAGAATAACGATTTGCATGATGTAGAAAATAAGGGAGATAATAACACTACAACATTCAAAACAGTAACAATTAATTACACCTTTATTCAAAATCTAACTAAAACTACTTCAGCAATTCAACAATGATTTAGAATCATAGAACTGTAGAGTTGAGAATAGTTGTTTACAGAACTTCGGAATCTAGCAAAGAGCTTATGTAAATACCAAGATTTACTAAGAATATAGAAGATTAAGGCTTGAATCTGGGCTTCCTGTAGGCATCTATCCAGTAGACATTTGATTGTTTTGCCACCTTTCCCATTCTTTCTCTCCACTTCTTAAAAAAAGGTGCTGTAAGCAACTCATCACAGACTCAGACCCTGCGTCAGGTGAGCGGGATCCTGGGACGATCCGTCTTGCTTCCTGCCAATGTCTCATCAGCAGAACGATTTGCCTTCATTGAGTGGAACTTTCAGTTGAACGGCATAACGGTGCAGATTGCTAAGTTCAGGGATGGGAAGCTGAAGCGGCCGGATCCAAATGACAGGTTTGGGCAGAGGATAGAAATTGCCAATGAATCCACACTGAGGATCAAAGATCTGGAGATGGAGGACAGTGGAATATATGGAGTTCGTGTGACATTCAGTACAGGAACGTTGAAAGATCATAAACTCTGCCTCACTGTATATGGTAAGCAATTATTTTGCCATCCTCATCTGTTTCTTGTGGAATTGGCCGTAGGAAAGGACGCAGGAGTGCTGGTTCTATCAAGTTACTGGCATTCGTGGGGAAAGGGGCACAGAGGATGTGTCTTTTGTCATATGTTTTTCAACAGAGCCCATCCCAGAGCCAAAGATTCTCCACAAAGATGTCTTCAAGACTCCAGATGGTTGCAATGTGACCCTACAGTGTCGGGTGCCTGGAAAGAGGGGATTTGATGTATCCTGGAAAAGAGGGGACCCCCTCAGGGACTTAGACGATGGGTCAGACAGGTACCACCTCACAGAGAACGGCAGGGATCTCCACCTGTTCTGGAAGCACAACTCTTCAGGGCCCACCTACACCTGCCTGGTCACCAATCCAGCCGAACAGAGGAGCAACTCCTTCAACTTGCTCGACGTCTGCAAAACCCACAGTGAGCAAGTCTCCATGTATTTTATCCAGTTTAAACAAAATAGAGATTTCTAAGCAGAGTACATACAATAGAAAATAATTATTAATAATGCACAGATAAAATAAGCACTAGTGGAAAAACTACTCAAAGTATACGCAGCTAAATATGTGGCTGGGCACACCTGCAGAAATTTTAAAAAGGTTTTAGCGGGCATCTAAGACAGCAAGGGCTTTTTCTCCAAGGAGCTCCAGGTGGCGTCCATTGTTCTCTCCATCCATATTTAATCCCCATAAGCCTGGGGAGTAGGTTAGGCTAAGAAGCAGTGGCAGGCACCCAAAGTCACCCATTGAGTCCCCTTTGAGGTTCCCAACAATTAATCAGTATATATGAAACATACTTGGAGTCGAGAGTGGATTTCATGCTCTTTATTCAGCTCATAGTGGTGAGGAGGAATGGAAGTTCCTCCAGAATGTCTGCTTTATATACATTATTTACACAATGGGCCCCACGTGATTGGCTAATTCCGGGATTCTCCTGTAGGCCAATCAGGTTGCGGATTCACTTCCACCTGGAGCTGGATTGGGTGGCTCCTGTGGACCAATCAGACTGCTGCATTCTGGACCCTATTGTTCTAGGACCAATCAGAAGGCTGCATTCTGAATCCTATTCAACTCAGTACATAACAATATACATTCATGAAGTGAAATAAAATTAAGCCCGTAATCTGTGTGTGCTGCCTGGATTGGTTTATAACGATGAGCAGAACCCAAATACTTCCTTAAGAAGAAAAAGAAGAAGCTCATAAAGGCAGGTATTTTTTAACCATGTTTATCCTGGGACGGGGCACTGAGGCAGTTGCTGTCAATTATCTCTTGATGGACAATTGTGGCTCCCTGCAGGTAGTTCTGGATCATCCATCTCAGGTCCTCCGCTCTGGTTTGTTGCCGTTGTGCCTCTCCTCGTGATGGTAGCAGGTTTTGGGTTCTGGCTATGGAAGAAAAGCAGGACGACTCTATCTGAAAGAGGTAGGGAATGTCTTCCTTTCCTTGCCCATCTTTGGCCAGCCAGCATAGCCCCAAACACCTTTTCCTTCCTTTGGTTTCTCCTGCAAGGCAGGCCTTTTCAGTGCAACCAAATAAACTTGTCTAATGTCTCACCCCTGCAGCTGTGGCCTCTGTGAGAGGAGAGGAGGGGAATGTCAGTCCTGGGCTTCACTACGCAGAGCTCCCCAAAAGATGGATCCCTTCAGAAGGGGGTGAGAGCCAGGTGAGAGCGAGATGATCTTGCATGGTGGGACTAAAACAGAGACACTCAGCATTTGGGGAGCTCTTTAGGTTGAAGAAAAGGTGAGAAAGAAGCGTTTAAAATTATACATGGTTTGGAGAAAGTGGATTGGGATAAATCTGCCCTCAAAACAAAGGCCAGGTAAAAATCTTATGAATGAATGAAGAAAAGAAGTTGCTACCTTTTGCCTGATCCCCACTCCTGTTTTACACACACACAGCTAATTTCCCCTGGCTGAAGAGTGGGTCTCCTTCCCTTCTAGCTCTTCCATGTAAACAAACAAAAGATACCCTGTCTATCATCATTTTCCCTTTTCCTTTTCATTTCAGGAAGTCAGTCATCTCTCTGCAACCCCAGACCAGAATCCTGAAACAAATTCTCCAATTATCTACAGCCAAATCCAAACAGATCACTGAAACAAGGTCAAGCTTCAATTATTGGGAGCAAAGGTTGACTGGGCCTTCTTCCATTGCCTCAGCCCTGGAACAGAGAGCTTTTGTGGGGTAGATCTGAACGGAGAGCTGGTGGTCTAGTGGGCAAAACGGATCTACGGGGATCTGCTGGTGGATCTCTGGGTGAACAGAAATGGATCAAAAAGGATTTCTCTGACTCCCAGTTGTGTGATGACAACAACAACTAAAAGGCCCAGTGGACAGCCTGGTGGAGTAGAGGCTCACAAAGATAAGGATTCAAATATCTTCTCAGCCAGAGCATTGGGCAACCCACTGTCATTCAACCTGACATACCTCACAGTACTGTTGCAAGAAGAGATGTTGGCGTCCAGCTGTCTTGAGAGACAATGGAGTGCACCTCCGGGGGTGAAGTCACATCACTATGTTAGCAGCACCAAAGCGACCTCTCTGGGGTGCAAGCCTGGGCAGTGCATATTGAGGGCCTGTGCTGCTCAGATGAATAGACACCCCTCTCAGGTCCAAAGAAGAGCATAGCAATAATCTCCTTAAAACTACAGTCCCAGGAAAAAAAGGTTGCGGGAACATAATTGCTACTGATCCGTTCTTTCTTATAAATGTCAAAATAAACCTTTGCAATGGCTCAGTTTGCCTTGTCTGCTTCTTAAGAAAATGTCAATATAGAGACATTAGCACAGGTCTGACTTTGTCTAAGGTAGCTTTCTGAGTTCCTATGCAGGAAATGCAAAAGAGGACAGACTTGGATCTTATCCACACCTCTCCTTAATATGGATTGTGAACCCCTTGTGCATCTTCTAGTTCCACCTTCATCCATATAGCTTTCTCCTCCAACTCCTGCTTCCCTGTGCTTTCTCCTCCCTAAGCCAGAGATCCCCTATGCTTTAGAAATCTCAATAGGAGAGCTGCATTGATTGCATGGGACATATGCAGATTTAGGGATGAGAAAGTCTGGGGCAACAGGAGTGGAAGGAGAAGGCAGAATGGACAAGGGAGGGAATTAGAAGATCCACGAGGGGTTTGTAATCCACACTGAGCCAAGGTATGGATGGGCCCTGAGAGATGGATGTTGAGGTCGCTGACTGTTTCCTGTGGCCGTAAGTCCACCCTTGGCTTTCTCCTCCCACTTCTCAGATATAGAAGATATCAGCCGTTGTTGTAGCTGTGCTATAAATATCAACCTGTGAGAACAAACCCTCTTCCTGCAGTTTAAATGTCAGACAGCCTAGGTGCAAAACAGCAGGCCAGCAAATACTAGTTAAGGTTGCATCTATTTCTGAAGTTTATCTGACCACATCTTCTCGCCTCTGACACGTCTCTTGTGCTTGTGCTGCATCGGTGAAGTTTGCTTGTGGTGCACCTTCTGGGATGTCCATTTCAGTCATTATTCCGGGGGTGGGGGGGAGGTGAACTGATTTCCCCCTTTCCTGACCGTGTTTGGTTATACTCAGATATTGTTTTATAAATTTCCCTAAAGAGGTCCTATGTTATGTTTCACAACTAGTAGACCCAAACAGTGAAATTTTGACTTACCATATACATAAAGGAGGAAGGTGTGATCTTGAAACACTTTTGTAATAAATCTCACACAAACTTTACATGCTCCAATGTCCTCTGTCTCCAAAGCTTTGATTCGCAGAGTGATCTTGCTCGCTACTTTCAACCTCTGCCCAAATCTGTCTGTTGGATTAGACCCCTCTGGTTTTTCATCCCTGAACTCAGCAAACCAAAATGCCAAACCAGCTTTTCCCATTTGATTCTTTCCACGGCTTCTACCGAGGGAATGTTTACAGCCCATCCACCCGACACAAGTGAGGATTCTGGCACTCTGTTACTTGGAAAGCCTATTTATAAAAGAGAAAGTAGAGGGGAAAACTTATGTCCCAATAAAAAATGACAAAGGCACATGGCTCATGACGCTTGAGGCTTCCTCCTTGCAAAGGAGGCTGCAGGTTTTGCAAGCTTCTACCTGCATCTAGTCATTGCTATCCATCACCTATTCAAATAGTCAATGCTGCTGGTAACCCTTACAATCTGGGATCTACATTCTGTCTACACTAGGGAGCATCGCCCACAAACCACAAAAGAATCAGTCTAGAGGACACATGGAAGGAGGCCCCTGGGTCGGCTTCAGGTGTCCTGCTGTGATGGCCTGGGACTCGGGCTCGGACTCGGAACCAGAGGAATCTCAGTCTGCACCAGATCCTTTGCTTCAGGCATCATCTGAACCTAGTCTGGGGCCTGATCCTGAAGAGTCCCAGTCTGCACAGGTTCCCCTGCAACAAGCACCAGCTGAGCCGAGTCAGGGGCCTGAGCCTGCCCTCGCTCCAGATGCGGGGATGACCTCGTTGCCTCCAGCTGGGCCATCCCTTATAGCTGCTCCACTACCGGTTGGGTCAGGAGAGGCTGAAGCGGCTCCTGGGTCTAGTAACCCACCGACGTCTCCCGAGCTGCAGAGACTGAGGTCTGAGAGCAGGAGGAGTGCTCACTTTTGGGCGAGACAGGGAGGTGAGTCACTGGGGGATCAGGACCGGCCCTTACCCCGACAGAGATAAATGGCTGTCGGACCCCACCCCAGGTTGCGGGAGCAACATTGCTATTTGCCAGAACCTGCCTGAGATCCTGTGCCTGACCTTGCCTGGTTTCCTGCCTCGTGTCCTGCCAGACTGACTCCTTGTGGAGCCCTTGGATTTGGGACTGGACCTGGACTGCATGGCTCAGGCTACCCCCGGGCCCAGCACACCTACCAGATTCCTGCCTTACCTGTGGTTTAGACAGTCAAAAGCAGGAGCCTGCAATAAACCCAGATGCCAACTTTGCTGCCACATACACCCGGACAACACCATTACTGGCCCCAACAACATCATACATACCATCTCGGGACTATTTAATTGCTCATCGTCTAACATTGTGTATGCCATCAAATGCCAACAGTGTCCTTCAGCTCTCTATATTGGACAAACAGGCCAAACCTTACGCCAAAGAATAAACGGACATAAATCTGACATCAAGAATCACAAAACAGAGAAACCAGTAGGAGAACACTTCAATCTCCCAGGACATTCTATACAAGATCTCAAAGTAGCTGTTTTACTACAAAGGAATTTCAGAAATAGACTGGAAAGAGAAGCTGCTGAATTGCAACTCATTACCAAACTCAAAACCATGGAGAGACCTGGTCTGAACAGAGACATTGGATTCTTATCTCATTATACATGACTAAGCCATTTCTCACCTTCTCACCCCTTACCTTTTCCTGTAAGACCTATTACAGTCGTTACCCTTCTGAGTAATACCCCTCCCCACCTTCTCACTATATAGAAGGATCTGGCAACTTCTGTTTCAGTGTATCTGAAGAAGTGTGCATGCACACGAAAGCTCATACCAAGAACTAACTTAGTTGGTCTTTAAGGTGCTAGAGGAAGGAATTTTTTTTATAAAAGCAGGAGAGTTAGCCAAGCTTTTTGACTCTACCCCCCTCACAACTGTCCTTTGTCAGATGAGATGGGCTTCACTTTGCTTGGTTCAGCCCCTCCTGCTTTGATCACAGACCCCACCCCCAACCACAGCAGTTTCCATTGTTTGGCCCACCAGCTTCAATCTTATTTCCCTTCTAGGCTAGAGTACCATTTCTTTCTGTCTTTTTGCTCCAACAAGCATTATTTTCTGCACCAGCCTCATGTCACTGATGGTGGATGTTCTGCCCAAAGCCCCAAGAAGCCAGGCCCACAGCCAGTCGCTGTAGATTGATCAGAATGAGATGGACCCCTAGGGTCTGACTTGGTGTAAGGTAGCTTTCAAGTGATATAACTCTGTCAGCATGGAAAACCCAGTCACAACGTCCCTGCCAGGTGGACCATCCAGCCCCCACTTCAGAATGTCCCATGCAAGGCATGCTGTATGTGGATGTATTGATTTGTGGAGGACCAAGGCATATTTTGCAGGGGGCACACCCAAATTAAAGGCCAGTTATCTCAGTTGGTTAGAACAGGGGTAGGCAACCTAAGACCCGTGGGCCGGATGCAGCCCAATTGCCTTCTAAATCCGACCTGCGGACGGTCCGGGAATCAGCATGTTTTTACATGAGTAGAATGTGTGCTTTTATTTAAAATGCATCTCTGGGTTATTTGTGGGGCATGGGAATTCGTTCATTTCCCCCCTCCCCCAAATATAGTCCGGCCCCCCACATGGTCTGAGGGATGGTGGACTGGCCCACGGCTGAAAAAGGTTCCTGACCCCCAGGGTTAGAATATGGTGCTAACCATGGGTTCGATCCCAATATGGGCCAAGGACTGTAGCTCAGTGGCAGAGTAACTGTCTTGCAAGCAGAACGTCTTGGGTTCAGTCACCAGCTTCTCCAGATAAGGTTGGGAGAGACTCCTGCCTGAAATCCCAGACAGCTGCTGATAGTCAGTGTTAGACATTACTGAGCTAGATGGACCAATGCAGTGGCGTAGCGTGGGTTGTCAGCACCCGGGGCAAGGCAAGTAATTTGCGCCCCCTAACCCGTGGATTTGCGCCCCCTAACCCTAACCCCCAGTTGTTGCACCCGGTGCGGCCGGCCCCCCCTGCACCCCCCACGCTACGCCACTGGACCAATGGTCTGATTTGGTATAAGGCAACTTCCTGTTCACCTAGGTTCCGCATTTTGTAGGACCTACAGTCATAAAGGTAAAGGTAAAGGGACCCCTGACCATTAAGTCCAGTCGTGACCGACTCTGGGGTTGCGGCACTCATCTCGCTCTATAGGCCAAGGGAGCCGGTGTTTGTCCGTAGACAGCTTCCGGGTCACATGGCCAGCATGACTAAGCCGCTTCCAGCGAACCAGAGCAGCACACGTAAATGCCGTTTACCTTCCCGCCAGAGCGGTCCCTATTTATCTACTTGCACTTTGACGTGCTTTCGAACTGCTAGGTTGGCAGGATCAGGGACCGAGCAACGGGAGCTCACCCCGTTGCAGGGATTCGAACCGCTGACTTTCTGATCAGCAAGTCCTAGGCTCTGTGGTTTAACCCACAGCGCCACCTGCATCCCATACAGTCATACCTTGGGTTAAATATGCTTCAGGTTGAGCATTTTCAGGATACGCTCCGCGGCAACCCGGAAGTAACAGAACGCATGACTTCCGGGTTTCGCCACTTGCGCATGCGCAGACGCTCAAAATGATGTCACATGCATGCATAGAAGCAGCAAAACGTGACCCGCGCACGTGCAAATGCGCAGTCATGTGTTGTGTTCTACTCAGGATGCGAACAGGGCTCTGGAACAGATCTCGTTTGCATCCAGAGGTACCACTGTATTATGTCATCATCCCACATAGAGATGCGTGTTGCGGAAGCAGGATAATTTCGATATAAGGAAAGGATTGTTGGGCTTGAAGGGCAAAGTCACCTGATCATGAAGATATAGGATATGGGGCAGGGCCTCCCCCAAAAAATTGGGGTTCAGGGGCATATGAACATTCCTTTCAGGTTCTGGGATCTGTGAATTTTGCTTCTTCTCTTTTGTGAACTTTTCCCCAAGCATCTGGCTAATGAGAATTCTTTTTGTTGTTGCTAAAGTTGCAACACTACCACATCCTGCCCATGTGGGCTGTGCTCTCCTCCTCTCAGCAATTTGGTTTTACTCTTGAGACAACTGGGAACGACAGAAGCCCTTTGTTAACTTCCAGTCCTTGCCAATGAATCATGGCTCACTACACTTCAGCAGAGACACAATGCTGGATTTTTCTCAGAGACCACCTCTTCAGAATATTCTTGGTATGTCCCTGACTACTTGCAAACCCCACTACTACCCCTCAATGCAAGGGGGAGAGAGATTGTGAGTTTGGTCTGATGTTGGTTACTCACACTCAGTTAGGGCTTCTTCTCTTGAGCTTGAAGCACCTTCCAGGGCGCCCTCGATGGAACCAGGTTTTAAGGATGCTTTGGCAGAAGGCTTTCAACAGCTTAATTGCATGTGTGTGACCTTTGTTACTGAGTTGAATTTGGAGGGTAATCTGTATGTCTGACGAGGGTGATCATCATCCCTGAAGATGTAGATGATATGGGAGGGAGAAAAACATGGGTCAGGGTAAGTGACGTCAAGCTGAATGCCTCTCAGGGCAGAAAGGTTTTCCTGCAGGATTTTGTCCTGGAACCTGTCAGCCACTGAACAACACAAATAATGAAATGAGCAGAGTGGTATTTTAAAAAGTGAGCAAGAAAAGGGTTTTGACGATGTTAGTGGAACAGAGTCGATTTCTTCTCTGAACTTAGTATTAGCTTCATATCTATTTCATACATACATACATACATACAAAAATGCTTTGCTTCTAGATTCCATCCTTGCTGCTTAGAATAACTTTGTGCTGGGTAAGAGCTTTCTCTGCCAAATTTTCCATAAGAGTTTTGTACTGCTCTGATTTTGCATATGCCTTGGAGAATTATTTACAATAAAATAGAATATAAAACACGTGGAATAAATCAAATTATTCTTTGTTGCTTGTTTGCTTCCCTGAGATTTGACCTTGGGACAGCTTTGAATAGATTTAAAAGATCGTTTTATTCATGAATGAGGTTCAGACATCACTTTGCTATATCAGGATAAGGAATGGAGATATTCTTTCAGAGTGATTCCTGGGTCAGAAACATACAAATATTGGAGCCAGTCTAGTGTTTAATTCTGGCTTGTGGAGAAAACTGAATGCATACCGGCAATAGTGTTTGTTCTTAAACATTTATGCTAGATATAACACTCTCTGGACTACATCAAGTAGACTAGTATTTTATTTTTAAACATTTTACTTTTAATGTTTACCTGAATCAATTTTCTTTCTGGGTTTTTCAAGTTTCGATATCCTCTGCAAATTATGCAGCCCTTTGTTACACTGCCAGAAAGAAGTAAACAGACAAACTTCTTGCAGAAGTTCCGTCTTCAGACTATTGCTGTTGTGTGTGTGTTTTTTTAAGCCCCTGAAGACAGCTAAGAAATTTCAGCTGGCCCAAAATGCAGCAGCCAACTTCTGGCTGGCATTCCATTTGTAGTTGTTATTTAGTCGTTTAGTCATGTCCGACTTTTCGTGACCCCCTGGACCAGAGCATTCCAGGCACTCCTGTCTTCAGGATTCGATTTAGAACTTGCATAACATGGGACCCTCCCTATTAACTTAATTCCAATCTGCTTTAACTGTTTTTAATATTTGAATTTCTGTAATCTGCCCTGGGATCTCTTGGTGAAGAATGGATATGTATGCAATAATGATACTAATTTGCCCCTCCCTTTGTATACTGCCCCCTCACGGCACGTTAAGCCAAGCAGTGGAGAATCCAGTCTATCAGGTGAATGGGATTGTGGAAGGATCTCTTTCATTTCCTGCCAATGTATCCCAAGGAATAACAGTAGAGAAAATTGAATGGGACTTCCGCCCAAAAACTGGTGGCCTGGGCCTTAGGTTTAGTGAATACAGACATGGGAAACCAGAGCACCCAAATTCCACTGACTGGTTTGGACCATGGCTAGACATGGCAAACCGGACAATGCTGAGGATTAAAGACTTGGAATTGAACAACAGTGGGATATACAGAACTCATCTTTGGTTTACAAAAGTGCAGTTTCAAGCACACTCTTCCAACCTCTCCAGCAGCAGCAGCCACACCTGAGGCTCCCTATATTCCTGGCGAGAAATTTTCATGAATTTTGTGAGCAGGAGCCTCGCGATCCTTCTCTCCTTTTAAGAAAGCTCCCCCTCCCCAATCTCAGGGTCAATGTGGTTTGGCACTTACTGGGGTCTCACATGTCACAAGAGCCCCCACCCCACCAGACCTTCTCCTCTTTCCACCACTGCTTTCTCATTCTGGCCCAAACAATCATGGAGGTTGTCATGGGCCCAGGGGGTGGGGGCGCTGGCCAGAGGAGGCTGGGGATAGTAAGGACTTGCCCATGAATGATGCCCCAGAGGGGGATCTTGAAGGGCTTGAGTGTTCATTTTGCGCCTTGGTTTCCTTCCTTGAAGCCTGCATTGAGGTATAATCTTTTTTTATCCACAAGTGTTCTTTAGTTCTCTGGTTCTTCTTTGAACCTCAGCCTTAGCGTTGACATAGTTTTTTTCTTAGTGCCGCAGTTTCTGTCTCTTTGCCAGATCTGAAAGGCCTTCCTTTTCTTGTCAATAATGAGTTCAATCTCACTGTCGTTCTAAATTATTCCTGCCCAAATTCTCTCTCAGTTGCTATACAGTGGTATCTCGGGTTAAGAACTTAATTCGTTCTGGAGGTCTGTTCTCAACCTAAAACTGTTCTTAACCTGAAGCACCACTTTAGCTAAGGGGGCCTCCTGCTGCCACTGCACCGCCACTGCACAATTTCTGTTCTCATCCTGAAGCAAAGTTCTTAACCCGAGGTAATATTTCTGGGTTAGCGGAGTCTGTAACCTGAAGCGTATGTAACCCAAGGTACCACTGTATTGTGCTCTTACAATTACACTGCCCAATTCTCAGCCACCCACATGTAAATTTTCACAAAATAATTTAAAGCTACTCTGCCCAGAGCCCTAGCTAGGTGATCTTGCACCCCTGGCAGATTGCACCCCCTAACCACAGACAAATTAGCTCTTCTTTCCACCTTTTCTTCAACCCCCCTCCACCCAATCAGTTCCTCATGCCCCCATCTCCTCCCCTCAGCCAGTGCCGACTTGCGCTCCTCAACAGCCGAGGTGGGGGGCTGCTGCCGCTGCTCTGCTGGGCCTGCTTTCCTGTCTCGCAACCCACCCTAACCAGCTGGGCCCGCAAGGCTGGCAAGGCTGGTGCAGTAACCAGAGCGGAGCACACAGAGGTGGTGGCAACGACTTGGCAGGTGGAGGAGCAAACGAGTGCAGCGGCTGCAGCAGACCGGATGCATGGAGGGGCCAGGAGCGGCTGTCACCCTGGGTAGTATACCACTCACGGGGGAGGACGAAGTCCCAGCGGGCACCCTTGCTCCCTCCTTCCCTAGGTTGAGGGAGCAGTTGGTTGTTGGACAGGGCCACTACCCTCTCCCTCCCCACGCTTGCCAGGAAGGGTCCCCAAGTGGATTGACCAGCCACGAATCATATGGGTTACTCAGCCAATTTTGCACCCCGCCTTGCCTGCACATCTGGTGGGGGCCTTCCTCACGACCCACTTGCACTGCCACCTTTTTATTTTAAAATAAAAGAGTCTGGTTCCATCCTGGTTCAAGTGGACCGTATTCCTTTTGTACAGGCCCATGTTGCCCCCAGAATGTTCCCCAGTGCAGAACAAAACCAAACTCCTCCTCTGAACACTATCCTGTCATCCACACATTGAGATCACAAAGCTCTGCTTCTCCATCTGCATATGGAGCTGCTAGTATTTCAGAAAAAGCTACCTTAGAGGTCCTGACTTTCAGCATCCTTCCCAGCATCCTAAATTTGGCTTCCAGGACCCCTAGACTACATTTCCCCATGTCACTGGTGCCAACATGCACTGTGGCCACTGATTCCTCTCCAGCACTGTCTGCCAGGCTATCTAGGCAATGAGCAACACCCACAACCTTCGTTCACCCCTTGGTTCATCACGCACCCAACTATATTCTTAACTACCACGATCCCACCACCCACAGGAGACGAATCTTCCCACAAGAGACAGTGAAGACCACCATCATGGATGGCTTGAAAAGAGGATGAGATACATGTTTGGAGGAGAAGACTGTTGAGGGATTCTAGGCAGGATGGCTCTCCTCTGCCTCCTCCATTGGAGGCAGGAATGCTTCTGAATACCAGCTACTGGAAACCACAGAAGGAGAGAGCATTCTGGTGCTCAGGTCCTGCTTGCCAGTTTCCCACAGGCATCCAGCTGGCCACTGTGAGAAGAACAGGATGCCAAGCTAGATGAGCCACTGACAGGATCTTCTTAGGTTCTGATGTTCCTGATCTCCCACCTGGAATTAATTTTGGGGTTTGAGGGCATATGAACATTCCTTTGGGGTTCAGTGACATATAAGTTTTGCATCTTTGAACCTCTTTCAAGCAAATAAAAATCTGGGCAAGTAGAATGCTCTTGTTGTTGTTAAACTTGTAACAGCCTCCTCAATCTCCAAAAGCTGCCAGCTTTTTGCATTGCTTTTGGTGTGCCCATATCTGTCACAAGACTTTTGTTATTAGCCAGTCTTTGCAAAGAGAGCAATTCTCCTCCTCCCCTACAAACCACACACAGCACTACACTTCCGTAGAGAAGCAAACATGGCTTTTTATTGCAGACATTTCCTCTTCAGAATTTTGCTGTACTTTCTGGGTAAGTCGCGCACTGCTTTGTCCTGAAGAGCAGTAAGATCTGCACCAGCAGCTGGTTTGTTCAGGAGGCTGGGGAAGAGACTGACCATGATTGTTCTCCCTGACATCTGCCTTTTGCATCTGCCGGACGCCTCTGGAGAAGGATTTGGGAGCCATCTTCCCCTCACCTCTGAACTGTATTTAAGCCATGCTGCCTGGAGTGTAGCAAGACCAGGGCCAGAAACTTCATTGTCCGTTAACATTTGTGTTGCTTTGTATCTATGTACTTAAGTTTCAATTGTGTTTTTTTTTTTTGGAGGGGGGCAATATTGAATTTATTTTGTGTTTGCCAAATTGTTTATTTCTGTCATTTTTAAATTTACTGTCATATTCTGTATTTCGTACATTTGTGTTTCCAATGCTCTGTATTTTGATGTTTTGAAAGTTTGCTGTGAGCCACTTTGGGCTCAGCTCCTTGCGGAACAGATGCATATCAATCAATCCCAGTCAAGAGAGAAGTAACTGAGAAAGCTGCTTACTGGTTACCAGTACTTTTTTTCTGTGGGGATGCAGGGTTACACATACCCCTAAACATTTTGTGAATCTAAGTTTGGCCTCATTGGGGGCCATATTTCAATATGAGTAGGAAAATGAGTGTACCTCTAAACATATTTTTTTTTAGAAAAAAAGCAGTGTTGGTCACTGGAACCCAGTTCCCTGTGAGGGTGGGGCAATGCCACAGTGATCTTTGTTACTGAGCTCAGTTTGTAGGAGAATCTGCACATATGACGAAGGTGAAAGTTACGAGAGCCCAACCATAGGCGGCGCTAGAGTCAATGAGAGGTAGAGCCAACTAATTCTAGTTCTGTTTCTGTCTGTGATACTAAGAGCTACAAGAATAACACAGATACTAAGGAGGAGGCAGTGCCTGGGCTAGTTTAAAGTAAAAAAAGATGGCTAAAGACAGGCTGAAGCTGGCAAAGGCAGTGCCCCACTCACCCTCAGGGAACAGTCTCCACTCCTGTGAAGTGTTGCTGCACATTTGCAACTGTTCATCTTCTTTGCAAGGGTTTTGCAGGACTCCAAAAGGTTGGTGATCTCCAAATGTTGGTGAGAATCAAAGAAGAAGAAGAAGAAGAAGAAGAAGAAGAAGAAGAAGAAGAAGAAGAAGAAGAAGAAGAAGAAGAAGAAGAAGAAGAAGAAGATTTTTTTATTTATACCCCGCCCAACTGGCTTAGTTTCCCCAGCCACTCTGGGCAGCTTCCAACCGAATACTAAAAACAATACAGCATCAGACGTTAAAAACTTCCCTAAACAGGGCCGCCTTCAGTTGTCTTTTAAAAGCAAAATACTTGTTTATTGCCTTGACATCTGCTGGGAAGGCATTCCATAGGGCAGGCACCACCACCGAGAAGGCCCTGTGCCTGGTTCCCTGTAACCTCACTTCTCGCAGTGAGGGAACTGCCAGAAGGCCCTCAGCGGTGGACATCAGTGTCTGGGCTGAACGATGGGGGTGGAGACGCTCCTTCAAGTCTACTGGGCCGAGGCCATTTAGGGCTTTCAAGGTCAGCACCAACACTTTGAATTGTGCTTGGAAACGTACTGGGAGCCAATGAAGATATTTCAGAAGATTTTTCAGGACCGGGTTATATGGTTTCGGCGGCCACTCCCAGTCACCAGTCTAGCTGCCGCATTCTGGATTAATTGCAGTTTCTGAGTCACCTTCAAAGGTATCCCCACGTAGAGCGCATTGCAGTAGTCCAACACCTAATCTTAACAGAACAGAAAACTTTAACAGGTACACAGGAAGGAGTACAGCAGATGTGCATTGCTAAAACACATACAAGAACCCTGAGCTCACAACTCTTTCTCCTCCTCCACTACTCCTTGCTTGGAATTACCTTTGTACTTGTAACAATGTCCTTCTCCTACAGGAAAGGACCACGTTAGGATAGCTAGGAGAATGTAATAAGTGTTTAACTCAGGAATCCCCAACCTCCAGATGTTTGGCCTACAACTCCCATGATCTCTAGTTAACAGGACCAGTGGTCAGGGATGATGGGAATTGTAGTCCAAAACATCTGGAGGTCCAAAGGTTGGGGGTGCCTGGTTTAACTAGAGAGTTGAGCAGTTCAAGTGGGTTGATGTACAATTCAGCAACAGTTACGATTAATCGTGGAAATTGTAAACTTCCTTTCATTTAGGTCCCAAATACCTGGGAGACTACTTGCTTCCCCATAGACCATCTCAGCTGTTAAAACCAGCAGAAGGGGCACTCTTGGTAGTTTCCACTGCCTCAAACATTTGGGGGGAGTGTCAGCCCAGGAGAAAACCTTCTTTGCGGCAGGCTGCTAAACTGTAGAATGATGTCCCTCCACACAGAGATGCACCCGGAACCTTTATTGCAGAATTTCCATTATATGCCAAAGATTCATTCCTTTACCCTACCATGGACATCTGCAATATCATTCCTATTACATTTTAATGCTGCATTTTAAATTATTGCAACCTGCTCTGGGAACCTTATGAAGGAGGATGGATAAGGAGTTAAAAACGTTAATGGTTCTAATTTTCAACTTCTTCTCCTTCTCCTCCTCCTCCTCCTCCTCCTCCTCCTCCTTCTTCTTCTTCTTCTTCTTCTTCTTCTTCTTCTTCTTCTTCTTCTTCTTCTTCTTCTTTGTTTCTCCTCCCCCACCACCCTCCCCTCACTAGAAACTTTAAGCCATGCAGTGGGGAATCCAACCCATCAGCTGAAGGGAATCCTGGGAGGATCAATCTTGTTTCCTGCCAATGTATCTCAAGGAATAACAATACATAAAATGGAATGGGACTTCCACCCGCAAAGGCGTGACCTGGGCTATTGGTGGGGGGAATTCAGTCAAGGGAAACTGGAGCACCCAAGTCCCACTGGCCGGTTTGGACAACGGCTAGACATGGTGGACGAGACAACACTGAGGCTCAAAGACCTGGAGTTGGATGACAGTGGGATCTACAATGCTCGCATCTGGTTTCCTAAGGCACAGTTTCAAGAACAGAGTTTCAGCCTCACAGTTTATGGTAAGTTATTGCTTTCACTGTTTGGCTCATGGAATAGGATCAGCACCATTTCCCTTCATAGGCATTGGTAGGGCTGGGGTGAAAGCTTATGCTGTTTTCATTTGTGTTCCACAGAGCCAGTGCCAACACCACAGATAGACCACCAAGTGGAATCCAAGACTCCAGGTGGATGTAATGCGACCCTGCAATGCCACACACCTGGAAGGAAAGATCTCAGTGTCTCCTGGGAAACAGGGGATCCACACAGGGCCTTAGGAAAGAGTGTGAATCAGTACCAGGTTTCTGACAATGGCCGGGAGCTCCGTGTCTCCTTCTGGAACACTTCTTTCAACTCCAAATTCACCTGCCTGGTCAGCAATCCTGTTGATCGAAAGAGAGCCTCTTTTGACTTGCTCAACATCTGCCAGAGTGATGAAGGTGAGCAATACATCCTTTCCTTCATTATCCAGAGGAGGTGCTTGTGGTGGTGAAAAGGCAGGCTAGCCTTTAACATGAGGGAAGGATGAGAGGAAGGAAGCCTTTAACATGAGGGAAGGATGAGGATGAGAGCTCCTTGAAGACTGATCTGATTCTGCAAATTGCTGCTCCCCCCACGTCTTTCCATTCCTAGCTTAAGACATTGATTCAGGGCAGGCAAGTGTGTCTCACAGGGCATTCACAGCCCAAATCATTGCAACATGAATGGGAAAAATTAGCAATGCTTGTTTATCTCCAGTTATTTATTCTACTGCTCTCAGCCAGGTGTGAGCATAAGGCTCTGAATCTCGGGGTCATGGGTTCAAGCCCCACCTTGTGCCAAAGATTCCTGCAATGCAGGGGGTTGGACTAGTTGTCCATTCCAACTTCCAACTCTAGAATAATAATAATAATAATAATAATAATAATAATAATAATAATAATTTATTTGTTTAAATAAATTTATATGGCTTCCAATAAAACACTAAAATACAATAACCTTGTTGTTGTTGTTTAGTCGTTTAGTCGTGTCCGACTCTTCGTGACCCCATGGACCAGAGGACGCCAGGCACTCCTGTCTTCCACTGCCTCCCGCAGTTTGGTCAGACTCATGTTTGTAGCTTCGAGAACACTGTCCCACCATCTCGTCCTCTGTCGTCCCCTTCTCCTTGTGCCCTCCATCTTTCCCAACATCAGGGATTTTTCCAGGGAGTCTTCTCTTCTCACGAGGTGGCCAAAGGATTGCAGCCTCAACTTCAGGATCTGTCCTTCCAGTGAGCACTCAGGGCTGATTTCCTTCAGAATGGATCACTTTGATCTTCTTGCAGTCCATGGGACTCTCAAGAGTCTCCTCCAGCACCAGAATTCAAAAGCATCCATTATTTGGCGAGCAGCCTTCTTTATGGTCCAGCTCTCACTTCCATACATCACTACTGGGAAAACCAGAGCTTTTACTATACGGACCTTTGTTGGCAAGGTGGTTTCTCTACTTTTTAAGATGCTGTCTAGGTTTGTCATTGCTTTCCTCCCAAGAAGCAGGCGTCTCTTAATTTCGTGGCTGCAGTGATCATGGAGCCCAAGAAAGTAAAATCTTTTACTGCCTCCATTTCTTCCCCTTCTATTTGCCAGGAGGTGATGGGACCAGTGGCCATGATCTTCGTTTTTTTGATGTTGAGCTTCAGACCATATTTTGCGCTCTCCTCTTTCACCCTCATTAAAAGGTTCTTTAATTACTCCTCACTTTCTGCCATCAAGGTTGTGTCATCTGCATATCTGAGGCTGTTGATATTTCTTCCAGCAATCTTAATTCCAGCTAGGGATTCATCCAGCCCAGCCTTTCGCATGATGAATTCTGCATATAAGTTAAATAAACAGGGAGACAAAATACAGCCTTGTCGTACTCCTTTCTCAATTATGAACCAATCAGTTGTTCCATATCCAGTTCTAACTGTAGCTTCTTGTCCCACATAGAGATTTCTCAGGAGACAGATGAGGTGATCAGGCACTCCCATTTCTTTTCTTTTTTTTATAAATATTTATTAGGATTTTACAAATTACTTTCCTTTCACTTAATCTTTACAGCTGTACTCCATTTGATTTTGAAAACCACATCATTCTAAGATTCATGAATTTTACAATATTTCTTAAGATAATTCTTAAATTTCTTCCAATCTTCTTCCGCCGTCTCTTTTCCCTGGTCTCGGATTCTGCTAGTCCCATGTAGTCTATCACCTTCATCTGCCATTCTTCCAAGGTGGGTAGATCGTGTGTCTTCCAATACTTTGCGATCAGGCACTCCCATTTCTTTAGGAACTTGCCATAGTTTGCTGTGGTCGACACAGTCAAAGGCTTTGGCATAGTCAATGAAGCAGAAGTAGATGTCTTTCTGGAACTCTCTAGCTTTCTCCATAATCCAGCGCATGTTTGCAATTTGGTCTCTGGTTCCTCTGCCTCTTCTAAATCCAGCTTGCACTTCTGGGAGTTCTCGGTCCACATACTGCTTGAGCCTTCCTTGTAGAATTTTAAGCATAACCTTGCTAGCGTGCGAAATGAGTGCAATTGTGCGGTAGTTGGAGCATTCTTTAGCACTGCCCTTCTTTGGGATTGGGATGTAGACTGATCTTTTCCAATCCTCTGGCCACTGCTGAGTTTTCCAAGCTTGCTGGCATATTGAGTGTAGCACCTTAACAACATCATCTTTTAAAATTTTAAATAGTTCAGCTGGAATACCTTATTAAACATTAAAAGCTTCCCTAAACAGGGCTGCCTTCAGATGTCTTCTAAAAGTTTGGTAGTTATTTTTCTCTTTGACATCTGGTGGGAGGGCGTTCCACAGGGCGGGCGCCACCACTGAGAAGGCCCTCTGCCTGGTTCCCTGTAACTTCACTTCTCACAGCGAGGGAACCACCAGGAGGCCTTCGGTGCTGGACCTCATTGTCCAGGTAGAACGATGGAGGTGGAGACACTCCTTCAGGTATACTGGACTGACGCCATTTAGGGCTTTAAAGGTCAGCACCAACACTTTGAATTGTGCTCGGAAACGTACTGGGATCCAATGTAGGTCTTTGCAGACTGGTCTCAGTGGCCGCTCCCAGTCACCAGTCTAGCTGCCGAATTCTGGATTAGTTGTAGTTTCCGGGTCATCTTCAAAGGTAGCCCCACGTAGAGTGCATTGCAGTAGTCCAAGCGGGAGATAACCAGAGCATGCACCACTCTGGCAAGACAATCTGTAGGCACGAAGAGTCTCATCCTGTGTACCAGATGGATCTGCCATGGACACAGAACTGACCTGCGCCTCCATGGACAGCTGTGAGTGCAGAATGACTCCCAGGCTGTGTACTGGTGCTTCAGGGGCACAGTTACCCCATTCAAGACTAGGGAGTCCCCAACACCAGCCTGCCCCCTGTCCGCCAAGAACAGTACTTCTGTCTTGTCAGGATTCAACCTCAACCCATTACCTGCCATCCATCCTCCAACTGCAATTCTATGAGAATCACTCTGATGGTTGTTATTGGAGTATATTTTGAGAGACTTTTATTGCTCATTGCAGGTGGACAGTTTGGACCCTCGATTTGGAGTCTATTGCTTATCTCTTCAGTCATACTTCTTCTGGTGATAATGGTGATGGTGACTTGGGTGTGCTGGAAGATCAGATTAGAAAGGAATAGAAGAGGTAGGACCATCTCTGTTGATCTTCTTCCCATCTTGCCTGAGATGGGGGCTTCCTTCTAAATATACCTCTACATTTCTTTTGCTTATCTCAAAAGGCAGAGACTGGTCAGTGCCATGGATTAAATAATGTGCCTCATGTTGCATTCCACAGGTGTTGGTTCTCTGATGCAAGAGAAGGGGGAGAGTACTCTTACACTCCAGGACTAAAAAATGATTGACCTAGAAGATGATGATGATGATGAGGTGAGATGACCAGTGTGCAAAGTAATGATGGAGTTGATTGCAGATAATTACAACAAAAGCATCTGATACAGTTTGGAGGCATTTATTACTTATGGAATGATTATTAAAGTTGCAATCTGTTGTTTTTAAATGAACAACAGCAACAGCAAACAGACTTCAAACCGGCCAGTCACCCCATAAGAAATGGCAATCAGGCAAAACCTGTCCCTATGAACCATCTCTGCTTGTCTGCAGTGGGCTTCTCTTAAAATTATCTTCCGCTGGCTCTGGACTCCATCACATCCAGCCAAAATAATCACCAGCACCTCTCCCTTATGCTGGAAAGGCTGTGGAGAGTGAGGCTCATTTTCATGCGTGGGGGAGTTGGGCGTTGGTCTACTCCTTTTGGGAAAACGTGCTTCACGCTATTTCCAAAATTATGCTGTAATGTGTTCCACCCAATTCAGCTCTTGCCTTGTTATCATTAGATTCAAATTTAAACAATAACCTTAAATACAGAGGCAGGCAGCTTGTGCAAAGATCCTGTTCCCATCAGGAGAACATGCATGCTCAGTTTAAGTGAACAGAATTGAACCCTCCCCTCGCCAGCTAGTGAATAGAGAACTCAGCCCTCTGACTGCAGGGCTCTGCTTCCCAAATCCTTCCCCCAGTGAACCCAACAGGATTGCGCTCTCCCCTCACCAGCTGTTCTGGACTCTTCCCAAAATATTACTTTTATCTTTGATTATTTATCCTTGATAATAACCGAGTTCTGGAGAATGGAAATGACATACTTTTGTCAATTCAAAATGGGGAATTCCACCTGCTCTCTTATGGTCTTAGTTATGGCAAGTTCTCCAGGAGCCCGTGGAACTAGAAAGCTAGCCCTAAAGCTGGCACTGAGGTGCAGGAAAAATGCTTGCTTTTAGGCAAATTGGTATCCTTTCTTGGAGAATGCTTGACTTAGACAGGACTTTAATTTGGTCCAGGGTTCAGGTGGGACAAAATGCACAGAAACTCTTTTAGAAAGAAGTTGCATCTCCAGAGTTCCTACTGTCATAATTTCTCTTCCCCTCCAGGTTGACTCAGACAGAGAGGAATTGACGAGTAGTTCCACACCACCCAGGGAATCCTTTCCTTCTCCCAATTCTTCTCCAGTCTCAGACACAGAGCCCTCAGAGGTTGATCACTGCATCCCACAGACCAACATGGGAGATCAGGCACAACATAAGACATCTGTAAGATCTCCAGGAGCCACTGCTGAGGAATTCACTGAGGGTCTCTCTGGTGGCTCCTGCGGACCATTGAAGATCTCTCATCGCTGCCAGTTGAGCCGGAGCTACAGCCAACCCAGCAGCCTTCAACACTGGCCCCAAAAGTCTTGTGACCATGACAGAGAGCAAGATACCAAAACTTATCCAGTGACTATGGAAGGAGTCTCCTCGAGTGCAAGGAATCTCAGGAATGGCTTCATCACCAGCAGCAGTATATAAGGCACCCCTCTTGAGCCTTCCTGTTGCTGGAAACAGTACAGGCCTGTTATAAGGGGGGGGGGGACTGCTCCTTTTCCCTTATGGGAAACACAAGAGCCCACACAGAGTCCTTTTGTAGGTTCTCTATCAGTAGGAGAAAATAACAGAGGCCAAGCAGAGAATATTGAGAAGCAAAGCAGCTAGTAAGCCTGATCTTTATTGATGTTGATGGGTTTTCCTGGCTGTTAATGGGTTTACCTGGACAGCCTAGCTATTCTTTTTGGATGATAACTACTTAATTCCTGAGTCCAGGTCACAGTCTCACCCTATTCATACACAGACACACCCTTAAGACAGGATTTGTGAACAAAGAGACAATGGGAGCCTTTTCCATTTCCTTCCTCCGTGCAGAGAAATATTTGAGGTGACTGAAAGAGTCAAAATGGCTTTAGGACTGTTTTCCTGTACTGTTACCAGACATGAGGTTTATATATTTATGTATGAGTTTGCCTTGTACAGTTTTGAACATTTATTTTATATATATTGAAATATACCCGGAGTCAAGTGTGGATTTCATGCTCTTTATTCAGCTCATAGTAGTGAGGGATGAAAGTTCCCCCAAAATATCTGCTTTATATACATTATTTACACAACGGGCCACACGTGATTGGCTAATTCTGGGATTCTCCCGTTGGCCCATCAGGTTGCGGATTCACTTCCACCTGGAGCTGGATTGCGTGGCTCCTGCGGACCAATCATACTGCTGCATTGTTCTAGGACCAATCAGACTGCTGCATTCTGAATCCTATTGTTCTAGGACCAATCAGACAGCTGCCTTTTGGATCCTATTCAACTCAGTACATAACATATATAATACCTTAAAATTCCTATAACGGGTCTCTGGTTCCTTAAACCCAGGCGCCTTATAATAATAACTATTATTTATTATTTATACCCCATCCATCTGGCTGGATTTTCCCAGCCTTGCCTTGCCAATCTCTTCCTATTTAGCTTGGACTCTGGTTAGTGCTTTTTTTAAATTAAAGAAGTAAAATACAGTGACTACAGGACCGCCTCTCCTGGAATGCCCCACAGAGGACCTTAAAGTCCACAAACAACAACACTTTGGAAGTCCCAAGCCGCAAGGTGGTTAGATTAGTCTCACCTAGGGCCAGGGCCTTTTCAGTACTGGCCCTAACGTGGTGGAACGCTCTGTCCCAAGAGACCAGGGCCCTGCGGGACTTGACACCTTTCTGCAGGGCCTGCAAGACAGAGCTGTTCCACCTGGCCTTTGGTTTGGACTCAGTCTGATCCTTATGTTTCCCTCCCCTTATGGTTTTGATTTACGGGCTACTTTTAAAATGAGGCTGCATTTTAAATTGTATTTTAACCTGTATTTTAATTTTTTTTCCTATTGCGGTTTTATTGTAATTTTACTGGTGTTAGCCGCTCTGAGCCCGGCCATGGCCGGGGAGGGCGGGGTATAAATTAAATTGTTTATTATTATTATTACTCATGGAAGGGTGGGCAGGGCTGGTCCAAGACATTTTGGCACCCGAGGCAAACCCCAGGGGGCTATGTCTGAGGAGAACCTGAGCTTACAGGGTTAAACAGCTCAGAGTGTGCGTCCTGCCTACTGTGGGGCGGAGAGACTCTGCGTCACTTCTAAGAGTCTCAGTTCTTAGTTCTATTCTGCTTTCTTTTTTGTCCGGGACAGACATGCTTGCACAATGTTCCGTGATTGCGGATAATTCTGCTGTATTAAAGTGCTTTTAGTTTTAGTAACTCAGCGTGAGACTCTGATTTATGCACACCTACGCACAGAAGACAGAGGCTTATTTTCTGACCGCTGCTGTGGAAGCGTGCAGGGCTTATCTCTCTGCGCTATAAATCACTTCAGACAATGGTGGTATTGTTCTGTGATGGCTGGTTCCATAAGGTGACTCAGGGCTTATTCACACTCCTGGGGGAAACTGCTCTTTGGTGCTTAACCAGAGAAAGCAGCAATGGGGTTTTCCACTAAAGAGCAGGTTTTCCCAGGGAAAGCAGTAGGACAAGCGGAAGTATGGATGAGCCCTCAGAGGAAGGAGTAGCCCTTGAAAGGTGTGTCCTTAGGCAGTATCCTTAACCCTGCAGGCCTCACGACTGCAGCTTCTGGAGACAACAAAATCCACATCTGCTTGCAATTTTGCTCCATCCAGGAACTCGCAGAGGTCTGGCCATGCTCTGATTCTGACCTGGGTGGGCATCTTAGAGGCACACAGATGCTTTCTGAACAGCCCATACACCACCAATTTCTGCCAGTTAGGCAAATGCACAGTATAGGTTAAAATATGCACTATACTGTTATAGATTTTTGGGGGGGAGGAGGGTCCCCATGAACCCTAGAAATTAATAATGGCAGGGTTTTGATTAATTGGCATATGGAATAAAGTACAAGTTGCAAAGCTGTGCCAGGCAGAGGAATTTGTACTTTATTCCTGGGCTAGTTCATGCCAAACAGCCTGGCTGAGCTACGGTCATCAAGGAACAATAGAAAGCAATTGAGCGGGTGGTGCGGTGGGTTAAACCACAGAGCCTAGGGCTTGCCGATCAGAAGGTCAGCGGTTCAAATCCTGCGACGGGGTGAGCTCCTATTGCTCAGTCCCTGCTCTTGCCAACCTAGCAGTTTGAAAGCATGTCAAAGTGCAAGTAGATAAATAGGTACCATTCTGGCGGGAAGGTAAACGGTGTTTCTGTGCGCTGCTCTGGTTCGCCAGAAGCGGCTTAGTCCTGCTGGCCACATGACCTGGAAGCTGTACGTAGGCTCCCTCGGCCAATAAAGCGAGATGAGTGCCGCAACCCCAGAGTTGGCCACGACTGGACCTGATGGTCAGGCGTCCCTTTACCTTTATTAACCATACAAAAGAACTCCATCCCCCTTGTCCCAGGTGTGTGCAGAGACTTTGGATTTGGAAGGTTGCCAGGGTAACTGCTCTGTGTGTGGGCAAGGGGGGATGGGGAAGAAGGGAGGAACAGCTGAGATCTATCTTGGGCAGGGTGTCATTAGCCTGAGGTTCTGCTCCATGAAATTACCATGCCATCAGATCTGAACTTCCTCCATGCAGACTGGAGGTGTTAATAGGTCAATAAACCATATTTTTTAAAGGGGGGGGGGTCATTCCTGGAAAGTCTTGTGAGACATAGAATGTGATTAAACATTTGATTTTATGATAGGCAAAGTGCTCTCGCTCTCTCCTGGCACCTCTCTAAGAACATAAGAGGGAGTGTGATTCAGTGGAAAGTCAACAAGATGAAATTTGACTCTGGGTCTAGAGATGTTACAAAAGTTGCATGCCATTCCCAATCTCTGCTGAGCTTTGCCAAGATTCCAGAGGTTCCAGGCACTCACCCAGGGTCTGAATTGGCTCTGAGTCTTTTAAATCTTCTAGTTTGACCTAAAGGTATCTCAAATCTGCCCCCCTGTTTCTCTCTTCCCTTCCCCCAGGGGTGCAGGTGGGTGTGTTGCGGTTAGCCTCGGGTGTCATCACCTCTCCCCCTTCTGCCTCCTGCCTCCTCTTCCTTCTCCTCCTTCCGGCTCCCGCACCCACAGCAGTAGCAGCAGTGAGAGCAGCCCCTGCGGGGGCGTGGCCAGGTGGGAGGGGCTGTGAAGGGGCGGAGCTCCTGGCAGCACCACAGGACAAAGTTGAGCCCCACCTGATGTGCACGGCACACCAGGCACTGGAGCTTCTAGCGACGCCGCTGCCTTCCCCTCCAGGCACCTTAACTCATGCAACAAAGAACCTGACCCATCAAATGAAGGGGATCTGAATGAAGGGGATCGTGGGAGGATGTGACTTGTTTCTTGTAAATATACTTCCAGGGAAAATGGTCATTAAATCATCTGGGACGTCTACACCACAAGCCGTGGGGCATATCACCTTTGTGAGTTCAGAGATGGGAAACTGGAGCAGCCTGAGGTCAAGTCCAGGTTTGTTCCCAACCCTTGATCATCTTGGTTGTCCTTCTCTGAACACAATCTAGCTTGTGTATATAGAAGGTAAAGGGACCCCTGACCATTAGGTCCTGCCATGGCCGACTCTGGGGTTGTGGCGCTCATCTCGCTTTACTGGCTGAGGGAGCCGGCGTGCACCTTCCGGGTCATGTGGCCAGCAGGACTAAGCCGCTTCTGGCAAACCAGAGCAGTGCAGGAAAACGCCATTTACCTTCCCGCCAGAGCGGTACCTATTTATCTACTTGTGACGCTCATCTCGCTTTACTGGCGTACAGCTTCTGGGTCACGTGGCCAGCATGACTAAGCCGCCCACAGGAGAGGCGTCTTCCCACAAGAGGCAGTGAAGACCACTATCCTGGATGGCTTGAAAAGAGGATGAAATACAGTGGTGCCTCGGAAGACGAAATTAATCCGTTCTGCGAGTCTCTTTGTCTTGTGGTTTTTTTGTCTTGCGAAGCACGGCTATTAGCGGCTTAGCGGCTATTAACGGCTTAGCGGCTTAGCGGCTATTAACGGCTTAGCGGCTTTAAGAAAAAGGAAACAAACTCGCAAGAACTCGCAAAACATTTCGTCTTGCGAAGCAAGCCCATAGGGAAATTCGTCTTGTGGAACGACTCAAAAAATGCAAAACCCTTTCGTCTAGCGAGTTTTTCGTCTTGCGAGGCATTCGTCTTGCGGGGCACCACTGTACATTTGTGGAGGAGAAGACTGTTGATGAATACTAGGTAGGATGGCTCTCCTCTGTCTTCTCCATTGGAGGCAGCAATGATTCTGAATACCAGCTGCTGGAAACCACACAAGGAGAGAGCATCCTGATGCTCAGGTCCTGCTTGCCTATTGGATCTGGCAAGAGGCTGAATTTGAGAAAAGATTTTGTTTATGAACACTAAATAAGAAATCATTCAGCTAAGGGAGGAAATGATTGGCATGTTTGCAACAGGAGTGGGAAACCTGATTTTAAGAAATTCCAAGAAATTATATTAAAGTAATTTGGTTTAATTAATAATTTAGAAAATTTATACAAATTATTTGGAGGGTGGGAGATATTTTATTTTGGGAAGAGACATATTTTCCCTACCAGGGAGACTAAAAGTTAAGGAGGGAAATATTTTAACAACAGCAGAGTGATGGTTCTTGTCTGGTGTCAATAAGCAGGGAATTCCAAAGAGTAGTGCTGCCAACCCTGAAAGATCGATCCCTTGGAAGTGCAAAGCAAACATTTTGGCATTTATACATGAGCCAGTTCTTCTTGCTGACAAGGGAGGAGGCAGAGAGCTTTTGAGAAGCTTGAACTTATATTTAGTCTCAAGGGGGAGAAGTTCTCCAGGTGTCAAGTTTCAAAAGGAGAGAGACAGAGAGGGAATCACAAGTTCAACAGGAAGGAAAGAAGTGGGGCACCAGCACCCATATCCACCCTGGAGTGGCTTCTTCTGCCCCAAAACCCCTCAAAAAAACTGAGCTACTGTGATGGCCTGGGAATCCGATTCAGAGGCTGAACCGGAGGAACCCCAGCCTGCACGGGAGTCCCCGCCTCCAGGGCCAGCTGAACTGGGGCAGGGCCTTGGATCTGAAGCGCCTGCACCTGTGCCGGATTCTCAGGAGCAGGCACCAGGTGATTCCACTCTGGCTCCGGAGGTGGTTGAGGACACAGTGCCTACAGTTGTGCCTCTCCCAGCCCAGCCCAGTCAGGGGAAGGTGAGTCTCCCCCTGGGCCCAGTAACCCTCCAGCCTCTCCTGAGCTGCAGAGGCTCAGGGCAGATAAGCAGAGGGAACTGGTTTCTCCCAGGAGGAGTGCTCGCCTTAAAGCCAGGAGAGGCGGGTCTCCTGGGGGCCAGGACCGCCCCTGGCCTCAGAGAAGATAAAGGCGAGTCAGCCCAGTCCCAGGTTGCAGGAGCAACATTGTTGAATACCTGCTTCTGCCCGGACCCAGACCTGTCCTTCCAGAGTTCCCGTCCCCGCCCGGCTTCCTGCTTCAGACCCTGCCTTGCTCTTTGTGAACTGCTTCCAGACTCATGACCCAGGACCGGACTTTGACCGCGCCAACGGTAACCTCCCCCCGGGACCAGCACAGCTACAGACGCTTGATGCACATTTGGCTACAGAGACCTTCCCTGGAGTCCACAGGGTCCCATATCTCTCTCCCCCCCCCCAATTTTAGGAAAACAATTTTGCTTAATTTAACATATATTGTTCTATTTTCACTAGTGCTGCTTGTATTGCTTGGAACACTTTATGATCAATGCATACAAAACATGCATGCACTGATGTGCACACATTTCCCTAGTACATGCAAGTTTGTACATATTAATTGGCTGCTAAACAGAAAAACAAAATTCAGAGAAGTGTGGATTTCATCTGTCATGGATGGTTTAGCTAAGATTCCTGCATTGCAGGGGGTTGGAATAGATGACCCTTGGGAGGCCTTCCACTTGTACCATTCTATGATTCAAACTAAATGCTAAAAGTGACAAGGTGTTGCTAAACAGAGATACAGAAAAGTTAATACCTCAATATGTGGTCATAGTGGTAAAAATAAGACCTGCAACTGACACACAGAAGTTTTGAATTTCTGTGTGGGCACCTTGTGAGCATTTCCTGTTTTTAGCTCACAGCTTTCTCACTGCCTCAATTGCTTTGCGACCTTTCCCTCTTAAAGAGAGCTTTGGGGCTGTGCGCTGCAGCATTTATTATGCCTGGAAATAAAAGCAGAAGCCTGTTGCCGTACAACTGTGGGCAAATCAACTCTCCAGCAGCATCAGCCACACTCGAGGATCCCTATATTCCTGGCCAGAAATATTCATGAATTTTGTGAGCAGGAGCCACGGGATCCTTCTCCCCTTTGGTCCATTGATCTTCTCTTCCTTGGGTAAGTCCTTGGGAAGAAAAGCTGAATGCATAGAGTGAAAAGCTATAGGTTTGCTTGGTCATGAAAGGGAAAGTAACTGACAATGCTGAGTTCATCTGGACAATAGGCCTCCTCCCTGAACCCCTCCCCCAATCTCTGGGTCAATGTGTTTTGGCACCTGCTGGGGGCTCACATTCCACTGACAAGAGCCCCCACCCCACCAGACCTTCTCCTCTTTCCACCACTACTTTCTCATTCTGGCCCAATCAATGGTGGCTATTCATGGGTCCAGGGGTGGGGGACAGGGAGGAGTTGCCCATGCAGGATCCCCCAGAGGGACCGGTTTGACTGGAACAGACCCTGGGGAGCTCAATGAGCCATCTACAGGAAGGATCCTAGAAAGGTCTTAGTGGGGAGGGTTCCCCTTGTCCCATCCAAGCTCCCTGTGAGTCACCCTAGTGTGCATCACTGGCCTTGTCTTCAGAGATGCCATAGGGACGCAGCACGGGTTGTGTGGTGCCCTTAGGGAGGGACAGGATGGGGCACCACACTGAAGATTCACCTCTATTCCCTACCATTCACACCTGCAATATAATTTTTGGACCCTCCCTCTTATGTTTAAATTGTTGTCACCACCTCTCGGACCTCATGAAGGAGGATGGATAAGAAGCTAAAAACGATAATGATACTAATTTTCACCTTTGTTTGTATCTCCTCCCCCACCACCCACCCCTCACTAGAAACTTTAAGACATGCAGTGGGGAATCCAACCCATCAGGTGAAGGGAATCCTGGGAGAATCAGTCTTGTTTGCTGTAAATGTATCCTCAGCAGTAACAGTGGAGAAAATGGAATGGGACTTTTACCCACAAAGGGGTGGCCTGGGCTTTTGGCTGGGGGAATTCAGTCATGGGAAACTGGAGAACCCAAGTCCCACCGACCGGTTTGGACAACGGCTAGACATGGTGGATGAGACAACACTGAGGATCAAAGACCTGGAGTTGGATGACAGTGGGATCTACAATGCTCGCATCTGGCTTACTAAGTCACAGTTTCAAGAACAGAGTTTCAGCCTCACTGTTTATGGTAAGTGGCTCATGGAATAGGATCAGCAGCATTTTGCAACATAGGTACTAAGAGGCACGTGGGACACAAAAATTCTGTTGCTTTCATTTGTGTTGCACAGAGCTAGTGCCAACACCACAGATACACCACGAAGTGGAATCCAAGACTCCAGGGGGATGTAATGTGACCTTGCGATGCCACACACCTGGAAAGGAGGAGCTCAGTATCTCTAAGAGTCAGCAATTCTGTCGGTTGTTATTAGAGTATGTTTTGAGAAACTCTTATTGTTCATTGCAGGTGGACAGTTTGGACCCTCGGAATTCATCCGTGGTAGACAGTACTGTTTCCTTGGTGGGAGAGTTGAATACCTTCTTTGCCCGATTTGAGGTGACACCAACAGTGGCTCCAACAGAGCTATTGGCGTCACTACCTAGAGGGAATGCTGCCAGGTTGGAAGAGGGAGAAGTGAGGTGAATATTAAAGGAGGTAAACACGAGGAAGGCTATGGGCCCAGATGGGGTGGCTGGCAGGGTGCTAAGAAACTGTTCAGACCAACTGGCAGGAATCTTTATGAAGATTTTTAACCAGTCACTGGCCCAAGCTACTGTTCCACCCTGTCTGAAATCCGCTACCATTGACTTCCGGTCGGTGCCAGCGCTTAATGGCGGTCCTACCTCCGAGCTCCGGAGAAGGACTGCTTCGCAAGTTCGGGTCTTACCCGCTACGGCAAGCGGGGGACCCCTAAAATCTCAGGCGCTGAAGCCTGAGAACAAGGAGACTCGGTGGGCACCTTTGCGCCCCCCGGTACCGTGAAAGAGCCTTTTTAAAGGCTACGGATCGACATCGGGAGAGAGCGCGGTGCTGAGAGTCGCTACCCAGCCTGCGAAGTGAAGCCGCGTCGCCATAAGCGGAGAGCGCCGATTCCTTCCTGAAAAGAAAATTTGGACTGAATTCCCGTGAGTAAGAGCTGGAAAATAATCGGGACCCTTTAAATTTTAAAAATTGGGCTAAAAACGGGGAGATTTAAACAAAGGAAGTCTGCCTCCCCCCGACTGCATGAAAGTGAAAGCAACGGAACTCTAAACTTGCATCCGTTTAAACCCGCTCTTTGATCAGCTAAACCGGACATTTAGACCTTTGATCTCCCCTCCAGCTAGCAGGGCAGAGGGGAGGTGAATTTGATCAATAACTGCAGGATCTATTGGAAGTAAAAAACCTCTGCTGTCTCACCCATTTGAAAGCATGAAACGGTCTGCCTTCTTAGCACACTGAACTGACTTTTCCCTGTGAAGTGATACTTTGATACAAAGTTTCCACAGTGCCTGGCTACTGTATAATACAAGAAGAAACAGCATAAACTGGGCAACTGTGGCAATTTGAAGTTACAAGTTCTTAGTAACATTGACTTTGACTGTGTTAATCTCCTTTTTTACATCTTGGACAGTCTCCTTTGTTTTCGTATTTGGAAATTTTGCTCTATGGCCATTTTGATTTGCTCCCTCTAGAGGATAAAGTAAAGTCCGGCACGGCCTAAGACAGTGGAATTTTCCAAGGGAGAATAAATCCCGTGGGAATTGACCTTGACATGAGTGGCTCACAAGAAGAGATAGTCACAAGAGCCAAGACCAAGCAACAACAACAACAACAGCTGCAGCAGCAACAGGTAAAGAAAAGAGGCTCAATCTCAGGCGCAACAGCCGGATCAGCAGGAACAACAGGACAAGACAAAGGAGCAGCCGTCTCTATGGAAGCTGTGACAGATGCCCTGCTCAAGATAAACCAAACTCTGGAGTCTTTGACAAAACAGACTTCAGAGAACACACTAAAATTAACAGAAATTTCAGCAAGATTAAACCAGAATACAGAATCTATAAATAAATTGGTGGAGGAAAACGCCACCACGCGCCAAATTGCGGAAGAGGCCAAAGCCACTGCTGGAGAGACACAGGAGAAATTAGAGCCGATTGCCAAGAAGGTCTATGAACATGATGCAACTTTGGCCTTGTGGGAGTTACAGAGGAAAGAGAGAAACTTAAAATTAAGACTGATTCCGGAGAATGAAAGAGACAACCTTGTGGAATATTTGACACGGGAGTTTGCGGATTGCTGGGACCTTGAGGAAGACGAATTCAAAATTACGACTGCCTTTAGATTGGGTAAAAAGCAAGACAGAAAGACCCCGAGAGACTGCTTGATTACACTCAGATCCAAGGAGGAAAGAGACAAAATACTAGGACTACACTTTGAAAAGGCTTTGCAAATCGGAAATTCAGCTGTACAGATCTTCAAAGACATCCCAAAATACATTCTGGACTTAAGAAACTTCTACAAGGACTTGGCTCTTTTGCTAAAGAAAAATTCTATTCGCTTCAGGTGGGAGTTCCCACAAGGACTGTCATTCGACTACAAGGCAAAGAAGGTGAAAATAAAGACAATCCAAGACAAGGACAAATTTTTGGCAAGAAATCAGGAGGACCTCCAGAAGGGGACTGTGGATCCGCTTGCAGAACAGAGGAGAGCACTAGAGATTTTGAATCTCTCGATTGGACAAAGACCACCACCATCAGAAGAAGAGCAACAACTTGGAGCTGTTGGAGGAGTTTAGAAAAATAACAAGATGGCCTTGCAATTTCTTAGTTGGAATTGCAATGGGCTCAATGGGCCTTTGAAGAGAAGGCAGGTATTTCATATATTGAACAGAGAACAATTGGACCTGATATGCCTACAAGAAACACACATAACCAGAGCCCACAAAAGACTACTCATAAATAAAAGGCTAGGACAAGAATTTATTTCATCAGATAAAGTCAAGAAAAGAGGAGTTGTAATATACGTGAAAGAGAAATGGGCCCCAAAAATGATATTCAAGGACGAACAAGGGAGATATCTGGCAGTGGAGATACAAATACAAGGAGAAAAACTTCTAGTGGTTGGAATTTATGCACCAAATGAAGGCAAATCTGACTTCTTTAAGAGACTCCATGAAACCCTCACTGACTATCTGGATTACAATATGATAATCATGGGAGACATGAATGGCGTGGTCTCCACCAATATGGACAAGGCACAAAGACTAACAGTTAGCAAGGAAGGGAGACTCCCTAAGACTTTTTTCGAAATGACAGAAAATATGGACTTGATAGACATATGGAGAACAAGGAACCCTCTGGAGAGAGAGGGAACTTTCTTCTCCCAAGCAATGATGACCTGGACCAGAATCGATCAAATCTGGGTTACTAGTGGAATGGCCCCAAAGATTAAGAAAGTGGAAATCTGCCCAAAAACTTGCTCCGACCATAACGCCGTGAAGATGGAGATGAAACTCACAATAACTGGTCAATTTAGATGGAGAATGAATGACACCCTCTTTCGAGATAAGGAGATTCTCACGAAGGCCCAAAAGACTCTAAAAGACTACTTTGAAATAAATTTGAGGACCGACGTGGAGAAAAGAGTGATCTGGGACGCAAGTAAAGCGGTTATGAGAGGATTTTTGATTCAACAAAATTCAATAAAGAGGAAAAAACAAAATGAGAAAAAAGAGAAGATTTTGGAAATGATAAAGGAAGGAGAGAGAAAATTAAGAACAAAACCAAAATCTCAGGACATTTTAAGAGAGATCAAGTTATATCAAACACAATATATGGAATTGATGAACCAAGAGATTGAATGGAAGATAAAGCAAATGAAGCAAAAGACTTTTGAATCAGCAAATAAATGTGGCAAACTTTTGGCATGGCAACTGAAGAAAAGGCAGAAACTAAATACAGTTACAAGCCTAGAGGTGGATGGAAAGAATATATCTAAACCTAATGAAATTAGAAATTGCTTTTTAAGTTATTTCAAAAAACTTTACACTCAAGGCCCGCAAAATGAAGAAGATATAGACAAATTCCTTGGAAAATATGGATTACAAAACATCTTTCATCAAAGTAAGATGGACTTGAACCAGAGAATCTCAGAACAAGAGATAGAGGCTGCCATTCAGAATATGCAACTGGGCAAATCTCCGGGACCAGATGGACTGACTTCTAGATACTACAAATCGCTGAAGGAATGGCTGACTCAACCACTAAGAGAAGTTTGTAATGAGATCCTTGAGGGAAAAAGGGCACCTGAATCGTGGAAAGAGGCATATATTTCACTCATACCAAAGTCAGAGACTGAAAAGACCCAACTCAAGAACTACCGCCCAATATCACTCCTTAATGTGGATTACAAAATTTTTGCAGACATTTTGGCAAAAAGATTTAAAAGAGTCTTGATGGAGAAGATTCATAAGGACCAAGCAGGTTTCCTCCCTAAAAGACACCTGGCAGACAATGTAAGGAATGTAATAGACATTCTGGAAAAGCTAGAGGTGAATATAAACACTAAAGCAGTATTGATCTTTGTGGACGCGGAGAAAGCCTTTGACAATATTTCTTGGAGTTTTATGAGGAAGAATCTTCATGGGATGGGGGTAGGCCAGGGTTTTGAGAATGGTATGGCTGCAATATATTCTGAACAAAAAGCTAAACTGATTGTAAACAATGTTGTGACTGAGGAACTTAAGATAGAAAAAGGAACACGACAGGGGTGCCCGATTTCCCCATTACTTTTTATTTCAGTTCTGGAGGTGTTGCTGAACATGATAAGAAATGACCAGCAGGTCAAAGGTGTGCAGGTCGGAGCTAAACATTATAAGTTAAGAGCGTTTGCAGATGACCTAGTATTGACTTTGCAAGAGCCAAACACTAGTACGAAAAAGGTTTTAGAAATAATACAACAGTTTGGCCAGGTAGCTGGATTTAAGTTGAACAAGCAAAAAACTAAAGTTTTAGGGAAAAACTTAACAGATATGGAAAAGGAGAAATTTCAAGAGGAAACAGGTTTGACTGTGGTAAAGAAGGTGAAATACCTAGGGGTTTACTTAACATCTAAGAATGTGAATTTGTATAAGGACAACTATGAAAAATGTTGGTCAGAAATTAAAAAAGATCTAGAAATATGGTCAAATTTGAAATTGTCAATGTTAGGCCGAATTGCAGTAATTAAAATGAATGTATTGCCTAGAATGTTATTTTTGTTTCAGACCTTGCAGATTCTTGACAAGATGGAATGTTTTAAGAGGTGGCACAAAGACATTTCGAAATTTGTCTGGCAGGGCAAAAAGCCCCGAATTAAATTTAAGATATTGACAGATGCTAAAGAAAGAGGGGGTTTTGCCCTGCCGGACCTAAAATTGTACTATGAGGCAGCAGCTTTTTGCTGGCTGAAAGAATGGATGCTCCTCGAGAACACGGACATTTTGGATCTGGAAGGTTTCAATAATGCTTTTGGTTGGCATGCATATCTTTGGTATGATAAAGTTAACAGTGCCTTTAAAAATCATATTGTTAGGAAAGCATTGTTTAATGTTTGGATAAGATATAAAGATCTATTGGAAAATAAAACCCCTAGATGGGTGTCACCAGTGGAGGCTAAAGCAGTGAAGAAACTCAATATGGAGGTCGGATGGCCGAAGTATTGGGAAATTTTAGAACAGGATGGAGATAAGTTCAAACTACAAAGTCAGGAGAAATTGAAGCATAAAGTAGAAAATTGGTTCCAATATCGTCAAATAATGGAATTTTTTAAACAGGATAGGAAAATCGGTTTCCAGGTGGAAAAATCAAAATTAGAAACCGAACTGTTAGAACCCAATACTAAGAATTTATCTAGAATGTACAACTTGCTGTTGAAATGGAACACACAGGATGAAACAGTTAAATCGGCTATGATTAAGTGGGCTCAGGATGTTGGACATAACATTATGTCAGCTGACTGGGAATGGTTATGGAACACCGGTATCAAATTTACGGCATGTAATGCCTTAAAGGAAAACATCATGAAAATGGTATACAGGTGGTACATGACCCCAGTCAAGCTGGCAAAAATCTATCATTTGCCCGATAATAAATGTTGGAAGTGTAAAGAGACTGAAGGTACCTTTTATCACCTTTGGTGGACATGCCTGAAGATTAAGGCCTTCTGGGAAATGATCTATAATGAATTGAAAAAGGTACTCAAATGTACCTTTCCTAAAAAACCAGAGGCCTTTCTTTTGGGCATTGTCGGCCAATTGGTGACAAAGAAGGATAGAACTTTTTTCATGTATGCCACAACAGCAGCAAGAATACTCATCGCAAAGTATTGGAAGACACAAGATTTACCCACTGTGGAAGAATGGCAGATGAAAGTGATGGACTATATGACACTGGCCGAGATGACAGGCAGAATCCGTGACCAACGAAAAGAGACGGTGGAAGAAGAGTGGAAAAAATTTAAAAGCTATCTTAAGGACTACTATAAACTTAATGAATGCTAAAATGTTGTGGTTTCCAGAAGCAAAAGGGTACAGGGATACAAGGCTAGACCATAAAAGAGGACTAAGATGATAGAGATTGGAAAGTAACAATTGGGAGTTGCTAGTTGAATTATGGACATTGGGATGCAGAGAGGGGGGGTATGGGGAAGTCCAAGAAAAGAGGTTTATGAAAATACGTTTGAAACTATACGTGTATGTTTGTCATTTTTAGTGTTTGTTTGTTTTTCTTAAAAATGTTGTAAAATCAATAAAAATTTTATAAAAAAAAAAAAAAGAAATCCGCTACCATTATACCCCTGCCAAAAAAACCAAAGTTAGAGAGTCTGAATGATTTTCAGAGGATGCTGTGGCAATGGCTTTACATGCTGTCCTGACTCATTTGGAGAAGCAAGGGCACTATGTGAGATTGTTATTTGTAGACTTTAGTTCTGCATTTAATAGTATTCTTCCAAAAGATTGGTGCCCAGATTTTTAGACCTGGGACTTCCACTGTGTTTGTGCAGGTGGATATTCGATTTTCTATCAAACAGTTCCCAACGGGTCAGGATGGGTTCCCACGTCTCTGGGGATCTCATCATGAATATGTGGATGCCACAGGGGGGGTGTTGAGCCCGCTTTTATATACGCTCTATACAGTTGACTGTGCCCCCAAATACCCCTGTCAAAAGATCATTAAGTTTGCAGATGATACAACGGTAGTTGGAGAGGGGGAGGCGGCCTATAGGAAGGAAGTTGAGCAGTTGGGGGAGTGGTGCAGGAAAAACAACTTACTCCTTAATTTAAAGAAAACAAAAGAGATTATTGTGGACTTTAGGAAATGTAAATTGAATATTCAGTAACTAATTATTGGACAGTGTTCTCGAAGCTACAAACATGAGTCTGACCAAACTGCGGGAGGCAGTGGAAGGCAGGAATGCCTGGCGTGCTCTAGTCCATGGGGTCACTAAGAGTCGGACATGACTAAACAACTAAACAACAACAATTATTGAGGGGAAGTTCGTAGAACAGGTCTTGATGTTTCAATTTCTGGGAATGGAGTTGAGAAATGACCCAACCTGGGGAGAAAACAGCAAAGACCTGATGAAGAGAGCACAGCAGAAGTTATATTTTCTGAGAATCCTCCGGAAAAATAATCTCTCCAAGGACCTGTTGATGGCATTTTACCATTGTACTGTTGAGAGTGTATTAACTTCTGGTCTGTGTGTGTGGTTTGGGAGCTGCACGGCCAGGGGAAAAACAATGCTGTCCAGGGTTGTAAAGACTGCAGAGAGAATAATTGGGTGCACACTTCCCACCTTGGATCAAATCTCTGCTTCCAGGTGTCATAAGAAAGCTGCAGAGATAGCGCAGGATAGTGTGCACCCCGGAAATGATCTCTTTCAGCTTCTGCCTTCTGGAAGAAGGTGCAGGGTTAGAAAGACTAGGACTAGCCGCCTGAGAAACAGTTTCTGCTGAAATGTGATTTTGGTTTTCAGCGCAGTGTAAGGAGTCTCTACAGGAGTATATTGTATTTAATTATGGGGTATCAGAGTTTAAGGGGGCTAACCAGGCTGGGATAGCAGGCTTGTGGGTTTTTGAATATCTGATGTATATTTTCAGTTTCGTTGTTCTGTATGGGACAATGACAATAAAGATTATCATATCATATAGCTAAGATTCCTCCATTGCAGGGGGTTGGACTAGATGACCCAATTCTACCATTCTATGATTCTATGATTCCAATTCTACCATTCTATGATTCTATGATTCAAATTTAATGCTAAAAGTAACAAGGTGTTGCTAAACATAGATGCAGAAAAGTTAATACGTCAATATGTGGCCACAGTGGTGAAAATAAAACCTGCAACTGACGCACAGAAGTTTTGAATTTCTGTGTGGGCACCTTGTGAGCATTTCCTATTTTTAGCTTCACTGCCTCAATTATGTTTCGTTCTTTCCCTCTTAGAGGGAACTTTGGGGCGGTGACGTGCAGCATTTCTTATTCCTGGGAATAAAAGCAGAAGCCTGTTTCTGTACCAATGAGGACAAATCAACTCCTCACCAGCAGAAGCCACACCTGAGACTCCCTATATTCCTGGCCAGAAATATTCATGAATTTTGTGAGTAGCAGCCTCGTGATCCTTCTCTTCTTTGGTCTATTGATCTTCTCTTCCCTGGGTAAGTTCTTGCAATGGAAAGCTGGATGCATAGTGTGAAAAGCTATAAGTTTTCTTGGTCGTGAAGGGGAAGGCAACTGACAATGCTGAGCTCATCTGGAGAATAGGCCTCCTCCCTGAAAGTCCCTCCCCCCCCCCCCATCTCAGGTTCAATATGTTTTGTCACCTGATGGGGGCTCACATTCCACTGACAAGAACCCCCACCCCAACAGACCTTCTCCTCTTCCACCACTGCTTTCTTATTCTGGCCCAAACAGTCATGGTAGGTGTCATGGGCCCAGGGCGTGGGCAACAGGAAGGAGGTGCCCGTGCAGGATCCCCCAGAGGGACCGGCTAGACTGGGACAGACCCTGGGGAGCTCAATGAGCCATCCAAGGGGGTGATCCTAGAAATTTCTTAGTCGTGAGGGTTCCCCTTCTGCCATCCAGACTCCCCGTCAGTCACCCAAGTGTGCAGCACTGGCCTCGTCTTCAGAGCTGCCAGAGTCAGGCTATGATTCAACCATTCTATCTGTGGCATCACTGGCTCCACCTCTGGAGCTGACCGAGGCTGCCCCACCTCATCTCTCAGGAGGCGGCTGCCTTCCCTGTCTGCTCTAGAGGAGTCTTCTCCCACCTTGCATAGGTCCCAGAAATGCCAGAGCAAGTCAGAGCCACCCTCCCAGAGGAGTTACCATTTTCTTGTGCAGCCCCAGGAACATGCCCTTGTGCTGCGCTGAGTTGCGCCCATCCCATCCCCATAGAATGATGCTTTTTGGATCAAAGTCTTAACTTGCCTAGCCACAAGTGGCACCTGCTGTATATTCAGATCATGTCTTGCCTCTGTATCATACCAGTTTGAGCATTAGAAGCTTGAGTAGAAACTATGTGTGCTGCATCACACTCTTGACTGCTGCTAAACTTTTGATCTACTAAGACTGCAAGATCTCCTTCACATGTACTACTAGCAAGCTAGGTGGCCCCCATCTTGTATTTGTGCTGCTGGTTATTCCTGCCTAAATTCTCTCTGAATTGCTATATGGTGCCCCTGCAGCCTCATTCTCAGCCACCCACATTTAAATTTTCATGAAAGAATTAAAAACTGCTCTGCCACCTTTTTATTTTAAAATAAAACAGCCCCAGTTCAAGTGGAGTGCATCCCTTTTGTACAGGCCCAGGTTGCCCCAGAATGTTCCCAAGAGCAAAACGAACCCAAACTCCTCCTCTGAACGCTATCATGTCATCCACACATTGAGACCACACAGCCCTGCTTGTCCATCTGGCCTTGCATATGGAACTGGTAGTATTTCAGAGAAAGCTACCTTAGAGGTCCAGACTTTCAACATCCTTCCCAGCACCCTAAATTTGGCTTCCAGGACCCCTAGACTACATTTCCCCATGTCACTGGTGCCAACATGCAATGTGACCACTGACTCCACCCCAGCACTGACTGCCAGACTATCTAGCCAATGAGAGGCAGTGGAGGAAGCCTCTAGGGCACCTAGGGCGGTGTGCCCGGGGGGTGGGGTGGCATATACCACCTGTCAGGAATCAGTTTGCAGAGAAGGGGGGAGAGACCGGAATGTACAGAGAGCCTCCTCAGATGAGCAGCTGTACTTCATCAGAGTCCGAGGAGGAAGGACTGTCAGGAGACACAGAAGATGAGAGGGAGAAGATTATAGTAGAGAGAAAGGAGCAGCTTCTGGCACTTAGTTTTTCATGTATGGAGAGGAGGAGAAGGGGGGAGCGTTTCAGGAAGCTTTTCTGCTGGAGGGGGAACAGGCGAGAGCCACTTCTGGAAACTGAAAGTGATTGAGGCAGACGTGCTTTCAAGAGCTCCGTATTGTACATAGTTTTGCACTTAATAAATCCTGTAAAAGACAAGCTGGAATCCCGGGCTGTTATCTCTGCAAGCACCCACGTATCACCTTGACACCACCCATAGGTGTGCAGCATGGGGCGCATGGCGCCCTTAGGGAGGGATGGGATGGGGCGCACCGCGGGGCCTAAGCCGCACTACAGCTGGGTGGGAGGCAGTGGGGAGACAGCGCATAGGACCTTCTTTGTGACAGGCTGCAAAAGTGCAGAATGATGTCCCTCCCCAAAGAGGTGACCTGGCACCTTTAGTGTAGAGTTTCCATTATATGGTTAAGATTCATCTCTTTATCCTACCATTGATACCTGCCATATCAATTTTGGAGCCTTCCTATTACGTTTTAATGCTGCATTTTAAATTGTTGTCACCTCCTCTGGGACTTCATGATGGAAGATGGATAAGGAGCTCAAAATGATAATGATAGTAATTTCCCCCTTTGTTTGTATCTCCTCCCCCACCACCCTCCCCTCACTAGAAACTGTAAGCCATGCAGTAGAGAATCCAACCCACCAGGTGAAGGGAATCCTAGGAGGATCAGTCTTGTTTCCTCCCAACATATCTCAAGGAATAACAGTGCAGAAAATGGAATGGGACTTTTACCCCCAAAGTGGTGGCCTGGGCTTTTGGCTGGGGTTATTCAGTCATGGGAAACTGGAGCACCCAAGTCCCACCGACCGGTTTGGACAACGGCTAGACATGGTGGACGAGACAACCCTGAGGATCAAAGACCTGGAGTTGGATGACAGTGGGATCTACAATGCTCGCATCTGGATTACTAAGGCACAGTTTCAAGAACAGAGTTTCAGCCTCACAGTTTATGGTAAGTTATTGCTTTCATGGAATAGGATCAGCACCATTTCCCAAATAGGTACTGGGAGGGGAGGGGTGCAAACCTCATGCTGATTACATTTGTTTTCTACAGAGCAATGGTTTCAATCTAACCTTCTATGGTAAGCAACCATTTTCACTGTTCTGAACAAGGTTCCGGATTGGTCCCATTTTTCCTATGCAGTTACTGAGAGCAGTGGGACGCAAACTTTATGTTGTTTTCATTTGTTTTCAACAGAGCCAGTGCCAACACCACAGATAGACCACCAAGGGGAATCCAAGACTCCAGGTGGATGTAATGTGACCTTGCAATGCCACACACCTGGAAGGAAAGATCTCAGTATCTCCTGGGAAACAGGGGATCCACACAGGGCCTTAGAAAAAAGTGTGAATCAGTACCAGGTTTCTGACAATGGCCGGGAGCTCCGTGTCTTCTACTGGAACAGTTCTTTCGACTCCAAATTCACCTGCCTGGTCAGCAATCCCGTTGATCAAAAGGGAGTCTCCTTTAATTTGCTCAACATCTGCCAGAGTGATGAAGGTGAGCAATGCATACTTTCCTTCATTATCCAGCGGAGGTCCTTGTGGTGGTGAACATGCAGACTAGCCCTTAACATGAGGGGTTTGAGGAGATGTGTTTGTATTAGTAAATGCTGCTCTTCGCATGCTTGTGAGCAGGATCGGAGCATACAGAGAGCTCCTTGAAGACGGATCTGATCCTGTGAATTGCTGCTGCATCTCCTCCTTTTTCTGCCTTAAGAAATTGATTCAGGGCAGGCAAGTGTGTCTGACAGGCATTCACATCCCAAATTATCACAATACAAAGGGGACAGATTAGCAGCACTTCCTTATCTCTTGTTATTAATTCTAAGACTCTCAGTCAGGTGTGAGCATGAGACTTTGAATCTCGGGATCATGGGTTCAAGCCCTGCCTTGGGCCAAAGATTCCTGCAATGCAGCGGGTTGGACTAGATGACTCTATTTGTCCCTTCCAACTCTACACTTCTATGATTCTGTGAGAGTCACTCTGTTGGTTTTTATTAGAGTATGTTTTGAGAGACTCTTATTGTTCATTGCAGGTGAACACCTTCGACTCTCGAGTCAATTGGTTATTTTTCCCAAATTGGTTATTCTTCTGGTGACAATGGTGGTGGTGATGGTGATGGTGATGTGGATGTGCTGGAAGAAAAGAAAGGAAAGGAATAGAAGAGGTAGTACCGTCTCTGTTGATCTTCTTCCCATCTCTCCTGAGATGGGGGCTTCCTGCCAAATATACCACTTCCTTTATTTTGTTTATTCCAAGGGGCAGAAACTGGTCAGTGTCATGGACTCAATAATGTGACTCATGTTGTGTTCCACAGGTATTCGTTATCTGAAGCAAATGGGGAACTGTCCTCTTGCACTCCAGAACTCAAAAATGATCGACCCAGAAGATGGTGATGATGAGGTGAGATGACCGGTGTGCAAAGTAATGATGGAGTGACTGCAGATAATAACAATGAAAGCATCTGATACATTTGGCATTTAATACTTATGATAAGCAGCAGCCCAATTTGCCCAATACTGGAAACAACCTATAGAAATCCTAATTGAAATCTGGATAAATAACATTTGGAATTACCATAGAATTACCATAGAAGGGTATTTAAAGGCACATCAAAGACTGACACTTTCGGCGGGACTTGGCTTCCATTCTTTTCCTTTCTAAAATGAGACAAAATATATAGTTTTATTCCACCCACAACATAAGAAACTCTGTGGAGAGGCTCCTTGAATTGACAATGCATAAATAAATATAACACTTGTGTACTGCGTACTGCATAAGAAATTTAATAAGAATGTACCACTAGATAAGTTACTGTAGTTATATGTTGCTCTTGTATTTAAAAAATAAAATAAAGGAAAGTAATTTGGATTAAAGAAAACAAAAACAGGCCAGTGACCCAAAAGTTCTGATCAAAAGACCTAACAAATCGATTATGACACAAGGGGAGGCAGGCATCCTGTTCCCATCAGGGGAACATGTATGCACAGTTAAAGTGAGCAGAATTGAACCCTCCCCTCTCTCAGCTAGCGAACAGAGATTTCAGCCCTCTGGCTGCAGGGCTCTGCTTCCCACATCCTCCCCCCAGTGAACCCAACAGGATTGTCCTCTCCTACTTACTTACTTACTTACTTAATTTTATTTACGGCTATTAGCCCATAAAATATGTACAAACGTAAAAGGGAAGAGGCATAAAGACTGATATATTCCTCTCCACTCACCTGCTGTTCTGGACTCTTCCCAAAATACTACTGTTATCATTTATTTAACCTGGAATCTCAGATAATAATTGAGTACTGGAGAATGGAAATGACATATTCTTGTCAATTCAAAATGGCCAATTCCACTTACTCTCTTAGTGACTTATGGTAATCATGCAGAGATACTTTGGTCAATTCAAAATGGGCAATTCCACCCGCACTATTATGGACTTAATTATGACAAGTTCTCCAGTGGAACTAAATTATTAATTATGACAAGTTCTCCCGTGGAACTAAAAAGCTATCCCTAAAGGCTGAGACTGAGGTGCAGGGAAGATGCCTGCTTTTAGGCAAATTGGTATCCTTTCTTAGAGAACTCTGAACCTGGACGGGACTTTAATTTTCTCCAGGGTTCAGGTGGGCCCAAATGCCCAGAAACTCTTTTAGGAGTTGAATCCCCAGAGTCCCACCTGTCATATTTTTTCTCCAATGCAGATTGAACACTGCATCCCACAAACCAACATGGGAGATCAGGCACATCTCCTGCAGCCACTGCCAAGGAATTCATTGAAGGTTCCTCAGGGGAAAGACACAGTGAAGATCTCTCAAAGCTGCCAGTTAAGTCGGAGCTACAGCCTACCCAGCACCTTTAAACACTGGTCCCAAGAGTCCCATGACCAGGCCAAAGGGCAACATACCCAGACTTATCCAGTGACTATGGATGGGGTCTCCTTGAGAACAAGGAATCTCAGGAATGCCTTCATGACCAGCACCAGCAGGAGTGTATAAGGCACTCCTCTTCAGTCTTGCTGTTGATGGAAACAGCACAGGAAAGACTGGGTGAGTGAAGATATTCATCAGGAACAGGGGAGGTGGAGAGATAAAAATCTGCAATGGATCAAGGAATGCATAAAGATTTACATCAGAAAGAAGCATGGGAGCAGCACCTCCTATTTGCCACGATGTCCCTGCAGAGGCAACATCGAAGGCCAACATTGCCAAGGAGATGGAAGAGCTGGCCTCAATGCTGATTGAACACTGCATCCCATAGACCAAGCTTGCAGGTTTACTCGGACAGAGAGGAATTCTTGAGCAGTTCCGCACTACCCAGAGAATCCTTTCCTTATCTTGGTTCTTATGCAGTCTTAGACACAGAGCCCTCAGAAATTACACACTGCATCCCAACATGAGACATCAGTAACATCTCCGGGAGCCACTGCCAATGAATTCATCAAGGGTCCCTCTGTTGAAAGACCCATTGAAGATCTCTCAATGCTGCCAGTTGAGCCGGAACTACAGCCTACCCAGCAGCCTTAAACACTGGCCCCAAAAGTCCTGTGACCAGGACAGAGAACAACATACCAAAACTTATCCAGTGACTATGGATGGGGGTCTCCTTGAGAACAAGAGTCTCAGGAATGCCTTCATCACCACTAGCAACCAGAATATATAACGCACTCCTCTTCATCCTTCCTGCTGATGGAAACCCAGGTGCCGTGCCTCTCTCTTCCTACTTTGCTTGGACTCTGGTTAACACTTTTATAAACGTGTGTGTGTGTGTCTGAAGAAGTGTGCATGCACAGGAAAGCTTATACATAGGACAAACTTAGTTGTTCTCTAAGGTGCTACTGGACTATTTTTTTATTATTATTTCAACTGCATAAGACCAACACAGCTACCTACCTGAAAACAGAAAACAGCTGAGGGACACTAACAATAAAAGAGAACTCCTTTCCCCTTGCCCCAGGTGTGAACAGAGACCGGGGATTCGGAAGGTTTTCAGGGTAACTGCTTGGGGAGGGTGCAAGGGTTAATGGGAGGAAGAAGGAGGAGGAGGAAGAGCTGAGAGCTATTTTGGGCATGTTGTCTGCAGGCACTGCTGTCCCTTGAAATGACCAAGCCATAAGATCTGGAATCCCTCCATGCAGACTGAAGGTGTAAATAGGTGAATAAACCCTATTTCTTAAACCTACAACAGTCTCTGTTGTGTCTTCCATTCTCCAAAGGGAAACAGATCCTCTTTGGGCTCCTGGGATCCCATAGGCTCTTTCCACCGCTGGGCAAAGAGGGTGGCAGGCAGCAGACTTTTGCAGCAATACATTGGACTGGAGCACAAGGTTGTTTTCCCTCTTCTCCCTGGCAAAACATCCACAAAAGAGACTTTCTATTGGGAAGGAAGCATATTTTCCCTACCAATAAGACGAAAAAGGAGGGAGGCAAATATTTTAACAGCAGCAGAGTGACGGTTCTTGTCTGGGGTCACTAAGCAGGGAGTTCCAAAGAGTAGTGCTGCCAACCCTGAAAGATTGATCCATTGGAAGTGCAAAGCAAACATTTTGGCTTTTATACATGAGCCAGTTCTTCTTGCTCTTTGGTTCAATCTTTGGTTTGTTCTTTCTTGGCTTCTTTCCCTCACCCCTCATCAGACTGTGGGATGTGGTTGTGCTCTTGAATGAGGGAGGAAGGGGAGGGTTTGTGAGAAGCTTGAACGTGTATTTTGTCTTAATGTTGGAGAAGTTCTCCAGGTGTCATGTTTTAAAAGGAGAGAGAGAGAGAGAACAAGTGGGGTAGGATCCCAACTTCAGCACCCCCATATGCTCTCCCCCTGAACCCCTCAAAATAAGCTGGGCTAGAGACCCTGGAGGCACATTTGCCCACAGAGACCTTCCCTGGTGTCCACAGGGTCCCATCTCCGCTCCCCTCCATTTTACCAAAGCAATTTTACTTAATTTAACACATTTTGTTTTATTTTCACTAATATTTGCATTCCTTTGTACACTTTATGATTTATGCATACAAAACATTCATGCTCTGATGTGCACACATTTCCCCAGTACATGTATGTTTGTACATATCAATAGAATGCTGAACAGCAAAGCAAAATTCAGACAAGTGTGGATTTCATCTGTCATGGATGGTTTAGCTAAGATTCCTGCATTGAAGGGGGTTGGACTAGATGACCCTTGGGAACCCTTCCAATTCTACCATTCTATGATTCAAACTAAGTGGTAAAAGCAACATAGATAGTAAACTAAACATATATACAGTAAAGTTAATGCCTCATGTTGTCGTAGTGCGAAAGATAGGACCTTCAACTGACTTTCAGACGTTTTGAAATTCTGTGTGGGCACCACGTGAGCGTTTCCTGTCTTTAGCTGACAGCTTTCTCAGCCTCGAAGACGGTTTCACTATGTCAATTGTTTTGCAACCTTTCCCTCTTAAACCAAGCTTTGGGGCTGTGCGCTGCAGCATTTCTTATGCCTGGGAATTAAAGCAGAAGCCTGTTGCCGTACAACTGTGGGCAAATCAACTCTTCAGCAGCAGCAGCAGCCACATCTGAGACGCCCTATATTCCTGGCCAGAATTATTCATGAATTTTGTGAGCAGGAGCCTCGTGATCCTTCTCTCCTTTGGTCCATTGATCTTCTCTTCCCTGGGTAAGTCCTTGCAAAGAAAAGCTGAATGCATAGGGTGAAAATATAGGTTTGCTTGGTCATGAAGGGGAAAGTAACTGACAATGCTGAGCTCATCTGGAGAATAGGCCTCCTCCCTGAAAGTCCCCCCCCCATCTCAGGGTCAATGTGTTTTGGCACCTGCTGGGGGCTCACATTCTGTGAGGGGAGAGACTCCATCAGGCAAGGCCTCCTTCCACCTGCCTGGCTCCACCCTCTAGTCCCTGCTTCTCAATTTGTATTGTATTATTATTGTACAATTTTATGTATTGTGGCTTGCCGTTGTTTTATTGATTATAGTTTAGACATTATTTATTGTAACTGTTGAGTGGATTTCTGTTTAACTTTTATATGTTATTATTATTTAATACTATACTAATGATTGCAGGGACAGGGGGTGGGTGGCTGTGGGGGACTCCCTGGTCCTGAATGGGGTAACTGTGCCCCTGAAGAACCAGGTGTGCAGCCTGGGAGTCATTTTGGACTCACAGATCTCCATGGAGGCGCAGGTCAATGCTGCGTCCAGGGCAGATGTCTCCCAGCTCCATCTGGTACACAGGCTGAGACCCTCCCTGCCTGTGGACTGTCTCGCCAGAGTGGTGCATGCTCTAGTTATCTCCCGCTTGGACTACTGCAATGCACCCTACAGGGTGCATGGCAGTAGTCCAAGGTGACCCGAAAACTACAACTGATCCAGAATGCAGCAGCTAGACTGGGGACTGGGAGGGGCTGCCGAGACCACATAACACTGGTCTTGAAAGACCTACATTGGCTCCCAGTACGTTTCCAAGCACAATTCAAAGTGTTGATTCTGACCTTTCAAACCCTAAATGGCCTCGGCCCAGTATACCTGAAAGATCGTGTCCACACCCATCGTTCAACACGGACACTGAGGTCCAGCGTTGAGGGCCTTCTGGCAGTTCCCTCACTGTGAGAAGCAAAGTTACAGGGAACCAGGCAGAGGGCTTTTTGGTGGTGGTGCCTGCCATGTGGAATGCTCTCCCATCAGATGTCAGAGAAATAAAAACTATCTGATGTTCAGAAGACATCTGAAGGCAGCCCTGTTTAGTGAAGTTTTTAATGACTTATGTACTTTTAATCTTTTGTTGGAAGCCACCCAGAGTGGCTGGGGAAACCCAGCCAGATGGGTGAGGTATAAATAATAATACAGTGGTACCTCGGGTTACATACGCTTCAGGTTACAGACTCCACTAACCCAGAAATAGTACCTCGGGTTAAGAACTTTGCTTCAGGATGAGAACAGAAATCTTGCTCCGGCGGCGCATGAGAAGAACAGGATGCCAGGCTAGATGAGCCACTGACAGGATCTTCTTTTCCTGATCTGCCTCTTGAGTTAATTTTGGGGTCTGAGGCATATGAACATTTCTTTGGGGTTCAGTGACCTCTGAGCTTTGCTTCTTTGAACCTCTTTCAAGCAAATAAAAAGCTGGGCAAGTAGAATGCTCTTGTTGTTGTTAAACTTGTAACAGCTTCCTCAATCTGCAAAAGCTGCCAGCTCTTTTCATTGCTTTTGGTGTGCCCATATCTGTCACAAGACTTTTGTTATTAGCCAGTCTTTGCAAAGAGAGCAATTCTCCTCCTTCCCTACAAACCACACACAGCACTACACTTCCATAGAGAAGCAAACATGTCTTTTTCTTGCAAACGTTTCCTCTTCAGAATGTTGCTGTACTTTCCCACACTTTGTTCTGAAGAGCAATAAGATCTGTGCCAGCAGCTGGTTTCTTCAGGAGGATGGGGAAGAGACTGACCATGATTGTTCTCCCTGACATTTGCCTCTTGCAGTTGCCAGACTCCTCGGGAGAAGGATATGGGAGCCAGCTGTATGCCATCTTCCCCTCTGAGCTGTATTTAAGCCAGGCTGCTTGGAGTGTAGCAAGAACAGGGCCAGAAACGTTTTTGTCAGTTATCTCTTGTAACTTTGTATTTGCGCAGACAGGAAGAGACCCCCCAACTCCAGGCAACACCCAAGTGGAATAATGACTCAAGAAAACGTGTTATGGGATTAAAATTTTGGACACAACTTTATTAAAACTTCAGATTTAGGGAGACCTTGGCTTAGGCATTGGGCATTTATCCCTCCCAGGCCCCGGCCGGAGATCAGGGGAACATCAGGGTTATCCAGAATGTGTGGGGATTGAGCTGGCTCTGGAGAGCAATGACAACCTATTGGCATATGGCCAATGCCTCCCCTGAAAACAACCCCTTTAACAGGGAGCCCTGGGATCACCACCACAGGGGGGATGTGGGTCACCCCTTCATGCCCCTCTCCACAATTTAGGGAAGATAGACTAAAGGATTCTACCCAAGGCCTGAAACCACCAAAGTTGTGACATTTTGCTACGGGGATGGCAAAACCTGCCAATGCAGGAAAATTCCTTTCTGACCCTTTAACAGCAACCATAACGTAGCAGCGCCCACGTACCAGTGAAGAAGAGGTTAACCTGCAAAAGAAGGCTTAACTGAGGGAGGGCAGGGTGGGAGAAGCTGTGAAGCCAGTGAGGATTCCTAGGTAAGTTCTGCCCACTATTGTGTGTGGGCTGGGTGATCCCTCCCCTTACCTGGCCAACTCTCTCCTGGCAATGCCTCCCCAGCTGGGACTGGGCAACTGGCAAAGGTAGGCCTCTAGGTGTCCAGCCTAGCAGGGGCGAATCCAGGCTGCACTGCCGGAAGCCGCATGGGATGGGGGGGGGGCTGCGCACGACCACGCAAAAGGGGCCCCCTGTTTTATGTGGGGAGCGGTCATTATGTACTTAAGCCCCGAATTGGGGGGCGGAGTTTAATATTGAATTTATTCTGTACTTGCCAAATTGTTTATTTCTGTCATTTTTTTTAGTTTACTGTCATATTCTATATTTTGTACATTTGTATTTCCAATGCTCTGTGTTTTGAAAGTTTGCTGTGAGCCACTTTGGGCTCAGCTCCTTGCGGAACAGACACATATCAATCAATCCCAGTCAATAGACAGCTGCTTACTGGTTACCAGTACTTTTTTCCTGTGGGGACGCAGGGTTACAAATATCCCTAAACATTTTGTGAATCTAAGTTTGGCCTCATTGGGGGCCATATTTCAATATGAGTGAGAAAATGAGAGTACCCCTAAACATTTTTTTAAGGGAAAAAAGCAGTGTTGGTCACTGGAACCCAGTTCCCCGTGTGGGTGGGGCAATGCCACAGTGATCTTTGTTATTGAGCTCAGTTTGTAGGAGAATCTGCACATATGACGAAGGTGGAAGTTAGAGAGCCCAACCACCACCAACCATGGGTGGTGCCAGAGTCAACGAGAGGTAGAGCCAACTAATTCTAGTTCTTTCCCGCCTGCCCTACTGAGAGCCAGAAGTGTAACACAGATACTAAGGAGGAGGCAGTGCCTGGGCTAGTTTAACGTAAAAAAAAGATGGCTAAAGACAGGCTGAAGCTGGCAAAGGCAGTGCCCCACTCACCCTCAGGGAACAGTCTCCACTCCTGTGAAGTGTTGCTGTACCTTCACAACTGTTCCTCCTCTTTGCAAGGGTTTTGCAGGACTCCAAAAGGTTGGTGATCTCCAAATGTCGGTGAGAATCAAACACCTAATCTTAATAGAAAACTTTAACAGGTACACAGGAAGGAGTACAGCAGGTGTGCATTGCTAAAACACATAGAAGAACCCTGAGCTCACAACTCTTTTTCCTCCTCCACTGCTCCTTGCTTGGAATTACCTTTGTACTTGTAACAATGTCCTTCTCCTACAGGAAAGGACCACGTCAGGATAGCTAAGGGAATGTAATAAATGTTTAACTCAGGTCTCCAACCTCCAGATGTTTGGCCTACAACTCCCATGATCCCTAGTTAACAGGACCAGTGGTCAGGGATGATGGGAATTGTAGTCCAAAACATCTGGAGGGCCAAAGGTTGGGGGTGCCTGGTTTAACTAGAGAGTTGAGCAGTTCCAGTGGGTTGATGTACAATTCAGCAACAGTTAAGATTAATCTTGGAAATTGTAAACTTCCTTTCAGTTAGGTCCCAAATACCTGGGAGAATACTTGCTTCCCCATAGACCATCTCAGCTGTTAAAACCAGCAGAAGGGGCACTCTTGGTAGTTTCACCTTCCTTAAACTTTTGGGGGGAGTGTCAGCCCAGGAGGAAATCTTCTTTGTGGCAGGCTGCTGTATTTAATGCTGCATTTTAAATGATTGTAACCTGCTATGGGAACCTTATGAAGGAGGATGAATAAGGAGTTAAAAACAATAATGGTTCTAATCTTCTTCTTCTTCTTCTTCTTCTTCTTCTTCTTCTTCTTCTTCTTCGTCTTCGTCTTCGTCTTCGTCTTCTTCTTTGTATGTCCTCCCCCACCACCCTCCCCTCACTAGAAGCTTTAAGCCATGCAATGAGGAACCCAACTAATCAGCTGAAGGGAATCCTGGGAGGATCAATCTTGTTTCCTGCCAATGTATCTCAAGGAATAACAGTGGAGAAAATGGAATGGGACTTCCGCCCCCAAAAGCGTGACCTGGGCTACTGGCAGGGGGAATTCAGTCATCGGAACAGAGACCATCCAAGTCCCACTGGCCGGTTTGGACAACGGCTAGACAGGGTGAACGAGACAACACTGAGGCTAAAAGACCTGGAGTTGGATGATGGTGGAATCTACAATACTCGCATCTGGTTTACTAAGACACAGTTTCAAGAACAGCGTTTCAACCTCATAGTATATGGTATGTTATTGCTTTCACTGTTTGGCTCATGGAAGAGGATCAGCACCATTTCTCTACATGGGTACTGGGAGAGGTGGGACCCAAGCCTTATGCGGATTTCATTTGTGTTCCACAGAGCCAGTGCCAACACCACAGATAGACCACCAAGTGGAATCCAAGACACCAGGTGGATGTAATGTGACCTTGCGATGCCACACACCTGGAAGGGAAGATCTCAGTATCTCCTGGCAAACAGGGGATCCGCACAGGGCCGTAGGAAAGAGTGTGACTCAGTACCAGGTTTCTGACAATGGCCGGGAGCTCCGTGTCTCCTTCTGGAACAGTTCTTTGGACTCCAACTTCACCTGCCTCGTCAGCAATCCTATTGATCAAAAGAGAGCCTCCTTTGACTTGCTCAACATCTGCCAGAGTGATGAAGGTGAGCAATATATCCTTTCCTTCATTATCCAGGGGAGGTGCTTGTTGTGGTGAATACGCAGACTGGCCCTTAACATGAGGGATTTGAGGAGATGTGTTTGTATTAATAAATGCTGCTCTTCACATGCTTGTGAGCAGGATCGGAGCATACACAGAGTTCCTTGAAGACTGATCTGATCCTGTGAATTGCTGCTGATGCCCCCATCTCCTCCTATTCCTAACTTAAGACATTGATTCAGGGCAGGCAAGTGTGTCTGACAGGCATTCACAGCCCAAATCATTGCAATACAAACGGGACAGATTAGCAGTACTTCCTTATCTCTTGTTATTTATTCCAAGACTCTCAGTCAGGTGTGAGCATGAGGCTCTGAATCTCAGGGCCATGGGTTTATGTTTTGAGAGACTCTTATTGCTCATTGCAGGTGGACAGTTTGGACCCTTAAGTTTGAGTACATCGCTTATCACTGCCCTCATTGTTCTTCAGTGGATAATGGTGATGTGGATGTGGATGTGCTGGAAGAGAAGAAAAGGAAGGAATAGAACAGGTAGAACCATCTGTATTGATCTCTCCTGAGAAGGGGGCTTCCTGCCAAATATACCTCTACCTTTCTTTTGCTATCCTGATAGGAAGAGATTGGTCAGTGCCATGGACTCATAGAATCATAGAGTTGGAAGAGACCACAAGGGCCATGGAGTCCAACCCCCTGCCAAGCAGGAAACACCATCAGAGCACTCCTGACATATGGTTGTCAAGCCTCTGCTTAAAGACCTCCAAAGAAGGAGACTCCACCACACTCCTGGGCAGCAAATTCCATTGTCAAACAGCTCTTACTGTCAGGAGGTTCTTCCTAATGTTTAGGTGGAATCTTCTTTCTTGTAGTTTGGATCCATTGCTCCGTGTCCGCTTCTCTGGAGCAGCAGAAAACAACCTTTCTCCCTCCTCCATGTGACATCCTTTTATATATTTGAACATGGCTATCATATCACCCCTTAACCTCCTCTTCTCCAGGCTAAACATGAACAGCTCCCTTAGCCGTTCCTCATAAGGCATCGTTTCCAGGCCTTTGACCATTTTGGTTGCCCTCCTCTGGACATGTTCCAGTTTGTCAGTGTCCTTCTTGAACTGTGGTGCCCAGAACTGGTCACTGTACTCCAGGTGAGGTCTGACCAGAGCAATAATGTCTTTCATGTTCACTCCACAGGTATTCGTGGTAGCCACTCAGAAGATGGTGATTATGAGGTGAGATGATTGGTGTGCAAAGCAATGATGGGGTGATTGGTGTATAACAACAACAACAACAACAACAACAATTTATGATTCGTACCTCGCCATTTCTGATACATTCGGGAGACATTTATTACTTACAATATTATTATTAAAGTTGTAATCTGTTATTTAAAAAAAAAACCCAGCAAAAACAACAGCAAACAGATTTCAAACAGGCCAGTGACCCAATAATAAACAGCCATCAATTTGGCACATCCCGTCCCTGTGAACCATCTCTGCTTGTCTGCAGGAGGCTTCTCTTAAAATTACCTTTTGCTGGTACTGGACTCCTTCCCATCCAGCCAAAATAAACTCAAGCATCTCTCCCTTATGCTGGAAAGGCTTCAGAGAAAGAGGCTCATTTTCATGTATGGTGGAGTTGCACGTTGGTCTACTTCTTTTGGGAAAAGGTGCTTCACATTATTTCCAAAATTATGAAGCAATCCTTTCCACCCACATCAGCTCTTGCCTTGTTATCATTAGACTCAAATTTAAGCAATAACCTTAAAGGCAGAGACTATTATCAGCAGTCCTATTTACAATAGCTCGATACTGGCAACAACCTATAGATTCCATTTGGAAACTGGGTAAATAACATTTTGAATGTGGCTCTATCAGAACTCCTTACTTAGCCATAGTTGGGTAAAACAGACACTTTTGGCAAGACCTGGCTTCCATTCTTATCCTTTATAAAATGAGACAGAATATACTTTTATTCCATCCACAACATAAGAATCTCTGTGGAGAGACTACTTGATTTGACAGTACATACATAAATGTATTGCTTGTGTACTGCATATGAAACTTAATAAGACTGCATCACTGAACAAGTTACTGTAGTTTATGTTGCTCTTGTATTTACATTAAAACTAATAACAATTATTTGTATGAAAGAAAACAAAAACAGGCCGGTGACCCAAACCTCCTGATCAAAAGACCTTAGAAATTGATTATGGCACAAGGGGAGGCAGGGCCGTGTTTAGCACATGCGGTGCTGGAGTGCAAATATCCACCCAGCCCCCTGAAATTACCATGGTTAGTGTTGGGGTGGCCGTAGCTGTGCACTGCAAGCCATCAGGGGGCGCAACTCTCTCCCATGCCGCTGCGGGAGAGAGATCCCCACAGAGGCTTGGGAGTGAAGTTGGGCCCCTCCCAAGCCTCCTCAGGAGGAGAGCACAGCTTCCCTCCCAAGCCTCCTTGAAGGCAGAGCAATCCTTGCAGAGGCTTGGGAGTGAAGTTGTGCCCCTTCCCTAGCCTCCTCGGGAGGAGAGCGATCCCCACAGAGGCTCGGGAGGGAAGTTGCACACCCGCCAGCCTTATGGTTGGCAGGGCAGAGCTGGTGGGCGTGCAGGGAAGGGGAGGCCTCCAGCAAAGCCGCGCAGCTCCTCCACTCACTGGGTCACTCCTGATAGGCCGCGCCCTGGCAAACACACAACTAAGCCCTGTGGGAAAGACAGCAGTGAGAGGAGGCAGGCAGCTTGCGCAAAGATCCTGTTCCCATCAGGGAAACATGCACAGTTATAGTGAGCAGAATTGAACCCTCCCCTCTCCAGCTAGGGAACGGAGAATTCAGCCTTCTGGCTGCAGGGCTCTGCTTCCCACATCCTTCCCCCAGTGAGCCCAACAGGATTGCGCTCTCCCCTCACCAGCTGTTCTGGACTCTTCCCAAAATACAGTGGTACCTCTGGTTGCGAACAGGATCCGTTCCGGAGCCCTATTCGCAACATGAGCAGAACGCAACTCGCGTCTGCGGGTCGTGATTCGCTGCTTCTGCGCATGCGCGTGACATCATTTTGCGCTTCTGCGCATGTGCGAGCGGCGAAACCCGGAAGTAACCCTTTCTGGTACTTCTGGGTCACCGCAGAACGCAACCTGAAAATGCGCAACCTGAAGCAAACGTAACAAGAGGTATGACTGTACTAATTTTAATGTTGATTTAACCTGGAATCTCAGATAATAACTGAGTGCTGGAGAATGGAAATGACATAGTTTTGTCAATTCAAAGTGGGCAATTTGACCTGCTCTCTTAGGGACTTAATTATGGCAAGTTCTCGTGTGGAACTAGAAAGCTAGCCCTAAAGGCTGGGACTGAGGTGCAGGGAAGATGCCTGCTTTTAAGCAAATTGGTGTCCTTTCTTAAAGAGCTCTGGACCTGGAAAAGACTTTAATTTGGTCCAGGGTTCAGGTGGAACTCAGGGGGTGCAACTCCTAAGAGTACCTCCTGCCATTTTTTTTCTCTTTCCCTCCAGGTTGACTCGGACTTCCCAAGCAGTTCCAAACTACGCAGGGAATCTTTTCCTTCTCTCGGTTCTTATGCAGTCTCAGAAACAGAGCCCCCAGAGATTCAACAGTGCATCCCACAGAGCAACATGGAAGATCAGGAACATCTCCTGGAGCCACTGCCAAGGAATTCATTGAAGGTTCCTCAGGGGAAAGACCCATTGAAGATCTCCCAAAGCTGCCAGTTGAGCCGGAGCTACAGCCTACCCAGCATCTCTAAACACTCGTCCCAAAAGTCCTGTGACCAGGACAGAGAGCATAATACCAAGTCACCATCCAGTGACTATGGGTGGTCTCTCCTTGACAGCAAGGAATCCCAGAACTGCCTTCATCACCAGCACCAGCAAGAGTGTCTAAGGCACTCCTCTTCAGCCTCCCTGTTGATGGAAACAGCACAGGAAAGATTGGATGAGTGAAGATACACATCAGGAACAGGGGAGGTGGAGAGATAAAACTCTGCAATGGATCAATAAATGCATAAAGATCTACAGCAGCCAGAGTATATAAGGTGCTCCTCTTGAGCCTTCCTGTTGCTGGAAACAGCACAGGTCTCTGGCTCCTGGAACCCAGGCACCTTGCCTTCCCTTGCCTCTCTTTTCCTATTTTTCTGGGATATTTCAGGAACAAGGGGCGAGAGAGATATAAAAATCTGCATTGGGAACAAGGTAGGCATAAAGATCAGGAAGAAGCATGGGAGCAGCACCTCCTATTTGCCAAGAGGTCCCTGCAGAGGCCGCATTGCAAGGGCCTGCCAGGGAAACAGAAGAGCTGGCCTCTAAGGAGTCTTCCACAGCCATTGGTGCCAAGGTGGCTGCAGCAGAGGGTGATGCATTGCTGGGAGGCTGGATCTGCCCCCCATGGATCCTGCCATCTGAAGGGGTTGCATCACCTTACTTCATGGATGGGCCAGCCCTGGGAGTGGGGCCTGTTGTGAGGGAGTGACAGACCACGAAACACATACTGTGCAAGTTCGCCATCTATGACCGACCAGGTGTTGCAATCTTTACCACCAGGCAATGACCTGAGGCAGAGCTACTGAAAGCGCAGAGGAACATCAACAGGAAATTGCGTCAGAGTGTAACAGTAAGTAAGAGAGAAGTAAGCAGAGTTTACTGGAAATAGTAATGGAAGGGAGCATTAGGGTGTGTTTTTCGGCTGATGACAAGGGGTCCACGGCTGGTGGGTTTTTTTAAAGGGAGCAAATGGGCCTCAAGATCCAAAGAAGCAAGGATCCAAAGAATCCTGTTAAAGCAGAATGTGAGAACAGTGAAGAACCACAAATTGGTACAGAACCAAGGAGGGTTGCAATGAACAAAACAAATTTTGAAAATGTCTGTTTTCAATCATTCTGAGTGCAGAAGATCCCTTCAGTGGCGGAGCTTTATACTCTGGCACCGGGAGATGGATAGCAGGTGGGGGGCGTGGCGTGGTGCCCGTAGGGGTGTGATGCCCAGCGCAGGTGGGAGGGCAGCTGCAATGGCACCCCACTGGGATCGCACTGTGGGGGCGGTGCGCTCCCCCCCCCACTCCTCTTCCTCCGCTAGTGGATCCCTTTCTACCAGAAAAGAGGAAGTTTAGTTACTACCAGGAGCTTTTAATGGCCTGGTGGCAAAAAAAAAACCATCCTATTGGAGAGGAAGAATGGAGTGGCTACCAAAAAAAGGGAAAGCGGAGAGCAAAGCTGTTCCTCTCCAGCAGGGGACAAAGGTGGTTCCTGCTCTGTCTTTGCTCCTGCTTCTTCTTGTAGGTTTGTGAAATATACTCAGAGTCGAGTGCAAATTTCATGCTCTTTATTCAGTTCATAGCAGCAAAGAATGAAACTTTCCTCAAAACGTCTAGCTATATATACATTATTTATACAATGGGCCCTGCGTGATTGGCTAATTCCAGGTTGCTCCTGTAGGCCAATCAGTTCACTGATTCACTTCCACCTGGAGCTGGATTGAGTGGCTCCTGCAGACCAATCAGACTGCTGCATTCTGGATCCTCTTGTTCTAGGATTCAGCTCAGTACATAACAGTTTGTAAGGGGAGGAACAAAGAGCAGAGAAAGGAGGAGTCAAAAACAATGAAGGGGAAACACAGCTTTGCTTGGATGAGAAGGGGGGGGGTAGCAAGCCTTGTTATCTTATCTGATGGACCACCTTGTGATCTTTTCTGATCTGCTGAGAAGTGAGAGGATGGAAGGAGCTGACCTTATAAGGTACGATCAACCTTATTGCTTATTTTAGAGCTCCTATCTTGCGCTGTGCAGAAAAATGCAGCTGTCCTTCTCAAAGTGGTGAGCTATCGGTGGGACGCTCCTCCTGGGGGCCGGAGCAGCTAGCTCTGCCTCTGTTGTATGTGGCCAGATCTGTCAGAAGACTTTTGTTAACAGCCAATCTTTGCAAAGAGAGTGATTCTGTTCCGCCCCCTCAATGCACACCCAGCACTACACTTCCGTAGAGAAGCTAACATGACTTTTTCTTGCAGATGTTTCCTCTTCAAAAGGTTGCTGTACTTTCCTCTGGATAATTCCCACACAGTTTGTCCTGAACAGCAACAAGACCTGCGCCAGCAGCTGATGTTTCCAGGAGGCTGGGGAAGAGACTGACTAGCGTTGTCCTCCCTGACATTTGCCTCTTGCAGCTGCCAGACTCCTCTGGAGAAGGATTTGGGAGCCAGCTGTATGGCATCTTCCCCTCACCTCTGAACTGCATCTAAGCCAGGCTGCTTGGAGTGTAGAAAGACCAGGAGCAGAAACTTCATTGTCAGTTAACTCTTGTGTTTCTTAGTGTCAGGGGACTGCCACCGGAACAGGGGAGGGAGGCAGGGGGGCCGTTGGGATACGGAGAGCTTCCGAAACTCCTGAGGAGCAGTTCCTCTTCCAGCGGTGGGAAAAGCCACACCTCCAGAGGAGAAGAGAGGGAAGGGGCCAACCAAGAGAGGAAGGGGCTTGAGGATGATGCTGAGAACTCCCAGCGCCTCACCTGCCCAGGCTGGAAGGAAAGGGCATGAGGATGCTGAGGAGAGCCCCAGCACCTCACCTGGCTGGGCTGGCCAGGAGGGATGCACGCCACTTCCGTCGGCCAGCTTGCACAGGGGGTAAAATGCAAGGAAGAGTGGAGGGGACTTGGGGTGCCAAAGTTCTTATGTTGGGGGAGAAGCCGGAAGGGGCCACTCCCAGATTCTGCAAGTGACTAAGACGGACATGAACTTTGGAGATCTGCACTGTAAATAGTTTGCACAATAAAACCTGTAAAAGACAGGTTTGGAGTCCTGCCTGGTTACTCGCGAGCAACCAGCAGCAGCATCTGACACTTTGTATTTATGTACGTAAACCTCGGGGGGGGGGGGTTACTACTGAATTTATTCTATTTTTGCTAAATGGTTTGTTTTTGTCATTTTTAAATTTACTGTCATATTCTGTATTTTGTACATTTGTATTTCCAATGCTCTTTATTTTGATGCTTTGAATGTTTGCTGTGAGCCACTTTGGGCTCAGCTCATTGTGGAACAGATACATATAAATAAACTAAATCAATCTCAATCAAGAGGAAAGTAACTGAGACAGCTTATCCTGGTTACTAGCACCCAGCTCCTCGTGAGGGTGGGGTAATGCCACAGTGATCTTTGTTACTTGAGCTCATCTTTGTTATTTGAGCTCAGTTTGTAGGACAATCTGTGCATAAGACGAAGGCAGAAAACAGAGAGCACAACCCATAGGTGGCGCCAGAGCCAATAATAGGTAGAGCCAACTTATTCTAGTTTTGTTTCCGCCTGCCCCAATGAGAGCTACAAGAGGAACACAGACACTATGGAGGAGGCAGTGCCAGGGCTAGCTGAAAGTGAAAAAAGAAGACAGGTGGGGCAGAGGCGTAGAAAGGGGGTGCAGTGGGTGCGGGCCGGCTTGGGTGTCATCACTTGGGGGAGGGGTCACAAAATGGCAGGCGAGTGGGCGGCACACCTCATGCCCGGCGGCAGCAGCTCTTCTGACCTGGCGGCAGAGAGCAGCCCTCCTCAGCCATGGCGAGGTGCACCTGCCCGCGGCAGCTCCATTGCTGGGTCTGGTTTCAGAGAGTAGGAGAGTCACCAGCAACGCTGCCACCTGCCTTTCTTGACGTTGATGCCTCGTGCCCAGCTGCAGTAGCTCCACCGCCGGGTCATATCTTACCCAGAAGTAGAGAGGAGGTGGAGGAGAGTGAGCAGCAGCTTCCCTGCCCCTCTCCTCCCCTGAACTGTGGCGTGTGGGAGGGCACCCTTTGTGCCCCGCCCTCCTTGGGAGCTCACATGCCCTGGGCAGTGCGGGCATATGCTCTGCTGCTGAGGTGGGGACTGGCTAAGGACAGGCTAAAGCAGGCATTGCGCCACTCACCCTCAGGGAACAGTATCCACTGCTGTGGTGCTTTGTACACTTTATGATTTATGCATACAATACATTCATGCTCTGATGTGCACATATTTTCCCAGTACATGCATGTTTGTACATATTAATTGCTGGTGAACAGCAAAGCAAAATTCAGACAAGTGTGAATTTCATCTGTCATGGATTCCTGCATTGGAGGGGGTTGGACTAGATGACCCTTGGGAGCCATTCAAAATCCGCAATCCTATGAAACCTGAAACTGTCCTTAACCTGAAGCACCACTTTAGCTAATGGGGCCTCCTGCTGCAGCCGCGCCGCTGAAGCACAATTTCTTTTCTCATCCTCAAGAAAAGTTCTTAACCTGAAGCACTATTTCTGGGTTAGTGGAGTGTGTAACCTGAAGCATATGTAACCTGAAGCATATGTAACCCAAGGTACCACTGTACACAGAAAAGGTAATGCCTCAAGTCGTCATAGTGTAAAATATAAGAACTACAACTTGAACTGAATTTCTGTCTGGGCACCTGGTGTGCATTTCCTGTTTTTAGCTCATAGCTTTCTCAGCCTGGATGGCTGTGAAGAAGCTTGTCAGTTACTTCGCACTATTTCCCTCTTAGAGGGAGCTTTGGCTGCAGCATTTCTTATGCCTGAGAATAAAAGCAGGAGCCACGTGGTCCTTCTCTCCTTTGGCCCATGGGTAAGTCCCTGGGTAGGAAAAGCTGAATGCATAGGGTGAAAATCTATATAGGTTTACTTGGTCATGAAGGGGAAAGTAACTGAAAATGCTGAGCTCATCTGGAGAATAGACCTCCTCCCTGAAAGCACCCCCCAATCTCAGGGTCAATGTGGTTTGGCACCTGCTGGGGGCTCACATTCCACTGATAAGAGCCCCCACCCCACCAGACCTTCTGCTCCTTTCCACCACTGCTTTCTCATTCTGGCCCAAACAATCATGGTGGCTGTCTTGGGCCCAGGGGGTGGGGGCGCTGGCCAGAGGAGGCTGGGGATAGTAAGGAATTGCCCAGGCAGGATCCTCCAGAGCAGGGGTGTCAAACTCAAATTCATCGGGGGCTGCATCAGCAGTTTGGTCACCCTCAAAGGGCTGGTTGTATCTGTAGGACTATGTGTCCACTCTTTATTATCATAAATAAAAACAAGTGGAGGTTTCCTGAATGCATGTAAAGTGGAGGTTTCCTGTGTAGAATGGCCGCGCCGCTAGAGGGCAGACGTTCTCTGGCTTGTAGGCTGCCGTGCATGCGCGGAAGAGACGGCGTTCTTGTGTTAAAAACAAAACAAAAACGAGAATAAAAGGTGAAGGCTGGCGGCCAGCGGTGGCTACACGGGCCACATGACGAGGTCTGGCGGGCCGGATTCGGCCCGCGGGCCTTGTGTTTGACACCCGTGCTCCAGAGGGACCGTCTAGACTGGGACAGACCCTGGGGAGTTCAATGAACCATCCATGGGGAAGATCCTAGAAATGTCTTAGTGGGGAGGGTTCCCTTTGTCCTGTCTAAGCTCCCGGTCAGTCACCCTAGTGTGCAGCACTGGCCTCATCTTCAGAGCTGCCAGAGTTGGGCTCTGGCTCAACCACTCTGCCTATGGCATGACTGGCTCCACCACCATACCGGCTAGACTGGGACAGATCCTGGGCAGCTCAATGAGCCAGTCAGAGGGAGGATCCTAGAAAGGTCTGGAGAAGGATATGGGAGCCAGCTGCATGCCATCTTCCTCTCCCCTCTGAACTGTATTTAAGCCTGTTATTGTCAGTTAACGCTTTGTTGCTTTGTATTTATGTACCTAGAATTGTTATTTCTTTTATAGGGGGAGGGTTATATCAAATTTATTCTGTATTTGCCCCAAAATACCATTCCCATCATTTTTTAATTTACTGTCATATTCCATATTTCGTACATTTGCATTTCCAATGCTCTGTCTTTTGATGTTTTGAATGTTTGCTGTGAGCCACTTTGGGCAGAGCCCATTGTGGAAGGAATGCATATAAATAAACTCAATCAATCCCAGTCAAGAGGGAAGTATCTGAGACAACTGATCTTGGTTACTAGCACCCAGTTCCTGGTGAGGGTGGGGCAATGCCAGAGTGACCTTTGTTATTTGAGCTCAGTTTGTAGAATAATCTGTGTGTATGACGAAGGTGGAAGTTAGAGAGCACCACTGGAGGTGGGTCCATAGCCTATGATAGGTAGAGCCAGTGCTTTTTTTCTGGGGGGGGGGAGAGGGAGGGACGACGCAGGGGTACGCATACCCCTAAACATTTTGTGAATCTTTGTACTCTTGTTCAGTTAGTGTATTTATTTTTCCTGATTTCAACTATAAAATGGTGATTATAGTAAAAATGAGAGTAACCCTAAACATTTTTTAAGAAAAGAAGCGCTGGGTAGAACCAAATTATTCTAGTTCTCTCACTGCCTGCCCTACTGAGAGCTACAAGACGAACACAGATACTAAGGAGGAGGCAGTGTCAGGGCTAGTTGAAAGTGGAAAAAAGACAGGTAGGGACTGGCAAAGGAAAGGCTGAACCAAGCAGTGCCCCACTCACCCTAAGGGAACAGTCTCCATTGCTGTGGTGTGTTGAACATTTGCAATTGTTTCTCTTCTTTGCAATGGTTTTGCAGGACTCCGAAAGGTTGGTAATCGCCAAATGTTGGTGAGAATCAAACACCTTTTCTTACAAGAAACCTTTGACAGGCAGGTGTATAACACAGAGAGAAACACCCTGAGCGCACACTCTTTCTCCTCCTCCACTGATCCTTCCTTATAAGGAGAGGAACAAAGAGGAGGAGTCAGAAACAAAGGAGGGAAAACAAGGTTTTGCTTGGATGAGAAGGGGAGGGAAAGCGTGCACAGACAGCCTTGCTGGTTTGAAGAGGAGGATCTGATCTGCTTCCTTTTGTCCAAAAGTTCACGACTCTTGCAAATAAGACCCTGTACTCGGGCTACGCTTATAAGATGGATGAACAGGCTTATTTTGGAGCACCTATCTTGTGCAGAAAAATGAAGCTGTCCTTCTCAGCGTGGTGAAACAGATGCCACAATGCCCACAGGCAGGACCTGAGCTCAACAGGCGCAAGTCTCCCCATCGGTGAGCCCCAGAAACGGTTCGTCCGGTGCCCCACTGCCACTCATGGCTCTCTGCACCCCTGGAGAGATACGATGGAGGATTTTTCTCATAAAGGGCCTCTTCTTCGGACTATTGCTGTTCTCTTCCTTGGGTAAGGACTTCACTGCTTTCTTTCTTTCTCTCTCTCACTCAGAAACCACAAGTAACCACCTACATGCATGCATGGAGGGGGCACTCTGAGTTTGATTCATCATGAAGAGGGAAATTACTGTAGGATTACCGGATGTCCCCGGTTCCCGGGGACAGCCCGCAGATTTGCAAATCTGTCCCCGGACAAATTCCGTTTCGTTTGGATTTAACTGTTCCATATCCTTTAGTTTGGAAGAGGATTTTATATCTGGTAACTCTGTGTGGAATGTGTGGGGTTTTTTTAACATTCAACCTTCCTTTCTTGTTACAATCAATGATTTTCGGCATTCCCCACCCCCACCCCACTCCAAGGACTCAATATTACTGCGTAGTGACTTTTCACAATCTTGCTTCTCTTAAAAACGAAAGTGGTTTGGCGTCTGGCATCTGGCCATTACTCCGGGCTGATTTCCAGCTTTTACTTTGAATTCTTTCCCATTCAGTAACAAGCTGTTATCTCAACAACACCCTAATAAATCAAAGTTCAAGTCCTCCATAGGAGGGTATTGCCACAGAACATCCCAATATTTCCCAAACAGTTCCATTTTTTCAGTTAATCCATAAGCATTATAAAGTTCTTATTGATTCCCTCTTGCAGTCCATTAATAATTGCAATCCATTAATAATCACAATCCATTAGAAGCTAATTTTCTTCTTCAGTGAAGTGAAGAAAACCAGAAGTCCTCTGCAAAATAATTTTTAGGACCCTCCTTATTACATTTTAAGACTGCATTTTAAATTGCTGTGACCTGCTCTGGGACCTCATGATGGAGCTAAAAACAATAATGATTATAATTTTCCCCTTTGATTGTATCTCCTCCCCCACCACCCTCCCCTTACTAGAAACTTTAAGCCATGCAGTAGGGAATCCAACCCATCAGCTGAAGGGGATCCTGGGAGGATCAATCTTGTTTCCTGCCAATGTATCTCAAGGAATAACAGTGGAGAAAATGGAATGGGACTTCCGCCCGCAAAGGCGTAACCTGGGCTATTGGTGGGGGAAATTCAGTCATGGGAAACTGGAGCACCCAAGTTCCAGTGGCCGATTTGGACAACGGCTAGACATGGTGAACGAGACAACACTGAGGATCAAAGACCTGGAGTTGGATGACAGTGGGATCTACAATACTCGCATCTGGTTTACTAAGACACAGTTTCAAGAACAGCGTTTCAGCCTCACAGTTTATGGTACGTTATTGCTTTCACTGTTTGGCTCATGGAAGAGGATCAGCACCATTTTGCTACATAGGTACTGGGAAGCATGTGGGACACAAAAAATCCATTGCTTTCATTTGTGTTCCACAGAGCCAGTGCCAACACCACAGATACGCCACCAAGTGGAATCCAAGACTCCAGATGGATGTAATGTGACTTTGCAATGCCACACACCTGGAAGGAATGATCTCAGTATCTCCTGGGAAACAGGGGGTCCACACAGGGCCTTAGGAAAGAGTGTGAATCAGTACCAGGTTTCTGACAATGGCTGGGAGCTCCAAGTCTCCTTCTGGAACAGTTCTTTGGGCTCCAAATTCACCTGCCTGGTCAGCAATCCTGTTGATCAAAAGAGAGCCTCCTTTGACTTGCACAACATCTGCCAGAGTGATGAAGGTGAGTAATACATCCTTTCCTTCATTATCCAGGGGAGGTGCTTGTTGTGGTGAATACGCAGACTGGCCCTTAACATGAGGGATTTGAGGAGGTGTGTTTGTATTAATAAATGCCCCTCTTCACATTCTTGTGAGCAGGATCGGAGCATACACAGAGCTCCTTGAAGACTGCCCTGATCCTGTGAATTGCTGCTGCTGCTCCCATGTCCTCCTATTCCTAGGTTAAGACATTGATTCAAGTGTGTCTGACAGGGCATTCACAGCCCAAAACATTGCAATATGAATGGGACAGATTAGCAACATTTGCTTATCACTTGTTATTTATTCTACTGCTGTCAGCCAGTTGTGAGCATGAGACTCTGAATCTCGGGGTCATGAGTTTAAGCCCCACCTTGGGCAAAAGATCCCTTCAACACAGGGGGTTGGACTAGATTATTCTAGTTGTCCCTTCCAACTCTACAATTCCATGGGTCTGTGAGACTCTGGCAGCTGTTATTAAAATGTTTTGTGAAACTTTTATTGCTCATTACAGGTGGACACCTTCAACTCTCGAGTTGGAGTCCATGGCTTATCTCTTCAGTCATAGTTCTTCTGGTGATAATGGTGGTGGTGATGGTGAATTGGATGTGCTGGAAGATCAGATTAGAAAGGAATAGAAGAGGTAGGACCATCTCTATTGATCTTCTACCCATCTCGCCTGAGATGGGGGCTTCCTGCCAAATATACCTCTTCCTTTATTTTGCCTATTCCAAGTGGCAGAGACTGGTCAGTGCCATGAACTAAATAATGTGTCTCATGTTCCATTCCACAGGTGTTCCCTCTGTGATACGAGAGAAGTGGGAGAATATCCAGAGGTCAGGAGCCACCCAGAAGGTGGTGATGATGAGGTGAGATGAACAGTGTGCAAAGTAATGATGGAGTGATTGTTATATAATATCAGTGAAAGCATCTGATACATTTTGGAGCCATTTAATTATTATTAAAGTGGCAATCTCTTATATTTAAAGAAACAAAAACAACAACAAGCAGATTTCAAACAGGCCAGTAACCAGATAATAAATGGCAATCAATGTGGCACAACCTGTCACTACAAACCATCTCTGTTCGTCTCTTAACATTGTCTATCGGTGGCACTGGACTCCATCACATCGAGCCAAAATAAACTCTAGCATCTCTCCCTTATGCTGGAAAGGCTCATATTTCCATGTATGGTGGAGCTCCATGTTGTAATACTCCAACTGGGAAAAGGTGTTTCACGCTGTTTCCAAAATTACGCAGCAATCCCCTCCACCCACATCAGCTCTTGCCTTGTTATCATTAGACTCAAATTTAAACAATAACCTTAAATACAGAGACTTTGTATTTTTACTATTATCAGCAGCCCAATTAGGAATCAGCCAATACTGGAAACAACTATAGAAATCACCACAGAAGGGTACTTAAAGGCACTTCAAAGATAGACACTTTTGGCAAGACTCTTTTCCTTCATAAAATGAGACACAATATACTTTTATTCCACCCACAACCTAAGAATCTCTGTGGAGAGGCTACTTGAATTGTCAATACATAAATAAATGTATTGCTTGTGTACTGTCTGGTACATATGAAACTTAATAAGACTGTACCACTGGACAAGTTACTGTAGTTATATGTTGCTCTTGTATTTACTGTACATTAAAACCAATAATGATTAATTGAATTTAAAAAACCAAAAACAGGCCAATGACCCAAACCTCCTGATCAAAAGACCTAACAAATGGATTATGGCACAAGGGGAGGCAGGCAGCTTGTGCAAAGATCCTGTTCGCATCAGGAGAACATCCATGCCCAGTTAAAGCGAACAGAATTGAACCCTCCCCTCTCCAGCTAGTGAATGGAGAACTCAGGCCTCTGGCCGCAGGGCTCTGCTTCCCACTTCCTTCCCCCAGTGAACCCAACAGGATTGCGCTGTCCCCTCACCAGCTCTTCTGAAAATACTAATTTTATCTTTGATAATAACTGAGTCCTAGGGAATAGAAATGACATAATTTGGTCAATTCAAAAATGGGCAATTCCATCCACTCTCTAATGAACTTAGTCATGACAAGTTATCCAGTGTAACTAAAAAGTTAGCCCTAAAGAGTGGAACCGAGGTTCAGGGGAGATGCCTGCTTTTAGGCAAATTGGTATATCTTCTTGGAGAGCGCTGGACTTGGACAGGACTTTAATTTTCTCCTGGGTTCGGGTGGGCCCAAAAGCCCAGAAATTCTTTTAGGAGTCGAATCCCCAGAGTTCCTCCTGTCATATTTTCTCTCCAATGCAGATTGAACACTGAATCCCACAGACCAACCCTGCAGGTTGATTCAGAGAAGGAGGAATTCTCAAGAAGTTCCACACGATCCAGAAAATGCTTTCCTTCTCTCACTTCTTGTACAGTCTCAGAAACAGAGCCCTCAGAGACTGAACATTACATGAGAGGTCAGGCACATCTCCAGGAGCCCCTGCTGAGGAATTCACCGAGGGTCCCTCAGGGGACAGACCCATTGCTGATCTCTCAATGCTGCCAGTTGAGCCGGAGCTACAGCCTCCCCAGCAGCCTTCAACACTGGCTCCCAAAGTCCCCTGACCAGGCCAAAAAGCAAGATAGAAAGACTTATCCAGTGATTATGGAAGGGGTCTCCTTGAGAGCAAGGAGTTCCAGAAATGCCATCATCACCAGCACCAGCCAAGAGCGTCTAAGGCACTCTTCTTCAGCCTCCCTGTTGATGGAAACAGCACAGGAAAGATTGGATGAGTGAAGATACACATCAGGAACAGGGGAGGCGGAGAGATAAAAATCTGCAATGGATCAAGAAATGCATAAAGACCTACATCAGAAAGAAGCATGGGAGCAGCACCTCCTATTTGCCAAGAGGTCCCTGCAGAGGTAACGTTGCAGGCCAACATTGCCAAGGAGATGGAAGAGCTGGCCTCAATGCTGATTGAACTCTGCATCCCATACACCAACCTTGCAGGTTGACTCGGACAAAGAGGAATTCTCAATCTGCTCCATACAACCCAGGGAAACCTTTCCTTCTCTCAGTTCTTATGAAGTCTCAGAAACAGAGCCCTCAGAGACTGATGGAACACTGAATACCACAGACCAATGCGGGAGATCAGGCACATCTCCTGTAGCCACTGCGAAGGAATTCATTGAGCTACAGCCTATCCAGCAGCCTTAAACACTGGCCCCAAAAGTCTTGTGAGCAGGACAGAGAGCAACATACCAAGATTTATCCAGCGGCTACAGTTGGGGTCTCCTTGAGAGCCAGGAGTCCCAGAAATGCCTTCATCACCAGCTGCAAGCAGGGTATATAAGACAATCTTCTTGAGCTTCCATGTGGGTGGAAACAGCAGAGGTCTCTGGCTTCTTCAACCCAGGCGCCTTTCCTTTCCTTTCCTTGTTTATTTTTACTATTATCAGCAGTCTGATTTACAATAGCTTAATACTGGAAACAACCTATAGATTCCATTTGGAATCTGGGGAAAAATAACATTTTGAATGTGGCTCTACCAGAACTCCTTACTTAGCCATAGTTGGGTAGTTAAAGGCACTTCAAAAACAGACACTTTTGGCAAGACCTGGCTTCCATTCTTATCCCTTATCAAATGAGACAGAATATACCGTATTTTTTGCACCATAACACTCACTTTTTTCCTCCTAGAAAGTAAGGGGAAATGTCTGTGCGTGTTATGGAGGAAATGCCTATGGGTGGCATACCTACGGATTTTCCTCCTCTAAAAACTATGTGCGTGTTATGGTCAGGTGCGTGTTATAGAGCGAAAAATACGGTACTTTTATTCCATCCACAACATAAGAATCTCTGTGGAGAGGCTACTTGATTTGACAGTAGATAAATAAATGTATTGCTTGTGTACTGCATATGAAACTTGATAAGATTGCATCACTGAACAAGTTACTGTAGTTTATGTTGCTCTTGTATTTACATTAAAACTAAGAACACTTATTTGTATGAAAGAAAACAAAAACAGGCCAGTGACCCAAACCTCCTGATCAAAAGACCTTAGAAATTGATTATGGCACAAGGGGAGGCAGGGCCGTGTTTACCATATGCGGTGCCGGGGTGCACCCAGCCCCCCGAAATTACCATGGTTAGTGTTGGGGTGGCCGTAGCTGTGCACTGCCAGTCATCAGGGGGGCGCAACTCTCCCCCATGCCGCTGTGGGAGAGAGATCCTTTGAGAGGCTGGTGTATAAGACAGAGAGGAACACCCTGAGCTCACACACTCCTTCTCTTCCTCCACTGATCCTTCCTGGTTTATAAGGGGAGGAACACAGAGCAGTGAAAGGAGTCAGAAACAAAGGAGGGAATACACTGTCTTGCTTGGATGAGATGGGGAGGAAAAGCGAGCACAGAGAGCCTTCCTGGTTTGAAGAGGAGGAGGATCAGTCTACTCTCTTTTCTTATTGAGCTCGGACTCCCTCTATGTAGTCTGAAGGTGTAAATGGGTGAATAAACCCTATTTCTTAAAGCTACAGCAGTCTCTGCCGTGTCTTCCATTCTCCAAAGGAACACAGACCCTGTGTGGTGCTTGGGATCCCATGGGCTCTTGCCTCCGCTGGGCAGAGAGAGGAGCAGGCACCCGACTTTTGCAACAATACATTGGACTGGAGTGCAAGGTTATTTCCCTCTTCTTCCTGGCAAAACATCCACAAAAGGGATTTAATTTTTGGGAAGGAGACATATTTCCCTACCAGGGAGACTAAAAAGGAGTGAGGCAAATATTTAACAACAGCAGAGTGACGGTGCTTGTCTGGTGTCAATAAACAGGGAGTTTCCAAAGAGTAGTGCTGCCAACCTCACCCCTCATCTGACTGTGGGATGAGGTGGAGAGTTTGTGAGAAGCTTGAACGTGTATTTTGTCTTAAGGCAGAGAAGTTCTCCAGGTGCCATGTTTCAAAAGGAGAGAGAGAGAGAGTCACAAGTTCAACAAGTGGGGCAGGATCCCAGCTTCAGCTCCACCCATATCCACCCCAGAGTGGCTTGCTCTCCTCTGAACTTCTCAAAATAAGCTGGGCTAGAGGCCCTGGAGGCACATTTGCCTACAGAGATCCTTCCTGGTGTCCACAGGGTCCCATCTCTCCTCTCCTACATTTAAGCAAAGCAATTTTAGTTAATTTAACACATTTTGTTTTATTTTCACTAATGCTTGTATTGCTTTGCGCACATTATGATTAGTGCATACAAAACATTCATGCACTGATGTGCACATATTTTCCTAGTACATGCATGTTTGTATATATTAATTGCTGGTGAACAGCAAAGCAAAATTCAGACAAGTGTGGATTTCATCTGTCATGGATTCCTGCACTGCAGGGGGTTGGTCTAGATGACCCTTGGGAGCCATTCAAAATCCGCAATCCTATGATTCAAACTAAATGTTAAAATCAACAGGGGATTACTAAACATATACAGTGGTACCTCGGGTTAAGTACTTAATTCGTTCCGGAGGTCCGTTCTTAACCTGAAACTGTCCTTAACCTGAAGCACCACTTTAGCTAATGGGGCCTCCTGCTGCTGCCACACCGCTGAAGCACAATTTCTGTTCTCATCCTGAAGAAAAGTTCTTAACCTGAAGCACTATTTCTGGGTTAGTGGAGTCTGTAACCGGAAGCATATGTAACCTGTAGCGTATGTAACCCGAGGTACCACTGTACACAGAAAAGGTAACGCCTCAAGTCGTCATAGTGTAAAATATAAGAACTGAAACTTGAATTGAATTTCTGTGTGGGCACCTGGTGCGCATTTCCTGTTTTTAGCTCACAGCTTTCTCAGCCTGGGTGGCTGTGAAGAAGCTTGTCAGTTACTTCGCACTATTTCTCTCTTAGAGGGAGCTTTGGGGCTGTGCACTACAGCTTTTCTTGTGCCTGAGAATAAATGCAGGAGCCACGTGGTCCTTCTCTCCTTTGGCCCATGGACCTTCTCTTCCCTGGGTAAGTCCCTGGGTAGGAAAAGCTGAATGCATAGGGCAGGCATCCCCAAACTTGGCCCTCCAGATGTTTTGGGAGTACAACTCCCACCATCCCTAGCTGACAGGACCAGTGGTCAGGGATGATGGGAGTTGCAGTCCCAAAACATCTGGAGGGCCCAGTTTGGGGAAGCCTGGCATAGGGGGACAATGTATAGGTTTGCTTTGTCATGAAGGGGAAAGAAACTGACAATGCTGAGCTCATCTAAAGAATAGGCCCCCTCCCTGAAAGCTGCCTCCCCATCTCAGGGTCAATGTGTTTTGGGACCTGCTGGGGGCTCACATTCCACTGACAAGAGCCCCCACCCCACCAGACCTTCTCCTTTCCACCACTGCTTTCTCATTCTGGCCCAAACAATCATGGTGGCTGTTCATGGACCCAAGGGGTGGGGGCGCTGGCCAGATGAGGCTGGGGACATGGAGGAGAAGCCCCAGAGGGACCGGCTAGCCTGGGACAGATCCTGGGGAGCTCAATGAGCCTGCCAGAGGGAGGATCCTAGAAAGGTCTGGAGAAGGATATGGGAGACAGCTGCATGCCATCTTCCCCTCCCCTCTGAACTGTATTTAAGCCAGTTATTCTCAGTTAACGCTTATGTTGCTTTGTATTTATTTACTTAAGCTTGGATTTTTTTTTTTTGAGGGGGCGGTATTTACTGTCATATTCCATATTCCATACATTTGTACTTCCAATGCTCTGTCTTTTCGTGTTTTGAATGTTTGCTGTGAACCCATTGTGGAAGGGACACGTATAAATAAACTCAATCAATCCCAATCAAGAGGGAAGTATCTGAGCCAAGTGATCTTGTTTACTAGCACCCAGTTCCTAGTGAGGGTGGGGCAATGCCATAGTGACCTGTGTTCTTTGAGCTCAGATCATAGAATAATATGTGCATATGATGAAGGCAGAAGTTAAAGAGTACCACTGTAGCCTATGATAGGTCAGGTCAGTGCTTTTTTCCCCTGTGGGGACTCAGGGGTGCACATACCCCTAAACATTTTGTGAATCTTTGTACTTTTGTCCATTTACTGTATTTATTTTTCCTGATTTGAACTATAAAATGGTGATTATCTTGAGTCAAAATGAGAGTACACCTAAAAAATTATTTTTTTTAAAGCACTGGGTAGAGCCAACTAATTCTAGTTCTCTCACTGCCTGCCCTACTGAGAACTACAAGAGGAACACAGATACTAAGGAGGAAGGGTCAAGTGGGAGGCCGGTAGAAAGTAAGAAAGGAAAACAGGTGGGGAATGGTTAAGGACAGGTGGACGCTATCCTAAGGGAGGGAACAGTCTCCACTCCTGGAATGTGTTTCTGCACATTTGCAACTGTTTGTCTTCTTTGCAAGCGTTTAGCTGCAGAACTCTGAAAGGTTGGTGGTCTCCAAATGCTGGTGAGAATCAAACACCTATTCTTAACAGAAACCTTTAACAGGCACACAGGCAGGTGTATAACACACAAGGAAGCACCCTGAGGTCACACACTCCTCCTCCTCCCCTGGTTCTTGCTTGGAATTACCTTTGTACCTGTAACTTCTCTGATCCTTCCTGGTATAAGGGGAGGAACAAAGAAAGTGAGCATAGATGGCCTTGCTGGTATAAAGAGGAGGATCTGATCTGCTGGTAAGCGAGAGGACAGACGGAGCTGACGTTCTGTTCGCAAGTTCACGACTCTTGTGAATAAGACCCTGTACTCAGTATAAGATGGATGAAATGGCTTATTTTACAGCACCTATCCTGTGCAGACAAATGAAGCTGTCCTTCTCAGGGTGGTGAAACAGATGACTCAATGCCCATAGGCAGGAGCTGAGCTCAACAGCAGCAAGTCTCCCCATCTGTGAGTCCCAGAAACTGTTAGTCTGGTGCCCCACTTCTGCTCATGGCTCTCTGCACCTCTGGAGAGATACGATGGAGGATTTTTCTTGCAGAAGGCCTCTTCTTCAGACTATTGCTGTACTCTTCCTTGGGTAAGGACTTCACTGCTTTCTTTCTCTCTCTCTCTCACTCAGAAACCACAAGCAACCCACCTATATGCATTGTTATGAAGAGATAAATGTTTGGCAGTATTGGTTACTAGCACTCAGGGTCTCCTCTCCCCAGATGGAACCCTCCCAGAACACCCTGGTTGGCTTCAAAGGAAGCTCCAACAGAACGCTTTTGAGAGTTCAATTGTATGTGTAATATTTGTTACTGAGCAGAAATTGGGGTGGGACAATTTGTGTGTATGATGGTGGTGATCACCTCCCCTAAAGGTGTGGAGTGGAATGGAATAAAAGCACAGGATATGGTGACTGCAGGTTGACCTCATCTCTAGGGCAGAAATGTTTTCCTGCGGGATATTTTCCTATGATGTGTCAGTTTTTCACCAACACAAAATAAATGTCAGTTTAGAGCAAACAGTGAATTAGAGGAGCCAAGCAATGAGCAGGAAAAGGCAACTGGGGATCTTGGTGGAACAGAGTCAGTTTCCCCAAAATTTGACCAGTGGGCAGCTTTGAAAAGATTTAAGTGTTTAATTGATTGCTTTAGATACAGATGACGTTCAGACCTCACAATATTTTATTTCTAAACCGTTTACTTAAAATAAAAATAAAAATTATGGGCCAATTTTCTGTCTGAGTTTTTCTGGATCCCAGTTCCTGGACACCAGGACTTGATTCTTGGAATGTAACTTTGGGCTTGCGACAACTTCCTTCTCTTACCGTAAAGGGCCACGTTGCTATAACAGCTAGGGGAATGCAGTAAATGTTTAGCTAGAGAGAGTTGGGCAGTTCTAGTGGCTCAAAGTACAATTCAGCAACAGTTAAGACTGATCTTGGACATTGTAAACTTTAGTGGATTTTGGTCCCGAATACCTGAGAGACTACTTTCTTCCCCATAGTCCATCTCAGCTGTTAAAACTAGGGGCACACTTGGTAGTTTCACCTCCCTCAAACAGTTGGGGGAGTGCCAGCCCAGGAGAGGACCTTCTTTGTGACAGGCTGCTAAACTGTAGAAGTCCCTCCCCACAGAGTTGCACCCGACACCTTTTGTGTAGAGTTTCCATTATATGATGAAGATCCACCTCCTTTCCCTACCATTCACAACTGCAATATAATTTTTGGACCCTCCTGCCTATGTTTTAATGCTGCATTTTAAATTGTTGTAACCTCCTCTGGGACCTCATGATGGAAGATGGATAAGGAGCTCAAAACGATAATGATATTAATTTTCACCTTTGTTTGTATCTCCTCCCTCCCCCACCCTCCCCTTACTAGAAACTTTAAGCCATGCAGTGGGGAATCCAACCCATCAGGTGAAGGGAATCCTGGGAGGATCAGTCTTGTTTTTTGCCAATGGATCTGAAGGAATAAGAGTGGAAAAAATGGAATGGGACTTTCTACCCCAAAGTGGTGGCCTGGGCTATTGGCTGGGGGAATTCAGTCATGGGAAACTGGAGCAACAAAGTCCCACCAACCAGTTTGGACAACGGCTAGACATGGTGGACAAGACAACACTGAGGATCAAAGACCTGGAGTTGGATGACAGTGGGATCTACAATGCTCGCATCTGGTTTACTAAGGCACAGTTTCAAGAACAGAGTTTCAGCCTCACTGTTTATGGTTAGTGATTGCTCTCAATGTTTGGCTCATGGAATAGGATCAGCACCATTTCTCTACATAGGTCCTGGGAGGGGAGGGGTGCAAACCTCATGCTGATTACATTTGTTTTCCACAGACCAATGGTTTCAATCTAACCTTCTATGACAAGCAACCATTTCACTGTTCTGCACAAGGTTCCTGATTGGTGTCATTTTTCGTATGCAGTTATTGAGAGTAGTGGGACACAAATTTTATGTTGCTTTCATTTGTGTTCCACAGAGCCAGTGCCAACACCACAGATAGACCACCAAGTGGAATCCAAGACTCCAGGTGGATGTAATGTGACCTTGCAATGCCTCACACCTGGAAGGGAAGAGCTCAAGGTCTCCTGGGAAACAGGGGGTCCACACAAGGCCTTAGAAAAGAGTGTGAATCAGTACCTGGTTTCCGACAATGGCCGAGAGCTCCGTGTCTTCTACAGGAGCAGTTCTTTGGGCTCCAAATTCACCTGCCTGGTCAGCAATCCTGTTGACCAAAAGGGAGCCTCCTTTGACTTGCTCAACATCTGCCAGAGTGATGAAGGTGAGCAATATATCCTTTCCTTCATTATGCAGAGGAGGTCTTTGTGGTGGCAAAAAGGCAGACTAGCCCTTAACATGAGGGGTTTGGGGAGATGTGTTTGTATTTATAAATGCTGCTTTTTGAGTGCTTGTAAGCAGAAATGGAGCATACACAGAGCTCCTTGAAGACGGATCTGATCCTGTGAATTGCTGCTGCTGTCCCCATCTTCTCCTTTTCCTAAGAAATGGATTCAGAGCAGTGTGTCCAACAGGCATTCACAGCCCAAATCATTGCAATACAAAGGAAAAAGATTAGAAACACTTGTTTATCTCTTGTTATTTATTCTACTGCTCTCAGCCAGGTGTGAGCATGAGGCTCTGAGTCTTGGGATCATGGGATCAAACCACATCTTGGGCCAAAGATTCCTGCAACACAGAGGGATGGACTAGATGACTCTAGTTGTCCCTTCCAACTCTACAATTCTATGATTCTGTGAGACGCATTCTGGCAATTGTTATTAGAGTATGTTTTGAGAAACTCTTATTGTTCATTGTGTGGGATATAAAGCTGTCAGTCAAGGCCAACATTCCAAGAGTCCTAACTGCCTCTGGGGGGCAGGCAGTTTTGTCACTTGGTTGGTCAGTTGCTGCTAGGAGTGTTAACTGGTAACTGCTTGGATGCAGTCTTCTCATGGCTCACTCCAATCTAGTATATAGTTTATCTGTTATGTAACCTAAGCCTGCCTTCAGGAACAACTCTGTATACCTGAATGAATCTGAAAGTAAACTAGTATATGTTAATATGATTCAGATTCATGTGTGTGTGTGTTTTTTAAGAGGGATGGAAAGGGATTATCAACCAGGAAGGTATAATTATTGATAGGACTCAAACAAGTTAGCAACCTGCATAAACTCAGACAAGGGATCATTTATACTCTGCTAAATAATATAAACATTCGCACACATTGTAGGTGGACAGTTTGGACCCTTGAGTTGGAGTCCATGGCTTATCCCTTCCCTCATATTTCTTATGGTGATGGTGATGCTGATGGTGATGGTGAAGGTGAATTGGATGTTCTTGAAGATCAGATTAGAAAGGCATAGAAGAGGTAGGACCATCTCTATTGATCTTCCCATCTCTCCTGAGATGGGGACTTCCTGCCAAATATACCTCCACCTTTCTTTTGCTTATCCTGAGAGACAGAGACTGGTCAGTGCCATGGACTCAATAATGTGTCTCATTTCGCACTCCACAGATATTCACTCTGATGCGAGAGAAAGAGGAGAGTATCCAGAGCTCAGGAGCCACACAGAATATGGTGGGTGATCATGAGGTGCGATGATCGGTGTGCAAAGTAATGATGGGGTGATTGTTTTTATCTACCACTGAAATCATCTGATACATTTGGGAGGCATTTATAACATTTGGGAGGCCACTTCTTTCCCTGCACGCCCGCCAGCTGCGCCCCGCCAACTATATGGCAGGCATTCAGCTTCCTTCCCAAGCCTCTGGAGGAGGAGAGGGATCCTCGCAGAGCTCCCAGACCTCTGCATCTGCTAAAGACGGCCCTGATCCCAGTTTTTGTCCTCCTGCTTCCTGGCAAAAGGCGGTGTGCAGACTGCCCAGGCTGCCTTCCTGGGTGCCCCAACACTGGAGAGCATGTCCACCGCATGTTTTCCTGCTTGATCGCTGGCACCACGCCAGGGATCGGGGCAGTGGGGGAGGCAGAGGATATTTTCCACTGCCCCCTCCCTTGTTTTGGAGTTGCCAGGGGGGGTGCTGGAGGGCTCTTTGCACCACGGCACCTGATTTGCTTAAGACGGCCCAAAGGCAGCATGCCAGAGCAATGGAGGCTTATCTCCTTCTCACTGTGTGTAGGACTTTCATTTCTACTCCTTTCAGCTTCTCCTCCCTCCTCTTCAGATCCTCACTGTCTTTCAGAATGGGAATGTCCCTGACATTTTCATTGGGACCAATAATTGTTATTTGGATTGAAAAAACAAAAACAGGCCAGTGACCCAAAAAGACTTAACCAATTGATTATGGCACAAGGGGAGGCAGGCAGCTTGTGCCAAGAGCCTGTTCCCATCAGTGGAACATCCATGCCCTGTTAAAGTGAACAGAATTGAACCCACCGCTCTCCTAATAGTGAATGAAGAATTCAGGCCTCTGGCTGCAGGGCTCTGCTTCCCACATCCTTCCCCCAGTGAACCCAACAAGATTGCGCTCTCCCCTCACGAGCTGTTCTGGACTCTTCCCAAAATACTAATTTTATCATTGATAATAACTGAGTGCTGGAGAGTGGAAATGACATACTTTTGTCAATTCAAAATGGGTAATTCCATCCGCTCTCTTATGGACTTAGGTATGGCAAGTTCTCCAGGAGGCAGTGGAATGAAAAAGGTACCCACAGAGGCTGGAAGTGAGGTGCAGGGAAGATGCTCACTTTTAGGCAAATTGGTATCCTTTCTTGGAGAACTCTGGACTTGGACAAAACTTTAATTTTCTCCAGGGTTCAGGTTGGCCCAAATACCCAGAAATTCTTTTTAGGAGTTGCATCCCCAGAGTCCCTCCTGACATATTTTCTCTCCAATGCAGATTGAACACTGAATCCCAGAGACCAACCCTGCAGGTTGACTTGGAGAAAGAGGAATTCTCACGCAGTTCCACACTACCCAGGGAATCCTTTCCTTCTCTCACTTCTTGTACAGTCTCAGAAACAGAGTCCTCAGAGATTGAACATTGCATGAGAGGTCAGGCACATCTCCAGGAGCCACTGCTGAGGAATTCACTGAGGGTCCCTCAGGAGAAAGACCCATTGCTGATCTCTCAATGCTGCTAGTTGAGCCGGAGCTACAGCCTCCCCAGCAGCCTTCAAAACTGGCCCCAAAGGTCTTGTGACCAGGACAGAGAGCAACATACCCAGACTTATCCAGTGACTATAGTTGGGGTCTCCTTGAATGCAAGGAGTCCCAGAAATGCCTTCATCACCAGCTGCACACAGAGTATATAAGACAATCCCCTTGAGCTTTACTGTTGCTGGAAACAGCACATGTCTCTGGCTTCTTCAACCCAGGTGCCTTGCCTTGCCTTTCTTTTCCTATTGAGCTTGGACTCCTTCCATGTAAACTGAAGGTGTAAATGGCTGAATAAACCCTATTTCTTAAATCTACAGCAGCCTCTGCTGTGTCTTCCATTCTCCAAAGGAACACAGACCCTCTTTGGGTGCCTGGGGTCCCATGTACTCTTGCCTCAACTGGGTACCAGACTTTTGCAACAATACATTGGACTGGAGCACAAGGTTGTTTTCACTCATTTTGGGTGAGGTGAGGATATTTACAGCAAGAGTAATAAAAAGAAATAGTTATTTAGGGGAATGGCATTTAATTCTAAATTGTATTCCGGAAACGTGGAAGAATTCAAGGGGTTAAAAAAATTTGAAAAGGTTGTTTTCACTCTACTCCCTGGCAAAACAAAGAGACTTTCTTTTGGCATGGAGACATATTTTCCCTACCAGGGAGACTAAAAAGGAGCGAGGCAAATATTTAACAGCAGCAGAGTGAGGGTGCTTGTCTGGTGTCAATAAGCAGGGAGTTCCAAAGAGTAGTGCTTCCAACACTGAAAGATTGATCCCTTGGAAGTGCAAAGCAAACATTGTGACATTTATACATGAGCCAGTTCTTCTTGCTCTTTGGTTCCATCTTCTCTAAAAGTGCTCTCAGCCTCAGATTGGTTTCCCTGGAGCGCAATTCGATCATAGACAGGTAGGCCTGATGTTCACCCACCTGTTTGTGCAGTGGTCTAACCTCTTCCTTTACTGCATCCACTTTCTGGTTGGCTGCCTCGGCCAATTGACGATTCTATTTGGTAGCTTCAAAAAGCTTCCCAATTGATTGTGCATGCAGGGTAGCTTGTTCAGTTAATTTGTTTAGGCTGGCAGTGTTTTGATCAATCTTAGCCGACTGTGCATCCACTTTCTTGTCCAGTAGTTCCAATTTCTCCAAAAAAATTTCTAATACTGTTTCTCCTCCAGCTGCCATGCCTTCTAATGAGGTCAACTCAGTTTCTATTTCTTCTGGTTCCAAAACTGGAAACCGATGATCTACGCACCTGGGAAGTCAATGTTGATTGAGTCAGTTGTTTAGCTTTCGCTTTAGCAAGTCTTGTTTTCCCAGTGCCACTCATTCCAGTCCTGTCTACGTGCCAAGGTCAAATTGTATGTCTTCCCCTGGGAATCCACAAGCCCAGAGTAAACAACAAATTGCCAAAGGAGGAGAGCGGAAAAATACCAGTCACAATTGTAAATCCAATCCAGTAGGGGGAGTTCCAAAAAGTTCTCAGGGAAGCAAAGTGAACAAAGAAATACCAATAATGTCCAAACAGTTAAAAGTTTCTATAAGACCTTAAAATTCCCCTTTCAGAGTGCAGGGATGAGTCCAATGCATACAATGTTTCAGGAAAAGTGCCTTAAAAATAATGTTTCAAAGTAACTAGTCCAAAAGCACTCAGATGTAGCAATTCACTGTAACAAAAATCAAAGTCCGCAAACTGACAGTTCCCGTCACTTGGCAGTCAAGTACCTGGGTTTCTCTAGTAATTATAAATCCACAGTTCTTCTTGCTCTTTGGTTCCATCTTTGTTTTGTTCTTTCTTTGCTTATTCTCCTTACCCATTATCTGACTGTAGGATGTGGTTGTGGTCTCCGATGAGGGAGGAGAGGGAGAGTTTGTGAGAAGCTTGAATGTGTATTTTGTCTTAAAACAGAGACGTTCTCCAGGTGTCATGTTTCAAAAGGAGAGAGAGAGAGAAGTTCAACAAGTGGGGCAGGATCCCAGCTTCTGCACCCCCATATCCACCCCAGAGTGGCTTGCTCTCCCCTGAACGTCTCAAAATAAGCTGGGCTAGAGACCCTGGAGGCACATTTGCCCACAGAGACCTTCCCTGGTGTCCACAGGGTCCCATGTCCCCTCCCCTCCATTTTAGCAAAGCAATTTTACTTAATTTAACACATTTTGTTTTATTTTCACTAATGTTTGTATTGCTTTGTGCACTTTATGATTTATGCATACAAAACATCCATGCACTGATGTGCACACGTTTTCCCAGTACATGCATGTTTGTACATATCAATAGAATGCTGAACAGCAAATCAGTATTCAGACCAGTGTGGATTTCATCTGCCATGAATGGTTTAGCTAAGATTCCTGCATTGAAGGGGGTTGGACTAGATGACCCTTGGGAGCCCTTCCAACTCTACCATTCTATGAGTCAAACAATATGCTAAAAGAATCAGGGGTTACTGAACACAGATACAGAAATAGTAATGCCTCATGTCGTCATAGCGTAAAAGAGAAGACCTGCAACCGAAATTTCCGAATTTCTGTGTGGGCACCTGGTGTGCATTTCTCATTTTTAGCGCACAGTTTTTTCAGCCTGCATGACTGTGGACAAACTTATCAATTAGTTTGCACTATTTCCCTCTTAGAGGGAGCTTTGGGGCTGTGCACTGCAGGTTTTCTTATCCCTGGGAATAAAAGCAGGAGCCTGTTGCTGTACCAATGAGGAGAAATCAACTCTCCACCAGCAGCAGCCACGTCTGAGGCTCCCTGTATTCCTGGTCAGAAATATTCATGAATTTTCCCACAGGCATCTGGCTGGCCATTGTGAGAAGAACAGGACGCCAGGCTAGGGGAGCCGTTGACAGGATCTTCTTATGTTCTGATTTTCCTGATCTGCCTCTGGAGTTAATTGGGGTTCGGGGGCATATGAATATTCCTGGGGGGGGGGGGTTCAGTGACATATGAATTTTGCTTCTTTGAACTTTCTTCAAGGAGATAAAAATCTGGGCAATTGCAATGCTTTTCCATGTTGCTAAATTTCTTACAGTCTGCAAAAGCTGCCAGTGTTTTTCATTGCTTGGTCTGTGCCCAGATCTATCAGAAGACTTTTCTTATTAGCCAATCTTTACAAACAGCAATTCTCCTCCTCCCCCACATTCCACACCCAGAAACACACTTCCGTAGAGAAGCAAACATGAGCTTTTTGTGCAGTCGTTTCCTGTTCAGAATGTTGCTGTACTTTCTTCTGGGTAAGTCCCACACTGCTTTGTCCTGAAGAGCAATAAGACCTGTGCCAGCAGCTGGTTTCTTCAGGAGGCTGTGGAAGAGACTGAGCATCTTTGTCCTCCCCAACATTTGCCTCTTTCAGCTGCCAGACTCCTCTCTCTGGAGAAGGATATGGGAAGGCAGTTGTAAGCCATCTTCCCCTCCCCTCTGAACTGTATTTAAACCAGCCTGCTTGGAGTGTAGCAAGACCAGTGCCAGAAACTTCATTGTCAGATTGGAAGAAATTTAAAGACTATTTACAGAAATACTGCAAAATGAATAAATGTTAGAATGATGTTGGATTGAAGTTGTGGTTTCTAGCTGTAATGGTACAAAAGAATATGAAAAAATGGATTTTTAATAGGCAAAAATTAAATGCTATAATATTTTAAGATTAAAGATCAGGATAAAATAAGGAGGGAAAGGAATTGCTGAACTAATAAATTGAACTGGAATACAAAAAAGGGAGGTATGAGGAGGTCCAGGAAACAAGCAAATGAAAGATAAGTGATGGAAAGATTGAATTGCTTTTAAGTCTCTTTTATTTTTTATTTTTCATTTTCTAATATTGTGAAAACCTTAATAAACATTTATATATATAAAAAAAGAAACTTCATTGTCAGTTAACTCTTGTGTTGCTTTGTATCCATGTACTTAAGCCTCCATTTTTTTGTGGGCTGGGGGTTGGGGATTTTATTCTGTGTTTGCCAAATTGTTTATTTCTGTCATTTTTAAAAAAAATTTACTGTCATATTCTGTATTTTGTACTTTTGTATTTCCAGTGCTCTGTGTTTTTTAAAATGATTTGAATGTTTGCTGTGAGCCACTTTGGGCACAGCTCATTGAGGAACAGATGCATATAAATAAACTCAATCAATACCAATCAAGAGGACAGTAACTGAAACAGCTGATCTTGGTTACCAGCACCCGGTTCCTGGAGAGGGTGGGGCAATGACAGAAATCTTTGTTACTGAGCTCAGTTTGTAGGACAATCCGCCTGACTGAAAGGTACAAGAGTAACACAGATACTAAGGAGGAGGCAGTGCCAGGGCTCATTGAAAGTGAAAAAGAAGACAGGTGGGGACTGGCTAAGGTATGGTTACCAGACGTCCCCATTTCCCAGGAACAGTCCCCAGATTTACAAATCTTTCCCTGGACAAAATCTGTCCCCAGAATGTCCCCGGATTTCATTTAATGTCCCTGGATTTATATTTTAATTGTTGTAGATTTATTAGTAGGGAATGAATGTTGTGTGATTGATTCAATGGCACAAGACAAAGCATATGGGGACTTCTGGCAAGGCAAAATGGTGGGCCCCACAGCAGCGAGGAGCTCCTGAAGCCAGCCAGAGCCAACTGCGCTACCAGGCTGGCTCTGGGGTGCCACCACCACTGCCGAGGGGGAATCGGGGATCCCTGGTGCATCAACTGGGAGAACAACTGACATGCACACACCCCCTACAACCCAAATTGAGCCAGAAAGAGTGCCCAGCCACCTAGCCAACTACCCAGCGGTGCTCTGGGGCCAGGAAAAACCCAGAGCCGATGCAGGGAGAAGGAGGAGAGTAGAAGAAGGAAGAGAGAGGAAGAGGAAGGAGGAAAAAAAGAGGGGAGCCCTGACCTTGCTTCACTGCTACTGCCGCCGCCACTAGGGAGGAGAGGTAGGAGAGCCCTGGGAGGGCAAGGACAAGTGGCTGAGCCCAGGTCTGAGCTGAGCCTACTCCTTGGCAGCTAGCACTCCAATAAAGCAGGCTAGGGTCCAGAGGAAGGCCGCACGACAGAGGAGACCACAGAAGAGAAGGTATTACTTTATTTAAAAAAACAAAACTTTTTTAATCACTTTTTTTTCTCTTTTCAAGAAAAAAAGTGTCCCTAGATTCTTACAAAAAAAAACACCTGGTAACTTTAGGCTAAGGACGGGCTGGCAAAGGCAGTGCCCCACTCATCCTCAGGGAACAGTCTCCACTGCTGCTGTTGTTGCTGCTGCTGCACATTTGCAACTGTTTTTCTCCTTTGCAAGGGTTTTGCAAGACTCTGAAAGGTTGGTGGTCTCCAGATGTGGGTGAGAATCAAACACCTATTCTAAACAGAAACCTTTAACAGGCACACAGGCAGGTGTTTAAGAACAAAGAAGCTCTCACCCTGAGCTCACACCCTCTTTCTCCTCCTCCGCTGATCCTTCCTGGTTTATAAGGGGAGGAACAAAGAGCCCTGAAAGGAGGAGTCAGAAACAATGAAGGGGAAACACAGTTTTGCTTGGATGAGAAGGAGAGGGAGAGCGAGCACAGACAGCCTTCCTGGTTTGAAGAGGAGGATATGATTTGCTGGGGAGTGGGAGGAAGGAAGGAGCCGACCGTTGTGTTTGAAAGTTCATGACTCTTGCTGATAAGACTCTGTACTTGGGCAATGCTTATAAGATGGATGAACAGGCTTATTTTAGAGCACCTATCCTGTGCAGAAAAATGAAGTTGTTCTCCTCATGGTGGTGAAACAGATGCCACAATGGGACGTGCACAGACAGGACCAGAGCTCAACAGCAGCAAGTCTCCCCATCTGTGACTCCCAGAAACAGTCTGGTGCCTCACTGTCGCTCATGGCTCTCTGCGCCTCTGGAGAGATACGGTGGTGGACTTTTCTCGCAGAAGACCTCTTCTTCAGACTACTGCTCTACTCTTCCTTGGGTAAGGACTTCACTGCTTTCTCTCTCAAAAACAAAACAAAAAATAAAGAAACCCCACCTAAATGCATGGAGGGGCACTGTGAGTTTGATTTGTCATGAAGGGGAAAATTATTGGCAATATTGGTTACTAGCACTCAGGGTCTTCTCTCCCCAGCTGGAACCTCCCCCTGGCTTCAAAGGAAGCTCCCAGAGAACGCTTTTGAGAGTTTAATCATGTGTGTATTATTTGTTACTGAGCTGAACTTGGGGGGGACAATCTGCGTGTATGATGAAGGTGTGCAGTGGAGCGAAATAAAAGCACAGGATATGATGACTGCAAGTCGACCTCGTCTCTAGGGCAGAAATGTTTTCCTGCAGGATTTTGTCAGTCATTAACTAATACAAAATAAATGTCAGTTAAGAGCAAGCAGTGAATTAGAGGAGCCAACCAATGAGCAGGAAAAGGCAACTGGGGATCCTGGTGGAACAGAGTCAGTTGCTTTTCTGAACTCTGTATAAACTTATCTCGGTTTCACAAAAAATTGTGCATAATCATTTTTTCCTGAAACACGCATGCAGATGGTTTTTAGATTGCTGCTTATGCATAATTTTTCACTGGGTTAGAGCTTTCTGTGTTGAGTTTTCAACAGACATTTTGCACAGCTCTGATTCTGCCTTGAGACTTTCTTACAAACAGGCAGTATATAAATCTTGTTAACTGAAATAAATGAGCTTTTGTTCCCTGTGTAGGGAAATTCTACTTCTTTCTCAGAATATTTCCTTGTGACAATTACACAGAGCCCAATGTTCCTCAAAATATGACAAAAGCACAGCTTTAAGTGTTTAATTGATTGCTTTATTTACAGATGAAGTTCAGAACTCAAATTATTTTATTTTAATCACATGGACCAATCTTCTCTCTGAGTTTTTCTGGATCCCAGTTCCTGGAAACCAGATAGATGCCTATTGCTGGGGAACAAAGAGCACTTGAATTTTGGAATGTAACTTTGGACTTGTAACAATGTCCTTCTCTTCCAGTGAAGGGCCACAATGTTTGGACAGCTAAGAGAATGTAGTAATTGTTAAACAAGTGAGTTGGGCATTTCCAGTGCCTCAATGTACAATTCAGCAACAGTTAAAATTAATATTGGATATTGTAAACTTTCTTTTATTTAGGTCCCAAATACCTGAGAGACTAGTTTCACCTTCCTCAAACATTTGGGGGGAGAGTCAGCCCAGGAGAGGACCTTCTTTGTGGCAAGCTGCAGGGGTGTCCCTCCCCACAGAGATGCTCTGTGACACCTGCAATATAATTTTTGGACCCTTCCTATTACATTTTAATGCTGCATTTTAAATTGTTGTCACCACCTCTGGGACCTCATGATGGAAGATGGATAAGGAGCTCAAAACGATAATGATACTAATTTCCCCCTTTGTTTGTATCTCCTCCCCCACCACCCTCCGCTCACTAGAAACTTTAACCCCTGCAGTGGGGAATCCAACACATCAAGTGAAGGGAATCCTGGGAGGATCAGTCTTGTTTCCTGCCAATGTATCTCAAGGAATAACAGTGGAGAAAATGGAATGGGACTTTCTACCACAAAGGGGTGGCCTGGGATTTTGGTTGGGAGAATTCAGTCATGGGAAACTGGAGCAACAAAGTCCCTCCAACCGGTTTGGACAACGGCTAGACATGGTGGACGAGACAACACTGAGGATCAAAGACCTGGAGTTGGATGACAGTGGGATCTACAATGTTCGCATCTGGTTTACTAAGTCACAGTTTCAAGAACAGAGTTTCAGCCTCACAGTTTATGGTACGTTATTGCGCTTCAAGGCCCCCAGGATCCCAGCCCCTTCACACTGACACTTATTTTAGTTTTTGGGCAAATTTTGGCCACAACTTTATTCAATTCAACCATGTGAGCGGTATTGGCTTAGGCACTGGCTCCGAACTATAGCGGACTCCACCTTTCTGATTGGTAGTCTAAAAGGGTAAACCAAACGAGGGAGCAACATCGATGAAGAGCAACTGAAGCTCACCCCGGGGTTCCTGTGGTCCTGGCATGGCCCTAGCCCCCCAAGCTGACTTTGGACAAGACCCAAATACCTCCCCTCCCCCACATTTCAATGAGCCAATGCCTAACCACCGCCTTGCAAGTTGTGACGATTGCTGAGGGGGTAGGCGAAAACCAAGTGGCTATAGCCAATCTGCCAAATGGAAAAAATCCTACCAAACCCCTGTTCCAAAACAGGTGACCCAAACCAAAGCAAGGCCAAAGCGAAACTGCCTAACACAAGGGAGCGAGGGCGGGTGTTCGGCAATGCGAAGCAAGTGCCCCCCATTACATCATGCTGTCATTCTTAACAGCCCCTGGGATCATGCCACCTCCAGGCGATTGGCCCAGTCAGCCTGGCATGATCCCAGGGCTAGGGCTAGGGCTTGGGTTACACCCCTCCAACTAAATTAACCCTTGGTGTGCCTTGAGTGCCTGTGCACAACCAAGACCCTCAATTAGGAGGATCCCATTTGCTTTCACTGTTTGGCTCATGGAATGGGATCAGCACCATTTCCCTACAAAGGTACTGGGAGGGTTGGGACATAACCCTTGTGCTGATTTCATTTGTGTTTCACAGAGCCAGTGCCAACACCACAGATACACTTTCAGGAAGTCTCCCAGACTTCGGAGGGATGCAGTGTGACCCTGCAGTGCCAGGCACCTAGAAAGGAAGAGTTCAGTATCTCATGGAAAAGAGGGAATCCCCCAAGGGCATTAGGAAACAGCCTGTACGAGTATCAGCTTTCTGACAGTGGAAGGAATCTCCGTGTCTTCTGGCGAAAAGACTCTTTGGACTCGGCGTTCACCTGCCTGCTTACTAATTCAGTTGACCAAAAGAATGCCTCCTTTGACTTGCTCAAAATTTGCCCAGGTGATGATGGTGAGCAAGTGTGACCTAGTCAGTGTATGGAGGAATAGCTGCTTTTAAGTGGGATAGTTCAGCTGGTAGAGCATGAAATTCTTAATCTCAGGGTTGAAGGTTTGAGCCCCATGTTGGACCAAAGCTTCCTGAATTGCAGGGGGTGGGACTAAATGACCCTCCACCTCTCCAATTCTGTGATTTGTAGAAATGGTTGAATTGCTTTTGGCTTCCTGGGTATGTGATCTTCTGAATCTCTGTGTTTTACCTTATTTTATCATGAACGAATTGGGCAATTGTTGGTTGCAATACAGTTTGTAAATGAAAAATAAAAATAAAACGATAGGGGGAAATGAAATGCAAACCAAAGTGATGGACCTAAACTCTGTGCCAAAGTAATCCAATAAAGTCAATACAAATGGAACAGACTGGCACATTTGTTGACCCTTCCAAGTCATGCAGGAAGGTCACTTTGGTGGTTGTTATTAGAGAATATTTCAAGAGACTCTCATTGCACATTCCAGGTGTACAGGTCAGACGCCAGAGACATATCATTATCTCCATTGCAGCTGTCATGTTGCTGTTCATGATGGTGGCTGCAGTGATGTGGACAAGAAGGAGGAGGAAGCGAAAATTCAAAAAGAAGAAAAGAGGTAGGGCCATCTCTTTCAATCTGTTTCCTGCCTCACCTGAGATGGAGGCTGCTTGTCAAACACACCTTTACTTTACTTTTGCTTATTTTGAGAGGCAGAAGTTGGTCCATGCCATGGAATAAATAATATGTCTCTTCAGATATTCACTCGTCGATACCAGAGGACATGGAGAGCTCTTCTGCACACCGGAACTTAGCAAGAAGTCCACAACAAGATGGTGATAATCAGGTGAGATGAGCTTGTGAAGTGGTGAAGGGATGATGGTTCGGATCTAATAATTATAAAATCGTTACAATTGTGATCTGTTCTTATTTTGAAAAAACAACACCACACAAAACAGATTACAAACAGGCAACAAGACTAAGCCACAACTACCCCTCTCCCTTACCCAACTCACTGATCAAGAGGTTGGTTGATTGATTTAAATTTATACCCTGCCCATCTGGCTGGGTGTCCTCAGCCACTCTGGGTGACTTACAACATATATAAAAACACAACAAAACATCAAATATTGGGGGGGGGGGGAATCCTATACAAGCAACCAAAACCAATAAATCAATAGAAAACAACAACAACAAACAGTTTGCAGTTATATCCAAATCAAAGTAACTGCCAACCCCAACTAAACATTTAACCGACACCAACCTGAAAAAATGAAACAGGGGAACCAAAATTAGAACCATTTAGAACACTTTAGAACATTTTAGCCAGTTGCCCCAATCCAAGAATTGTTCCAGCAATGTCCCAGTGGCCTCCCAGGAGCCTCTTTTAGCTGTTCAGGGTGAGTCTGGTCCCTATTCCCTAGGTCAGGGGGAAATGGGAAATTTATTGTGGCATAAGGCAGGGGTAGGCACCCTAAGACCAAGGGGCCGGATCTAGCCCAATTGACTTCTAAATCCGGCCTGCGGACGGTCCGGGAATCAGCATGAGTAGAATGTGTCCTTTTATTTAAAATGCATCTCTGGGTTATCTGTAGGGCATAGGAATTTGTTCATTTTTTTCTTCAAAATATAGTCCGGTCCCCCACATGCTCTGAGGGACAGTGGACCGGCCCATGGCTGAAAAAGGTGGCTGACCCCTGGCATAAGGCATTATTATGACATTTCACCTGTATTATGGCATAGGTTTTTGTGAACAGGAATCCAGTTCATACAATTCATGAAGGAGAGGGAGGCAGCCTCTGCAAAGAGCCAATTCCCATCAGGGGAACATGCATGCACAGTCAAACTGAGCAGGATTAAACCCTCCTCTCACCCACTGGTGAGCAGAGCATTCAGTCCTTCTGTCTGCAGGATTCTGCTTCTTCACAGCGAAAGGTGCATGTAGAACAGTCCCCAGCAGGATTGCATTCTCCACTCAGCAGCTACTCTGGATGCCTTCTAAAATGCTAATTGTATCATCAATTCCAACTGGAATATGAAACAACAAGTGAGACATGGACCTTGACTTTAAAAATGTCACGGTCAGCAGAAGCAAACTGCCTCCTTTTGTCTGCTAAAAATGGACAACTACACCCCAACTTAGCGTGAGTGATCCAGGAACCTGTACAACGAAATGCTAACCCATAATGAGTGGAAATATTGTATAGAGAAGGTGTCTGTGATCTTTCTTAGGGTACCATTGGGCTTTGCCAGATCCCCTTTCTTCCCCAAGTTTATTTAGGTGGGTACAAATCCTCAGGGACATTTTAAAGTAGCTGCATCTGAATCTCTCCTGTTTTGTTCTATAGCTGGTTCTGGTTCTCTCTGCTCCTGCAGGTTTTCTGGGACAGAACGGAAGTTACAGCGAGTTCCCCACCACTCTGGAAATCCTGTCCTTCTGTCTGTTCTGACTCTGTATCAGACCCAGAATCTTCAGGGAATGAAGCCAAGGACCTGGAGGAGAAGGCACCCTTCTTGAAGATGGTGCTAGAGATCCCATTAAGAGACCATCAGGGGAGAGAACCACCAAAGACCCCTCCTGGCCATCAGTACTGGTGGTACCAAACGTACCCTAAAACTAAACAGTGCTGGCAACGGCGCCAGGATTCCATTGTTGAATTAACTAGACAAGGGTTAAAGTTGCCACCTAAGTATATTGATTAAGGTCATTAGTATAACAAAGGAAGCTGCTTATGCCAGAGGGCAAATGGGTCAGCCTTCTCCCTCACCTGGCTGGCAGTGAGAAAGAGTTGAGTGTGTGAGAGCTGGGCTAAAAGCAGGCTGGTGGCAGAAGCCAGAGAGTGAGAGCCATGCCTGATTTCTTTGTTTGTGTCTGTGTAATTTTTAAGTTTTCAGTTTTACAGTTTAAAACATCAATGACTTCCCTTCTTCTCTTTTCATGGTTCAATTTGCATACCATAAATCCCTGTACATAAGATGACCCGGATGGTCGCCAGTTTCTGTGTACAGATCCATAGGCACAGACCATCTGCCAACACAAACTAGTTCGTTAAGAAAATCCCCCAAAATCAGTTCCATGGGTGACTCTGGGTCATCTCTCTGCAGTAACTTATCTAAAAGTTTTAAGTGTCTATACAGTTATCGCATTTATAAATTTTAAATTTATTGTTGTACATTGTTTTAAATGTTTTTTTTTCCTTCTGGGCTTGTACGCACAAGTGTGTTTTATAAGCTGGTCTCCGACCGTAATAAATTATCTATATAATCCCTGTATAATTTACAATACATAAACCAAACCATTCAGTATTCCATTCATACATCCATCCAAACTTATTTACACTGTTGAATTTACCGTAATGCTGCCAAAGTTTTCAAGTGTACACAATTCCCGCCCCCCATATATTCAACAAGTATTTTCCAATCTTCTTTAAATGTATGTTCTTCTTGTTCTCTTATTCTATTTGTTAGGTCTTCAAGCTGCGCATATTTCATCAGTTTAAGTTGCCATTCTTCTTTAGTTGGTATCTCTCTCAATTTCCATTTCTGGGTTAAGAAAACATAGGCAGCAGTAGTGGCAAACATAAATAGCCTTTTTTGACACCTGGGGATTTCTATCTGAACTATCCCCAACAAAAAGGACTCCAGTGTTGTTGTTTTTGGAAAGGTACTTTTGAACATTTTTTTCAATTCATTATGGATCATTTCCCAATACTCTTTTACTATTTTACAGGTCCACCACATATGAAAGAACATTCCCTCAATCTCATTGTGTCTCCAGTGCAATGTCTCCACTTATCAGATTCAGTCTTATACATCTTAGCAAGTCTACTTGGAGCTAAATACCATCTGCAAATCATTTTCAAATAATTCTCCTTCAAAGAATAACATGCTGAAAGCTTCAGATCGTTCTTCCAAAGTTTTTCCCAACGATTAAAATCTATGTTGTATCCTATGTCTATTGCTCCATGTGTCATAGAAGCTTTGACGAGCTCATCTTTTGCTTCCCAATCTAATAACAGATTGTACATTTTAGATAAAAGTTTTTCTTTGTTTTGTATAAGTTATTTTTCAAATTGTGAGCTTTGGTCCCAAAAAACCATTTCTTCTATGTCAAACATTTCACGTAACTGATGATATTGTAGCCATTCTATAACAAGGCTCCTTACACTTTCCATTGATTTCAATTTAGGTTCCCCTCTGTAAAAATTAAGAGATTATGAAGAAATAAAAGATCATTTTCAGAGTTGGTTACACTATTGGCAACTACATGAGATTTATAAAGAAGACCAAAAGAAAGGATTTAGCTATACGACATCTAGATTTCAGAAGCAAGTTGTAGAAAGGAAAGGAAAGTTGCTTTCTGCTAGGAAAGGAAAGCTAGTATTCTGCTAGAATGGGAAACAAAAGACGAAGAGGTGAAATCAGTCATGATTAAATGGGCAAAAGATATAGGTCATCATATAATGTTTGAGGATTGGGAAAGATTGTGGAAAACTGATTTAAAATTTACAGATTGTTCTCTGTTGAAAGAAAATTATATGAAAATGATGTATAGATGGTATATAACACCAGTGCAGATAGGAAGAATGTATAAAACTGGTTCAAACATGTGTTGGAAATGTAAGGAAAAAGAAGGGACATTTTACCATATGTGGTGGGACTGTAGCAAAATTAGGAAATTTTGGGCAATGATATATGATGAGTTGAAGAAAATGTTCCAATTAACATTTGTTAAAAAACCTGAAGCATTTCTGTTAGGGATTGTAGGAAAAGACCTGCCAAGGAAATTCAAGAACATTTTCATGTATGCGACAACGGCAGCAAGAGTCTTAATAGCACAAGGATGGAAGAATGAGGAAATCCTGACTAAAGAACTGTGGCAAGAGAAACTGATGGGCTATGCGGAATTGGTAAAATTGACACACAAACTGTGTGACAAGGACAACTGTGACTTTAAAGAAGAATGGGAACCTTTTACAAAGTACTTAAAGAAACAACAAAATGAACTGGACTCCTTGGCAAGTTGTGAATAAACATTCACAAATTTATTATTAAGAACATATGGCTAGATAAATTAAGGTTCTTTACAATTTTATAATATGCAGAGAATTACATGTATTGAAAAACCAGAGAGGAGCTGAGGGAAGTTGCGGGAGGAGGGGAGGGGGGGTTCTTTCTTGGGAGGGGGAGGGGAAAAATAGGGGGGGGACTAAGGGTGATATGCCTTTTGATAAAATGTTATGTTGAAATTTCTAATAAAAACTTTACAAAAACAGACGACTGTGCAACCTGAAAAATGAGACAAGGTATGTACTTTTATAAACCAAGAGAATCTTGAATAAAAGTAAATTTTCAAAAAGAACTTAGGCGCCCAGGTTCTTGGGTGCTGATGATGGTTGTGTGTGTGCTCTGGCTGTTGAGGGGGTGCTCTGGCTTGTCTCTCTTTGCTCTGCTGTCTTCATTCCTCTTCATGTTCTGGAGGGAGGGGAGCTGGTCACAGCAGGAGAGGGAGACTCCCTGCCTTCTTCAGCAGCCTGCCTCATCTCTACCTCATGGCCTGCCTCCTCTCCAGCCTCTGATTCTGCCTCTGATTCTGGACTCCTCTCTGCCACCGCTTCTTCCTGCTCATTAAACCCTGTTACCTCTTCAGCTTCTGACACCTCCTCCCAGTTTGCTCCCTCTTCTCCCTCTGACCACTCATTGTCATCCCTCCCAAAATCCTCTGGCTCCGAGCCTTCTTCCTTCAGGGGTTCCCCAGCTGGTGCCTCCTCCAAAACATCCTGTCCATGACACCTGGCAGTTGACAAGGGGGGTGCTCCAGCTGTTGGGGAGAGGATACTGCAACTGCAAACAGAGAAATCTCCAGCCGAGGATGAGGGGGTGCTCTGGCTGATGATGGAGGGGTACTTCATTTGTTGACAAGGGGGCACTCCATCTATTGAGGAGGGGGGTGCCCCTGCTCCTGACTGGGAAGCTCTGGCCATTGTGCCAGGTGAACTGTCAACGTTGCCTCAAAACAATCACTTGCACTGGTTCCAAGAGACATGCCTGCTCCTCCAAACCCTTGGTCTGTTCATCTTCTGAGGTATATGTGTCTGCTTCTGGGTCAGAAAAGATAGGAAGACAGGATTTCCAAAGTGCTGTGGAACTCATGTAACATTCCTCACTTACGCAGAAAATCTGCAGGGGCAGAGAAAAATATAACCAGCTACAGAACATGACAGGAGACACTCAGATGCAACTCCTAAAAGGGTTTCTGAGCATTTGACCCCACCTAAACCCTGGCCATGAACTGAGCCCTGGCCAGGCCCTGCAGTGCCCTAATGAAGGTCACAGGGCTCTTCCCTATCTCTCCATTCCAGTATTTAGGGTTAGTGTTTGGTTGTACAGGTTCCTGGATCATTCCCCATAGCTGAAGATGCCCATTTTTAACAGACAAAAGTGGTCTGTTTCCTTACTCCAGGAGTGACATTATTAAAGGTAATGTCAGGGGTTTAGGAGCAGAAGCACGGGCAAGGGAGGAAACAGAGAGCGAAGGGGAGGAGGCAGAAGAAAAGATGAGTGACGACGACGACCCGAGATCTCCTAGTCTTTCCAGTGAATCAGAGGATTCACAGAAAGGAGCACCAGTGGCGAGGGCAAGGGGGGAGTCTAGGGGGGCACCCCAGGAAGACAGAGCCAGAGAGGACTCAGGGGGGAGCAGCTGGAAATCGGGACCAGCGTCACCGCCAGGAAGCAGGGAAGAGGAAGGGAGCCAGGGGGGAAGCGCTGGCAGCTCACCACAGGAGGGAGGACATGAGTCAGGAGTGGCCACACCTCCACAGGAGGGAGGACATGAGTCGGGGATGGCCACACCTCCATCGGGGAGCGAAGAAACGGTTGAGAGGAAAGTGGAAGGTTGGGCGCGCGCGCCAAGTTCAAATGCAGAGGAAGGCGGCGCAGTAAGCAGCCCCGAAAGAGAGCCAGGTCCTAAAGCCCGGCGCAAGGAGGCAGGAGGGTCTGGGTCAGCGTCAGAAGAATCCCGGAAGGAAGAAGCCCCGGGGGGTAGAGGGACCCAGAGGAGGACAGTCAGGAGGAAAAGGTGGAGCAAGGCTAGGATATTAAGTTGGTGCACACAGGGCGGAGACTCAGACGGAGCTTCGCCGACCTAGCTACTAGGCGTAGAGTTGCGCGCAGCAGCGTGAGAATGGAAACTGTAATTCAATAAAGACTTTTACTTAATGACCGCTGGCTAGCGTGATCCTCTGTGAGCTAGGATCTTCAAGCAGCTCTGACAGTAAGCTCCGTCTCTACTTGTGGGCATCTACAGCCTCGAGGAGGGGAGAGACACAGGTGCCTACTAGCAAGCTCACGAACGGCAGACGACATGACGGCTGAGCAGCAGATAGAGGAACTCAGAAACGCGGTGGCACAACTGAACGCCGAGGCTCTAGCATCCAGGAAGAGGGAGGAGGAAGCAGCCGCAGCCTGCAGGGATCTCCAGGTCAGGTTAGACGTGCTGACAAAGCAGACACCCCGGCAGGAGGGCATTGGGTTGGCGAGACGGACAGGCGGGCTGGTCTCTCACTTCGATGGGACCTTGCAACAGTATCCCAACTTTAGAGCCGACGTACTGTGCGCACTGCAACTGCTGCATAAAGACTTTAGAGATGAACAAGAGAGAGTGGGGTTCATCATGTCCCATCTGCATGGGGATGCGAGAGCATGGCTACGCAATTTATGGAGAGATAAGGATCCGGCGCTACAGAATGCAGATGCCTTTATTAAAGCAATGGATGGGTGTTTTTTATCAAGTATTGACGTGGATCTTGCACGGAGGGAGGTGCATGGGCTGAGACAAGGGAGGGCCAGCGTCAGGCAGTACCATGCCCGCTTTTTCGCCTTGGTCAGTGCCCTGGAATGGGACAGAGATTCGGCTCCTGTAAGAGACCTCTTTTGGGAGGGGCTGCATAACTCGATTAAAGATGAGATCGCCAGGGGGGAGAGACCCCGAACCACCCAGGAGGTCGTTCAGAGGGCACTGGCAGTGGGGGTGAGGCTGGAAGGACGTCCGTGGAACAGGGACGAAGGGCGTGGAGGGCGCGAACCAGCCGGGGGCCCCTCCTTCTTTCCCAGGGAAGCAGCGCGGGCGCAATCCACGCCTCCGCCAGGAGGAGGAGCCGAACCTATGGAGGTGGGAGGTGCAAGGGCTCAGTCAGCAACCAGAGCCCTAGCACCAGCAGCAGTGAAAGCGAAGCCTCCTAGAGGGAACAGGAAGTGTTACGTCTGTGAGGAGCCAGGGCATATGGCGAAAGAGTGTCCCCAGAGGCCCCACAAGCTCACTGCAGCCTCAGCAATGGTGACTGCAGCAACACAGCAAGGAGGACCACAGCAGGGAAACGACGCAGTCTGGCTGGAGGAAGAGGCACTGGGGCCCAGCCAGACGTGTTAGTGACGCAGTCCCCAGCGATTTTACAGCCCGTGAACCCCCTCCCGCCCAAACCAGTAGTGAGGCTCACAGCGTCTCTCCAACTGCCCAATGGAATCACCATGGACGTGCCAATCACCATTGACTCAGGCAGCAATGCGGACTTTATAGGGCAGGACTTTGTCGACAGGCACGCTGTGCAGTTGCTGCCGGCCACACTGCCCCTGCAGGTTGTCACGGTGGATGGCAGGGAGCTGCTCGGGGGGCAAGTGGTGAAGCAGACGCCACCAATGGTGATGCGACTTGGGAATCACAGAGAAATCATCAGCTTCAACGTCACTCGACTATCTGACACGCCCATTGTATTGGGCATGAGTTGGCTGGACAAGCACAGCCCAGCGATGGCTTGGTACCAGAGGCAGCTGACCTTCGGCTCTTCCTTTTGTGCTGAACACTGCATCGTGCCCAGGCAGGAAGGAGAGGAAGAGGAGTCACAGCTGCTGCTAGGCACGCTGCAAGCGATTCCACACAAGTACGCTGAATTTTTGGAAGTTTTCTGCGAGAAGGAGGCAGACAGGCTACCCCCTCACAGACCATATGACTGCAAAATTGACCTGCTGCCGGGGGCGGCGCTGCCTAAAGGGAAACTGTATTCCATGTCAGAGGACGAACTGCAGGAACTCAAAGAGTTCATTGACCATAATTTGCAACGTGGCTTCATCCGGGAGTCCAGGGCAGTGGGGGGCAGTCCCGTATTCTTTGTTAAGAAGCGGGACACGCCCCAGAAGAGACTGGTAGTGGATTACAGGATTTTGAACAGTCTGACTAGGCCATCGGACTTCCCCATGCCCCGTATTGACGACCTCCTCGCAAAGGTACGGAAGGGCAGAGTGTTCACCAAGTTGGACCTGCGGGGGGCGTACAACCTCATTCGCATGCGGGAAGGAGATGAGTGGAAGACAGCCATGTTCACGCCACTGGGGACCTACGAATATAGAGTTATGCCTTTTGGATTGCAAAATGGCTCCCACGTTTTTCAAGCGTTTATGCATCACGTGTTGGCGGGACTTCTCTACAAGACGTGCGTCTGTTTCTTAGATGACATCCTGATCTTTTCGGAGTCGCAGCAGGAGCATGACGGACACGTCAAGGAAGTGCTGAGCAGGCTAAAGCAACATAGGCTCTACGCCAAGCTGGAGAAGTGCCAATTTGACGTGCCGGAGGTGGATTTTCTGGGCTACAAGCTGTCTGACAAGGGGCTCGCCATGGACAGCGCCAAGGTTCGAGCGGTATTGGATTGGAAGAGTCCGCGCAACCGGAAGGAGGTCCAACGGTTTGTCGGCTTTGCGAACTTCTATCGCAAGTTTATCAAGGGCTTCGCGATGCAGACAGCGGCCATCACTGACACGCTTAGCTCCAAGAAGAAGAAGTTCGTTTGGACAGCGCAGGCGGAGCAGTCCTTTCAGGCACTCAAGCGTCTCTTCGCGTCGGAAGAGCAGCTGCTTCATGTCAACCCCAGCAAGCCGATGAGGGTGGAGACAGACGCCTCGGACAGAGCCGTGGGGGCGGTCCTGTTGCAGAAAGACCCGCAGGGGGTGTGGCGACCGGGAGCGTTTTACTCCAGGAAGCTCAGCAAGTCCGAACAGAACTACACCATCTGGGACAGGGAGTTGCTGGCCATTCACGCAGCGTTCAAGGCGTGGAGGCACTTTCTGATCGGCGCCAAGCACACGGTGCAGGTTTGCACGGACCACAAGAATCTAGAGCACTGGCGCACGGCACAGTTCCTGAACCAGAGGCAGATACGTTGGGCTGAGTTCTTTGCAAACTTCGACTTCCGAATAGAGTATGTCCCGGGGGACACCAACGTCATGGCAGACGCTCTCTCCCGTAAGCCACAGTATCTGGAGGACGCAACGCCAGCGGCCGCCATGCACATCTTCGCACCAGCAGTGTGGGCGTGCGCCGCGGCGACCGTGGACCTAGAGGCGGTGCGACGTGCGTTGCAGGAGGACTCCTTCGCACAAGCAAAGATGGCAGAGGTGCAGAGGGGCAAGGCAGCGGCCGACGGTTTCCGGCTACGAGATGGATTGCTCATCCGAAAAGGGGCCATCTACGTGCCGGGAGACGAACTTCGAGCCAAGGTGCTGCAGCAGCTGCACGACGCGCCCACGGCCGGGCACTTTGGCAAGGAGAAGACGGTGGAATTAGTAGCCAGGGATTTCTGGTGGCCTGGAATGAGAGGGGAGGTCGCAGACTACGTGGCGAGGTGCGACACCTGCCAGAGGGCCAAACCAGTGCACAAACCGCCGGCCGGACTGTTGGAACCGCTGCAAACTCCGGTCGAACCTTGGGAAAGGGTGGCTCTGGACTTTGTCACGGATCTGCCCAGCTCAAGGGGCAAGACGGCAGTGCTGGTGGTGGTGGACCTGTTTTCCAAGATGGCGCATTTCATTCCGTGTGCGAAGGTGGCCACGGCGGAGCAAACCGCCAAACTGTTCATAGACCACGTGTTCAAGGTTCATGGTCTGCCACGGTCTATTCTGTCCGACCGGGGGCGGCAGTTCATCTCGAATTTCTGGCAGAAGCTGATGGGCTTCCTGAACGTCAAGATCAACCTGGCGTCGGCGAGACACCCGCAGACCAACGGGCAAGCGGAGCGGGTCAATGCCATCATGCAGCAGTACCTGAGATGTTATGCAAATCAACAGCCTGCGACGTGGGTGGATTACCTACCGCTTGCCGAGTTCGCCTACAACAACACGAAGCACGTGTCCACGGGGGTCACGCCGTTCTTCGCCAACAACGGGAGGCACCCCAGAACCTTCCCGGGACTGGAAAGAATGGGGGAGGGGGAGCCGCAGACAGCAGATGCGTTCGCGTCGGAGCTGCAGGAGGTCCACGATCAGCTGAGGCGCCACCTGGAGCTGGCCAAGCACGCATACAAGGTACAAGCGGACAAGCACAGAAGGGTTGGAGAAGAGCTCCACGTGGGAGACTGGGTTTGGTTAGCAGCCCACGCAGTGCCGGCCAGGTCGTTGGCCAAGAAGAAACTAGGGCATAAGCAACTGGGGCCCTACCAAGTCGAAGAGCAGGTCAACCCGGTAGCTTTCAGACTGGCACTTCCGGAGGGTTCCAGAATGCATCCGGTATTCCACAGATCGGTGCTCACTCCCTACAAGGCACCGCACAGGTTCCAGGAACCCGGAACAGCGCCGAGTCCGGTCAGAGACAGAACAGGGCACGCGGAAGTGGCACAGAAGGAGCGCATCAACGAAGTCACTGAGATTTTGGACTCCAGATGGGGGGAAGAGGGGGTAGAATACTTTCTCGCCAGGGAGGGCACCCCGGCCAGTGCGAACAGCTGGGTGCCGGGCTACGCCTTGGACGAACCTCTCCTCAAAGACGAGTTTCATGCCCTCTTTCCCCATAGACCTATGCCAGCAGAATATTTTGACGACTGGCTTTTCACGCCCACACTTTCGGCCAGCACTTTCCGGGGGTTCGACTCGGACGAGGACCCGACACAAGACGTCCGTTCCCCGGAGGGGTCACCCTCGGGATCTGCATCAGAACCCTCGTATTGGTGGGACGATAGGCCAGAGGAGCAGTGGCGCAGACGGTGGCTGGAAGGCCCAGGACGAGCAACACCGACAGGAGGAAGTGAGGGAGAGACGGACATGGACGTTTTCGGGGACGACCCTGGTTTCGAGCACGGCGGCACAGAGATGGAAGCGGAGGTGACTGTCGTCGACGAGAGCGGGGAGGAAGACCCGGGAGACTTCAGATGGAGGCCTGCCACGGGAAGCGACCGATACCCGACGTTCGTCCCTTTGCAACAGCAGCCCCCAGCTCCAGCACCGGAAGGAGGGGAGGGGGGAATGGGGGGCTTCGAGGGGGGGATGGATGTCAGGGGTTTAGGAGCAGAAGCACGGGCAAGGGAGGAAACAGAGAGCGAAGGGGAGGAGGCAGAAGAAAAGATGAGTGACGACGACGACCCGAGATCTCCTAGTCTTTCCAGTGAATCAGAGGATTCACAGAAAGGAGCACCAGTGGCGAGGGCAAGGGGGGAGTCTAGGGGGGCACCCCAGGAAGACAGAGCCAGAGAGGACTCAGGGGGGAGCAGCTGGAAATCGGGACCAGCGTCACCGCCAGGAAGCAGGGAAGAGGAAGGGAGCCAGGGGGGAAGCGCTGGCAGCTCACCACAGGAGGGAGGACATGAGTCAGGAGTGGCCACACCTCCACAGGAGGGAGGACATGAGTCGGGGATGGCCACACCTCCATCGGGGAGCGAAGAAACGGTTGAGAGGAAAGTGGAAGGTTGGGCGCGCGCGCCAAGTTCAAATGCAGAGGAAGGCGGCGCAGTAAGCAGCCCCGAAAGAGAGCCAGGTCCTAAAGCCCGGCGCAAGGAGGCAGGAGGGTCTGGGTCAGCGTCAGAAGAATCCCGGAAGGAAGAAGCCCCGGGGGGTAGAGGGACCCAGAGGAGGACAGTCAGGAGGAAAAGGTGGAGCAAGGCTAGGATATTAAGTTGGTGCACACAGGGCGGAGACTCAGACGGAGCTTCGCCGACCTAGCTACTAGGCGTAGAGTTGCGCGCAGCAGCGTGAGAATGGAAACTGTAATTCAATAAAGACTTTTACTTAATGACCGCTGGCTAGCGTGATCCTCTGTGAGCTAGGATCTTCAAGCAGCTCTGACAGGTAAAGTCTGTGTTTCAGTTATTATATGAGTCCAGTTTGTATTAATGATAAAATTAGTAATTTAGTAAGAGTCCAGGATAGCTGGTGAGTGAAGGGTGCAATCCTGTTCAGTGTTGTTTCAAAAGCCCTTTCCCTGTGGGAAACCAGGCCCTCACAGCCAGGACGGTTGAACCAGGGTTCAGTCCTGCTCAGTTTGGCTGAGTGTGGATGTTTCCCTGATGGGAATAGGCACACACAACCTAAGAACAATGTGAGGCTGCTTGGAAACACTCTTGCAACCAGACCTGGGCTGCTCTTTGCAGAGACTGGCTGTCTCTCCCTCGATTAGGGGATTGGTAAAGAGGAGGAGTAGTTATGGCTGAGTCCTGCTGCCTGAATTCTGTTTTGCATTTCACTGGTTTTTAAAAATATTAAATTACAACTTTCAAAATATGTTTATGCATAATAAATACTTCCCAAACATACTGGTTGCTTCCATTGTGATTATCTAGCATCATCCCTGCTTTGCATGCTCATCTTAACTGAAAAGTTGTGAGAGCCTCTCTTCTGAGTTCTGGTGTGCAATAAAATTTTGCCCCTTCTATGGAAGCCTACAGACAATTTCTGTGGAATGTAACATGAGAAACAATATTTATTCCATGACACTGACCTAATTCTGCTTCTCATGATAAACACAGTAAAGGTAGAGGCATATTGGTAGGGAGCCCCAATCCCAGGTGAGATGGGAAGAAGATTAATAGAGATGGTTCTACCTCCTTGATGCCTTTTTCTCCACTGGCATACTGCAAGCAGAATCACAATTCCCAACAAAAAAACTGCAGAGAGACCAGAAATAAGATGCAGGATCTTCTGGGTTCCAATGTGTTCACCTGCAATGTGCAATAAGAGACTCTTGAAAATGCTTCAATAGCAACAAGCAAAGTGATTATCCTACATGAGAGAAGCAGAATGAATGAAATGCCAGGACAGACTTCCAAAACAAAAATACCTTCCGTTAGGATGCAAGAAGCCGGTGAGATGAAGGCAAGACATGAAAAGAGGTGTTGAAACAGGGGCAGGAAATGTGTTGCTCTCCAGATGTTGCTGGACTCCAGTTTCCATCAGCTCCAGCCAGCAGGCCCAATGGGCAGGGATTATGCTGCTGGGTAGAGTCTGGCAGCCTCTGCAAGTCACCACGCTGGCTACTGGGTGATGTAGCCATAGGGCTGGATCCAGAATTACAGCACAATCCTGTATGCAGTCAGACATTGCTGCAGCCTTCACTTTTGCCTGCTCCAGATGTGATTTATTTACCTTGGGGTAGGAGGAGGAGGAAGAAGCAGAAGCAGCAATTCAGATGGGTCAGGGCAATCTTCAAGCAGGACTGGATTTGCTCTAACACTGGTCAACAAGCATGTGAAGAGGGGTGCTTGCATATATGAATGTCTCTCCTTGAATCCCCATAGGGTGTAAGCAATATAAGACCCCAAACAGCAACTCTGGATAAAGATACATTGCTCACCTCCAATACTTGAGCAGATGTGGGACAAGTCAAATGAGGCTCTCTTTTCACTGACAGGGTTGCTGACCAGGCAAGTCAATGTGGAGTCAAAAGGTATGGTCTTCCAGAAGACATGGAGTTGCCTTCCACTATCAGAAAGCTGGAACTCATTCAGGCTGCTTTCTATGGCCCTGGAGGGATTCCCTCTTTCCCAGGAGACCTTGAGTTCTTCCCTTCCAGGTGTCTGACATTGCAGGGTCACATTACATCCCTCTAGATTACTGGATATCTCTTGATGGAGCATCTGTGGTGTTGGCACTGGCTCTGTTGAAGACAGTTGAAAGCAACATAAAGTTTGGGTCCCACCCAGTACCTATGTTGTAAATGGTGCTGATCCTATTCCATGAGCCAAACAGTGAAAGGAATAACTTACCATAAACTGTGAGGCTGAAACTCTGTTCTTGAAACCGTGATTTCATAAACCAGATGCGAGCATTGTAGATCCCACTGTCATCCAACTCCAGGTCTTTGACCTTCAGTGTTGTCTCGTTCACCATGTCTAGCCGTTGTCCAAACCGGTCAGTGGGACTTGGGTGCTCCAGTTTACCGTGGCTGAATTCCCCCAGCCAAAAGCCCAGGCCACCACTTTGGGGGTAGAAGTCCCATTCCATTTTCTCCACTGTTATTCCTTGAGATACATTGGCAGGAAACAAGACTGATCCTCCCAGGATTCTCTTCACCTGATGGGTTGGGTTCTCCACCGCACGGCTAAAAGTGTCTTGTGAGGGGAGGGTGGTGGGGGAGGAGATACAAACAAAGGTGGAAATTAGTATCATTATCCTCTTTTAGTGAAGTCTGAAAAAGCAATTGATTAAACACTTAAATCTTTTCAAAGCTTTGCAGTGCTGAAATTTTAGGAATATCTAGCTTTGTGTAATTGTCTCAAGGAAAAATTCTGAAAAATAAGTAGAATTTCCCCTCACGAGGAACAAAAGTTCATTTATTTCAGTTCACAAGATTTATACTTCTTGGTTTTAATAAAGCCTCAAAGCACTTTACATAATCAGAGCTGTGCAAAATGTCTGTTGAAAACTCAACACAGAAAGCTCTAACCCAGTGAAAAATTATTCTAAGCAGCAATATAAAAACCACATGTGTGTGTGTTTCAGGAAAAATGATTATGCACAATTTTTCATGAAACCGAGATAAGTTTATACAGAGTTCAGAGAAGCAACTGACTCTGTTCCACCAAGATCCCCAGTCGCCTTTTCCTGCTCATTTGTTGTCTCCTCTAATTCACTGCTTGCTCTTAACTGACATTTCTTTTGTATTGGTGAATGACTGACACATGACAGGAAGAAATCCTTCAGGAAAACATTTCTGTCCTAGAGATTCCATTCCACTCCACACCTTCAGGGGAGATGATCACCTTCATCATAGATGCAGTCTCTCCCCCCTCCCCCTTCAGCTCAGTAACAAATATGACAAGAAGAATTAAGCCTTCTCTTGGAGATTCCTTTGAAGCCACCCAGGGTGTTCTGGGAGGGTTCGAGCTGGGGAAAGGAGGCCCTCAGTGCTAGAAAACAATATTATCAATGATTTCCCTTTTCATGCCAAATCAAACTTAGAGTGCCCCCTCCATACATTTAGGTGGGTTTCTTCTTCTTCTTCTTCTCAAGGAAGAGTACAGCAATACTCTGAAGAAAAGGTCTTCTGTGAGAAAAATCCAAAGTCGTGGATTGTGGATTGCAGAGAGCCATGAGTGGCAGTGACGCCCCAAACTGGCCGTTTCTGGGAATCATCTATGGGAAGCTTGCTAATGTTGCACTCAGGTCCTGCCTGATGGCTTCCCTTTCTGTTTCACCACTGTGAGAAGGACAACTTCATTCTTCTGCACAGGATAAAAGGTAAAGGTACCCCTGCCCGTACAGGCCAGTCTTGACAGACTCTAGGGTTGTGCACCCATCTCACCTCTATAGGCCAGGGGCCAGCGCTGTCCGGAGACACTTCCGGGTCATGAGGCCAGCGTGACGAAGCTACTCTGGCAGGCCAGAGCCGCACACGGAAATGCCGTTTACCTTCCCGCTGGAGTGGTACCTATTTATCTACTTGCACTTTAAGGGTGCTTTCGAACTGCTAGGTTGGCAGGTGCTGGGACTGAGCAATGGGAGCTCACCCCGTCACGGGGATTCGAACCGCCGACCATACGATCGGCAAGTCCTAGGCACTGAGGTTTTACCCACAGCGCCACCCACGTCTGCACAGGATAGATGCTCTAAAATAAGCCTGTTCATCCATCTTATAAGCGTGGCCCGAGTACAGGGTCTTATTCGCAAGAGTCGTGAACTTGCGGACACAACGGTCCGTCCGTCCTGTCGCTTCCCAGCAGATCATACCCTCCCCTTTATTTTTATTTTATAAAATATTTATTAAGGGTTTTAAACAATATAACACCAAACACATAAAACAGCATCACCAAAATAAAAAATACACACAGAACAAAATAGATACAACATAATTAAGTTTCAGAAACCAGATTTCCATAACCTTCTTTTCAGACTCCCTCACATCTCCCTTTCCTGCATTCCCGTTTAGAAAGTCATGTTCAGCAGTACTTCACCTTCTCTCAAATCTTGTTTTAATTTGTACCTTTCAAATATTATGTCTCCAATTTTACCCTTTGTTATCAAGTATTTAAGTATTTAAGCTTGACATAATATTAGTCAAATTTCATCTTTGGTCTTATAATTCAGTTATTTTCATATTTCTTTCCGCTAAGTTACTAATGCCAAATTATCTTTCTATCCTGCATCATTCTAGCATTCATACAGTTTACAGTACTTTTGCAAATAATCCTTAAATTTCTTCCAGTCCTCTTCCATTGTCTCTTCTCCCAGGTCTCGGATTCTGCCAGTCATTTCTGCCAATTCCATGTAGTCTATCAGTTGCATCTGCCATTCTTCCAGGGTGGGCAAATCTTCTGTCTTCCAATGTTTGGCAATAAGTATTCTTGCAGCTGTTGTCACATACATAAAGAAAGTTCTATCCTTCTTTAGCACTCTCTGGCCGACAATGCCCAAAAGGAAGGCCTCTGGTTTCTTAAGGAAGGTATATTTAAATACCTTTTTTGTTCATTATAGATCATTTCCCAGAAGGCCTTAACCCTTGGGCATGTCCACCAAAGGTGAAAGAATGTTCCTTCATTTTCTTTACATTTCCAACACTTATTGTCTGGCAAATGATATATTTTTGCAAGCTTGACTGGGGTCATGTACCACCTGTACCATACTCTCCCCTTTAAACCAGCAAGTGCCTCACAGCAAACGTTCAAAACATCAAAATACAGAGCATTGAAAATACAAATGTAAGAAATACAGAATATGATAGTATTTTTTTAAAAAAAGACAGAAATAAACAATTTGGCAAACACAGAATAAATTCGACATTACCCTCCCCCAAAAAACACATCGAGGCTTTATCACAGTAAAGTTTCTGGCACGGGTCTCCCTACACTCCAGGCAGCCTGGCTTAAATGCAGTTCAGAGGGGAGAGAAAGATGGCTTACAACTGCCTTCCCATATCCTTCTCCAGAGGAGTCTGGCAGCTGCAAGAGGCAAATGTCAGGGACGACAAAGATAGTCTCTTCCCCAGCCTCGGGAAACACTAGCTGCTGGCACAGATCTTACTGCTCTTCAGGACAAAGCAGTGCGCGACTTACCCAGAAAGTACAGAAACATTATGAAGAGGAAACGACTGCAAGCAAAAGTCATGTTTGCTTCTCTACCGAAGTGTATCCCTGGGTGTAGTTTGTGGGGGAGGAGCAGAATTGCTCTCTTTGCAAAGACTGGCTATTAAGAAAAGTCTTATGCTCATGAATGAATAATGTTAAGAAATTAAATTGCGAGAGGAGTTTCTGCCCCCCACAAGCACTGAGTCCCCGCTTCCATCGTAGGACTTGCCGAAACAAGAGCAACAGCTGCAACAGGAAGGCTCTGCCCGTCGGAGAAGCGAGTTGTTCTCGTCGCTGCGCGTCTTTCCTCCCTTTCCAGGCTCCTTGCAACAGGGAGTGCCGGCGAGGGGCGTTTCTTCCTCTTGGTTTTAATGGCGAGGGACGGGGCCTTTTCCACCTCTGGGGCACCCCATTCCGAGAACGACCTTTCCAAAAAAAGCAGCAGAAGTGTGCCAAGAGCAGGGCACATAGCTGTCAACTTTTCCCTTTTCTTGCGAGGAATCCTATTCGGAATGAGGGAATTTCCCTTTAAAAAAATGGAAACGTTGACAGCTATGGCAGGGCAGTGTGGACTGGATCCTGCATCTGGACCCCGCTCTTCTGATCAACTTTCCCCTATTAACGCCAGAAATGTTTCCGGACGTTTCGACGGCTTTGCAGCGCCTCTCTCGCCAGAGACTTCAATCATTCAGTGTGGGGAGCGGAGACGCAGAGAGGGGGGGGGGGGGCAGAAGAGGGCGCCCTCTCTTTGGAAGTCACTGCTGTTGGATACCGCGCAGGAACCTGTATGTTGTGGATGCCTACTAAGCATCTGCATCCGTTATTATTGCTATTATTTAGCCAGCAGCGAAATAATAAGGAAAATATATCTCGTTTTGTTAGCCCCCAAATGGAAAACGAGCGAGATTCCTAACCAAAGAAAAACGGCAACTTAAGCTAAATCAATGTCTTAAGCTAGGAATAGGAGGAGATGGGGGCAGCAGCAGCAATTCACAGGATCAGATCAGTCTTCAAGGAACTCTGTGTAGCTCTGATCCTGCTCACAAGCATGTGAAGAGCAGCATTTATTAATACAGTGGTACCTCGGGTTAAGAACTTAATTCATTCCAGAGGTCTGTTCTTAACCTGAAACTGTTCTTAACCTGAAGCACCACATTAGCTAATGGGGCCTCCCACTGCCGCCAGAGCATGATTTCTGTTCTCATCCTGAAGGAAAGTTCTTAACCCGAGGTACTATTTCTGGGTTAGCGGAGTCTGTAACCTGAATGATGCGTCTGTAACCTGAAGCGTATGTAACCCGAGGTACCACTGTATAGGATACAACATAGATCTTAATTTTTGGGAAAAACTTTGGAAGAACAATCTGAAGTTTTCAGCATGTTATTCTTTGAAGGATAATTATTTGAAAATGATTTGCAGATGGTATTTAGCTCCGAGTAGACTTGCTAAGATGTATAAGACTGAATCTGATAAGTGATTATCTGCACTGGAGATGCAATGAGGTTGAGGGAATGTTCTTTCATATGTGGTGGACCTGTAAAAGGGTAAAAGAGTATTGGGAAATGACCCATAATGAATTGAAAAAAAAAATGTTCAAAAGTACCTTTCAAAAAAACCCCACCAGAGTCCTTTTTGTTGGGATACTTCAGATAGAAATTCCCAGGTGTAAAAAAGGCTATTTATGTTTGCCACTACTGCTGCCTATGTTTTGTTAGCCCAGAAATGGAAAATGACAGAGGTCCCAACTAAAGAATAATGGCAACTTAAACTGATGGAATATGTGCAGCTTGCAGACCTAACAAATAGAATAAGAGAACAAGAAGAAGATACATTTAAAAAAGATTGGAAAATGTTTATTGAATATATGGGGGGGGGGAGAAAACATTGGCAGCATTAAGAAAAATTCAACAGTGTAAATAAGTTTGGATGGATGTATTATTGGAATACTGAATGGTTTCGTTTATGTAAAATATACAGGGATTTATGGTATGCAAATTGAACCATGAAAAGAGAAGAAGGGAAGTCACTGATGTTTTAAACTGTAAAACTGAAAACTAAAAATTACACAGACACAAACAAAGAAATCAGGCATGGCTTTCACTCTCTGGCTTTAGCCCAGCTCTCACACACTCAACTCTTTCTCACTGCCAGCCAGGCATAAGCAGCTTCCTTTGTTATACTAATGACCTTAATTAATATACTTAGGTGGCAGCTTTGACCCTTGTCCAGCTAATTCAACAATGGAATCCTGGCGCCATTGCCGGCACTGTTTTGTGTTGGGGTACGTATGGTTCTGCCACTACTGGTGGCCAGGAGGGGTCTTCGGTGGTTCTCTCTCTTGATGGTCCCTTAATGGGATCTCTAGCACCGTCTTCCAGAGGGGTGCCTTCTCCTCCAGGTCCTTGGCTTGTGGGGTGCAATGTTCGTTCCCTGAAGATTCTGGGTCTGATGCAGAGTCAGAACAGACAGAAGGACAAGGTTTCCAGGGTGGTGGGGAACTCATTGAAACTTCCGTGCTGTTACAGAAAACCTGCAGGAGCAGAGAGAACCAGAACCAGCTATAGAACATGACAGGAGGGATTCAGATGCAGCTACTTTCAAATGTCCCTGAGGATTTGTACCCACCTAAATAAACTTGGGGAAGAATGGGGATCTGGCAAAGCCCAGTGGTGCCCTAAGAAAGATCACAGACACCTTCTCTATATAATATTTCCACTCATTTTGGGTTAGCATTTGGTTGTACAGGTTCCTGGATCACTCACGCTAATTTAGGGTGTAGTTGTCCATTTTTAGCAGACAAAAGGAGGCAGTTTGCTTCTGCTGGCCGTGACATTTTTAAAGTCAAGGTCCATGTCTCAATTATTGTTTCATATTCCAGTTGGAATTGATGATACAATTAGCATTTTAGAAGGCATCCAGAGTAGCTGCTGAGTGGAGAATGCAATCCTGCTGGGGAGTGTTCTACATGCACCTTTCACTGTGAAGAAGCAGAATCCTGCAGGCAGAAGGACTGAATGCTCTGCTCACCAGTGGGTGAGAGGAGGGTTTAGTCCTGCTCAGTTTGACTGTGTATGCATGTTTCCCTGATGGGAATTGGCTCTTTGCAGAGGCTGCCTTCCTCTCCTTCATGAATTGTATGAACTGGATTCCTGTTCACAAAAACCTATGCCACAATACAGGTGAAATGTCATAATAATGCCTTACGCCAGGGGTCAGCCACCTTTTTCAGCCATGGGCCAGTCCACCATCCCTCAGACCATGTGGTGGGCCAGACTATATTTTGAAGAAAAAAATGAACAAATTCCTATGCCCTACAGATAACCCAGAGGTGCATTTTAAGTAAAAGGACACATTCAACTCATGTAAAAACACGCTGGTTCCCGGACCGTCCGCAGGCCGGATTTAGAAGGCGATTGGGCCGGATCCGGCCCCTTGGTCTTAGGCTGCCTACCCCTACCTTGTGCCATAATAAATTTCCCATTTCCCCCTGACCTAGGGAATAGGGTCCAGACTCACCCTGAACAGCTAAAAGAGGCTCCTGGGAGGCCACTGGGACATTGCTGGAACAATTCTTGGATTGGGGCAACTGGCTAAAATGTTTTAAAATGCTCTAATTTAAAATGTTCTAATTTTGGTTCCTCTATTTCATTTTTGTTGGGTTGGTGTTGGTTAAATGTTTAGTTGGGGTTGGCAGTTACTTTGATTTGGGTATAACTGCAAACTGTTTGTTGTTGTTTATGGTGGTTTCTATTGGTTTGTTGGTTGCTTGTATAGGTTCCTGCCCCCCAATATTTGATGTTTTGTTGTCTTTTTATATATGTTGTAAGACCCAGAGTGGCTGAGGACACCCAGCCAGATGGGCAGGATATAAATTTAAATCAATCAACCACCCTCTTGATCAGTGAGTTGGGTAAGGGAGAGGGTTAGTTGTGGCTTAGTCTTGTTGCCTGTTTGTAATCTGTTTTGTGTGTTGTTGTTTTTTTCAAAAAAAGAACAGATCACAATTGTAACGATTTTATAATTATAACGATTTTATACCACTTCACGAGCTCATCTCACCTGATTATCACCATCTTGTTGCGGACTTCTTGCTGAGTTCTGGTGTGCAGAAGAGCTCTCCATGTCCTCCGGTATCGACGAGTGAATATCTGAAGAGACATATTATTTATTCCATGGCATGGACCCACTTCTGCCTCTCAAAATAAGCAAAAGTAAAGTAAAGGTGTATTTGACAAGCAGCCTCCATCTCAGGTGAGGCAGGAAACAGATTGAAAGAGATGGCCCTACCTCTTTTCTTCTTTTTGAATTTTCGCTTCCTCCTCATCCACATCACTGCAGCCACGATCATGAACAGCAACATGACAACTACAATGGAGATAATGTGATGTCTCTGGCGTCCGACCTGTACACCTGGAATGTGCAATGAGAGTCTTTTGAAATATTCTCTAATAACAACCACCAAAGTGACCTTCCTGCATGACTTGGAAGGCTAAGCAAATGTCCCAGTCTGTTCCATTTGTATTGATTTTATTGGATTACTTCGGCACAGAGTTTAGGTCCATCATTTCAGTTTGCATTTCATTTCCCCCTATTGTTTTATTTTTATTTTTCATTTATAAACTGTATTGCAACTAACAGTTACCCGATTCGTTCATGATAATAGATAAAACACAGAGATTCAGAAGATCACATACCCAGGAAGCAAAAAGCAATTCAACCATTTCTACAAATCACAGAATTGGAGAGTTGGAGGGTCATTTAGTCCCACCCCCTGCAATGTAGGAAGCTTTGGTCCAACATGGGGCTCAAAGCTACAACCCTGAGATTTAGAGTCTTATGCTCTACCAGCTGAACTATCCCACTTAAACACAGCTATTCCTCCATACACTGACTAGGTCACACTTGCTCACCATCATCACCTGGGCAAATTTTGAGCAAGTCAAAGGAGGCATTCTTTTGGTCAACAGAATTAGTAAGCAGGCAGGTGAACGCCGAGTCCGAAGAGTCTTTTCGCCAGAAGACACGGAGATTCCTTCCACTGTCAGAAAGCTGATACTCATACACGCTGTTTCCTAATGCCCTTGGGGGATTCCCTCTTTTCCATGAGATACTGAACTCTTCCTTTCTAGGTGCCTGGCACTGCAGGGTCACACTGCATCCCTCCGAAGTCTGGGAGACTTCCTGAAAGTGTATCTGTGGTGTTGGCACTGGCTCTGTGAAACACAAATGAAATCAGCACAAGGGTTATGTCCCACCCCTCCCAGTACCTTTGTAGGGAAATGGTGCTGATCCCATTCCATGAGCAAAACAGTGAAAGCAATAACTTACCATAAACAGTGAGGTTGAAACTCTGTTCTTTAAACTGTGATTTCATTATCCAGACGCGAGCATTGTAGATGCCACTGTCATCCAACTCCAGGTCTTTGATCCTCAGTGTTGTCTCATCCACCATGTCTAGTCGTTGTTCAAACCGGTTGGTGGGACTTTGGTGCTCCAGTTTCCTATGACTGAATTCTGCCAGCCAAAAGCCCAGGCCACCACTTTGGGGGTAAAAGTCCCATTCCATTTTCTCCACTGTTATTCCTTGAGATACATTGGCAGGAAGTAAGACTGATCCTCCCAGGATTCCCTTTACCTGATGGGTTGGGTTCCCCACTGCATGGCTTAAAGTGTCTAGCGAGGGGAGGGTGGTGGGGGAGGAGATACAAACAAAGGTGAAAATTAGTATCATTATCATTTTGAGCTCCTTATCCATCTTCCATAATAAGGTCCCAGAGCAGGTTGCAACCATTTAAAATGCAGCATTAAAACGTAATAGTAAGGGTCCAAAAATTATATTGCAGGTGTCAGTGGTATGGTGAAAGGGTGAATCTTCAACATATAATGGAAACTCTTCAATGAAGGTGCCGGGAGCATCTCTGTGGGGAGGGACATCTGCAGTTTAGCAGCCTGCCACAAAGAAGGTCCTCTCCTGGGCTGACTCTCCCCCCAAATGTTTGAGGAAGGTGAAACTAGTCTCTCAGGTATTTGGGACCTAAATAAAAGAAAGTTTACAATATCCAATATTAATTTTAGCTGTTGCTGAATTGTACATTGAGGCACTGGAAATACCCAACTCACTAGCAAAACATTTACTACATTCTCTTAGCTGTCCAAAAAATGTGGCCCTTTACTGTAAGAGATGGACATTGTTACAAGTCCAAAGTTACATTCCAAAAATCAAGTGCTCTTTGTTCTCCAGCAATAGGCATCTATCTGGTGTCCAGGAACTGGGATCCAGAAAAACTCAGAGTGAAGATTGGTCCAGGTGATTAAAATAAAATAATGTGAGGTCTGAACTTCATCTGTAAATAAAGCAATCCATTAAACACTTAAATCTTTTCAAAGCTGTCCCTTTGTCATATTTTGGGGAACATCGGGCTCTGTGTAATTGTCACAAGGAGAAATTCTGAAAAGAAGTAGAATTTCCCTACACAGGGAAATAAGGTTCATTTATTTCAGTTCACAAGATTTATATACTGCTTGGCTGTAAGAAAGTTTTAAAACAAAATCAGAGATGTGCAAAATGTCTGTTGAAAACTCAACACAGAAAGCTCTAACCCAGTGAAAAATTATTCTAAGCAGCAATATAAAAACCATCTGCGTGTGTTTCAGGAAAAAATGATTATGCACAATTTTTTGTGAAACAGAGATAAGTTTATACAGAGTTCAGAAAAGCAACTGACTCTGTTCCACCAAGATCCCCAGTCGCCTTTTCCTGCTCATTGGTTGGCTCCTCTAATTCACTGCTTGCTCTTAACTGACATTTATTTTGTATTAGTTAATGATTGACAAAATCCTGCAGGAAAACTTTTCTGCCCTGAGACGAAGTCGACTTGCAGTCATCATATCCTGTGCTTTTATTTCGCTCCACTGCACACCTTCATCATACACGCAGATTGTCCCCCCCAAGTTCAGCTCAGTAACAAATAATACACACACGATTAAACTCTCAAAAGCATTCTGTTGGAGCTTCCTTTGAAGCCAGGGGGAGGTTCCAGCAGGGGAGAGGAGACCCTGAGTGCTAGTAAACAATATTGCCAGTAATTTTCCCCTTCATGACAAATCAAACTCACAGTGCCCCTCCATGCATTTAGGTGGGGTTTCTTTATTTTTGTTTTTGTTTTGTTTTTGAGAGAGAAAGCAGCGAAGTCCTTACCCAAGGAAGAGTACAGCAATAGTCTGAAGAAAAGGCCTTCTGTGAGAAAAATCCTCCATCGTATCTCTCCAGAGGCACAGAGAGCCATGAGCGACAGTGAGGCACCAGACTGTTTCTGGGAGTCACAGATGGGGAGACTTACTGCTGTTGAGCTCTGGTCCTGTCTGTGCACGTCCCATTGTGGCATCTGTTTCACCACCGTGAGGAGAACAACTTCATTTTTCTGCACAGGATAGGTGCTCTAAAATAAGCCTGTTCATCCATCTTATAAGCATTGCCCTACTACAGAGTCTTATCAGCAAGTGTCACAACTGTCGGTTCCTCCTTCCTCAATTTCCCTCCCCGTCTCATTCAAGCAAAACTGCGTTTCCCCTCCTTTTTCTGACTCCTCCTTTCCCTGCTCTTTGTACCTCCCCTTATAAACCAGGAAGGATCAGTGGAGGAGGAGAAAGAGGGTGAACGCTCACCATGCTTCTTTGTTGTTAAACACCTGCCTAAAGTTACCAGTTTTTTCTTTTTAAAAGAATCTAGGGACCCCATTTTTTTAAAAAAAAATAAGAAGTAATGCCTTCTCTACTGTGTTCTCCTCTGTCGCGCGGCCTTCCTCTGGGCCCTGGCCTGCTCTCTTGGAGCACTAGCCGCCATGGAGTAGGCTCAGGTCAGACCTGGGCTCAGCCAGGTGTCCTTGCCCTCCCAGGGCTCTCCTACCTCTCCTCCCTAGTGGCGGCGGCAGTAGCGGCAGGGCAAGGTCAGGGCTTCCCTCTTTTTTTCTCCTTCCTCTTCCTCTCTCTTCCTTCTTCTACTCTCTTCCTTCTCCCTGCATCGGCTCTGGGTTCTTCCTGGCCCCAGAGCACCACTGGGCAGTTGGCTGGCTGGCTGGGCACTCTCGCTCCCAGCTCGATTTGGGTTGTGTGTGTGTGTGCATCAGTTGTTCTCCCAGATGATGCACCGGGCATCCCCGATTCCCCCTTGGCAGTGGTGGCGGTGGTGGCAGCCTCAGCAGCCCGGAGCCAGCCTGGTAGCGCAGGTGGCTCTGGCTGGTTTCAGAAGCTGCTCGCTGGCGTGGCGCCCACCATTTTGCCTCTCCAGAAGTCACCATATGATGTGTCTTGTGCCATTGAACTGATCACACAACATTCATTCCCTACTAATAAATCTACAACAATTAAAATATAAATCCGGAAACATTAACTGAAATCTGGGGACATTCTGGGGGCAGATTTTGTCTGGAGACAGATTTGTAAATCTGGGGACTGTTCCTGGGAAATGGGGACGTCTGGTAACCATCCCTTAGCCAGTCCCCACCTGTCTTCTTTTTCACTTCCAACGAGCCCTGGCACTGCCTCCTCCTTAGTATCTGTGTTACTCTTGTACCTTTCAGTCAGGCGGATTGTCCTACAAACTGAGCTCAGTAACAAAGATTTCTGTCACTGCACCACCCTCTCCACCCTCTCCAGGAACTGGGTGCTAGTAACCAAGATCAGCTGCCTCAGTTACTGCCCTCTTGATTGGTATCGACTGATTTATTTGCATCTGTTTGAGCTGTGCCCAAAGTGGCTTACAGCAAGCATTCAAATCATTTTAAAAAACACAGAGCACTGGAAATACAAATGTACAAAATACAGAATATGACAGTAAATTTTAAAAAATGACAAAAATAAACAATTTAGCAAACGCTGAATAAAATCAATATTACTTCCCCCACCCCACAAAAAAATGGAGGCTTAAGTACATGGATACAAAACAACACAAGAGTTAACTGACAATAAAGTTTCAGGCACTGGTCTTGCTACATTCCAAGAAGGCCGGCTTTAATATAGTTCAGAGGGGAGGGGAAGATGGCATACAGCTGGCTCCCATATCCTTCTCCAGAGGAGTCTGGCAGCTGGACATTGATGGTCAGTCTCTTCCCCAGCCTCTGGAAACACCAGCTGTTTGCACAAGTCTTATTGCTCTTCAGTGTAGGGGTCAGATGGGATTACCATGAGGAATTATAGAATATACATAAAGCCATTGTGTCCACGATGAAGACATTGTGTTGACTGGGTTTGATATATTGACAATAATTTCTGATTAAATCCTATAAGATTCTACATTCATGCCCTTTCCATGCCCTTTTGCCTCTGCTGCCCATTTCTCTCTCCTCACGTACACAGCCCAGTTGCTTCGCCAGGCAGGCATCCTGCGCCATAAAGATAGTGGGCAAGTTTATTTGAAGTAGTTTCTTATATATTAATCTTAGGGTGTTAATCTTAGGGCCAGGAAACAGATCTCACATGAAGGTGATAATGATCCGCTGTCCTCCTGGTCATCCTCCTTATCATATGTATTGCTTGTTTATTACCTCCGGGATTGCCAGATGCTCTTCTTTTTAGTTCTGTTCTTTGTTTACCCCAGAAATATTTGGCTTAATTAGTTTTAGTAGTTTAACTTTGTCCCCACGTGGGTTTGTGGAAATGCTCAGAAGGACACTGACAAACTGGAACGTGTCCAGAGGAGGGCAACCAAAATGGTCAAAGGCCTGGAAACGATGCCTTATGAGGAACGGCTAAGGGAGCTGGGCATGTTTAGCCTGGAGAAGAGGAGGTTAAGGGGTGATATGATAGCCATGTTCAAATATATAAAAGGAGGTCACATAGAGGAGGGAAAAAGGTTGTTTTCTGCTGCTCCAGAGAAGCGGACACGGAGCAATGGATCCAAACTACAAGAAAGAAGATTCCACCTCAACATTAGGAAGAACTTCCTGACAGTAAGAGCTATTCGACAGTGGAATTTGCTGCCCAGGAGTGTGGTGGAGTCTCCTACTTTGGAGGTCTTTAAGCAGAGGCTTGACAACCATATGTCAGGAGTGCTCTGGTGGTGTTTCCTGCTTGGCAGGGGGTTGGACTCGATGGCCCTTGTGGTCTCTTCCAACTCTATGATTCTATGATTCTATGATTCTATGAAATCAGATTGGTTCTTACGAACACTCTGTAAAAAGTTCTTTTGTAATAAAACGGCCTGGGCCCTGGGCTGCGGAGATCTGATGGACAAGCACAGAGAGAAACGATTATACGCACCCTTCCCAGAGTCTTGCTGGTTCAAGCCTCTGTGTGTATTCTTATTAATCAGAGTTCAATCCTTCCTTTACTTTGTGAATGCAACATTCAGGACAAACAGTGTAGGACCAACCCAGAGCAAAGTACAGCAACATTCTGAAGAGGAAACGACTGCACAAAAGAGTCACGTTTGCTCACCTTCATCACTCTGGCAGATGTTGAGCAAGTCAAAAGAGGCTCTCTTTTGACCAACAGGATTGCTGACCAGGCAGGTGAATTTGGAGTTGAAAGAACTGTTCCAGAAGGAGACACGGAGCTCCCGGCCATTGTCAGAAACCTGGTACTGATTCACACTCTTTCCTAAGGCCCTTTGTGGATCCCCTGTTTCCCAGGAGACACTGAGATCTTTCCTTCCAGGTGTGTGGCATCGCAAGGTCACATTACATCCACCTGGAGTCTTGGATTCCCCTTGGTGGTCTATCTGTGGCGTTGGCAGTGGCTCTGTGGAACACAAATGAAAAGTGACATGAAGCCTATGTCCCACATGCCTCTCAGTACCTATGTAAGAAAATGCTGTTGATCCTATTCCTTTATCAAGACAGTGAAAATAACAGCTTACCATAAACAGTGAGGCTGAAACTCTGTACCTGAAACTGCACTTTTGTAAACCAAACACGAGCTGTGTATATCCCACTGTCATTCAGCTCCAGGTCTTTAATCCTCAACATTTTCTGGTTTGCCATGTCTAGCCGTTCTCCAAACCGCTCAGTGGGATTTGGGTGATCTAGTTTCCCATGTCTGTCTTCACTAAGCCAAAGGCCCGGACCACCAGTTTTCGGGCGGAAGTCCCATTCAATTTTCTTCACTATTATTCCTTGGGATACGTTGGCAGGAAATGAGACAGATCCTCCCAGGATCCCATTCACCTGATGGGTTGGATTCCCCACTGGATGCCTTAAAGCTTCTGTTGAGGGGCAGGTGGTGGGGGAGGAGATACAAAGAAAGGTGGAAATTAGTATCATTGTTGTTCAGTAATGTCTGAACTTCATCTGTAGGGGGGAAAAGCAATTGATTAAATGCTTAAGTCTTTTCAAAGCTGCCGATTGGTCATATTTTGGGGGACATCTGGCTCTGTGTAATTGTCACAAGGAAAAATTATGAAGAAGTAGTAGAATTTCCCTAAACAAGGAGCAAAAGTTTATTTATTTCAGTTCATAAGATTTATATACTGCTTTGTGGTAAGAAAGTCTCAAAGCAGTTTGCAAAATGTCTGCTGAAAACTCAGCATAGAAAGCTCCAACCCACTGAAAAATTATTCTAAGCAGCAATCTGAAAACAATATGCATGTGTGTTTTAGGAAAAAATGATTCTGCACTATTTTTGTGTGAAAACAAGTTAAATTAATACAGTGTTCAGAGAAGAAACTGATTCTGTTCCACCAAGATCCCCAGTCGCCTTTTCCTGCTCATTGGTTGGCTTCTCTAATTCGCTGTTTGCTCTTAACCAGGGGTCAGCAACCTTTTTCAGCTGTGGGCCAGTCTACCATTCCTCAGACCTTGTGGGGGGCCAGACTATATTTTGGAAAAAATATATGAACGAATTCCTATGCCCCACAAATAACCCAGAGATGCATTTTAAATAAAAGGACACATTCTACTCATGTAAAAACACGCTGATTCCCGGACTGTCTGCGGGCCAGACTGAGGCAGCGATTGGGCCGCATCCAGCCCCCGGGCCTTAGGTTGCCTACCCTTGCTCTTAACTGACATTTATTTTGTATTGGTTAATGAATGGCATACCACAGGAAAAAATCCTGCAGGAAAACATTTCTGTCCTAGAGACGAGGTCGACTTGCAGTCACCATAGCCAGTGTTTTTATCCCATTTCACTCCACACCTTCAGGGGAGATGAATCACCTTCATCATACACACAAATTGTCCCCCCAAGTTCAGTTCAGTAAGAAATATCACACAGAGAATTAAACTTTCAAAAGCCTTCTGGCAGCGCTTCCTTTGAAGCCAACAAGTGTGTTCTTGGAGAGTTCCAACTGGGGAGAGGAGACCCTGAGTGCTAGCAACCAATATTGCCAATAATTTCCCTCTTTATTACAAATGAAACTCCTCCATGCATTTAGGTGGGGTTTTTGTTTTATTTTTGAGGGAGAAAGCAGCAAAGTCCTTACCCAAGGAAGAGTACAGCAATAGTCCGAAGAAGAGGCCTTCTGTGAGAAAAATCCACCATCGTATCTCTCCAGAAGTGCAGGGAGGCATCAGCGGCAGTGAGGCACCAGACTGGCTGTTTCTGGGACTCACCAATGGGGAGACTTGCTGCTGTTGAGCTCAGCTTCTGCCTGTGGTCATTGTGGCATTTTCACCACTGTAAGAAGGACAGCTTCAAAGTGGCTCACAGCAAACGTTGAAAACCGCAAAATAAAGAGCACTGGAAATAAAAATGTACAAAATACAAAATATGATGGTAAATTTAAAAAATGACAGAAATAAACAATTTGGCCAAAAAAGAATAAATTTAATATTATCCCCCCCCCCCAAAAAAAAACCCCAGAGGCTTTAGTACATGGATACAAAGCAACACACAAGAATTAACGGAGAATGAAATTTCTGGCACGGGTCTTGCTACACTCCAAGCAGCCTGGCTTAAATACAGTTCAGAGGGGAGGGGAAGATGGCATACAGCTGGCTCCCAAATCCTTCTCCCGAGGATTCTGGCAACTGCAAGGGGCAAATGTCGGTGAGATACAATTATGCTTAGTCTCTTCCCCAGCCTTTGGAAACACCAACTGCTTGCGCAGGTCTTGTTGCTCTACAGGACAAACAGTGCGCGATTTACACAGAGGAAAGTACAGAAACATTCTGAAGAGGAAAAGTCCGCAAGAAAAAGTCATATTTGCTTCTCTACGGAAATGTATCACTGAATGTGCTTTGTGGGAGAGGAGAAGAATTGCTCTCTTTGCAAAGACTGGCTATTAAGAAAAGTCTTATGCTCATGAATGAATAATGTTAAGAAATTAAATTGCGAGAGGAGTTTCTGTCCCCGTCAAGCACTGAGTCCCCTCTTCCATCGTAGGACTTGCCGAAACAAGAGCAACAGCTGCAACAGGGAGGCTCTGCCCGTCGGAGAATGTTCCTGTCGCTGCGCAGCTCTCTCCCCCCTCCCGGCTCCTTGCAACAGGGAGTGCCGGCGAGGGGGCGTCTCTTCCTCTTGGTTTTAATGGCGAGGGACGGGGCATTCTCCACCGCTGGGGCACCCCATTCCGAAAAAGACCTTTCCAAAAAAAGCAGCAGAAGTGTGCCAAGAGCAGGGCACATAGCTGTCAACTTTTCCCTTTTCTGGCGAGGAATCCTATTCGGAATGAGGGAATTTCCCTTTAAAAAAATGGAAACGTTGACAGCTATGGCAGGGCAGTGTGGACTGGATCCTGCATCTCGACCCCGCTCTTCTGATCAGCTTTCCCTTATTAACGCCAGAAATGTTTCCGGACGTTTCGACGGCTTTTCTCTGCAGCGCCTCTCTCGCCAGAGACTTCAATCATTCAGTGTGGGGAGCGGAGGCGCAGAGACAGACAGACAGACAGACAGACAGACAGACACACACACACAGAGAGAGAGAGAGAGAGAGAGAGAGAGAGAGAGAGAGAGAGAGAGAGAGAGAGGCCAGTAGAGGGCGCCCTCTCTTTGGAAGTCACTGCTTGTGGATACCGTGCAGGAACCTTCATGGCATTGTTGTGGATGCCTACTAAGCAACTGCATCAGTTGTTATTACTCCTATTACTTAGCCAGCAGCTGGCAGCCTTCCTGGTAAGTAAAAGATGTCTCGTTTTGTTAGCCCCAAAATGGAAATCGAGCAAGATTCTTTTTTTTTTTTTTTATAAAATTTTTATTGGTTTTACAACATTTTTAAGAAAAACAAACAAACATTAAAAATGACAAACATACACGTATAGTTTCAAACATATTTTCATAAACCTCTTTTCTTGGACTTCCCCATACCCCCCCTCTCTGCATCCCAATGTCCGTAGTTCAACTAGCAACTCCCAATTGTTACTTTCCAATCTCAATCATCTTAGTCCTCTTTTATAGTCTAACCTTATATCCCTGTACCCCTTTGTCTCTGAAAACCACGACATTTTAGCATTCATTAAGTTTATAGTAGTCCTTAAGGTAGCTTTTGAATTTTCTCCATTCTTCTTCCACCGTCTCTTTTCGTTGATCACGGATTCTGCCTGTCATCTCGGCCAGTGTCATATAGTCTATCACTTTCATCTGCCATTCTTCCAAAGTGGGTAAATCTTGTGTCTTCCAATACTTTGCGATGAGTATTCTTGCTGCTGTTGTGGCATACATGAAAAAAGCTCTATCTTTCTTTGTCACCAGTTGGCCGACAATGCCCAAGAGAAAGGCCTCTGGTTTTTTAGGAAAGGTACATTTAAGTACCTTTTTCATTTCATTATAGATCGTTTCCCAGAAGGCCTTAATCTTCGGGCATGTCCACCAAAGGTGATAAAAGGTACCTTCAGTCTCTTTACACTTCCAACATTTGTTATCGGGCAAATGATAGATTTTTGCCAGCTTGACTGGGGTCATGTACCACCTGTATACCATTTTCATAATGTTTTCCTTTAAGGCATTACATGCCGTAAATTTTATACCGGTGTTCCATAACCATTCCCAGTCAGCTGACATAATATTGTGTCCAACATCCTGAGCCCACTTAATCATTGCCGATTTAACTGTTTCGTCCTGTGTATTCCATTTCAACAACAGGTTGTACATTCTAGATAAATTCTTAGTGTTGGGTTCTAACAGTTCAGTTTCTAATTTTGATTTTTCCACCTGGAAACCGACTTTCCTGTCCTGTTTAAAAAATTCCATTATTTGGCGATATTGGAACCAATTTTCTACTTTATGCTTCAATTTCTCCTGACTTTGTAGTTTAAACTTATCTCCATCCTGTTCTAAAATTTCCCAATACTTCGGCCATCCGACCTCCATATTGAGTTTCTTCACTGCTTTAGCCTCCACTGGCGACACCCATCTAGGGGTTTTGTTTTCCAATAGATCTTTATATCTTATCCAAACATTAAACAATGCTTTTCTGACAATGTGATTTTTAAAGGCACTGTTAACTTTACCATACCAAAGATATGCATGCCAACCAAAAGTATTATTGAAACCTTCCAGATCCAAGATGTCCGTGTTCTCGAGGAGCATCCATTCTTTGAGCCAGCAAAAAGCTGCTGCCTCATAGTACAATTTTAGGTCCGGCAGGGCAAAACCCCCTCTTTCCTTAACATCTGTCAATATTTTAAATTTAATTCGGGGCTTTTTGCCCTGCCAGACAAATTTCGAGATATCTTTGTGCCACCTCTTAAAACATTCCATCTTATCAATAATCTGCAAGGTCTGAAACAAAAATAACATTCTAGGCAATACATTCATTTTAATTACTGCAATTCGGCCTAACATTGACAGTTTCAAATTTGACCATATTTCTAAGTCTTTTTTAATTTCTGACCAGCATTTTTCATAGTTGTCCTTATACAAATTCTGATTCTTAGATGTTAAATAAACCCCTAGGTATTTAACCTTCTTGACCACAGTCAAACCTGTTTCCTCTTGAAATTTCTCCTTTTCCATATCTGTTAGGTTTTTCCCTAAAACTTTGGTTTTTTGCTTGTTCAACTTAAATCCAGCTACCTGGCCAAACTGTTGTATTATTTCTAAAACCCTTTTCGTACTAGTGTTTGGCTCTTGCAAAGTCAATACTAGGTCATCTGCGAACGCTCTTAACTTATAATGTTTAGCTCCGACCTGCACACCATTGACCTGCTGGTCATTTCTTATCATATTCAGCAACACCTCCAGAACTGAAATAAAAAGTAGTGGGGAAATCGGGCACCCCTGTCGTGTTCCTTTTTCTATCTTAAGTTCCTCAGTCACAACATTGTTTACAATCAGTTTGGCTTTTTGTTCAGAGTATATTGCAGCCATACCATTCTCAAAGCCCTGACCTACCCCCATCCCATGAAGATTCTTCCTCATAAAACTCCAAGAGATATTATCAAAGGCCTTCTCCGCATCCACAAAGATCAATACTGCCTTGGTGTTTATATTCACCTCTAACTTCTCCAAAATATCTATTACATTCCTTACATTGTCTGCTAGATGTCTTTTAGGGAGAAAGCCTGCTTGGTCTTTATGGATCTTCTCCATCAAAACTCTTTTAAATCTTTTTGCCAAAATGTCTGCAAAAATTTTGTAATCCACATTAAGCAGGGATATTGGGCGGTAGTTCTTAAGTTGGGTCTTTTCAGTCTCTGACTTTGGTATGAGTGAAATATATGCCTCTTTCCACGATTCAGGTGCCTTTTTTCCCTCAAGGATCTCGTTACAAACTTCTCTTAATGGTTGAGTCAACCATTCCTTCAGTGATTTGTAGTATCTGGAAGTCAGTCCATCTGGTCCTGGAGATTTGCCCAGTTGCATATTCTGAATGGCAGCCTCTATCTCTTGTTCTGAGATTCTCTGGTTCAAGTCCATCTTGCTTTGATGAGAGATGTTTTGTAGTCCATATTTTCCGAGGAATTTGTCTATATCTTCTTCATTTTGCGGGCCTTGGGTGTAAAGTTTTTTAAAATAGCTTAAAAAGCAATTTCTAATTTCATTGGGTTTGGATATGTTCTTTCCATCCACCTCTAGGCTTGTAACTGTATTTAGTTTCTGCCTTTTCTTCAATTGCCATGCCAAAAGTTTGCCACATTTATTTGCTGATTCAAAAGTCTTTTGCTTCATTTGCCTTATCTTCCATTCAATCTCTTGGTTCATCAATTCCATATATTGTGTTTGGTATAATTTGATCTCTCTTAAAATGTCCTGAGACTTTGGTTTTGTTCTTAATTTCCTCTCTCCTTCCTTTATCATTTCCAGAATCTTCTCTTTTTTCTCATTTTGTTTTTTCCTCTTTATTGAGTTTTGTTGAATCAAAAATCCTCTCATCACCGCTTTACTTGCGTCCCAGATCACTCTTTTCTCCACGTCGGTCCTCAAATTTATTTCAAAATAGTCTTTTAGGGTCTTTTGGGCCTTCGTGAGAATCTCCTTATCTCGAAAGAGGGTGTCATTCATTCTCCATCTAAATTGACCAGTTATTGTAAGTTTCATCTCCATCTTCACGGCGTTATGGTCGGAGCAAGTTTTTGGGCAGATTTCCACTTTCTTGATCTTCGGAGCCATTCCACTAGTAACCCAGATTTGATCGATTCTGGTCCAGGTCATCATTGCTTGGGAGAAAAAGGTTCCCTCTCTCTCCAGAGGGTTCCTTGTTCTCCAAATATCTATCAAGTCCATATTTTCAGTCATTTCGAAAAAAGTCTTAGGGAGTCTCCCTTCCTTGGTGACTGTAAGTCTTTGTGCCTTGTCCATATTAGTGGAGACCACGCCATTCATGTCTCCCATAATTATCATATTGTAGTCCAGATAGTCCATCAAAGTTTCATGAAGTCTCTTAAAGAAGTCGGATTTGCCTTCATTTGGTGCATAAATTCCAACAACTAAGAATTTTTCTCCTTGTACTTGTATCTCCACAGCCAGATATCTCCCTTGTTCATCTTTGAATATCATTTTTGGAGCCCATTTCTCCTTCACATATATTACAACTCCTCTCTTCTTAACTTTGTCTGATGAAATAAATTCTTGTCCTAGCCTTTTATTTGAAAGTAATCTCCTGTGGGCTCTGGTTATGTGAGTTTCTTGTAAGCATATCAAGTCCAATTGTTCTCTATTCAATATATGAAATACTTGTCTTCTCTTCAAAGGCCCATTGAGCCCATTACAATTCCAACTGAGGAATTGCAGAGCCATCTTGTTATTTTTCTAAGGCTCCTCCAACAGCTCCAAGTTGTTGCTCTTCTTCTGATGGTAGTGGTTTTTGTCCAAACGAGAGATTCAGGATATCCAATGCTCTCCTCTGTTCTGCAAGTACGTCAACAGTCCCCTTCTGTAAGTCCTCCTGGTGTCTTGCCAAAAATTTGTCTTTATCTTGAATTGTCTTTATTTTCACCTTGTTTCCCTTAAAGTCAAATGACAGCCCTTGTGGGAATTCCCACCTGAAACGAATAGCGTTTTTCTTTAATAAAAGGGCTAAGTCCTTGTAGAAGTTTCTTAAGTCCAGAAAATATTTTGGGATGTCTTTAAAGATCTGTGCAGCTGAGTTTCCAATCTGCAAGGCCTTTTCAAAGTGTAGTCCCAATATTTTGTCTCTTTCCTCCTTGGATCTGAGTGTAATCAAGCAGTCTCTCGGAGTCTTTCTGTTTTGCTTCTTACCCAATCTAAAGGCAGTCGTAATTTTGAATTCGTCTTCCTGGAGTTCCCAACAATCCACAAACTCCCGTGTCAAATATTCCACAAGGTTGTCTCCTTCATTTTCCGGGATCAATCTTATTTTTAAATTTCTCTCTTTCCTCTGTAACTCCCACAAGGCCAAGGTTGCATCATGCTCATAGACCTTCTTGGCGATCGGCTCTAATTTCTCCTGTGTCTCTCCCGCAGTAGCTTTGGCGTCTTCCGCAATTTGACGCGTAGTGGCGTTTTCCTCCACCAATTTATTTATAGATTCTGTATTCTGGTTTAATCTTGCTGAAATTTCTGTTAATTTTAGTGTATTCTCTGTAGTCTGTTTTGTCAGAGACTCCAGAGTTTGGTTTATCTTAAGCAAGGCATCTGTCACAGCTTCCATAGAGACGGCTGCTCCTTTGTCTTGTCCTGTTGATGCTGTTGTTCCTGTTGATCCAACTGTTGCGCCTGAGATTGAGCCTCTTTTCTTTGCCTGTAACTGTTGCAGCTGTTGTTGTTGTTGTTGCTTGGTCTTGGCCCTTGTGACTATCTCTTCTTGTGTGCCACTCATGTCAAGGTCAGTTCCCACGGGATTTATTCTCCCTTGGAAAATTCCACTGTCTTAGGCCGTGCCGGACTTCACTTTGTCCTCTAGAGGGAGCAAATCAAAATGGCCATAGAGCAAAGTTTCCAAGTATAGAGACAAAGGAGACTGTCCCAAATGTCCAAAATATAAAAAGGGAGATTAACACAGTCAAAAGTCTAAAAGCTTGTTACTTCAAATTGCCACAGTTGCCCTATTTATGCTACTTCTTGTTGTATTGTACAGTAGCCAGGCACTGTGGAAACTTTGTATCAAAGTATCACTTCACAGGAAAAAGTCAGTTCAGTGTACTAAGAAGGCAGACCGTTTCATGCTTTCAAATAAGTGAGACAGCAGAGGTTTTTTACTTCCCACAAATCTTGCAGTTATTGCTCAAATTCACCTCCCCTCTGCCCTGCTAGCTAGAGGGGAGATCAAAGGGTCTGAATGTCCGGTTAAGCTGATCAAAGAGCTGGTTTAAACGGATGCAGGTTTAGAGCTCCGTTGCTTTCACTTTCATGCAGTCGGGGGGAGGCAGACTTCCTTTGTTTAGATCTCCCCCGTTTTTAGCCCAATTTTTAAAATTTGAAAAGTCCCGATTATATTTCAACTCTTACTCACGGGGATTCAGTCCAGATTTTCTTTTCAGGAAGGAATCGGCGCTCTCCGCTTATGGCGACGCGGCTTCACTTCGCAGGCTGGGTAGCGACTCTCAGCACCGCGCTCACTCCCGATGTCGATCCGTAGCCTTTAAAAAGGCTCTTTCACGGTACCGGGGGGCGCAAAGGTGCCCACCGAGTCTCCTTGTTCTCAGGCTTCAGCGCCTGGGATTTTAGGGGTCCCCCGCTTGCCGTAGCGGGTAAGACCCGAACTTGCGAAGCAGTCCTTCTCCGGAGCTCGGAGCTAGGACCGCCATTAAGCGCTGGCACCGACCGGAAGCCGGAAATCGAGCAAGATTCCCAACCAAAGAAACTGAAGCTGACAGAATATGCGCAGCTTGCAGACTTAACATATAGAATAAGAGAACAAGAAGAACATATGTTTAGAGAAGATTGGAAAACGTTTATTGAATATATGTGTGTGGGGGGGGAGAGAGATTGTGTACACCTGAAAATGCTGGCAACATTAAGGTAAATTCAACACTGTAAATAAGTTTTGATGGAGGTAATAATGGAATACTGATCGGTTTAGTTGATATAAAATATGCAGGGATGTACGCTATGCAAAATGAACCATGGAAAGAGAAGAAGGGAAGTCATTGATATTTTAGGTAAAGGTAAAGGGACCCCTGACCATTAGGTCCAGTCATAACCGACTCTGGGGTTGCGGCACTCATCTCGCTTTCCTGGCCGAGGGAGCCTGCGTACAGCTTCCGGGTCATGTGGCCAGCATGACTAAGCCGGTTCTGGCAAACCAGAGCAGTGCACGGAAACGCCGTTTACCTTCCCACCAGAGCGGTACCCATTTATCTACTTGCACTGGTGTGCTTTTGAACTGCTAGGTTGGCAGGAGCAGGGACTGAGCAACAGGAGCTCACACCGTTGTGGGGATTCGAATCGCCGACCTTCTGATCTGCAAGTCCTAGGCTCTGTGGTAAACCACCCGCGTCCCTTACCATTGATATTTTAAGGTTGTTTAAATGAATACTCTGAATTGTAAAACAGAAAATTTAATACAAATTATACACACACACACACACACACACACACACAGAAAAGATGTCTCAGAAAGAAAGTCTCTTTTGTGGATGTTGTGCCATGGGCACAGGTTGAAGACATAGGAGTCAAGGTCCCTTCGCTGCCACCCCCAATAAAATATTTGAGGGGGCCACCCCCATCCCCCATTGATGGGTATTGCCATTCAAACAGTATGTATGTGCCACGTCATGTGATTGATAATGCAGGATGGGGCTTCTGTTGCATTCTGACCTTTTCAGTTCTCTGAGATTGGGGAGAAGGAGGAGTAATTCCCTCCCACTTTCAAGAGAATCACCCTCTGGTTTGCTGTCTCTCTGCTGGTTGTCTAGCAACCCTCCCACTGCCGTCTATCTCTCCCCCTTCTTGCAAGCTGTGCTTGTCTGCGCTATCTGAGTCAGGGAACTCTTGGGAAAGGGAGATAGAGCCCATCCCCTTCTGCTTTGTCTGTGATCTTTCGTCTCCAGAGTCAGACTCTGTCTCTCTTTGTACTGGCAATCTTCCATCATCTTTCATCACCTGACTCTGACTCTTCACCAGCACTCGATTCATCCACATTCCTGACATTAAAGGTCAGACCAAGAGACACTTGGCCCCTGAGACTGACGTCCCCCATCCCTGGCTTAGGCAGAAGACAGGTAGTGTGAAGTGCAGGTATGTTAGGCCCAGATACCTCTCACTTTATAAATTAAGCCCTGACTGTTCCACACATAAATTTCACTTCAGAACCCCACCAGAGGCTTGAGACAGGGGGCCATTACCAGTTCTTACCTTGAGATGCTGGAGACTGGACCTAGTGCCTCATTTGCTTTTGTACTAAGCAGTATTCAAATCTTGTTAAATAAATAAAATAAAGTGCCCAGCCTGAAGAAACTGATGGCCCATATCCTGCAAAAGGCAGAATTCCAGTCCTCCTGGTTCTGAATAAAGGGCTGGTTTCATCTGAGGATCACAGGGTGGTATGCAATATAAAACCACAAATCACATAGTAACAAACAAAACCATTCAAGCCCTAAACGGCCTTGGCCCAGTATACCTGAAGGAGCGTCTCCACCCCATCATTCAGCCCAGACATTGAGGTCCAGCGTTGAGGGTCTTCTGGCGGTTCCCTTGCTGCGAAAAGTGAAGTTACAGGGAACCAGGCAGAGGGCCTTCTCGGTGGTGGCGCCCACCCTATGGAATGTCCTCCTGTAAGATGCCAAGGGGATTAAAAACTATTTTAGAGAATATCTGAAGGCAGCCCTGTATCGGGAAGTTTTTAATGTTTGATGTTTCAGTATGATCTGATATATGCTGTGAACTACCCAGAGTGGCTGGGGAAACCCAGCCAGATGAGTGGGGTATTAATAACAATAACAATAATAATAGCAATACTCCCACAACAATTTAAAAGGCCATAGGTAGCTTAATCAGCCAAAGGCCTTGTTTTGGTCAGCAAAATATCTTCCATCAATAACATGAGGCTGGTGCAGAAAGGGAGGCATTGTGGTGGAAAATTGTTTCTATGATACTGTATCCTGAAAAGGAAGTGAGATGTCGCAGAGAAGATAAGGGGCCAAAAGAAAAAGCGGAAACTGCTGCGGTTGGGGGGCTGTGGTCAAAGCAGGAGGGGCTTAGCCATGCACAGTGGAGCCCATTCCAGCTCTGAAACGGGACAGTGGCAAAGAAGATGGAGTCCAAAACCACTTGGCTAATTCTGTTGCTTTGGACTATCCAATCCGCAGGTGAGGCAGGACATCTGGCAGGACATCTGCGGCCAGATGGGACCCAGGATGACTCAGGGTCCTCCTTCCATGGGTCCAGAGGCTGATTTCCTTGTTTTGCATGGGTGATCTTTCCCAGTAGAAATAAGAATGACGACGCAAGATTTTAAGGGTTAAGAGAAGAAAGGGCTGTTTGGGTGAGGAGCATTTTGTGTGTGAAAGGTGAACGTAACGACTGAATGCAGATGGAAGTTTCAAGGACTGTGAACAGTGTGCCGATATCATTTTTATTGGGACATAAACATTCTCCCTCACCTTTCTCTTTCATAAATAGGGCCTCTAAATAATCCAGAAGAGGTTCCTCCCCAGTATCAGGTAAGCTGGACCGTAGGAGGATCAGTCTTGCTGCACGTGAACGTGTCCTCAGAAGAAACCGTAGACAAAATTGATTGGGATTTCAAGCTTAAAACTGGTTTGGAGCTCTGGTTTGCTGAATCTAGGGGTAGAAAGCTGGAGAGGCCTCATCCAAGAGACAGATTTGGGCAGCGGCTAGAAATGGTCAATGAGACCACACTGAGGATCAAAGATCTGAAGATGGAGGACAGCGGAGCATACAGGGCTCGCGTGAGCTTTGCTACACAACACTTTCAAGATCAAACATTCCTCCTCACTGTATATGGTAAGTGGTTGTTTTCTCACTTCTGTTTGATGCTTAACCGAGCATGGAAAAGGACCCAGCCCTCCCCATCCCCTGCTGTCTTTTTCCTGGGCTGTTACTGACACCCGTCAGTGGCACCGATGGCACAAACTTTCCCTACATTTCCCCACAGAGCCGGTCCCAGAGCTGAAGATTCTCCCCCGAAATGTGTCCAATACTCCATATGGCTGCAATGTGACCTTGCAATGTCAGGTGTCCGGAGCGGGAGAATTTAACATCTCCTGGAGAAGAGGGAACCCCCTCAGGGACATAGAAGTTGGGTCGGACTGGTTCCAGCTCTCTAACAATGGCAAGGACCTCCACTTGTCCTGGTGGCTCAACTCCTCAGAGCCCAATTTCACCTGCCTGGTCACCAGTCCAGACGATCAGAAGAACATCTCCTTCAGTGTGCTCAATATTTGCCAGACTAGGGGTGAGTTGGCTGCAAACCTGTGGGTGAATTGGAGGGGTTACTGGTTGTTGTTTTTAATGCATTTTTTCTAAAGATTTTCTTAGTATACAAAAGTATGTGCAATGTCTCTCTTTCTCTCTCTCTTTTTCTCTCCAAGTAACATTTTTTATAGATCAGTTTCATTTGCTGAGACATTAGGAGACATCGCTGGTGCAGGTTCTGTGATATTCGCTTGTGTTCTTTTGGTGGTGAGAGAGGTTGGGGTTGGCCTAGGGTGTGGCTGTTCATTTATGGTTGGCTGTGGTGGTCTTTGTTTTCATGTGTGAGTGGGGTGGGTGGGTGTTTTGGATCAGGTTAGCCATACAGTGGTACCTCTGGTTACGTACTTAATTCGTTCCGGAGGTCTGTTCTTAACCTGAAACTGTTCTTAACCTGAAGCACCACTTTAGCTAATGGGGCCTCCCGCTGCCACCACACGATTTCTCTTCTCATCCTGAAGCAAAGTTCTTAACCCAAGGTATTATTTCTGGGTTAGCGGAGTCTGTAACCTGAAGTGCATGTAACCCGAGGTACCACTGTATTGATTTGTGTGTTGTTGGTGGATTTTTGTCATTGTCTTGTTGGGCTGTGTATGTGATAATGGGGTGCTGCTTTGGTTTAAATATTTACAATGGTACCTCAGTTTATAAGCTTAATCTGTTCTGGAAGACCGTTCTTAAACCAAAACTGTTCTTAAACTGAGGCATGCATTCCCTAATGAGGCCTCCCGCCGGCGGTGCCCTTCACCTTTCGGATTCGGTTCTTAGACCGAGGCAAAGTTTTCAGACCAAGACACAATTTCCGGTTTTGTGGACTTTGTAAACCAAATTGTTCTTAAACCGGACTATTCTTAAACCGGGGTACCACTGTGCTTGTGTTTAGGTTTGCCATCTACCATGTATAATACAGGATTTCCGTATTTCAATATAAAATGCTACGTCCTGTATTGATACAGTTTTATCCTGTATTTTAGGTCCTCTCTCTCTCTCTGCCGAGTTAGGGGTCCTCTCCAAATGCCCGTGTTTGAAAGGATGTGTGAATGGTCATGAATTGGTCATGTATTTATGCTCTGGGTAGCCAAGCACAGACAGATTTACGAACGCGGGTGTACATGTGTGATAAATTCCAGAGGAGCCACGCTGTTAGGCTGCAATAGATGGTAATGGATTGCCCTGAAGTCATATCAGCACCAGAGGAAAAGAAAAATTGCCCCCAACTGCCCTGCCCCTCCACACCCCATTCTGTATTTTGCCAGAACAAAGCTGGCAAACCTACTTGTGTTTCATCTTGTGTTTTATTCTGTGAACTGTCCTGAGATATAACAACAACAACAATTTATTATTTATACCCTGCCCATCTGGCTGAGTTTCCCCAGCTATTCTGGATGGCTCCGAATCGAGTGTTAAAAACAATATTAAAACTTCCCCAAACAAGGCTGCCTTCAGATGTCTTTTAAAGATAAGATATCTCTTGATGAAGGGCGGTATATAATTTTAATAAATAAAATAATAAATAAACAAACAAGTCTTTAACTCAAATATGTTTTTAAAAGAAGAAAACTGGGCCAGGGAAGTAAACTATTTAACAGGGTTCACCGTCTGCAAATTGCGGAGAGGCATAGCAAAATCTTCTTTTAATGCAGATCTTCCCCCCTGCATTTTCTCTGAGCGGAGTCTCACATTCTGAAATGACAGCCCGGTGCCTGAACATTCACAGGTCTGGGAATTTTGCAAACCAACCAGAGCTCTGCTATCGAAGGTTGCAAGATGTCAGAGCACATTTGGGTCTGTCAGAAGCCATTTGGAGCACACGTTCTCCAGCTCAGGACCATGGATGAAGGGGGCTTGGCCCCAATGTTTACCACTGGGGTAGCCAGGGCAGGCCCACAATATTAGCCTGACCCAACAGCAGGGCTCTTTTATGTTCTTACGTTCATAGCTTTTGGGGGGAGGTATTGGGAGGCTCTCATCAGGAGTAGGACATCCCCAGATATTTTCTGATGGCTCCCTCCTTCAATGTCTTCTCTTTCCCTTACAGGAGAAAACATCCCTATGTCTTGGGTAAGCCTGAGAGTTATCTTCATTCTTCTAGGACTCTTGGTGCAGATCACAATTCTCACCTTGGTGTACATATTTGGAAGAAAAGAATAGCACTGAATCTGCTGAAGTCCTTTGAGGGAGACCCATCTGAATCCCACAATATTCCCTTTTTAAAATCCATTTGTCTGCCATGTTTGATTTGCACTTTTTAGTCCCTACCTGCAGCCTTGAAAATTCTGATGAGAGAACGCTTCTCGTTTCTAAAGGTGTATTTTGGGAATATTTTGTTTGGGAAGGAGGTGGAATAAACAAATTTTGATGGTTTTTCTGCCTTCTGGAGAGACCATCTCATCAGGAGGTCTCTATGGTCCTTTCAGGACTTGTTGATGAACTTTTTAGCAAGCCTTTTGAGTGGGGATATTTTTATACCCACCTGAATTTGAAATTGTTTTTATAGCTGTTTTTATTGTTGATGTTTCTTATCGTTAAATTGCTTTGGATGTTTCATGGGATGTGATGCATGAATGAAAGAAATCAATAAAATAAAGCAGGGTGATCATAGAATCCTAGAGTTGGAAGAGACCCCAAGGGCCATCGAGTCCAACCCCCTGCCAAGCAGGAAACACCATCAGAGCACTCCTGACATATGGTTGTCAAGCCTCTGCTTAAAGACCTCCAAAGGAGGAGACTCCACCACACTCCTTGGCAGCAAATTCCACTGTCGAACAGCTCTTACTGTCAGGAAGTTCTTCCTAATGTTTAGGTGGAATCTTCTTTCTTGTAGTTTGGATCCATTGCTCCGTGTCCGCTTCTCTGGAGCAGCAGAAAACAACCTTTCTCCCTCCTCTATGTGACATCCTTTTATATATTTGAACATGGCTATCATATCACCCCTTAACCTCCTCTTCTCCAGGCTAAACATGCCTGTGATCTTCTTCACTAAACCAGGGAGGCCAGGAGTTGTAGTCCAACAAGAGGAGGATGACATTAATAATGCATTTTATTTGGGAAAATTGCTTGCAAAAATGTCAATATTTAAGAAAATTGCATGTCAAGTCATTTTATTACCAGTTTCAAAACAAAGAACACCGCTTACAAAATTTAAAAGCTCAGAACAAAGTAAAAAACAACAACTGTAAAACCACATATACATGCAAAAAAAGGTAAATTAGGAAAAATGCTCTCTAAAATGCTAGTGAATTGTCACAAGGTCTTAAAAATATCCACAAACTGATTTGGAAATGTGGTTAATTGTATTAAATATACATGAGCAACAGATATAACTTAAGGGTGTGGAAACCCAGACCACCCCAAATTGGTTCGGATCCTGATTTGGATCTGTCCCTGGTTTGCTTTGGATCAATTTGGACCCAATTCAGCTCAATTCCAGTACATTCACCTGCCCTGGGAAACCAAAACAGCCACACACACACCCTTGCGTCGCTGGACGTAGGTGCATGAAATTTGGAGACATTGTATTCCCTCAAGAGGTGGTTAACCCCATCAAATTTAAAATAGGGTTTGTGCAAGCCACCTTTAAAGCTTGCAGAAAGAAAGAAAGAAAGAAAGAAAGAAAGAAAGAAAGAAAGAAAGAAAGAAAGAAAGAAAGGTTTTAGTGCTCATTCATGCCAGTCCACATGCTCCTGTTTCGCCTGTTCCATGAAGTTTTTTTAATTAAACTTTATACTTTATACACTCTGTGTGATGCTTCTGACGGTGTACACTGTGTACAATGTACTCAAAAGACTCTCCGCCTCTCTCTCTCTCACACACACAAACGACAATGTATTAGTAAAGACACAGGAAACAGATTTAAATGAAATGCAAACCTAATCTAAAAAAGAAAACCTTTTTTAAAAAATATTTTTATTAGGAATTTCAACATAACAATTTATCAAAAATACATCATCCTCATTTCCTCCCCCCATAAAAGAAAAATCCACCTTCCCACCCCCCCCCAACTTCCCTCAGCTCCTATCTCTGGTTTCTCAGCACATGTTATTTTCTGTATGTTTAAAATTGTAAAGCTCCTCAGTTTATCTATCTGTATATTACCAATAAAGAGTTTGTGAATGTTTATTCAAAACCTGCCAAGGAGTCCAGTTCAGTTTGTTGTTTCTTTAAATACTTCATAAAAGGTTCCCATTCTTCTTTAAAGCCACAGTTATCCTTGTCATGTAGTTTATGTGTCAGTTTTGCAAATTCCGCATAGTCCATCAGTTTCTCTTGCCACAGTCCTTTAGTCGGGATTTCCTCGTTCTTCCATCCTTGTGCTATTAAGACTCTTGCCGCCGTTGTCGCATACATAAAAATGTTTTTTAGTTTCCTTGGCAGGTCTTTTCCTACAATCCCCAACAAGAAAGCTTCCAAATGTTAATTGGAACATTTTCTTCAACTCATTGTACGACTATCAGTTAGGTCAAAAGTGTTTTGTTTTTATCTCTAGGGAAACTGATATGTCATCTGGACATGGAAAACCCATACCACAAAAATAAAGAAACAGGCAACCTTCAAGCCAATTTTTGAGACAGTGCAGATAAGCCCCCCCCCCCCCCCGAGGTGACAAAATACTAAGAAATACAGGCACAGCTGTAAATGAAACACAAAAAAGAGGGACAAAATGTGTAGGGGGGAGTATAAGGGAAGGGACACAGCCTACAGAACTAGATGCAACTGAGCTTGATTGGGTTATGATGGGAAAGGATTAGGAAGCAAACAGACGTATAAGAAAGGCTGAAACAAAATTAAAAAATTCCTTCCAGTAGCACCTTAGAGACCAAGTTTGTTATTGGTATGAGCTTTCGTGTGCATGCTCACTTCTTCAGATACCTACCTGTAACAAGAAAGGCTGGTTATTGGTCTGGATAAACAAAAGATGAGCTGACCAAATTCCATCAAACTTCCTAACATTCAGAGAGAGCCATGTGCAGCTGCCCTCTCTGCATCCTTGTGTTCTCCTTATAAGGTGCCATTTGGAAAATTTCCAACACTTTGGAGACTGGCTGTCTGGCTTTCTGGGAGTTTGGACCTCCAGAATAGTCCAAATCACTCCTGATCAATGTGAATTGTTGGGACTCGTTTTGTAGCTGCATAGACCCAATTCACACTTGGTTCAAATTGGCCTGATTGCACAGCCATAATATAAACTGAAATTGAGAGACTTTATGTGAGAGCTAAGCCAATATTCTTCAGCTTTGAGAAGTAACATATAAAATGGACATCCTTGCACAGCACAAGGGACCAGCGGAAGGTGACAAGATGTGATCAGATATATTTAAAATGAGGCACGAACTTTCTTGGTGTTTCCTGGCCTGCATTTTCACACCTTGGCTCTTTGATGTTCAAAGGAAGATAATTTGGACCCCAGTTGATATTTATAACACAACTAGGCAGACAGCCAACACCTTCTGTTTCTGAGAAGGGGGCCAAGAGGGACACAAAACACTCACCTAGCTCAGTCTCTGACTCACTCGGCCACTTTTTGCAGCTTTTACATAGGAACTTCTTATTTTCCTGAAAGTAGTTACATTCACTGAGAAGTTGAACAAACACTGATAAGGCGCAAGGATACAAGGGGGTCAATTCCACTGCAAAGACGCCAAATGTAACAATTGCATAAGGGTCACATTAAGACATGGGTAGGCAAACTAAGGCCCAGGGGCCAGATCCGGCCCAATCACCTTCTAAATCTGGCCCGTGGATGGTCTGGAAATCAGCGCGTTTTTACATGATTAGAATGTGTCCTTTCATTTTAAAAGCATCTCTGGGTTATTTGTGGAGCATAGGAATTCGTTCTTCTTCTTCTTCTTTTTTCCAAAATATAGTCCGGCCCCCCACAAGGTCTGAGGGACAGTGGACTGCTGAAAAAGTTTGCTGACTCCTGCCTTAGGGATTCACATTTACAAGTAGTGAAGAAACAATTACAAGAAAGAAAGAAAACTAGATACAATTTAAAATTACCTGGAAACAATTACAAAAAAAAATACTTGGATACAAGTACAAACTAGAGATAGGGGAAATTCAGGATATAGGGTAATAGGCAGTGCAGGGAAGAAAGAAAAGGCAAAGGAGACTTTCTCATGCAGAGCTGAGGCCCTTTTATTTCTTCAGTGGACCATCACAGGGACCCTGAAATGGAGTTTTTAAAAGTGTTGTAGGAAAATGTGTCAAGAAGAAGAAGAAGAGGAGTTTGGATTTGATATCCCGCTTTATCACTACCCAAAGGAGTCTCAAAGCGGCTAACAATCTCCTTTCCCTTCCTCCCCCACAACAAACACTCTGTGAGGTGAGTGGGGCTGAGAGACTTCAAGAAGTGTGACTGGCCCAAGGTCACCCAGCAGCTGCATGTGGAGGAACGGAGTCGCGAACCCGGTTCCCCAGATTACGAGACTACCGCTCTTAACCACTACACCACACTGGCTCCACAAGGGGGCACCACTCTGCAGGAAGAGGGTAAGCATGCTTTTGTGTGTTAGGATCTGCCAAGCCCTCCTAGGCAAGGAAGTAATATTCAAGGACACAATCCAGCCAGGCAAAAACACTCCAGGAAGCGGCAAAGCAGGGCCAGTGAGGGGAGTATCCTTAGTTATAAAATAAATCAGCCACAGAGAGGTATCTAAAGCCCACTCTTCCCGAAAACTTTACACTCCATTGCTTTGGGCGAGGGTAGCTAGGCAGATCTCAAGAATATTGCCTACCCTTCCTTCCTTCCACTGTTCAAGCAAAGCAAAAACCAGCGTCTTTCCTTCTTTCCAAACAAACAATATTTTCTCCTGCTGCATAAATCAGGGTCTGATCAGGGGGTGCCTCTTTGCTTGGCAATTACATCCAGATTCAAAAGTATTCCACTGCTCAGCATGGTACTTTGCTGAGGCTGCCCTTGGATTGGGTAATTAACCCAGCGCCCTCACCTTCTCATCTGGGAGACGGGGATTTCCACCCCCACACACAATCAAAAAAGGCATTAATGGATGACCATAGGTTGTGCCCCTTTGATACCCTCAAAGAGTTACAGGGGGCTTGCCCCTTACATACACCACATTTTTGCTGCCTGGGACCCCTCCCTGGCATCTTGGTGTCCGGGAGGTAACATGCCATGTTTGCTGCAAAACAGGAAGTCACCATCTAGCCATCAGGATAGTGTTGGAGTAATTGGAGATGAGAAGGCATTAATTTCTTTCATGAGCGTAAATCAGTCAAGCTGGTTGCTGTGGTAACAGCCTAGTGCCCCAACTATATCTGTGATTAATGCATGCCAAATCAGTCGTTTGTCTGTTAGTCTGCAGTTACAGATAGGTAGCCGTGTTGGTCTGCCATAGTCAAAATAAAAAATTCCTTCCAGTAGCACCTTAAAGACCAACTAAGTTAGTTCTTGGTATGAGCTTTCGTGTGCATGCACACTTCTTCAGATGTGCATGCACACGGAAGCTCATACCAAGAACTAACTTAGTTGGTCTTTAAGGTGCTACTGGAAGGAATTTTTTATTTTGACTATAGTCTGCAGTTAGTCAGTGTTACTTGTCTAGTGCCACATCTTGAATTGCTGGACTTATTTAGAGTAATGGAGATGCATTGTGCTTGTCTATATCTGCATATATCTGTATCTGGAAAAGCCCAAAAGCTGTATGCATCTGTGTCCAGAACTGCTTTACTGAGCCTTACTTTCTGAAACAGTAAACCCATCCCTGCTTCCATGTGGTGACTGGTACTGGAAGCAACTTCCACTGCTGGGCATCTCACCTGAGATACCTAATACCAACTTGCCCTTCTGCATATATAGCTAACACATAAACCAATGGTCTGATTCAGCATAAGGAAGCTATCCCTATTCTTCTTTTGCTGGGCTCCATCGCCCATCAGCCCCTGTCAGCATAGTCAATGCTCAGAGATGATAGGAATTGTAGTCCAGTAACACCTCGAGGTTGACAGGGTTTTCCAACCCTTCATTAATCTATTTCGCAGACTTGGTGGACTCTGTTGGTACTGAATTTTATAACAAGGAAATTAAAAGAGACCAGGAGACAAATCTTTCCTTGCATAGAGTATTTATTGAGTATTTATTTCAACAGGACTACTCTGAGCAAGACGTAATTGGGTACATGTCTCCTTGGAAGGCAAGTAAGAACAGCTACGAAACCAGCTACGACCTTTTCTAACTACTAAGTTAGACCCAAAACCTGATAGTTTGGGTCAATTGTGGAGGTAGCGGTGGTTGGTTGTCCTCAGAAAATGATGTCCATTTTGAGAAGTGTAAGAGCAAGTAACAAATTTAAATTACTTTACGAACACCACCTCATATCCCACCAGATTCAACTAAAGTTGAATTAAATCCAATTTACCTGTGACAGCTGAAGAAAAGAAGTCAGGAGGAGGCAACAGAAGCAGTTGGAAGTGTTGGACAATGTTGAGAGCTTTTATACAAGTTCTGTAGGAGCCAGAAGGCAGCCTTGGCCACTGACACTATCATTTGCTGCCTGCCTCAAGTCAAAGGGCTCCAATCACAGGTTTCTTCTGGTTTATTATCACCCACCCCTTCCTAATCCTGGGATTTGGGGTGTGTCCATCCTGTCCTGCTTTCTCCTTTCAATAAAGACTATTACAAGTCTAAGTGGCACACAGCTGGTTAGTTTTCTGGAAGCAGACCACTAATTTTAAAGGTCAGTCACAATGGCTATTTTCTTCAGGACAATTTGGGCACCAATTTCACAGTATGCTGACTACATCTTGGCCTTCAGATTATTGGGGCTTAATTTGGAAGTAGGGATGCAGGAGAAAATTGACCAGGTACACATTTTAAGCCAAATCTATCAAATCCACACTTTCTGAAACAATATGAAAACTGAATCACTGAATATTTTGATATAGTTCTCCCACCCAAGAGTGTTTATAGCTATACATATTTTACGGAAATTAGAAGTTATTGGTGTCCAGACTAGGGATACTACAGCAGTAGGATTATTTCTGTACTGGCTGTGGGTTGGAATAGAAACCCTTTCAAGTTCTCCCCACCTCTTTGAGTTATATCTTATCCAGAGCAGACCCATTGAAATCAATGGGAATGACCACTCCATTGAGTTCACTGAGTCGGCTCTTCGTACAACCCAATGATTCTGAGATCACCGGCCTGCTATCAAAGGAGGGAGGGAGTTTGCCACATGCTTTGGGAAGGTGTATGAGGAGCACACATAGAACAGTGCTCCAGCCTGGGAGAAGGGCTTAGGGAAGCCTGGACAAACATGTCTCTACAACATCCCTGCCTCTTCATTGGCCCATTTTGCAGCAGTTGTGGCTTTTGACATTGCAGGACCCATTTCAACCCTTCCTCAAAGGCTTCACGATTGGGAATTACATTTCTCCACCTGATCTGTTCTGTTCAAGCCGAGAGTTTTCTACCACATCCGTAAATTACAACATGTAATGGCAGTTAAAGGAGAAAGTGGGAACTTAATGGTCATATGAGACCACCCACAGTGACTCCCTCAAAGATGTCAGTGATCAGTGATAAGAGTATCATGTTCCCAAGTTTTCAGAAGATCTGAAGAACCTTAAACCTGCCCTAGTGGTGTATGGGCAGGTAGTACAAGCTTTTGACCACCAGAATTCTGCGCTGGTAATAGTCTGTCACCATCAACAGTGTAGCCTGAGCCAGTACCATCTGTGGCCTCTAGACCAGGCCCAAGAGTGGCCCAAGAGGTGGCATATTGCAATAATCTGGTATTCAAGTTACCAATGGATGGATCACCATAGCCAGACTATCCCTTTGCAAGAAAGGCCATAGGTGACATACCAGATGTAGATGGTAGAAGATACTCCTAGCTGCTGCGGCTACCTGAACCTCCAGCTACAAAGACAGATCAGGAAGCACCAGAAACCTTCCCTGTTGCTCAGAGGGGGCTCCTTGCTCTGTTGAAATTAGGCTTGTAAGAAATAGTGTTACTGTACATGCCACCCCCAATCTCTGCCGAGCAGTGACAAGAGAATAATACTAAAAATAATTTATTATTTATACCCCGCCCATCTGGCTGGGTTTCCCCAGCCGCCCCGGGCTTACCTTGTATTTCCTTTTGGACAACTAGATATAGCAGTGTCTTTGTGAAATATGCCTGTTGTCTTTGTCCATGGAGTTTTATTGGCAGAGAGACTGGAGCGGCTTGCCGGTTCCTGCTCCAGGTGGATCACGTTTGGTCAAAACTCTCCACTGTGACCTGTCCATCTTGGGTGGCCCTGCATGGCATAGCTCATAGCTTCTCTGAGTTATTCAAGCCCCTTCGACATGGCAAGGTTTATTTGCCTGCACCTAGATGGAGACAGTTCCCGGCATCTACATCATAAAAGACACCTTTGTTGTTCTAAGAGCAGCAAGCCTGAATCTACAAGCAGAGGAATGAACCATGCTGCCCATGCCTCATTGTTATGGCTTGTCCTCCTCAGGCCCCATCCCCATGGTGTTCTCGCCACTTCCTCCTCCTCCTTCTTCCCAGAACCACTTGCAGAAATAACTTTTCCTCTTTCCACAGCATTGCCCACTGACCCTTTCCCTCTGTGCTGGGCAGAGAGTCTTATGTTCTGTGGCTGCATAACCATTATCAAACAAACCAAGCCACCGCCAGCCTTCAACAACCCACCCCCTGTGAGCCATCACTAGCTAGCTGGTGTTATTCCTAGCCCTTGCTAAATTCACAAATTTATTAGTTTGCTGAAATTCGAACCCTTTGTTGAATCTTGAGGTCTTGCCCCCCCCAAAAAAAACCTTATAACAAAACCTTATAACAATTGAGAGCCAGTGTGGTGTAGTGGTTAAGAGCGGTAGACTCCTAATCTGGGGAACCGGGTTCGCGTCTCCGCTCCTCCACATGCAGCTGCTGGGTGACCTTGGGCCAGTCACACTTCTTTGAAGTCTCTCAGCCCCACTCACCTCACAGAGTGTTTGTTGTGGGGGAGGAAGGGAAAGGAGAATGTTAGCAGCTTTGAGACTCCTTAAAGGGAGTGAAAGGCAGGATATCAAATCCAAACTTCTCTTCTTCTTCTTGTATTGAGCAGTACTATTGGCTCATCTTGCACAGCATTGTTTTACTCCAAGGGTAACCAGTGAGATGACTTCTAGATATTTTGGGACCGGAACTCCCATCTTCTCCTGCTAGCATGAATAATGGATAGGGATTATGGGACACACCATCTTGATCATTTTTGGTCTTTATTATTTGGCAGTTGCTTGCTAGGGTTGCCATATTTCAAAAAGTGAAAATTCGGACACATGAGGTGGTTTTTTTGGTGAAATTTGAGCTATTTTAAGGAAATTCGCTTTCATCTTACACTGCCAACATGGCTTGACATACGTCCAGATTTGCCCAGATGTTCCAGCAATTCCAGACAGCAGAAACCCAGCTATGTCTTGGAAATTCTGGACATAGGGAAACCCTAGCAGCAGCTCACCAGTGTTTCAACTAGGAGTCTTCTCTCTCTCTCTCTCTCTCTCTCTCTCTCTCTCTCTCTCTCTCTCTCAATATTTTTTATTAATTTTCCAATATAAAATTATAGAAAGAATAACATCCACTTTATCACCAACATCATCTTTTTTGACTTCCCTCAGCTCGTCTGATAATTCTCCGTCTTAATCACTTCTTTCACATTCGCTAATTTATATTGCACTATAATAATAACTTAACCTTTCTTATTCTTTGGGGGTTTTTTACAATATTTCTACTATTAATTCTCACAGAGCTTCTTGAAAACTTACAAACGTTGCCTGATCATTACATTTACTTTCCATATAATCTGTAAATTTAGTCCAGTCCTCAGTGAATTTCTGGTCTCGTCAGTTCCAGATCCTTCCTGTTAGTTTATCAAGTTCTGCGTAGTCCGTTAATTTCATCCTCCATTCTTCAATCGTAGGTAATTCTTCTTGTTTTCATTTTTGGGCCAACTAGGAGTCTTTTCTCAATCCTACCTGGAGATGCCAGTGGTTGCAAAGGGGACAATTTGCATGCGAAACATGCTCCACCACTGACCTGCAGCTCTTCCTGGCCCTAAAAAGTTGGGTAAGCGCACCATGGCAAAATAATATATATCCTGGCGATTTGATACATGATTTGTGAAGGCAGAATGGACCTAGCTGAGAAAGGTCACCCAGTCCTGGTCAAAGCCCCAGACAGACATGCCAGAAAGAAGTAGGATTGGTTTGATGTTAATTAGCACCCAACCTATTATTTGGATATCTGCTGTTGTGTGACCTGAGGCTAGCCAAGGTTGTCAGAGCAAGAGCACCTGCTGTTTTTCATTTAACTTCAGCTTTAATGAGTGATGTGCCCATAAATCTGATAATTTTTTCTCCTTCATTCCTTTTTTTAAAATTGCATGTGGCTACCATCTCATATGAAAGAGATCAAAGCAACTGCTCAAACGACTAAGCAGCTCAGACAGCTTATGTATAAGCATTTGAATTTAATTCTATGCCTCCATCAAATCAAAGGGAGGGGAGGGGAGGTGCTAAATAAGGTTCAGTCATACACTCGGCAGTGATGCTTGATCATAGTTGGCTTTGAGAATGAGCTTAAAGGTGGAGGAATCACACTTCCCCTGTTGTGTTTAATTAAGTTACTTTATTTTTCTGTGGCATTTTGTTTTAAAAGTTGTTTCAAGCTTCCATGATGATCTGTCTGTATCTACCTATCTTTCTACTCATTACATAAATATACGCAGAGTATCATCATAATACAGTGGTACCTCAGTTTTCAATTGTCTCCGTCGATGGACGTTTTGGTTTACAAATGCTGTAAACTCAGAAGTAAATGCTTCGGTTTTCGAACATGCCTCAGAAATCAAACATGCCACGCGTCTTCCGCTGAGTCCAAGATCCTGAGAACTAGCTGTCGGCTGTTGAGTCCTCGGTTTTCAAATGTTTCAGAACCTGAACGGTCTTCTGGAATGTATTACATTTGAAAACCAAGCTATAATAATAATAATAATAATAATAATAATAATAATAATAATAATAATAAATAAATAAATAAATAAATAATTTATTATTTATACTCCGACCATCTGGCTGAGTTTCCCCAGCCACTCTGGGCGGCTCACAATCAAGTATTAAAAACAGTACAGCATTAAATATTAAAAACTTGGCTAAACAGGGCTGCCTTCAGATGTCTTTTAAAGATAGGATAGCTGCTCATTTCCTTCACATCTGAAGGGAGGGTGTTCCACAGGGTGGGCGCCACTACCGAGAAGGCCCCCTGCCTGGTTCCCTGTAACCTCACTTCTCGGAATGAGGGAAGCGCCGGAAGGCCCTCGGCGCTGGATCTCAGTGTCCGGGCTGAACAGTGGGGGTGGAGACGCTCCTTCAGGTATACAAGCTACCACTGTACCAAGAGATTGTGTGATACACTGGTTGGTGTGTTGGGCTAGGGCCCAGGATTTGAAACTTCTGCCATGAAACTTGCTGAGGAACCTGGGGTAAACAACATCCCACAGTCCAGTCAAGTTGTTGTGATGATTAAATAAGAGAGGTGGGATCATGTATATCCCACCTTCTGCTCATTGGAAGAGCAAAACACAGGTTAAAAATATTCAAAGAAGTATCGCGTACTGGATAACACAAGATGTTACACAGTATGGGGAGAGACTTGGGGGAATGTATGGATCTGTCTGTTTTCAATCTATCTCACTCTAGCACAGTGGTTCTCAACCTTGGGTCCCCAGATGTTTTTGGCCTACAACTCCCATGATCCCTATTTCACAGGGCCAATGATCAGGGATGATGGGAGTTGTAGGCCAAAAACATCTGGCGACCCAAGGTTGAGAAAGGTGCTCTAGCATGTGCTCCTTTCATCCTGGCTTCCTATTAATCTGTGAGCAGTTGATTATTATTATTATTTTAAAAAAGAGAGTCCAAAATAACCTATTTTTAAAAAAGCATTTTCTCACAAAATAACACATTAGAAGCAGTTCTGAACATAGCGAGCCTAGACCACCGGCCAGGTAGATGACACTAGATGGGACACACGTTGGGATACAGCAGACTCTGACAGGATGTGATGTAGCCACAAGACATCTTGGAGGGATGGAGCTGGGTCTGAAAACTCCTTTATAAACTCCTTTATAAAGACGTTGAACATCAACGGGCCCAGGATAGAACCCAGCGGCACCCCACTTGCCCCTTGAGTTGAATTTGGTAGACTTGGTTTAAGTGAACATCTGCAGGAATTTTAAGGGAAATTTAAAAAGGACCTCTGTAAAACAATGGAAACTGTCCCAGAATGGGAGGGTGGGGTTTACAAACACCTCTAGGATACAGTTCACTGGGGGCTAACAGCCTTGGCATGTGTATGAAAAGGAGGAAAATAACAATTTTTTTAAAGTGCACTAAATCACAGTTATTAACAGCTAGATAATGAAAGAGGATTGGCAGTGTATAATATGAAGATAATAAACACAGGTCAGATTTGGAACGTTTGCATAAAAACAGGTTAGATTAACTACTAAGCACCTTGGGGCGCAGAACACCTGTAGACATTTTAGGCTTCAAAGGAGGGACTTGCTCTCCTTGCACTGTATAAAAGGATGTTTGAGTCGTGATTCTTCCATCAGCTCCTCTCAGCTCCACCTGAATATTTCACTGAGAACTTGGTAAGTGAGAGAATTTCACATCTTTTATTGCCTCTTCCATATGAACCGCATGCTCTCCATCTCTTTCTTTGAACCTAGAACTGCTTCTGCTTTCTGAACTTTAGAGAGTTAGATTTTGAGGAAGATGCCTTTTCCATGGGGTCAAGTTCACAATTGTCTACGCCATGGCTAGGGAACATCTTTGCTTCTTCAGGAGTTGCTGGTCTGCAACTCCCATCATCCTTGGCCCTTGGCCCTGCCATCCAGAGCTGATGGATGTGGGAGTTCATCAGCATCTGGAAGGTCTCAGATGTTCCTTCATCCCTGGTCTACACAGACTGGTTGTAGCTCTCCAGGGCTTTGAACAGGGCTCTTTTCCTGCCTTACCTTGAGAGGCCAAGGAGTGAACCAGGAGAAATGAGGTAGAAAGGCACGTGATCTACTCATTCTTTCTATGTTTCTCAGAGTTGTGTGCTTCCAACAACCACGTAAGTTAGGTGAGTGTCATCATCCCAATATTGTACATTGGCAGCAGCAGTTGTGAGGGAGGGCTAATGGTGAAAAGAGAGAAGACCCAGAAACGGAGCTAAAGTCTAAAAAATAATCACATGCACCCAAGTAATAATTTCAGGGTTGCCTGAAATAGATTTCTCAGACACCAAATGCCTGGGCAGACAGGAATGGTTTTACATCCTTCCTCAAAGTTAATAATAAGGCAGGCAGACAGAGCTCAGTGGGGCTGGCATTCCAGAAATGGAAGCTGCCCCTTAAGGTCACTTCAGTTGCCACCCCAGTGACACCACTACTAAGAAGGACGCCACTGTTCCAGTATTGCTGGTTTGGTGCATAGATGATAGGTTTTTTAATTGAATTGTTTCTTATGATTTAATATTTTCTGCTTTGCACTCTGTATCACCCAGACCCTGCTGGTCTTGGTGATCATTATTTATTGGTTATTCTTAAAATAAATGATAAACTGCTGATTGTAAGAGGGTTGGGGGCGGACTGAAAGAGTTTTACAAAGCAGGCACTGCTGCTGCCACTGATACTATTTCTCAAAACGGAATGAATGAACCATGAATGAAGAGGGTGGATGTTTTACCCATCCTCAAAACCACAACCTGTCCTTTCAGACCCAGCTCCATCCCTCCAAGATGTCTTGTGGCTTCGTCTCATCCTGCCAGCCCAGCTGCATCCCATCCTGCGCCCCATCCTGCGTCAGCTACCCGGTCGGGGGTGTGGGCTCACTGTGCTCCCCTTGCGGTGGTGGCATCTCAGGGGGCTTGGCGTCCTACGGTGGAGGAGTGTCATCGAGTAGCCTCGGCCTGACCTCTGGGGGCAACATTGGCTGCATCAATCAGCTGCCACCATGTGAAGTAGTCATCCAGCCAGCTCCCTGTAATGTGGTCATCCCAGGAGCAGTCCTTACTGCCACCTGTGAGCCAGTTCGAGTGGGAGGATACACTGCCTGCGGTGGGGGATCCTCTCTTGGTGGAGGGCTGGGAAGTGGCCGCTCTAAATATTGTTGCTATTAATAGGAGAGCCCAGGCAAGGCGCCGCCTCCTTTCATTAAAGCTTAGCTTCAGCATGGAACCTGTTCTCTGTGAGTTTCTTTTGTGTTCCTCCCACACTTCAACACCACCACCCCACATTTCAATTTCTTTTCCTTTTTAAATATTTTTTTCATTAATAGCAATCCAATATAAGCCACATTAATGCAATACAAAATCTGAATACAATCAAAAAAGCCAATTATCCAATTCCAAATTAATCTTTTTTGGGTGACTTCCAATGTTCTGTTTCTCAAGAGATGATGTTCCTTCATCCTGCTCCAATCCTTTTATTTAATCCAAATAAAACAGTTCTGATCTTAATCATTTATTTTAACTGCCCCTGATGTGACGAGTTTCTTTCGTATTTAACTATGCAAGAAGAGTTTATATCTTGCAACTTTCTGTGTGATTTTTTTTAACATTCGTCCTTCCCGTCATGCTGTAATCTATCATTTTCAGCATTCCCCCCCCCCCCACTTCAAGGATTCAATTTTTATTGTTCCATAGTCTCACAGCATCTTGCTTTTCCAAACCAAAAGAGATCTGGCATCTGGTATCGCTCCAGCAGACTTCCAGCATTTTCTTCTTTGATTTATTTCCCATCCATTAACAAGCTAGTGTCTTGCCAAAGCCATAATAAATCAAAGTTAGAGTCCTATTTAGAGGCTAATGCCACAAATCATTCCAATGTTTTCACACAGTTCCATTCTTTCAATCAATCCACAAATATTATGAAGTTCTTGTTAATTCCCTCTTGACTGTGTCCAAGGCAGCTGGCTCCCAGCTCCATCTGTTATGCCGGCTGAGACCCTACCTGCCCGCAGACTGTCTTGCCAGAGTGGCGCATGCTCTGGTTATCTCCTGCTTGGACTACTGCAATGTGCTCTACCTTTGAAGGTGATTTGGAAATTGCAACTAATGCAGAATGGAGCAGCTAGACTGGTGACTGGGAGCAGCCCCTGGGACCATATAACACCAGTCCTGAAAGACCTACATTGGCTCCCAGTAGGTTTTTGAGCACAATTCAAAGTGTTGGTGCTGACCTTTAAAGCCCTAAATGGCCTTGGCCCAGTATACCTGAAGGAGTGTCTCCACCCCCATCACTCAGCCTGGAAACCGAAGCCCAGCTCCAAGGGCCTTCTGGCAGTTCCCTCCCTGTGAGAAGTGAGGTTACAGGGAACCAAGCAGAGGACCTTCTCAGCAGTGGCACCTGTCCTGTGGAACGCCCTCCCACCAGATGTCAATGGTATAAAGAAATACACATCTTTTAGACGATATCTGAAGGCAGCCCTGTATCAGGAGGTTTTCAAATGTTTGAAAACAACATTAAATGGTGCCCATTGCGACTGGTGGGGTGGAAGTCAGGACAGCCAAACAGTAGATGGCACCAGAGTCAATGACAAGCAGAACCACCTAATTCTAGTTTTGTCCCCATCCTCCTCCTTAGATGACACCAGAGTCAATGACAAGCAGAACCACCTAATTCTAGTTTTGTCCCCATCCTCCTCCTGCCTGCTGAGTTCTATGAAGGCAACTCTGATACAAAGGAAGAGGAAACTTACAGCCTGTTACAACCTCTACACTTGTTGTAAGCAAAGAGGCAGGCAGCTGTGCGATGGCTGAGGGCAGAGGTTGGTGTAGCAATGACACACTTGCCCTAATTGACCAGTCTCCAGTAGAACCCTTTCACCAGATGTTTCAGAATGCAAACTTCCATCAGCACCAGCCAGAAAAGTCAGTAGTCAGGGATGATGGAAGCTGTAATTCATAACATGTAAGGGGCACCATACTGGTGGAAACTGCTCTTACAGCACAGAGGAGGAGGCATGGTCCACAAATAACAACACTTTGGAGGTCCCGAGCCTCAAAGAGGTTAGATTGGTTTCAACTAGGGCCAGGGCCTTTTCAGTATTGGCCCTGACTTGGTGGAACGCTCTGTCACAAGAGACTAGAGCCCTGCGGGACTTGACATCTTTCCGCAGGGCCTGCAAGACAGAGCTGTTCCGCCTAGCCTTTGGTTTGGACTCAGTCTGACCCTTATGTTTCCCTCCCCTTATGGTCTTGATTTATCAGCTATTTTAAAATGAGGCTGCATTTTAAATTGCATTTTAACTTGTATTTTAAATAGGGGGTTTTCCCCTCCCTCTCTTTCCCCCTATTATGTTTTTACTGTGATTTTATTTTATTGGTGTTAGCTGCCCTGAGCCCGGCTCTGGCCGGGGAGGGTGGGGTATAAATAAAATTTTATTATTATTATTATTAAGTCATGGGATTAGAATTTAATAGTGAAGTAAATGTGTCTTATTGTCAAATAAACTGTGTTCTATGCTATCCACAAAACAGAATTGATTCATAGGCTATTAATCCACTTAATAACTACCTTTACTTTCTCCTCCTTTCTTCAAGCTTCTAATTACTAGGTTCGCCTGTCTTGCACTTATATTGAACTCCCCAGGATAGTGACCTGGAATTGTTGCTGCCTGATTTTGCCACTAGATCTGTTTGGACGTAGACTGATTCTCCACGCTTGACCTTGGCTAGTTTGTACTGTGTTGCATCTGTAACCCTGTCTTCATTGTGAAAGACTTGCATGTTCTTTGCCTGGGACCCTAACCTTTCAGGGCATCCCCTGGAGTGCGTCCAGTGGGGCCAAAGAGCACTGCAAATTGTGTGGCAGACATGGCAGAGGGAAGCTCTATGCTTTTTTGACATGGCAGTGATCCCTGCAAGTAGAATGGCAGTTCTGCCAACTGTCCCATTTTTAGTGGGACACCTTTGATCACAGACGCCAGTCCCAGAACGTCCCATTTTCTTGGTCTGGTGCTCTGGTGTGTGCTCTAGTCTGGTATTGGCACCAAAGACGCTCATTCTGGTGATCAGCAGCAGCATTGCATCAAAGACCCTTCCCATCCTTATCAATAGGAGTATAGCATCTAGATCAAGGGAAGTAATAGTGCCACTGTATTCTGCTCTGGTCAGACCTCACCTGGGGTACTGTGTCCAGTTCTGGGCACCACAATTCAAGAAGGACACTGACAAACTGGAACGTGTCCAGAGGAGGGCAACCAAAATGGTCAAAGGCCTGGAAACGATGCCTTATGAGGAACGGCTAAGGGAGCTGGGCATGTTTAGCCTGGAGAAGAGGAGGTTAAGGGGTGATATGATAGCCATGTTCAAATATATAAAAGGATGTCACATAGAGGAGGGAGAAAGGTTGTTTTCTGCTGCTCCAGAGAAGCGGACACGGAGCAATGGATCCAAACTACAAGAAAGAAGATTCCACCTAAACATTAGGAAGAACTTCCTGACAGTAAGAGCTGTTCGACAGTGGAATTTGCTGCCAAGGAGTGTGGTGTAGTCTCCTTCTTTGGAGGTCTTTAAGCAGAGGCTTGACAACCACATGTCAGGAGTGCTCTGATGGTGTTTCCTGCTTGGCAGGGGGTTGGACTCGATGGCCCTTGTGGTCTCTTCCAACTCTATGATTCTAGGATTCTATGATCCAGCACTCTGACACAACTCTTCTGGTCACCAGAGTGATGGGAGAGAGCATTGAGAGAGATGAGAGTGAAGGCAAGTGGCACAAGCTGATGGTGAGGGTGGGGAGGGTGAGTGGTTGGAGCGGTGAGGAGGGAGAGCAGCAAGAGTGGGGGGTGGCCTTGAGGGATGTTGTAGTGGCCCAAAGGGCAACAATAAATGTGATAATATGTACCCCTGCAAATCCTTGAGTGTGCTTCTAATAGAGAAGTTATGGTAGCCTGTTACTTTATGAAACTGATGATTTTGAAAGTTGCCGCCCCCCATTGGGGCAGAAATACAGCTAATGTGTGAATCACAAAGATACAGCTCAAAGCTAGAACCTAAGCTGCTACATGGTGCAAATGGCTACACATAATATAGGTTCCCAACATGCATACAAACACAATGTAACAGAACACGGTGGGAATCAGAACTTAATCAGCAGAAATTGCCAGTGCTTATTGCGCATGTGTATTAAACATGAAATGAGGTGATGATGTACCTGATTGGTGAAAATTGAAATGCTTAGTTTGAAAATTTATAAATACCACTGCCTGGACCATGGGGCAGGGTTGCAGTTTTGCGGAATGATCCATCTGTAACCTATTGCTTTGCAATAAACAACACTGGACTCCTAACTCCTCACGTTTTTGAGTTTTATTGGCTTAAACTCAAGAGATAAGATATTTTCTGGCATACAACAGGGAGACATGGGAGGGATGTTGTCCCAGATTTTGTTTAGAAAAAGTTGGGGCACATGGAATGGGTTTCACTATGCAAGCAGACTGCAGACAATCAAGAGGTACATTTTCTGGCCAGGCAAAAGCAATCCAGGAAGATATGGTCTGGAGAGAAGAAGAAGAAGAGTTTGGATTTGATATCCCTCTTTATCACTACCCGAAGGAGTCTCAAAGCTGCTAACATTCTCCTTTCCCTTCCTCCCCCACAACAAACACTCTGGGAGGTGAGCGGGGCTGAGAGACTTCAAGAAGTGTGACTAGCCCAAGGTCACCCAGCAGTTGCATGTGGAGGAGCGGAGACGCGAACCTGGTTCACGAGATTACGAGTCCACCATTCCTAACCACTACACCACACTGGCTCTCACAAAGAGTCACAAGAACCAAATATAGAGATCTGGAAGGTCACATTTGGCCCCAGAGCCTAAAAATCTCCATCCCTATGCTGGAGGAGGAAGAGGAGAGGATAGAGGGTGGAGAAAGACCTGTGAGTGGAGGAGGCCCCCTTTTTCCATCCGTTGGACCCCCGGGAAACTCAACAAACCTGCTGTAACCTTCCCAGAATGGCTGGCTAAACTCAGCCAGATGGGCAGGGTATAAATATTATTATTAGGTGTGGGGCAGGGCTGCCAACTTGAATAAAACATTGTGGCGCCCCAGGTAAGCATAATCAATTGCATGATGCAGTGCACACACACCACTTGAATGGGAATGCCCATCAACTTTGTGGGGGTCCAGACCCCTCAAATGTTTTATTGTGGGGGCCGGAGCCCCCACTGCCCCTAGGAGTTGGCTTCTATGGTGTGGAGAGTGCAGCTGAATGGGACACAGCTGCCAAGAGCCTGAGGAAGTACCATCCACCTTGGGTCTGCCCATAAAAGCAAGTCTGGAGTGAGATACTAGGGCAATGGCTGCTGCTTCCAGGAACTCTTCTCTTTGTGTGACTTTTGTGGATGAGATGAGAGTTTGTTTGAGCCCTGGGTGAGAACCTGGAAGCTGAGAGGGAGGATATGTCAGAAGGGAAATGAACTGATTTATACATATCAATAACTTTGTATTAGTGTGTTATTTTTCTATAAAACAGTGTTATTGTAATATTTTGTTTAAGTAGTCTGTTGTTTCTTCAGTTTTCTGTACACCACTTAGATATATTTAATCAGTATATAATCAGTCAGTCAGTCAGTCTGCCGTTGCTTTAGATCCTTTGCCACCTGCCACCTCAGGTAACCTTTATTCCTCTTGTATCACAATGAAGAAGATTTCCAGATTGAGGTTTAGCAATATGAAAACACAGCTGCCTTTAATAGTTTAATGAATCAATTAACAGACTAGGAGCTAAAGGATTAAATAAAGCACCTCTGATCTTCGGCTGATTCATCACCATAATATTGTGTGCCCTTGAGCTGTAGAAAAAGTGTGGGAGAGATATTGCTTCACAAGTACCTTGTCCCAGTTCAATTGGGCTTAGAACAACAAGATCTCTGCAATGGTTACCGTTGTGAAAAGTGTATTTGTGAATGGTTCAAGCCTATTGCAGACCATCAGAAATTCACATGCTATTAAATTTCTAAAGTTGTCCTAATAGGGTAATGTTTCAGGAGTGAATTCAGTTTGGCTTGCATATAAAGGTTATTCTATGAAATCAGTCTGCACTTTGGTGTCAGATGCTAAAAGAAGACTCAGGAAGCAAACTTTGAAGGAAGGCTATATTTATTGAAATATCACAACTTTGAGGATTTGCAAGAACCAGTAAGCTGCCGAGACCATATAACATTGGTCCTGAAAGACCTACATTGGCTCCCAGTACGTTTCTGGGCACAATTCAAAGTGTTGGTGCTGACCTTTAAAGCCCTAAACGGCCTTGGCCCAGAATACCTGAAGGAGTGTCTCCACCCTCATCGTTCTGCCCAGACACTGAGGTCCAGTGCTGAGGGCCTTCTGGCGGTTCCCTCCCTGAGAGAAGTGAGGTTACAGGGAACCAGGCAGAGGGCCTTCTCGATAGTGGCACCTGCCCTGTGTTACACCCTCCCTTCAGATGTCAAGGGAATAAACAACTACCAGACTTTTAGAAGACATCTGAAGGCAGCCCTGTTTAGGGAAGTTTTTAATGACTGATGTTTTAATGTTTTTTTAATCTTTTGTTGTAAGCTGCCCAGAGTGGCTGGGGAAACCCAGCCAGATGGGCAGGCTATTATTATTATTATTATTATTATTATTATTATTAGCCTGATTTACCAACTATATCTACATAATCTGGGCATGGAAGCTTCCGAAGGTGGAGGCTTCAATTCCCTTCCTACTCATGGACAAGTTTGCAGGCATCATAGAAAGGGATTGAAAGGATCCCTTTCTCCTTGGCTGCTCTGAGTACCTCCAGTATATGAACTCAGTTGGTCTCATCTTGGAGGTCCCGGGCCACAGGAAGGTAAGGCTGGCCTCAACCAGGGCTTTTTCAGGTGTGGCTCCAATCTGGTGGAACACTCTGTCACAAGAGACCAGGGCCCTGCGGGACTTCACATCTTTCCGCAGGGCCTGCAAGACGGAGCTGTTCCACCAGGTCTTTGGCCAAGGCACAGCCTGACCCCCTCCTTTGGTAATCCTCACAGAACTCTAGCCCATGGCTGCCATTAATTTGATTTGAACTGATTTTATAATGAATTGATTTTAGAATGCTGTATTATTTTACTGTTGTTAGCCACTCTGAGCCCAGCTTTGGCTGGGGAGAGGGGGATATAAATTATTAATTATTATTATTATTATTATTATTATTATTATTATTATTATTATTATTATTATTCCCTGTGGCTCTGCTGGCTCAGCTTTCAACCCAATGTGCATGCCAGATAAAAGGGCAACCCCAAAAAACCCTTGCAAAGCCAAGCAGGGCGACAAAGAGTGCCCTCAATGCAATACTGCCTCATTTGATTAACCCACCACTCGTAACCTGTCCCTTCCTTCCCAGACTAGCTGCCAATTAAACCAAGCAAAACCAAACGCTTCCACACAGAGTCCTTCCAGCAGCATGAAGCAGACGCTGGTCCTCCCTATTGCTGGCCTCCCTGAATGTGACAGCAATTCCATCTTGCCTCTAAAGCAAGAAATAAATAATGAAAATGAAGGCCACCATAGGTTGTGGTGCCATCTAGCGATCAACCTGATGTTTCACATGGTACAGGGACAGAATGTCCACGCATTCTGAAATCTGAAAGAGAAGATGTTTCAGGGCATCTAGGGATTCCAACCTCTCTCTATTAAAAGGGAAGGTCTGATCCTGATTTTTGCTGCTGGTGGTCTTCTTTTGCTAGCATATTGGAATTTGGAAAACAAATAAATACATACAAGTCCCCTGCTTGTTAGCCACCCTGAGCCTGACCTTGGCTGGGGAGGGTGGGGTATAAATAAAAATTATCATCATCATCATCATTATTTAAAAAAACAAAAACCAGTCTAAGGAGACAAACTTAACTGTCCCTCTGACACTTTCCTTTGTTTAGTATTTAGCTTAGCATAGTAAAATTGTGCCCATGCCCATACAAAAAAAAAAAAAAAAAAAAAGGTGTTATGCATTTTAGAGGTCTCGATTAGTGCTGGAAATTGAAATGTGGGGTGGTGGTGTTGAAGTGTGGGAGGAACACAAAAGAAACTCACAGAGAACAGGTTCCATGCTGAAGCTAAGCTTTAATGAAAGGAGGCGGCGCCTTGCCTGGGCTCTCCTATTAATAGCAACAATATTTAGAGCGGCCACTTCCCAGCCCTCCACCAAGAGAGGATCCCCCACCACAGGCAGTATATCCACCCACTCGAACTGGCTCACAGGTGGCAGTAAGGACTGCTCCTGGGATGACCACATTACAGGGAGATGGCTTGATGACTACTTCACATGGTGGCAGCTGACCGATGCAGCCAATGTTGCCTCCAGAGGTCAGGCCGAGGCTACTCGATGACACTCCTCCACTGTAGGACGCCAAGCCCCCTGAGATGCTACCACCGCAAGGGGAGCACAGTGAGCCCACACCCCCGACCGGGTAGCTGACGCAGGATGGGGCGCAGGATGGGGTGCAGCAGGGCTGGCAGGATGAGACGAAGCCACAAGACATCTTGGAGGGATGGAGCTGGGTCTGAAAGGACAAGTTGCGGTTTTGAGGATGGGTAAAACATCCACCCTCTTCATTCATGGTTCATTCATTCCGTTTTGAGAAATAGTATCAGCAGCAGCAGCAGTGCCTGCTTTGTAAAACTCTTCCAGTCTGCCCCCAACCCTCTTACAATCAGCAGTTTATCATTTATTTTAAGAATAACCAATAAATAATGATCACCAAGACCAGCAGGGTCTGGGTGATACAGAGTGCAAAGCAGAAAATATTACATCATAAGAAGCAATTCAATTAAAAAACCTATCATCTATGCACCACACCAGCAATACTGGAACAGTGGCGTCCTTCTTAGTTGTGGTGTCACTGGGGTGGCAACTGAAGTGACCTTAAGGGGCAGCTTCCATTTCTGGAATGCCAGCCCCACTGAGCTCTGTCTGCCTGCCTTATTATTAACTTTGAGGAAGGATGTAAAACCATTCCTGTCTGAGCAGACATTTGGTGTCTGAGAAATCTGTTCCAGGCAACCCTGAAATTATTACTTGGGTGCATGTGATTATTTTTTATACTTTAGCTCCGTTTCTGGGTCTTCTCTCTTTTCACCATTAGCCCTCCCTCACAACTGCTGCTGCCAATGTACAATATTGGGATGATGATCACATGCCTTTCTACCTCATTTCCCCTGGTTCACTCCTTGGCCTCTCAAGGTAAGTCAGGAAAAGAGCCCTGTTCAAAGCCCTGGAGAGCTACAACCAGTCTGTGTAGACCAGGAATGAAGGAACATCTGAGACCTTCCAGATGCTGATGAACTCCCACATCCATCAGCTCTGGATGGCAGGGCCAAGGGCCAAGGATGATGGGAGTTGCAGACCAGCAACTCCTGAAGAAGCAAAGATGTTCCCTAGCCATGGCGTAGACAATTGTGAACTTGACCCCATGGAAAAGACATCTTCCTCAAAATCTAACTCTCTAAAGTTCAGAAAGCAGAAGCAGTTCTAGGTTCAAAGAAAGAGATGGAGAGCATGCAGTTCATATGGAAGAGGCAATAAAAGATGTGAAATTCTCTCACTTACCAAGTTCTCAGTGAAATATTCAGGTGGAGCTGAGAAGAGCTGATGGAAGAATCGCGACTCAAAGGTCCTTTTATACGGTGCAAGGAGAGCAAGTCCCTCCCTTGAAGCCTAAAACGTCTACAGGTGTTCTGCCTAACAAAGTGCCTACTAATTAATCCAACCTGTTTTTATGTAGCCTTTCCTTACCTGACCTGTGTTTATTATTTTCAAATTGTACACTGCCAATCCTCTTTCATCATCTACCTGTTAATACCTGTGATTATTTAGTGCACTTTAAAAAATTGTTATTTTCCTCCTTTTCATAGACACAGGATTTTTTTCCAGCTGGAATCTGCCAGAACTCAGTTCTGGTAACCCTCTGGTGGACCCCATTGCCAATATAAGGTAAAAGGTAAAGGACCTTTGGATGGTTAAGTACTGTCAAAGGAGACTATGGGGTTGTGGTGCTCATCTCAGGCCAAGGGAGCCAGCGTTTGTCCATAGACAGTTTTCTGGGTCATGTGGCCAGCATTACTAAACTGCTACTGGTGCATGGAGGACCATGCTGAGTGTCAGAGCGCACAGAAACACCGTTTACCTTCCCGCCGGAGCGGTACCTATTTATCTACTTGCACTTTGATGTGCTTTCGAACTGCTAGGTTGGCAGGAGCTGGGACAGAGCAATGGAAGCTCACCCCGTTGTGAGGATTTGAACCACCAACCTTTTGAACAGCAAGCCCAAGAGGCTCAGTGGTTTAGACCACAGCGCCACCCGCGCCCCTTGCCGATATAAGAGAACTTGGGAGGCATTTGTGGTGAGTTCCAGCACCTCTTTTTCTAGGAAAATAGCACTGCATACACCTGTCAAGACTTCAAGCCCCCTTCAACTGCATCCTCAAGATGTTTGTACACTCCATTTTCTCATTCTGGGACAGTTTCCTCTGTTTTACAGAATTCCTTTTAAACTTTCTTCAAAATTCCTACAGATGTCAACATTAAACAACACCTTCCCCATTCAATTCAAAGGACAAGCACGGTGCTGCAGGGTTCTGTCCTGGGCCCATTGTTTTTCAATGTCTTTATAAATGACTGGGATGATGGAATTTGCAGATGACACCAAACTGGGAGGCAAACTAATGCTGCAGAAGATGGAACTGAGATTCAAGATGACTTTAACAGATAGGAGAACCTAGTGGATCACAAGCTTAACACCATGGGTAGGCAAACTAAGGCCTGGGGGCCGGATCCGGCCCAATCGCCTTCTAAATCCAGCCTGCGGACTGTCCGGGAATCAGCGTGTTTTTACATGAGTAGAATGTGTCCTTTTATTTGAAATGCATCTCTGGGTTATTTGTGGGGCCTGCCTGGTGTTTTTACATGAGCAGAATGTGTGCTTTTATTTAAAATACAACTCTGGGTTATTTGTGGGGCACAGGAATTCGTTCATATATTTTTTTCTAAATATAATCCGGCCCCCCACAAGGTCTGAGGGACAGTGGACTGGCCCCCTGCTAAAAAAGTTTGCTGACCCCAGCACACAAATCAATGGTGTTATACATTAGCAAAAACAGCTATTGCTATCAACAGAAGTATAGTGGCCAGATCAAGGGAAATAATAGTCCCAGTCTATTCAGCCTTGGTTAGACCCCACCTGGAATACTGTGTCCCACAGAATACTGGGTGCCACAATTTAAGAAGGATATTGACAAGCTGGGAGGTGTGCAGAGGAGGGCGACCAAGATGGTCAAGGTCTGGAAAGTAAGCCTTATGAGGAATGTTTTGAGGGAGTTGGGTATGTTTATCCTGGAAAACAGACTAAGAGTAGATATGGTAAAGGCAAAGGGACCCCTGACCATTAGGTCCAGTCATCACCGACTCTGAGGTTGCGGCGCTCATCTCACTTTATTGGCTGAGGGAGCCGGCGTACAGCTTTCTTCTGATCGGCAAATCCTAGTTTCTGTGGTTTAGCCCACAGCGCCACCCGCGTCCCTAGTAGATATGGTAGCCATCTTCAAATATTTCGAGGGCTGTCACATGGAAGATGGAGCAAGCTTGTCTTCTCCTGTTCCAGAGGGTAGGTTTTGAACCAATGGCTTCAAGTTACAAAAAAGGTGATTCCAACCAAACATCAGGAAGAACTTTCTTTATTGAAGATTTTCTTGGAAGAACTTTCTGATGGAAAGAGCTGTTCAACTGTGGAACAGTCTCCTTTGGGAGGCTGTAGTCTCCTCTTCCTTGGAGGTTTTTAAGCAGAGCTCAAAAGCATTGTTATAGGTGTTTCAGCTGAGATTCCTGCATCACAAGGGATTGGACCACACGACCTTTGGACCTTCCAATTCTAGGATTCTTCGATTCTAGGATTTATGGTCATGGAAGCTTGCAGCAACTTTTAAAAAGAAAAAGAAAATAACAGGGGAAGAGAGATTCTGCCAAACTTTAGATTCATTCTCTAAATCAACGATGATGAAGGCCTGGAGCATGAATGAAGCTTCTTTAGCACCTCCCCTCTCTTTGATTTGGTGAAGCCATAGAATTAAATCTAAATAGTCAGGCATGAGCCATCTGAGTTGCTAAAATGTCCAGTCACTAGTATTTGCTTTCTTTAATATTAGAGGGTTGGAGTGTCCAATTTTGGGATGAGATGCTCAGATCTTTATGGCTTCTACTAGATCCTGGCTCCCATGGGAGTCATTAAAGCTGAAGTTATTAAATGAAAAACAGCAGGTGTTCTTACTCGGACAGCCTCAGGCAGCACCTTTTGGTATAAACACCACAACACACTTCCAAATAATAGTCAGGTTGGGTGCTAATTTGTGTCAAACCAACACTACCAATTTGTGATTTAAGAATATGTTTGTGTAGGGTTTTGATGAGGGACGGGTGGTCTTTCACAAGCCATTTACAGATCTCCTAGCATAGGCATTACAGTGGCACCTTGGTTCTAAACTTAATCCATTCCGGAAGTCCGTTCCAAAACCAAAGCGTTCCAAAACCAAGGTGTGCTTTCCCATAGAAAGTAATGCAAAATGAATGAATGTGTTCCAGACTTTTAAATACAACCCCTAAAACAGCAATACAACAAGAATTTTACTATCTAACAAGACTACTGATCCATAAAATGAAAGCAATAATCAGTGTAAAAAAATAGGTAAAGAGACCCCCGACCATTAGCTCCAGTCGCAGACGACTCTGGGGTTGCGGCGCTCATCTCGCTTTACTGGCTGAGGGAGCTGGCATTTGTCCGCAGACAGTTTTTCTGGGTCATGTGGCCAGCATGACTAAGCCATTTCTGGCAAGCCGTAGCGGCGCACAGAAATGCCATTTACCTTCCCGCCGGAGCGGTACCTATTGATCTACTTGCACTTTGATGTGCTTTTGAACTGTTAGGTTGGCAGGAGCAGGGACAGAGCAACGGGAGCTCACCTTGTCATGGGGATTCGAACCGCCGACCTTCTGATCGGCAAGCCCTAGGCTCTGTGGTTTAGACCACAGCGCCACCCGCGTCCCTTAATAATCAATGTACTGTACTATAAAATAAATAAGACAGTATTGTAGATGATAAAAATTAAAATTACTTTTTTTCTTACCTGCACGGATGATACGCATTGTTTGGATGGGGGGGGTATCCATTTCTGCAGTCACACAATCAATCAATCAATCAATCAATAGCTGAACTGGGTTCCACACAGTCACAAAAACAAATTAACCGAAAAAGCCTCAAAAACAAAAATACAAAATAAATAGCAAAAGCAACAGCACCAAACCTAATCCATTCCAGAAGTCCGTTTGACTTCTGACATGTTCAAAAACCAAGGCGCAGCTTCTGATTGGTGCAGGCGCCCCGGAAACAATAGCTGACAACCGCACCAGAAGTTTGACTTCTGAAAAACGTTCAAAAACCAGAACAATTCATTCCAGGTTTTCTGCGTTTGAGAACCAAGGCATTTGAGAACCAAGGTACCACTGTATTTTGCCCTTGTGAGGTTCACCAACTTTTTAGATTGGGGGCAAATTTGCAAACCGGGGAAACCATCATGGGCATCACAAACACTGCAACCACACGTGCATCACAACTTACTCTATTGCTTAAAGTTGTGGGTCTGTCACCACTTCCATTGTCCAGTGCTTTCTTACAATTTACATCAGATCAGTAATACTTGTCCAAAATTCTTTTCATTCATATCCTGGAACAAAAATGTGAAAAATCGCTTTTTACCGCTGTATCGGAACAAACAAAAAACTTCTTAAAACTGGTTCTCTACCTCACACTAATATTTTCCAAAGCTCTCTCTTTTTGCACTCATAAAGGCATTGTGTTCAAGCGCATATATCTGAGCAAAAGCAGTTTCCCTTTCCAGTGCCAATGTGTGTTGGCTGTGCGAACCCAATGTAAAAGTTGGTAATGACTGGGGAATGTACACCATTAAAATTGCCTCCGCTTCCATGGCTGTCAAGGAGGTTAGGGTCTTGTGCTGCCAGCACAATTCCTCTACATTATGGACTATGTGGATAGCATTCCTTTAATGTCAGTTAAAGTAAGGCCAATTTTTCAACTTGCGCTTGTTGGACTCACTGTTGGGGATTCTGGAGAAGCAACAACATGATATTGAGTGCTTGTGCAAAGAATCACAGACCCTCCAAGCGTCTCTAATTTCTAGGGATGTCCCTGATTTGGAGAAACTGTACAGTGGTACCTCTGGATGCGAACAGGATCCGTTCCGGAGCCCCGTTCGCATCCTGAGTAGACCATAACATGCGACTGCGCGACTGCACATGCACGGGTCGCATTTCGCTGCTTCTGTGCATACGCGTGATGTCATTTTGAGCGTCTGTGAATGCGCAAGCGGTGAAACCTGGAAGTAACACATTCCGCTACTTCCGGGTCACCAAGGAGCGTAACCTGAAAACGCTCAACCTGAAGCATGTTTAACCCGAGGTATGACTGTACTGGCTTCTGATTTGATCCTGGAATGTCCCACTTTCCTTAGGCTGTGCCTATTTTGATAGGAGAAATGTTGGAGGGTATGAAGTTATTCCACCCTCGAGCTCTCTGAAGGTAATCATTTTTTAGTGGGAGAACTGCACCACAAAATTCAGATAAGCATACATTTCAAGGGACGCGGGTGGTGCTGTGGGTTAAACCACAGAGCCTAGGACTTGCTGATCAGAAGGTCGGCGGTTCGAATCCCCACAACAGGGTGAGCTCCCATTGCTCGGTCCCTGCTCCTGCCAACCTAGCAGTTCGAAAGCACATAAAAGTGCAAGTAGATAAATAGGTACCGCTCTGGCGGGAAGGTAAATGGCGTTTCCGTGCACTGCTCTGGTTCGCCAGAAGCGGCTTAGTCAGGCTGGCCACATGACCCGGAAGCTGTACGCCGGCTCCCTCGGCCAATAAAGCGAGATGAGCGCCACAACCCCAGAGTCAGCCACGACTGGACCTAATGGTCAGGGGTCCCTTTACCTTTACCTTTACCTTTTATACATTTCAAAGAATGGCTAAATTTCAATTTTCATATTGTTTTGGAAAGTGTAGATTTGATAGATTCAGTTTTAAATGCAGATCAAATCAATTTTCTCCTGCATCCAAACTAAGCCCCCAGAAATCTGAAAGACGAGACACAGAAGCCATACTGTTGACCTTGTTGCCCAAATGGTCCTGAAGAAAATAGCTATTGTGACCTACCTTTAAAATTAATGGTCTGCTTCAAGGAAACTAATCTACTATGTGGTGCTTAGACTTGTAATATTCTTCAATGAAAAGAGAAATTAGGGTGGAACAAGCACACCCAAACTTCCAGGATTAAGAAGGGGCAAGTGATCACAAACCAAAGCAGGGCTGTGATTGGAGCACCTTGACTTATGAGGAATACAGTAAATGATAGTCCTTGTGACCAAAGATGCCTTCTGGCTTCTTTGAAAACTGTATAAAAGCTCTCTGCATTGCTTGACACATCCAACAGCTTCTATCGACTCCTCTTGACTTCTCTTCTTCATCAGCTCTCACCGGTAAGTTGGATTTAACTCAACTTTCTTTACAGCTTGTAGACTGTGAGGTGTTTTTTTGCGGTGGTGTTTGTAAAACAAGTTTACTTGCTCTTACACTTCTCAAAATGACCGTCATTTTATGAGGTCCCTCTACCTTCCATAAATGATCAACACCTGCAGCTTCATGGACCAGTGAAGCACCAGCTCTTGGGTCCAGTTTGTGCTAGGACAATGTCTCAGCTTTTTCTGTAGATGTACAGTGGTACCTTGGGTTACATACGCTTCAGGTTACAGACTCCGCTAACCCAGAAATAGTACCACGGGTTAAGAACTTTGCTTTAGGATGAGAACAGAAATTGTGCTCCGGCGGTGCAGCGGCAGCAGGAGGCCCCATTAGCTAAAGTGGTGCTTCAGGTTAAGAACAGTTTCAGGTTAAGAATAGACCTTCGGAACAAATTAAGTACTTAACCTGAGGTAACACTGTACTTGCCTGTCTTCCAAGGTGGAGATCTGGGACTGCATCCAACTAAGTCCTACTCAACATAGACCTGTTGAAATGAATGGACTTAAGTTCAATATGGCCCTTGGTTCCAAGGGGTAAATTCTGAGTAAGTCTCACATGCATTGGCGTATTCATTTTTGTTCTTCACATCTTGTTCCAGGCTAACCTTCAACTCCTCCAACATGGTGTCCTGTTGTCTCCCATCTTGTGCCATTCCCAGTGGACCCATCTACCCAGTTAGCAGCTGCTGTCAACCTTGCCATCAGCCCTGCTCCTATTCATGTGGACCCATCGCTCCACTGTGTATCCAACCTTCCTGCCAGCCTTCCTGTTGTCTCCCATCTTGTGCCATTCCCAGTGGACCCATCTACCCAGTTAGCAGCTGCTGTCAACCCTGCCATCAGCCCTGCTCCTATCCATGTGGACCCATCGCTCCACTGTGTATCCAACCTTCCTGCCAGTCTTCCTGTTCTCCATCCTGCGTCTTTCCCTGTGGTCCCATCTACCCAGTTAGCAGTTACCAGCCTTCCTGTATCTCATCGTGCCTGCCATCCTGTGTCATTCCAAGTGGGCCCATCTATCCACCTAGTAGCTGCCATTCTTCCTGCATCCCAATCAGTATCTGCAGTCCCTGTTGTAGTCCTTGCTAAAGCGTCAAGGGACAACCCCCCGGTACACAGTCCTGTTGGGAATTGGAAAAAAAATATGGTACGGATTCATGGCTAAGCTTATGGGTGTAGGGTACAGGTGCCCAAAATGCTAAGCTTTCACACTTCTAGCTGAGGTTGGTTTTGTGCCTGCACAGCATCTTTGAGACTCAGTCCCTGCATTGATGTTCTTTCACCCTTTATTTTCTGGAAAAACCCCTTTGCTATCTTTAAAGATGGCTCTCTTTAATCAGGGAAGTGTGACACGTTGTGGTCGGTTTTCCCTGCCAAAGGAGTTCTGTTTGCATTCCCATTGCAAGTAGTAGATTCAGTTCACCCACTGCTCCCGTCTCTTCATTGTTTTCTATGTGGTATCTTCTTGAAAACTGCAAATGGTCTTGGTCTGTTCACTTCATGCTTGTTTCTCAATAAAGTCTACTCTATGCAAGGAAATATTTGCCTCCTGGTCTCTTTTAACTCCTTTGTAATACAACTCAGCAACAACAGAGTCCACCAAGTCTGAGGAATAGATTAATGCAGAGATGTTACTCATCTCTGACTATTGACCGTGCTGTCTGGGGCTGATGGGAGATGGAGCCCAGCAATATAAGAGCAGAGGTAACTGCCTTATGCTGAATCAGTCATTGGGCCATGTGACTCAGAACGGTCTGACTGTAGCTCTCCAGAAATTCAGTCTCCCCCAGTCCCATCTGGAGACCCCAATAATTCAATATGACATTTTCTGCAAAGAAGAAGAAGAAGAAGAAGAAGAAGAAGAAGAAGAAGAAGAAGAAGAAGAAGAAGAAGAAGAAATTATTTATACCCCGACCATCTGGCTGGGTTTCCCCAGCCACTCTGGTTGAGCCATGATCCCATGATCTACCAGGATCACCCCGGCCATCTACCTGTTGATCGCAGCTGACCAGTTGGACACAGTGGCGTAGCGTGGGGGGTGCAGGGGGTGCCGGCCGCACCGGGCGCAACATCTGGGGGTTAGGGTTAGGGGGCGCAAATCCACGGGTTAGGGGGCGCAAATCCACGGGTTAGGGGGCGCAAATCCACGGGTTAGGGGGCACAAATCCACGGGTTAGGGGGCGCAAATCCACGGGTTAGGGGGCGCAAATCCACGGGTTAGGGGGCGCAAATTACTTGCCTTGCCCCAGGTGCTGACAACCCACGCTACGCCACTGGTTGGACAGGTAGATAAATCCCTTTAACTGAATGGGATAAATCCTTTCCCCAAATCCCAGCAGTTTTGTAGGGCCAGGGGAAAATAATCCATGTTGATTAAAAGTCAGACCAATGCAATATCACCTGCGGGATCTGCAGTCTTTCTACCAGACCCTTGCTAGGCATAAACGCTCAAAAGCAGAACTCAACCAGAAAAGTCTCCTGGAGAGGAAGATAGACGAAAGTGCCTCAGCTAAGTGGAGGTTCCAGGTTTGGTCCATGGAAGGCCTAAGTAGGGCTGGCAGAGAACTCCACCTGGAACTCTGGAGGGCCGCCACCAGTCAGTGTAGATTAGTTAATTATGTATTTATTTATCACCCACCTTTCACTGTAAGGTCCCAGTGTTGATTACATCATTAAAAGGCACCATTAGAAACAATTGTTGAATGATACTGAGCTAGAAAAACCAAGATGGACTAAGGATCTGGCTCACTATAAGGCAGCGGACAGTTTTCCTACCAACTCTTCAGTCTGTATCAATGCTGCACAGAGCACCAAGACAAACAAAGCTGAAAAATGTGGACTCCCTCCATCTAATAGTAAACAAAATAATAATAATAATAATAATAATAATAATAATAATAATAATAATAATAATAATAATAATACATTCTTATTTACATCCCACCCATCTGGCTGGGTTTTAGAAACATTCTATGATGATGATGATGTCAGCATTGTTAACGAAGGGACGCGGGTGGTGCTGTGGTCTAAACCACAGAGCCTAGGACTTGCTGATCAGAAAGTCGGTGGTTAGAATCCCCGCGACAGGTGAGCTCCCGTTGCTCGGTCTCTGCTCCTGCCAACCTAGCAGTTCGAAAGCACGTCAAAGTGCAAGTAGATAAATAGGTACTACTCTGGCAGGAAGGTAAACGGCGTTTCCGTGCGCTGCTCTGGTTTGCCAGAAGCGGCTTAGTCATGCTGGCCACATGACCCGGAAAAACTGTCTGCAGACAAACACCGGCTCCCTTGGTCAACAAAGCGAGATGAGCGCCACAACCCCAGAGTCGTCCACAACTGGACCTAACGGTCAGGGGTCCCTTTACCCTCTACCAACAAAGGCGCATACATCTGTTTGTGTATTAGATTTTGTTTAATGAATAAATATGCTAAATATATTAATGGTGTATTTAACTACATAATTATTTACACACACACACACACACAATATATATATATATATATATAAATGCTGTTTATTCAATAACACTAACCTTAATTTACAATATGGAAATTTATTTCAGTGTCAAAGGACTACTGTGTCCCACTTGGTCTGTAAAGTGCTGATTCCTGGGGGCTGAACCCCTCTGAGCCCCCCAGTATTTGTTAGTGGGGTCTGTGCCCCCTCAATGCTCATCTGGGCATGATGCCCAGATGTGTTGCTGTTGTGTATGATGCCTGGACACGGCACGATTGTTTGCAACATCGGGTCTTTGCGTAGTCACATGAGCTGGGTATGTGGTGGCTCCTTCTCCTCCCTCTGCTGCTGCTGTGGAGGGGAAGCAGCCCCTGGACCATGGCCGTGGCAGGAGAAGGAGGAGGTGGAGGATCCACCGCCCGTGGAAGCCAAGCTGCCACGTGACACCTGGATGTCATGTGCGACAGTGTTGCATGACATTGTGACACCACGTGTGATGCCAGGAGGCAACATTGTGATGTCATGATGTCATGCACAGCATCAACCCCCCCCCAGTACAGTGGTGCCTCGCAAGACGAAATTAATTCGTTCCGCGAGTTTTTTTGTCTAGCGAATTTTTCGTCTTGCGAACCACGGTGTCGGGAAAGTTTTGGAAAAGCTTCAAAAATCACCAAAGTCTTTAAAAACCTCAAAAAAGGCTACCACACCACGTTCTATGAGTTGCTCCTCGAAGCCAAGTCGCAACTGTGTTAACGGTGTTAAGAAAAAGGAAACAAACTTGCAAGGCGTTTCCGTCTTGCGAAGCAAGCCCATAGGGAAAATCGTCTTGCAAAGCAGCTCAAAAAACAAAAAACCCTTTCGTCCAGCGAGTTTTTTGTCTTGCGAGGCATTTGTCTTGTGAGGTACCACTGTATCTTTCCGGAGTCAGTGTGTCTGGTTAGACCTCCCTGTCCTAAGTGCTAGAGGTGGTGGTCTGGGCCACTTTCCTGGAATGATGGAGCCATGCTGCTGGTCAACCTACCCAGAAGAGGCATGCTGGAGCCACAGGTGATAAGTGCTCACAAGACTATAGCATGGGGGGGTGGGTGCAGTAGGTGCAGTCTGCCCCGGGCGTCCCCACTGAGGGGGGTGACAAAATGGCGGGCGTCGCAAACTGCGGGGCCTGCCGTGTGCCCAAACCATGTGTCTCTGGTGCCTGCAGACTCCACACTGTCCGCCCACTGCCTCTCCCCCAACTGAAGGGCAGCTGAGGCCCCATGGCACGCCCTGTCCCTATGGGTGTGATGCACCCCATCCAGCGGCGTAGCGTGGGTTGTCAGCACCCGGGGCAAGGCAAGTAATTTGCGCCCCCTAACCTGCCGCCGCTGCCAGCTTCTTCTTGCTGCTGCCTGGGCTGGTCTGTTGTGGTTCTCTCCCACGCTCAGCGCTGCGCTGGGCGGCCGCTGCACTGTCCCTCCCCCAGATAGTCCCTCGCTCTCTCTCCGCACCGCACGCCTGGCACCCACCCCTTCCACAGTGGGCGGCGACACAGTGGCTCAGATCGGATTTGCACAGCCAGCACTGCAGTGAGAGAGAGAGAGTGAGCCAGGTAGGGGCAGAGAGCTGCGAGTGCGAGCGCCCCCCCCCCAGATGTTGCGCCCGGTGCGGCCGGCCCCCCCTGCACCCCCCACGCTACGCCACTGGCCCCATCCCGTCCTTATGGGCACTGCCCGTCCCGTTCCTATGGGTGCCATGCACCCTGTCCTGCCTCTATGGGTGGTTTGCCCTGCCCCAGGTGCCCAAGAGGCTTCCTCTGCTACTGCTACTAGTCAGGTTAAATAGAAGGAGGCAACGTTTTGTGGTTCGCCTCAGTTGCCAACATGTCTCAGGCTTTCTAAAATATTTTCTAAAATTGGGACTGAAAACAAAATGGCAGCCAGTGCAGCAGAGTAGTCAAAATGGTTCCTTTTGGATAACTCCGGAATCAGGGGCATAAGGCCTCTGCATACCAGTTGCTAAAGATCACAAACAGGAGAGTGATTCAGCTTCTGCTTGTGGGTTTCCCAGAGTTGTCTTGTGTGCGTGAGAAGGTGGCACCACTGTGGGCTAAACCACTGAGCCTCTTGGGCTTGCTGATCAGAATGTTGGCGGTTCGAATCCCCATGATGGGGTGAACTTTGGTTTCCGTCACGGTGTCCCGTTGCACTAGAAGCGGTTTAGTCCTGTTGGCCACATGACCCAGAAAACTGTCTGAGGACAAATGCCAGCTCCCTTGGCCTGAAAGCAGAGATGAGCGCTGCACCCCATAGTTGAATTTGACTTGACTTAACCATCCAGGGGTCCTTTGCCTTTACCACAATGAGAACAGAATGCTGGACTAGATCAGCTTATGGTCTGATCCTGCAGGGCTCGTCTTATGTGTCTGAGAAAGAGAAACCCCATAACTTGTTTAAGCCAGTCACTTGGGTTAGCTGATGTGTGCACATGATTAACATTTTTTTTTTTTTTAGTACAGACCCTTCTGTATATTTTTAGGATGTTAAGATCTGCAACACTTTTGATGCTGCCGTGACCATTGTTGAACTCATGCTATCCACCTTTTGCTGGTTTTATGTTGTATTAGCTTTATAAAGTTTTAGAACCTGATCTCAGTATTTGGTATGTTATGAGCTGCCCAGAAAACATTCATAACTGGGTGACACAGAAGCCTTGAGAAAGAAGGAGAAGGAGGAAGAGAATCAAGGTTCCAACCGGGGGAAAAACCCAATTTCTTCCCAATGGCAGGATTTGGGTATTTTTGTGCAGAAAACAGAAAGTGGCATTCTTTGGTTCAGGGCAGATAAAAGAGAGTGTTCCTTCATGTAGTGTGTGGTTAAATAATGAAACACTCTCACACAGAAGGCAGTGATGGTCACTAACTTGGATAGCTTTAAGAGAAGATTGGACAAATTCAAGGAGTCCTGCCTGGAGGTTTCCCACTGGCTAATTTTGGCTTAATTTTGGCTTCTTGTTGGCTAATTTGAGAACAAGTTGCTGGACTGAACAGGCCACTGGCTCTTCTTCTGTTCTTGGATGAATTTAGAAAATAAGCCCAGTAGTCAAATATTTCCATGCAATACAGTAGATTTTATTGAAAGAGAAACATGGAGAAAACAGGTTGAATACACTTTCAGTTTCAACAGACCACCAAGCAGAAAAACGAACAGTTGTTGTTTTGCTTTCAATGAATGCACCAGAAAATTGTAAAAGAACATATAACTAAAGTTTGCTCAGAGCTAAGGAAAACGAGAATAGAATTGGGGTTCTTGTATTTATATGTATTCCCTACCCTTAGCCACTGAAGCCAATTATGACATACATAGTCTTTGTATGCAGTTAAAATTTCATCGTCAAATTAGTCACTAGTCTGATTTTTCTTTCGGGGGGGGGGGTGGATGCACAAAAATTTGCAGCTATATCTTAAACCAAATGAATTACTGGACTTAAACTATGGGTAGTCTCTGAGTAGATCCATTGGAAAAAATGGTCTTAGGTCAATCCTGTCCATGAAACTGGAGTAGACCTTAGATAGAACTGTGAAAACTCAGCACTTTTGATACCCCATGTATCCCTTGATAGTCCCACTCAGAGTGAATTCAATGAAAATAATGGACAGGACTTAGGTCCAATATTTTCAATGAGTCTACTCTGAGTTGAACTTATTTGGATGCAACCCATACGCTTAGCCATGAATCTGTACCATAATATTCAATTTCCGGTGTAACTGTCTACCAGGGAAGCTGCCCCTTGGCTTTTTAACAAGGGGGACAGCAAGGAATGCAGGATTGGGCACAGGGCTGGCAGCTGCTACCTGGATAGATGGGTCCGCTTGGAATGATGCAGGATGGGAGGCAGGATTGATGGCAGATGCTCACTTGATGGACAGGTCCACACGGAATGGAGCAGACTGGGACACTGCAGGGTTGGCAGCTGCTAACTGAATAGGTGGGCCCACATGGAACGGCACAGGACTGGACATGGGAAGGCTGGCAGCTGATGATCTGATGGACAGGTCCACATGGAATGGAGCAGGATGGCTGGCAGCTGCTAACTTGATAGGTGGGTCCACAAGGGACAACACAGGATGGGACACTGCAAGACTTGACAACACTGGGCTGGACACACTGTGGCTGGCAGCTGCTACCTGGATAGATGGGCCCGCATGGAACGGCACAGGACTGGACATGGGAAGGCTGGCAGCTGATGATCTGATGGACAGGTCCACATGGAATGGAGCAGGATGGCTGGCAGCTGCTAACTTGATAGGTGGGTCCACAAGGGACAACACAGGATGGGACACTGCAAGACTTGACAACACTGGGCTGGACACACTGTGGCTGGCAGCTGCTTGCTGGATAGATTGCCCCGCATGGAACGGCACAGGACTGGACATGGGAAGGCTGGCAGCTGATGATCTGATGGACAGGTCCACACGGAATGGAGCAGGATGGGACACATGAGGGCTGGCAGCTGCTAACTGGATACATGGGCCCACATGGGGTGGTGCAGGATGGGACACTGCATGACTTGACCCCACAGGGATGGCCACAGAGAGGAACTGTGTAGGATGGGGAACAGCAAGACTGGCCACAAGGAACAGTGCAGCATGGACCAGAATAACAGGACACCATTTTGGAGAGGATGGAGGTGAGCCTGAAAGAAGAACAAACTGAATAAAGCCAAAATCTTTTTGAAACTAGAAATAAAACAATTTCAAATTTAAAACTAGAATCTAAAAGAATGCAAATATTTCATATAGTGCGATCACATCTTACACATGTCTAACTTACGCGATTTCAGCCACACACAGTTGAAGGCAGACCGATTGAAATTGCACGAGTTCAGTGTAAGCAAGGTGGAGAGCTTAAAGTTCGTTTTGGGTCAGGCCTGCTTGGGTTACTTGGCCCAAAAAGAGATTTCAAGCTTACAGATCAAGGCCTGCTTGGCAAGATAGCTAAAGGCAAGTCTACCGAATTTGCACTTGTCGGAACAACACACAAACTGGAACACATCCATCTTTCAAAGTTTGCGCTTCTCCAAATTTTGCAATGCAAAGTAATGTGGACCAAAATGCATATACTGGGATAAAAATGCACATATTCCTGAAAACAACACGCAAATGCATGACATTAAAGGATTGTTTTCATATATTGGGGAAATTTACATACAAAAATGTGTGTTTTGGAAGAAATTTGCACTAAAATGCTAACAAATTTTCACGAAGACATTTTTCTTGTATTTAAAGCAATCAGGTGTGGAAATGTGGAGAAGAGAAGGTTGGGAAAATGAGTCAAGAGAAGCCAGTGTAGAAATAGTTCCAGGCCCCTTCCTTTAAATATATAAATCCAACTTACCGGCAATAGCTGATGTTGAGAAGTCAAGAGGAGGTGAGAGAAGCTGCTGGAAAGATCCGAGTAAAGCTGAAAGCTTTTATAAAGATCTCACTGGGAGCCTGAGGGGTATGAGGTGGCCCAGGACATTCATTATATGTTTCATAAGCCAAATGGCCACATTTGCCAGCCTTTCGTGTTTTGTGATCATACGCCCCTTCCTAATCCCATTGTGGATTCGATTCCACCCTTTCATTGGCGAATATTACAAGGATAATTGGGACATTTCATCAGTCAGAGGTCATTAAGTTAGAGATCATTTGTATTAGCTGTTAATTTTCAGGGTCATTCTTTACAGTACGCCTAGTAAATTGGCTCCCTGTCCTGCAGATTATAGGTGCTCATTTGGAGAAGTGGGCAATTTGGGGCTCTCGGATTTCACTGGCGCCTTGTGTGACCCTAACATTTGGTACCCCCTGCCTCTTGCACTCTGTTCCACAGCACTGATGTGGTTGCCTCTGAAGCATGGCACCCAGTGCCACCACACTGCTTGTTCCATCCTAAAACTGCCTCTGTTTGGAGGTGGAGGATGGGATTTTCCCCATACAACAGCATCAAGCTACTGTGATGGCCTGGGACTCGGGATTGGACTCAGAACCAGAGGAGGCTCAGTCCGCACTGGATCCTTTGCCTCAGGCATCATCTGAACCAAGTCTGGGGCCTGATTCTGAAGAGCCCCAGTCTGCACAGGTTCCCCTGCAACAAACGCCAGCTGGGCTGAGTCAGGGGCCTCAGCTGGGTCACCACTTCCAGCCCTGTTGCCTCCAGCTGGGCCATCACCTACAGCTGCTCCGCTACCGGTTGGGTCAGGAGAAGCTGAGGTGGCCCCTGGGTCTAGTAACCCACCGACGTCTCCTGTGCTGCAGAGACTAAGGTCTGAGAGAAGGAGAGACCTGAGGACTCGCAGGAGGAGTGCTCACCTTTAGGCGAGACAGGGAGGTGAGTCGCCAGGGGATCAGGACCAGCCACTACCCCGACAAAGATAAAAGGCTGTTGGACCCCTCCCCAGGTTGTGGGAGCAACATTGCTGTTTGCCAGAACCTGCCTGAGATCCTGTACCTGTCCTTGCCTGGTCTCCTGCCTCGTGTCCTGCCTTGGCCCAGTCGGACTGACTCCTAGCGCAACCTTCGGATTCTGCACCAGTCCTGGACTGCATTTCTTGGGTTCCCCCTGGACCAGCACAGCTACATACAGTGGTACCTCTGGTTATGAACTTCATTCATTCTGGAGGTCCGTTCTTAAGCCGAAACCATTCTTAACCTGAGATGCGCTTTTGCTAATGGGGCTTCCCGCTGCTGCCGCACCGCCGGTACGTGACTTTCGCTTGCATCCCAGGGCAAAGTTCGCAACTAGGGGCATCTGCGTCTGGGTTAGCGGAGCTTGTTATGCGGACCATTTGTAAGGAGGACGGTATCTGGAAAAAATTTAAGGACTATTTACAAAAATATTGTAAAATTAAGGAATGTTGAATGATGTTGGATTGAACTTAAGGGGTTTCAAGCTGTAATTATGATAAAATGACTTTCTTTTTGTAAGTAAAGAATTTAAAGCTACAATAATTTAAGATGTTGAGATAAGGATTTGCTGAAAACAATTCAAACTGGGTATACAAGAAGGGGAGGTACGAGGAGGTCGGGGAAACAGGTTACAAGAAAATAAGTTGTGAAATTAATGTGTTTTTAATATTTCTATGTTTGTTTTTTCTTTTTGTTTGTTAAAAATTGGAAACTTTAATAAATATCTTTTTTAAAAAAATGTAAGGAGGACGGTATGTAACCCGAGGTTCCACTGTAATTCTCTCTGTGTGTTCAGATATTTGGAGATGGCTATCGTATCACCTCTGAATCATAGATATACAAGGTGTGATAAGAAAATTTGGTGAATGGTCACAGAAATCGGACAGTGAGAAATATTCAAGCATACATACCTTACAGGCTTTCAAAGGAGGCCCCCTCTGATACAATGCACCATTGACAACATTTGTAGAACTGTTGGAAACTTCTGCAGAAGTCCTATTTACACACTGCTTTCAGTTTCCTCATCACAGCAGCTTGGATGTTTGAAATGTTGGGAAATCTGTGTCCTTTCAGTGTAGATTTCAGTTTTGGAAAAAGAAAGAAACCCCTGGATGGTTAAGTCCAGTCAAAGACCACCATGGGGTTGTGGCGCTCATTTCGCTTTCAGGCCGAGGGAGCCGGCGTTTGTCCACAGACAGCTTTCCAGGTCATGTGGCCAGGAGGACTAAACTGCTTCTGGCACAACGGGACACCGTGATGGAAACCAGAGTGCACAGAAACACCATTTACCTTCCCACCACAGCGGTACCTATTTATCTACTTGCACTGGTGTGCTTTCAAAATGCTAGGTTGGCAGGAGCTGGGACAGAGCAATGGGAACTCACCCCATCATGGGGATTCGAACCGCTGACCTTCTGATCGGCAAGCCCTAGGCTCTGTGGTTTAGACCACAGTGCCACTACATTACACTACAGTAATGTCCTCTGCTTTGCGACCTATTGAAACATTTTTTATTATTATTTCCTTCAAAATCCCACGGATGAACTCATAAATTTATGCCAAAGTGCAACTTTTGTTTTTGTTGGTTTGTTTTAGTGCTTCAGATATGGCCCTTGAAGACAGGAAAGACAAACACCCAGTCCCTGTGCAGGTGCCATGAGGACAAACATTTCAGTGTGCTTGAATTGGATTAGTATTTGGATTGGAATAATAGTAATGATAAACATAATAACAACCTGGATTTTTGTGCAAAGTAGCTATCCCTTAGAAGTTTTATGTGGTGTCTTCAGGAAAATCTGCCCACTGGAGCACCCAGGAGCACTTGAGTACGAACACCTGGCATTTGCCAGGCTATAACTTTGGCCTTAATTACTATTAAGGCAGCCAAGCATTCATCTCAGCAGCACATTCATTGAGACTCAGTGCTTTCCCTCGCCTTCCTCCTTAAACTGCAACTCTCTCCCTCTAATATTCAGGAAAACAGGCCTCCTGCCATTTAACAGCTCTGGAGAGTTGCAACCACGCATTTATATTTAATTCTATGGCTTCAGCAAACCAGAGAGTGAAGACAGGACAGAGAAGGTGACGACCCCATGTGCGGCAGCTTTGAAAAATCCAAATTCCAAGCAAGGAATAATGAAAGGAACTGACTGCCAATATCATACTGTGTTCCTCTGATCTCAATCCCTCTAATAGTAAAACCTAAAGCAAAACTTGCTGCTGTAACCAAAATAGTATCCCTGCACAGGGAACTGAAGAGAACTCAAGAAACCTTGAGCTGCTCCATCAAAGGGCGATGAAGTCTTGGCGAAGAATTTGGAAGAGCCATCTAGGAATTTACCACTGCAAGTGCTACAGCAGTCTAATGAAAGATCTGACTTCCCAAGAACAAACCCTCTGAAGACCTCTGCAGACACCCCACCCCCTATAATACATTCATCTCGCTCTCATTCTGTGGAGGCCTCACTCCTAATACTGCCCCACATAATAAGGGTTCACAAAATCTTTGAACTTCCAACGCCATGGGGAGTTCTGTGAAGGGTTGGTGTTTGGGGTAAGTGGTAGTACTTATACTCACCCCAGTGGTACAGGACGAGAGGGGGTGTGAGGATACCCAGAGCTTACAGAGTTAACAGTTCAAGGGGAATGACGTCCTGTCACTGGGGGTGTATTCGCATACGGGTATTGTACTTTGTTATGTGAACACTTTTACTTTCTGTTTTGGCTGCAACAGGAGAAGCATCATATCTTTGCTCTCTCCTGGCTGATTTGTTGTTTTGCTGCAGTACAATAAAGTTTCACAGAACAGAAGAAGCTGTTGCGTGTGTGGGTCCCCAAGCCACCTCTCAAAATAATTCACACATCACACGTAATTTAAGTTTAAGGTTTTTGGGCACTATTTTGGCCACAACTTTATTAAAATACAAAATCTGTGAGTGGTTGCTTAGACATTGGTTACGACTATCTGTCCCCCTGCCTGGGACAGAACTGACATTCCCAACTCCATCGGAAGCCAGTGAAGGAAAAGACAATGTTGGGGATCAGTTGAGCTGAGCGTCAGTCCCTCACCGCTCACCCAACCAGCTCCCCAAGGCTTGCTGGCCCTGGTCCCATTTCAGGGATTGGACGAAATCGTGGCAAGCCCCAGGATTCCTTTAACGGAATTCCCTTCCAGCACCATTGGAGGGGCAGGCACAGCCTATCCTGACCCCTCCACCACCAGCTTTTTATAACCAATGCCTAACTGCAACCTTACAAGTTGTGACAAATTGCTAAGTAATAGGCAAAAATCAAGTGGCACCAGCCAATCAGCCAAATGGCAAAATTCCTACTAGGCCCCTGCTCCAAAGCAGACGACCCCATGACAGGCAAAGCAAGGTCAACCGGAACACAGGGCGGGCGGGCAGGTGGGTGACCCGATGCATTCTGCTAAAGAGAAAGCAAAAGACAGAGTGCCCCAATATTTAAAGACTATGGTCCCACCCACCAATTTGCTACATGCAATTTGCTCCAGCAACCCGGTCAGCCAATCGTTGCACCAGGCAATAGCCATTAACCTGCCTGGCAACAGAGGGCTGGCCTGGCTGCCCACACCGCAACCCGTGCTCTCATTTTAGGGAGAACACGCTTTGTACGAGAGTTTCACTGCATGGCTGAGATTCCTTCCACACAGACACACGGCTGCTCAAGATACTCTACTGTAGCCAGGAGAAGCAGATTGGCACAGTGGAAGCGGACTGGACACCACAACATTGACACTGTTCGCAGCCTTGACGGACGCTCGATGGAACAGGAAGATTCAGCACAGACAAAATAAAACGATTCCTACAGCACGTAGCTAAAGCTATGTAATTCAATATGGCAAGAGGCCGTGATGGCCACCAATTTGGAAGACCTTAAAAGAGGATGATAAACACTCCTGGAGGACCAGGCTATCATTGGCTACAGCAGACGAATTTTATCAGACATAAAGTGGATCTGCCATAAATGGCAGAGTTACACCTCAGTGAAAGCCACCTTAAACAAAAAAAATCCATTCAGCAGGGACCTAAACATCATGGCGCTGTCTGATTTCAACTAGGAGATGATTCCATAGGGCTGGAGCTGGAGAAATCCTCTACAGGTATTAACCCGTGGCTTTTAATATTCTGAAATAATAGGCAGTTTTAGAGTGTTATGCGCGAATCCTATTATAAGAGGAGGGGAAGGCAGTAAGTAGATGATCACAAAGCAAGAGGGTGATGAGTCAACATGTGCAGCATGTTTCACCCCAAGTCAGCAGCTGACACGACACATACCCTTACAGCTCCCATAGGAACAGAATAAAAAGGGCTCTCAACTCAGAATACCTCTTACTAACTGCATCCACCCTCTAGCCTTCCTTGAAGAAGGAATTGACTTTTTACCTTTATCTTAAACGGCCTTGGTCCAGTATCCCTGAAGGAGCGTCTCCACCTCCATCGTTCTACCCGGACACTGAGGTCCAGCACCGAGGGCCTTCTGGCGGTTCCCTCATTGCGAGAAGCCAAGTTACAGGGAACCAGGCAGAGGGCCTTCTCGGTAGTGGCACCTTCCCTGTAGAACGCCCTCCCACCAGATGTCAAAGAGAATAACCAGACTTTCAGAAGACATCTGAAGGCAGCCCTGTTTAGGGAAGTTTTTAATGTTTGATGTATTATAGTATTATAATATTTTTTTTGGAAGCCGCCCAGAGTGGCTAGGGAAGCCCAGCCAGAGGCGCGGGGTATAAATAAATTATTATTATTATTATTATTATTATTATTATTATTATTATTATTATTATTATTATATCTTCTGTACACTACATTTTGTTGGTTTTTTATTGCTATGGCTAGTGGCTGATGCAAATGAAGATTCATTCTTTCCTTCAAGTATAGTGCATCAAGGAAACTAATGGTGCTGCTCTTTTCTGCCACATTCCAATCTGCTGCTGATGCCAAAAGGAACAAGACACCTTTGTTGTGTGTAAGGAAACTGTTAGCCAAAAGTCCACCAGACAAGGAAGAGCCCGCAGTGAAGTCACAGCCCAGAAAGGTATTGAAACTGGCCTTTTCCCATCTTGCTGTGGGAGGGCTGGGCCCTGACTGACTCCAGCTACAATAGCTGAGGCTGCTGAATAGAATATTTGGCTGGGGTATTGTTTAGAGGGGGGCCGTCTCGCAGGAACAGGGGTGTTACTGCTGGTTGTTGGTTTTTTGTGTGTTTTTCTTTTGGATCTTACGATATATGTGGAAATTGTTCAGTTTGGTAGCGTGCTGCTTGATGCTTTGTTTATTGCTTATGACTACTTTTGTTATGTTTGTAGCTATGTGATTTTATATATATATATAAGCCGCCATGGTTTTAGCTTTGGAAAGGCGGCATGCAGATAAAATGACTGATTGAGTCTGTCTCCATTAGACCCCACCTGGTGTGGATCTCACACAGGGGAAAAGCGCTATGAATAAGTCAGAAATTAGATCGTTTTAACAAAAGAAAGAGGGATGCGGGTGGCGCTGTGGGTAAAACCTCAGTGCCTAGGACTTGCCGATCGTATGGTCGGCGGTTCGAATCCCCGCGGCGGGGTGAGCTCCCGTCATTCGGTCCCAGCTCCTGCCCACCTAGCAGCTCGAAAGCACCCCTAAGTGCAAGTAGATAAATAGGTACCGCTTTATAGCGGGAAGGTAAACGGCGTTTCCGTGTGGGGCACTAGTGCTGGCTCTCCAGTTGCAGCTTCGTCACGCTGGCCACGTGACCTGGAAGTGTCTTCGGACAGCGCTGGCCCCCGGCCTCTTAAGCGAGATGAGCATGCAACCCCAGAGTCGGTCACGACTGTCCCGTACGGGCAGGGGTACCTTTACCTTTTTAACAAAAGAAAAAAATTATAGTGAGAAATGGTGTTTTAAACAATTCTGGCTCTCTGGCGCCATCCGGTGTTTCATGTTTAAAACGCATTCAATGCACAGTTTCTTTACTAACGTAGCTGAGTCTCTGAAGCCCTGAGTCCGGTTCTGGCACCCCAGTTTCAGGAGGATATTGTCAAGCAGGAAGGTGTGACAAAGAGGGTGACCAAGGTGATGAAGGGTCTGGAAACCAAGCCTTATGAGGAACGGCGGAGGGAGTTGGGTATGTTTAGCCTGGAAAAGAAGAGACGGAGATGAGATGTTATAAGAATTATACCCACATAAAATGCACTGTACTCCTTAAACGACCCAGCTTTCAAGCTGTCAAAACTATAAAAAGAAATCCCTTAAAATTTAACAGTGCCACCTTCTGTGTCTGGCAGGTAACCATAGTAGAACATTCAGAACTGCAAGACAGACCCTGTTTTACACTGCAACATCATCAATCTTTATTACGGTCCAGAGACCCAACAAATCCTTACAAAGCAATGCACAATTCAGACAGCCTACCTCCAGGCTAAACAAGCATTTTGTTCAGACTTAAAGATAAGGATCATTGGTTCTTGCAACCACCGATAAAAACTTCACCACTGCTAGTGTTCTAGTGTTTGTCCGGTCTTCCAATAGGAACCTGACATAGTGAGCCGCTGATTTTCCCAGGAAAGGTACCAGCAAAGGTAATATCAGTTCAGCCCTGGCTTGCTCATACTTCGCACAGTGCAGCAAAATATGCTTTATGGAATTGATGTCTTGAGCACGTGAGCAAAGTCTGTCCTGGTAGGGAACTCCTCTCCACCTGCCATCCAACACTGCAGAAGGAAAGACGTTTTGTCTGGCTTTGATGAATAACGTTCAATAATTTGGTACTGTCAGGTTTTTAATGTAAGGTGTTAACTTAAAGACATGCCCATATTGTACTCCTACTGCCAGCAGACTACAGACTGCGTGTGATCAAGATCGCAAGTCACTGTGTGCATTATCCCATAATCTTTGCTTTAACGTCTTTAGGGCACCTTCATAACCCAGGTAATAAAGTTGGGGGGGGTGACAGACTGCAACAAATAATGTGGAACACCTGTTAGGGAAGGAAGCTTTCTATATACAGTTGTACCTCCAGTTTCAAACGTGATCCGTTCCGGAGCTCTGACCGCATCCCAAGCAATTCGCAACAAGAGCTGCCGCTTCTGCGCATGCGCGCACAGCAAAACCCAGAAAAATGCTTCCTGGTTTGCCGTGTACATATCCTGAAGGATACATAAAGTAAAGGTAAAGAACACCTGACCATTAGGTCCAGTCATGACTGACTCTGGGGTTGCGGTGCTCATCTCGCTTTATTGGCCAAGGGAGCTGGCGTACAGCTTCCGGGTCATGTGGCCAGCATGACTAAGCCGCTTCTGGCGAACCAGAGCAGTGCACGGAAACACCGTTTACCTTCCCGCCGGAGCAGTACCTATTTATCTACTTGCACTTTGACGTGCTTTCGAACGGCTAGGTTGACAGGAGCAGGGACCTGGGCAACGGGAGCTCACCCCGTTGTGGGGATTCGAACCGCCGACCTTCTGATCAGCAAGTCCTAGGCTCTGTGGTTTAACCCACAGTGCCACCTGCGTCCCATGAAGGATACATAACCGGAGGTAAATGCAACTAGAGGTACCACTGTACACAGTTTCTAAAGGAGAAACGCATGCTCACTGGCTCAAAAGCAGCTCAATAAAGATTTTATTTTCACTTGCCCACACACGGAAGACCGCAGCTTCCGAATACACCCCTGGGAGATATGTGGAACATCCCTCCTTGCGCGTAATCCAGGGAACTCTCACAATAAACTAGAAATATCTAATGCAAATTCTTCCTTTCCACTCTGGAAGGAAACAAATATATGTATGCATCTGTGCAAATGTGGAATTATATCAATGAATAAATCTTGCTCAGCATGCCAAAAGGGTTGTCCTGAATTCAATTAACTTGTCTTGTCTTGTCACTAGAAAGTGCCTGACACCAGGAATGTACTGATAAGACCTGCACCTTGTAAATGACCCTACCTGTTTGTTTCACCCGATGATGACACATGTCTGACATTTTTGGGAGGACACCCTAACCAAGGAACTGCTGCAAATCTGAAAGTATAAAAGGTAAAACCGTCTTTTTATTCAGCGTCTTCTCCCCTCCCCTTGCTGTCGTGAGAAGAGACCCCATTGCAATACTATTTTAAAATAAAGATCTGGTTTACTAGCCACTTTGCTTCTGCATTCACTTGGCTGCAAGCTTCAGGTTTATTCCCTTAACTGGGAAATATTGAAGAGAGCCAGTGTGGTGTAGTGGTTCAGAGCGGTAGTCTCGTAATCTGGGGAACCGGGTTCGCTTCCCCGCTCCTCCACATGCAGCTGCTGGGTGACCTTGGGCTAGTCACACTTCTCTGAAGTCTCTCAGCCCCACTCACCTCACAGAGTGTTTGTTGTGGGGGAGGAAGGGAAAGGAGAATGTTAGCCGCTTTGAGATTCCTGAAGGGGAGTGAAAGGCGGGATATCAAATCCAAACTACTACTACTACTACTACTACTACTCTTCTTCTTCTTCTTCTTCTTCTTCTTCTTCTTCTTCTTCTTCTTCTTCTTCTTCTTCTTCTTCTTCTTCTTCTTCTTGAACGCTAGGAGAACGTGCATCAAAATAATTCTCCTTGGTAGTTTTATAACAGTGATATGAACCTGATCCAAATATCCACACCCTCACACACTCCCAGACATAAGCAAATCTCACGCAGGGTTCAGCAAACTTTTTCAGCAGGGGGCCGATCCACTGTCCCTCAGACCTTGTGAGGGGCCGGACTATATTTTGAAGGGGGTGGAAATGAACAAATTGCAATGCCCCACAAACAACCCAGAGATGCATTTTAAATAAAAGCACACAATCTACTCATGTAAAAACAAGCTGATTCCTGGACCGTCCGCGGGCCAGATTTAGAAGACGATTGGGCCAGATTTGGCCCCTGGGCCTTAGTTTGCCTACCTATGAACTAAATGTTAGTAAGGACTTTCTGATGGTAAGGGCTGTTCATCAGTAGAAGAGAATACCTTGGAAGGTGGTGCACTCTCCTTTACTGGAGGTTTTCAGAACTTGGGTGACCATCTGTCTTTAGCCGTGATTCCTACATTGCAAGGAATTGGACAAGTTGATCCTTGGGGTCTCTTCCAAATCTACAATTCTATGATTCTATGACTACATTATATGAGCTAAAAGACTATAGGAAACCTCTCTGCCCAATGCAATGATCTAATTCAGTGACCTGGCTCTCACTACCGGCTGAGGAAGCTGAACTCAGGTTTCTGTTTCTGCAAATTCTTTAACGCATAAATATGAGTGGTGCCCAAGCAAGGCCAGGACTAAAGGCGCTGCAGGTGAACTGGGTGGCAAAAAGGGAGCTGAGATGTTGACTCACCAAGATCCACTCTGCCTACCTCTGCCTAAGGAAGGGTGGGGCAGCCACAAGCCTTAGCATGGCAAACAACAGGCATTTCTACTCTAGGCAAGCCAACCAGAATTTCTGTGAGTGCCCTGGGCCTGTAAGGCTTGTTCATGCCCGTTCTGGTGCCTCCGTATCCTTGGCAATGGAAGTGCTGGCTCAGTACCTGACATAGACTCTCAGGTGTTTTTCCTGGAGGAGATTCCCTCATGGCAGGAGGGCCTGCAGAGGCTGCTCTTTAGGAGCTTCCTGACAAGAGGTGTCTGATATGACAAGGTCATGACATGTTTCTTCTGACTCTCTTGATCACTGGCCTCTTCCACCAGTTCCATCATAGGGAGAACTTTTTGGATCAGGCAAAATGTCCCATCTAGTCCAGCATCCTATTCTCACAGTGCCCCACCACCACCTGCCAGATACCCAAATGTTATGAAAGTCTCATTTTATGCAGGTGCCTAGTTGTGGAAGCAAGATGTTTTCGAGTAGGTCTGTATATGGCAAATATGGATATTCACTTATTTATACAGTGGTACCTTGGGTTACAAACGCTTCAGGTTACAGACGCTTCAGGTTACAGACTCTGCTAACCCAGAAATAGTACCTCGGGTTAAGAACTTTGCTTCAGGATGAGAACAGAAATTTCACAATGGCAGCAGGAAGCCCCATTAGCTAAAGTGGTACCTCAGGTTAAGAACAGTTTCAGGTTAAGAACGGACCTCCGGAATGAATTAAGTTCTTAACCCGAGGTACCACTGTAGTTCTCCCCACTTGACATTTCCTCCCCACAACAACCATGTGAGAAAGTTAAGGGCAAGAGAGACAGGGTCACCTAAGGAGCTACATGGCTGAGTGGGGATTTGAAGTATGGCCTCCCAGGTTTAGTTGTGACTCCTGAACCACTGCACTACGATGACCTGTGTGGAATATCTACACTTTGCCTACCTGTAGAAAACCACCCATCTCAGCCTGTCAAACTTTAGTTTCATAACCTAGTAACCACAAGATCACAATGCTCTAATATTTCAAATTTGCCCCAGTCCATTCTGGGATGATCCATGGCTTGACCCAACCTGGATCTGGGCACATAACCAGTGAAATGCCCTCTCCTTATTATAAATGTGAGTTACTCATTTTCCTGTGCCGCATGGCAATGAGCTGTGAAGGTGGATTGTATGCTCCTGGAATTCTTGAACTGAGGAATCTCTTATGAGTGATTTGGGATGAAAGAAAAGCTGTCTGGGGGCGGGGCCTCAATTATAAGAACATAAGAAGAGTCACCTGGATCAGGCCAATGGTCCATCTAGTCCAGCACCCTGTAATCACAGCAGCCAACCAGATGCCTCCATGGGAAACCAACAAGAAGGATTCAATCCATAGACACAGGTTCTTTTCAAAGCCCCCCTCCCATTTTTGAGGCCAAATGCAGAGCTGAGTATGGAGCAACATCAGGACATTGCGTCAGGCCCCCTCAATGTTCTTCAGAAGGTGGCGCCTCTGATTCAAGTACAAGAACACTCTTCCCTCTCGTGGTTTCCAAAATAATGAATGGCTAGTACCCATATATATCCCTCTGTTGCAGGGATTTGTCCAATCTTTTTCAAAAAAGCCATCTAGTCTGGTGGCTATCGCTGCCTCCTTTGGGAGTAAATTCCATAATTCGACTATGCTCTGCATTTCTTGAGGTGCCAATTTCACCTCCCTCATCCTGTACATACCCTCCCCTGGGTCATCTAGCTCCCATTCCCCAATCTCATCCCCCCCACACCTTTTCAGAATCCATCCATCTCCACGGGGCTCATGGCATTCAGGAATGGGGAACCATTAGTCTTGTAGATCTTCTAGGACTCCTATCAATCCCGGGCAGAGTGGTCAATAGTCAGACACAGGAGCATAGGAAATCACCTTATATTGAGTCAGATCCTTTGCCTATCCAGCTTGGTACTGTCTACAGTGACTGGAACCAGCCCTCCAGGGTTTTAGGAACATGTCCTTCCCAGTCTTCCCTGGAGATGCCATGAATCAAAGTCAGGACCTTCTTCATGCAAAGCAGATGCTCTACCACCAGGCTGTTCCTCCACCCCACCCCTGCGAACAAGCCCAGAGGCAGACATTCTGATGAAAGGAAAGGTTTATTGGAGGGGAGGAAGAATGAAGATAAGAGGTCCAGCTGAATGAAATGTCAACGCACCAAAACCAACGAGTTTGAATGTCCACCATTCCTTGAACATGCAGAGGAACAAGGAAATTCTTGCAAAAGGTACACAAGGTCTTGCGGTGTTATCAAGATAATTGCACAGGTGTAAGTGGTTAAAGGAAAGCAAATATACAGGGCAGGGAAAGTATAGGATATGAATGGCCAAGGTCATTCTTCCTCCCCTCCAAATATTGGTGGACTACAGCTCCCATCAGTCCAAGTCAGCAGGGCCAGTGCTCAGGGGTGATGGTAGTGGTAGTCCACCATGTTGGCTAACCTTGACAGAGAGTAAATCATAGATCCATCTGGTCTTCAGTGGTGCTGAGGACCCTCAGCTTTGACAGTCTTCAGTCAGAAGCTCAGGTGCTCAGCATTTCTGAAGGACAGGTCCGTAAGCTCCATCAGGTGTTCATATCATGATTGTCAAAACATAGCTGGGTCTAGTCTTTCCGGGCTTAACAAAGAGACCGCAGATACTGAACCTGTTTTGGCTGGCAAATGCTTTTGTAGCTCCCACCAAGGTACCCTCCGCAAGACCCCACTCTGTAGCCAGAATATCCAGAAGCACGTGGACTGTAGCCTCCAGATGCCTCAATGGGAGAGCTGGAAACAAGATCTGAGCTCAACAACACTCTCCTCTCTCACGATTGCTGACCACTTGGATAGCTCAGCTGGTTAGAGCATGGAGCTGGTGAGTTGCAGGCTCAATGCCTTTATGGGACAGCTGCATATTCCTGCTTTTCAGGGTCCCTTCCAACTCTACAGATCTTTGATTCTATGAATCCACATGGCCTCCAATGGATGCAGATCATAGTGGTCATGTCTATTAGCCATCTAATCTTCTTTTATAGCCATCCAGGCTGGTGGCCATCAATGCTATTCATGGGGTTGAATTTCCTAGTTTAACTATCATTATAATTTCTTCTGTTTTCCGTCTTCAGTGGGTGAGTGCCATGCCTCATGCAAAGAAGTTTATCACCACCCACATGGAAGAGGGAAGTGGAACAAGGCTTGTGGGCAGGGATGGTCTCTACTGCCTTTTCTTGTCCTGTTTTACTGGCGCTCCAATTATTGGTCCAGCTTTTCCTGTGGAGTTTTTGAAAGAATGTAGAGAAACTCCACACTTAAAAAGCATGCCTGGGGTACCCACCTTTTACATAACATAAACACCTCCAAATCATTTCAATATACTTCATATGGTAGAATGCCTACTTTCTATCCATATTTACTGCAAAATATATGTACTTTGTGAGCACTTTCTGTGTTGCAGAATCCAAAGGATGTGCACACTGACTAGGAGTTGCATTCTGATCTGCAAGCATGTTTGGAAGCATCAGTTTGGGTCAGTCAATAGTATTTGTGGTTCTCTACCTTCTATATGGCCACTGCTCTTCATGTGAGCCTTGTGATTTGGGGCAGATCTACTTGACAGGGCACAGCTCGCAGTTTGAGTAACAGAGATATCGGATCATTCTTCCTGGTGAATGAGGAGGCCCACTGCATGTGTCGACCCTTTGCCAGGATTTCTGAACTCTACTATGAGTTGCTGCAATCCAAGGAAGCTCTATGGCTTTAGAACCTTTCCACATGAACATTGGCAGAATTGGGTATTTCTGCACTCCTTTGTGGCAATGGGACACTTCTATTTTGAAATCCCACATTGTGGACCAGACACCTGACTTTCTTTGTTTCTATCCTACTCCTCCCTCTACTCCTTGTTTTGGGTGGAGTGGAGGGAACCATTATTTTTCAAAAGGGGGAAAAAAAACATACAGGAGTGATTATTATGATGCTGCAAAAGCTTTAATAGTAAACAGCGAAATCAAAAGGATACATATTCCAACAGTAATTTATACAACAAGAACAAGAACAGTGATCAAGCAGAAGGAGAAATAAATTGATGTGCTGTGCTTTGATCCTCTGGCTCTAGCGAGTGCAAGCAAGCTGTAGAAACATATTCTAGCAGGGGTGGCAGATCAAGGACTAGCTAGAACCCCTGTCCCCAGGATTCCACCAATTTGGGTGGTGACAGCAAACACAAACATGTTTTAAAGGAGACTGAACACTGTCCCTCTGTGTGCCCCATGTTTGTGTGTCCTGTGTATGTCTGTATCCTGTGTGTGTCTATGTGTAAGCAGGGGTGTTGCCACAAACACCGCTGGCATGCAGACCCCCATCCTGAGTTGGGGTTGGACAAGGGTGAATGCAGCCCCCACACTGAAAGAAGCAGCAAGGTTATCCACCCCTGTGTTATAGGATGAAAGAGCAGAGAGCAAGAGAACGATACCTGGGCTTGGTTCTCACAGGTGAAGAACACCCTGAACCTCAGCCAGAATTCCAGGTATGTACAACATCTGAAACGCTATGGATTGTTCTTTGTCTTGACAGTTCCTGGTTGTTCAGACCATCATGGTTGAGCTTGGGTTTAGCAGGGGTACTTGCAGATGCTTTGTCTACGTCTTGGTCCACAGATGCTCCCAAGGCGTCCATAGCCCATTCCGTAACCTGATCCGTAACCTCCGTAACCTCCATAACCTCCAGAAGCACATGGTGAGTAGCCTCCGACTGCCAAGGGCTCACAGCTGGCAGAGAGGATGGGCCCAGGGATGGTCACAACATATTGAGGTGGCTGGATCACCACTTCGGATGGTGGGATCTGGGTGGTGCATCCAACCTGGGCACCAGGATAGATGCCGAGACTGCTTGCTGACACACCACCACCACCGATGATGCCGCCGCCAATGAGGCCACCGCCGATGCCAGAGGTAGGCCCACACGGTCCAAGGCCAACTACTGGAGTAGAGGCGCAGGATGGGATGGCGCAAGAAGGTCCACAAGATGGGATGCAACAAGACATGTTGAGTTCTGAGGATGAGTCTGGGGGGAAAGACACAAACATTAGGGAAGAGTTAGGCTAATTTGAGAAAAAAACAATAACTACGGGTTGTGGCCCTGCTTGCGCCACTCTCCAGTCCCCCTTAAATTGCTTGCCAAACTCCCATGTCTATGCAGACCCTGATGATGTTACATTCTTATGTATATAGGGAGAAAAACCAGTGTTTCAGTGATGCCACACCAAAACAATACTACTCCTTCCCACCAGGTGGGGCTGTTGGGCTCTGCAAAATTGTTGAATGAAGTGGATTAAGGACATCCACTTTCTCATGAATGGACTACCTTGTTGCTTAAGATCATATACAAAGACTCTTCCTTGCATCCCTGATTGTTTGGACCCTCTTCTGTAGCAACATCTGGACCCTAAGCCTAGAGAGGCCCAGCATGCCTGTTTCTCAGTAGCTGCTGCCCTGACTAATTCTAAGCCCTATTTGGGGCAGTCCCTTAAATAAAAAAAAATTACAAAAGAGAGGGGGGCAGTCAGTGCCTAGTAAAGAGTGGCAATCTTTTCCAATGTTTCTTGGCTGCATCTCCTATCATCCCTGACAATTGACCTGCTGGCTGGGGGCTGATAGGAGTTGCAGTCCAAGAATATCTCAAGAGTGACAGGTTGCCTACAATTGCCTTAACTCCTCACTTGGAAAAACAAAAACCCGGTGTTTTCACATTCTTGCAAGTTTAATTAGAGTTTTGCCTAAATACCACTTAAGGGGGAAGCTGTTTTAAAAGCTTGCCTATGGTAAGTTTGCAAGTTTATAAGTGGAGCTTGCCCTTTTAATATTTCTGCCAGGTGAAGCAGCAAGAGCTGAAAGAAATTTCTACTATGCAGCTGTTAAAATCAGAGGAGCTTGGTGGTGGTTGTGGGTTTATCACAATCATCATCTATTTATTAATAGGACATATAAATATAATATAAAGAATTGTCTGAGCATTTGCTACTTTTGTTCGATGCTATTGTTAACTTCTTTTAGATGTTATATTTTCTGGAAGTAGTTTTTTCTAATTGTAAGAGAGTTTTTTTCAATTGCTTTCTAATGTTGCATTTTAAATTGTTGTAAACCCCCATGGATTATAGGGTGAAGGGCAAGTTATAAAGTAAAGCAATACTACTAATATTAATAATCACCTTCTAAACCATCATCTCAATGCAATTTATGTATAAAATAATGAAAAGTGTTTTAAAGCTATTAAAGAATAACAAGAATATGGATTGAAACCCTGGAATCTTGGCAAATGGAAGTTTTCTTTTTCTTTAGACAAGGGAATGTGAGTTTATCTAGGGAAAACCTCCACACAGGGGCAACTGTTGCTGTATATTGTACCAGGAGTACAATATAGCCCTCTCTAGCTGTTACTGGAGTCCAGCTCCCATTGCTCCCAACCAGTAGGGCCAATGGCCAAGGATGATGATGGAAGCTGTAGTCCATGGACTGCAGGAAGGGCCATCAGCTTCCCCCAACAGTGCTTTATATGGAGACAGGACCTGTGTTCTACTACTGGGCTTCACAAAACAGCATCTGCAACAGGGAAGATGAACTGGTGGCCCTTTTTAGGAGTTGTTGGGCCACTGGTTTACAGTAAACCCCAGCTGAGGCTGCCAAGCAGAATTTATGAAATGGAGAAGCTGCAGAGCACAGACCCCACAGAGAGATCATTTGTAGAATGGATGAAAGTACACTCACCCTTTGACAGCCTTGAAAATAAAGGAGGTGCAACAACAAAAACCATCCTTCCCATGCTTTAGAATTTTACCTCCCCCTGCCCATCATTCACCATTGATAATTTTTGAACGCCTTTTTTCTTGTTAATTGATGGAGAATGGTCCAGGGGGCTGGGACAATTTGAACTGGGCCTGATTTGAATGTTGTGGGTCTACACCCTTTGCTCTTTTGCTACCCAACCTTCTCTTGTATAAGAAAGGACTATCTAATGTAGCTCTTGGTTGGAGATGTAATATGGACAATGCTTTATTGAAACACAATACTGTGTCCCATACTTACTAAGTTCTGGGATAACATGCTAGACTATACAAACAAGACACTATGGGAAAATTTAAGGTTTTCGGAGGTGAATATGCTCTTGAACTATATACCCATTGTATGGAAATTGACAACAGGACAGCAAAAATGGATTCTATGTGACCTAACGGTGGTCAAGAGACTGATACTGATGAACTAGAAGAACAGAGATGTTTCTCCTTAATCAATGGTAACATTTGACAACATATAAATGGACAGCTTATAGACTCAGACTTTCTTTGGATAAATACAATGATATTTGGAATGAGCTTATACAGAATATATTATGTTATTGACAATTATATGTGTATTAGGATAACAAGAATATACACAACTTTATGGTGATGTAAAAAGAATTTTATCTTTTCATTCTCAAACACTTTCCCCCTTCATTCTTTTTTCTCACTCTATCTTTTTATAAATGAAATTCTCTTAATAAAATCTTAATATGACCCAACCCTCTCTGCCAGTATCTGTCGCACATTTACTGAGCAAGAAGAATTATGCCAGGGAATATGGAGGCAAGTAAAGAATCCTAAGGAAAGTGCATTACCAGCATAGAAGAAGACCCACAAAGGTTTCTGTTTAGCTGGCAATGAGGCACCAGGATTGGGCAACCAGTGGCCATCCAAGTGTTGCTGTGCTCCAGCTCCCATCAACCCCTGCCAGCCTGGCCAAATGTCATGGGGACAAATGTCCAGGAACAACTGGAGGGCCACAGGATCCTCACTGCTGTCCTAGACCTGCATCCAAACCAATCAGGGACCACAAATTAAATGTACTTACAGAGGTATAAATCCTGTGGACCTCCAGAGGTGGTTGGGTACCAGCTACCATCCACCCCAACTAGTGCGGCCAACAATTGGAGGGCCAAAGTTTCCCAGAAACCAATGTCCCCACTGTGGAAGGATGTGTGGATCCAGAATTGGATCCACAGTCACTTACGGACTCATTGTTAAAACCGTATTTATGGAAGACAATCTTTCTCATCTAAGAGGGATTGCCGAAGAAGAAGAAGAAGAAGAAGAAGAAGAAGAAGAAGAAGAAGAAGAAGAAGAAGAAGAAGGATTTCTGCTATAAACGCAAACACACCAAGCTAAAGATGGAATGAGAGTGAGCAAAAAAAATGGACTTACCTAGTCGACCGAAGAGAAGGAACGAGTGTCTTGTGGTGAGCTGTTGCTGAAGAAATGGAAAAGATGGAGTGCTTTTATAACAGTTCTGTGACAGGTTAATGATAGGTGACAACATTTCTGCCCAAGGATTTAATTACTTTTGGCTTGTTTTGCTATCTGCATCTTGATTTCCCCCCCGTGCTAATTGAATAATTTTCTGCTATTAGTTGTTCATCAGGTTCACATATTTTAAACTTCCTTTAATTTCATGTTCTATTGTCCCCTTTCCCATCGTTTAAATGGTGTGGTAAACAGGAAACGCACACGGCTGAAACTATCTATTCAGCAAATACATCATGAGCCAGAAGCAAGGCTGGTGCTCAAACCAGAGTTTTGCATTCGATGCATTTATCAAACATTCAAAAATAAGATTTTAATTTAGATCTCTCTTCATTTATTTATTGCATTTTTATGCCACCTTCCTCCAAGAAGCTCAAGGCCTCATTCAATGCCCACAACAACCCTGAGAAGTAGGTTAGGCTGAGAGGCAATGGCTGCCCCAAGATCACCCAATGAGTGAAGATTTGAACCTTGGACTCTCCTAGGTCCAACACTCTAGTCACTACATCACAGATGAAATGAATATTCACAAAGATTCAGAATTTACAGGAATGAGGAGAGATGAATCCGATATTGAGCTCTACATTCAATTTTTTATTTTGCATGTAGCGATTTTGACCTTGAAATTTGAGGGCTCTAAACTTGAAGGGATCTGTCAATCATTTGGGCAGGTATTCAATACCTCATCTAATGCTATCATGAATGGATCTGCATTTCAAAACCCAGGGTTTACCTGGATCCAGTTTTACCCTACACCAGAAAGCCATTTCCAACATCCGGAGGAGGTGGTGTTGCTGCGGGCTCATGCCCCCAATACACGCGCGGAGGCTGGCTCTAGCCCCGCACGAACAGGGGAATCCTCAGGGCTGTGTCATCCCCTGAGAAAGCCAATCAGCTGGCTCTGGGGGCGTGGCTTGTCCCATTTAAGGCAAGTGCAGCCCCAGGATCTCCCTCTTTGGGTCCGCTCAGCTGGTAAGGTTTTCCCACCCGCCCACCCTTCTAGGTCCCCTTTTGACCTTGCTATGGACCTTGGTTGGTCGCCGTTTAAGGGGCCTGGTAGGAATTTTTACCACTTGGCAAAATGGCACTGGCCATTTGGTTTTTTGCCTACCTCATAGCAAATCATCACAACTCTCTTGGTTTTGGCGGTTAGGCATTAGTAGGGGTATTGTTATGCAGATCTTTTGGGGGGGAGGAGCTCCATCACCTCCCCCAGTCATCGAAGGGTAGTCCAGTAAAGGATTCCGGGGGGCATGGCCTCGTCTGAAGCCTATGGAGGCCAGGGCCTAAAGCACACCCACGAGAAATGACCCCGGAGGAGTCCCTAGTTGATGTGCATCAGCAGGGCTCCCCCTGCTGGTGTTAACCCTTCCTGGTCTTCAAGCAAGCAAGCTGAAGCTGGATAGTCTGATAGGACCAATGCCTAAGCCAACATCTTACTTGTAACCAATAAAGTTGTGGCCTTATTTCGCCCATTAACCTTAAATACTGTGTCACGTGTCTTTATTTCTTCTGGTGGGAGGCAGGAACTCGCCACGCAACATCTGTTACTATATAGCAGTGGTGAGCAATCTGTGGACCCCCAGATGTTTAAGAGCCCCAGCTCCCACCAGTCCCAGACAGCATAGCCAATCGTCATGTAGGAGGAGATATTGGGTCCTGCAACACCCAGAGGACCACAGGTTGTCTACCCTGGCCTAAAACTAATACATGCAACTGCTGAATAAGTATGGTTTCGTCAAGGCCTAGGTGGAAGTTCAGCTGAGAACCTTCAGCACCTTTCAAAGACCAGAAGGCTTGTGACATTCTCTGCTGCCATGGAGGGCACAGGTAGATCTAATGGGTTGTATCCAGCATTAGTGATACCCAGAACAGAACCATTGAAATTGGGTGGGAGGCAATAATGCTTCTGAATATCAGTTGTCCGAAGCCATCAGTGGGGAGAGAGGCTCTTGTACTTGGGTTCTGCTCGACAATTTCCCTGAGGCATTTGGGTGGCCACTGTGAGAACAGGATGTTGGACTAGATGGGTCATTGGCCTCATCCAGCATTTATGTTCTTAAATTAAGAGGCATCACTAACTAATCCATCAATGTCAGTGAGTCATCTCTGAGTAGAATTAAGCTGACTACAACCCCAGTTGCACATGGCTTCCTCTGAAGAATCCTGGCAGTGTGTTAAGTGCACAATGAGGATGGGATGTAGCTCAGAGTGAACCTTCTTTGCATGTAGAAGGGCCCAGGATAAATCTCTAGCATCTTCAGGTATGGCTGGAAGACTGAGGAGCCACTACCAGTCAGTGTTGGTTAATACTGAGCTGAATGGAGCAATGTTCTGGCTCAATATAAGGCTGCTTCCTATGTTCCCAAATGGAGAAGATACCTGAAACCATCCAGGAAAGGAAACAGGGGGGTATTCACTCTTGCTATTTGTTAGCAATCAAGCTTAACAGAATGGATTGGATTGTGGGTCAGAATCGTAGAATGATAGAGTTGGAAGGAACCCAATGTGTCAGCATCTAATTCAACCCCATGCATTGCAGGAATCATAGCTAAAGAATCCCTGACAGATGATTGTAGCGAACTAAGTTTCATTCAGGGACGCGGGTGGCACTGTGGGTTAAACCACAGAGCCTAGGGCTTGCCGATCAGAAGGTTGGCGGTTCGAATCCCCGTAATGGGGTGAGCTCCTGTTGCTCAGTCCCTGCTCCTGCCCACCTAGCAGTTCGAAAGCACGTCAAAGTCAAGTAGATAAATAGGTACCACTCCGGCGGGAAGGTAAATGACGTTTCCGTGCACTGCTCTGGTTCACCAGAAGCGGCTTAGTCATGCTGCCCACGTGACCCGGAAGCTGTATGCCGGCTCCCTCGGCCAAGAAAGCAAAATGAGCACTGCAACCCCAGAGTCGTCCATGACTGGACCTAATGGCCAGGGGTCCATTTAAGTTTCATTCAGCCAAGTTCTACTCCAAGTTAGGGATGCATACAAAGTTCACCCTTTATGAAATCGCTTAGGAACTATTGCATGATTCGTTGTTTCATGCCCTCAATGAAGCGATCGAACATTGAAAGAGTATTTGTGAGTTTCCAGAGCAGTCAACCATGCTTTCCTCTGAAAATTATGCAAATATTCTAATGTCAATTCTGCTATGGTAGGCTCCCTTTATCCCTCTGAATCACTTGGCTGTTCTCACCCCTGTGGGCACACACAAGGATTCTCTCTGGTTTTCCCAGTAGTGATCTATGGAAGTGAGAGCTGGACCATAAAGAAGACTGATCGCCGAAGAATTGATGCTTTTGAATTCTGGTGCTGAAGGAGACTCTTGAGAGTCCCATGGACTGCAAGAAGATCCAACCTCTCCATTCTGAAGGAAATCAGCCCTGAGTGCTCACTGGAAGGACAGATCCTGAAGCTGAGGCTCCAAGACTTTGGCCACCTCATGAGAAGAGAAGACTCCCTGGAAAAGACCCTGATGTTGGGAAAGATGGAGGGCACAAGGAGAAGGGGACGATGGAGGACGAGATGGTTGGACAGCGTTCTTGAAGCTACCAGCATGAGTTTGACCAAACTGCGGGAGGCAGTGGAAGACAGGAGGGCCTGGCGTGCTCTGGTCCAGGGGGTCACGAAGAGGCGGACACGACTAAGCGACTAAAGAAGAAGAAGAAGAAGAAGAAGAAGAAGAGTTTGGATTTGATATCCCGCCTTTCACTCCCCTTCAGGAGTCTCAAAGCGGCTAACATTCTCCTTTCCTTCCTCCCCCACAACAAACACTCTGTGAGGTGAGTGGGGCTGAGAGACTTCAAAGAAGTGTGACTGGCCCAAGGTCACCCAGCAGCTGCATGTGGAGGAGCGGAGATGCGAACCTGGTTACCCAGATTACGTGACTACCGCTCTTAACCACTACACCACACTGGCTCTCCACAACAACAACAACAACACACACACACACACACATTCCAGTGACATTCAGATTGCCAGTGGCTGCCTAATTACATTTCCTTTCCTTCTCATTAAATCACTACTGGGTGTGTTTGCTTCATAAATGTGAAACTCATTTATCTTTCCATCGCATTTATATCCCACCTTTCCCCCAATGTGCTCAAGGCACTCATGGTTTCTCCCCCCTTCTCATTTATGCTCCAAATGAGCCTGTAAGGTAGTTTGGGCTGAGAGGCAGAGACTGGCCCCAAATTCACACCCAGTGAGCTTCATGGTTAAGTAGGGATTTGAACCCTGGTCTCCCAGTCTAACACTCTACCCATTCCACCACACTGAATATACTGAATTTAAGCAAGTGATTGCTTTATAGGTGGGTAGTACTTCTGACAGCAATTATGAATCCTATCTCAGTGCACCGGGACAAAAGACCACCAGAATTTCTCAAGAAATGTGAAGTGGGATAAGTTCAATAATTCACAGAAACTGAACGAAGTGAGATGAGATCTCTAATTACATCACTACTGAGAATAAAACCATTGAAATGCATGAACCTAAGTTAGTCATGTCAACTAGAGTTGCATGCAACCCAGTGGGTTTAAGACACCAATGGGTAGATTTCAGTTTGAACATTACAAAACGCCTTCTTGATATGTGCTGATTGATAATGGGATCGCCTATCTAGAGGAGTGCTGGATTTGCCCTTGTTGAAGATCTTCAAACAGAGGCTGTGCAGCTCTAGCTAAGGATCTTTCTGCATTCAGGAGAGGTTTAAAGACTATGACCTACAAGGACCTCTCCAACTTACTGATTCTACATAAGCCACTTTGAGGTCCATGCTGGAAAAAAAGTGGAATATAAATCTTGTAAATTATAAATGGTACTGTAGTCTTAGAATTCCATCCAATGTTAGTCACACGCACAGTAGATCCAGGAGAGGGCCATAGCTCAGTGGTAGAGCATGTGTCTTGCATGCAGAAGGTCTCAGGTTCAATCCCCAGCATCTCAAGATAGGGCTGGGAATGCCTGCTCTCTGAAATGATGGAGAGACACAGCTAGAGAATATTGAGCTAGATGGACCATTGATCTGATTTGGTTTCAGACAGATTCCTATGTTCCTATATAGATATTCAATTTAACTTACATCTTCTCTAGTACATTAATGGATGTATACCTTTTATTGTGAAATCTGTTAACTAGGTCAATGGTTGGTTGGTAGACTCATAGGTTGTTCTGAGGAAGCTGTCACCAGCTTACTAGGCTAACTGCCTAGTGAAATCAGAGACGCCGAGAATGTCTTTCAGTTCTTTTATTTAAATCAACAGAAATGCATGGAGACCATGGAATGTGCTCCCTCAATCTTGAACTGCTGCTCAGAATGCCTGCTCCCCATCCCCAGCAGGTACTTCCTATGTCTCAGACCCCTCCTGCTGTCTATGGTGGCCATGAAGGGAATCCCTCTGTCTCTGTTTGGCTTTCTGCTGTGTGACATGCAGGAAACGCCTGGTTCTAGGGTAAGGAGTGGGGTCTAGCACAATGTCCAGAGACAGCATGTGATTTGGCTGCTGTACTGTTTCTAACACATCTGACTCCTGTCTCTGTTCAGGGCTAGTGCACCTGCTACCCCTTCTCCTGTTCTTCACCATACATTATTTCCCAGCTCCTTTCTTCTTCTGAGGTGTGACCTGTCTCAGACCACCACAATCCTGGATCCATACTCCCTTCCTCTTCCCCTTGTCTGGAAGCTTCTTGGGGTGGCAGTCTCCACCAGTCCTCCTCATACGCCCAGTCCTTGACACAGGTGGGATTCTTGCTGGGTCTGCGCCTGCCACGTTTTAAGCTGTCATTCAATGGTCTCTCTCAGGAGGTTGTGGACTCTCCTTCCTTGGAGGTTTTTAAGCAGAGGTTGGATGGACATCTGCCATGAATGCTTTGGCTGAGCTTCCTGCACTGTGGGTGGTTGGACAAGATGACCCTTCCAACTCTACAAGTCTGTGATGTAAATGGGATCAGAAGTCATAATGATAGAATCCAGCAGGGCCATCTAACGAAGATGAAAGTTGGAAGATACAGAGAAAACACAAGAAACACCGCTCATAAGGAATTTGGTTCCACATGAGGCAGCGATGGCCACCAACCTGGACTGCTTTAAAAGAGATTCGACAAATCCATGGAAGCTAAGGCTACTGGTCATGATGACTAGATTCTACCTCCACGGTTGGAGGCAATATGCCCCTGAATGCTAGTTTCTGGGGTTCACAGTTGGGGAGAACACTGTTGCTTGTGGGCTTCCCATGGACACCTGGTTGGTCACTGTGAGAAACAGGATGTTGGACAAACTAGGCGTTTGATCTGATTCATCAGAGTTCCATTATGGAATCCCAGAAAAGATGTTTGTCTTGAGTTTCACATAACAGACAACCCATTTGTGCTGTCGTGCAAAAAAATATGCACACTTCAAATCCAGGATGTGGACAATGGTTTTGGTTCCCAGAAGATGTGGGCCGCATAGCCAGTTTGACTTGTAACCTTTTGCCAAAGGCCAGGATGGATGCTGCACTTTTACGGGAACATCCAAACTTTGATCATTTAAAAACAGAGAGATAAGCATGGTATAATAGAGGTAAAGAAATAGGTTAGGGTGGAACTAAAATGAGCAAAGGTGGCAAAAACAAAAATCCCCACCGCATAATAATTTGTAACGTACCATTATTTAATGCACAGGGGTTTAAGATTAAACATGCAGATAACATTTTCAGGAAACGACTAGTTGTGAAATAATTAAATCCTCAGGCACAGATCATGTATCACACCCATTAGAATTCCTCTGGAAGGATATAAAAGGCACCATGACATGTTCAACAGCATCCCTGAGCTCTCCACCACTTCTCTTCATTTCAGCACTCTCAAGATTCAGGTAAGTCCATTCACATTCTTTCTATCAGTGGCTGTGATACATTCTTTGTTCTGTGAATTGAGTTCTGTTCTCTGAAGGTCAAAGCAGTCCATCCAGGGCTGGGGAAACCTGCGGCCCTCCGAATGTCAGGAGCATAGAAAGCTGCCTTATACTGAGTGAGACCATCTATTTTGATACCATCTTCAGTGTCAGTGGCTAGCCAGGATTTCAGGCAAGGGTCTTTCTGTGGGGCAAGCCCAGCCTCATATAATCAACATGCTCAACTCTAATTAATGCATGAAGGGGTTAAGACCATAGAGTAAGCTGTCCTGCCAGGCTGAGCTAGGTCAACCCCCCCCCCCCCATCTTGGAAGGAAAGTCTCTTTGTTCTGGGCACACAGCTCAAACGGTGTGCCTTTAGCAAGTCATCTTTGTGTTTCTATACAAATAATTTAGAAACTCTTGCCATTTTTGAAACTAAGTTGCACTGCCTGCAATTTTTTTTGCTGCTGTATGGAAAAGCACGGCCCTGACCTTTTGAAGAGTTTGTAAGTAAAGCATTTTAAACTTACAAAACATGTGGTCTCTTTCTATATTAAGGGAAGTGAAATTTTTTGGAAAGAACTTAGAAGGGGATATTTTAAAGGTCTAACAGCCTTTATTTCCACGCTTTACTTTGCTGCATGTTTTTTGATTTTAAATCTTTGCTGGGGCTCTCTCACCAAATAGTACCTGTCCCTAAACCTGGAACTAAGTATCCAGGGAATTCTCATTTTATTCTTTACCCAAATTTACTGCTTTTCTTATATACTTCTAGTTATTTACTGTGCCGTTTTAAACTGTTTTTAGCTTATTTATTATATTGCGAGCATTGCCTTGTGACATATATGTGGAAGGTGATCTTGTTGTTGCGGTTTATTTTAATGAATGCATTTGCCGCCCCCGCCCCCAATTCTTGTCTATTTCATTGTACATTAGATCTACTGGGTTGTTGCCAATGGTAAATCCACTCAGAGTAGTCTGACTGAAATTAATGACCATATTAGGAGTACGGAGAGCTAAAGAAAAGAAATTAATCAACACGACTAACTTAGATGCAGTAATTTTAATGGCTCTGCTCTGAGTTGAATTTCGTTGGATACGGACTATTGCAGTTCATACTGGGAGCTTTGTTTAGGGGGTGGAAAACAATTACCACACATACACACACAAAAAAAAATCAGGGGTGACTTGATCCATCATCAGCCTCAAGCATTTTGCCTCCTCTTCCCCAAGGACCACCAAATTTGGTGACAGAGGCAAAAATAAAACCAATTTCAAGCAGAAACAGAGTTGGTGTTGGACAAAACCAAATACCCTAATGAGGATAGAGTCCTCAAATCAATTATTTGATGAGGAACAAGGGATGGTTAATGTTGTCCTTGGGGAAAGAAGGAAGGTGTGTGCATGCAGAAACTAGCTGTTGAAGAAAACAATCCCTCAATTTAGGGATAAAAATCTGCCAGTACCACTTTATTTCAAAGCAATATTGCTAAGGATCTAGACCACCCAAGAGCGCTCCCACAGCACTCCGCCCTAGGCAGATTTCAGACAAGCATAGCTTGTACTCTGCATTCCTTGAGTATATTTCTAGATAAGGAATTAACCAGTGGCATTTCCTAGAGAGAGAAAACAAGCAGCTGTCAGAAACACTGCAGCTTCGAGGGTTACAGGTTTATCAGAACTACTTATTCTTCTTGTCGTGTACACATTTAAACATCTCCTTCCCATAGACACTTGTGAGTATTTCAAGTTAGATTTGAGGTCTTGGAGGCTTTAGTAATAATAATAATAATTTATTATTTATATCCTGCCCATCTGGCTAGGTCTCCCCAGCCACCCTGGGTGGCTTCCAACAAAATATTAAAATACAGTGGTCTGTTAAACATTAAAAGCTTCCCTAAACAGGGCTGCCTTCAGATGTCTTCTAAAAGACAGATCGTTGTTTATTTCCTTGACATCTGATGGGAGGGCGTTCCACAGGGCAGGCGCCACCACTGAGAAGGCCCTCTGCCTGGTTCCCTCTAACTTCGCTTCTCGCAGGGAGGGAACCGCCAGAAGGCCCTCAGATCTGGACCTCAGTGTCCAGGCAGAACGATGGGGGTGGATACACTCCTTCAGGTATACTGGACCGAGGCCATTTAGGGCTTTAAAGGTCAGCACCAACACTTTGAATTGTGCTCAGAAACGTACTGGGAGCCAATGCAGATCTTTCAAGAAGCTTTAGCTTCTATGTAAAAATCTCTACCTGCAAAAAATGTAAGGATTACAATTTCAATTCAGTACAAGAAAGTACTTGTTGAAGGAGCCCATAGTTGAACTATGGAACTCACTCCGACAAGAGGCAATGGTGACCACTGACCTAGATAACCTTAAAATAGGATTAGACAAATCCTCTTTTACGGCTTTTTGATGATTACAAGCCATGATAGCTATGATCAATGTTGGAGGCAGCAAAGCTTCTAGATGCCAGTTGCTAGAAACCAGGAGAGAGGAGAGGGCTGCTCCCTGCTGGTTTCCTACAGAGGCATTTGAGTGGAAAAAGTGAGGGCAGGATGCTGGACTAGTTGGGTCATTGGCCTGATCCAGCAAGCTCTTCTCATGTTCTTATAACTGAGCCCCCACCTCCAAACAGCTTTTCTTTCAACCCAAATCACTGACCAGAGGTCCGTCAGTTCAAGAATCCCAGAATCATACAATCCATCTTCATAGTGTACCACCTTGGGTGGCAGGAAGGTGAGTAACTCAGTTTTATAATTTAATAATAATAATAATAATAATAATAATAATAATACTTTAATAATAATAATTTACTATTTATACACCGCCCATCTGGCTGGGTTTCCCCAGCCACTCTGGGTGGCTTCCAACAGAACACTAAAATACAATAACCTATTAAACATTAAAAACTTCCCTAAACAGGGCTGCCTTCAGATGTCTTCTAAAAGTCTGGTAGTTGTTTTTCTCTTTGACATCTACTAATAATAATTTAAATGAGTAAATATCCATGTTTGCCATATATAGACTTACTCTAAATTATGTCTTGATTCCCCAAATGGGCATCTGCTTAATATGGGCCTTTCTCAACATGTCCTTTCAGATTCACCTCCCGTGCCAAAACATGTCTTGCTGCATCCCATCTTGTGGCCCATCCTGCGCCATCCCGTCTTGCGCCTCAAAACCTGTCATTGGTCTCGGACGGTGTGGTATCGGCTCTGGATATGGGGGCATTGGCTATGGAAGCCTTGGAGGTGGTGGCGCAGTCTCAGCCAGCAGCCTCGGGGTGCTGTCTGGAGTCCACCCCTCATGCGTCAACCAAATCCCACCATCTGAAGTGGTGATCCAACCACCTCAGGTCGTTCTGACCATCCCTGGACCCATCCTGTCTGCCAGCTGTGAGCCCTTGGCAGTCGGAGGCTACTCACCATGTGCTTCTGGAGGTTATGGAGGTTACGGAGGTTACGGATCAGGTTACGGGGGCTTTGGACGCCTTGGGAGCATCTGCGGACCAAGACGTAGACAAAGCATCTGCAAGTACCCCTGCTAAACCCAAGCTCAACCATGATGGTCTGAACAACCAGGAACTGTTAAGACAAAGAAGAATCCATGCCTGAATCCATAGTGTTTCAGGTGTTGTGCATACCTGGCTGAGGTTCAAGGTGTTCTTCACCTGTGAGAACCAAGCCCAGGTATCGTTCTCTTGCTCTCTGCTGTTTCATCCTATAACACAGGGGTGGATAACCTTGCTGCTTCTTTCAGTGTGGGGGCTGCATTCACCCTTGTCCAACCCCACCTTAGGGTGGGAGGGCTCCATGCCCATGGTGATTGTGGCAACGCCCCTGCTTACACATAGACACATTCATTGACACACACAGGATACAAAAATAGACAGGACACACAAACATGTAACCCAGAGTGACCTAGCTCCAGCGTCCAAATGTTTGTGTTTGCTGTCACCACCAAAATTTGTGGAATCCTGGGGACAGGGGTTACAGCTTGTCCTTGAACGGGTGTCTGCCACCCCTGCTAGAATATGTTTCTACAACTTGTTTGCACTCGCTAGAGCCAGAGGATCAAAGCACAGCACATCAATTTATTTCTCCTTCTGCTTGATCACTGTTCTTGTTCTTGTTGTATAAATTACTGTTGGAACATGTATCCTTTTGATTTCCCTATTTACTATTAAAGCTTTTGCAGCATCATCATAATCACTCCTGTATCTTTTTTAAAAAAACCAAACAATGATTCACTCAACTCCACCAAAAACAACAATGGGGTAGAAGGAAGAGTAGGAGAGAAACAAAGAAAATCAGGTGTCTGGTCCACGATGTGGGATTTCAAAATAGAAGTGTCCCATTGCTACAAAGGAGTGCAGAAATACCCAATTCTGCCAATGTTCATGTGGAAAGGTTCTAAAGCCATAGAGCTTCCTTGGACTGGAGCAACTCATAGTAGAGTTCAGAAATCCTGGCAAATGGTCCTCACATGCAGGGGGCCTCCTCATTCGCCAGGAAGAATGATCCGATACCTCTGTTACTCAAACTGTGAGCAGTGCCCTGTCAAGTAGATCTGCCCCAAAATCGCAAGGGTGACATGAAGAGCAGTGGCCAAATAGAAGGTAGAGAACCACAAATACTATTGAACGACGCAAACTGATGCTTCCAAACATGCTTGCAGATCAGAATGCAACTCCTAGTCAGTGTGCACATCCTTTGGATTCTGCAACACAGAAGGTGCTTACACATTGCATATATTTTGGTAAATATGGAAAGAAAGTAGGTATTTTACCATATGAAGTATAGTGAAATGATTTGGAGATGTTCATGTTATGCAAAAGGTGGGTACCCCAGGCATGCTTTTTAAGTGTGGAGTTTCTCTACATTCTTTCAAAAACTCCACAGGAAACGCTGAACCAATAATTGGAGTGCCAGTAAAACTGAAACAGAACAATTAAAAGCAGTACAGACCATCCCTACCCATGAGCCTTGTTCCACTTCCCTCTTGCATGTGGGTGTTGCTAAACTTCTTTGCATGAGGCGTGGCACTCACCCACTGAAGACGGAAAACAGAAGGAATTATAATGATAGTTAAACTAGGAAATTCAACCCCATGAACAGCATTGGTGGCCACCAGCCTGGATGGCTTTAAAAGAAGATTAGATGGCTAATAGGCATGACCAATATGATCTGCATCCATTGGAGGCCATGTGGATTCATGGAACCAAAAAACTGTAGAGTTGGAAGGGACCCTGAAGACATCTAGCCCAGCTCTCTGAAAAGCAGGAATATGCAGCTGTCCCATAAAGGCATTGAGCCTGCAACTCACCAGCTCCATGCTCTAACCAGCTGAGCTATCCAACTGGTCAGCAACCAGCATTGTTTATCTTTCTATAAACCAGTCTGAGGTGGTGGTGGTGTCGTTTTTGCAATCAAACGTTGTACACATTTTATTCAATAAAATAATAAATAAGATAATAGCAGACAGGTGTACAGCTCACCTAGTTGGGGACAGAGGTTCACAGCCCTCGCTGAGTGCAAAGTGTAACTACTAAGATGTAAAACCTGTACTCAAGTATCGTAAGTGTTCCTCAAGTTGAATGTGCACCTTCTGCTTCAGGTGAGATGCCTGTGTTGTTCCAGGGAAGCAGCCGAGCAAGTTTAAGGATGTGTGGGCTGTGGAGAATAGCTTGTGTGGGCTGGAGGAGCACTTTGTTTAACTTGAGTGAATTAAGGGAAAAAAGAACCGTCTTTCTTGAAAGTCTGCTGAAGGATTAAATGATCTGGAAAGGTAATGTGCAACATGCTCAGGGATTAGGACGTGGGAAGAGGAGAAGGGGAGAAATGGAATCCAGAGTCCTCTTCAGGCAACTGTGAGAATAGGAATGTGGAACATGGGCCTTTTCATTGGCTAATGATAGAGACATGCAGTAGTGGATTGGCCAGGGCTGGTGTAAGCAAATATTAGGAGTCTCTGTTGTTTTTTTTTACTTGCCTGATCGAGAAGGCAGAAACTCCACCCATCTCCAGCCTTGGTTGCAGTGACCTTTTAAGGATATTCAGTAAATGGAGGGGTTTTATGCTACCTGCCAATCCTAGGGAGTTGATGTTGAGCATCATCACAATGCTTGTAGAGCCAAGAGAGTCTTCAGTAGGCTCAGATTCGAACTCCATTCTTTCCTTACACCGGCAGCTAGTCTTGACTACTGCAATTCATTCTAAGTGGGGACAACCCCTAGAGGCTACATGGAACTTTAAAATTACAGTACCTAAACCCCGGGTGGTGCTGTAGTCTAAACCACAGAGCCTAGGACTTGACGATCAGAAGGTCGGCGGTTCGAATCCCCGCAACGGGGTGAGCGCCCATTGCTCGGTCCCTGCTCCTGCCAACCTAATAGTTCAAAAGCACACCAGTGCAAGTAGATAAATAGGTACCGTTCCGGCAGGAAGGTAAATGGCATTTCCGTGCACTGCTCTGGTTCACCAGAAGTGGCTTAGTCATGCTGGCCACATGACCCGGAAGCTGTACGCCGGCTCCCTTGGCCAGTAAAGCGAGATGAGCACCGCAACCCCAGAGTTGGTCACGACTGGACCTAATGGTCAGGGGTCCCTTTACCTTTACCTTAAACCACACACCCCACCCCCCAGGAAAGAGAAAGCATTCCAGGACAACAAAGACTGTGCTGCAACAAAAGCTTTAATGTAGCAGGGAAAGAGCAATACGGGGAGAGGAGATGTTGTATTACAACAGCATCGAATATAGTTTTACATGACACAACTAGCATGTGGTGAAGTACATTCTGTCCTGCCTTCCTTTGGGGAAGGTTTCCTGCATCTAGCACAAAAAGCAAGCAGAGGGGGTGGAAAATAAATACCAGAGACAATGCAACGTATCTCAGTAAAAGTGCAATGTGTGAATGTCATGGTACAGATTTCAGAGGCAGGGAGCAACTCAAGTTATCTGCTTGAAACTGCAGCAGCTCAGCACTTGTGAAAGCTCAGGTCCTTAAATTCAGTTGCCGGTTTCAGTCACGGTTGTCAGATTCCCAGGTTGCCCCAGATCCTGATGGATAATCTACTTGATCTTAGCAGGGATACCCGCAGATGCTTTGCCTGCGCTTTGACCCATAGCAGGATCTGCCCAGGTGCCCACCTACAGAGCCCCCCAGTCCGTAGCGGGAAGAACCGTAGCCATAGCCTCCGGAACCACCATACCCATAGCCGCCGCCATAGCCACTGCCATACCCATAGCCACTAGCACACGGGGAATAGCCGGAGACGGACAATGGCTGGCAGCTGGAGGACAGGATGGGTCCTGGGATGGTCAACACAATTGGAGCTGGTTGGACCATCACTTCGGACGGTGGGATCTGGCTCATACAGGACTGGGGGACACCGGGGACGACACCAAGGCTGCCGGATGACATAGCACCGCCGCCGCCATAGCTGACGATGCCACCGCTGATGCCACCACCAACGCCACCGCCGATGCTACCGATGCCACCACCCATGCCTCCGCCGATGCTACCGCCGATGCCACATTGTCCAATAGCATGGGAAGGCCTGCTACATGGGATGGAGCACGATGACTGAGAGAAGAAAGACATGTCTGAAGAATATAGGTGAGCCTGGGGAACAACAGCAAGGAGAAAAGCAATTCATTAATTCGGAAGGAGGTGCAGAAAGGCCACGTAGCGTGGAGCAGAGCCGGTTGAATCCACCACTTTTAAGTTTCTCACTTTCCCAATATAAATTCCAGTCCTCCCCAATTTCGCTGAAAGTTGTAGGTTATTTATTTATTTATTTATTTGTGGCTGGCAAATCTTTAGCCTGACCCAACAAGGCAATTATTATGTTATCCACTCTTCTAGTATGGAAATTACATCCTACATTAACTATGACAATTCATCTCTACACAGCGATGTTATCTCAGAAAAATAAACAAGAGCATTAAAAAAAATTTTATTTTAATCATCAAAGCAACGATCTTTGGTTTCGAAAGCTTAGGAGGTGAGCCAGAATAGTTAATGAGTAAGCACACACAATCTTAATTGTGAGACCTCAAGGGCAAAATTCTTAACTGATGTAAAACAACAGGCTGGTATGGAACATCTATTCACTGACACCAGGCGTGGCTTTGAGCTTCTTTGTCAAGAGATGGTAACACAGGAGCAAATTAACTCTCTCTCTCTCTCTCTCTCTCTCTCTCTCTCTCTCTCACACACACACACACACACACACACACACACACGAGAGAGAGAGAGAGAGAGAGAGAGAGAGAGAGAGAGAGATCGTTCAAGTTCAAACTCCTCACTAGGCCAGATTTAATTTTTGAATAAAGTTTTTTTGTTGTTCATCTCCAACCCACAAGAAATCTACAAACCTCCCAATAAAAAAGCAACAAATCACAACCACCTGATTATTTTTTTAAAAAAAAAATTGAAACAATTTGGGATTCTTGTTATGGAGATAAGGAATGAGTTATGCCCATTGAGTATCCCCTGAGTAGTATTAATATTGCATACAGCCCACTGGGTCTATCTTAGCATGGTTTCTTCTGGTTGATTGACTATGTTCCAAGGGCTCGGCTTCTGTCCTCTGAGAACTCTTTGAACTGGGGTGGGGTGAGTGGATTTCCTCTGGGACCTTCAACAGGCTCTATCACTCGCCTAAAAGCTATCCCTTAACTTATTACTGGACTGCAGGCATGGAGAACTTGTGGCCCTCCATATGTTGGTCTCTGACTCCCATCCTTCCTGTCAATTGTTCATATGTTGGCTGGGGGCTGTTTGGAGTTGTAGTCTAACAATATCTGAAGGGCTACAGGTTCTCATACCTGGCATATGGACTCTCTCTCTCTCTCTCTCTCTCTCTCTCTCTCTCTCTCTCTCCTTTCTATATTTCTATCTTCTATCTATATCTAGCATCTATCTATATTCTGAACCTAAGCAAAGCTATCTTTCCCTCTCTCATAATTCTTTGCAGGTTCTCACCCCATCAGGAACCTTCAAATCCCTCTCAGAACTTCACTTCAAGCAACATTCAGTGGCAGCTTAAGAACCTAAGAAGAACTCTGCTGATGGATCAGGCCAAAGGCCCATCTAGTCCAGCTTCCTGCCCTCACATTGACCACCCAGAATGCAACCACCCTTTCCCCACTCACGGTCCCCAGAAATTGCTTTTCAGAGGCATATGGCCACCAACAGTAGAGGTAGAACATTGCCGCCATGGCTGGTAGCTGCTGATAGCTACATTCTCCATGGATTTACCTAATCCAAAAAGAACATAAGGACAGCCCTGGTGGATCTAGCCTGGCATCCTGTTCTCACAGCGGCCAACCAAGGTCCCAGGGAGAGGTCCACAAGCAGCACCTGCGTACAAGAGCAGCTCTCCCCATTTGCCTTTCCAAGCACTCAGAGGCTTGCTTCCTCTGAGGCAGAACTTGAGAGAGACAGAGAGAGAGACAGATGGGGAGACTCTCAAGAATGTTCCTCTTACCCGGTTCTCTAGAGTGCAGAAATGAAGAGATGCGCTTGAGAGTTGCTGCTGAAGAGACTGTGCAGAAGCCAGGCCTTTTATACCTTTTTTCCAAGGCGCAGGCCACAGGATGAGAGGCGTACCGCCTTCCACTTTGAGATTTAATTATTTCTCAACAAGCATTTGATCTATTATCTCTATCTTTGCCCCAATTAATTGGACATATTTATTTTTTGCTTATTATGAAGTATGAGTCGTTCGCCTTCCTGGTATATCATAATCTCTCTCACTCGCTCTTCTTAAACTCCACCCTACATTTTATTTGTCATTTGCCCTTGGTAAAATTCCCATGACTAAAAAAAACAAAACAAAAACCCTAGTAAATAGGGCAGCAGCGTATCCCCACCCTTGTTGAGAGAGAGGCAAGTTGAATCAACTTGGTGGCATCTATCTGAACTGGATCTAAAACACATGTCCAAGCGGGAATGTCAACACCAGATTATGTCTTAGGCAACCATTTCTTCATTGGGCTAACTTCATATTCAGCAGGAAAGTGATGGGCAATAGGAGTTTCCCCACCTTCCAGACCCATCACTGGCAGAGGAGAGATGGGGAAGAAATTAGATTCATCTCTCAGTTACAGTGGTACCTCGGGTTACATACGTTTCAGGTTACATACGCTTCAGGTTACAGACTCCGCTAACCCAGAAATAGTGCTTCAGGTTAAGAACTTTGTTTCAGGATAAGAACAGAAATCGTGCTCCGGTGGCATGGCAGCAGCAGGAGGCCCCATTAGCTAAAGTGGTGCTTCAGGTTAAGAACAGTTTCAGGTTAAGTATGGACCTCCAGAACGAATTAAGTATTTAACCCGAGGTACCACTGTAATGGTAAAGCAACCTAATCCACACTTTCCAAAAACAGTGTATGAACCAAAACACAGATGTCCTTTGAAACAGTCATTGACTGTTAACAATGAAGATTTGATTCCATTAGAAACTTGCATTTCTTTAGGTTTTGCAATGCAAGTCCACAGCCAAGTAATGTGTACCAAAATGCATATATTTGCAGAAAGTGTGAAAATAGGAAGCATATATCAATGAAATGAGCTTACAAAAATGCACCGGGAGCCGGTGTAGTGTAGTGGTTAAGAGCGGTAGTCTCGTAATTTGGTGAACTGGGTTTGATTCCCCGCTCCTCCACATACCGCTGCTGGGTGACCTTGGGCCAGTCACACTTCTCTGAAGTCTCTCAGCCCCACTCACCTCACAGGTGAGTTGTGGGGGAGGAAGGGAAAGGAGAATGTTAGACTCCTTCGGGTAGTGATAAAGTGGGATATCAAATCCAAACTATGGCTGAGAAATTAGCTATGCAAATAATATATACATATTAGGGGAAAGTGTGTCCAATCAATGTGTATATTATGAGAAATGTGCAGAAAAAATATTGCTGATGAACTTTCACGAGAACTTTTAAAAGGAAAAAATAATAATTGCAAACCAATGCAGAAATGTGGAGAATTGAACTTAAGGCTAGGAAAGATGAAAAACGAAGAGAAAGCAAAATTGACTGATTTGCCCACCCCTAAAGCAGCTCCTTGGGCAGTGCAGCTGTTACTAGCAACAAAACTGCCAACAAAGTTAGGGTGCAATCTTAAGTATGGAAAGCCAATTTAATTTACACTGGTTTAAGCTGAGCTGCTATAAAGTATGCTAAATAAAAACTCCATTTAGGAATGGGGATATTGCTGACTGAGCTGGCCTAAGCCTGGCAGAGGGGAAGCAAGCCTTCAAAATAGAGTATGGCTCACACCACCATTTTTGCTATGTATGTTGGAATTCGAGTCCAGTTAACAGTTGTCAAGATACAGTGCTGTTCATACCACTTGGGTTACAGACCCGGGCAAAAGTATTATCAAAGCACTTCTGACTCCCATACTGCAGATTGCTCACCTATATCTTAGGAAAGTCTTCCCTAATCTGGACTTTAGATGTTGTTGAACTCACAATGCCCATCAGCCTTCACTTGCATGGTCAATGGTGATGGGAAGGTGTGGTCCAGTAACATTTGAAGGACCACAGTTTCCCCATCCCTAACATGGCCAATATGGAAGAAGACCTGCCAGTGTTCTGGTGTGATAGAAGACACCTTCTTTTGCTTAAGAGTAGGGAGATATATAAATTCAATAAATGAAAATGAAATGAGATAGCTAAGTGGTAGAGAAAGAGCTTTGTACTCAGTCGTCCTTGATTTCAATCCCCAGCACTTCTGGGTAGGTGCTGGAATGACCCCCTTCTCAAAACATTGGAGACCCTCTGCCAGTCAGTGTATACTAAGGTAGATCTGAGTTGTTATTAGGCAGATTCTTATGTTTCTGTTGAAACCAGCCCTAGTTAAGCAGGAGAACAGCCACAGCCAATATCATCAGTGGTCAGGGAGACTGTGAGTTGTAGACTGCGGAAGGCATCAAGCTGGGGAAGGTCGGTCTAGAGTGGGAAGCCTTTGACCCTCCAGATGTTTTTGGAGTCCACCATCCTTGACGATTGGCCATGCTGATCATCTGAGCCTGACAGAGTCTAACAACACCTGGAAGGTCATGAGGACCGGGATCTTCCTTGAGCAGGGGAACAACCATCACTCAGTGACAGAACACCTCTTTGGCATGCAGGATGTCCCAAATTCAACCATCAGCACCTCCAGCTAGGGCAAAGGTAAACTCCCTGCCTGAAACCTCGGAGAGCCACTGCGTATCAGTGTGGACATTGCTGAGCAAGATAGAGCACTCTTGGGCCTTTGGTCAATGATCAGAGAGAGTAGGACTCTAACAGAGCTGGAAGGGCACCAAGGTGGCAACCACTGAACTATTTATATATTTTTTAGAATATGAGAAGGGAAACTGAGCAAGGGCACTGTCAAATAACTGGCTCATTGTAAAAGCATTGCTAAGGTTTCGACTATCCATGCCATAGCCTCCCCATAGGTAAGCATGGCTGGCTGGAGGTCTCACACTGACATCTTGTGTGTTTACATAGTTGATATTAGGGAGCTATGCCTTGTCAAAATGATCATGTTTAAGTTGTCCACTAACAACCCTTCTGTGTTGGTTTAAATCAGGCATAGGCAAACTTGGCCCTCCAGATCTTTTGGGGCTACAATTTCCATGATTCCTGACCACTGGTCCTGTTATCTAGGGAAGATGAAAGTTGTAGTCCCAAAAACATCTGGAGGGCCAAGTTTGCCTTTGCCTGGTTTAAATGCCTGGAAAGAGTCAGATCCCAAGTGTTCCCTTGTAATCCTTTCAGAGATGGACCTTTGGGGCTCTTTCCAATGGAAGGTGATATCTAAGTGGGCAGTGGTGAACAGCATGGCAGTTAGGTCTAAAAGGGCCAGAGCAGGACATGGTTTCAACGACTGACCTATAATATTAGTAACAACTTTTTAAAAAATAAAAAATAAAATCTGATCTTATGGAGAGAAGCACTTCTTGCTCAAATCTTTTGGTCACCCATGAAACGTATCATAAAACCCAATGGGCCGGTCATACCTGATCAGCCTCTGCTGCACATACTGTATGCAGGTCAGTTGTGTCAGAAGTTATGGAGGTGAGGAAACCGACACGGAGCTGTTTTCGAAAACAGGAGCCCTTAATTCGTGGAGTTCTTCGTTCCACCCAAAGCCATGTGGGAAAAAGTCATTATCAGCCCACAAAAACCACTGGACTACCACCTGTTTACAACACAGGCCGCTTCTACAAAAGTTTCTAGAAGCGTTTCCTAACTCTCTTTGAATTTAATTCAAATCTCTTTGGATGCCACCGCAGTGAATTATTTGCTGTGATCATGAGATAGATCTGGAATGTCTTAAGCAGGCATTCCCCCCCTCGTCAAAGAAAATTTTATTGCCATTCATTAGTGGGGTGTTGAATTTAAAATCATTCCATTAGGAGTAATCATAAAATTGCACGCATGGAAAGAAGAAAAGAACTGCCATCCGACTAATTAAAGGGTTTGCAAAGCCGTCTGAAATCCTTTCGGTAACAGGAGGCTGAAAAATTGCAGCCTCCGCCCCACCTCTGGCTGTTGTTCCCATTAATATCTTGGAATCATCCAAGGCTCAGCAAGATGAAGTCATAAAGGGAGTTTGTTGGCAGGAGGGGGGGAAATATTGTGAAACATTGTGCAGTGAACCCAGAAACGAGGCATTGCAACATTAAGACATTCATTTTTGAGGAAGTTGACGAACATGAAAGGACTCTGAAGAATTGGTAGGTAGACACAGGGCTTTTTTCAGGCTGGAACTCACCAGAAATCAGTTCCAGCACCTCTCAGGTGGGTGTCATTGTAAGAGGACAAGGGTCAGTTCCTGCACCTCTTTTTCTAGAAAAATAGCACTGGGTGCACAGATACCCTGTCCAGTGGTACCTGAATTAAGTACTTAATTCATCCTGGAGGTCTGTTCTTAACCTGAAACTGTTCTTAACCTGAAGCATCACTTTAGCTAATGGGGCCTCCTGCTGCTGCCGTGCCGCCGGAGCATGATTTCTGTTCTCATCCTGAAGCAAAGTTCTTAACCTGAGGTACTATTTCTGGGTTAGCAGAGTCTGTAACCTGAAGCGTATGTAACCTGAAGCGTATGTAACCCAAGGTACCACTGTATATTTTCACGTGATCTAGCAAGGGTGCAGGAACCTTACAACTCCCATCAATCCTGACCTTTCACCGTGCTGACTGTGGCTGATGAAAGTCTTAGCAACATATAGATGGCCAAAGGTTGTCCACATATGCTTCATTCTATGTCTTCCTAACTTTTAAAAAGTATTTATACCCCACCATATAAAAAAGCAAACAAATGCTCAGGAGTTCTTCATGACATTCATAGGTTCTCTAAGAACTTTTAAAACAGAGTAGAGTATAAATACAGTCAAAATAAGGAGTGAGGACCCCTGATGTTCATCAACATCTGGAGGGCCACAGGTTCCTATCCTTGCTTTATACCTCTGGAAGTGCATTTAATATGTGATCCCTGATTGGTTGGGACATGAATCTACAGGGATGATATGCCATAGGGTAGGATCTGGTGTTAGTCCTACTCAGAATACAGTAGATCCTTTGAAATCAATGGACATGATTAAATTAAACCCATTGGTTTCAGTGGGTCTACTCTGAGTATGACTTGGTTGGATACAACCCTTGGTTTGGAAACAGAGTTTTCTAAAAGTGTACCTGAAGTCAATACAATCAACACAAAATTCAAAAAAATCTGTGTATTCTCTGCCCATGGATTCAGATTCAAGCTGGTTTTTTCGACTTGTTGATTTGCCATTTAGGAGGACAGTTGGGTTGAAACACATCTGCCTATGGAAGATATTTGTATAGTGTAAGCTGGATATACCCACCCACCTTAGGTTGGATGGACCATTTGGTCTAAAATTATCTGAATTGTTTTGAATGCATAGTGAATTTTATGTGATTGTGAATGGAGATGCAACATTTGACAGTTCTTGGCTATGCTATTTATTTTATGAAACAGTAGTTTTTAAATTGTGAGTTTAGTGCATGTAAAATATTTGCACTAAATTTAGAGCCAATCAACACAACTTAGATCCTCTTCATTTTACATGTTGGCAAAGGATCCCTATTAAAGAATTCCACACATACTAATGGATCTCTTTGAAATGATCTAAATCCAAGTGTTCGTACTAAGGGCCAGCAAGTGTAAATGACTAAGATTCTATAATAGCTCTGATTTGCTATGGCAGTGGTACATTACTTCAGGCTTAGTGGTAAATGTTTATTTGTTGTATATACACTGTAATGTCTTGGAGATATTTATTCAAATAAAAACAACAATATTGAAGACTTGCTTTGTGGATCTAACATTCAATACTTACCATGGTCACATCGCCACATCTTTTAAAAATATTTATATATTTTACAGAGAAACACACTAACCTTCTTTGTCCCTCCTGGAAAGAAGCCAAGTTTTAAAAAGGGATTGGGGGGTGCTTAAAATCTGCTCTTGGTAAAATTGTTTCTAACAGTATGAAATATGAAAGAGAGGGAGAGGGAGAAACAGAGACAGAGACAGAGTGAATCAAGGAAACAGAAGGACAAGTCTTGCTGAAGAAGAATCAGCATGGCTTCTGCCAACGGGAGTCCTATCTCATAAATGTTTCTGATTTTTTTGAGAATGTCAAGAAACATGTGGATGGGGGTCATCCTGAAGATACTGTGTCCTTAGACTGTGTGCTTTTGACAAGAACCCACCCCCCTCAATAAATGTATCAGTCATGGAATGAGAGGACATGCTGCCTTATGGTAAAAATAATGGGAAGCAAAAAGATTAGAAATAAATGGACGGTGCCAGAAAGTGGAATCTCCAAAGGTTCTATGGGGTGCCTCAATGATTTTATTTTTTTGAAACTGACCCCTAAGGAAGGACTGGGACCACTGTAGGTGAGGGTATTTCTGAAGCACCTTCCCAACAGGTGGTTGCTGGCATCAGGTCTACCAGGGTGACCAAGATAAGTCTAAGGTGGCTTGAAATGAGTCTAGATAATCCATTTCATCCAAGATTCTCTGAAACTGAGGTCCCTCCACAGATTCCAACTTTTGTCCCCAGATTCCAACTTTTCAACTTACTCTGTTTGATTTATGTATTACAATATGCCATTTTAGTTAAGAATGACACCTTCCCTGAATACAATCTGTAAATGGTGCCAGAGACCGAGCCTCGAATATTCTGAATGGAACCTGTGTGTGCTCTACTCCTGCGCAGTGTGCTCCCCTCTTCCAATTAATATATGCAAATAAACATGAGAAGTTTCCTCTCACTAAGCCAGACCATCAGTGAGCTATTTCAACTGCCACCAGCTATTTGAGTTGCTATTGGCATAAGAGCTATTTGAGTTCTTAGCCTCGGGCAGCAAAATGTCTCGTGCTGCTTCTGAATCTAAGAACAGGATAGTGCAAACATTACCACTACCCCTAATTCCATGCATGGAAGGTGGCTGGACTGGAAGCTGGAACTTATTTTATCCCATGCAATGTGAAAACAATGTTTCTAGCAACAGGTGCCTAGCACGCTAGTTTCCAGCCCTGGAAGGCAGCACCATAGTTTAACAGGTGCAGACCAGGTCTGTAGCATACATAGTTCTGGTTTCCAACACAAGGGGTCTCAGGGGGCTCAAGAGGAAAGGTTGGGAGTGGGGGACTGCCACCGCTGCCCTCCAGTATTATTTGCCTCAGGCAATTATCTCATTTGGTCTCATGATAGGTACAGTCCTGCTTAGGTTGAGGTCAGGGATGACTGGTGCCCTTTGCGTGTGGAGAGGTGGAAGGCAGGAATACTAGCAATAGGTGACACCAGAGAGCCAACAATAGCTTTTAGCTTTGTTTCCATTCTCCTCCCTGCTTGAGACTAAGGAAGAGGAAGATTGGCAGGCAGGGCTAAGTAATCAATTGGTTCGAAGTAAAAAGACAGCATCTTAAAAAGCTGAGACCTCACCTTGCCGACAAAGGTCCATATAGTTAAAGCTCTATATGGGAGAGCCAGTGTGGTGTAGTGGTTAAGAGCGGTAGTCACGTAATCTGGGGAACCGGGTTCGCATCTCCGCTCCTCCACATGCAGCTGATGGGTGACCTTGGGCCAGTCACACTTCTTTGAAGTCTCTCAGCCCCACTCACCTCACAGAGTGTTTGTTGTGGGGGAGGAAGGGAAAGGAGATTGTTAGCCGCTTTGAGACTCCTGAAGGGGAGTGAAAGGCGGGATATCAAATCCAAACTCTTCTTCTTCTTCTTCCTCTCTGGTTTCCCCAGTAGTGATGTATGGAAGTGAGAGCTGGACCATAAAGAAGGCTAATCGCCGAAGAATGGATGCTTTTGAATTCTGGTGCTGGAGGAGACTCTTGAGAGTCCCACGGACTGCAAGAAGATCAAACCTCTCCATTCTGAAGGAAATCAGCCCTGAGTGCTCACTGGAAGGACAGATCCTGAAGCTGAGGCTCTAAGACTTTGGCCACCTCATGAGAAGAGAAGACTCCCTGGAAAAGACCCTGATGTTGGGAAAGATGGAGGGCACAAGGAGAAGGGGACGACAGAGGACGAGATGGTTGGACAGTGTTCTTGAAGCTACCAACATGAGATTGACCAAACTGTGGGAGGCAGTGGAAGACAGGAGTGCCTGGCGTGCTCTGGTCCATGGGGTCACGAAGAGTCGGACATGACTAAACCACTAAAAAACAACAACCACAAAAGGCAGGCAGACTGAGACTGCTGGGGCAGTGTCCTCTCCAGGGTTTCAGGGAGGAGTCTTCCCTAGCCATGGAGATGTCAGGTTCTGAACCTGGGACCTGTTAACAGGGTATCCTGTTAAAAGGATCTGGGAGGAGTGGCTCCTGTCCGATGCCCAGATGGGAGCAAGGACCATACTTCTTCTCCAAAGGGGACCAGTTGGGGGATGCTCTGATTTGACATAGGTCATAGGGGGTCATTTCCCCCCACTGGCTTCACCCTTAGTAACACTCCCAGTGGTCGGGCAGGAGTGACACACACAGCTGCTTACCACAATGCCTATGACCAAGTCTTCACATCTGTAACCAATAAAGTTGTGGCCGAACCAATATGCCATGTGTTGTCTAGTTACTTGCACCTTAGGAAACAGGGTGATTACAGGGCCTTGAAACACAAGAGAAGCCTGGAGGGCCACGTTTGCACACACCCTTCTCCTGAGGTTCCCTGCCCTGGCTTGCAGAAAAGCCCAGCTGAAAACGCCTCGGGGTTTTCAATAAGTGCAGGAACCCAGAAAGGTTGTAAAGTGCAGATCACCAGTGATATGATTTTAGCTATTCATTCATTCATCTATTACATTTATATCCTGCCATTCCTTCCAAAGGAGCCCAGAGTGTCAAGCAGTCAGTGATAAAACAATAAAAAATACATCTTATTCATGGCATGGAAAAAGTGGATCGAGAAAAAAATGTCTCAATTTCTCATAACACTAGAACTCAACATCCAATGAAGCTGAATGTTAATTGGGACAGGCAAAAGGGAGTACTTCTTCAAATGTCACTTCGTTATACTATGAAACTCACATCTGCTGGAGGCAGTGATGGTCACCAACCTAGAGGGCTTCAAAAGAGCATTGGAACCATTCATGAAGGGCAAGGCAATGGTTTGCTACTAGCCATGAAGGCTACAGTTTGCCTCCATGGTCAAAGGCATTAATGCTTCTGAATATGAGTTGCTGGAAACCACAGAAGGGGAGTAATAATAATAATAATTTATTATTTATATCCCGCCTATCCGGCTGGGTTTCCCCAGCCACTCTGGGCAGCTCCCAACAGAATATCAACAACACAATAAAACATCAAACAATAAATCCCTCCCTGAACAGGGCTGCCTTCAGATGTCTTCTAAAAGTCAGATAGTTATTTATTTCCTTGACATGTGATGGGAGCATAGGGAGGCCACCACTACCGAGAAGGCCCTCTGCCTGGTTCCCTGTAACTTCACTTCTCACAGTGAGGGAATTGGCAGAAGACCCTCAGAGGTAGACCTCAGTGTCTGGGCTGAACGATGGGGGTAGAGATGCTCCTGCAGATATATTAGACTGAGTCTGAGTGTGTTCTTATGCTCAAATCCTGCTTGCAGGTTTCCCATAGAGGCATGGACCAGATGGGTCACTGGCCTAGGCCAGTAAGTTCTTCTTAAAAATGACATTAATATGGATGCAGACCAGGAAACACCTCTGCTCAAAGGTCTTGTTGGAAGAGGAAGGTCTTCAGCAGGTGACAAAAATAACAACATGGAGGACACTTGTCTAATATTCAAGGGGAAGGACATCCAAAGGGTAGCTGCCAACACAAGGAAAGCCCTGTTTTTACGTTGTGTGTAATGGAACTCCTGATAAGAGAGACTGCTGAAATCAAAAGAGAGAGAAATCTAATTCCAGTGACAGATTCTTGAGTTAGCTTCTGTGGGCTTGATAGGAGAGCTGAAAATAATGCCAATATCTTTCATGTGTGGCAACCCAAGCACATACTCAGTTCTGACCAAACTAAGCCACATAGATGACAACATAAAGCAGGAGGCTTTCGTTTGGTCAGAATTGAATATAAACCTCCAGAGTTAACAGTAAATACATTACCTCTGGTAAATGAGACAGCATAGCTGCTGGAGGGCTGTGAAAATTTGGGTCTTGGGCTTTTTAGACTTGTCTACCCATGAACTATCTGAAACCCAAAGGGCACTTGGGTTGCCAGATGTCATTTTCTATTCCAGCTCTCTTACCCCACTATGGAGATATGTTCCTATGGGGAGCTACTAGGCTTTGGAAAAGATCCACAGCAGCCTTGCTGGAGCACGAAACATGTGGAACACCAATCCATGGCAGTGCTGACTTTTATTGGTTTACCTTCAGCCTAGCAAACATAGGAAATGGAGAGGTCCCTGGTTCAGAAATTATCCAGAAATTATCTGAATTATCCAGGCTATTCCCATCAGAAATGAAGGAAAGTAGTATCACACAATTGGTTGCTTCCAAATAAGAGTGGAGAGTTCAGCTCTCCTTGCAGAACTGACATTAAAAAAAATAAAATACTACAGCAATCATCAATGTGCACATTCCAGCTTGCCAGACAGAATAACCTCCCTTACCTCCTCCTCAGAGCCAATTTTGGGGCTGCAGGGAGAGAAAAATGGGGGAACCCCATTGCGCTAGCTGAAGTCCTTGTGTGTGGGCTACCACTAGTGGGACTCATTCATTGTATCCAGCCCATGGGTTGCAACCCTCATTTCCCTTCCCACTGACTTCTGAGCCATGCCTTTAATTGCCATTAATTGGTTTATCATGTGCTTAGCATTTTTGTTATGACAAGGGTTGGTTTCAGATCCAAGACTGGTTTCAGAGCCTTGCCGCCTACACTGCTTCCTTAGAGTCAACGGGGTGGGAGGAGGGACGAGAGCATGAGCAGTAATGGGTATGCGTGGCACTGAAGACTGAGGGCAAGGAATGCGGACGTTCCCTACCCAATATTCTCCCTTATGAAAGAGGTTACAACATTTGAAGCTCTTTATATATATATATATAAAAGCAAGTAAGTGGGACATAACTTATGGGTGGTGCAAGGAAAGCGAATAGAGAGAAGTTCTTCTTTCCTCTTCCATGTATGGGGCCATCCAATGAAGATAAATGTTGGAAGATTCAGAACAGATAAAATAACACACTTCTTCACACAGCACAGTTGAATCCATGGAACTTGATAGCGCCCCAATGTACTGATGGCCACCAACCTTGATGGCTTCCAAAGAGGATTGGACAAATTCATGGAGGGCAAGAAGCTTATGAGTAGCCATAGTGGCTAAGCTCTACCTCCACTGTTGCAGTATGCCTCTGAATACCAGTTGCCGAAAATAGGTGGGGAGATTGCTTTAGTGCTCATGTTCTGGTTGGGGTCTTCCTAAAGCCATCAGGCTGGCCATTGTGAGCACAGGGTGCTAGACTAAATGAACTTTATCAAGTGGGGCTCCTCATACGCTCTTGTGAGTACCAAAGAGGGAGGGCTCTGGTGTCCTTGCCCTGCATGTGGGTTTCCTGGAGGAATCTGATTGGCCAATGTGAGAATAGGTTGATGGGCTGTGGTGCTCTATGGTCTATGTTATGAGAACTAGATGGGTCTTTGGCTTCATCCAACAGGACTCTTCTAATGTTGAGGCCTCAATGAGATCCAGGGGCGTAGCGTGAGTTGTCAGCACCCGGGGCAAGGCAAGTAATTTGCGCCCCCTAACCTGTGGATTTTAGCACTGATTTTAGCACTGCGAGTGCGAGCGCCCCCCCCCCAGATGTTGCGCCCGGTGCGGCCGGCCCCCCCTGCACCCCCCACGCTACGCCACTGATGAGATCCTACCTCTTCCACTTTCTGTTGCTGCAGTGTACCAATTTTGTGTACCAACAAAGGTCCGTATAGTTAAAGCCATGGTTTTCCCAGTAGTGATGTATGGAAGTGAGAGCTGGACCATAAAGAAGGCTGACCACCGAAGAATTGATGCTTTTGAATTATGGTGCTGGAGAAGACTCTTGAGAGTCCCATGGACTGCAAGAAGATCAAACCTCTCCATTCTGAAGGAAATCAGCCCTGAGTGCTCACTGGAAGGACAGATCCTGAAGCTGAGGCTCCAATATTTGGGCCACCTCATGAGAAGTGAAGACTCCCTGAAAAAGACCCTGATGTTGGGAAAGATGGAGGGCACAAGGAGAAGGGGACGACAGAGGGCGAGATGGTGGGACAGTGTTCTCGAAGAGACCAGCATGAGTTTGACCAAACTGCGGGAGGCAGTGGAAGACAGGAGTGCCTGGCGTGCTCTGGTCCATGGGGTCACGAAGAGTCGAACACGACTAAACGACTAAACAACAACCAATTCCCTTATTTCCTGTTCCTTATTTGGTTGCAAGAGACGTTCTGAGTTGCACATTGTTTGACAAGAGAGGGCAGCATGGCTCACATGGTTTCAAATGTTGGGTCTCATGAAGGCATCTTAGGTTTCAGGGCCAAGGAAGACCCCTCAGTCCAAGACTAAGTTGCTTCTTGTTAGGCAGAGCAGACAATTATTGGGCTGATGGACCATTGACCTGACTCAGTAGAAGGCAATTAACCTCTGCAATTTTCTTGGGGAGATTAATGCTGACTGCCTGGTTAAAAGAGAAGAGAGAGAAGGAAGCGCTAGATCTAAATGACAGGGCTGTGGGTAATCATTGGTGGAACCTCAATTAAATCCAAGGCAATTTCACAAAAGATGAGACAGATAAATTCAAAGGTGGAATGTGCGGTTTTCAGATGGCTGATGGAGGCCTGGAATCCAGAACACAACAAAGCAATTTGGGATTTCTGGCTCTCAACTGCTCATATCATCCCAGATTAATTAAGCCCTCAGGCAAAGATGGGTGTCTCTCTTTTCCAGTTCAGGGCCCAAACATGAAACTGTATAAAAGGGACAGGGGAGCCCTGGACTTTTCAGATCGCTCCTTTCCTCTCTACATCCAAACGAAACTTCTTCTAACCAGGTAAGACTGATAATCTATTCATTTCTTTGTTTATTATACTTATGTTTGGCAGATAGACAACCAACATAGGAATTGGCTTTATACCAAGATGGACCGTTGGTCCACCTGGCTAAGTATTGTCTACACAGACTGGCAGTGGGTCACCAGTGTTACTGGCAGGTGATCTACACCAACCCTTACTGGAGGTGCTGGGGCTTGAACCCGGGTCCTTCTGCATGCAGAGCAGATGTTCTACCCACTGAGCTATGGACCTTCCTCTGCTGCTTCCAAATTGTAACAGGCAGGCATGGTGCAATATATTTAGAGATGTTTGGGTGTGTGTATAGCAGTCTCCTTAGGCTCTGGCTGTTGATGATACAGTACAGTTCTTGACTCACCTTTTCAAAAGGTGTGGTGGCCGAAGGAGCTTCGGTTGGACTCATGGCCTGGTTGAGAGTCAATATCTTAATGCACCAAAGTGGCTCTTCCATTTGTCTTGACGAAGAACTCTTTATTATATATCCACTTACTTTTAATAACCCCATCCATGTCCATAGAAATGAAGTTTCCGGTCTAAATTTTAACACAAGAGGTTGCAGTGGTCACCAGCATGGATGGCTTTAACAAGGGACTAGAGAAATTCATGGAGGATGAGACTACAAGCCATGAGGGATTTGTTCTACCTCCATTTTAGGAGGCAGTATGTCTCTGAAGAGCAGGGGATTCTGGGAATCACAAGTGGGGAGGGTTGCTGTTACTTGTCCTGTTTGTGGGCTTCCCATTGTTGTATCTGGTTGGCCAATGGGAGAACAGGATGCTAAACTGGAGGAGCCCTTTTTGGCTTGATCTGGCAGGACTCTTTTTACATTCATCCAGGGGGGGGGGGCAGCGAGGAGGAGGCTCCCAGAGCTTTTTACAACAATCAAAAATGGTTCTAGTTACAGGCAAGTAGCCGTGTTGGTCTGCCATAGTCAAAACAAAACAAAACAAAACAATTCCTTCCAGTAGCACCTTAAAGGTAAAGGGACCCCTGACCATTAGATCCAGTCGTGGCTGACTCTGGGGTTGTGGCGCTCATCTCGCTTTATTGGCCGAGGAAGCTGGTGTACAGCTTCCAGGTCATGTGGCCAGCATGACTAAACTGCTTCTGGTGAACCAGAGCAGCGCACAGAAACACCGTTTACCTTCCTGCCAGAAGGTACCTATTTATCTACTTGCACTTTGATGTGCTTTCGAACTGCTAGGTTGGCAGGAGCTGGGACCGAGCAATGGGAGCTCACCTCATCGTGGGGACTCAAACTGCCAACCTTCTGATGAGCAAGTCCTAAGCTCTGTGGTTTAACCCACAGTGCCACCCACATCCCATAGTAGCAACTTAGAGACCAAGTAAGTTAGTTATTGGCATGAGCTTTTGTGTGCATGCACACTTCTTCAAAAATAGAACACCCTTGCTTTCAAGCTTACAATCTCAAAGACATGGCACAAGAAGGAATGGGGATGAGGAAGGCAGAGGGGGAAAGCAAACCCACTGTTTCTTAGGTAAAGGACCTTCACTTTGGTAAAAAGAAGGGAAGCACTACAACAGCTCCTTCTTTGGCTAATGGACAGGGCCAAGTTGGTCTTCCCTTGCTGTGATGCTCTTGCTGGGAGGCCCTCAGCTCTGTCTCCTAGAACAACTGCCACTTGGAGATAAGGAGCCTTTCTGGGGAAACCAGCTCCTGACCCTTTCTTCTTCAGCTTCAGATAAGCCTAGCTGGATCAGGCCAAAGGCCCACCTAGTCCAACATCCTCGTCTCACAGTGGCCAACCTGTAGGAAACCTGCAAGTAGGACCCAGACACAAGAACAACTCTACCCTTCTGTGGTTTCCAGTAACTGGTATTCAGAAGTATTACTGCCCTCTGACCATGGAGGGCAGAGGAAAGCCACTGTGACTAGTAGATATTGATAGCCTCATCCTTCATGAATCTGGACAATCCACTTTTTAAGTCATCCAAGATGGTAGCCATCACAGCCTCCTGTGGGAGCAGGTTCCATAGTACAACTCTGTGCTGTGGACTTTCTTTTATCTGTCTTGAATCTTCCAACATTCAGACTCATTAGATGTCCACAAGTGCTAGTGTTAGGAGAAAACATGTTCCTTTTGCCCCCCACCCACCCCACAAATCCACAATTTATTCCAGACCAAATTTTCTAATCCATTGATATTTATCCTTCCTGTTGTTCTACAGCCAACTTCCAAAACACAGCCATGCATTCTAAAAGTCAATCCTGTGCTGTCCCATCAATTGGCCTTGGACATTGTGGATACGGCGGTGGATACGGCAGTGGATATGGCATGGGAGGTGGCATTATCGGAGGTGGTGGCATCGGAGGTGGCATCATCGGAGGTGGTGGCTTCGGTGGCGGCGTATCATCCAGCAGCCTTGGCATAGTCCCAGGGGCCAATGTTTCCTGCGTCAGCCAAATTCCATCATCAGAAGTGGTGATCCAGCCAGCTCCAGTTGTGTTGACCATCCCAGGACCCATCCTCACCTCAAGCGAGCCAATGTCTGTGGGAGGTTACAGTCCATGTGCTTCCGGTTATGGCTATGGGTCTTCTGGTTATGGCTATGGGTCCTCTGGTTATGGCTATGGGTCTTCTGGTTATGGCTATGGCTCTTCTGGAGGTTGCCTCGGTGGTGGCTACAGAGGTGGCCAGTCATCCAAGGGTCACCCCTGCTAAGCCATTGTGAGAAGACCAGGACTATCCAGAAATCGCCAACCCACCAGTACGGACTCTGTAGCCAAGTTTATGGGTCTGGGCTTCAACTAATGTTGAGCTCCAGACTTATGAATGGTTCTCCATGTATGTGAAAGATGAAAGCCCTGTTATGTATTCTTTTCTCCCAACTATTTACTTTCCATAAGTGTATATTCCCTTTCCCACATTGCTCTCCAGCCACATAAGGACCAAATGTCCATCCTCCATCTACACATCTCTCTTCTGAGAGATTATTCTCTTGTTACATAGCTTGGTTGTATGTTTTCTTGATACTCTTCATTTTCTAATAAAGCTTCCTTTGCATCATAAACCGGCTTCTTGCTGTTCTTGTTTGGTAATAATAATAATAATAATAATAATAATAATAATAATAATAATGAGTTTGACCAAACTCTGGGAGGCAGTGGAAGACAGGAGTGCCTGGCATGCTCTGGTCCAGGGGGTCACGAAGAGTCGGACACGACTAAACGACTAAACAACAACAGATTGATCAGGTCAACATCAGGTAGGGAACCCCTTGTTTATAGGGACTGATGCTACTACAGGTGCAAGCAGGAATCAACTTACAAGTCCCTAAAGCAGCCTTTCTCAAGCTGTGGGTCCCCTGATGTTGTTGGACTACAACTCCCATCACCCCTAGCTAGCAAGGTCAGAGCTCAGGGATGATGGGAATTGTAGTCCAACAACATCTGGGGACCCACAGGTTGAGACAAAAAGAATGATGGAGAGTTAAATGAGGCAATTGCTCAAAATGTTCATGCCTTTGGAGAGGTTCCTTTATGGTGGAGAAAGTTAAGAGATAACAAGATGAAGATAGCTGAGTGGGCAGCAAAGGAGGCAGATGCGGTGACAGGGGAGTTTTGAAGTGGTTTTTGTGAAATCAGAGAGACACAGCTTAGAAAACCACCCTGCCACATTCCACGATAACAACTGCAGAGAGGAATTTTGCACCAGGTTCCCAGCCGTGTCATAAAGTCAATCTAGGAGCATATCAGAAGGTTGGCTATCACTTGAAGCCCCGGACGGATCCTGATTTATTTCGTCCTCTACCTCCGGGGTGTCAGTTATTAATCCATGGACCCTGGTGACATTTGCTAAGGCAATCGGGGGGTCTTCGTCAAAGACAATTAAATCTGTCTCTGGTAGTTTCCCTTGGGAGGAGCATCACTTGGCGATGGCTGATTAGGTTCCAGACGGGGTAATGGATGGTGAATTTCAAGATCAACCAAGGGGCTACTGGAGTGTCCTGTTTTGACTAATAATAATAATAATAACAATAACAATAATAATAATAATAATAATAGTAGTAGTAGTAGTAGTAATAATAATATCTTTATTGTCATTGCCCCCTCTTGGGGACAACGAAATTACTTGGCTGCTCCATCCACCCAGGTAGGGCACTCCACACAAAATCAAAACAACTATAAAAACACTAATTAAAACAATACAGTATAATACAGCAAGGAAGTTTAGATGACTTTCAAAGTCCGGGCTTCCCATTCAGGGCCGAGATCGCTCTGGAGAAGAAGCTGTTCTTAAGACGGCTCATTCTTGTCTTCATCGTCCTGTATCTCCATCCCGACGCAGGAGCTCGAAGAGACAGTGACCAGGATGTGATGGATCTTTTACTATGTCCAGTGCCTTCCTATGGCACCTTGTGGCATAAATCTGCTCTAAGGTGGAGAGTGGGCAGCCAACAATGCTCTCTGCTGCCTTAACAACTCTGCACAACCCCATCCTGTCCTGGGTAGTACAGCTTCCGTACCACACACATAAGCCATAAGTGAGCACGCTCTCAATGGCACAGTGATAGAAGGCAAGCAGCAGTTTCTGCGGAAGATGGTTTTTCCTTAGAATTCTCAAAAAGTACAGTCTCTGCTGCGCCTTCTTCTAGGTTGGGCTGGCGTTCTTTATTTAACTGGCCTTTTTGCTCTAAAGTTTTCCTCTCCAAGGGAGTGTTACAGCTGGGCGCATTGCATGTATCCATCCTTAATGGCCCTGCCGAGTGAACCACGAATGAACTGATCCTACTTCAAGTAACTGCAGTCCCTCTAAGGATGGGGGAGAATCAAAAAAATTGTAGAGTTGGAAGGGACTCAAATGGTCATCTAGTCCAACCCCCTGAAATGCAGGAATCACAGCTAAAGAACCCCTGATTTGATCTTGTTTAAAGCCAAATCAGGCTTTGACAAAGCAACGACAAACCTAGACAGCATCTTAAAAAGCATAGACATCACCTTGCCGACAAAGGTCCATATAGTTCAAGCTATGGTCTTCCCAGTAGTGATGTATGGAAGTGAGAGCTGGACCATAAAGAAGGCTGATCACCAAAGAATTGATGCTTCTGCATTATGGTGCCGGAGGAGACTCTTGAGAGTCCCATGGACTGCAAGAAGATCAAACCTCTCCATTCTGAAGGAAATCAGCCCTGAGTGCTCATTGGAAGGACAGATCCTGAAGCTGAGGCTCGAAGACTTTGGCCACCTCATGAGAAGAAAAGACTCCCTGGAAAAGACCCTGATGTTGGGAAAGATGGAGGGCACAAGGAGAAGGGGATGACAGAGGACGAGATGGTTGGACAGTGTTCTCGAAGCTACCAACATGAGTTTGACCAAACTGTGGGAGGCAGTGGAAGACAGGAGGGCCTGGCCTGCTCTGGTCCAGGGGGTCACAAAGAGGCGGACATGACTAAACAACTAAACAACAACAAAAGCCAAATCTATCAAGTTTGTGCTTTGTGAACCAGAACAGAGCTCTCTATCAATTTTTTACTGATTTGAATTTCACAGTTCTCCAACCAATTATTTTACAGAAATGCAGAGCTGTCCTGCCCATGACTTTCCCACCCCTGCCTGGCAGTGCGGTGAGGATTTGTACCTGCTTCTCCTGAAGGGAGAAGAGGGGATCTGGAAAGGATCCCCCCATTGGGTGGGGCAGACGCTGCAAGGGTTTCTTGTGAAGAAGCCCAACAGAGTTTGCCCCACCCATCATGGGGGCAGCAGTGAGGTGTTTTGCCTCAGGTGCTTAAATGCCTCCAGCAGGGCCAGATTTAGGTTGGATGAGGCCCTAAGCTACTGAAGGTAATGGGGCCCTTTATATGTCCAGCTGTCCTTTGTCAACAACAAATTGACAAATTTGTAGTTTTTTTGTGTTGAATATGCGCTATATGGTAATTGATGGACCTAATAGGTATCTCAAGCCATTTGCACATAACCCTAGATATAGAAAGGAGCAAACCAGTGATATTTTAGGGAGCAGGCTAGCAGGCGGGGCCCATGACTTACATCATAGGAGCCTACACAGCACAAAACACTGTTGCTGTATGTAGGTTTTATTTTATTTTATTTGTTTTTTTTATATTTTGGAAATGTACACCCAGTTTTTAAATTTTTTTTGGGGGCCCCAAGAGAGTGGAGCCCTAAGCTATAGCTTGTTTAGCTTATACAGTCATACCGCATGTTACGTTTGCTTCAGGTTGCGCGTTTTCAGGTTGCGTCCCGCGGCAACCCGGAAGTAACGGAAAGGGTTACTTCCGGGTTTTGCTGCTCACGCATGCGCAGACGCGCAAAATGATGTCACATGCACGCACAGAAGCGGTGAATTGCAACCTGCATGTGCGCAGACACGGGTTGTCTTCTTTTCAGATTGTGAAAGACCTCTGGAACGGATCCCATTCACAACCAGAGGTACCACTGTACGTAAATCCAGCGCTGGTCTCCAGCCACTCTTGCAAAAATGCACCGATTAGGGGAAAGGAAGCATGGATATGAATATATCAGAAACATGCTTCCTATCTCTCCCACTGAGGGAATCTGATGGGATCTCTGCCCTCAGATAACAACTGAGGGGAGGGGAGGCCTGGTGAATCTGGTCTTCCACAGCAGAGGAAGCAAGAGGCTCATTCCATCAATTTCACCAGAAACTGAGCTCCATCAGGGACATCCTATCCCCGAATTATGGTAGCTGGTCATTATGAGAACTACTCTTTCATATCCTCCAACATTTCTCCAATGAAAATAGGGACGTCCCATTCCATAATGATAATTTCCCTATGCAGGATTGCCTTCAAATGGCTTGGGGGTTGGATAACTCCATACCTTCCAACATTTATCCAGTGGAAAAACGGGACATCCTAAGGAAAAGCGGTACATTTCAGGATCAAATCAGAAACCGGGACGGCTTCTCTAAACCAGGGTCATCCCTGGAAAATAGGGATATTTGGAGGGTTGGCTCTTTCACAACCAGTGCCCAAATTTGTATTTTCCACACTCTCCCAGCAACTCTGGAGAGCCAGATACTAATGCTCTAACTAAATAAATAATTTGGATACAACCCTTTGCAAAATAAAAAAGTTGTGGCTTTTTTTTTTGCTTACTTGTTTGTTTTTTAAATACTTAATTGGGTTTTAGTTGAACCTATTAAAGTTGAAGCACTTTAAACTTCTTTTCAAGTGCGGCGAGGTTATTCAGCTCTTTTACAGCACTTTCCCAGCCAGGCCAGTTCTGCAGCAAATTATAATTGCAGTAAACTGCTCCCAGTTGAAACACCTTCATGAATAATGCTTCGCTCTCAAGAAACCGCAAGTTTTTCTTGTATCTGCATCATTATTTTGCCATAATGCACCAATTAAGCCTGAAATTGCACCCTATTGAAAAGCACTCTGGTTCTCCTTAGATAAAAATCATTGCCAAAGCGCTTTTCCCCCCCTTCTCGCCAACACAGAGACGCCGAGATTGGAAAAGATTTCTAACCTTTGTTCTGAAACTTTGTTCTGAACTTACGTCCTTCGTAATTCACACTTCTACAAAGTTTACAATGCAGTTCTCCAGCCAAGAGATGGGTTGATTGCCTGTGAAGAGGGTTTTATGTTAAACCACTCTGGGAATTGTAGCTCCAGGAGGGTAATAAGGGTCTCCTAAGCACTGTGGGTTAAATCACAGAGCCTAGGACTTGCCGATCAGAAGGTTGGTGGTTTGAATCCCCGCGACGGGGTGAGCTCCCGTTGCTCGGTCCCTGCTCCTGCCCACCTAGCAGTTCAAAAGCACGTCAAAGTGCAAGTAGATAAATAGGTACCACTCTGGCGGGAAGGTAAACAGCGTTTCCGTGCGCTGCTCTGGTTTGCCAGAAGCGGCTTAGTCATGCTGGCCACATGATCCTGAAGCTGTACGCCGGCTCCCTTGGCCAATAAAGCGAGATGAGCACCGCAACCCCAGAGTTGGCCGCGACTGGACCTAATGGTCAGGGGTCCCTTTACCTTTACCTTTACCTTTACCACTCTCACTAATAAATGACAGCTCCCATAATTCTTTGGGTGAAGCAATTACTGTTGCATACCCTTCAACATTTCTCTGATGAAAATAGAGTGTCCTATTGAAGAAGAGGAAGAGGAGGAGGAGGAGGAAGAACTAGTTTATTATTTGTATCCCACACATCTGTCTGGCCACTGTGGTCAGCCTTGAACATACATAAATACATTAAAAATATTAAACATTTAAAAAGCTTCCCTATCCAGGTCTGCCTTCAGATGTCTTCTAAAGGTTGTGTAGTTACTGATCTTCTTGGCTTTGGGATCACATAACTCCATACCCTCCAACATTTCTCCAATGAAAATAAGGACGTTCTAGGAAGAAGTGGAACATTCTGGGATCAATTTAGAAACTGGGGAGGCTTCTGTAAATCCAGGACTGTCCCTGGAAATCAGAGGCACTTGGAGGGTTTGTATCAAAGCACTTTATGGTGTGAATGTGTCTTTTGATTTTGGATTTGATGGTCTGAAGTGAGGGGGAAGCACTTTAGGTCGCTTTAGCAATCCCCTCAGATACTGCATCAGGAAGTTTTTAATGTTTGACCTTCTATTATGTTTTTATATGTGGCGGAAGCCGCCCAGAGTGACTGGGGAAACCCAGCCAAATGGGTGGGGTATAAATAATAAAATTATTATTATTAAAATTACTGCTGTAGGACTCCAATGTCCCAGCCAGCATGGCAAATGGTAAGCATGGCAACCGGGTTCGCTTCTCCGCTCCTCCACATGCAGCTGCTGGGTGACCTTGGGCCAGTCACACTTCTCTGAAGTCTCTCAGCCCCACTCACCTCACAGAGTGTTTGTTGTGGGGGAGGAAGGGAAAGGAGATTGTTAGCCGCTTTGAGACTCCTTAAAGGGAGTGAAAGGCAGGATATCAAATCCAAACTCTTCTTCTTCTTCTAAGGGTTTTAACCCTGCAAAATATGAAGGGCCATAGATTCCCCTATCAGTGTTCTTCAGGGAAACATGGGTCATGCACACATTTAGCCTGCACACATGGTGACACATGGTAGTGAAATGAAAACCAGCAACAAGTGGTTCTGATGCTTTAAGAGTTGAGTTTTATTGTAGACAGGGACTCGAACAGTTACAGGATACAAAGCCAGGAGGGGGAAATGTCACAGACACACCCCGAAGCTCAGATGTCAGTAGCAGATTTGTAATGAAACGGTGGTTATTTAATTATCTCAAGCTGCGCAACTACTGTGTCAGAGCTGGGATTCAAATGTTCCACCATGTTTTCCTTGGTTCTGCCTTTGGCTTATGATGGGATGTGAGGAAGCTGAGCAAGAGACCTCACTCAACTTGACTTGTCCATTCTTCTTGTCTCTGGAATGCCAGAATCCAACTTTGGCATATGGTCTGTGCCTTCTGAAGAAGTTAAAGTCCCAAGGTTCTGCCAAGGTGATGACCTTCAAGATGGGCTTCGTGGGGTAAGGAGGGATAAAAGCAGAGATGGTTCAAGAGAGAGAATTTGCCCTTTTGCCCAGAGAAGCAAAAAAAACAACAACAAAAAAAAAAACACAGAACTACGTGACCCCATGTTGCCTTCGGATGTTAACAAACACTAGAGCCACCCATGAGCAGTTGGGATGTTTGTTAACGTTCTATAGCTGCTGAGCACATGGGCTCATTTCAAAGGAAACCGAATCAAGGGCTATCACACAACATTGGAGGGTTCAGAGAGCTTGCAGCGCCGCTTCATGGCCCGAAGGTGGCGAGCTTGCAGCACCCGAATGATCCAAAAAGAAACAGGAAGGAGGTGCCAAATGAATTTGGCCATCAGAGGTCTCAGAAATGGGAAACAGAAATTGGACCCATAGAAAAACCCAGAAAAGTGTTTTTTGGGGGGTGGGGTGGGGTTGGGGTTGGCAAATCCCTCCACCAAAGAAGAGGGAGATGTTAAACAGAAATCAGAGTTGCTGCTGGATTGGCTGTTACAAGGATCTCGCATTCCTGCTGGCCTGGAGAGTTGCAGCTGCTTCGTATTTTGCAACAGGAACTTCCTTGCCCACACGCTCAGCTTCTCACTTAATAGCAGCCTTTGTAGCAGCTACGTGAGTACGGGTATGAGCACACAGAGCTGGAACCCCACTTCCTGGAGCCATACCCATAGCCGCCCCATCCACCATAACAGGGCTCGTAGCAGCTGCCGGTGGCGCACGCCGTGTTTCCTGCCACAGCGACTGGCTCGGGGCTGGCAGTCATGACTGGTCCTGGAATTGTGACGAGGAAAGCTGGGGGCTGGATGACCACTTGTGACGGTGGGATTTGGGAGACGCAGGAGGTGTTGACACCACACAGAGAGTTGCAGCTGTAGTTGCAGAGGGCCATGTTGATGCAAGCGGAAGGTGGACCTGAAAGCACATGGACACAGATAAAACAGTCAGGGCAAACCAGGACTTCTCTGACACCAGGACCCCACTTCATTTCCCACCCTGAGCTCCGTGTAATCACAAGAACAGAAGCGGCCAAATATTGCTGGCCAAAAATTGGAAATCACAAGAAGTACCAACAGTGGAGGAATGGCAGATGAAGATGATGGATTTTTCAGAGCTAGCCGACATGACCGGAAGAGTCTGCGACCAGGAGGAGGAGGAGCACCAAGAAGAATGGATGAAATTTAAAGAATATTTAGTTAAATATGCTAAGATAACTTAAATAGAATTATTTGCGAGTACCATATAGGCCTAGGATCTAAATCTATGATGTTGTAGAACATTATAGATAAAAGTCAAGATGAAGAGAAAGAAAGAAAGAAAGATGTTAATAGGACTATGTAATTTTTATGTGAAATTAGTTTTGGAAAACTGCTACAATGATTTATATGGAAACTCAGCCAGGCGGATTCAAGGAAGTCACTTAACAATGTTAACAAAAGTGGAATTATTATAGTTAAGATAAATGTTTTTGTTTGCTTGTTTGTTTTGGATGTTCTTGTTTTATTTGTTTGCTATAAATTTGGAAAAACAATTTTAAAAATTGGAAAAAAAGAACAGAAGCGGAGCCTGTTGGATCAGGCCAATAGGGGACCGTCTAGTCCGGACCTTCAACAGTTCACAGATGAAAACACGGACATCAGGACGCTTCTCCTGTGTTGGATCTCCTGAGCACCTAGGCATCATATACACATCTACATCAGTCTCCTTGAGCCAATTGCGACCTCTCAGCCTAACCTACCTCGCAGGATTGTTGTAAAGGGAAAAAAATGGCCGAGGGAAGGGATCGTGTACAACACCTTCAACAGATAAATGGAATGAAATAAAGTTTTAGCTCTAAGCTGCCTTGAGTCCCTGACAGGGGAAAAGGCATAATAATAATAATAATAATAATAATAATAATAATAATAGAAACTGTGAGAATGATCAGGAACATACCAGAGAGTAAACCTTGTTGAACTCAGTGAAACATTGTTCTGAGTAAGAACGCTTAGGATTCCAGTGTAAGACTGCACGGTTTTTACCTAGTTTCCTGGAAGTAAGCTCCATTGGCTAGAGTGGGACTTATTTCTGAGTAGACATGTAAAGGCTTGCAGTGTGAGTCTCAGTTTGAAATGAAGGAATAAACATGCTGTGCATTTCCTTAAAAAAAATGCTGGATGCTGAAGTATTGCAATTAAAGAATTTAAAGTGGGCTGGTTACATTTTCCTTCAAAATTATGGGAAGGGCTTCATTTGGTGCAGGTATTGGGGATCTGATTCCTCCACCACTTTTAATTGTTCTCCGAGACACGGAAGGGAGAAAAAAAGGTAAAATGGGGACATTCCAGTATCAAATCAGAAACCAGGATGGCTTCTGTAATTCTGGAACTGTCCCTGGAAAATGGGGACACTTGGACAGTTTGGCATCCTGTTCTCACAGTGACCAGCCAGATCCTAGCTGTCAACGTTTCCCTTTTTTAAAGGGAATTTCCCTTATTCCTAATAGGATTCCTTGCAAGAAAAGGGAAAAGTTGACAGCTGTGAGCCAGATGTGTGTAAGAAACCCACAAGCAGAATCCAAGCATGAGAGCTCTAGTGCGCTCTCTCTCTCTCTCTCTCTCTCTCTCTCTCTCTCTCTCTCCCCCCCCCCCTCCTGCAATTTCCAGCAACTGGTATTCAGAAGCACATCACTGCCCCCAACTGTGGAAGCAGAGCATAGCCATTGTGGTTATTAGCCATCGATAGCCTTCTCCTCCATGAATTTGTCCAGTCCTCTTCTAAAGTCATCCAAGTTGGTGGCCATCACTTACTTCCCTAAGTTGAGCTCCATTAAAGCATTGCATTTCATAGTTCCATAAGCCTAGGCGTCACATTTTGGAAGACTCAAAACAGAACTGATGCCCACTACCCAAAAGCATCTGGGGGGCCGGAAGGGGGCAAAGGTGGCAAGTGGCAAATGGGTTGGGCCAATGAGAAGCCCTTCCAAGCCCTTATTTGGACAATGGTTGGTATGAAAGAATTCACTGATCAGATATGAAGTGGGTCTAGTTTGAAATCTAAGCAATCACATCACCACTGGGTGTCGTGGAGTTGATTCCTGAAGATGTAAAGTCCTTTTATGGTTGTAAGAACATAAGAAAAGCCTTCATGGGTTCCTCTGATTAGAGCTCTTGAGCTTAAAAGGACTTTGTTCACTGAAGCTAAGAGATGGCGGCCCTATCCTCTAGATCAGGGATGTCCAACAGGTCGATCACGATCTACTGGTAGATCCCCATGAGATTTTGGTAGATCACAGTCAATCTCTGGCTCCCTTGGCGTCCCTAAAACTGACTCCTGCCCCGCCCCCCTCATCCTGCCCTCCATTGTTGTATGATCTCTGGAAGGGAAGACGGAGTTTTCTCTGTGCTGCTGTTTAGATCCACAGCAATCTTTCTGTGAGTGACTTTACCCCTTTGTCCCTTGCCTTTAACCCCCTCAAAAACGGAACTTCTCCCCCCCCCCACAAAGCTTTTTTAAACCCCTAAAAAGGGGGGTAGATCACTGCCAGTTTTTAATCCTGACAGTAGATTGCAGTCTCTTGAGAGTTGGCCACTCCTGCTCTAGGTTGAAGCCAGTATGTGATCCAGAAGTTATCCCTTGACACATTAACACCTGCATTGCCTCAACCTAGAAGACAGTTCCAGCATCTCTTAGCTTCAGTGAATGAAAAAACCCTTCTGAACAACCCATTCTCAAACCTCTATAACTTCCACCTTGGAGCACAGCACAGCATAATTTTTATCAGAGCAACTGGTGAAGGCAGAATTGCCATGACCTTTAAAAGGAGAAACACTTAACAGTAACATCTGGTCCCCTCATTACAAAATGTAGCCCCGTGTTACATCTCAACAGAAACAGAACCACAAGTCAAACGCAACGTACCTGAACGGTGAAGGAACAGAACACAATCAAGAGCGATCAGGAACTGAGAAGGTTGATGGAAGCTCAAAGTTCTTCTTGCTTTTATATGGTTTCTGAAACAGCCCTGAGGGCATCGGAGAGAGCCTTCCCTCATATGAACCACTAATTATTTAACCAAGGCCAGCAACAAAAAATGCGGTTTCTGCATCACATTTTTATTGCCATAGTTTTAACGTGAGGTCTGCTGTCATTAGGACGAATTATGGTCCTCCTCCCCATCAGCAAGTCTTCCCCACCCTGTTGGTTCCTGTGATTCTGAAGCTTTATTGGGCCAAATTATCCCAGTTGACACTCCCTTCATCCCTTTGTAGTTGCACCAAGACCATGCAATCCAAACACCCTCTTTCATTGGGAAGGCCCATATCTCAGCGCGAGAGTCCATGCTTTCCATGCAGAAGGTTGCATGTTCAGTTCCTGCTGGGACCTCAAAGTATCTGAAGTCCTGGAGAGCCATTGCCAGATAGTGTTGACAATATTGAGCTCGATGGACAAATTGAGCTTGATGGCAGCTTCCTAGTCTTCTAAATGTTTTATAAAGAAGGGCGGTCGCTCAGTGATAGAGACATAGCTGTCAACTTTTCCCTTTTCTTGCAAGGAATCCTATTTGGAATAAGGGAATTTCCCTTTAAAAAAGGGAACAGTTGGCAGCTATGGATAGAGTCCCTGCTTCCCATGCAGCAGACGCCATGTTGAATCCCTGGCGCCTCCAGGTAAGGCTGAGATAGACCTCCATCTGAAACCTTGAGGAGCCACCATCGATCAGTGCAGAAAATACTGAGTTAAATGGAAGTGTTACTCTTTAAATCAGCACTTTATTCAGAACCACGAGGATTGGATTCTCAGAGTTGTGCCCATAGAATCATAGGATCATAGAGTTGGCCAATGCTAGTCCTACTCAGAGTCGGCTCATTGAAATGAATGGACCTAAGGTAGTCATGATCCCTGATTTCTTTCTTTTTTATTAATAAATATTTATTTTTCTATATACATATTACATAAATGCCAAAAATACAGTTATACAAATAACACAGGTGACCAAATATCAAAAAAGCAATTAGTAAGAAAAGAAAACAATACATATCAAAGAAAAAGAAAGAGAAGATAGAAAAAGAAATAGAAAGATTAGAAAAAAGTCAGAAGAAAGGTAGAAAAAATTGACTTCCTTCGACCTCTGTATAGTTTATATGATCTCTTATCTTTGGTTGTCTGTAATCATTTTAAGCTTTATGGAGAGACGATTTGTTTACATGTGGAATTTTTAATCTAGATTAAGCCAATCCTAATTTTGGGAACCTACTTTCTTCATATAGTTTGTAAAGACACCCCATTCTCTCCTGATTTCCCCCCACTTGGTTGTTTTCTTACTATTTCTGTTAATTTCGCCAGTTTGAGGTATTCGCTTGATTTTAATAGCCATTCTTCTTTTGTAGGAATTGTGCTACTTTTCCAGGGTATTTTGCAATTTACTATCCTGGCAGCCGTTATTGCATACAGAAAAAAAAACAAAACTCTTTTGTTATTTTTGGGGATGTCAGGGTCAGGGGCCAACAGACATCCCATGAGCCCTGATTTCAATTGGTCTACTATGAGCAGGGTTTTGGTGACCGTTTCAACTGGAGATATTATGGCTTGAACTTGAGCCTTTCAGCATGGACAGTGCATGCCCTCCCACTCATATCAGACCCTTCCCAGTTGTAAGATGCATATGGCTATATTTAAAGCACTGTGATGTGGTACCACTTTAAATAGCCATGGCTTCTCCCCAATAATTCTGGCAGCTGCAGCTTGTTAAGGGTGCCAAGAGTCATTAGGAGATGCTCTATACCCCTCAATCGCTCTTCACAAGGAAATCCAGGAATTGCAGCTCTGTGCAGAGAAAAAGAGGCTCTCAACACCCTTAGCAAACTACAGCTCCCAGAATGCTGTGGGACAGGGGAACCATGACAGTTTAAAGTGACACCATAGTGCTTTAAAGGCATGGTGTGAATGTGGCCTATGAGACTATGTAAGGCAGGCATAGGCAAACTCAGCCCTCCAGATGTTTTGGGACCACAACTCCCATCATCCCTAGCTATCAGGACCAGTGGTCAGGGATGATGGGGGTTTTAGTCCCAAAACATCTGGAGGGCCGAGTTTGCCTATGCCTGATGTAAGGAATTTCCAATAGGTTGAATAGACTTCCTCCATTCAGCCAAGCATCCACAGTCACTCCCAGAAATGTTCAAAAGCCAACGGGTGGTGCTTTTTTAATCCTCATCTCACCTCTGGTTATTCTTAGGTGAGTCAGCCTCTCTGTTCATAGACCCAGGGTGCTTATTTTCCCATCCATAAAATGGAGGTAATGAGTGACACACATTTCAAGGGAGCTTTTAGTTGGTGTTTTAGAGGATAATTAGTTTGTGCTTGGGCAGCGTTTAAGTCTCATTAAAACAACATGCAGACTCCTACAGCTCTCGGAAGGAACTGCTGATCTGGGCTTCTGGACACGGCAGCCTTCATTAGCGGACTGAGGGGAGAAGTCAATTTCAGTTTCTTTCAATTTCTCATTTTTCCAGTGCTAAATTCAGTTCTCCACATTCTCACACCCATGTGCAATTTATATGTTTTGTTTTGTTTTATATTGAAACATTTCAGAGTGAATTTCTTCCAATACACTCATTGTTTTGTAAACATTTTTTGCCTAATTAAACACATTTTCACATTAAACACATTAAAGGCATTTCCCCATAATATAACACATGCTTATATGTTGTTTTTGCTATTGTTTGCATTTGTACAAACACTTTAGCATTTTTGTACACGGTACCTAGGTTGAAAAGCTGAATTGCAAAGTTCAGAGCACTGCAAATTTCAAAGGATGGCTGGGTCTCACAATACATATTGTTTGGGGATGTGAATATTTGATAGATCCAGCTTTAAATGTGAACGGAATCAAATTTCTACCCAGTCCCTAACTCTTAGCAGGACTAGCACTGGATAATACACATAGAATTGGTCCACACTAAAAACATCAAACTGTGGCCATCCTAGTTCTTAAGCCTGTTTAAATGTGATTTTGGTTTTAAATGCAGTGTAAGGTAGTCTCTGTGGGAGTATATTGTGTTTAATTATGAGATTCCAGAGTTTTTAGGGGGTTAACCAGGCTGGCATAGCAGGCTCGTTGGTTTTTGAATGTCTGATGTAGATTTTTTCAATTTCGTTGTTCTATATGGGGCAATGACAGTAAAGATTATCGTATCGTATCGTAAAAATGATAGAACATTTACTGGACTCATATGAATTCATCTTTCTTTCTGCTATTTTGGGAAAGCTTGGGAAAATGTGAATTGGATAAGCCAGTCTTTCAATGTGAACTAACTCAAAACTCACTCCCATCCCTAGAAATTGAAAGAGGAAACAGATTCAATTCCCACATCAAAAGATATCCTTCAAAGCTCAAGCATATGGAATATGAGTTAGCCGGTTTATTTCTAGTCTATGCCCATATCTGTATAGTAAAGGTCCATATAGTAAAAGCTCTGGTTTTCCCAGTAGTGATGCATGGAATTGAGAGCTGGACCATAAAGAAGGCTGCTCGCCGAAGAATTGATTCTTCTGAACTATGGTGCTGGAGGAGACTCTTGAGAGTCCCATGGACTGCAAGAAGATCAAACCGATCCATTCTGAAGGAAATCAGCCCTGAGTGCTCACTGGAAGGACAGATCCTGAAGCTGAGGCTCCAAGACTTTGGCCACCTCATGAGAAGACCCTGATGTTGGGAAAGATGGAGGGCACAAGGAGTAGGGGACGACAGAGGACGAGATGGTTGGATGGTGTTCTCAAAGCTACCAGCATGAGTTTGACCAAACTGTGGGAGGCAGTGGAAGACAGGAGTGCCTGGCATGCTCTGGTCCAGGGGGTCATGAAGAGGCGGACACGACTAAACGACTAAACAGCAACAACATGCCCATATCACGCATGTTCATGAAGATCGTAAGCCAAGCCTGCTGGATCAGACCAGTGGCCCATCTAGTCTCACATCCTGTCCTTACAATGGCCAACCAGGTGCCTGTGGGAAACCGGCACAAAAAACTGAGCACAAGAGTCTTCTCCCTTCCTGTATCTTCCAACAAATGGTATTCGGAAGTGTTGCTGCCTCCAACTTTGGCAGCGTAGGATAGTCACTGGAATTAGCAGCCATTGATAACCTTGTCCGCCATGAATTTGTGCAGTCCTCTTTTAAAGGAGCCAATCACTGCCTACTGTGGGAGTGACTTCCATGGTTTAACTATCTTTTCTCTTTTTTTCATCCATGTCATTGATTTCCTTCATTCATAAATCCATTTTGTCCCATTTCTGCACCATTATGTGATTTAAAGTAAAATAAAATGCTGTGATAGAAGAGATTTTTTCCCCCAAAATATATTTTTAAGAACATTATACTTCAGATTTTTTGTATGTATTTTATCCTAAAATGTACGCACATATTTTAAACTAAACTATCCATTTGATATTTGCATTTTGGGTACATTTTAGGTGAGAATTTCACTATAAAATCCAGAGAATTGCAAAAACTGAAGGCAGCTTCATAGTTTTCTAGCCATACTCCCTGAAACGCTTCCTGGCTTCCTAACATGCAAGTTATGCTGCCCAGATGACCCAAGAGGAACTCAACCAATGGGTTGAGTTAGGATGCCAGTGACATCAGCAGAAAGGTACCACGGAATACCACTGTTTTGCTTGAGAAATGCTGGAGTTGCAAGGGGGAAATATAAATGATTATCCCAAGATGCATTAATAACATGAAGTGTTCTTTAATCATCAAAAACAGTTGTAACCAATAGGAATGGACAAAAAGATATTGCATACAACTTGAGGAGCTAATTGGGCATCGGCTAATTAGGACTACCTATTGCATTCTAAGGGGTGGTTCCTGGGCAAAAATAGGTCATCAGCCGGTATAAAAGCTCTTGCCAGTCAACCTTCCTCCAACAACTTCTGCTGACTTCTCCTTCTCAAGGAAGCAGGTAAGTTGAATTCTACTCACCTTTTCCATATCAGTTGTGGGAAAGTTTCGGGTCTGAATGTAGGAACCTGCTTATACCAAGTCAGTCCATTGGTCATTCTGTTGTTGTTGTTGTTGAGGGGTGAAGTCAAACCGCTGTGTTAGCAGCACCAAAGAGAGCCAGTGTGGTGTAATGGTTAAGAACGGTAGACTCGTAATCTGGTGAACTGGGTTCGATTCCCTGCTCCTCCACATACAGCTGCTGGGTGACCTTGGGCCAGTCACACTTCTTTGAGGTCTCTCAGCCCCACTCACCTCACAGAGTGTTTGTTGTGGGGGAGGAAGGGAAAGGAGAATGTTAGCCGCTTTGAGACTCCTTAGGGTAGTGATAAAGCGGGATATCAAATCCAAACTCTTCTTCTTCAAAGTGACCTCTCTGGGGCACAAACCTGGTATGGAGGTCCTGGGCTGCCCAGATGACAAGACCCTCATCTCAGCCTTGCTGATATGATCCGTGCAGTGTAGAAAATATGGAACTAGATGAATCAAGAATGCTACTTGGCATAAAGGTAGTTTCCTATCTTCCTGTACTTCTGCACTGCATCTAAAGGAAGCAGAATTCCTTACACTGTTGGATGCAATGCAGAGCAACAAGGAGTGTGGAGACAGACGAAAATTGGGGGCAGGTGGACAATGGGTTCTAGCTAAAGCTAGATGGGATTGCTAAAGCACATGGTTTAAGGAAACAAGTCATATCTTTGAGTCTCTTTAGCATATTTTCCTACTCATTCATATTCTGGGTAAACCATGCTATTAACTCCCTAACTCTTCATTCCAGACCCTCCGGTGTTCCAGCCAAGATGACTTACTCCTGCAGTGTTGCCTGTAGGCCATGGAGACACCAGTCTTGCTATGAGCCATGTGGTTATGGCTATGGTTACGGCGGCTGGTGCAGTTCCCGGTATTGCAGTCCCAGATGTTATGAGCCATGTGGGTATGGGTATGGCGGCTATGGCGGCTACGGTTGCTACGGCGGCTACGGCGACTGGTGTGGCTCAAGGTGGGGCTACCCCTATTCCCGCTGGGGTTGTGGTTGGTGAACACAACAATGTCATCTGGATCACCTGCAGGAAAAGGAATCGCCGGACCTTCAACTGAGCTTGCCTAGTGATAGTCTTGAGAGAAATTGAGTGCCCAGAATGCCAGCCAGTCAAAAGCAGCTGTGGCTTCTCAGCACCTCTAAAGCTTTCCATTAGTTGCATCTTCTGTGTATAATTCCATCATGCTTAAGCAATCTCTTTCTTTCTGTGATTTCATCTATATCTTTGCAAATCGGCGTTATATCTTCACCTGTGTGAACTGCAGAACTATCCTAAATAATAATAAAGCTATTGCATTTTGAGAATTGACCCCTGGTTGTCCTTTTTTGCCATCTGATCCTGGTCACACTTGTTGACAGAAGTCCATGCATCAATGATGATGGAAACACTTGTCATCTTATTTCATAAACAGTAACAAGGGAGTCCTTTGTACATCTAAAAAGTATCAAAAGAATTTTTGCCAGCTGACTCCTACTCAACACAGACCCATTGAAAATAATACACCTAAGTTAGCCATGTCTATTGAATAAGTCTACTCTGAGTAGAAGTAGCAGTCCTAGGACCTTGTCCATGTGACCCCACTAAGGGAGGTGAGGAGGTTGGTGACACAAGTACAGGCCTCACAAGTACAGGTTGTTATTTTGAACCATCTGATCCTTGTTACAGTTGATGACAGAATCCCATGTATCAATGAGCTTCAATAGGTAATGGGGTTGAGTTTCAATATCTTCCCACTCTATTCCCTTTCTTGATCATCTCATCCACCCAATCAATTTACCCCCAAGCCTGAGCCACTGATGCTTCCTAGCTCCTTGGTAGAATCAAATCAAATCAAATATCAGAGTTGGAAGTGACACTGTGGATCATCTAATCCAGGGCTGTCCAACAGGTCGATCGCTGTCAGAGCTGCCCGAGGTCCCAGCTCACAAAGGACCAACGCCGGTTCATTGTTATATACAAAGGTCTTTATTGAAGTTCAGTTTCGCTTTCACAGCCGCAGCGCGCAGCTCTCCGTCTGAAACTCTACCGCTGAAGCTCCGTCTGAATCTCCTCCCCCCAGACACCAGTTTAAGACTCTAGCCTTGCTCCACCTCTTCCTTTGCTCTTTCCTCCTCTGGTTCCGCCTGTCAGCTGGGGTCTCGCCCTTCCTAGACTCTTCTGACGCTGAGTCCCCTGAGTCTTCCCCCTGCCTCCGGCGGGCTTTAGGACCTGGTTCCCAATCCGGGTTTTCTGCTGTCCCACGCGCCTGTACATTCGAACTTGGCGCGCGCGCCCAGCCGGCAACCTTCCTCCTGACCGTTACACTGCTCCTGTCACTGCTTCCCCCTTCGGGGAGGCTAGCTGGACCTGACCTCCCCTCCGTTCCCCCACTCTCCGATAGAGGCGTGGTCAGCCCTGACTCATCTTCTCTCCCTGCTGGAGGAGACGCTGGCCCTGACACATGGGACTCTTCCCCCCCACTACGCTCTGGTGGGGAAGCTGGTCCTGATCTCCCGCTGCTGCTTTGGGAGTCCCTGCTGGCCCCTTGTTTCTGGTGCGTCCCCCCTGGGACCCCCCTTGCCCTGACCATCGGCGCCTCCTTCTGGGAATCTTCCGATTCGCTGGAGAAGCTCATGGAATCTCTCGGGTCACTGTCATACTCCCCTACGCTGCCCTCAGATTCTTCCCCTTCGCTCTCCATTTCCTCCCTCCCGTGTGCCTCTGTTCCTGAGCCCCTGACAATCGCGATATACCAATTGATCATGGGAAACTCCCCCCCCACACACACACAAATAAATGTGGCTGTCACAAAAATAGCTCAACAACTTGGGTAGATCACCGCCAGCTTTTTTATAGTGGTTGTAGATCTCAGTCTCTTGGAAGTTGGACAGCCCTGATCTTATCCAACCCCCTGCAATGCAGGGATATTCACCTGCAACCTTGGCATAATCAGCACCATACTCTAACCAACTGAGTTATCCAGCTGAGCAACAGTATTTTTTAAAAAAACTGCATTATCTAGCACATTTGAGCATAGTGGCTCTCTTGAAAGTTCCAGTTGGTGTAAAATTCAGCTGTGTCAGCCTACCCCTGCCCAGGAGAGCATCTGGGACTTTTCAGTTTAAAGAAAAGGCAAGTAAGAGGTGGGCTGATAGACGTTTGTCAAATTATGCACTTTCTCATGGAGAAAATGGATAGACAAAAGGTGTTTTTCCCCTCTCTCATAATGCTAGAATGCATGGACAATGAAATGGAATGGCATGTTGGAAGATTCCAGGCAGATAAAAGAAAGGACATATTCACACAGTGCATAGTAAAACTATGGAACTCACTGCAACAGGAAGGACAGATGGTCAACAATCTAGATGGCTTTGTTTTGTTTTTTCCCCAACAGAATAAAACTTTATTTAGAATTCGACAATAACAAAGAAAGAAAAAACCACAGTAGTTGCTACATCATTACAATGATCCAGTGTTAACATTTTATAAATACTAATAAAGAAATTACATAGCATCACTTTTAACTTACTGAGGTTTTCATAATACACTTTTATCTCTTTATCTTTTTTCTGAACATATCAAAAAGAGAAAGACCAAGAAAGGAAACACAAAAAGGAAGAGAGAAAAAGAGGGGGGAAGGGGGGTGGTAAAAGGAAGGGGAAAGAAGAAAAGAGGAGGAAAAAAACAAAGCAAAAGAAACATATTTGACTCATTGTATTATTATTTCTACAGATGGCTTTGAAAGGGCACTGGACAAATTAACAGAGAAGACTATCAATGGCTACTAGCCAAGATAGCTATGCTTTGCCTCCATGGTCAGAGATAGTAATGTTTCTGGACACCACAAGAGGGGGTACTGTTATTGTGTTCAAATCTTGCTTGTGGGTTTCCTGCAGTCATCTGGTTGGCCATTGTGAGAGCAGGATCCTGGACTAGATAGTCCCCTGGCTTGATCCAGCTGGATCAGCTTCTGTCCTTATGGTAGATCCTTTGTCTGTTGACCACAATACAGTAGTAACTCTGGTTGCGAATGGGATCCATTCCAAAGCCCCGTTCGCAACCTGAAAGGAACACAACCCGCATCTGCGCATCTGCGCACGTGCAGGTTGTGATTTGCTGTTTCTGCGCATGCGCATGACATCATTTACACGTCTGCGCATGCACAAGTGGCAAAACCTGGAAGTAATCCTTTCCGGTACTTACAGGTTGCCCTGGGACACAACCTGAAAAAAACGTATCATGAAGCAAACGTAACAAGAGGTATGACTGTACTTGCTGATGTCCACATGTCAGCTTGAACTCAGAATGGCACACACACACACACACACACACACACACACACACCCTGCCCTATACTGCCCTATACCCAGAGGTCTCAGGATGGTTCACAGAACAAAATCAAAATATAAAACCATGAAATATATAATCAAAATAAAAGCAACAACCCTATAACCCCCTCAGAGTTCAGCAGAAGCAGAGTCGTGAAGGAATCGTAGCATCAAGTCCTTTAGTATAACAAAACAAATAAAATAAACGAAACAGTCTGTGTGAGCTTTGCCTCACACATCCTCTCTCTCAAGTCTTTTCAGCTGGAAGAGAACAAAGAGCGGAAGTTGCTGGATGAACTTCCACTTACACATAACAGTGATAAGGAATGAAATCATCAGGTCTTGTGACCCTGTGCCATTGCTGCACTGGAAATACTGACACACCCCAAAGCCACATTTTAAAAGGGCATAGGATGTCATAGGATGGAGGGCACAAGGAGAAGGGGACGACAGAGGACGAGATGGTGGGACAGTGTTCTTGAAGCTTGAGTTTGACCAAACTGCGGGAGGCAGTGGAAGACAGGAGTGCCTGGCGTGCTCTGGTCCAGGGGGTCACGAAGAGTCGGACACGACTAAACGACTAAACAACAACAAAAAGGATGTCAACCCCAATCGGTGTAATATGCTCAAACCGTCTTGCTCCGGTGAGCAACCTGGCCGCTGAATTCTGCACCAGCTGAAGTTTCCAAACTGTCTTCAGAGGCAGCCCTACATAGAACGCATTGCAGTAATCTAACCCTGAGATTACCAGAGCAGAGACAACAGGAGTCAGGCTATCCCTGTCCAGATAGGGGCGTAGCTGGGCCACCAGCCGAAGCCGATGGAAGGCACTCTGGACCACAATGAGGGCAGTTCACAAAACAAGATCAACATATAAAACGACAATATATATAATCAAAATAAAAACAACAACCTTATAGCACTACCCCCCCCAAAAAAAAACCACATTCTAAAAGGGCATGGGATGTCAATCAAATCAACAAAAGGCCTGGTTAAAAAGGAAGGTTTTTGCCTAGCGCCTAAAGGTGTATAATGAAGGCACCAGGTCAACTTCTCTCGGGAGAGCATTCCACTGATGGGGAGCCACTGTAGAGAAGGCCCGTCTCGTGTTGCCACCCTCCAGACCTCTAAAGGAGGAGCAACACGAAGGAGGGCCTCAGAAGATGATCTCAGGGTCCAGGTAGGTTCATAGGGTAACGGGCAGTCCTTGAGGTATTGTGGTCCTGCAAAAACCAGCAAAGGGGTTCAGGAGGCTAGATAGACCTGCAGAAGTGGTGACTATTTTTTGCCAGAGTGATAGTGCTGTGTGTGGCCCTGTGGAGAGCGTTCCATAAAGAGGGAGCCACCACTGAGGAGGCCTGTACTTGTGTCACCAACCTCCTCACCTCCCTTAGTGGAGTCACGTGGACAAGGTCCTAGGAACGCTACTTTTACTCAGAGTAGACTTATTCAGTAGACATGGCTAACTTAGGTGTATTATTTTCAATGGGTCTGTGTTGAGTAGGAGTCAGCTGGCTAATACCCTTTTGATACTTTTTAGATGTACAAAGGAGTCCCTTGTTACTGTTTATGAAATAAGATGACAAATGTTTCCCATCATCATTGATGCATGGACTTCTGTTATCAAGTGTGACCAGGGTCAGATGGCAAAAAAGAACAACCAGAGGTTAATTCTCAAAATGCAATAGCTTTATTATTAATGAGGATAGTTCTGCAGTTCACACAGGTGAAGATATAATGCCGATTTGCAAAGATATAGATGAAATTACAGAAAAAAGTTTGCTTAAGCATGACGAATTATACACATAAGATGCAACTAATGGAAAGCTTTAGAGGTGCTGAGAAGCCGCAGCTACTTTTGACTTTGGTTAGCATCATGGGTGCTCAATTTCTCTCAAGACTATCACTAGGCAAGCTCAGTTGAGGGTCCGGCAATTCCTTTTCCTGCAGGTGATCCAGATGACATTGTTGTGTTCACCAACCACACCCCCAGCGGGAGTAGGGGTAGCCCCACCTTGAGCCACACCAGTCGCCGTAGCCGCCGTAGCAACCGTAGCCGCCATAGCCGCCATAGCCATACCCACATGGCTCATAACATCTGGGGCTGCAATACCGGGAACTGCACCAGCCGCCATAACCATAACCGTAACCGCATGGCTCATAGCAAGACTGGTGTCTCCATGGCCCACAGGCAACACTGCTGGAGTAAGTCATCTTGGTTGGAACACCGGAGGATCTGGAATGAAGAGTTAGGGAGTTAATAGCATGGTTTACCCAGAATATGAAAGAGTAGGAAAATACGCTAAAGAGACTCAAAGATATGACTTGTTTCATTAAACCATGTGCTTTAGCAATCCCACCTAGCCGTTGTCCCTGCCCAAAATTTTCTTTTCTCTCCACACTCCTTGTTGCTCTGCATGGCATCCAATGGTGTGATCAGGAATGCAAGAAATTCCAGTAAACAAGTCTGCTTCCCCCAGATGTGGAAGAGGAGGACAGGAATATAGGAAACTTCCTGTATACTGAATAAGAACCAGCTCCACATTTTCCAGGCTGACTGTGAAGTGTTTCAGACTGGATTCTGCCACAACCCTATGAAGAGTTGTGAGAGATTGAAACTGGAACCTTGTGCCTGCAAAGCAGATGTTCTTTGCCTGAACTTCAGCCTTTGCACTAAACATGGAATCAGATTCTAGTCCTAAGGATTCTGCAGAATGGGCTGATTTAAATTGGAACAGAGAAAACTGCCTCTCCCCAAGTCAGACCACTGGTTGATCCAGTTCAATATTGTCTACACTGACAGGCAAGAGCTCCCCAGGACAAGAGCCCTATCTCAAATCTTACAGAATCAATGCCAGAAATTGCAGAGAATATTTACCAAGATGGTTCAATGGTCTGATTTAGCATAGGCATCTTTCTAAGTTCAAGCCTGAAGCCTGCCCACAGCTAGTCCGGGTAAGGTGAGTAGAATTTAACTTACCTGCTTCCTTGAGAAGAAAGAGAAGTCAACAGAAGTTGTTGGAAGAAGGCTGACTGGCAAGGGCTTTTATACCAACTGATGGCCTCTTTGTGCCCAGGAACAACACCTTGGAATGCAATAGACTGTCATAATTATCCGATTGCTAATTAGCTCCTCAGGTTGTATGCAATATCTTTCCATCCATTGCTAATTGTTACAGCTGTTCTTCATGATTAAAAAACACTCCGTGTTATTAATGCAGCATCATTGGATATCATTAATAGTTCCTTTGCTGCTCAAGTATTTCTGGGAACTGTGGTATTTCATGGGACCTTTCTACTGGCGTCAATGGTTTCCTAACACAACCCATATGTTGAGTTCCTCTTGGGTCATCTCAGTAGCATGACTTAAATGTCAGGAAGCCAGGAAACACCGGAGGGACAGATCCTGAAGTTGAGGCTCCAATACTTTGGCAACCTCATGAGAAAAGAAGACCCTGGTGTTGGGACAGATGGAGGGCACAAGGAGAAGGGGACGACAGAGGACCAGATGGTTGGACAGTGTTCTCGAAGCTACCAGCATAAGTTCGACCAAACAGCGAGAGGCAGTGGAAGACAGGAGTGCCTGGTGTGCTCTGGTCCAGGGGGTCACGAAGAGTCGGACACGACTAAACGACTCAACAACAACAATGTGTATAGGAGCACGTGAAGCTGCTTGATAATGCGTCAAAGCAATGGTCTATCTAGCTGAGGATTATCTACAGCAGGAGTGGGGTGTTAAAGACTAACTGGATGAAGAGTGAGAGGCACCAGCTGGGGAACCCCAAAGGGAAACCTTGAGATGAGGAAGGCTCAGAGCCAGGAGATTGGTGGTGGGACATTGAGGAGAGGTCAGAGGAAGAGGATTGGGTAGAGGGGCTGGATGCTGAAGGAGGAACAGGGTTTAGTGAGCAGGAAGAGCTGGTAACAGGGAGCAGTTCAGACTCTGAGGCTGAAGCAGAGGAAGGGAGTCAAGAGACTGCCAAAAAAATCCAGGGAGTCTTCCCTCTCCTCCTGCAACAAACTCCCCTCCCCCTGGTTTCTAAGAATTCGCAGGATAATGAGAAAAGTGGAACAGAGACCAAAGTTGTGCAGGCACAGTTTGAGACTGCTTGGGAAATATCTGGGAGAAGAGGAGGCTTAGAGAGGGTGGAAGGCATGGATCTTCAGTCCTGGCAAGTGCTCCACTGTCTTGCCAGAGTGGTGCATGCTCTGGTTATCTACCGCTTGGACTACTGCAACACGCTCTACGTGGGGCTACCTTTGAAGGTGACTCAGAAACTGCAATTAATCCAGAATGTGGCAGCTAGACTGGTGACTGGGAGCGGCCACCAAGACCAAATAACACCAGTATTGAAAGACCTACATTAGCTCCCAATACATTTCTGAGCACAATTCAAAGGGTTGGTGCTGACCTTGAAAGCCCTAAACAGCCTCGGTCCAGTATCCTTGAAGGAGCGTCTCCACACCCATCGTTCAGCCTGCACACTGAGGTCCAGCTCTGAGGGCCTTCTTGGTAGTGGTGCCTGCTCTGTGGAATGCCCTCCCATCAGATGTCAATGAAATAAACAACTATCTGACTTTTAGAAAACACATGAAGGCAGCCCTGTTTAGGGAAGTTTTTAATGTTTGATGTTTTATTGTGTTTTTAATATTCTGTTGGAAGCTGCCCAGAGTGGCTGGAGAAATCCAGCCAGGTGGGCGGGGGTAAAAATAATAAATTATTAGCAGTATTATTATCCATAGGGACAAGACCTGCTGGGAAGAGTGGCTGTGTTGTATGCCATTTCCTTGAATAAAGATTAAATTTCACAGACATTGAAGCCTTACATCTTTCATCCTGACCTGTAGCCCTGACATGGGGGTATATTTGACCCTTTAGCTGTTGCTAAACTACATATCACATCAGCCCCAGCAAGCAGCAAGGCTGATAGGAGTTGTAGCCCAACAACATCTGACCACTGTAGCTCACATGTTGTTAACCTTGAGGCTTGATGACTGAAATGTGCTCTGTTTGGGGCTGCCCTCGATCGTCATTTGAAAGCTCCAGCTGATGAAGAATGCTGTGTTCAGACTGCTGCCCAACAACATGAGACGCCATTGTTAAAGCTACTCTGCCAGGTTCAAAGTTAACTTGTGTCAGAGCTGCTTGAAGATCCTAGCTCACAGAGGATCATGCTAGCCAGCGATCATTAAGTAAAAGTCTTTATTGAGTTACAGTTTCCATTCTCACGCTGCTGCGCGCAACTCTACGTCTAGTAGCTAGATCGGCGAAGCTCCGTCTGAGTCTCCGCCCCGTGCGCACCAACTTAATATCCTAGCCCGGCTCCACCTTTTCCGCCTGACTGTCCTCCTCTGGGTCCCTCTACCCCCCGGGGTCTCTTCCTTCCGGGATTCTTCTGACGCTGACCCCCCGGACCCTCCTGTCTCCTTGCGCCGGGCTTTAGGACCTGGCTCCCTTTCCGGGCTGCTTACTGCGCCACCTTCCTCTGCATTTGAACTTGGCGCGCGCGCCCAACCTTCCACTTTCCGCTTAACCGTTTCTTCGCTCCCCGATGGAGGTGTGGCCACTCCTGACTCGTGCCCTCCCTCCTGTGGTGAGCTGCCAGCGCTTGCCCCCTGGCTCCTTTCCTCTTCCCTGCTCTCTGGCGGTGACGCTGGTCCCGATTTCCAACTGCTCTCCTCTGAGTCCCCTCTGGCTCTATCTTCCTGGGGTGCCCCCCTAGACTCCCGCCTTGCCCTGGCCACTGGTGCTCCTTTCTGTGAATCCTCTGATTCACTGGAAAGACTCGGAGATCTCGGGTCGTCGTCATCACTCATCTTTTCTTCTGCCTCCTCCCCTTCGCTCTCTGTTTCCTCCATTGCCCTTGCCTCTGCTCCTAAACCCCTGACAACTTGTATTAATTTACAAAGGAATCACATGAACCCTTATAGCACAGCTGAATTTGTATTAGATGTTTGATGTGGGAGATTGGTCCTAAGCTGTGAAATGGCAGCCCTTACCCTACCCTCAAGCCTAGAATGGTTTACTGAGCACTGGTTTTCCAGATGTGGCCAGCTCCACCTCAGTCTGTGGACATGAACCGAACACCCATTATTGTAATGAACGTGGTGGAATCTCCTTTGTTCGCAGTTTGAATCAAAGCACATGACCAAATACCTCTCAACACTGGAGTTGCACAAAACTCCATACACCATTAGATGACTAATTTTCGTTGCTTGCATTTATAGGTTCCCTTGAGAAATGTTAGCATCCCTATAACTAATAATGAAAAGGTTGCAATAGGTGACCTGCTTGTATAAACTTCTAGGTGGTGATAAACCTCGTGTGCAACTTTACAAGGGCAATTTGGCTGGAATGTGCAGACGTGTGATGAGATACCCATCGGAATTGCCCTGGGGTCCCCTTCCTAATTAACCACAGCGGTTAATTAATGTGGTTTTGCCATGGTGATGCTTGAAGGCCCAAGGACCCCTGTGAGGAAAGGTTTCAGCATTTGGGGCCTTAAGAGAAAAGGCAGGTTAAGTTTACAGACATGATAGAAGTTTATAAAACCATGCATAGCATGAAGGTAGTGGAAAGTTCTTTCTCCCTTTCTCATAGCACTGGAAAACATGAGCATCCAAATTTTGGAAGATTCAGGACCTTCTTCATGCAGTGCACAGTTAAACTCTGGAACTCAGTCCCCCAGAAGACTGTAATTGCCCCCAACTTGAATGGCTTTAAAAGAGGATGAGACAAATTCATGGAGGAGAAGGAGATCAGTAAATGCTAGCCACAATGACTGTGCTCAACATCCTCTGCCAAATACAGTATTCCTCTGAATGTCAGTTGCTAGGAATTGTGGGTCGGGACAGTGCTGTTGCGCTCATGTCCAGGTTTCAGGCTTCCCAGATGCATCTGGTTAGTTGTGGTGTGAACCATACCCTCCAACATTTCTCCAATGGAAACAGAGATGTCCCATTCCATAACAATCATTCTACTATTTATAACCCACAAATCTTAATGGGTTGCCCCAGCCACTCTGAGAGGCTTCCAACAAATATAGAAACACAACAAAGCATTAAACGTTCAAAAATACTTCCCTATACAGGATTGCCTTCAGACGGCTTAAGGGTCAGATAATGTCATACCCTCCAACATTTCTCCAGTGAAAATGAAGACACCCTATGTAAAAGGGAAGGGACATGGGTGGCACTGTGGGTTAAACCACAGAGCCTAGGACTTGCCGATCAGAAGGTCGGTGGTTCGAATCCTCACGACGGGGTGAGCTCCCGTTGCTCGGTCCCTGCTCCTGCCAACCTAGCAGTTCGAAAGCATGTCAAAGTGCAAGTAGATAAATAGGTACCACTCTGGCAGGAAGGTAAAGGTGATTCCGTGCGCTGCTCTAAGCACTTAGAAGTGGCTTGGTCATGCTGGCCACATGACCCGGAAGCTGTACACCGGCTCCCTCAACCAAAAAAGCGAGATGAGCACCGCAACCCCAGAGTTGGCCATGACTGGACCTAATGGACAGGGGTCTCTTTACCTTTACCTTTTTAAGGAAAAGGGAAGGACAGGTCCTGAAGCTGAGGCTCCAAGACTCTGGCCACCTCATGAGAAGAGACCCTGATGTTGGGACAGATGGAGGGTACAAGGAGAAGGGGACGACAGAGGATGAGGTGGTTGGACAGTGTTCTTGGAGAGACCAACATGAGTTTGACAAAACTGTAGGAGGCAGTGGAAGACAGGAGTGCCTGGCGTGCTCTGGTCCAGGGGGTCACGAAGAGGCAGACACGACTAAACAACAACAAAGGAAAAGGGACATTCCAGGATCAAATCAGAAACCAGGACTGCTTCTCTAAATCAGGGACTTGCCTGGAAAATAGGGACACTTGGATGGACTAGTGAACAGGATGCCAGACTAGATGGGTCGTTGTCCAAATTCAGTAGTTGCATTATATGGTCTTAGAATGGTGTTCCACACCCCCGCCTGAGAGGCAGGAGGAGAGATGCTGGCTTGTTGGTACATTACCGGAACAAAGGGGATCCATAAAGTTTTAAATTAAAAGGAACCCCACGGGAGGGTGCACTCATTATGACCCACAGTGCAATAAATAATGACAGCTCTTTGGGAGGGGTATTTCCTGGTCAACAAGGTCCTAACTGGATGGTAACTAATTAGAACATCAAATGGGATTTGATGTTCAAATCACGAGTGGCTGGGGAAACACAGCCAGATGGGCGGGGTATAAATAATAAAAGTATTATTACTACTATTATTATGCGCCAGAGACAAAGTATAAAAGGAACCAGAATGCGGATTGCTGATCACACAACACTTCTTGGTTCCAGCTGCTTCAAGATCACGGTAAGATTGACTCCGTCCTCAGCTCTTCTTGATCTTTTCCATTCCTAGTTTTGTGACGTGTTCTTTAGCGACGGAATGGCTTTTAAACCTATAAAGAAAAAACAGGTCCACCAATAACATCACAAAAGTTATCCATATCTAGGCAATGATGAATTAACATGAGAAAGTTAAGTTTTGACTTCTTTCCGTGATATGACATAAGATTAGAAGGGCTCTGCTGTATCAGGCAAAATTGTAGTAGTAGTAGTAGTAGTAGTAGTAATAATAATAATAATTTAAAATTACTTTTTCTTATAAGCAAGAAACAAGTGGAAATGGATCATTTTAGCATTTTAGATTATAGTAGTGTTGTGATGTTGGCCTCTTAGCAGATCACATGAATTTTTTTTTAATAAAGAGATGCTTTCTGATGGTTGTACTACTATGGGCATTACTAACTTTGGTCCATTGATTTCAATGGGTCTGCTCTGAGTAAGACTAGCATTGGCTGCAACCGAGTATTTTTAGGTGTGTTGCAGTCTTCTCTTTTCCCATATCAGTTAAACATTGCAGAGAACTCTGGTGGCAAGAGCTGTTTGACAGCGGAATGGAGTAACTTGGAGGGGTGGTCTTCTTCGCTGGAGGTTTATAAGAGAGCTTGGGGGGCTTCTGTTGGAGATTCTTTAGCTGTGATTCCTGAATCACAGGGTATTAAACTACATGACTCTTGAGGTCCCTTACAACTCTACAATGCTACGATCCCATGATTCTGATGTCAGTTTTGAAATAAATGATTTCTGGAAGGAATGACGCTTTCAACTCTGTGTCCGCAGATCTAACTCAAGTGAAGACTATGACTTACTACGGTGGCTACTGCAGGCCCTATGGCTACTCCTCCTGTAGCACCAGCTGCTATGATCCCTGCTGCTATGGCAGCGGCTATGGGCACTGGTATGGCTCAACAACGTGTCGTACTGGGTGCTATGATCCATGCAGATATGGAGGGTACAGTGGTTACGGCTGTTATGGAGGATCTGGCTGCTATGGTGCTTACGGTTCCAAAGGATGCTACCCTTACTCTCGATGGGGATGTGGCTGGTAAATGACTATCCCACCCCGCAGGAACAGGAGGAAAGAAGACAGATGGCCAAGAAAAACCCACTGGCACAATATCTGATTTTTTAAAAATGCTGAGAAACCTATCTACCTCCTTTTGCACGCTAGACTCCTCAACGCTTCAAGCACAACCACATTTCCCTTCCACCAGAAACCTAGAAATCGGAATCCTTATCCTTCCATGTTGTTGTGTTCTTTCTGTAATCGACTTGCTATTAAAAACATCTCATTGCATCATAATGTTCTTTGTTCTGTGACTGAATTTATCTCATAGCATGATAGAACTGTAGACTTGGGAGGGACCTAAAAAGTCGCCCACTTTGACCCCCTGAAATGCAGGAACCACAACTATCTCCCTAGCCCTCCTATTAATGCTAAAGGTGGTTTAGGGATGGGGAGTGTTTTTCAACCCTGAGGAACACATCCTCTTCTGGGCAACCTCTCAGAGGCCACATACCACTGCTGGGAGGAGCCAGAGGCAGAAGTGGGTGGAGCCAATAATGTAAATGTGACCTTTGTCCAGTAGGATAGCTTCCACATATCCTGTGAAACGCCCTTCTTTGTCCTCCATCCAGGCAGGCAAGAGGTGTGGTCCAAGGCCACATTCCAGCCAGGCTAAAACTCAAGAAAGATGTAAAGCCAGTGAGGAGTGTGTCATAGGGTGGGTTTGGAGGGCCAGATAGAAAGGGCAACATTTGTGGTAGGAAAAGACTGTGACATACAGAGGTAGAGATGGTCGTATATGGAGTGTACTGCTCATTCTCAGACTTAATGAAGCAACTTTTGAGAAGGTACAATTGCAGCTTCTGGTAGAATTTGGCTGGAGGATACTTCAGTTGGGCAAATGGAAGGAGCATTTAGGGTTGAAATCTAGTGAGTGGCAGAGTTAGGGAAATGTAAGTATGGCGTTCGTACGGAGCCCCTGGTTGTCTCATGGACTATTGACCTGTACACCACTAATCCGCTTCCACCAACCAGGTTCTCCCCGGCAAATCACTTAGCCTCAGTCAGGTTCTCAAGCTAACAATGAAGATTGTAGTTTATTGCAAACACACATAAACTTAAAATGCATTTGAAATGCTGTTACCCTTTACCCTCTTAGTCTTATTTTATCCTGGCTCTAACTCTTCTACCTCCCCTCACACAAGAACCAACTGCACTGTCTATTTCCATCTGTCTGCCAACTGCTTTCCCAACTGCCTTGTCCCAACCAACCAACTAACTGTCTAAACCTTGGGCTAAGCCCTTTTATAAACAGGTAGCCTCTGCCTTTTATATTGGTCTACCTATTAACTCTTTCTCTCTCCCCCCCCCCCCAAGACATTTTCAAAAGAACAGGCAAATGCCACAGTAGGTTCTGGACTTGATGGTCTTACAGAAACCCACCCTCTCGAGAACAGGGCTGGGGGACATTCCTCAGCCTGAAGGCCACATTCCTTAGCCAATTCTGGTGGCCACAAGCTAGTGGTGGGCAAGACCAGAGGGAAAAGTAGGGGAGCAACAGATGCAAAATTCACCTTTGCCCAGTAGGCTAGTTTCTGCACACACCTGCCTATCATCCTTCCTACAAGTAACAGACACAGTCTGAGGAAGGGAACAAAACTAGAGTAAGCTGACTCTGCCTGTAATTTTCTCTGGTGCCACCTACTGTTGGACTCCCTGCTTTCCACCTCATCAGTCCCAATGGGCAACACCAGTCAGTACTGGCGGCTGCTAATATTTAACGGGCAGAAATTGTGTGAAGTGGGAGAGGTGGGTGTGAAAGATGTATTTCCTGGCACTGTTTATATACCTTCCTGGAGCAGAATCTCAACCGTGGGGAGGGCACAGGAGCCAGCTGCCCATGAGAGACTGACCTACTGCTACCTATGAATTATCACGCAACTCAGTTCATGCCGGGGGCTCATTCATCCAGATCAAATCCCATATGTGTTTGGAAGCTGATGAAATGAAAACTACGCCTCCTTCCAATCTGGTGCGATGGCTAGAAACCAAACTTGCAGCGATGGTAAATGTGCGAGTTATATCCATGACTTGTCGCCTGCACTCCAAGAATCGAGGGAGGCAAGGAAGCCAGCCAAAGAAAGCCGCCCCTTTCTCCTTAACTGCACCTTCATCAAGTAGACATTTTTGTTTTTCTTTGTCTGCATCTGTTAAACAGTCCTTTAGCTTTCTCAGGCTTGAACTGGCCCAACCTGCTCCCGACAGCAGATTCAAGTGGGATTCCAGTTAGACAGGAGTAAAAAACAAGTCCTCAAAGAAAATGCTTTCCAAAACAAAATAAAATGTTACTTAAGGTTTTAGTGAGGCAATGGGTTGGAGAAAGCAATTTTTAAAACAACAATTTCACAGTGTGTGTAGGTAAACAGAGATTAACATCTATTTGCAATTCTCATTTCAGCTGCTGCAACCCTTTGCGGTTTTCTACTGGCCCCTATCCGCTGTAGTACCCTTTTAAAGTGTTCCAGCTCAATTTTCACTCCTTCCCAGGGGAGAGAATTCCACAAACAAGGAGCCACTGCAGAAAAGGCCCGTTCTTATGTTGCTGCCCTCTGGGCCTTGCATGCAGGCGGCAAAGAGAGAAGGGCCTCAGATGGTGGACGCAGAGTCTGGGCAGGTTCATATGGAGAGAAGTGGTTCTTGAGGTATTGTGGTCCTGAGACATTAAAGGCTTTATATGTCAAATTGGGCCTGGACGCAGGGGCGTAGGAAGGAGGGGCGAGGGGCGGGTCACCCCCGGTGCCATGATGGAGGGGGGTGACAAATTATCACGGAACAATTACTGCCCTACTAGGGCGATTCATAAAAAAACTTTTTTGGGAAAATGCCTGCTCCAAAGGTCATCTCTTACTATACCAGGGATTGTAGAGCTATATATGAAATTTCATGCATATCAGTTAATATCTTGACCCTCCTCCATGAAAACAGCTGTTTACTTGGCCGTTTTCCTACGCTGTGAAGGCTGAAATTTCAATTCAGTGGAGCAGGGTCATGTTTTTCTGTTTTGGTAAACCACTTTGTAGGGTTTTTTAAAAAAATGAATTTTATTAAATAAATAAACAATAAACATAAATAAAATAACACAAGCCAAAACACAATCCAGCCTGTAGTATCTGTCCACAGTTTCCTGCTTGTTATCAGAGGCCCAGAATCCACATCCCTTTGTAAGAAAATATGAAATAATGTAGAACCATTTTTGCAGGCCCCCTCCAAAAAAATCAATCAATGGGGGGGGGGGGCGTGACAAGAAATTTTCCACACTGGGTACCACCAGGCCTTCGTACGCCTCTGCCTGGACGCTAACTGGCAGCCAGAGCAGTTGGGCCAGGATCAGTGTAATATGCTCAAACTGACTTGCTCCGGTGAGCAACCTGGCCACTGAATTCTGCACCAGCTGAAGTTTCCAAGCTGTCTTCAGAGGCAGCCCTACGTATAATGCATTGCAGTAATCCAACCTTGAGGTTACCAGAGCATAGACAACACTAGTTAGGCTATCCCTGTCTAGATAGGGGCATAACTGGGACCCCAGACAAAGCTGATGGAAGCCGGTCTGGGCCACTGAGGCCACCTGAGCCTCAAGCAACAGCAGTGGATTCAGAAGTACCCTCAAGCTACAAACCTGCTTCTTCTGAGGAAGTGTAATACCCTCAAGAGCAGGACACCTCCCATCCACCCAGTCCAAGGAACCACCCATTAACAGGGCCTCTGTCTTATCTGGATTGAACTTCAGTTTGTTGGCTCTCATCCAGCCCATCACTGAGGCAAAGCAATGGGGCACCCAGGGCTTTTTTTCCCAGCTGGTGAGTGCCATTGCCATTCTAAGAGATTGAGGGAGGTGTTCATGGTGAGTTCTGGCACCTCTTTTTCTAAAGAAATAGCACTGGGTACATCCACTGCCACACCTGCAAATGTAAATGAGAAGCAGAGCTGTCTGTCATAAGCATATTGCTGACGAGGTTCTCAGATGACTCTACTCCAGAGGTCAGCAAACTTTTTCAGCAGGGGGCCGGTCCACTGTCCTTGAGACCTTGTGGGGGGCCAGACTATATATTTTTTGGGGGGGGAGAACGAATTCCTATGCCCCACAAATAACCCAGAGGTGCATTTTAAATAAAAGCACACATTCTACTCATGTAAAAACATGCTGATTCCCAGACCATCTGCAGGCCAGATTTAGAAGGCGATCGACCTGGATCCAGCCCTTTAGTTTGCCTACCCATGCCCTACTCAGTAGTTTCACAGAGATGTTAAACAGCATGAGGGATAACAGTGAACTCTGAGGAACCCCAAGGACCCATGGACGGTCAAAGGCGACTATGGGGTTGGGGCACTCATCTCGCTTTCAGGCCAAGGGAACTGATGTTTGTTCACAGACAGTTTTCCGGGTCATGTGGCCAGCATGACTAAACTGCTTCTTGTGCAATGGGACACCAGAGCACATGGAAACGCCATTTACCTTCCCACTGGAGTGGTACCTATTAATCTACATTCACTTTGATGTGCTTTCAAACTGCTAGGTTGGCAGGAGCTGGGACCGAGCAAGGGGAGCTCACCCCGTCGCGGGGATTCAAACCACTGTCCTTCTGATTGACAAGCCCAAGAGGCTCAGTGGTTTAGACCACAGCGTCACCTGTGTGTGTGCACGTGCAAATGTGTGTGGGGTGCCAAACTGGGTCTTTGGCCCAGGTGGTATCAAAAGTCACTGAGAGGTTGAGGAGAATTAACAGGGACACATTTCTCCTGTCTCTCTCCCGACAGGGCAACCAAAGTAGTTTCTGTGCCAAAACCCTGATCAAAATGCTAAATAACAATAATAATAATAAAGACAAGTACTCATATTGCTTTGATGAAGACTAGGGGTTTTAATATGGGGAATGTGCACAGGCTACAAATGGCAGGAAAAAGCATAACAAGAGTGCAAATGAACTAACAGTAGTATGAACACACACGAGTAGTTTCTTATTCGGTGGTATCATATCCAAGAACTTACTCTGTACTAAGACCCATTTAGTCTCATTTAAGGCCCCTCCCAACATTCTTCCAATTCTTCCAGTTCCTGCAACAACAATCATCAGTCATTCACTAACAGGGCACTCCTATGCATGTTGACTTAGGAGTAAGCCAAACTGAGTTCAGCAGGGCTTACTTACAGGGCAACATGTATAGGATTGAAGCCTAAAATGATCACCAAGAACAGAGGGAATAACACTGGTGTTAAATTGTTCAGAGCACTCCACAAGCATTTATCTTGGTGTCATCTTTGCAGTGACCCTGAATTGCTATCGCTGATCCACGTATTGCAGGTGGGTTGGGTTGTATCCCATGCTAATCCTACTCAGAGTAGACCCATTAAAGTTAATCACTAACTTGGGTTCATTAACTTTCAGTGTGTCTATTCTGAGTTAAACTTAGCTGAGAGAGATTCATCTACAGCCAAGAGGTCAGGAAACTAGTGGTGATAGTTCCTCACTAGGCTTTGCGTCTGCTGGTGGTACCAAAAGAGCCTTGCCTTGACCATGGAGGCAGCTCACTGCCGTCAATTCCCTTACACCAGCGAAGCAAAGCAAGCAAGTCCTTGGGGTCAACATGCTGTTTTGTTCCCAAAGCAAGGCAGCAAGAAGAAGGTGGTAGTCATGGTGGGGACATAGCTTGATATCTTCGGAGAAGTGAAAGGAAAGGTAGATCTGCTCTTCAGAGGACCCGGACACTCATGGCTTCTTCTGAAACGGCGAGTGCTTTCTTAGCCCTTCATAAAAGCAGAACCAAGAGATCTACTGTCCGTGTTGAAGCCATTCTCCTTGCCGATCAGTTCCTGTCCTCACCACCCACAGACTCCATAGCCTCCGGCACACCTCGGTCCGAATCCGCATCCCTGGCCACCATAGCCACCGTATCCACCGTATCCGCCGTATCCGCCTTGACCGCCAAAGCCTCCATGACCACCAAAGCCACCCCAGCCTCCGCTGTAGCCGCCATAGCCATAGCCGCAGCAAGGTGCATCAGTTGACACGGCACATGAATCATTGGCACAGGTCATGATGGGCCCTGGGACAGTGACGCGGAAAGGGGGCGGCTGGATGCCCACATGGTGAGGGGGGCATTGAGACTCGCAGGTGAAACCACAACCGCTTCCAGAGACCATTTTGGCAGTGAGGGTGGAAGTTCTAAAGGAAATGACAGAGAGGGGGGGGGAAATAAGTGCATGTTCTAATGCAGAGAATATGTGCAGTGTAATCTTAAAACAGTCCATCCCATGAATTCAGTGGGACTTTGTGCAAAAACTACAAGTCCCATCATATCTGGCTGTCGGCTAAGCTGACTGGGGTTGACTGAAACTGTGGTCTAGCAACACCTGGGGACCCAAGGTTGAAGACCTTTGCTGCCATCATCCTTGACCCTTGGCCACATTGGCTGAGACTCATGGGGTTTGCAAACACATGGAAGGCACCTCGTTGGAGAACCCAACTATAGTCAACCCACCGTGAACCATTGATCTTAAGTACTATTGGAGAAGACCAGCCAGGTATCTATAGGAAGCCCACAAGTAGGCAGCAAAATTGTGTTTGTATTCTCCAGAGACTATATTGAGAATATGCTCTCTCTAATCCTGAAGGTTGTTGACTAATAGCCACCCACTCCAGCTAAATAGCCCCCCACCAACTTAAGCCACTCTTGGTTCACATCTATTACATCTCAATTAATAAAATTCTGTGTAGTTAAATTTAATAGATTCACATCTATTAAGCTTACCAAAGAAAGGAGAGTAAAGAAAGCTACTTTCTACTGAATCTGGCCATTGGTTTGGACTACCGTCTGCCTTGAGTTACAGAATTTCACCAAGGTCTCAAGCAAAGGTACGTCTTTCCTAGTTTTCCTTTCCAAAATCCATTTAACTGGCAATGGTGGGTCTTGATCCTTGTACCTTCTGCGCTCAAGGGATAAATTCTATCGCTGAGCTGCTGGTCTTCCAAGTGTACAATCCACCCCAGAGTCAATATTTGTAATCCATCCCATAGTCCAAGGGTGGGGAGACCTGTGGGCCTCCAGAAGTTGCTGAAATATAATTTCCATCATCCCTGGCCATCTGCCATTCTTTCTGGGGCTGATGAGAACTAGAGTTCAAGAACATTGTTGAACTACAGATCCCATCATCCCTGGCCTTTGACTATGCTGGTGGCTGGGGTTGCTGGGAGCTGGAGTCCAAGAATGCTGTTCCCATTATCCATGACCATTGGCCAAGTATGCTGGGTCCAACAATATCTGGAGGGCCACAGCCTTCTTGGCTAGGACTGATGGAAGTTAGAGTCCAGTGACACTTGGAGAGTCACAGGTCTCCCAGTCCTGCCCAGATCAGTATCCAACTCATTTTCCAAGACCTTTCTCAGCGCTGTCCAACTTACCCAATTCTCTGAGGTGAAGAAGGTGAGAGGAGCTGTTCCAGGTTAGGAGAAGCTGTAGAGAGAAGCACCGAGGCAGCTTCCTTTATATACGATTCTGGGAGGCAGATGTGAAGAAACTTCAGCAAAGTACTAATTTGGGGCCAACCAAAATTTGCTGTTTGCTGCTTCAAGCTCTTTTAATAGTTTGCCTTGATGCGTGCATCAACGCGTCTATCGCTTGTGATCATCAGCATATAATTAAGTTATCACTTGCCCCACATAGATGGTAGAAATCCAGTGGTGATTCAAGCATCCCAATCTCCTGGACAGACATTCACTGCATCCGTGAACTGAACCCATATTGTTCCATCTGATACAAGCTTGCATATGGTTCAGGGATTGGGGAGCTTTGCCTCAAATTGGGTCTACTTCTTCACGCAGAACATAGCTAAGTTTCCATAGGAGGCAGTGATGGCCACCGACTTGGATGAAATGGACAAATTCATGGAGGATAAAGCCATCAACGGCTACTAGCCCTGATGGATGTGCTGTTCATCCACAGTTGGAGGCAGAAATGCTTCTGGATATCAGTTGCTGGGAGCCACAGGAGGGGAAAGAGGGTTCTTGTGCCTGGTTCCTGTTTCTGCATTTCCCACAGGCTTCTGGGTGGCCATGGTGAGAACAGGATGCTGGACTAGATGAGGTCCAGCAGGCTTGACTTATGGATAGCTTGAAAAGAGGATTCGATAAATTCATGGAGGATAAAGGTATCAAAGGCTTCTAGACACAATGGTTAGAATACCTTCACTGTCAGTTGCAGAGAATCACAAGAGGAGAGAGTGTTGGTGTTCGCAGCTCATGCTTGAGGACTTCCCACAGGCAGCTAGTTGGCTACTGTGAGAACAGGATCCTGGATTTAATATGCCATTGGCCTGATCTAGCAGGCTCTTCTGGTGTGCTTGACTGCAGCTCCTATCCTCAGCTCATGTTGGCCATAATGAGAACCCCGCAAGCAGGACCCAGCCTCAAGAGCAATTCTCCCTACTCTCAATTCATAGCAATATGTGTTCTGGAGGATACTTCCTCCGGTAGTGGAGGTAGAAGATAGTCATCACCAGAGGTGATGCAGGCTGCAGGTCGGCAACACCTGAATAGAAAATAATTGGAGTACCAGGGATGTCCAACAGTAGATCGCGATCTACCGGTAGATCCCCGGCTGATCCTGGTAGATTGTGGGATCCTTATTGTGTACAAAAAGTGACAGGGGGAAAGCTAAAAATCTCTGTGCAATCTTCCCCCCCCCCCAAAAAAAAACTCAACAACTCTGTGCAATCCACCCAGCCCACTCATGCTCCTCCTCCCTCCAATGACAATGGGTCAGATCAATGACAATGGGAGTAGATCACAGTCTCTTGGGAGTTGGGCATGCCTGGAGTAGAAAATAGCAGTCAACAACACTTCCAGTGTCTCAGCAGCAGGAAATCAAAGAATCATAGAGTTGGAAGGGATCTCAATCTAGATCCTGTAGGGCTGGAATCCTGTCCATGGCTGTCCCTTGGTGGGCTCAAACCATGAACCTTCTCGTTAACACTCAGACATACTGTCCCAATGTGCCACCCAATTGGCTACTCCATAGAATTGTAGAGTTAGAGGGCACCATGGAAGGTCACCTAGTCTAACCAACTGCTCAACGTGGAAAAGATACAGCTAGAGAATGCCTACAAGACACATTTCCAGTTTCTTCCTGGAAAGCACCCAGCTATCAGGGTGCTATCAGTGGCCTTGGCTGGTTGCCCAGGAAAGTATAAAGATAAGGAAACGTTTCTTACTGTCTTTGTTTTATTTCAAACTTTACAGAGAGAGGCTATAGAACTCAGCCTCTTGGATAACGGCATTGTCTCGAGTGAATCTCCACCCCACCCCTGTCTCTCCCACTTCCTAATTCGTCATCTTCTTCAGCTCCTCTACGGGTGCAGCTAAGTGTCCTCTGTCTTTGAGTTCTTTGCTCTCCTACTTTTAAGGCTCGCCAGGTTCTGGGAGATGGTGGGTCTGGAATGCTACTCCTCCTCTCCCATTATTTCCTAACTCCCCCCCCCCCCTCATCTGCCTCTGAGCGGTGACCTTCCCCAAACCCCTGTTGTAAATCTATACCATCTTCCTCTTCCTCCTCCTTGGAAGGGTCAGAATGGGGAAGTGTTCTCCACCACTCCACTCCTCCTCCTCTGCCCAGCCCCCTGTTGGAATCTCTGCTACGACCAAGCTGAAAAACTCATCCTCCAGTCGATCCTTCGGAATCTCCTCCAAGGATGATTAATGACCTGAGCCTTTGATAAGGCTCCAGGCACGTTCTCCATTCAGCAGAGTATCAAAGCACTCAGGGAAGGATGAGAAATATGAGCTACATTGCAAAGAGTTTTATTTCTAGTTACGCAGACAGAAAAGAAATATACATGCTCTCTCTGTGAAAGCAGAGAGCAACCTGGAAAACAAAGGAACAGGAAACCAGTCACATCCTGTCTTCCGTGAGACTTCCAACAGCCTGGAATCTCTGGAATGCAAAACAGAGTCTTGTGACTCCAAGCACTGCACAGTGGCAAAAACAGAAAACAACACCCCCGACCCCTCAAGGTCACTGGTTCCACTGCCGAACTGAAGTGAGCTTACTATCTACATTTCTTCCAGGCCATCATGTCAGGGTTGACAGGACCATGACAGCACCCTGACACATGATGACATTCATGTGATGACTCTTTCAAAGTTTGACCTTTCCATGAAGGCCACCTTGAATGCTTCTCTGCCTTTAAACACACCTAGATCTTTTGACATTCTTCAGTTAAAAACAAACAAACAAACAAAACCCAAGGATAATAACCCCTTGATGAGAAAGGTGTGTTTCTAATGCTCCCATCTAACAAAGGGCTTCAACAGGTGCTCATGTTTATGTGTTGTGCAAATAAAAGCCCATTTAATTATAAATCACTCCGGTTGACTCTTGAGTTATATGCACAATGAGGACAGCCTGTCATGACCCCCTGCATGGCTGCATTTCTGAGAGTTAATGGCAATGAAGGTGACTAATTATAGCTTAATCAGACCTATTTCTTGATCATGCCAGGTGGAGCTTAATTTATCTTCCTGACAGTGCTGGCCCAAGTAACAGGTTTGTAGCCGTGTTGGTCTGCCATAGTCGAAACAAAATAAAAAAAGTCCTTCCAATAGCAGCTTAGAGACCAACAAAGACTCTTGAGACTGCAAGAAAAATCAAACCTAGCCATGGACTGCAAGAAGATCAAACCTATCCATTCTCAAGGAAATCAGCTCTGAGTGCTCACTGGAAGGACAGATCCTGAAGCTGAGGCCATCTCATGAGAAGAGAAGACTCCCTGGAAAATACCCTGATGTTTGGAAAGATGGAGGGCACAAGGAGGGGACACAACTAAACGACTAAACAACAACAATCCCAAACACATTTCTGTTTTTGCAGAAAGATGCTTGCTGTGAAATCCATAGAGGTCTCCTTTGTCACAGCCTAGGTTTGTATTTATTCCAGATACTTAATATGGCACTTCTATGAAAGTGATTTCTTAAAGTCCGCATGAACTTTAACTTTATCATACCACAAATAACTATGCTATCCAAACATTAGGTCCTGTCCTATCTCCAAGAGCTTTTCACTTCTCAATGTCAACCACTCCTTCATCCACATTAAACAACAGGCTACAAATTGCAATTTCAGATTTGGTACACCCAATCTCCCCCTTTCCTTTGCATCTTGTAGTAATTTGTTTAACACATGGTTTCTCCCACCCCTTGCCATAAAAACCTTGATAAATATTTTTGGCCATTGTTTAAACAGTAAGTCATTAGCTAGAACAGGTATTCTAAGTTCAAATTCTAACATCAAAAAGAGTATGACAGGTCTGTGTATTAGCTCCCCTTTTGTATAATATATATGTAAATGATGTCATACTTGAACTTATACGATCAAAATACTTTCCTTCCTTGGTTTTATTCCCATTTTGCTATATGGCAGGCATGTCCAAAGTCCGTTTTGGGGGCCTAATCAACAACTTCAACCCATAAAAAAGGTCAACAACTTTGGTTGGCCCTCACACATGTTCACTTCCTCAAATCTGGGCCTCTTTGAAAAAAGTCTGGATACCCCTGCATGCTGATGATATGGTTTCATTATCACAATTACAAGTGGATATCAGGCGATTATTAAAATTTGGGGGCAATGATTTGCCACAATGAATATTTGAGTGTAAATCATGCCAATAGAAAAGCTGTAGTGTTTGGAGCAAGTCCTTATAAACACAAATGGCTCCTAGATGGTCAAATAATTGAGCAAGTGAGGCACTTTAATTAGGTATGGATACAGTTTTCTAATGGAGGTACTTGATCCCATCTTACGGCAGCCACAACTTTGAAGGCCTCAGGATCCTCACAAGCAGTTCTCAGCTGCAGGAGAGAAGCACTAACCAGGACAACTGCACATCAGGTAAAACTTCTGACACCATTTCTTTGCTCTTGTTCCTCCTTGAAGGGAGAGGCAAAATGCTGGACCATCCATGGAAGAGAACGCGGGCCCCACCTGGCCCCATGTCAGACTTTTGAGTGGGGTGGGGAAATTGTTGGTTCAGTGTGAAAGGTTTTTGGTCTCGGTAAGGGATAGAGGTTTTGTTTATTTGCTAATTAGTGGGAGAGCGGAATTGCTTTGTCTATTTTTTGGATATATCTGTTGTTGCTTACTACTGTTTACAAGGCTGTGGTGTTCATAGAATCATAGAATCATAGAGTTGGAAGAGACCACAAGGGCCATCGAGTCCAACCCCCTGCCAAGCAGGAAACACCATCAGAGCACTCCTGACATATGGTTGTCAAGCCTCTGCTTAAAGACCTCCAAAGAAGGAGACTCCACCACACTCCTTGGCAGTAAATTCCACTGTCGAACAGCTCTTACTATCAGGAAGTTCTTCCTAATGTTTAGGTGGAATCTTCTTTCTTGTAGTTTGGATCCATTGCTCCGTGTCCGCTTCTCTGGAGCAGCAGAAAACAACCTTTCTCCCTCCTCTATGTGACATCCTTTTATATATTTGAACATGGCTATCATATCACCCCTTAACCTCCTCTTCTCCAGGCTAAACATGCCCAGCTCCCTTAGCCGTTCCTCATAAGGCATCGTTTCCAGGCCTTTGACCATTTTGGTTGCCCTCCTCTGGACACGTTCCAGTTTGTCAGTGTCCTTCTTGAACTGTGGTGCCCAGAACTGGACACAGTACTCCAGGTGAGGTCTGACCGGCTGTATATGAAATACAGTGGTGCCTCGCAAGACGAAATTAATTCGTTCCGCAAGTCTCTTCGTCTTGCGAGTTTTTCGTCTTGCGATGCACGGTTTCCCATAGGAATGCATTGAAAATCAATTAATGCGTTCCTAGGGAAACCGCCTTCAGACCAGGTCCGGGGACAGTCTGTCCCCGGACCTCTTCTGAAGGCTGGGGGGGGGGACAAGAGCTTTTCTTCCCACCCCCAGCATTTCAAAAAACCCCGGGACAGCGGAGGACTTCTCCGCTGTCCGGGCGATCTTAAAATGCTGGCGGGCGGCATTTTAAAATTGCCCCGGACAGCGGAGGACTTCTCCGCTGTCCGGGGCGATTTAAAAGCCCCTGGGAAGGTAGGCAGGGGGGACAAAGACTTTCGCCCCCCGCCCGCCTTCAGAAGGTGTTCCCGCCCCCCGCCCCGCTTCGGAGCAGCGTTACGAAGCGGGGCGGCTGGGGCAGGTGTTCCCGCCCCCCCCCGCCCCGCTTCGGAAATCTCCCGCCTGTCCCGGGGAGATTTTAAAATGCTGGGGGTCAGCAGTGAACGCTTCGCTCCCGCCCGCCAGCATTTTAAGATCGCCCGGGGCAGGCGGGGGGGAAGGCAGGCGGGGGGAGCAAAGACTTTTGCCCCCCGCCGGCCTTCAGAAGAGGTCCTCTTCTGAAGGCCGGCTGTGGGCGAAAGTCTTTGCTCCCGACCGCCAGCATTTCCCTATGGGCTTTCGTCTTGCGATGCAAGCCCATAGGGAAATTCGTCTTGCGAAGCGCCTCCAAAACAGAAAACCCTTTCATCTTGCGGGTTTTCCGTCTTGCGAGGCATTCGTCTTGCGGGGTACCACTGTACAGCTTATGGAGAAACAACACCACAGTCTTCTATATGAAATGCTAATATATTATATGATCCCCAGCTCTTCCTCCTATGTTATTATGCATGTGCATATATTTTTATTTAATACAAGTCACTTAGATATAGTTGCCATATTTCAAGAAGCAAAAGTCCACACACAAAAATTGGGAAATCAACATCAAAGTTGAGGTTGAAAAAACAGACGTATGGCAACCCTAAACCTAGAGCTCTTCAGATGGCAAGTGACTAATAGTGTTAATAAACAAACAAAGAAATACCTGAAGAAGTGTGCATGCACATGAAAGCACATACCAGTAACAAACTTAGTTGTTCCAGTGCTACTGGAAGGTTTTTTTAAAATTTTGTTTCAAACAAATAAAAGATATAAATGGGTATGTTTAGCCTGGGAAAGAGGAGACTGAGAGGAGATAGGATAGTCATCTTCCAATATCTCAAAGGCTGTCACATGGAAGAGGGAACTGCTCTGGAGCTTAGGACTTAAGGCAATGGCTTCATGTTGCAAGAAAGGAGATTCTGAGTAAACATCAGGAAGAACTTTGACAGCGGAAAGTGTTGGACTCTCCCTCCTTGTACGGTTTTAAGCAGAGGTTGGATGGCCATTTGTCATGGAGGCTTTAGCTGAGATTCCTGCATTGCAGGGGGTTGGACTAGATCAGTGGTTCTCAACCTGTGGGTCCCCAGATGTTGTTGGACTACAACTCCCATCATCCCTGAGCTCTGGGCTTGCTAGCTAGGAGTGATGGGAGTTGTAGTTCAACAACATCTGGGGACCCACAGGTTGAGAAAGGCTGGACTAGATGAACCTTGGGGAACCTTCCAACTCTACAATTCTATGATTCTATTAATGAACTGCTGTGGTCTGGGATAGTCACTTCACTCATCGCTTGGTGACTTTTTGTCATGTGGTGGAAGAGAGAGGTTGCAACTCAGTGGTGGAGAATCTGCCTTGCATGTAGAAGTTCCCAGGTTCGATCCCTGCCTAAAAACCCAATGCAACCGCTGCCTGTCAGAGCAGAAGAGAAGGGAATCTGGCGCCCTGCAGATGTTTCTGCACTGCAACACTCATCAAGCTTGAACGCTGGCCATGCTGGTTCCTTCATAGCTGGAGCTGTCGTGTGTGTTGTATTCAGAGGTGGATTTAGCGGAGCCTGGCCAGTTTGATTGCACTGGGCACAGGGATGCTGCAGGGGGGACCACAACTATGATGTATAGTGAAAGGTGAGAGTTATAAGGGCAAATTGTGGCCTCCACGGGGCGCCGCTGAAATTTAAGACCCCACGGTCCACGACTGCTATATTTCATTCTATTTCCAGAAGTGGCTTTTATGTCACGTGAATTATGGAAATGCAGAGTTGGAAGGGATCCCAAGCCCCATCTTGTCAGTTTGCATTTCTTAGCGCAGAAAGTATTGATAAGATGTGTAGAGATCTTTTCTATTCTATTTAATTCAAGAAGGTTCTGGAAGCTTCTCTATGTAAAAGAAGCAAGCAGAAGGTTCCTGATGTTTGGGTTATTCCTTCAGAGAAGCTGAGTACAGCTAGCTTAGACTGGTTCTGTTATCGAGGCATCTAACTTAGACTCATGGCGTGCATTTTTGTGATAAGGTCAACACCATGCCATTTCTTAGTATTTCTTGCAGAGATCAAAGACCTGCCAATTCCTTGAATTGCTTGCATAGTCATCACAGTACAGGATGAGCCATAAAAGGAGATAATGGTATTTGACATGTGCCTTATGGTTTTTATCCAGGCAAAGAAGGGTGCTGTGAGATTCTAATTTGCTGAATGTTCTCTTACATCTTATGACGTTAAAAGTCCTATAAATTTTTGCTGAGCTCAGGGCTCAGACTTTGGAAATTATTCCTCTGAGTCAACTTGCTAGCAAGTACCGTACTTTACAATCAACTTTCTGAGTTTCTCCATAGCGGCGTGGAGTTATTTCATTCAGCCAGTGCTGGTTTGCTACATTATCTCTTTCTGTCAAGGTCATGCTGACTATAAAAGTAGGGTTAGAAGGAATCATAGAATCATAGAATCCTAGAGTTGGAAGAGACCACAAGGGCCATCGAGTCCAACCCCCTGCCAAGCAGGAAACACCATCAGAGCACTCCTGACATATGGTTGTCAAGCCTCTGCTTAAAGACCTCCAAAGAAGGAGACTCCACCACACTCCCTGGCAGCAAATTCCACTGTCAAACAGCTCTTACTGTCAGGAACCTGGGTTTCACTTACTCTTTCTCTCTCTCTTCCTTCCGGTGTGGTGTTCTGTACATAGTATGCTTAGTGTTAAGGTTTAGACTTATTATAACTTATTGTAAGTTTAAGTGAAGTCTGCTGCAACTTGATTTCTTGCGGACAGGGCCAATCCTGAATGTATATGGATTTGTGATCAGTATGCTCATTTGCCTTCAGTCGCAGTAAAGCTCTGCTGGATGAAATAATAATTGCCTCTGGTCTATTTTGGGGGGAATCCTGCAATGTGTTTAAGTTATTACTCTGCTAACAACACACTGGAATCTGCTCTGGATCAATACTAAATAGAATTCCATGAAACCCAACTGCTGAAAATAGGGAATTTCAGCCAGATTCAAACAGAATGGAAATGAAAACTCAGTAGACATTGGTTCTGATGCAGTATGGTATTTAATTTGGAACATGTAGGAAGGAAGGTACAAAGGGGATGAGGAAGGGGATGGATGTCCTCTTCTGGAGAAGACCAAACCATACAGGGTGGAGTGATGAGGAAGCAACAGTGAGGAACAGCAGGGGAAAGGCAGGCATCTGAGCTGGAGACTGAGACCCTTGAAGACCCTATTCAGGGAGCTTCCAGGAAACTCAACTTGGAGGAAAACCTTCTGTTGTGTCCAACCAAGTCCTGCTCATAGTAGACCCACTGGCATGAATGAGCCTAAGTTGGCCGTGTCCGTTCACTTCATTGGGCTTACTCTGAGTAGGGCTAGTGTTGGAGGCAAGTCCTTTGCTCAGATGCTTCTCATGTAGGTGAGGGAGAATTACCATCCCCAGCCACCACAACATCTGCTGCTGCAGCAGTTGCCACCGTAGCCGCCATAACCTCCGTAGCCTCCATAGCCGCCAAAACATCTGTTGCCGCAGCAGTTGCCACCATAACCTCCGTAACCTCCGTAACCTCCGTAGCCGCCACATCTGTTGCCACAGCAGTTGCCACCATAACCTCCGTAGCCTCCGTAGCTTCCGTAGCCTCCATAGCTGCCGCAGCATCTGTTACCGTAGCCTCCATAGCCCCATCCTCCGGAGCCACAGGGGCTGCAGCAGTTTCCGTAGCCACAAGTCATCGTGCGGGTAGTGGTGGTGGATTTGGAAAGCAAAGTACTGGGAAGCAAAAGGAGCCTGATTAGAATTGTGGCATCGCAAGGGATTTCAAAGGCCAAGTAGCCCAAACCTCCTGGGTCAATGCAGGGTCTCAATAAAGGGTGGGTGTGGCGTTCGTATGGAGCCCCCAGTCATCTCACGGACTATTGACCCGTACACCACTAATCCGCTGCCACCAACCAGCTCCTCCAGATAAATCATTTAGTTTCAGTCAGGTTCTTAAGTTAACGAAGAAGAGTGTAGTTTATTGCAGACACAAATGAATTTTAACTGCATTCCAAACGTTGTTACTCTTTACCTTCTTAGCCTTATTTTTATCCTGTCTCTAACTCTTCTACCTCCCCTCAAACAAGAACTAACTGAACTAACTGTCTCTCTAATTCCAGCTGCCTGCCAACTGCTTTTCCAACTGTACAGACATTTTCAAACGAACGGGCAAACCCCACAGTGGGGAACCTCAGGACTAAGGGGAGAATGAGATTGCGGCCTTCCAGGTCCCAGTGGTTATGGGTGTCTAAGGCACAGGGTTTGGGTTTTGTGAGCATTCTGAAAGGAGCACATACAAAGTTCAGAGATCGTTAAAGCATCTCGGCCACCAAACTGATAAATAATGCTTCTAGCCCTCATGGAAATGGCTGTATGCTTGAAAGGAGCCCATGGAAAGCTCCTCACCCTTTCTAGAAAATCCATGGTGATTATGGTGATGGTGATGATTTATCCGCCCTCCACCTTAAGATCCAAGGGCAGGTTACAACATTAAAACATAATATTAGAAATGATTTTCAACAAAAAAGAAGGTGTGTCCTAAAAATGAGCACCTCAAGTGTCACAAGCCAGGGTAAAGAGGCACATCTTCAGCCTTCTGCAAATGTTGTTTCATGAAGATGCAAGACACACCTCTGTGGTGAGGGAGTCCCACAGCTTAGGGGCCACCACAGAAAAAGCCCTCTCCTGGGCTGCCACCCTCTGAGCCTCTGAGGTGGAGGAACTATCAAGAGGACCCTCTCTGCCAATCACACCCGCTGAGAGGATGTTTCTGGTAGGAAGCCGTGCTTGGGTATGTGAGGCTTTAGTTGTTCGCTGCCAGACCTCTGCACCATCTCTGTCCTTGAATTATCATCAACCAATTGAGTTGCCTCTCATCCCAAAGAGGAAGTTCTTACCCCAACCTCCTACCCACTCCACAAACACTCATGAAAGCCCAGGCTGACATTTAAGGAACCAGTTTTTGTGCTTTCATCTTGATGTGCATGGCTATAAATCCCAGAGATGCCTTGTCATTAGTTCTGCTTTATAAGCAGAGCAGGCTGGGAGCACAAGCTAAACAAGGCATGGCTTGAGAAGCCAAGTAAACACCCACAAAATCTTAAACTTCCACCACCAGGACATGAAAAGAGCCCTGTCTAGTTCAGTGTCGTGCTCTCACAAGGGACAACCTGGTTCCAGCGGGGAACCCACAAGCAGAGTCTCAGCACAACAGCACCCTTCCCTCTTGTGAGTCCCAAAACGCTGCTTCTGAAGGTGAAGGCAGAACATAGCCACCATGGCTAATAGCCCCTGATAGCCTTATTTCCCACCGATATGCTGAATCCCCTTCTCAAGCCATCCAAGTTGGTGGCCGCCATTATTTCCTGAAGTAATGAAATGAACTCATGGTGCTCACTAATGGTTTATCCCCAGCCTTTGACATAAGATCTTCTACTGAGTCAGAACTTTGGTCCATCCAGCTCAGCATTGTCTATGCCAGCTGATGGTGGCTCTCCAGAGCTTCAGATAGGGGGGTTTTCCAGCTCTACTGGGGATGCCTTCTGCATGAAAAAGCACACACCACGTCCCATCCCCTAAGAGAAAGATTCTAGTCCTCATGCTGGGAGTTGAACCTGGAGCCTTATCCATAAGAACATGAGAAGAGCCAATTGGATGAGGCCAAAGGGGCCCCATTTAGTTCAGCATTGTGTCCTCACAGTGGACAACCAGTTGCCAGTGAGAAAACTGCAAGCAGTTTGAGTGCAACAGCAACTCTCCCTCCCTACAGTTTCCTGCTACTGGTATTCAGAAGCATATTGTCTCTAACAGTGGAGGTACTCTGTTAAGAATAAGAATAAGAATAAGAATAAGAATAAGAATAAGAATAAGAATAAGAATAAGAATAAGAATAAGAATAAGAATAAGAATAGTATTATTTATACTCCGCTCATCTGGTTGGGTTGCCCAAGCTGCTCTATGTCCTGTGGCCCTTCTCCTAGAACTATATTTCTCCTAGCGAACACATTCTTAAAACTGCAATTCTAACAGCACAGATCCAGATTCAGAATATTTCCCAGCAGGACTACGTTACCTTGATCTCTGAGGAGCTGAAGTCCAGAAGAGTGTTTGGAGGAACTCCGAGAGTTGAGGGCTTTTATACCCATTTCCCGAGCCACCTCATGGGGAGGAATGTGCGTGGCATGACACCTGTTAGCAGCTAACTCATACTTAACTCACACATGCATCACGGCTCAAATTGCTGTATGGGAACAGCGCTCCTGTTTAGGAACACCAGAGTTAAAAATAAAAATAAAAATGAGGACATCCTCGTCCGTTCCCAATGGTTCCGCTTGCTCCATAAATTTATGGGCCTCATTCCTTCCCATATAATCAACTGTTTCCATCGGACTCAAACCGGGAGTGCAGGCAGTTGGACTAGTTTGCTTCCGAAGCGCCTGCCCAAATGGTCCACCACTGAGGGACAAGCAAATCATGGCAAAGGCATGTGCTTAGCATCCAAATGTAGAAAAAATATGCTCAAGACGCCGAAGTCTAGGCCAGATGCCACGTGTGTGTGTTTGTGTTTGTTTGTGTGTGTGTGTTCCGATTTTGTGGTGATTCTTTTCTTTCTTTTATAAAGTTTTTATTTCATTTTAATACACCACATTAGTGATGTATGGAAGTGAGAGCTGGACCATCAAGAAGGCTGACTGCCGAAGAATGGATGCTTTTGAATTCTGGTGCTGGAGGAGACTCTGGAGAGTCCCATGGACTGCAAGAAGATCAAACCTCTCCATTCTGAAGGAAATCAGCCCTGAGTGCTCACTGGAAGGACAGATCCTGAAGCTGAGGCTCCAAGACTTTGGCCACCTCATGAGAAGAGAAGACTCCCTGGGAAAGACCCTGATGTTGGGAAAGATGGAGGGCGCAAGGAGAAGGGGACGACAGAGGATGAGATGGTGGGACAGTGTTCTCGAAGCTACCAGCATGAGTTTGACCAGTTCTGGGCACCACAGTTCAAGAAGGACACTGACAAACTGGAACGTGTCCAGAGGAGGGCAACCAAAATGGTCAAAGGCCTGGAAACGATGCCTTATGAGGTTTTGCCACCGCCGTTGAAGGGAAGAGCAATGACAACCTCTCGGCGTATGGTCAATGCCTCCCCTGAAACAACCCCTTTAACGGGGAACCCTGGGATTGCTGCCACAAGGGGGGGGGTCACCGCTTCATGCCCCCTCATTTAGGGAAGATAGACTAAAGTATTCCACCCAAGGCCTGAAACCACCAAAGTTGTGACGTTTTGCTACAGGGAAGGCAAAACCTGCCAATGCAGGAAAATTCATTTCTTTTTTTTATATATAAATTTTTATTAAAGTTTCACAAATTTTTATAAACATATAGCACAAAGACAAACAAAATAAACAAGTATAACTTGAAAGCCATATTTTCTTATACCTTAGTTCACCCACTTCCCCATACCTCCCCTTTCTACATTCCAATTTCAAAATTTAACTCAACAAATCCTTATTCTTAATTTTATCTAATTTATAACCCTTCTTTTTCTTTAACTTAACCCTTACAGCTGTAAACCGCACTTTTTAGAACCAACGTCATTCTAACATTCATAAATTTTACAGTATTTCTTAAGATAGTCCTTAAATTCCTTCCAATCTTCTTCCGCCGTCTCTCTTCCCTGGTCTTGGATTCTGCCAGTCATTTCCGCCAGTCCCATAAAGTCAATCACCTTCATCTGCCATTCTTCCAAGGTGGGTAGATCTTGTGTCTTCCAATACTTTGCGATGAGTATTCTTGCTGCTGTTGTAACATACATAAAGAAAGTTCTGTCTTTCTTTGGTACCAATTGGCCGACAATGCCCAGGAGGAAGGCCTCTGTTTTCTTAGGAAAGGTATATTTAAATACCTTTTTCATTTCATTATATATCATTTCCCAGAAAGCCTTAATCTTTGGGCATGTCCACCAAAGGTGAAATAATGTACCTTCAGTTTCTTTACATTTCCAACATTTATTATCAGGCAAGTGGTAAATTTTTGCAAGCTTGACTGGGGTCATGTACCACCTATAAATCATTTTCATAATATTTTCCTTTAAGGCATTACATGCCGTAAATTTCATACCGGTGGTCCACAACTGTTCCCAGGCAGCAAACATAATGTTATGACCAATATATTGTGCCCACTTTATCATAGCTGACTTAACTGTTTCATCCTGCGTATTCCATTTCAACAGCAAGTTATACATCTTTGACAAATTTTTAGTTTTGGATTCCAACAGCTCTGTTTCTAGTTTTGACTTCTCCACCTGAAAGCCAATTTTCCTGTCTTGTTTATATACCAACAGTCCAGAAACTTTATATCCTTTAGCAGAGTAATTTCAAATGTCCCTTCAAAAAGTTCAATACATTTGGCAGTCCCTAGCCGGCTTCCCCTGTCAAGGCAGTCTGTCCCAGGGTTTAAGACAGCAGATGTAAATTTGCTCTCCCTTTTCTAGCAGGTAAATAAGGTAATTTATCCTTCCCCCCCTGCTCCTGCAGGCAGGAGGGGGTTTTCACTTTGACGTTGGATTTACTTAGTTCCACTCAAAAATGACTCTTTCAGTATTACAGCTTTACAGTCACTTTGTTTTACTCTGTCTGTATGGCAGACATCCCTTTTATGCCTTTCCCGTCTCGGTTCCCAATTCTTTTAAATTTGTTTGAAAATCCAATAATGTCTTTTAGTCCTACTCACGGGTAGTTGCTTTTAAGTCCAATTTGAAGGAAGGAATCAGCGCTCTCCATCAATGGCGATGCGGCTTCGCTCCGCGGACTGGGTGACGACTCTCAGTACCGCGCCGCTCACCCGCTGCCGCTCCGGAGCCTTTAAAAAGGCTTCTTCCTGGCTTCGGGGGGGCACAATGGTACCCGCCGAGTCTCCTCGCTCCCAGGCTTCACCACCTGCGATTTTAGAGGGTCCCCGCTTTGCCGTAGCGACAGGACCCGAACCCGCGAAGCAGACACCCTCCAGAGCTCGGGGGGATGTCCGCCATTAAACGATGGCGCTGACCGGAAGTCGGAAAAATTCATTTCCGGCCCTTGAGGAACGTAGAAAATAACAGGATATATTTATCCAAAAGTCTTCCAACTTACACAACCCTTTAAAAATTAGGTAAGGAACCAAATGTTATATAATACTGTTTTATAAATTATAATTTATGATAATTTAGAATTTAAATGTATCTTCATGTAATATTTGATACGTCCAGCTGATGAAGGTGAATACATCGAAACAGGGACCTGTCCTGGTTTCTAATCCATAATTCACTTCTGACTTCTGCTCAGTGATTGAAAGTAAGACCTCCACGATGAATCTCGACTAACATGAACTTATCTCTATGAACTTATGCTCTGGTCCAGGGGGTCACAAAGAGTCGGACACAACTAAATGACTAAACAATAACAACTAAGTTAGTTCTTGGCATGAGCTTTCAGGTGCATGCACACTTCTTCAGATACTCTGAAACAGAAGTCACCAGACCCTTATATATAGTGAGATGGTGGGGAGGGCTATTACTCAGAAGGGGGGGGGAATGGGTGATTGGTTGATAGGTGTGGTAAACCTGTTGATGACTGTTAATGACTGTAGTTGGTGTTACAGGGAAAAGCAAGGGGTGAGATGGCTAAAAACAGCTTTATCATGTATAATGAGATAATGAGATTCCTTTGTTAATTGCTCCCTTGTTTTAATTTTCTAATCTCCTTGATAGAATTCTCTCAGTTCTTGGTATGTTTTCCATTTCTCTTTGCCTGTCATCTTTTTTTTTTGCAGAAATATGCTTGCTGTGAAATCCATAGAGGTCTCCTTTGTCACAGCCTAGGTCTGTATTTATTCCAGATTCTTAATATGGCACTTTTATTAAAGTGATTTTTTAAAGTCCGCATGAACTTTAACTTTATCATACCACAAATAACTATGCTATCCAAACGTTAGGTCCTTTCCTATCTCCAAGAGCTTTTCACTTCTCAATGTCAACCACTCCTTCATCCACATTAAACAACAGGCCACAAATTGCAATTTCAGATTTGGTACACCCAATCTCCCCCTTTCCTTTGCATCTTGTAGTAATTTGTTTAACACGTGGTTTCTCCCACCCCTTGCCATAAAAACCTGGATAAATATTTTTGGCCATTGTTTAAACAGTAAGTCATTAGCTAGAACAGGTATTCTAAGTTCAAATTCTAACATCAAAGGGAGTATGACAAGTCTGTGTATTAGCTCCCCTTTTGTATAATATATATGTAAATGATGTCATACTTGAACTTTTTTATGTATGCCACAACAGCAGCAAGAATACTTACTGCAAAGTATTGGAAGACACAAGATCTACCCACTCTGAAAGAATGGCAGATGAAGGTGATAGATTGGAAGGAGGAAGATTGGAAGAAATTTAAAGACTATTTACAGAAACATTGTAAAATTAATGAATGTTAGAATGATGTTGGAATGAATCTATGTGATCTTAGCAAAAATGTATCAAAGATTTAAGAAAAATAGACTGTTAATTGGTGAAAAGAGGGAAAGTAAACGTATATTAAGATCAAGATAAATTTTCAGGATAAGAATTTTGAAGAGAGGATTTGCTGAAATGGATAATTGACTTAGAATACAAAAAAGGGAGGTGTGAGGAGGTCAGGGAAACAAGCATATGAAAAATAAGTTATGGGAAGGCTCCATTTGTTTTTTTGTTTTGTTTGTTTTTTGTTTTTGTATGTTGTTTTTAAGTGTTTTTATTTTCCTGTTTTTTATTGTGATGTGTTGTTTTGCTATTGTTTAATTTTGTGTTTTTTCTGTTTTCTTTTGCCTTTTTCTAAACTTAAAATCTTAATAAATACTATTTTAAAAAAAAAGAATGCTGGACCCACCTGGCACTGATTTTCAGCAGCTGGTCCGTTGTCAGACTTTTGAGTGGGGTGGGGAAATTGTTGGTTCAGTGTGAAAGGTTTTTGGTCTCGGTAAGGGATAGAGGATTTGTTTAGATAGGGTTGCCATATTTCAAGAAGTAAAAGTCCAGACACAAAAGGTTTGGGAAATCAACATCAAAGTTGAGGTTGAAAAACCAGACGTATGTCAACCCTAAACCTAGAGCTCTTCAGATGGCAAGTGACTAATAGTTTTAATAAACAAACAAATAAATACCTGAAGAAGTGTGCATAGACATGAAAGATCATACCAATAACAATCTTAGTTGTTCCAGCGCTACTGGAAGGATATTTTTTTTTTATTTTGTTTCAAACAAATAAAAGATAGAAATCAACAGTTTGGGAAATGGTGGATGGAATAGTGGGATGGTCAGACCACAACTGGAATTCTGTGTCCAATTCTGGGTGCTACAATTTAGGAAGGATGTTGACAATCTGGATCGTGTGCAGAGGAGGGCGACCAAGATGACCCAGGGTCTGGAAACCAAGCCTGATGAGGAACGGTTGAAGAAGCTGGGTATGTTTAGCCTGGGAAAGAGGAGACTGAGAGGAGATAGGATAGTCATCTTCCAATATCATATCTCAAAGGCTGTCACATGGAAGAGGGAACTGCTCTGGAGCTTAGGACTTAAGGCAATGGCTTCATGTTGCAAGAAAGGAGATTCTGAGTAAACATCAGGAAGAACTTTGAGAGTGGAAGGTGGTGGACTCTCCCTCCTTGGAGGGTTTTAAGCAGAGGTTGGATGGCCATCTGTCATGGAGGCTTTAGCTGAGATTCCTGCATTTCAGGGGGTTGGACTAGATCAGTGGTTCTCAACCTGTGGGTCCCCAGATGTTGTTGGACTACAACTCCCATCATCCCTGAGCTCTGGCCTTGCTAGCTAGGGGTGATGGGAGTTGTAGTCCAACAACATCTGGGGACTCACAGGTTGAGAAAGGCTGGACTAGATGAACCTTGGGGAACCTTCCAACTCTACAATTCTATGATTCTATTAATGACCTGCTGTGGTCTGGGACAGTCACTTCACTCATCGCTTGGTGACTTTTTGTCATCTGGTGGAAGAGAGAGGTTGCAGCTCCATGGTGGAGAATCTGCCTTGCATGTAGAAGTTCCCAGGTTCGATCCCTGCCTAAAAACTCAATGAAACCATTGTCTCTCAGAGGAGAAGAGAAGAAGGGATTCTGGTGCCCTGCAGATATTTCTGCACTGCAACACTCATCAAGCTTGAACGCTGGCCATGACGGCTCCAGCGTGGTGTAGTGGTTAAGAGCGGTAGTCTCGTAATCTGGGGAACCAGGTTCGCTTCTCTGCTCCTCCACATGCAGCTGCTGGATGACCTTGGGCTAGTCACACTTTTTGAAGTCTCTCAGCCCCACTCACCTCACAGAGTCTTTGTTGTGGGGGAGGAAGGGAAAGGAGAATGTTACCCGCTTTGAGACTCCCTAGGGTAGTGATAAAGTGGGATATCAAATCCAAACTCTTCTTCCTTCATAGCTGGAGCTGCCGTGTGTGTTGTATTCAGAGGTGGATTTAGCGGAGCCTGGCCAGTTTGATTGCACTGGGCACAGGGATGCTGCAGGGGGGACCACAACTATGATGTATAGTGAAAGATGAGAGTTATAAGGGCAAATTGTGGCCTCCATGGGGCGTCGATGAAATTTAAGACCCCACGGTCCACGACTGCTGTATTTCATTCTAATTCCAGAAGTGGCTTTTATGTCACGTGAATTATGGAAATGTAGAGTTGGAAGGGATCCCAAGCCCCATCTTGTCAGTTTGCATTTCTTAGTGCAGAAAGTATTGATAAGATGTGTAGAGCTCTTTTCTATTCTACTTAATTCAAGAGGGTTCTGGAAGCTTCTCTATGTGAAAGAAGCAAGCAGAAGGTTCCTGATGTTTGGGTTATTCCTTCAGAGAAGCTGAGTACAGCTGGCTTAGACTGGTTCTGTTATTGAGGCATCTAAATTAGACTAATGGCATGCATTTTTGTGATAAGGGCAACACCCTGCCATTTCTTAGTATTTCTTGCATAGATCAAAGATCTGCCAATTCCTTGAATTGCTTGCATAGTCATCACGGTAGAGGATGAGCCATAAAAGGAGATAATGGTATTTGACATGTGGCTTATGGTTTTTATCCAGGTAAAGAAGGGTGCTGTGAGATTCTAATTTGCTGAATGTTCTCTTACATGTTATGACGTTAAAAGTCCTATAAATTTTTGCTGAGCTCAGGGCTCAGACTTTGGAAATTATTCCTCTGAGTCAACTTGCTAGCAAGTACCGTACTTTACAATCAACTTTCTGAGTTTCTCCATAGCGGCGTGGAGTTCTTTATTTCAGCCAATGCTGGTTTTGCTACATTATTTCTTTCTGTCAAGGTCATGCTGACTATAAAAGTAGGGTCAGAAGGACCCTGGGTTTCACTTTCTCTTTCTATCTCTTTCCCTTCTATTGTGGTGTTCTGTACATAGTATGATTAGTGTTAAGGTTTAGAATTATGATAACTTATTGTATGTTTAAGTGAAGTCTGCTGCCGCTGGATTTCTTGTGGACAGTGCCAATCCTGAATGTATATGGATTTGTGATCAGTATGCTCATTTGCCTTCAGTCGCAGTAAAGCTCTGCTGGATGAAATAATAATTGCCTCTGGTCTATTTTGGGAGGAATCCTGCAATGTGTTTAATTTATTACTCTGCTAACAACACACTGGAATCTGCTCTGGATCAATACTAAATAGAATTCTATGAAACCCAACTGCTGAAAATCGGGAATTTCAGCCAGATTCAAACAGAATGGAAATGAAAACTCAGTAGACATTAGTTCTGATGCAATATGGTATTTAATTTGGAACAGGTAGGAAGGAAGGTACAAAGGGGATGAGGAAGGGGATGGATGTCCTCTTGTGGAGAAGACCAAACCATACAGGGTGGAGTGATGAGGAAGCAACAGTGAGGAACAGCAGGGGAAAGGCAGGCATCTGAGCTGGAGACTGAGACCCTTGAAGACCCTATTCAGGGAGCTTCCAGGAAACTCAACTTGGAGGAAAACCTTCTGTTGTGTCCAACCAAGTCCTGCTCATAGTAGACCCACTGGCATGAATGAGCCTAAGTTGGCCGTGTCCGTTCACTTCATTGGGTTTACTCTGAGTAGGGCTAGTGTTGGAGGCAAGTCCTTTGCTCAGATGCTTCTCGTGTAGGTGAGGGAGAATTACCATCCCCAGCCGCCACAACATCTGCTGCTGCAGCAGTTGCCACCGTAGCCGCCATAACCTCCGTAGCCTCCATAGCCGCCACATCTGTTGCTGCAGCAGTTGCCACCATAACCTCCATAGCCTCCGTAGCTTCCGTAGCCTCCGTAGCCGCCACAACATCTGTTACCACAGCAGTTGCCGCCGTAGCCGCCGTAGCCGCCGTAACCTCCGTAACCTCCATAGCCGCCACATCTGTTGCTGCAGCAGTTGCCACCATAACCTCCGTAGCCTCCGTAGCTTCCGTAGCCTCCATAGCCGCCGTAACATCTGTTACCACAGTAGTTGCCTCCGTAGCCTCCATAGCCCCATCCTCCAGAGCCACAGGGGCTGCAGCAGTTTCCGTAGCCACAAGTCATCGTGCAGGTAGTGGTGGTGGATTTGGAAAGCAAAGTACTGGGAAGCAAAAGGAGCCTGATTAGAATTGTGGCATTGCAAGGGATTTCAAAGGCCAAGCAGCCCAAACCTCCTGGGTCAATGCAGGGTCTCAATAAAGGGTGGGTGTGGCGTTCGTATGGAGCCCCCAGTCATCTCACGGACTATTGACCCGTATACACCACTAATCCGCTGCCACCAACCAGGTCCTCCAGATAAATCATTTAGTTTCAGTCAGGTTCTTAAGTTAACGAAGAAGAGTGTAGTTTATTGCAGACACAAATGAACTTTAACTGCATTCCAAACCTTGTTACTTCTTAGTCTTATTTTTATCCTGTCTCAAACTCTTCTACCTCCCCTCAAACAATAACTAACTGTCTCTCTAATTCCAGCTGCCTGCCAACTGCTTTTCCAACTGCCTTTCCCAACCAATCAACCCACAAAAACCAACCAACTACCCACTACCCAAACCTCAGGCTAAGCCCTTTTATAAACAGGTAGGCTCCGCCTCCGGCTTTCCTGTTGGTCTACATATTAACCCTTTCTCTCCCCCTGTACAGACATTTTCAAACGAACGGGCAAACACCACAGTGGGGAACCTCAGGCCTAAGGGGAGAATGAGATTGCAGCCTTCCAGGTCCCAGTGGTTATGGGTGTCTAAGGCACAGGGTTTGGGTTTTGTGAGCATTCTGAAAGGAGCACATACAAAGTTCAGAGATCGTTAAAGCATCTCGGCCACCAAACTGATAAATAATGCTTCTAGCCCTCATGGAAATGGCTGTATGCTTGAAAGGAGCCCATGGAAAGCCCCTGACCCTTTCTAGAAAATCCATGGTGATTACGGTGATGGTGATGATTTATCCGCCCTCCACATTAAGATCCCGGGGCAGGTTACAACATTAAAACATAATATAAGAAATGATTTTAAACAAAAAAGAAGGTGTGTCCTAAAAATGAGCACCTCAAGTGTCACAAGCCAGGGGAAAGAGGCACATCTTCAGCCTTCTGCAAATGTTGTTTCATGAAGATGCAAGACACACCTCTGTGGTGAGGGAGTCCCACAGCTTAGGGGCCAGCACAGAAAAAGCCCTCTCCTGGGCTGCCACCCTCTGAGCCTCTGAGGTGGAGGAACTATCAAGAGGACCCTCTCTGCCAATCACACCCGCTGAGAGGATGTTTCTGGTAGGAAGCCGTGCTTGGGTATGTGAGGCTTCAGTTGTTCACTGTCAGACCTCTGCACCATCTCTGTCCTTGAATTATTATCAACCAATTGAGTTCCCTCTCACCCCAAAGAGGAAGTTCTTACCCCAACCTCCTACCCACTCCACAAACACTCATGAAAGCCCAGGCTGACATTTAAGGAACCAGTTTTTGTGCTTTCATCTTGATGTGCATGACTATAAATCCCAGAGATGCCTTGTCATTAGTTCTGCTTTATAAGCAGAGCAGGCTGGGAGCACAAGCTAAACAAGGCATGGCTTGAGAAGACAAGTAAACACCCACAAAATCTTAAACTTCCACCACCAGGACATGAAAAGAGCCCTGTCTAGTTCAGTGTCATGCTCTCACAAGGGACAACCTGGTTCCAGCGGGGAACCCACAAGCAGAGTCTCAGCACAACAGCACCCTTCTCTCTTGTGAGTCCCGAAATGCCGCTTCTGATGGTGAAGGCAGAACATACCCACCATGGCTAATAGCCCCTGATAGCCTGATTTCCCACCAATATGCTGAATCCCCTTCTCAAGCCATCCAAGTTGGTGGCCGCCATTACTTCCTGAAGTAATGAAATGAACTCATGGTGCTCACTAATGGTTTATCCCCAGCCTTTGACATAAGATCTTCTACTGAGTCAGAACTTTGGTCCATCCAGCTCAGCATTGTCTATGCCAGCTGATGGTGGCTCTCCAGAGCTTCAGATAGGGGGGTTTTCCAGCTCTACTGGGGATGCCTTCTGCATGAAAAAGCACACACCACGTCCCATCCCCTAAGAGAAAGATTCTAGTCCTCATACTGGGAATTGAACCTGGAGCCTTATCCATAGGAACATGAGAAGAGCCAGTTGGATGAGGCCAAAGGGGCCCCATTTAGTTCAGCATTGCGCCCTCACAGTGGACAACCAGTTGCCAGTGAGAAAACTGCAAGCATTTTGAGTGCAACAGCAACTCTCCCTCCCTACAGTTTCCTGCTACTGGTATTCAGAAGCATATTGTCTCTAACAGTGGAGGTACTCTGTTAAGAATAAGAATAAAAATAGTATTATTTATACTCCGCTCATCTGGTTGGGTTGCCCAAGCTGCTCTATGGCCCTTCTCCTAGAACTATTTTTCTCCTAGCAAACACATTCTTAAAACTGCAATTCTAACAGCACAGATCCAGATTCAGAATATTTCCCAGCAGGACTACGTTACCTTGATCTCTGAGGAGCTGAAGTCCAGAAGAGTGTTTGGAGGAACTCCGAGAGTTGAGGGCTTTTATACCCATTTCCCGAGCCACCTCATGGGGAGGAATGTGCGTGGCATGACACCTGTTAGCAGCTAACTCATACTTAACTCACACATGCATCACGGCTCCAATTGCTGTATGGGAACAGCGCTCCTGTTTAGGAACACCAGAGTTAAAAATAAAAATAAAAATGAGGACGTCCTCATCCGTTTCCAATGGTTCCGGTTGCTCCATAAATTTATGGGCCTCATTCCTTCCCATTTAATCAACTGTTTCCATCGGACTCAAACCGGGAGTGCAGGCAGTTGGACTGGTTTGCTTCCGAAGCGCCTGCCCAAATGGTCCACCACTGAGGGACAAGCAAAACATGGCAAAGCCACGTGCTTAGCATCCAAATGTACAAAAAATAAGCTCAAGACACCGAAGTCTAGGCCAGATGCCACGTATGTGTGTTTGTGTGTGTTTTGATTTTGTGGTGTTTCTTTTCTTTCTTTTATAAAGTTTTTATTTCATTTTAATACACCACATTAGTGATGTATGGAAGTGAGAGCTGGACCATTAAGAAGGCTGATTACCGAAGAATTGATGCTTTTGAATTCTGGTGCTGGAGGAGACTCTTGAGAGTCCCATGGACTGCAAGAAGATCAAACCTCTCCATTCTGAAGGAAACCAGCCCTGAGTGCTCACTGGAAGGACAGATCCTGAAGCTGAGGCTCCAAGACTTTGGCCACCTCAGGAGAAGAGAAGACTCCCTGGAAAAAGACCCTGATGCTGGGAAAGATGGAAGGCACAAGGAGAAGGGGACGACAGAGGATGAGATGGTGGGACGGTGTTCTCGAAGCTACCAGCATGAGTTTTGTTTTTTTTATAAATATTTTATTCAGTTTTCACAGTAAAATGCATACAAAGACAAAGAAAGTACAAAATCACAAAAAACAATACAATACAAAATACAAACATTAAGCACATCAACAGAAAGAAAAAAAGAAAAAAACACATATAGTAACAAAAAACACAAAAATTCCCTCTTTCTTAGTTTCCCATCTTCAATTAACTTATTTTCCCAACTTCCTCACGTCTCCCGTTCTTGTATCCCTTTTTAAAAATTAATTTAGCAAATTCATATCCTATTAATTTATCTGTTGTTAGTCCAATCTTACATTTTACTTTGTTGCTAAAGCCCCTGCAATTCATTTCAATGTCCTTAACATTCAAAAATTTTACAGTGTTTCTGCAAATAAATTTTAAATTTCTTCCAATCTTCCTCCACTGTCTCCTCTCCCTGGTCTCGGATTCTGCCAGTCATTTCCGCCATCTCCATATAGTCCATTAGTTGCATCTGCCAATCTTCCAAGGTGGGTAGATCTTGTGTCTTCCAATGCTTTGCGATGAGAATTCTTGCTGCTGCTGTAGCATACATAAAAAAAGTTCTATCCTTCTTTAACACCGATTGGTCCACTATGCCCAGGAGGAAGGCCTCTGGTTTCTTCGGGAAAGTATATTTAAATACCTTTTTCAGTTCATTATATATCATTTCCCAGAAGGCCTTGATCCTTGGGCACGTCCACCAAAGGTGAAAGAATGTACCTTCAATCTCTTTGCATTTCCAACATTTGTTATCGGGCAAATGATATATTTTTGCAAGCTTGACTGGGGTCATGTACCACCTGTAAATCATTTTCATAATAATAATAATAATAATATCTTTATTGTCATTGCCCCCTCTCGGGGACAACGAAATTACTTGGCTGCTCCATCCACCCAGGTAGGGCACTCCACACAAAATCAAAACAACTATAAAAACACTAATTAAAACAATACAGTATAATACAGCAAGGAAGATTGGATGACTTTCAAAGTCCAGGCTTCCCATTCAGGGCCGAGATCGCTCTGGGGAAGAAGCTGTTCTTAAGACGGCTCGTTCTTGTCTTCATCGTCCTGTATCTCCGTCCCGACGGCAGGAGCTCGAAGAGACAGTGACCAGGATGCGATGGATCTTTTACTATGTCCAGTGCCTTCCTATGGCACCTTGTGGCATAAATCTGCTCTAAGGTGGAGAGTGGGCAGCCAACAATGCTCTCTGCTGCCTTAATAACTCTGCACAACCCCAACCTGTCCCGGGTAGTACATCTTCCGTACCACACACATAAGCCATAAGTGAGCATGCTCTCAATGGCACAGTGATAGAAGGCATTACATGCCGTGAATTTAATCCCGGTGGTCCACAACTTCTCCCAGTCAGCAAACATAATGTTATGACCTATGTCTTGTGCCCATTTTATCATTGCCGATTTTACTGTTTCTTCCTCAGTATTCCATTTCAACAGCAGATTATACATTCTCGAAAGTGTCTTTACATTGGGTTCTAACAGTTCTGTTTCCAGCTTTGATTTTTCCACCTGAAAGCCATTTTTTTTTTATCCAAGTTATAAACCTCTCTTATTTGAAAATAGTGTATATAGTGATTTTTTTTATTTTGACTATGGCAGACCAACACGGCTACCTATCTACTATTAAAATTCTTACTGATGCTAAAGACAGAGGGGGGTTTGCCCTGCCGGACTTAAAACTTTATTACGAGTCAGCTGCCTTTTGCTGGCTGAAGGAATGGCTGCTTCTTGAGAATACTGATGTTTTGGACTTTGAAGGGTATGGTAATGTATTCGGGTGGCATGCATATCTATGGTACGGCAAGATAAAAGCACATAAGGCATTTAAAAACCATATTGTCAGAAAAGCACTGTTTAATGTCTGGATAAGGTATAAAGACCTTTTGGAGAACAAAACTCCAAGGTGGTTATCACATATGGAGGCGAAGGCCTTGAAAAAACTCAATATGGAAGCTAATTGGCCAAAATATTGGGAAATTCTAGAACAGGAAGGTGATAAATTGAAATTGCAGAGTTATGAAAAACTCAAAGAGAAGGTGTGAGACTGGTTACACTATTTTCAAATAAGAGAGGTTTATAACTCTCTGTCGTCCCCTTCTCCTTGTGCCTTCCATCTTTCCCAGCATCAGGGTCTTTTTCCAGGGAGTCTTCTCTTCTCATGAGGTGGCCAAAGTACTGGAGCCTCAGCTTCAGGATCTGTCCTTCCAGTGAGCACTCAGGGCTGATTTCCTTCAGAATGGAGAGGTTTGATCTTCTTGCAGTCCATGGGACTCTCAAGAGTCTCCTCCAGCACCAGAATTCAAAAGGATCCATTCTTCGGCGATCAGCCTTCTTGATGGTCCAGCTCTCACTTCCATACATCACTAATGTGGTGTATTAAAATGAAATAAAAACTTTATAAAAGAAAGAAAAGAAACACCACAAAATCAAAACACACACAAACACACATACGTGGCATCTGGCCTAGACTTCAGTGTCTTGAGCATATTTTTTCTACATTTGGATGCTAAGCACATGCCTTTGCCATGATTTGCTTGTCCCTCAGTGGTGGACCATTTGGGCAGGCGCTTCGGAAGCAAACTAGTCCAACTGCCTGCACTCCCGGTTTGAGTCCGATGGAAACAGTTGATTATATGGGAAGGAATGAGGCCCATAAATTTATGGAGCAAGCGGAACCATTGGGAACGGACGATGACGTCCTCATTTTTATTTTTAACTCTGGTGTTCCTAAACAGGAGCGCTGTTCCCATACAGCAATTGGAGCCGTGATGCATGTGTGAGTTAAGTATGAGTTAGCTGCTAACAGGTGTCATGCCACGCACATTCCTCCCCATGAGGTGGCTCGGGAAATGGGTATAAAAGCCCTCAACTCTCGGAGTTCCTCCAAACACTCTTCTGGACTTCAGCTCCTCAGAGATCAAGGTAACGTAGTCCTGCTGGGAAATATTCTGAATCTGGATCTGTGCTGTTAGAATTGCAGTTTTAAGAATGTGTTCGCTAGGAGAAATATAGTTCTAGGAGAAGGGCCACAGGACATGGAGCAGCTTGGACAATCCAACCAGATGAGTGGGGTATAAATAATACTATTCTTATTCTTAACAGAGTACCTCCACTGTTAGAGACAATATGCTTCTGAATACCAGTAGCAGGAAACTGTAGGGAGTTGCTGTTGCACTCAAACTGCTTGCAGCTTTCTCACTGGCAACTGGTTGTCCACTGTGAGGACACAATGCTGAACTAAATGGGGCCCCTTTGGCCTCATCCAACTGGCTCTTCTCATGTTCTTATGCATAAGGCTCCAGGTTCAACTCCCAGCATGAGGACTAGAATCTTTCTCTTAGGGGATGGGACATGGTGTGTGCTTTTTCATGCAGAAGGCATCCCCAGTAGAGCTGGGGGGAAAACCCTATCTGAAGCTCTGGAGAGCCACATCAGCTGGCATAGACAATGCTGAGCTGGATGACCAAACTCAGTAGAAGATCTTATGTCAAAGGCTGGGGATAAACCATTAGTGAGCACCATGAGTTCATTTCATTACTTCAGGAAGTAATGGCGGCCACCAACTTGGATGGCTTGAGAAGGGGATTCAGCATATTGGTGGGAAATCAGGCTATCAGGGGCTATTAGCCATGGTGGTGGCTATGTTCTGCCTTCACCTTCAGAAGCAGCGTTTCAGGACTCACAAGAGGGAAGGGTGCTGTTGTGCTGAGACTCTGCTTGTGGGTTCCCTGCTGGAACCAGGCTGTCCCTTGTGAGAGCACGACACTGAACTAGACAGGGCTCTTTTCATGTCCTGGTGGTGGAAGTTTGAGGTTTTGTGGGTGTTTACTTGGCTTCTCAGCCATGCCTTGTTTAGCTTGTGCTCCCAGCCTGCTCTGCTTATAAAGCAGAACTAATGACAAGGCATCTCTGGGATTTATAGCCATGCACATCAAGATGAAGGCACAAAAACTGGTTCCTTAAATGTCAGCCTGGGCTTTCATGAGTGTTTGTGGAGTGGGTAGGAGGTTGGGGTAAGAACTTCCTCTTTGGGGTGAGAGGCAACTCAATTGGTTGATGATAATTCAAGGACAGAGATGGTGCAGAGGTCTGGCAGCGAACAATTAAAGCCTCACATACCCTACCAGAAACATCCTCTCAGCGGGTGTGATTGGCAGAGAGGGTCCTCTTGATAGTTCCTCCACCCCAGAGGTTCAGAGGGTGGCAGCCCAGGAGAGGGCTTTTTCTGTGGTGGCCCCTAAGCTGTGGGACTCCCTCACCACAGAGGTGTGTCTTGCATCTTCATGAAACAACATTTGCAGAAGGCTGAAGATGTGCCTCTTTCCCCTGGCTTGTGACACTCGAGGTGCTCATTTTTAGGACACACCTTTTTTGTTGAAAATAATTTCTAATATTATGTTTTAATGTTGTAACCCGCCCTGGGATCTTAATGTGGAGGGCGGATAAATCATCACCATCACCATAATCACCATGGATTTTCTAGAAAGGGTCAGGAGCTCTCCATGGGCTCCTTTTAAGCATACAGCCATTTCCATGCGGGCTAGAAGCATGATTTATCAGTTTGGTGGCCGAGATGCTTTAACGATCTCTGAACTTTTTATGTGCTCCTTTCAGAAGGCTCACAAAACCCAAACCCTGTGCCTTAGACACCCATAACCACTGGGACCTGGAAGGCCGCAATCTCATTCTCCCCTTAGGCCTGAGGTTCCCCACTGTGGTGTTTGCCCGTTCGTTTGAAAATGTCTGTACAGGGGGAGAGAAAGGGTTAATATGTAGATCAATAGGAAAGCCGGAGGCGGAGCCTCCCTGTTTATAAAAGGGCTTAGCCAGAGGTTTGGGTAGTGGGTAGTTGATTGGTTTAGTGGGTTGATTGGTTGGGAAAGGCAGTTGGAAAAGCAGTTGGCAGACAGCTGGGATTAGAGAGACAGTTAGTTCAGTTGGTTCTTGTTTGAGGGGAGGTAGAAGAGTTTGAGACAGGATAAAAATAAGACTAAGAAGGTAAAGAGTAAGAAGGTTTGGTATGCAGTTAAAGTTCATATGTGTCTGCAATAAACTACACTCTTCGTTAACTGACTAAGAGATTTACCAGGGAGGACCTGGTTGGAGGCACCGCCATCAATACCACTCTCCATGCTGCTCTGTCCCATCTGGAGCAGCCGGGGAGTTATGTGAGGCTGCTGTTTGTGGATTTTAGCTCTGCTTTTAACACTATCCTCCCCCATAGACTGGTGTCCAAGCTAGAGGCGATTGGACTCTCCAACTCCACCTGTCTCTGGGTTTTGGATTTTTTGTCAGAACGTTCCCAGAGGGTTAGAGTAGGGTCACACATGTCCACAGCCCTTAGCCTTAACACCGGCTCACCACAGGGTTGTGTGTTGAGTCCCCTGCTCTACACTCTCTATACGTATGACTGTACAGCCATCTATTCCAGCAACAAAATCATCAAGTTTGCTGATGACACTACGGTGGTAGGGCTCATTTCAGGAGGGGATGAGTCCACCTATCGGGACGAGGTGGAGCGGCTCTGTGTTTGGTGTGGAGAGAACAATCTGGCTCTTAATACGGCTAAGACCAAGGAATTGGTGGTGGATTACAGGAAAAAAAAGGCGGACATTCAGCCCTTGTATATCAACGGGGAACGGGTGGAGAGGGTGGCGGAATTCAGGTTTTTGGGAGTAGCTATCGATCAGGGCATGACTTGGAGCGCACATACCACTGCTCTGGTGAAGAAGGCCCAGCAGAGAATTTATTTCCTCAGACTTTTAAAGAAGAACAATCTGAGTGAGAGACTGCTGGTGTCCTTCTACCGAGGCTCCATAGAGAGCATTCTTACATACTGTATTTGTGCTTGGTTCTCCAGTTGTACAGCTAGGGAGAGGAAGGTGCTCCAGAAGGTCATAACCACAGCCCAAAGGATTATTGGTCATCCTCTCCCATCTTTGGAAGAACTGTACGGTTCCCGTTGTCTTAGGAAAGCAAATAACATCCTGCAGGATTCATCTCACCCGGGACACTGTCTGTTTGCACTACTGCCTTCTGGCAGGAGATATAGAAACATCAAGTCAAAGACAAATAGACTGAAAAACAGTTTCTATCCAAGAGCTGTGGCCTTTTTGAATGCTGTAACTCGATAGTGTGACCTGGGAGTTTGATGGGTGTGGTGTGGGTGTGGCTGGAATGTGGTTTGTTTGGTTGTTGTTGTTGTTTTGCTTTTGTTGTTTTAAGGGATGGCATCCAATTTCGTTGCACTTTGTGCAATGTTGCACTTGTGTAATGACAATAAAGAATCTATTCTATTCTATTCTATTAGTGGTGTACGGGTCAATGATCCGTGAGACAACCGGGGGCTCCATACGAACGCCCACCCACGCTTTGTTGAGACCCTGCATTGAGTGAGAATGTTGGGCTACTTGGCCTTTGAAATCCCTTGTGATGCCACAATTCTAATCAGGCTCCTTTTGCTTCCCAGTGCTTTGCTTTCCAAATCCACCACCACTACCCGCACGATGACTTGTGGCTACGGAAACTGCTGCAGCCCCTGTAGCTCCGGAGGATGGGGCTATGGAGGCTACGGAGGCAACTGCTATGGTAACAGATGTTGCGGTGGCTATGGAGGCTACGGAAGCTACGGAGGCTATGGAGGTTATGGTGGCAACTGCTGCGGCAACAGATGTGGCGGCTATGGAGGTTATGGAGGTTACGGCGGCTACGGCAGCAACTGCTGTGGTAACAGATGTTGTGGCGGCTACGGAAGCTACGGAGGCTACGGAGGTTATGGTAGCAACTGCTGCGGCAACAGATGTTGTGGCGGCTATGGAGGCTACGGAGGTTATGGCGGCTACGGTGGCAACTGCTGCAGCAGCAGATGTTGTGGCGGCTGGGGATGGTAATTCTCCCTCACCTACACGAGAAGCATCTGAGCAAAGGACTTGCCTCCAACACTAGCCCTACTCAGAGTAAGCCCAATGAAGTGAACACACACGACCAACTTAGGCTCATTCATGCCAGTGGGTCTACTATGAGCAGGACTTGGTTGGACACAACAGAAGGTTTTCCTCCAAGTTGAGTTTCCTGGAAGCTCCCTGAATAGGGTCTTCAAGGGTCTCAGTCTCCAGCTCAGATGCCTGCTTTTCCCCTGCTGTTCCTCACTGTTGCTTCCTCATCACTCCACCCTGAATGGTTTGGTCTTCTCCACAAGAGGACATCCATCCCCTTCCTCATCCCCTTTGTACCTTCCTTCCTACCTGTTCCAAATTAAATACCATACTGCATCAGAACCAACGCCTACTGAGTTTTCATTTCCATTCCCGATCTTCAGCAGTTGGGTTTCATGGAATTCCAGAGCAGATTCCAGTGTGTTGTTAGCAGAGTAATAACTTAAACACATTGCCGGATTCCCCCCAAAATAGACCAGAGGCAATTATTATTTCATCAAGCAGAGCTTTACTGCGACTGAAGGCAAATGAGCAAACTGGTCACAAATCCATATACATTCAGGATTGGCAGTGTCCACAAGAAATCCAGTTGCAGCAGACTTCACTTAAACTTGCAATAAGTTATAATAAGTCTAAACCTTAACACTAAGCATACTATGTACAGAACACCACAATAGAAGGGAAAGAGATAGAAAGAGAAAGTGAAACCCAGGTTCCTGACAGTAAGCATATTTCTACAAAAAAAAAAAGATGACAGGCAAAGAGAAATGGAAAACATACCAAGAACTGAGAGAATTCTATCACGGAGATTAGAAAATTAAAACAAGGGAGCAATCAACAAGGGAATCTCATTATCTTATTATACATGATAAAGCTGTTTTTAGCCATCTCATCCCTTGCTTTTCCCTGTAACACCAATTACAGTCATTAACAGTCATCAACAGGTTTACCACACCTATTAGCCAATCACCCATTCCCCCCCCTTCTGAGTAATACGCCTCCCCACCCTCTCACTATATATAAGGGTCTGGTGACTTCTGTTTCAGCATATCTGAAGAAGTGTGCATGCACATGAAAGCTCATGCCAATAACAAACTTTGTTGTTATTGTTTAGTCATTTAGTTGTGTCCAATTCTTCGTGACCCCCTGGAGCAGAGCACACCAGGCTCTCCTGTCTTCCACTGCCTCCCGCAGTTTGAATCATAGAATCATAGAATCACAGAGTTGGAAGAGACCACAAGGGCCATCGAGTCCAACCCCCTGCCAAGCAGGAAACACCATCAGAGCACTCCTGACATATGGTTGTCAAGCCTCTGCTTTAAGACCTCCAAAGGAGGAGACTCCACCACACTCCTTGGCAGCAAATTCCACTGTCGAACAGCTCTTACTGTCAGGAAGTTCTTCCTAATGTTTAGGTGGAATCTTCTTTCTTGTAGTTTGGATCCATTGCTCTGTGTCCGCTTCTCTGGAGCAGCAGAAAACAACCTTTCTCCCTCCTTTATGTGACATCCTTTTATATATTTGAACATGGCTATCCTATCACCCCTTAACCTCCTCTTCTCCAGGCTAAACATGCTCAGCTCCCTTAGCCATTCCTCATAAGGCATCGTTTCCAGGCCTTTGACCATTTTGGTTGCCCTCCTCTGGACATGTTCCAGTTTGTCAGTTACAGTTTGCCAGTGAACTGTGGTGCCCAGAACTGGTCAAACTCATGCTGGGACTTCCGGAGGCGTCGCCAACAGCAATGGCGGTCTCCTTCTGAGTAGGAGGAGAAGCTCCACGGAATTTTGGGGGTCGCGCCGCAACGGTGCAGCGGAGACCCGAAAAAACTGCAGGTGGGAGAAGCCTGCAGCCGTGGGACCCGGCGGGCGCCAGAAGCACTTCCCCATTTAGCGAGGGAACCCTGCTAACTCCGGGGCTCCGGAGCCGAGCGGGGGTAGCGCGGTGCTGAGGGACGATCGCTACTTCCGTGGAGTGAAGCCGCGCAGCTGTTGCCGGAGAGCGCTGTACTCTTTCCTTTGAAATTCGGATTACAAACTGCAACCCGTGAGTAAGACTTTGAAATTAAGTGATCAAAGGATTGGATTACCTTTGATCGGGAAAAAAGACTTTAAATTTGGCACTGAAGCAGGAAAGACGCAAAAAGGAAGTTCGTCTTCCGCTCCTGTAGATAGAAATAACGCAAAGACTTTCAAAGCTAGAGCTATAGAAACCAAATTGAAAAGCTTCAGATTTCAATGTCTGATGTAAGACCCCCCCCCCCGGAGTGAGGGGGAGAGGGGAATTCTGTGAATCTGAGATTGAGATTGAAAAGAAGAGGGGGGAAAGAAACCACTGCCTAACCCCTGATCTTGGACTGCCAGAGACAATAAGAAAGTGTTGCACCGTTTATAAAGATTTGTAACTGTTTGAGGTTACTCTGCTTGTGAACTGGAAGGGACTCTTTGTAACAGTTGGAGTTGGAACTAGAAGAACTCCCTGGAACTGGAAGAACTCCCTGTAATTGTTGCCTTTAATTGAAAAGTGAAAGTAGGGCAGGACTGCCTTTGGAAAACTGCTTTGAAAGTAACATTGTTGCAAAAATACTCCCCTAGATGAGGTTTGGAATATAGCTGGGGACTTTCCATTACAAGGTCTGAAATTTTTCCCATCGGAAAGGAATTTGAACTGCGCAAGTGACCTTGAACTGTTGAAATAACAAAGCAATGGATCAGGATAAGCCCCAGCTACAGTCAACAAGAAGCAAAACTAAATTACAACAATTACAACAAAGAAGACTATCAGTAGTAGCACCGCCTGTTGTTGAAAAAGAGGATACTGGACAAATTGCTGCAAAAAGCACAGGTGTGGAGGAAAATCTAAGTGCATCATTAGATAAAATATTTGAAGCTTTGGAGAAACTGTCAGCTAAAATTGATTTGAACACCACAACCATTAGCTCCAATACGCAGGCTATTGACAGGCTGGTTCAGGAATCCAAATTGACAAAGAAAATTGCTGAGGAAGCTAGAGAAAAGGTGTTGGTGGTAGAAGGAAAATTGCAACCAATCAACAAGTAAATAGAAGAACACAAGGCACAACTGTCCTTACTGGAATTGAAAGATAAACAAGCTAATTTGAGGATCAGAGCTGTACCGGAATCGGAAGAAGGCAACTTGAATGAATTTCTTACGCAGGAACTAGGAGACTTTTGGGACCTCGACCCAGAGAAAGATTTCAAGATAGTGACAGCCTTCAGACTTGGCAGAGGGAATAAGGAGGGAAGGAAGAACAAGGTAAGAGATTGCCTGATTACACTTGGATCTAAAGAAGAGAGAGACAAAATATTGAGCCTACACTATCAGAAACCATTGGAAATAGAGGGATCCAGGATAGAGATTTACAAAGATATCCCGAAACATCTATTGGACCTTAGAGTGAAATACGGAGACCTGGTGACCCTGCTAAGAAGAAACAACATCGTTTTCCGGTGGGAATTTCCTCAGGGATTGTCTTTTACTTACAAAGGGGAAAAGGTTAAGATAAAATTGGAAGAGGACAAAGAGAAGTTTTTGAAAGTTCACGAGGAAGACTTATACAAGGAAGTGGATAACAGAGAATCAAGGCCGAAGCCAGGAATTTTGGACCTAACAAAATCAACATTGGAGGATAAAACAAAAGTGATACCACCCACAGATCAAGAACAAGCACTGGGAGCAGTTGGAGGAGAAGCAGAATAACTTCACAATGTCTCTGCAAGTATTGACTTGGAATCTTAGAGGCCTAAATTCCCCGGACAAGAGGAAATTTTTTTTTCATTTGTTGAGAAAGGAAAAATTGGACTTGATATGTTTACAAGAAACCCATGTGACCAGAACACATAGAAAAGTGTTAATTAACAAAAGATTAGGACAAGAATTTATCTCATCAGATAAAGTTAAAAAGAGAGGAGTGGTGATTTATGCAAAAGAAAGTCTATCACCTAAATTTGTATTTAAAGATGACCAAGGAAGATATGTAGCTATTGAAATACAATTTCAGGGTGATAAATTTTTGATATTAGGGGAAATCAGAATTTTACAAGAAATTGCATGAGACATTGTTGGACTATATGGACTTAAACATTATTATGCTTGGAGACATGAACGGAGTGGTATCGACAAATATGGATAAGTCAGAAAGACAAGTGGTGACCAAAGATGGAAGACTACCGAAAACCTTTTTTTGAAATGACAGACAATATGGACTTAATTGATATTTGGAGAACTAAGAACCCCCTTGGAAAAGAAGGGACTTTCTTTTCTGAAGCCCAAAAGACCTGGACAAGGATTGACCAAATCTGGATAACTAGAGGAATGGCTCCCAAGATCCGCAGAACGGAAATCTGCCCAAAAACATGTTCCGACCATAACCCTGTAAAGATGGAAATGAAACCGGAGATATGAATGGGGTGGTGTCTACGAACATGGACAAAGCCCAAAGTCAAAGTATAACAAAAGAGGGCAGACTGCCAAAAACTTTTTTTGAATTAACTGACAATATGGACTTGGTGGACATTTGGAGGACAAAGAACCCCTTGGGAAGAGAGGGGACATTCTTCTCTGAAGCCAAAATGACATGGACAAGAATCGACCAAATCTGGATAACTAGAGGACTGGCACCTAAGACTAGAAAGGTGGAAATCTGCCCAAAAACCTGCTCCGACCATAACGCAGTAAAGATGGAAATGAGACTAACTACAACCGGCTCCTTTAGATGGAAGATGAATGACACCTTATTAAGAAACCAGGAGATTGTTAAGAAGGCCCAAAAGACTCTGAGTGACTATTTTGAAATAAATTTGAAAACTACAGTGGATAAAAGAGTAATCTGGGACGCAAGTAAGGTGGTTATGAGGGGGTTTCTGATACAACAGAATACGATAAAGAAAAGAGCTCAGAATGAGAAAAAAGATAAGATCTTGGAGAAAATAAAAGAAGGAGAGAAAAAGTTGAGATTGAAACCAAAGTCACAGGAGATTCTGAGAGAAATTAAACTCTATCAAGCACAATATTCAAAATTGATAAATCAGGAAGTTGAATGGAAAATCAAACAAATGAAACAAAGGACTTTTGAATCAGCAAATAAATGTGGAAAACTGCTAGCATGGCAGTTGAAAAAGAGGCAAAAATTGAATACGGTTACCAACCTAGAGGTTGAAGGGAGAAATATTCAGAACCCTGTGGAGATCAGAAAATGTTTCCAGAGATACTTTAAACAACTTTATGCCCAAGGGCCGCAAAAAGAGACTGAGATAGACCAATTTCTAAGAAACAACGGATTACCAAAACTATCTCAAGAAAATAAGACAATATTGAACTATAAAATAACAGAACAAGAGATTGAAGGTGCCATTCAGAATATGCAATTGGGCAAATCTCCAGGGCCGGATGGGCTTACCTCTAAGTATTATAAGACTTTGAAAGACTATTTGATTCAACCATTGAAAGAGGTTTGCAATGAGATTATGCAGGGGAAGAAGGCACCGGAGTCGTGGAAGGAAGCTTTCATCACACTGATACCTAAATCTGAAACTGAAAAGACACAGCTCAAGAACTACCGTCCCATCTCCCTTTTAAATGTGGATTACAAAATTTTTGCAGATATTCTAGCAAATAGATTAAAAAGAGTGTTAAATGAAGTGATTCACAAAGACCAGGCAGGCTTTCTCCCAGGTAGACATTTGTCTGACAATACAAGGAACATTATTGACATTTTGGAACTTTTGCAAATTAACACCAATACAAAAGCAGTATTGATTTTCATTGATGCGGAGAAGGCCTTTGACAATATCTCATGGAATTTTATGAAGAAAAATCTTAAAGGGATGGGAGTGGGACGGGGGTTTGAAAACGGTATAGAAGCAATTTATTCAGAACAAAAGGCAAAATTGATAGTTAATAATGTGGTGACAGAAGAGTTTAAGATTGAGAAAGGAACACGACAGGGTTGCTCTATCTCCCCACTGTTATTTATTTCGGTCCTGGAGGTGCTCTTGAACATGATCAGACAACCCCAAACACATTTCTGTTTTTGCAGAAAGATGCTTGCTGTGAAATCCATAGAGGTCTCCTTTGTCACAGCCTAGGTTTATTCCAGATACTTAATATGGCACTTCTATGAAAGTGATTTCTTAAAGTCCGCATGAACTTTAACTTTATCATACCACAAATAACTATGCTATCCAAACATTAGGTCCTGTCCTATCTCCAAGAGCTTTTCACTTCTCAATGTCAACCACTCCTTCATCCACATTAAACAACAGGCTACAAATTGCAATTTCAGATTTGGTACACCCAATCTCCCCCTTTCCTTTGCATCTTGTAGTAATTTGTTTAACATGTGGTTTCTCCCACCCCTTGCCATAAAAACCTTGATAAATATTTTTGGCCATTGTTCAAACAGTAAGTCATTAGCTAGAACAGGTATTCTAAGTTCAAATTCTAACATCAAAGAGAGTATGACAAGTCTGTGTATTAGCTCCCCTTTTGTATAATATATATGTAAATGATGTCATACTTGAACTCATACGATCAAAATACTTTCCTTCCTTGGTTTTATTCCCATTTTGCTATATGGCAGGCATGTCCAAAGTCCGTTTTGGGGGCCTAATCAACAACTTTGAAGGCCTCAGGATCCTCACAAGCAGTTCTCAGCTGCAGGAGAGAAGCACTAACCAGGACAACTGCACATCAGGTAAAACTTCTGGCACCATTTCTTTGCTCTTGTTCCTCCTTGAAGGGAGAGGCAAGATGCTGGACCATCCATGGAAGAGAACACTGGACCCACCTGGGCCCATGTCAGACTTTTGAGTGGGGTGGGGAAATTGTTGGTTCAGTGTGAAAGGTTTTTGGTCTCTGTAAGGGATAGAAGTTTTGTTTATTTGCTAATTAGTGGGAGAGCGGAATTGCTTTGTCTATTTTTTTGATATATCTGTTGTTGCTTACTACTGTTTACAAGGCTGTGGTGTTGTTTTTCCATAAGCTGTATATGAAATACAGCTTATGGAGAAACAACACCACAGTCTTCTATATGAAATGCTTATGTATTATATGATCCCCAGCTCTTCCTCCTATGTTATTATGCATGTGCATATATTTTTATTTAATACAAGTCACTTACAGATGGGTAGCCGTGTTGGTCTGCCATAGTCAAAATAAAAAAATTCCTTTCAGTAGCACCTTAAAGACCAACTAAGTTAGTTCTTGGTATGAGCTTTCATGTGCATGCACACTTCTTCAGATACACAGTGTACATGAAAGCTTATACCAAGAACTAACTTAGTTGGTCTTTAAGGTGCTACAGGAAGGAATTTTTTTATTTTGACAAGTCACTTAGATATAGTTGCCATATTTCAAGAAGTAAAAGTCCACACAAAAAAAATGGGAAATCAACACCAAAGTTGAGGTTGAAAAACCAGACGTATAGCAACCCTAAACCTAGAGCTCTTCAGATGGCAAGTGACTAATAGTTTTAATAAACAAACAAATAAATACCTGAAGAAGTGTGCATGCACATGAAAGCTCATACCAGTAACAAACTTAGTTGTTCCAGCGCTACTGGAAGGATTTTTTTTAAATTTTGTTTCAAACAAATAAAAGATAGAAATCAACAGTTTGGGAAATGGTGGATGGAATAGTGGGATGGTCAGACCACAACTGGAATTCTGTGTCCAATTCTGTGCGCTACGATTAAGGAAGGATGTTGACAATCTGGATCGTGTGCAGAGGAGGGTGACCAAGATGACCCAGGGTCTGGAAACCAAGCCTGATGAGGAACGGTTGAAGAAGCTGGGTATGTTAAGCCTGGGAAAGAGGAGACTGAGAGGAGATAGGATAGTCATCTTCCAGGATCTCAAAGGCTGTCACATGGAAGAGGGAACTACTCTGGAGCTTAGGACTTAAGGCAATAGCTTCATGTTGCAAGAAAGGAGATTCTGAGTAAACATCAGGAAGAACTTTGACAGTGGAAGGTGGTGGACTCTCCGTCCTTGGAGGGTTTTAAGCAGAGGTTGGATGGCCATCGGTCATGGAGGCTTTAGCTGAGATTCCTGCATTGTAGGGGGTTGGACTAGATCAGTGGTTCTCAACCTGTGGGTCCCCAGATTTTGTTGGACTACAACTCCCATCATCCCTGAGCTCTGGCCTTGCTAGCTAGGAGTGATGGGAGTTGTAGTCCAACAACATCTGGGGACCCACAGGTTGAGAAAGGACTAGATGAACCTTGGGGAACCTTCCAACTCTACAATTCTATGATTCTATTAATGAACTGCTGTGGTCTGGGACAGTCACTTCACTCATCTCTTGGTGACTTTTTGTCATCTGGTGGAAGAGAGAGGTTGCAGCTCAGTGGTGGAGAATCTGCCTTGCATGTAGAAGTTCCCAGGTTCGATCCCCGCCTAAAAACCCAATGCAACCGCTGCCTGTCAGAGCAGAAGAGAAAGGAATCTGGCACCCTGCAGATGTTTCTGCACTGCAACACTCATCAAGCTTGAACGCTGGCCATGATGGTTCCTTCATAGCTGGAGCTGCCGTGTGTGTTGTAGAAGTTCCCAGGTTCAATCCCTGCCTAAAAACCCAATGCAACCGCTGCCTGTCAGAGCAGAAGAGAAGGGAATCTGGAGCCCTGCAGATATTTCTGCAATGCAACACTCATCAAGCTTGAACGCTGGCCATGACGGTTCCTTCATAGCTGGAGCTGCCGGGTGTGTTGTAGAAGTTCCCAGGTTCAATCCCTGCCTAAAAACCCAATGCAACCGCTGCCTGTCAGAGCAGAAGAGAAGGGAATCTGGCACCCTGCAGATGTTTCTGCACTGCAACACTCATCAAGCTTGAACGCTGGCCATGATGGTTCCTTCATAGCTGGAGCTGCCGTGTGTGTTGTATTCAGAGGTGGACTTAGAGGAGCCTGGCCAGTTTCATTGCACTGGGCACAGGGATGCTGCAGGGGGGACCACAACTATGATGCATAGTGAAAGATGAGAGTTATAAGGGCAAATTGTGGCCTCCATGGGGCGTCGCTGAAATTTAAGACCCCACGGTCCATGACTGCTATATTTCATTCTATTTCCAGAAGTGGCTTTTATGTCATGTGAATTATAGAAATGCAGAGTTGGAAGGGATCCCAAGCCCCATCTTGTCAGTTTGCATTTCTTAGTGCAGAAAGTATTGATAAGATGTGTAGAGATCTTTTCTATTCTACTTAATTCAAGAGGGTTCTGGAAGCTTCTCTATGTGAAAGAAGCAAGCAGAAGGTTCCTGATGTTTGGGTTATTCCTTCAGAGAAGCTGAGTACAGCTGGCTTAGACTGGTTATGTTATTGAGGCATCTAAATTAGACTCATGGCGTGCATTTTTGTGATAAGGGCAACACCCTGCCATTTCTTAGTATTTCTTGCATAGATCAAAGACCTGCCAATTCCTTGAATTGCTTGCATAGTCATCACGGTACAAGATGAGCCATAAAAGGAGATAATGGTATTTGATATGTGCCTTATGGTTTTTATCCAGGTAAAGAAGGGTGCTGTGAGATTCTAATTCGCTGAATGTTCTCTTACATGTTATGACGTTAAAAGTCCTATAAATTTTTGCTGAGTTCAGGGCTCAGACTTTGGAAATTATTCCTCTGAGTCAACTTGCTACAAGTACAGTGGTGCCTCGCAAGACGAAAAGAATCCGTTCTGTGAGTCTCTTCGTCTAGTGGTTTTTTCGTCTTGCGAAGCAAGCCCATTGACGGATTAGCGGATTAGCGCTATTAGCGGCTTTTAGCGGCTTATCGGCTTATCGGATCAGCTGATAAACGGCTTAGCGGCTTAGAAAAAGGGGGGGAACCCGCAGGAACTCGCAAGACATTGTCGTCTTGCGAAGCAAGCCCATTTGAAATTCGTTTTGCGAAGCACCTCCAAAACGGAAAACTCTTTCGTCTAGCGAGTTTTCCGTCTTGCGAGGCACCACTGTACCGTACTTTACAATCAACTTTCTGAGTTTCTCGATAGCGGCGTGGAGTTCTTTCTTTCAGCCAATGCTGGTTTTACTACATTATCTCTTTCTGTCAAGGTCATGCTGACTATAAAAGTAGGGTCAGAAGGAGCCTGGGTATCACTTTCTCTTTCTGTCTCTTTCCCTTCTGTTGTGGTCTTCTGTACATAGTATGCTTAGTGTTAAGGTTTAGACTTATTATAACTTATTGTAAGTTTAAGTGAAGTCTGCTGCAACTGGATTTCTTGTGGACAGTGCCAATCCTGAATGTATATGGATTTGTGATCAGTATGCTCATTTGCCTTCAGTCGCAGTAAAGCTCTGCTGGATGAAATAATAATTGCCTCTGGATCTATTTTGGGGGAATCCTGCAATGTGTTTAAGTTATTACTCTGCTAACAACACACTGGAATCTGCTCTGGATCAATACTAAATAGAATTCCCTGAAACCCAACTGCTGAAAATCGGGAATTTCAGCCAGATTCAAACAGAATGGAAATGAAAACTCAGTAGACATTGGTTCTGATGCACTATGGTATTTAATTTGGAACAGGTAGGAAGGAAGGTACAAAGGGGATGAGGAAGGGGATGGATGTCCTCTTGTGGAGAAGACCAAACCATACAGGGTGGAGTGATGAGGAAGCAACAGTGAGGAACAGCAGGGGAAAGGCAGGCATCTGAGCTGGAGACTGAGACCCTTGAAGACCCTATTCAGGGAGCTTCCAGGAAACTCAACTTGGAGGAAAACCTTCTGTTGTGTCCAACAAAGTCCTGCTCATAGTAGACCCACTGGCATGAATGAGCCTAAGTTGGCCGTGTCCGTTCACTTCATTGGGTTTACTCTGAGTAGGGCTAGTGTTGAAGGCAAGTCCTTTGCTCAGATGCTTCTCACGTAGGTGAGGGAGAATTACCATCCCCAGCCACCACAACATCTGCTGCTGCAGCAGTTGCCACCGTAGCCGCCATAACCTCCGTAGCCTCCATACCCGCCACATCTGTTGCCACAGCAGTTGCCACCATAACCTCCGTAGCCTCCGTAGCTTCCGTAGCCTCCGTAGCCGCCACAACATCTGTTACCACAGCAGTTGCCGCCGTAGCCGCCGTAACCTCCGTAACCTCCATAGCCGCCACATCTGTTGCTGCAGCAGTTGCCACCATAACCTCCGTAGCCTCCGTAGCTTCCGTAGCCTCCATAGCCGCCGTAACATCTGTTACCACAGCAGTTGCTGCCGTAGCCTCCATAGCCCCATCCTCCGGAGCCACAAGGGCTGCAGCAGTTTCCGTAGCCACAAGTCATCGTGCGGGTAGTGGTGGTGGATTTGGAAAGCAAAGTACTGGGAAGCAAAAGGAGCCTGATTAGAATTGTGGCATCGCAAGGGATTTCAAAGGCCAAGCAGCCCAAAGCTCCTGGGTCACTGCAGGGTCTCAATAAAGGGTGGGTGTGGCGTTCGTATGGAGCCCCCAGTTATCTCACGGACTATTGACCCGTACACCATTAATCCGCGGCCACCAACCAGGTCCTCCAGATAAATCATTTAGTTTCAGTCAGGTTCTTAAGTTAACAAAGAAGAGTGTAGTTTATTGCAGACACAAATGAACTTTAACTGCATTCCAAACGTTGCTACTCTTTACCTTCTTAGCCTTATTTTTATCTTGTCTCTAACTCTTCTACCTCCCCTCAAACAAGAACTAACTGAACTAACTGTCTCTCTAATCCCAGCTGCCTGCCAAATGCTTTTCCAACTGCCTTTCCCAACCAACCAACCCACTAAAACCAACCAGCTACCCACTACCCAAACCTCAGGCTAAGCCCTTTTATAAACAGGTAGGCTCCGCCTCCGGCTTTCCTATTGGTCTACATATTAACCCTCTCTCTCCCCCTGTACAGACATTTTCAAACGAACGGGCAAACGCCACAGTGGGGAACCTCAGGCCTAAGGGGAGAATGAGATTGTGGCCTTCCAGGTCCCGGTGGTTATGGGTGTCTAAGGCACAGGGTTTGGGTTTTGTGAGCCTTCTGAAAGGAGCACATACAAAGTTCAGAGATCGTTAAAGCATCTTAGCCACTTCAGGAACCAAACTGATAAATAATGCTTCTAGACCTCATGGAAGTGGCTGCATGCTTAAAAGGAGCCCATGGAAAGCCCCTGACCCTTTCTAGAAAATCCATGGTGATTATGGTGATGGTGATGATTTATCCGCCCTCCACATTAAGATCCCAGGGCAGGTTACAACATTAAAACATAATATTAGAAATGATTTTCAACAAAAAAGAAGGTGTGTCCTAAAAATGGGCACCTCGAGTGTCACAAGCCAGGGGAAAGAGGCACATCTTCAGCCTTCCTCAAAAGCTGTTTCATGAAGCTGCAAGACACACCTCTGTGGTGAGGGAGTCCCACAGCTTAGGGGCCACCACAGAAAAAGCCCTCTCCTGGGCTGCCACCCTCTGAGCCTCTGGGGTGGAGGAACTATCAAGAGGACCCTCTCTGCCAATCATACCCGCTGAGAGGATGTTTCTGGTAGGAAGCTGTGCTTGAGTATGTTAGGCTTTAGTTGTTCGCTGCCAGACCTCTGCACCATCTCTGTCCTTGAATTATCACCAACCAATTGAGTTCCCTCTCACCCCAAAAAGGAAGTTTTTACCCCAACCTCCTACCCACTCCACAAACACTCATGAAAGCCCAGGCTGACATTTAAGGAACCAGTTTTTGTGCTTTCATCTTGATGTGCATGGCTATAAATCCCAGAGATGCCTTGTCATTAGTTCTGCTTTATAAGCAGAGCAGGCTGGGAGCACAAGCTAAACAAGGCATGGCTTGAGAAGCCAAGTAAACACCCACAAAACCTCAAACTTCCACCACCAGGACATGAAAAGAGCCCTGTCTAGTTCAGTGTCGTGCTCTCACAAGGGACAACCTGGTTCCAGCGGGGAACCCACAAGCAGAGTCTCAGCACAACAGCACCCTTCTCTCTTGTGAGTCCTGAAACGCTGCTTCTGAAGGTGAAGGCAGAACATAGCCACCACCATGGCTAATAGCCCCTGATAGCCTGATTTCCCACCAATATGCTGAATCCCCTTCTCAAGCCATCCAAGTTGGTGGCCGTCATTACTTCCTGAAGCAATGAAATGAACTCATGGTGCTCACTAATGGTTTATTCCCAGGCTTTGACATAAGATCTTCTACTGAGTCAGAACTTTGGTCCATCCAGCTCAGCATTGTCTATGCCAGCTGATGGTGGCTCTCCAGAGCTTCAGATAGGGGGGGGGGGTTCCAGCTCTACTGGGGATGCCTTCTGCATGAAAAAGCACACACCACATCCCCCCCCCCAAGAGAAAGATTCTAGTCCTCATACTGGGAACTGAACCTGGAGCCTTATCCATAAGATCATGAGAAGAGCCAGTTGGATGAGGCCAAAGGGGCCCCATTTAGTTCAGCATTGTGTCCTCACAGTGGACAACCAGTTGCCAGTCAGAAAGCTGCAAGCATTTTGAGTGCAACAGCAACTCTCCCTCCCTACAGTTTCCTGCTACTGGTATTCAGAAGCATATTGTCTCTAACAGTGGAGGTACACTGTTAAGAATAAGAATAGTATTATTTATACCCCACTCATCTGGTTGGGTTGCCCAAGCCGCTCTATGTCCTGTGGCCCTTCTCCTAGAACTATTTTTCTCCTAGCGAACACATTCTTAAAACTGCAATTCTAACAGCACAGATCCAGATTCAGAATGTTTCCCAGCAGGACTACGTTACCTTGATCTCTGAGGAGCTGAAGTCCAGAAGAGTGTTTGGAGGAACCCCAAGAGTTGAGGGCTTTTATACCCGTTTCCCGAGCCACCTCATGGGGAGGAATGTGCGTGGCATGACACCTGTTAGCAGCTAACTCATACTTAACTCACACATGCATCTCAGCTCCAATTGCTGTATGGGAACAGCGCTCCTGTTTAGGAACACCAGAGTTAAAAATAAAAATGAGGACGTCATCGTCCGTTCCCAATAGTTCCGCTTGCTCCATAAATTTATGGGCCTCATTCCTTCCCATATAATCAACTGTTTCCATCAGACTCAAACCGGGAGTGCAGGCAGTTGGACTAGTTTGCTTCCGAAGCGCCTGCCCAAATGGTCCACCACTGAGGGACAAGCAAATCATGGCAAAGGCACGTGCTTAGCATCCAGATGTAGAAAAAATATGCTCAAGATGCTGAAGTCTAGGCCAGATGCCACGTGTGTGTGTGTGTTTGTGTTTGTGTGTGTGTGTTCTGATTTTGTGGTGTTTCTTTTCTTTCTTTTATAAAGTTTTTATTTCATTTTAATACACCACATTAGTGATGTATGGAAGTGAGAGCTGGACCATCAAGAAGGCTGATCGCCGAAGAATGGATGCTTTTGAATTCTGGTGCTGGAGGAGACTCTTGAGAGTCCCATGGACTGCAAGAAGATCAAACCTCTCTATTCTGAAGAAAATCAGCCCTGAGTGCTCCCTGGAAGGACAGATCCTGAAGCTGAGGCTCCAAGACTTTGGCCACCTCATGAGAAGAGAAGACTCCCTGGAAAAGACCCTGATGTTGGGAAAGATGGAGGGCGCAAGGAGAAGGGGACAACAGAGGTCAAGATGGTGGGACAGTGTTCTCGAAGCTACCAGCATGAGTTTTGTTTTTTTTAATAAATATTTTATTCAGTTTTCACAATAAAAAGCATACAAAGACAAAGAAAGTACAAAATCACAAAAAACAATACAATACAAAATACAAACATTAAGCACATCAACAGAAAGAAAAAAAGAAAAAACACACATATAGTAACAAAAAACACAAAAATTCCCTCTTTCTTAGTTTCTCATCTTCAATTAACTTATTTTCCCAACTTCCTCACGTCTCCCGTTCTTGTATCCCTTTTTAAAAAATTAATTTAGCAAATTCATATCCTATTAATTTATCTGTTGTTAGTCCAATCTTACATTTTACTTTGTTGCTAAAGCTCCTGCAATTCATTTCAATGTCCTTAACATTCAAAAATTTTACAGTGTTTCTGCAAATAAATTTTAAATTTCTTCCAATCTTCCTCCACTGTCTCCTCTCCCTGGTCTCGGATTCTGCCAGTCATTTCCGCCATCTCCATATAGTCCATTAGTTGCATCTGCCAATCTTCCAAGGTGGGTAGATCTTGTGTCTTCCAATGCTTTGCGATGAGAATTCTTGCTGCTGCTGTAGCATACATAAAAAAAGTTCTATCCTTCTTTAACACCGATTGGTCCACTATGCCCAGGAGGAAGGCCTCTGGTTTCTTCGGGAAAGTATATTTAAATACCTTTTTCAGTTCATTATATATCATTTCCCAGAAGGCCTTGATCCTTGGGCACGTCCACCAAAGGTGAAAGAATGTACCTTCAATCTCTTTGCATTTCCAACATTTATTATTGGGCAAGTGATAGATTTTTGCAAGCTTGACTGGGGTCATGTACCACCTGTAAATCATTTTCATAATATTCTCTCTTAAGGCAGGGCAAACCCCCCTCTGTCTTTAGCATCAGTAAGAATTTTAAGTTTTATTCTGGGCTTTTTGCCCTGCCAGACAAACCTAGATATGTCTCTTTGCCACTTCTTGAAACAGTCCATCTTATCAATAATTTGCAATGATTGGAATAAAAATAACATTCTAGGCAATACATTCATCTTAATAACAGCGATTCGACCCAGCAAGGAAAGCTTCAAGTTCGTCCAAATTTCTAAATCTTTTTTCACCTCTGAAATTAAATAAGTTAAAAACTAAGGTTTTGGAGAAAAATTTGACACCGATAGAGAGAGGTTTCAGAATGAGACAGAGCTAACAATAGCAAAGAAGGTAAAATACCTGGGGGTGAACATGACATCTAAGAATGTATACCTTTTTAAAGACAACTATGAGAAATGCTGGTCAGAGGTGAAAAAAGATTTAGAAATATGGACGAAGTGGCAAAGAGACATATCTAGGTTTGTCTGGCAGGGCAAAAAGCCCAGAATAAAACTTAAAATTCTTACTGATGCTAAAGACAGAGGGGGGTTTGCCCTGCCGGACTTAAAACTTTATTATGAGTCAGCTGCCTTTTGCTGGCTGAAGGAATGGCTGCTTCTTGAGAATACTGATGTTTTGGACCTTGAAGGGTATGGTAATGTATTCGGGTGGCATGCATATCTATGGTATGGCAAGATAAAAGCACATAAGGCATTTAAAAACCATATTGTCAGAAAAGCACTGTTTAATGTCTGGATAAGGTATAAAGACCTTTTGGAGAACAAAACTCCAAGGTGGTTATCACCTATGGAGGCGAAGGCCTTGAAAAAACTCAATATGGAAGCTAATTGGCCAAAATATTGGGAAATTCTAGAACAGGAAGGTGATAAATTGAAATTGCAGAGTTATGAAAAACTCAAAGAGAAGGTGCGAGACTGGTTACACTATTTTCAAATAAGAGAGGTTTATAACTTGGATTTTAAAAAATGGCTTTCAGGTGGAAAAATCAAAGCTGGAAACAGAACTGTTAGAACCCAATGTAAAGACACTTTCGAGAATGTATAATCTGCTGTTGAAATGGAATACTGAGGAAGAAACAGTAAAATCGGCAATGATAAAATGGGCACAAGACATAGGTCATAACATTGTTTGCTGACTGGGAGAAGTTGTGGACCACCGGGATTAAATTCATGGCATGTAATGCCTTAAGAGAGAATATTATGAAAATGATTTACAGGTGGTACATGACCCCAGTCAAGCTTGCAAAAATATATCATTTGCCCGATAACAAATGTTGGAAATGCAAAGAGATTGAAGGTACATTCTTTCACCTTTGGTGGACGTGCCCAAGGATCAAGGCCTTCTGGGAAATGATATATAATGAACTGAAAAAGGTATTTAAATATACTTCCCGAAGAAACCAGAGGCCTTCCTCCTGGGCATAGTGGACCAATCGGTGTTAAAGAAGGATATAACTTTTTTTATGTATGCTACAGCAGCAGCAAGAATTCCCATCGCAAAGCATTGGAAGACACAAGATCTACCAACCTTGGAAGATTGGCAGATGCAACTAATGGACTATATGGAGATGGCGGAAATGACTGGCAGAATCCGAGACCAGGGAGAGGAGACAGTGGAGGAAGATTGGAAGAAATTTAAAATTTATTTGCAGAAACACTGTAAAATTTTTGAATGTTAAGGACATTGAAATGAATTGCAGGAGCTTTAGCAACAAAGTAAAATGTAAGATTGGACTAACAACAGATAAATTAATAGGATATGAATTTGCTAAATTAATTTTTTAAAAAGGGATACAAGAACGGGAGATGTGAGGAAGTCGGGAAAATAAGTTAATTGAAGATGAGAAACTAAGAAAGAGGGAATTTTTGTGTTTTTTGTTACTATATGTGTGTTTTTTCTTTTTTTCTTTCTGTTGATGTGCTTAATGTTTGTATTTTGTATTGTATTGTTTTTTGTGATTTTGTACTTTCTTTGTCTTTGTATGCTTTTTATTGTGAAAACTGAATAAAATATTTATTAAAAAAAACAAAACTCATGCTGGTAGCTTCGAGAACACTGTCCCACCATCTCATCCTCTGTCGTCCCCTTCTCCTTGTGCCTTCCATCTTTCCCAGCATCAGGGTCTTTTTCCAGGGAGTCTTCTCTTCTCATGAGGTGGCCAAAGTACTGGAGCCTCAGCTTCAGGACCTGTCCTTCCAGTGAGCACTCAGGGCTGATTTCCTTCAGAATGGAGAGGTTGGATCTTCTTGCAGTCCATGGAACTCTCCAGAGTCTCCTCCAGCACCAGAATTCAAAAGCATCCATTCTTCGGCGATCAGCCTTCAGGTGGTCCAGCTCTCACTTCCATACATCACTAATGTGGTGTATTAAAATGAAATAAAAACTTTATAAAAGAAAGAAAAGAAACACCACAAAATCAGAACACACACACACAAACACACACACGTGGCATCTGGCCTAGCGTCTTGAGCATATTTTTTCTACATTTGGATGCTAAGCACATGCCTTTGCCATGTTTTGCTTGTCCCTCAGTGGTGGACCATTTGGGCAGGCGCTTCGGAAGCAAACTAGTCCAACTGCCTGCACTCCCGGTTTGAGTCCGATGGAAACAGTTGATTAAATGGGAAGGAATGAGGCCCATAAATTTATGGAGCAAGCGGAACCATTGGGAACGGACGAGGACGTCCTCATTTTTATTTTTAACTCTGGTGTTCCTAAACAGGAGCGCTGTTCCCATACAGCAATTGGAGCTGAGATGCATGTGTGAGTTAAGTATGAGTTAGCTGCTAACAGGTGTCATGCCACGCACATTCCTCCCCATGAGGTGGCTCGGGAAATGGGTATAAAAGCCCTCAACTCTCGGGGTTCCTCCAAACACTCTTCTGGAGTTCAGCTCCTCAGAGATCAAGGTAACGTAGTCCTGCTGGGAAACATTCTGAATCTGGATCTGTGCTGTTAGAATTGCAGTTTTAAGAATGTGTTCACTAGGAGAAAAATAGTTCTAGGAGAAGGGGCATAGAGCAGCTTGGGCAACCCAACCAGATGAGCGGAGTATAAATAATACTATTCTTAATCTTAAGAGAGTACCTCCACTGTTAGAGACAATATGCTTCTGAATACCAGTAGCAGGAAACTGTAGGGAGGGAGAGTTGCTGTTGCACTCAAAATGCTTGCAGCTTTCTGACTGGCAACTGGTTGTCCACTGTGAGGACACAATGCTGAACTAAATGGGGCCCCTTTGGCCTCATCCAACTGGCTCTTCTCATGTTCCTATGGATAAGGCTCCAGGTTCAGTTCCCAGTATGAGGACTAGAATCTTTCTCTTAGGGGATGGGACGTGGTGTGTGCTTTTTCATGCAGAAGGCATCCCCAGTAGAGCTGGGGGGAAAACCCTATCTGAAGCTCTGGAGAGCCACATCAGCTGGCATAGACAATGCTGAGCTGGATGACCAAACTCAGTAGAAGATCTTATGTCAAAGGCTGGGGATAAACCATTAGTGAGCACCATGAGTTCATTTCATTACTTCAGGAAGTAATGGCGGCCACCAACTTGGATGGCTTGAGAAGGGGATTCAGCATATCGGTGGGAAATCAGGCTATCAGGGGCTATTAGCCATGGTGGTGGCTATGTTCTGCCTTCACCTTCAGAAGCAGCGTTTCAGGACTCACAAGAGAGAAGGGTGCTGTTGTGCTGAGATGTGGGTTCCCCGCTGGAACCAGGTTGTCCCTTGTGAGAGCACGACACTGAACTAGACAGGGCTCTTTTCATGTCCTGGTGATGGAAGTTTGAGGTTTTGTGGGTGTTTACTTGGCTTCTCAAGCCATGCCTTGTTTAGCTTTGGCTCCCAGCCTGCCCTCCTTATAAAGCAGAACTAATGACAAGGCATCTCTGGGATTTATAGCCATGCACATCAAGATGAAAGCACAAAAACTGGTTCCTTAAATGTCAGCCTGGGCTTTCATGAGTGTTTGTGGAGTGGGTAGGAGGTTGGGGTAAGAACTTCCTCTTTGGGGTGAGAGGGAACTCAATTGGTTGATGATAATTCAAGGACAGAGATGGTGCAGAGGTCTGGCAGCGAACAACTGAAGCCTCACATACCTAAGCACGGCTTCCTACCAGAAACATCCTCTCAGCGGGTGTGATTGGCAGAGAGGGTCCTCTTGATAGTTCCTCTACCCCAGAGGTTCAGAGGGTGGCAGCCCAGGAGAGGGGTTTTTCTGTGGTGGCCCCTAAGCTGTGGGACTCCCTCACCACAGAGGTGTGTCTTGCATCTTCATGAAACAGCTTTTGCAGAAGGCTGAAGATGTGCCTCTTTCCCCTGGCTTGTGACACTGGAGGTGCACATTTTTAGGACACACCTTCTTTTTTGTTGAAAATCATTCCTAATATTATGTTTTAATGTTGTAACCTGCCCTGGGATCTTAATGTGGAGGGCAGATAAATCATCACCATCACCATAATCACCATGGATTTTCTAGAAAGGGTGAGGAGCTTTCCATGGGCTCTTTTCAAGCATACAGCCATTTCCATGAGGGCTAGAAGCATTATTTATCAGTTTGGTGGCTGAGATGCTTTAACGATCTCTGAACACTTTATGTGCTCCTTTCAGAAGGCTCACAAAACCCAAACCCTGTGCCTTAGACACCCATAACCACTGGGAACTGGAAGGCCGCAATCTCATTCTCCCCTTAGGCCTGAGGTTCCCCACTGTGGTGTTTGCCCGTTCATTTGAAAATGTCTGTACAGGGGGAGAGAAAGGGTTAATATGTAGACCAATAGGAAAGCCAGAGGCGGAGCCTCCCTGTTTATAAAAGGGCTTAGCCTGAGGTTTGGGTAGTGGGTAGCTGGTTGGTTTTAGTGGGTTGATTGGTTGGGAAAGGCAGTTGGAAAAGCAGTTGGCAGACAGCTGGGATTAGAGAGAGAGTTAGTTCAGTTAGTTCTTGTTTGAGGGGAGGTAGAAGAGTTAGAGACAGGATAAAAATAAGACTAAGAAGGTAAAGAGTAACAAGGTTTGGAATGCAGTTAATGTTCATTTGTGTCCGCAATAAACTAAACTCTTTGTTAACTTAAGAACCTGACTAAGAGATTTACCAGGGAGGACCTGGTTGGAGGCACCGTATTACTGGTGTATGGGTCAATGATCTGTGAGACAACCGGGGGCTCCATACGAACACCCACCCACCCTTTGTTGAGACCCTGCATTGAGTGAGGATGTTGGGCTACTTGGCCTTTGAAATCCCTTGTGATGCCACAATTCTAATCAGGCTTCTTTTGCTTCCCAGTACTTTGCTTTCCAAATCCACCACCACTACCCGCACGATGACTTGTGGCTACGGAAACTGCTGCAGCCCCTGTGGCTCCGGAGGATGGGGCTATGGAGGCTACGGAGGCAACTGCTGTGGTAACAGATGTTACGGCGGCTATGGAGGCTACGGAAGCTACGGAGGCTACGGAGGTTATGGTGGCAACTGCTGCAGCAACAGATGTGGCAGCTATGGAGGTTACGGCGGCTACGGCGGCAACTGCTGTGGTAACAGATGTTGTGGCAGCTACGGAGGCTACGGAAGCTACGGAGGCTACGGAGGTTATGGTAGCAACTGCTGCGGCAACAGATGTTATGGCGGCTATGGAGGCTACGGAGGTTATGGCGGCTACGGTGGCAACTGCTGCAGCAGCAGATGTTGTGGTGGCTGGGGATGGTAATTCTCCCTCACCTACACGAGAAGCATCTGAGCAAAGGACTTGCCTCCAACACTAGCCCTACTCAGAGTAAGCCCAATGAAGTGAACGGACACGGCCAACTTAGGCTCATTCATGCCAGTGGGTCTACTATGAGCAGGACTTGGTTGGAGACAACAGAAGGTTTTCCTCCAAGTTGAGTTTCCTGGAAGCTCCCTGAATAGGGTCTTCAAGGGTCTCAGTCTCCAGCTCAGATGCCTGCCTTTCCCCTGCTGTTCCTCACTGTTGCTTCCTCATCACTCCACCCTGTATGGTTTGGTCTTCTCCAGAAGAGGACATCCATCCCCTTCCTCATCCCCTTTGTACCTTCCTTCCTACATGTTCCAAATTAAATACCATACTGCATCAGAACCAATGTCTACTGAGTTTTCATTTCCATTCTGTTTGAATCTGGCTGAAATTCCCTATTTGCAGCAGTTGGGTTTCATGGAATTCTATTTAGTATTGATCCAGAGCAGATTCCAGTGTGTTGTTAGCAGAGTAATAACTTAAACACATTGCAGGATTCCCCCCAAAATAGACCAGAGGCAATTATTATTTCATCCAGCAGAGCTTTACTGCGACTGAAGGCAAATGAGCATACTGATCACAAATCCATATACATTCAGGATTGGCACTGTCCACAAGAAATCCAGTTGCAGCAGACTTCACTTAAACTTACAATAAGTTATAATAAGTCTAAACCTTAACACTAAGCATACTATGTACAGAACACCAGAATAGAAGGAAAAGAGATAGAAAGAGAAAGTGAAACCCAGGTTCCTGACAGTAAGAGCTGTTGGACAGTGGAATTTGCTGCCAAGGAGTGTGGTGGAGTCTCCTTCTTTGGAGCTCTTTAAGCAGAGGCTTGACAACCATATGTCAGGAGTGCTCTGATGGTGTTTCCTGCTTGGCAGGGGGTTGGACTCGATGGCCCTTGTGGTCTCTTCCAACTCTAGGATTCTATGATTCCTTCTGACCCTACTTTTATAGTCAGTATGACCTTGACAGAAAGAGATAATGTAGCAAACCAGCACTGGCTGAATGAAATAACTCCACGCCGCTATGGAGAAACTCAGAAAGTTGATTGTAAAGTACGGTACTTGCTAGCAAGTTGACTCAGAGGAATAATTTCCAAAGTCTGAGCCCTGAACTCAGCAAAGATTTATAGGACTTTTAACGTCATAACATGTAAGAGAACATTCAGCAAATTAGAATCTCACAGCACCCTTCTTTACCTGGATAAAAGCCATAAGGCACATGTCAAATACCGTTAACTCCTTTTATGGCTCATCCTGTACCGTGATGACTATGCAAGCAATTCAAGGAATTGGCAGGTCTTTGATCTCTGCAAGAAATACTAAGAAATGGCAGGGTGTTGCCCTTATCACAAAAATGCACGCCATGAGTCTAAGTTAGATGCCTCAATAACAGAACCAGTTTAAGCCAGCTGTACTCAGCTTCTCTGAAGGAATAACCCAAACATCAGGAACCTTCTGCTTGCTTCTTTCACACAGAGAAGCTTCCAGAACCCTCTTGAATTAAGTAGAATAGAAAAGATCTCTACACATCTTATCAATACTTTCTGTGCTAAGAAATGCAAACTGACAAGATGGGGCTTGGGATCCCTTCCAACTCTACATTTCCAGAATTCACATGACATAAAAGCCACTTCTGGAAATAGAATGAAATATAGCAGTCGTGGACCGTGGGGTCTTAAATTTCAGCGACGCCCCATGGAGGCCACAATTTGCCCTTATAACTCTCATCTTTCACTATGCATCATAGTTGTGGTCCCCCCTGCAGCATCCCTGTGCCCAGTGCAATCAAACTGGCCAGGCTCCGCTACGTCCAGCTCTGAATACAACACACACGGCAGCTCCAGCTATGAAGGAACCATCATGGCCAGCGTTCAAGCTTGATGAGTGTTGCATTGCAGAAACATCTGCAGGGCGCCAGATTCCCTTCTTTTCTGCTCTGACAGGCAGCGGTTGCATTGGGGTTTTAGGCAGGGATTGTACCTGGGAACTTCTACATGCAAGGCAGATTCTCCACCACTGAGCTGCAACCTCTCTCTTCCACCAGATGACAAAAAGTCACCAAGCGATGAGTGAAGTGACTATCCCAGACCACAGCAGGTCATTAATAGAATCATAGAATTGTAGAGTTGGAAGGTTCCCCAAGGTTCATCTAGTCCAGCCTTTCTCAACCTGTGGGTCCCCAGATGTTGTTGAACTAGAACTCCCAGCACTCCTAGCTAGCAAGGCCAGAGCTCAGGGATGATGGGAGTTGTAGTCCAACAACATCTGGGGACCACTGATCTAGTCCAGCCCCCTGCAATGCAGGAATCTCAGCTAAAGCCTCCATGACCGATGGCCATCCAACCTCTGCTTAAAACCCTCCAAGGAGGGAGAGTCCACCACCTTCCGCTGTCAAAGTTCTTCCTGATGTTTACTCAGAATCTCCTTTCTTGCAACATGAGGCCATTGCCTTAAGTCCTAAGCTCCAGAGTAGTTCCCTCTTCCATGTGACAGCCTTTGAGATATTGGAAGATGACTATCCTATCTCCTCTCAGTCTCCTCTTTCCCAGGCTAAACATACCCAGCTTCTTCAACTGTTCCTCATCAGGCTTGGTTTCCAGACCCTGGGTCATCTTGGTCGCCCTCCTCTGCACACGATCCAGATTGTCAACATCCTTCCTAAATTGTAGCGCCCAGAATTGGACACAGAATTCCAGTTGTGGTCTGACCATCCCACTATTCCATCCACCATTTCCCAAACTGTTGATTTCTATCTCTTATTTGTTTGAAACAAAATAAAAAAAAATCCTTCTAGTAGAGCTGGAACAACTAAGTTTGTTACTGGTATGAGCTTTCATGTGCATGCACACTTCTTCAGGTATTTATTTGTTTGTTTATTAACACTATTAGTCACTTGCCATCTGAGGAGCTCTAGGTTTAGGGTTGCCATACGTCTGGTTTTTCAACCTCAAAAATTTCCTCTTGTCCGGGGAATTTAGGCCTCTAAGATTCCAAGTCAATACTTGCAGAGACATTGTGAAGTTATTCTGCTTCTCCTCCAACTGCTCCCAGTGCTTGTTCTTGATCTGTGGGTGGTATCACTTTTGTTTTATCCTCCAATGTTGGTTTTGTTAGGCCCAAAATTCCTGGCTTCGGCCTTGATTCTCTGTTATCCACTTCCTTGTATAAGTCTTCCTCGTGAACTTTCAAAAACTTCGCTTTGTCCTCTTCCGATTTTATCTTAACCTTTCCCCCTTTGTAAGTAAAAGACAATCCCTGAGGAAATTCCCACTGGAAAACAATGTTGTTTCTTCTTAGCAGGGTCACCAGGTCTCCGTATTTCACTCTAAGGTCCAATAGATGTTTCGGGATATCTTTGTAAATCTCTATCCTGGATCCCTCTATTTCCAATGGTTTCTGATAGTGTAGGCTCAATATTTTGTCTCTCTCTTCTTTAGATCCAAGTGTAATCAGGCAATCTCTTACCTTGTTCTTCCTTCCCTCCTTATTCCCTCTGACAAGTCTGAAGGCTGTCACTATCTTGAAATCTTTCTCTGGGTCGAGGTCCCAAAAGTCCCCTAGTTCCTGCGTAAGAAATTCATTCAAGTTGCCTTCTTCCGATTCCGGTACAGCTCTGATCCTCAAATTAGCTTGTTTATCTTTCAATTCCAGTAAGGACAGTTGTGCCTTGTGTTCTTCTATTTACTTGTTGATTGGTTGCAATTTTCCTTCTACCACCAACACCTTTTCTCTAGCTTCCTCAGCAATTTTCTTTGTCAATTTGGATTCCTGAACCAGCCTGTCAATAGCCTGCGTATTGGAGCTAATGGTCGTGGTGTTCAAATCAATTTTAGCTGACAGTTTCTCCAAAGCTTCAAATATTTTATCTAATGATGCACTTAGATTTTCCCCCACACCTGTGCTTTTTGCAGCAATTTGTCCAGTATCCTCTTTTTCAACAACAGGCGGTGCTACTACTGATAGTCTTCTTTGTTGTAATTGTTGTAATTTAGTTTTGCTTCTTGTTGACTGTAGCTGGGGCTTATCCTGATCCATTGCTTTGTTATTTCAACAGTTCAAGGTCACTTGCGCAGTTCAAATTCTTTTCCGATGGGAAAAATTTCAGACCTTGTAATGGAAAGTCCCCAGCTATATTCCAAACCTCCTCTAGGGGAGTATTTTTGCAACAATGTTACTTTCAAAGCAGTTTTCCAAAGGCAGTCCTGCCCTACTTTCACTTTTCAATTAAAGGCAACAATTACAGGGAGTTCTTCCAGTTCCAGGGAGTTCTTCTAGTTCCAACTCCAACTGTTACAAAGAGTCCCTTCCAGTTCACAAGCAGAGTAACCTCAAACAGTTACAAATCTTTATAAACGGTGTAACACTTTCTTATTGTCTCTGGCAGTCCAAGATCAGGGGTTAGGCAGTGGTTTCTTTCCCCCCTCTTCTTTTCAATCTCAATCTCAGATTCACAGAATTCCCCTCTCCCCCTCACTCCGGGGGGGGGGGGTCCTTACATCAGACATTGAAATCCGAAGCTTTTCAATTTGGTTTCTATAGCTCTAGCTTTGAAAGTCTTTGCATTATTTCTATCTACAGGAGCGGAAGACGGACTTCCTTTTTGCGTCTTTCCTGCTTCAGTGCCAAATTTAAAGTCTTTTTTCCTGATCAAAGGTGATCCAATCCTTTGATCACTTAATTTCAAAGTCTTACTCACGGGTTGCAGTTTGTAATCTGAATTTCAAAGGAAAGAGTACAGCGCTCTCTGGCAACAGCTGCACGGCTTCACTCCACGGAAGTAGCGATCGTCCATCAGCGCCGCGCTACCCCCGCTCGGCTCCGGAGCCCCTTGCGGGGTTCCCTCGCTAAATGGGGAAGTGATTCTGGCGCTCGCCGGGTCCCACGGCTGCAGGCTTCTCCCACCTGCAGTTTTTTCGGGTCTCCGCTGCGCCGTAGCGGCGAGACCCCCAAAATTCCGCGGAGCTTCTCCTCCTACTCAGAAGGAGACCGCCATTGCTGTTGGCGCCGCCTCCGGAAGTCCCAGCTTGAGTTTGACCAGTTCTGGGCACCACAGTTCAAGAAGGACACTGACAAACTGGAACATGTCCAGAGGAGGGCAACCAAAATGGTCAAAGGCCTAGAAACGATGCCTTATGAGGAATGGCTAAGGGAGCTGGGCATGTTTAGCCTGGAGAAGAGGAGGTTAAGGGGTGATATGATAGCCATGTTCAAATATATAAAAGGATGTCACATAGAGGAGGGAGAAGGGTTGTTTTCTGCTGCTCCAGAGAAGCGGACACGGAGCAATGGATCCAGACTACAAGAAAGAAGATTCCACTTAAACATTAGGAAGAACTTCCTGACAGTAAGAGCTGTTTGACAGTGGAATTTGCTGCCAAGGAGTGTGGTGGAGTCTCCTGCTTTGGAGGTCTTTAAGCAGAGGCTTGACAACCATATGTCAGGAGTGCTCTGATGGTGTTTCCTGCTTGGCAGGGGGTTGGACTCGATGGCCCTTGTGGTCTCTTCCAACTCTGTGATTCTATGATTCTATGATTCAAACTGCGGGAGGCAGTGGAAGACAGGAGAGCCTGGTGTGCTCTGGTCCAGGGGGTCACGAAGAGTCAGACACAACTAAATGACTAAACAATAACAACAAAGTTTGTTATTGGCATGAGCTTTCATGTGCATGCACACTTCTTCAGATACGCTGAAACAGAAGTCACCAGACCCTTATATATAGTGAGAGGGTGGGGAGGGGTATTACTCAGAAGGGAGGGAATGGGTGATTGGCTGATAGGTGTGGTAAACCTGTTGATGACTGTTAATGACTGTAATTGGTGTTACAGGGAAAAGCAAGGGGTGAGATGGCCAAAAACAGCTTTATCATGTAATAATAATAATAATAATAATAATAATAATTTATTATTTGTACCCCGCCCATCTGGCTGGGTTTCCCCAGCCACTCTGGGCGGCTTCCACAGAAACCAAAAAACACTAAAATATCATACATTAAAAGCTTCCCTGAATAGGGCCGCCTTAAGATGTTTTCTGAATGTCAGGTAGTTGTCCATCACCTTGACATCCGATGGGAGGGCATTCCACAGGGCGGGCGCCACCACCGAAAAGGCCCTCTGCCTGGTTCCCTGTAGCTTCGCTTCTCGCAATGAGGGAACCGCCAGAAGGCCCTCGGCGCTGGACCTCAGTGTCCGGGCAGAACGATGGGGGTGGAGACGCTCCTTCAGGTATACTGGGCCGAAGCCGTTTAGGGCTTTAAAGGTCAACACCAACACTTTGAATTGTGCTCGGAAACGTACTGGGAGCCAATGTAGGTCTTTCAAGACCGGTGTTATGTGGTCTCGGCGGCCGCCCCCAGTCACCAGTCTAGCTGCCGCATTCTGGATTAGTTGTAGTTTCCGAGTCACCTTCAAAGGTAGCCCCACGTAGAGCGCATTGCAGTAGTCCAAGCGGGAGATAACTAGAGCATGCACCACTCTGGCCAGACAGTCAGCGGGCAGGTAGGGTCTCAGCCTGCGTACCAGGTGGAGTTGGTAGACAGCTGCCCTGGATACAGAATTGACCTGTGCCTCCATGGACAGCTGTGAGTCCAAAATGACTCCCAGGCTACGCACCTGGTCCTTCAGGGGCACAGTTACCCCATTCAGGACCAGGGAGTCCTCCACACCAGCCCGCCCCCTGTCCCCCAAAAACAGTACTTCTGTCTTGTCAGGATTCAACTTCAATCCATTAGCCGCCATCCATCCTCCAACCGCCTCCAGGCACTCACACAGGACCTTCACCGCCTTCACTGGTTCTGATTTGAAAGAAAGGTAGAGCTGGGTATCATCTGCATATTGATGGACACCCAGTCCAAACCCCCTGATGATCTCTCCCAGCGGCTTCATATAGATGTTAAAAAGCATGGGGGAGAGGACGGAACCCTGAGGCACCCCACAAGTGAGGGCCCAAGGGTCTGAACACTCATCCCCCACCACCACTTTCTGAACACGGCCCAGGAGAAAGGAGCGAAACCACTGTATAACAGTGCCCCCAGCTCCCAACCCCTCTAGACGGTCCAGAAGGATGTTATGGTCGATTGTATCAAAGGCCGCTGAGAGATCCAGCAGAACTAGGAAACAACTCTCACCTTTGTCCCTAGCTCGCCGGAGATCATCAACCAGTGCGACCAAGGCAGTTTCAGTCCCATGATGAGGCCTGAACCCTGATTGGAAGGGATCCAAATGGTCCGCATCCTCCAGGCGTGCCTGGAGTTGTTCAGCAACCACACGCTCAATCACCTTGCCCAAGAATGGAAGATTTGAGACTGGGCGATAGTTGGCCATACTGGCCGGGTCTAAAGATGGTTTTTTAAGAAGCGGTTTAATGACCGCCTCTTTCAGCGGATCTGGGAATGTTCCCTCACAGAGGGAAGCATTCACCACCCCGCAGAGCCCATCGCCCAGCCCTTCCCGGCTAGCTTTTATAAGCCAGGATGGGCAAGGATCAAGGAGACAGGTGGTTGGTTTCACTCGCCCAAGCAGCCTGTCCACATCCTCGGGGGTAACGGATTGAAATTGATTCCATGCAACTTGACCAGACAGGGCTCTAGCACTCTCCCGCCCCAGCCCTGCTCCCACGGTGGTGTCTAGCTCCTTCCGAATATGAGTGATTTTATCTGCAAAAAACTTTGCAAAATCGTTGCAGGAGATCTTGGGGTCTTTACAAGGCCCCGATGGTAAAGGTGGTTCCGTTAAATTGCGGACCACCTGAAAGAGTCTCCTGCTACTATTTTCTGCAGATGCAATAGAGGCGGTGAAGAAAGTCCTCTTCGCCGTCGCTATCGCCACTTGGTAGGCTCGACGTTGAGCTCTAACCTGTGTCCGGTCAGATTCGGAGTGAGTTTTCTGCCACCGACGCTCTAGCCGTCTCAGCGATTGTTTCATCGCCCTCAGCTCCGAAGAAAACCACGGGGCTGTCCGGGCTCCATGCAATCGGAGAGGGCGCTGTACAATAAGATAATGAGATTCCCTTGTTAATTGCTCCCTTTTTTAAATTTTCTAATCTCCTTGATAGAATTCTCTCAGTTCTTGGTATGTTTTCCATTTCTCTTTGCCTGTCATCTTTTTTTTTGTAGAAATATGCTTGCTGTGAAATCCATAGAGGTCTCCTTTGTCACAGCCTAGGTCTGTATTTATTCCAGATTCTTAATATGGCACTTCTATTAAAGTGATTTATTAAAGTCCGCATGAACTTTAACTTTATCATACCACAAATAACTATGCTATCCAAAGATTAGGTCCGGTCCTATCCCCAAGAGCTTTTCACTTCTCAATGTCAACCACTCCTTCATCCACATTAAACAACAGGCTACAAATTGCAATTTCAGATTTGGTACACCCAATCTCCCCCTTTCCTTTGCATCTTGTAGTAATTTGTTTAACACGTGGTTTCTCCCACCCCTTGCCATAAAAACCTGGATAAATATTTTTGGCCATTGTTTAAACAGTAAGCCATTAGCTAGAACAGGTATTCTAAGTTCAAATTCTAACATCAAAGAGAGTATGACAAGTCTGTGTATTAGCTCCCCTTTTGTATAATATATATGTAAATGATGTCATACCTGAACTTATACGATCAAACTACTTTCCTTCCTTGGTTTTATTCCATAAAGTACAGTGGTACCTTGGGTTAAGTACTTAATTCTTTCCAGAGGTCTGTACTTAACCTGAAACTGTTCTTAACCTGAAGCACCACTTTAGCTAATGGGGCCTCCCACTGCCGGAGCACGATTTCTGTTCTCATCCTGAAGCAAAGTTCTTAACCTGAAGCACTATATCTGGGTTAGCGGAGTCTGTAACCTGAAGCGTATGTAACCTGAGGTACCACTGTACCCATTTTGTTATATGGCAGGCATGTCCAAAGTCCGTTTTGGGGGCCTAATCAACAACTTCAACCCATAAAAAAGGTCAACAACTTTGGTTGGCCCTCACACATGTTCACTTCATCAAATCTGGGCCTCTTTGGAAAAAGTCTGGATACCCCTGCATGCTGGTGATATGGTTTCATTATCACAATCACAAGTGGATATGAGGCGATTATTAAAATTTGGGGGCGATGATTTGCCACAATGAATATTTGAGCGTAAATCATGCCAATAGAAAAGCTGTAGTGTTTGGAGCAAGTCCTTATAAACACAAATGGCTCCTAGATGGTCAAATAATTTAGCAAGTGAGGCACTTTAATTAGGTATGGATACAGTTTTCTGATAGAGGCACTTGGTCCCATCTTATGGTAGCCACAACTTTGAAGGCATCAGGATCCTCACAAGCAGTTCTCAGCTGCAGGAGAGAAGCACTAACCAGGACAACTGCACATCAGGTAAAACTTCTGACACCATTTCTTTGCTCTTGTTCCTCCTTGAAGGGAGAGGCAAGATGCTGGACCATCCATGGAAGAGAATGCTGGACCCACCTGGGCCCATGTCAGACTTTTGAGTGGGGTTGGGAAATTGTTGGTTCAGTGTGAAAGGTTTTTGGTCTAGGTAAGGGATAGAGGTTTTGTTTAGATAGGGTTGCCATATTTCAAGAAGTAAAAGCCCAGACACAAAAGGTTTGGGAAATCAACATCAAAGTTGAGGTTGAAAAACCAGACGTATGGCAACCCTAAAGCTAGAGCTCATCAGGTAGCAAGTGACTAATAGTTTTAATGAACAAACAAATAAATATCTGAAGAAGTGTGCATGGACATGAAAGATCATACCAATAACAATCTTAGTTGGTCTCTAAGGTGCTACTGGAAGGATTTTTAAAATCGAGAGCCAGTGTGGTGTAGTGGTTAAGAGCGGTAGTCACGTAATCTGGGTAACCGGGTTCGCGTCTCCGCTCCTCCACATGCAGCTGCTGGGTGACCTTGGGCCAGTCACACTTCTCTGAAGTCTCTCAGCCCCACTCACCCCACAGAGTGTTTGTTGTGGGGGAGGAAGCGAAAGGAGAATGTTAGCCGCTTTGAGACTCCTTAAAGGGAGTGAAAGGCGGGATATCAAATCCAAGCTCTTCTTCTTCTTCTTCTTAAATTTTGTTTCAAACAAATAGAAGATAGAAATCAACAGTTTGGGAAATTGTGGGATGGAATAGTGGGATGGATGCATTTTTGTGATAAGGGCAACACCCTGCCATTTCTTAGTATTTCTTGCATAGATCAAAGACCTGCCAATTCCTTGAATTGCTTGCATAGTCATCACGGTAGAGGATGAGCCATAAAAGGAGATAATGGTATTTGACATGTGCCTTATGGTTTTTATCCAGGCAAAGAAGGGTGCTGTGAGATTCTAATTTGCTGAATGTTCTCTTACATGTTATGACGTAAAAAGTCCTATAAATTTTTGCTGAGCTCAGGGCTCAGACTTTGGAAATTATTCCTCTGAGTCAACTTGCTAGCAAGTACCGTACTTTACAATCAACTTTCTGAGTTTCTCCATAGTGGCGTGGAGTTATTTCTTTCAGCCAATGCTGGTTTGCTACATTATCTCTTTCTGTCAAGGTCATGCTGACTATAAAAGTAGGGTTAGAAGGAATCATAGAATCATAGAATCCTAGAGTTGGAAGAGACCACAAGGGCCATCGAGTCCAACCCCCTGCCAAGCAGGAAACACCATCAGAGCACTCCTGACATATGGTTGTCAAGCCTCTGCTTAAAGACCTCCAAAGAAGGAGACTCCACCACACTCCCTGGCAGCAAATTCCACTGTCAAACAGCTCTTACTGTCAGGAACCTGGGTTTCACTTACTCTTTCTCTCTCTCTTCCTTCCGGTGTGGTGTTCTGTACATAGTATGCTTAGTGTTAAGGTTTAGACTTATTATAACTTATTGTAAGTTTAAGTGAAGTCTGCTGCAACTTGATTTCTTGCGGACAGGGCCAATCCTGAATGTATATGGATTTGTGATCAGTATGCTCATTTGCCTTCAGTCGCAGTAAAGCTCTGCTGGATGAAATAATAATTGCCTCTGGTCTATTTTGGGGGGAATCCTGCAATGTGTTTAAGTTATTACTCTGCTAACAACACACTGGAATCTGCTCTGGATCAATACTAAATAGAATTCCATGAAACCCAACTGCTGAAAATGGGGAATTTCAGCCAGATTCAAACAGAATGGAAATGAAAACTCAGTAGACATTAGTTCTGATGCAATATGGTATTTAATTTGGAACAGGTAGGAAGGAAGGTACAAAGGGGATGAGGAAGGGGATGGATGTCCTCTTGTGGAGAAGACCAAACCATACAGGGTGGAGTGATGAGGAAGCAACAGTGAGGAACAGCAGGGGAAAGGCAGGCATCTGAGCTGGAGACTGAGACCCTTGAAGACCCTATTCAGGGAGCTTCCAGGAAACTCAACTTGGAGGAAAACCTTGTGTTGTGTCCAACCAAGTCCTGCTCATAGTAGACCCACTGGCATGAATGAGCCTAAGTTGGCCATGTCCGTTCACTTCATTGGGCTTACTCTGAGTAGGGCTAGTGTTGGAGGCAAGTCCTTTGCTCAGATGCTTCTCACGTAGGTGAGGGAGAATTACCATCCCCAGCCGCCACAACATCTGCTGCTGCAGCAGTTGCCACCGTAGCCTCCATAACCTCCGTAGCCTCCATAGCCGCCACATCTGTTGCTGCAGCAGTTGCCACCATAACCTCCGTAGCCTCCGTAGCTTCCGTAGCCTCCGTAGCCGCCACAACATCTGTTACCACAGCAGTTGCCGCCGTAGCCGCCGTAGCCGCCGTAACCTCCATAGCCGCCACATCTGTTGCTGCAGCAGTTGCCACCATAACCTCCGTAGCCTCCATAGCTTCCGTAGCCTCCATAGCCGCCGCAAGATCTGTTACCACAGCAGTTGCCTCCGTAGCCTCCATAGCCCCATCCTCCGGAGCCACAGGGGCTGCAGCAGTTTCCGTAGCCACAAGTCATCGTGCAGGTAGTGGTGCTGGATTTGGAAAGCAAAGCACTGGGAAGCAAAAGGAGCCTGATTAGAATTGTGGCATCGCAAGGGATTTCAAAGGCCAAGTAGCCCAAAGCTCCTGGGTCAATGCAGGGTCTCAATAAAGGGTGGGTGTGGCGTTCGTATGGAGCCCCCAGTCGTCTCACGGGCTATTGACCCGTACACCACTAATCCGCTGCCACCAACCAGGTCCTCCAGATAAATCATTTAGTTTCAGTCAGGTTCTTAAGTTAACAAAGAAGAGTGTAGTTTATTGCAGACACAAATGAACTTTAACTGCATTCCAAACCTTGTTACTCTTTACCTTCTTAGTCTTATTTTTATCCTGTCTCTAACTCTTCTACCTCCCCTCAAACAAGAACCAGCTGAACTAACTGTCTCTCTAATCCCAGCTGCCTGCCAACTGCTTTTCCAACTGCCTTTCCCAACCAATCAACCCACTAAAACCAACCAGCTACCCACTACCCAAACCTCAGGCTAAGCCCTTTTATAAAAAGGTAGGCTCCGCCTCCGGCTTTCTAATTGGTCTACATATTAACCCTTTCTCTCCCCCTGTACAGACATTTTCAAACGAACGGGCAAACACCACAGTGGGGAACCTCAGGCCTAAAGGGAGAATGAGATTGCGGCCTTCCAGGTCCCAGTGGTTATGGGTGTCTAAGGCACAGGGTTTGGGTTTTGTGAGCCTTCTGAAAGGAGCACATACAAAGTTCAGAGATCATTCAAGCATCTCGGCCACCAAACTGATAAATAATGCTTCTAGCACTCATGGAAATGGCTGTATGCTTGAAAGGAGCCCATGGAAAGCTCCTCACCCTTTCTAGAAAATCCATGGTGATTATGGTGATGGTGATGATTTATCTCCCCTCCACATTAAGATCCCGGGGCAGGTTACAACATTAAAACATAATATTAGAAATGATTTTCAACAAAATAGAAGGTGTTTCCTAAAAATGTGCACCTCGAGTGTCACAAGCCAGGGTAACGAGGCACATCTTCAGCCTTCTGCAAAAGCTGTTTCATGAAGATGCAAGACACACCTCTGTGGTGAGGGAGTCCCACAGCTTAGGGGCCACCACAGAAAAAGCCCTCTCCTGGGCTGCCACCCTCTGAGCCTCTGGGGTGGAGGAACTATCAAGAGGACCCTCTCTGCCAATCACATCCCCTGGGAGGATGTTTCTGGTAGGAAGCCGTGTTTGGGTATGCGAGGCTTTAGTCGTTCACTGTCAGACCTCTGCACCATCTCTGTCCTTGAATTATCATCAACCAATTGAGTTGCCTCTCACCCCAAAGAGGAAGTTCTTACCCCAACCTCCTACCCACTCCACAAACACTCATGAAAGCCCAGGCTGACATTTAAGGAACCAGTTTTTGTGCTTTCATCTTGATGTGCATGGCTATAAATCCCAGAGATGCCTTGTCATTAGTTCTGCTTTATAAGCAGAGCAGGCTGGGAGCACAAGCTAAACAAGGCATGGCTTGAGAAGCCAAGTAAACACCCACAAAATCTTAAACTTCCACCACCAGGACATGAAAAGAGCCCTGTCTAGTTCAGTGTCGTGCTCTCACAAGGGACAACCTGGTTCCAGCGGGGAGACCACAAGCAGAGTCTCAGCACAACAGCACCCTTCCCTCTTGTGAGTCCTGAAACGCTGCTTTTGATGGTGAAGGCAGAACATAGCCACCACCATGGCTAATAGCCCCTGATAGCCTGATTTCCCACCAATATGCTGAATCCCCTTCTCAAGCCATCCAAGTTGGTGGCCGCCATTACTTCCTGAAGTAATGAAATGAACTCATGGTGCTCACTAATGGTTTATCCCCAGCCTTTGACATAAGATCTTCTACTGAGTCAGAACTTTGGTCATCCAGCTCAGCATTGTCTATGCCAGCTGATGGTGGCTCTCCAGAGCTTCAGATAGGGGGGGGGGGTTTCCAGCTCTACTGGGGATGCCTTCTGCATGAAAAAGCACACACCACGTCCCATCCCCTAAGAGAAAGATTCTAGTCCTCATACTGGGAATTGAACCTGGAGCCTTATCCATAAGAACATGAGAAGAGCCAGTTGGATGAGGCCAAAGGGGCCCCATTTAGTTCAGCATTGCGCCCTCACAGTGGACAACCAGTTGCCAGTGAGAAAGCTGCAAGCAGGACTTGAATGCAACAGCAACTCCCTACAGTTTCCTGCAACTGGTATACAGAAGCATATTGTCTCTAACAGTGGAGGTACTCTGTTAAGAATAAGAATAGTATTATTTATACCCCACTCATCTGGTTGGATAGTCCAAGCTGCTCTATGTCCTGTGGCCCTTCTCCTAGAACTATTTTTCTCCTAGCGAACACATTCTTAAAACTGCAATTCTAACAGCACAGATCCAGATTCAGAATGTTTCCCAGCAGGACTACGTTACCTTGATCTCTGAGGAGCTGAAGTCCAGAAGAGTGTTTGGAGGAACTCCGAGAGTTGAGGGCTTTTATACCCATTTCCCGAGCCACCTCATGGGGAGGAATGTGCGTGGCATGACACCTGTTAGCAGCTAACTCATACTTAACTCACACATGCATCTCAGCTCCAATTGCTGTATGGGAACAGCGCTCCTGTTTAGGAACACCAGAGTTAAAAATAAAAATAAAAATGAGGACGTCCTCATCCGTTTCCAATGGTTCCGCTTGCTCCATAAATTTATGGGCCTCATTCCTTCCCATTTAATCAACTGTTTCCATCGGACTCAAACCGGGAGTGCAGGCAGTTGGACTGGTTTGCTTCCGAAGCTGCTGCCCAAATGGTCCACCACTGAGGGACAAGCAAAACATGGCAAAGGCACGTGCTTAGCATCCAAATGTAGAAAAAATATGCTCAAGACGCTAGGCCAGATGCCACGTGTGTGTGTTTGTGTGTGTGTGTGTGTGTTCCGATTTTGTGGTGTTTCTTTTCTTTCTTTTATAAAGTTTTTATTTCATTTTAATACACCACATTAGTGATGTATGGAAGTGAGAGCTGGACCATCAAGAAGGCTGATTGCCGAAGAATTGATGCTTTTGAATTCTGGTGCTGGAGGAGACTCTTGAGAGTCCCATGGACTGCAAGAAGATCCAACCTCTCCATTCTGAAGGAAATCAGCCCTGAGTGCTCACTGGAAGGACAGATCCTGAAGCTGAGGCTCCAATACTTTGGCCACCTCATGAGAAGAGAAGACTCCCTGGAAAAAGACCCTGATGCTGGGAAAGATGGAAGGCACAAGGAGAAGGGGACGACAGAGGATGAGATGGTGGGACAGTGTTCTCGAAGCTACCAGCATGAGTTTTGGTTTTTTTTTAAATATTTTATTCAGTTTTCACAATAAAAAGCATACAAAGAAAAAGAAAGTACAAAATCACAAAAAACAATACAATACAAAATACAAACATTAAGCACATCAACAGAAAGAAAAAAAGAAAAAAAACACATATAGTAACAAAAAACACAAAAATTCCCTCTTTCTTAGTTTCTCATCTTCAATTAACTTATTTTCCCGACTTCCTCACGTCTCCCGTTCTTGTATCCCTTTTTAAAAATTAATTTAGCAAATTCATATCCTATTAATTTATCTGTTGTTAGTCCAATCTTACATTTTACTTTGTTGCTAAAGCCCCTGCAATTCATTTCAATGTCCTTAACATTCAAAATTTTTACAGTGTTTCTGCAAATAAATTTTAAATTTCTTCCAATCTTCCTCCACTGTCTCCTCTCCCTGGTCTCGGATTCTGCCAGTCATTTCCGCCATCTCCATATAGTCCATTAGTTGCATCTGCCAATCTTCCAAGGTGGGTAGATCTTGTGTCTTCCAATGCTTTGCGATGAGAATTCTTGCTGCTGCTGTAGCATACATAAAAAAAGTTCTATCCTTCTTTAACACCGATTGGTCCACTAGGTCCTGGAGATTTACCTAGTTGCATATTTTGAATTGCGCCTTCCACTTCTTGTTCAGATATTTTATAGTTCAATAAATCTTTATTTTCTTGAGAATTTTTTTGTAATCCATTGGTGTTCAAAAATTTGTCAATTTTCGAGTCCATCTGCGGCCCTTGTGTGTAAGGGCCGCAGATGGACTCGAAAATTGACAAATTTTTGAACACCAATAGATTACAAAAAATTTCTCAAGAAAATGGAAGTGGAAGGCGCAATTCAAAATATGCAACTAGGTAAATCTCCAGGACCCGATGGACTAACCTCCAAGTATTGTAGAACTTCGAAAGACTGTTTAATCCAACCATTGAAGGAGGTTTGCAATGAAATTATGGAAGGGAAAAAGGCACCTGAGACGTGGAAAGAAGCCTATATCATACCGAAAACTGAGTCTGAAAAGACACAACTTAAGAACTATCGCCCCATATCCCTACTCAATGTGGATTACAAAATTTTTGCTGACATTTTGGCTAGAAGATTGAAAAAAGTTTTGGTAGGAATAATACATAAAGACCAGACAGGCTTTCTCCCTGGAAGACATTTATCGGACAACACGAGGAATATTATTAATATTCTAGAAAAGTTGCAGGTGAACATCAACACAAAAGCAGTTTTGATTTTTGTGGATGCGGAGAAAGCCTTTGACAACATTTCTTGGTGTTTTATGAAAAAAAATCTTCAGGGGATGGGGGTTGGACAAAACTTTGAAAACGGTATAGGTGCGATATACTCTGAACAAAAAGCTAAATTGATAGTGAATAATATGGTTACTGAAGAGTTTAAAATAGAGAAAGGGACACGACAAGGTTGCCCAATCTCCCCATTGCTTTTTATTTCTGTCCTGGAGGTTCTCCTAAACATGATTAGAAGGGATCATTTGATTCAGGGTATTCAGGTCAGAGCCAAACAATACAAACTTAAAGCTTTTGCAGATGACCTGGTTATGACATTACAGGAGCCGATACCTAGTACCAAGAGGGTCTTAGAAGTGATCCAGGAATTTGGTCAAGTGGCAGGTTTTAAATTAAATAAGTTAAAAACTAAGGTTTTGGAGAAAAAATTGACACCGATAGAAAGAGAGAGGTTTCAGAATGAGACAGAGCTAACAATAGCAAAGAAGGTAAAATACCTGGGGGTGAACATGACATCTAAGAATGTAAACCTTTTTAAAGACAACTATGAGAAATGCTGGTCAGAGGTGAAAAAAGATTTAGAAATATGGACGAACTTGAAGCTTTCCTTGCTGGGTCGAATTGCTGTTATTAAGATGAATGTATTGCCGAGGATGTTATTTTTATTCCAATCATTGCAAATTATTGATAAGATGGACTGTTTCAAGAAGTGGCAAAGAGACATATCTAGGTTTGTCTGGCAGGGCAAAAAGCCCAGAATAAAACTTAAAATTCTTACTGATGCTAAAGACAGAGGGGGGTTTGCCCTGCCGGACTTAAAACTTTATTACGAGTCAGCTGCCTTTTGCTGGCTGAAGGAATGGCTGCTTCTTGAGAATACTGATGTTTTGGACCTTGAAGGGTATGGTAATGTATTCGGGTGGCATGCATATCTATGGTACGGCAAGATAAAAGCACATAAGGCATTTAAAAACCATATTGTCAGAAAAGCACTGTTTAATGTCTGGATAAGGTATAAAGACCTTTTGGAGAACAAAACTCCAAGGTGGTTATCACCTATGGAGGCGAAGGCCTTGAAAAAACTCAATATGGAAGCTAATTGGCCAAAATATTGGGAAATTCTAGAACAGGAAGGTGATAAATTGAAATTGCAGAGTTATGAAAAACTCAAAGAGAAGGTGCGAGACTGGTTATACTATTTTCAAATAAGAGAGGTTTATAACTTGGATAAAAAAATTGGCTTTCAGGTGAAAAAATCAAAGCTGGAAACAGAACTGTTAGAACCCAATGTAAAGACACTTTCGAGAATGTATAATCTGCTGTTGAAATGGAATACTGAGGAAGAAACAGTAAAATCGGCAATGATAAAATGGGCACAAGACATAGGTCATAACATTATGTTTGCTGACTGGGAGAAGTTGTGGACCACCGGGATTAAATTCACGGCATGTAATGCCTTAAGAGAGAATATTATGAAAATGATTTACAGGTGGTACATGACCCCAGTCAAGCTTGCAAAAATATATCATTTGCCCGATAACAAATGTTGGAAATGCAAAGAGATTGAAGGTACATTCTTTCACCTTTGGTGGACGTGCCCAAGGATCAAGGCCTTCTGGGAAATGATATATAATGAACCGAAAAAGGTATTTAAATATACTTTCCCGAAGAAACCAGAGGCCTTCCTCCTGGGCATAGTGGACCAATCGGTGTTAAAGAAGGATAGAACTTTTTTTATGTATGCTACAGCAGCAGCAAGAATTCTCATCGCAAAGCATTGGAAGACACAAGATCTACCCACCTTGGAAGATCGGCAGATGCAACTAATGGACTATATGGAGATGGCGGAAATGACTGGTAGAATCTGAGACCAGGGAGAGGAGACAGTGGAGGAAGATTGGAAGAAATTTAAAATTTATTTGCAGAAACACTGTAAAATTTTTGAATGTTAAGGACATTGAAATGAATTGCAGGGGCTTTAGCAACAAAGTAAAATGTAAGATTGGACTAACAACAGATAAATTAATAGGATATGAATTTGCTAAATTAATTTTTAAAAAGGGATACAAGAACGGGAGACGTGAGGAAGTCGGGAAAATAAGTTAATTGAAGATGAGAAACTAAGAAAGAGGGAATTTTTGTGTTTTTTGTTACTATATGTGTTTTTTTTCTTTTTTTCTTTCTGTTGATGTGCTTAATGTTTGTATTTTGTATTGTATTGTTTTTTGTGATTTTGTACTTTCTTTGTCTTTGTATGCTTTTTATTGTGAAAACTGAATAAAATATTTATAAAAAAAAAGAAAACTCATGCTGGTAGCTTCGAGAACACTGTCCCACCATCTCATCCTCTGTCGTCCCCTTCTCCTTGTGCCTTCCATCTTTCCCAAAATCAGGGTCTTTTTCCAGGGAGTCTTCTCTTCTCATGAGGTGGCCAAAGTCTTGGAGCCTCAGCTTCAGGATCTGTCCTTCCAGTGAGCACTCAGGGCTGATTTCCTTCAGAATGGAGAGGTTGGATCTTCTTGCAGTCCATGGGACTCTCAAGAGTCTCCTGCAGCACCAGAATTCAAAAGGATCCATTCTTCGGCGATCAGCCTTCTTGATGGTCCAGCTCTCACTTCCATACATCACTAATGTGGTGTATTAAAATGAAAAAAAAACTTTATAAAAGAAAGAAAAGAAACACCACAAAATCAGAACACACACACACAAACACAAACACACACACGTGGCATCTGGCCTAGACTTCAGCGTCTTGAGCATATTTTTTCTACATTTGGATGCTAAGCACATGCCTTTGCCATGATTTGCTTGTCCCTCAGTGGTGGACCATTTGGGCAGGCGCTTCGGAAGCAAACCAGTCCAACTGCCTGCACTCCCGGTTTGAGTCCGATGGAAACAGTTGATTAAATGGGAAGGAATGAGGCCCATAAATTTATGGAGCAAGCGGAACCATTGGAAACGGATGAGGACGTCCTCATTTTTATTTTTATTTTTAACTCTGGTGTTCCTAAACAGGAGCGCTGTTCCCATACAGCAATTGGAGCTGAGATGCATGTGTGAGTTAAGTATGAGTTAGCTGCTAACAGGTGTCATGCCACGCACATTCCTCCCCATGAGGTGGCTCGGGAAATGGGTATAAAAGCCCTCAACTCTCGGAGTTCCTCCAAACACTCTTCTGGACTTCAGCTCCTCAGAGATCAAGGTAACGTAGTCCTGCTGGGAAACATTCTGAATCTGGATCTGTGCTGTTAGAATTGCAGTTTTAAGAATGTGTTCGCTAGGAGAAAAATAGTTCTAGGAGAAGGGCCACAGGACATAGAGCAGCTTGGACTATCCAACCAGATGAGTGGGGTATAAATAATACTATTCTTATTCTTAACAGAGTACCTCCACTGTTAGAGACAATATGCTTCTGTATACCAGTTGCAGGAAACTGTAGGGAGTTGCTGTTGCATTCAAGTCCTGCTTGCAGCTTTCTCACTGGCAACTGGTTGTCCACTGTGAGGGCGCAATGCTGAACTAAATGGGGCCCCTTTGGCCTCATCCAACTGGCTCTTCTCATGTTCTTATGGATAAGGCTCCAGGTTCAATTCCCAGTATGAGGACTAGAATCTTTCTCTTAGGGGATGGGACGTGGTGTGTGCTTTTTCATGCAGAAGGCATCCCCAGTAGAGCTGGAAACCCCCCCCCCTATCTGAAGCTCTGGAGAGCCACCATCAGCTGGCATAGACAATGCTGAGCTGGATGACCAAAGTTCTGACTCAGTAGAAGATCTTATGTCAAAGGCTGGGGATAAACCATTAGTGAGCACCATGAGTTCATTTCATTACTTCAGGAAGTAATGGCGGCCACCAACTTGGATGGCTTGAGAAGGGGATTCAGCATATCGGTGGGAAATCAGGCTATCAGGGGCTATTAGCCATGGTGGTGGCTATGTTCTGCCTTCACCTTCAGGAGCAGCGTTTCAGGACTCACAAGAGGGAAGGGTGCTGTTGTGCTGAGACTCTGCTTGTGGGTTCCCCGCTGGAACCAGGTTGTCCCTTGTGAGAGCATGACACTGAACTAGACAGGGCTCTTTTCATGTCCTGGTGGTGGAAGTTTGATGTTTTGTTGGTGTTTACTTGATTTCTCAAGCCATGCCTTGTTTAGCTTGTGCTCCCAGCCTGCTCTGCTTATAAAGCAGAACTAATGACAAGGCATCTCTGGGATTTATAGCCATGCACATCAAGATGAAAGCACAAAAACTGGTTCCTTAAATGTCAGCCTGGGCTTTCATGAGTTTTTGTGGAGTGGGTAGGAGGTTGGGGTAAGAACTTCCTCTTTGGGATGAGAGGCAACTCAATTGGTTGATGATAATTCAAGGACAGAGATGGTGCAGAGGTCTGGCAGCGAACAACTAAAGCCTCGCATACCCAAGCACGGCTTCCTACCAGAAACATCCTCTCAGCGGGTGTGATTGGCAGAGAGGGTCCTCTTGATAGTTCCTCGACCTCAGAGGTTCAGAGGGTGGCAGCCCAGGAGAGGGCTTTTTCTGTGGTGGCCCCTAAGCTGTGGGACTCCCTCACCACAGAGGTGTGTCTTGCATCTTCATGAAACAGCTTTTGCAGAAGGCTGAAGATGTGCCTCTTTACCCTGGCTTGTGACACTTGAGGTGCACATTTTTAGGAAACACCTTCTTTTTTGTTGAAAATCATTTCTAATATTATGTTTTAATGTTGTAACCTGCCCTGGGATCTTAATGTGGAGGGCGGATAAATCATCACCATCACCATAATCACCATGGATTTTCTAGAAAGGGTCAGGAGCTTCCCATGGGCTCCTTTCAAGCATACAGCAATTTCCATGAGGGCTAGAAGCATTATTTATCAGTTTGGTGGCGGAGATGCTTTAACGATCTCTGAACTTTTTATGTGCTCCTTTCAGAAGGCTCACAAAACCCAAACCCTGTGCCTTAGACACCCATAACCACTGGGACCTGGAAGGCCGCAATCTCATTCTCCCCTTAGGCCTGAGGTTCCCCACTGTGGTGTTTGCCCGTTCGTTTGAAAATGTCTGTGCAGGGGGAGAGAAAGGGTTAATATGTAGACCAATAGGAAAGCCGGAGGCGGAGCCTACCTGTTTATAAAAGGGCTTAGCCTGAGGTTTGGGTAGTGGGTAGCTGGTTGGTTTTAGTGGGTTGGTTGGTTGGGAAAGGCAGTTGGAAAAGCAGTTGGCAGGCAGCTGGAATTAGAGAGACAGTTCAGTTGGTTCTTGTTTGAGGGGAGGTAGAAGAGTTTGAGACAGGATAAAAATAAGGCTAAGAAGGTAAAGAGTAACAAGGTTTGGAATGCAGTTAAAGTTCATTTGTGTCTGCAATAAACTACACTCTTCGTTAACTTAAGAACCTGACTAAGAGATTTACCAGGGAGGACCTGGTTGGAGGCACCATATTAGTGGTGTACGGGTCAATGATCCGTGAGACAACCGGGGGCTCCATACGAACACCCACCCACCCTTTGTTGAGACCCTGCATTGAGTGAGGATGTTGGGCTACTTGGCCTTTGAAATCCCTTGCGATGCCACAATTCTAATCAGGCTCCTTTTGCTTCCCAGTGCTTTGCTTTCCAAATCCACCACCACTACCCGCACGATGACTTGTGGCTACGGAAACTGCTGCAGCCCCTGTGGCTCCGGAGGATGGGGCTATGGAGGCTCCGGAGGCAACTGCTGTGGTAACAGATGTTACGGCGGCTATGGAGGCTACGGAAGCTACGGAGGCTACGGAGGTTATGGTGGCAACTGCTGCGGCAACACATGTGGCGGCTACGGAGGTTACGGAGGTTATGGTGGCTATGGCGGCAACTGCTGTGGTAACAGATGTTGTGGCGGCTATGGAGGCTACGGAAGCTATGGAAGCTACGGAGGTTATGGTGGCAACTGCGGCGGCAACAGATGTTGTGGCGGCTATGGAGGCTATGGAAGCTACGGAGGCTACAGAGGTTATGGTGGCAACTGTGGCGGCAACAGATGTTGTGGCGGCTATGGAGGCTACGGAGGTTATGGCGGCTACGGTGGCAACTGCTGCAGCAGCAGATGTTGTGGCGGCTGGGGATGGTAATTCTCCCTCACCTACGTGAGAAGCATCTGAGCAAAGGACTTACCTCCATCACTAGCCCTACTCAGAGTAAGCCCAATGAAGTGAACAGACACGACCAACTTAGGCTCTTTCATGCCAGTGGGTCTACTATGATCAGGACTTGGTTGGACACAACAAAAGGTTTTCCTCCCAGTTGAGTTTCCTGGAAGCTCCCTGAATAGGGTCTTCAAGGGCCTCAGTCTCCAGCTCAGATGCCTGCCTTTCCCCTGCTGTTCCTCACTGTTGCTTCCTCATCACTCCACCCTGTATGGTTTGGTCTTCTCCACAAGAGGACACCCACCCCCTTCCTCATCCCCTTTGTACCTTCCTTCCTACCTGTTCCAAATTAAATACCATACTGCATCAGAACCAATGTCTACTGAGTTTTCATTTCCATTCTGTTTGAATCTGGCTAAAATTCCTGATTTGCAGCGGTTGGGTTTCATGGAATTCTATTTAGTATTGATCCAGAGCAGATTCTAGTGTGTTGTTAGCAGAGTAATAACTTAAACACATTGCAGGATCCCCCCCAAAAAATAGACCAGAGGCAATTAGTATTTCATCCAGCAGAGCTTTACTGCGACTGAAGGCAAATGAGCAAACTGATCACAAATCCATATACATTCAGGATTGGCACTGTCCACAAGAAATCCAGTTGCAGAAGACTTCACTTAAACTTACAATAAGTTATAATAAGTCTAAACCTTAACACTAAGCATACTATGTACAGAACACCAGAATAGAAGGAAAAGAGATAGAAAGAGAAAGTGAAACCCAGGTTCCTGACAGTAAGAGCTGTTGGACAGTGGAATTTGCTGCCAAGGAGTGTGGTGGAGTCTCCTTCTTTGGAGCTCTTTAAGCAGAGGCTTGACAACCATATGTCAGGAGTGCTCTGATGGTGTTTCCTGCTTGGCAGGGGGTTGGACTCGATGGCCCTTGTGGTCTCTTCCAACTCTAGGATTCTATGATTCCTTCTGACCCTACTTTTATAGTCAGTATGACCTTGACAGAAAGAGATAATGTAGCAAACCAGCACTGGCTGAATGAAATAACTCCACGCCGCTATGGAGAAACTCAGAAAGTTGATTGTAAAGTACGGTACTTGCTAGCAAGTTGACTCAGAGGAATAATTTCCAAAGTCTGAGCCCTGAACTCAGCAAAGATTTATAGGACTTTTAACGTCATAACATGTAAGAGAACATTCAGCAAATTAGAATCTCACAGCACCCTTCTTTACCTGGATAAAAGCCATAAGGCACATGTCAAATACCGTTAACTCCTTTTATGGCTCATCCTGTACCGTGATGACTATGCAAGCAATTCAAGGAATTGGCAGGTCTTTGATCTCTGCAAGAAATACTAAGAAATGGCAGGGTGTTGCCCTTATCACAAAAATGCACGCCATGAGTCTAAGTTAGATGCCTCAATAACAGAACCAGTTTAAGCCAGCTGTACTCAGCTTCTCTGAAGGAATAACCCAAACATCAGGAACCTTCTGCTTGCTTCTTTCACACAGAGAAGCTTCCAGAACCCTCTTGAATTAAGTAGAATAGAAAAGATCTCTACACATCTTATCAATACTTTCTGTGCTAAGAAATGCAAACTGACAAGATGGGGCTTGGGATCCCTTCCAACTCTACATTTCCAGAATTCACATGACATAAAAGCCACTTCTGGAAATAGAATGAAATATAGCAGTCGTGGACCGTGGGGTCTTAAATTTCAGCGACGCCCCATGGAGGCCACAATTTGCCCTTATAACTCTCATCTTTCACTATGCATCATAGTTGTGGTCCCCCCTGCAGCATCCCTGTGCCCAGTGCAATCAAACTGGCCAGGCTCCGCTACGTCCAGCTCTGAATACAACACACACGGCAGCTCCAGCTATGAAGGAACCATCATGGCCAGCGTTCAAGCTTGATGAGTGTTGCATTGCAGAAACATCTGCAGGGCGCCAGATTCCCTTCTTTTCTGCTCTGACAGGCAGCGGTTGCATTGGGGTTTTAGGCAGGGATTGTACCTGGGAACTTCTACATGCAAGGCAGATTCTCCACCACTGAGCTGCAACCTCTCTCTTCCACCAGATGACAAAAAGTCACCAAGCGATGAGTGAAGTGACTATCCCAGACCACAGCAGGTCATTAATAGAATCATAGAATTGTAGAGTTGGAAGGTTCCCCAAGGTTCATCTAGTCCAGCCTTTCTCAACCTGTGGGTCCCCAGATGTTGTTGAACTAGAACTCCCAGCACTCCTAGCTAGCAAGGCCAGAGCTCAGGGATGATGGGAGTTGTAGTCCAACAACATCTGGGGACCACTGATCTAGTCCAGCCCCCTGCAATGCAGGAATCTCAGCTAAAGCCTCCATGACCGATGGCCATCCAACCTCTGCTTAAAACCCTCCAAGGAGGGAGAGTCCACCACCTTCCGCTGTCAAAGTTCTTCCTGATGTTTACTCAGAATCTCCTTTCTTGCAACATGAGGCCATTGCCTTAAGTCCTAAGCTCCAGAGTAGTTCCCTCTTCCATGTGACAGCCTTTGAGATATTGGAAGATGACTATCCTATCTCCTCTCAGTCTCCTCTTTCCCAGGCTAAACATACCCAGCTTCTTCAACTGTTCCTCATCAGGCTTGGTTTCCAGACCCTGGGTCATCTTGGTCGCCCTCCTCTGCACACGATCCAGATTGTCAACATCCTTCCTAAATTGTAGCGCCCAGAATTGGACACAGAATTCCAGTTGTGGTCTGACCATCCCACTATTCCATCCACCATTTCCCAAACTGTTGATTTCTATCTCTTATTTGTTTGAAACAAAATAAAAAAAAATCCTTCTAGTAGAGCTGGAACAACTAAGTTTGTTACTGGTATGAGCTTTCATGTGCATGCACACTTCTTCAGGTATTTATTTGTTTGTTTATTAACACTATTAGTCACTTGCCATCTGAGGAGCTCTAGGTTTAGGGTTGCCATACGTCTGGTTTTTCAACCTCAAAAATTTCCTCTTGTCCGGGGAATTTAGGCCTCTAAGATTCCAAGTCAATACTTGCAGAGACATTGTGAAGTTATTCTGCTTCTCCTCCAACTGCTCCCAGTGCTTGTTCTTGATCTGTGGGTGGTATCACTTTTGTTTTATCCTCCAATGTTGGTTTTGTTAGGCCCAAAATTCCTGGCTTCGGCCTTGATTCTCTGTTATCCACTTCCTTGTATAAGTCTTCCTCGTGAACTTTCAAAAACTTCGCTTTGTCCTCTTCCGATTTTATCTTAACCTTTCCCCCTTTGTAAGTAAAAGACAATCCCTGAGGAAATTCCCACTGGAAAACAATGTTGTTTCTTCTTAGCAGGGTCACCAGGTCTCCGTATTTCACTCTAAGGTCCAATAGATGTTTCGGGATATCTTTGTAAATCTCTATCCTGGATCCCTCTATTTCCAATGGTTTCTGATAGTGTAGGCTCAATATTTTGTCTCTCTCTTCTTTAGATCCAAGTGTAATCAGGCAATCTCTTACCTTGTTCTTCCTTCCCTCCTTATTCCCTCTGACAAGTCTGAAGGCTGTCACTATCTTGAAATCTTTCTCTGGGTCGAGGTCCCAAAAGTCCCCTAGTTCCTGCGTAAGAAATTCATTCAAGTTGCCTTCTTCCGATTCCGGTACAGCTCTGATCCTCAAATTAGCTTGTTTATCTTTCAATTCCAGTAAGGACAGTTGTGCCTTGTGTTCTTCTATTTACTTGTTGATTGGTTGCAATTTTCCTTCTACCACCAACACCTTTTCTCTAGCTTCCTCAGCAATTTTCTTTGTCAATTTGGATTCCTGAACCAGCCTGTCAATAGCCTGCGTATTGGAGCTAATGGTCGTGGTGTTCAAATCAATTTTAGCTGACAGTTTCTCCAAAGCTTCAAATATTTTATCTAATGATGCACTTAGATTTTCCCCCACACCTGTGCTTTTTGCAGCAATTTGTCCAGTATCCTCTTTTTCAACAACAGGCGGTGCTACTACTGATAGTCTTCTTTGTTGTAATTGTTGTAATTTAGTTTTGCTTCTTGTTGACTGTAGCTGGGGCTTATCCTGATCCATTGCTTTGTTATTTCAACAGTTCAAGGTCACTTGCGCAGTTCAAATTCTTTTCCGATGGGAAAAATTTCAGACCTTGTAATGGAAAGTCCCCAGCTATATTCCAAACCTCCTCTAGGGGAGTATTTTTGCAACAATGTTACTTTCAAAGCAGTTTTCCAAAGGCAGTCCTGCCCTACTTTCACTTTTCAATTAAAGGCAACAATTACAGGGAGTTCTTCCAGTTCCAGGGAGTTCTTCTAGTTCCAACTCCAACTGTTACAAAGAGTCCCTTCCAGTTCACAAGCAGAGTAACCTCAAACAGTTACAAATCTTTATAAACGGTGCAACACTTTCTTATTGTCTCTGGCAGTCCAAGATCAGGGGTTAGGCAGTGGTTTCTTTCCCCCCTCTTCTTTTCAATCTCAATCTCAGATTCACAGAATTCCCCTCTCCCCCTCACTCCGGGGGGGGGGGTCCTTACATCAGACATTGAAATCCGAAGCTTTTCAATTTGGTTTCTATAGCTCTAGCTTTGAAAGTCTTTGCATTATTTCTATCTACAGGAGCGGAAGACGGACTTCCTTTTTGCGTCTTTCCTGCTTCAGTGCCAAATTTAAAGTCTTTTTTCCTGATCAAAGGTGATCCAATCCTTTGATCACTTAATTTCAAAGTCTTACTCACGGGTTGCAGTTTGTAATCTGAATTTCAAAGGAAAGAGTACAGCGCTCTCTGGCAACAGCTGCACGGCTTCACTCCACGGAAGTAGCGATCGTCCATCAGCGCCGCGCTACCCCCGCTCGGCTCCGGAGCCCCTTGCGGGGTTCCCTCGCTAAATGGGGAAGTGATTCTGGCGCTCGCCGGGTCCCACGGCTGCAGGCTTCTCCCACCTGCAGTTTTTTCGGGTCTCCGCTGCGCCGTAGCGGCGAGACCCCCAAAATTCCGCGGAGCTTCTCCTCCTACTCAGAAGGAGACCGCCATTGCTGTTGGCGCCGCCTCCGGAAGTCCCAGCTTGAGTTTGACCAGTTCTGGGCACCACAGTTCAAGAAGGACACTGACAAACTGGAACATGTCCAGAGGAGGGCAACCAAAATGGTCAAAGGCCTAGAAACGATGCCTTATGAGGAATGGCTAAGGGAGCTGGGCATGTTTAGCCTGGAGAAGAGGAGGTTAAGGGGTGATATGATAGCCATGTTCAAATATATAAAAGGATGTCACATAGAGGAGGGAGAAGGGTTGTTTTCTGCTGCTCCAGAGAAGCGGACACGGAGCAATGGATCCAGACTACAAGAAAGAAGATTCCACTTAAACATTAGGAAGAACTTCCTGACAGTAAGAGCTGTTTGACAGTGGAATTTGCTGCCAAGGAGTGTGGTGGAGTCTCCTGCTTTGGAGGTCTTTAAGCAGAGGCTTGACAACCATATGTCAGGAGTGCTCTGATGGTGTTTCCTGCTTGGCAGGGGGTTGGACTCGATGGCCCTTGTGGTCTCTTCCAACTCTGTGATTCTATGATTCTATGATTCAAACTGCGGGAGGCAGTGGAAGACAGGAGAGCCTGGTGTGCTCTGGTCCAGGGGGTCACGAAGAGTCAGACACAACTAAATGACTAAACAATAACAACAAAGTTTGTTATTGGCATGAGCTTTCATGTGCATGCACACTTCTTCAGATACGCTGAAACAGAAGTCACCAGACCCTTATATATAGTGAGAGGGTGGGGAGGGGTATTACTCAGAAGGGAGGGAATGGGTGATTGGCTGATAGGTGTGGTAAACCTGTTGATGACTGTTAATGACTGTAATTGGTGTTACAGGGAAAAGCAAGGGGTGAGATGGCCAAAAACAGCTTTATCATGTAATAATAATAATAATAATAATAATAATAATTTATTATTTGTACCCCGCCCATCTGGCTGGGTTTCCCCAGCCACTCTGGGCGGCTTCCACAGAAACCAAAAAACACTAAAATATCATACATTAAAAGCTTCCCTGAATAGGGCCGCCTTAAGATGTTTTCTGAATGTCAGGTAGTTGTCCATCACCTTGACATCCGATGGGAGGGCATTCCACAGGGCGGGCGCCACCACCGAAAAGGCCCTCTGCCTGGTTCCCTGTAGCTTCGCTTCTCGCAATGAGGGAACCGCCAGAAGGCCCTCGGCGCTGGACCTCAGTGTCCGGGCAGAACGATGGGGGTGGAGACGCTCCTTCAGGTATACTGGGCCGAAGCCGTTTAGGGCTTTAAAGGTCAACACCAACACTTTGAATTGTGCTCGGAAACGTACTGGGAGCCAATGTAGGTCTTTCAAGACCGGTGTTATGTGGTCTCGGCGGCCGCCCCCAGTCACCAGTCTAGCTGCCGCATTCTGGATTAGTTGTAGTTTCCGAGTCACCTTCAAAGGTAGCCCCACGTAGAGCGCATTGCAGTAGTCCAAGCGGGAGATAACTAGAGCATGCACCACTCTGGCCAGACAGTCAGCGGGCAGGTAGGGTCTCAGCCTGCGTACCAGGTGGAGTTGGTAGACAGCTGCCCTGGATACAGAATTGACCTGTGCCTCCATGGACAGCTGTGAGTCCAAAATGACTCCCAGGCTACGCACCTGGTCCTTCAGGGGCACAGTTACCCCATTCAGGACCAGGGAGTCCTCCACACCAGCCCGCCCCCTGTCCCCCAAAAACAGTACTTCTGTCTTGTCAGGATTCAACTTCAATCCATTAGCCGCCATCCATCCTCCAACCGCCTCCAGGCACTCACACAGGACCTTCACCGCCTTCACTGGTTCTGATTTGAAAGAAAGGTAGAGCTGGGTATCATCTGCATATTGATGGACACCCAGTCCAAACCCCCTGATGATCTCTCCCAGCGGCTTCATATAGATGTTAAAAAGCATGGGGGAGAGGACGGAACCCTGAGGCACCCCACAAGTGAGGGCCCAAGGGTCTGAACACTCATCCCCCACCACCACTTTCTGAACACGGCCCAGGAGAAAGGAGCGAAACCACTGTATAACAGTGCCCCCAGCTCCCAACCCCTCTAGACGGTCCAGAAGGATGTTATGGTCGATTGTATCAAAGGCCGCTGAGAGATCCAGCAGAACTAGGAAACAACTCTCACCTTTGTCCCTAGCTCGCCGGAGATCATCAACCAGTGCGACCAAGGCAGTTTCAGTCCCATGATGAGGCCTGAACCCTGATTGGAAGGGATCCAAATGGTCCGCATCCTCCAGGCGTGCCTGGAGTTGTTCAGCAACCACACGCTCAATCACCTTGCCCAAGAATGGAAGATTTGAGACTGGGCGATAGTTGGCCATACTGGCCGGGTCTAAAGATGGTTTTTTAAGAAGCGGTTTAATGACCGCCTCTTTCAGCGGATCTGGGAATGTTCCCTCACAGAGGGAAGCATTCACCACCCCGCAGAGCCCATCGCCCAGCCCTTCCCGGCTAGCTTTTATAAGCCAGGATGGGCAAGGATCAAGGAGACAGGTGGTTGGTTTCACTCGCCCAAGCAGCCTGTCCACATCCTCGGGGGTAACGGATTGAAATTGATTCCATGCAACTTGACCAGACAGGGCTCTAGCACTCTCCCGCCCCAGCCCTGCTCCCACGGTGGTGTCTAGCTCCTTCCGAATATGAGTGATTTTATCTGCAAAAAACTTTGCAAAATCGTTGCAGGAGATCTTGGGGTCTTTACAAGGCCCCGATGGTAAAGGTGGTTCCGTTAAATTGCGGACCACCTGAAAGAGTCTCCTGCTACTATTTTCTGCAGATGCAATAGAGGCGGTGAAGAAAGTCCTCTTCGCCGTCGCTATCGCCACTTGGTAGGCTCGACGTTGAGCTCTAACCTGTGTCCGGTCAGATTCGGAGTGAGTTTTCTGCCACCGACGCTCTAGCCGTCTCAGCGATTGTTTCATCGCCCTCAGCTCCGAAGAAAACCACGGGGCTGTCCGGGCTCCATGCAATCGGAGAGGGCGCTGTACAATAAGATAATGAGATTCCCTTGTTAATTGCTCCCTTTTTTAAATTTTCTAATCTCCTTGATAGAATTCTCTCAGTTCTTGGTATGTTTTCCATTTCTCTTTGCCTGTCATCTTTTTTTTTGTAGAAATATGCTTGCTGTGAAATCCATAGAGGTCTCCTTTGTCACAGCCTAGGTCTGTATTTATTCCAGATTCTTAATATGGCACTTCTATTAAAGTGATTTATTAAAGTCCGCATGAACTTTAACTTTATCATACCACAAATAACTATGCTATCCAAAGATTAGGTCCGGTCCTATCCCCAAGAGCTTTTCACTTCTCAATGTCAACCACTCCTTCATCCACATTAAACAACAGGCTACAAATTGCAATTTCAGATTTGGTACACCCAATCTCCCCCTTTCCTTTGCATCTTGTAGTAATTTGTTTAACACGTGGTTTCTCCCACCCCTTGCCATAAAAACCTGGATAAATATTTTTGGCCATTGTTTAAACAGTAAGCCATTAGCTAGAACAGGTATTCTAAGTTCAAATTCTAACATCAAAGAGAGTATGACAAGTCTGTGTATTAGCTCCCCTTTTGTATAATATATATGTAAATGATGTCATACCTGAACTTATACGATCAAACTACTTTCCTTCCTTGGTTTTATTCCATAAAGTACAGTGGTACCTTGGGTTAAGTACTTAATTCTTTCCAGAGGTCTGTACTTAACCTGAAACTGTTCTTAACCTGAAGCACCACTTTAGCTAATGGGGCCTCCCACTGCCGGAGCACGATTTCTGTTCTCATCCTGAAGCAAAGTTCTTAACCTGAAGCACTATATCTGGGTTAGCGGAGTCTGTAACCTGAAGCGTATGTAACCTGAGGTACCACTGTACCCATTTTGTTATATGGCAGGCATGTCCAAAGTCCGTTTTGGGGGCCTAATCAACAACTTCAACCCATAAAAAAGGTCAACAACTTTGGTTGGCCCTCACACATGTTCACTTCATCAAATCTGGGCCTCTTTGGAAAAAGTCTGGATACCCCTGCATGCTGGTGATATGGTTTCATTATCACAATCACAAGTGGATATGAGGCGATTATTAAAATTTGGGGGCGATGATTTGCCACAATGAATATTTGAGCGTAAATCATGCCAATAGAAAAGCTGTAGTGTTTGGAGCAAGTCCTTATAAACACAAATGGCTCCTAGATGGTCAAATAATTTAGCAAGTGAGGCACTTTAATTAGGTATGGATACAGTTTTCTGATAGAGGCACTTGGTCCCATCTTATGGTAGCCACAACTTTGAAGGCATCAGGATCCTCACAAGCAGTTCTCAGCTGCAGGAGAGAAGCACTAACCAGGACAACTGCACATCAGGTAAAACTTCTGACACCATTTCTTTGCTCTTGTTCCTCCTTGAAGGGAGAGGCAAGATGCTGGACCATCCATGGAAGAGAATGCTGGACCCACCTGGGCCCATGTCAGACTTTTGAGTGGGGTTGGGAAATTGTTGGTTCAGTGTGAAAGGTTTTTGGTCTAGGTAAGGGATAGAGGTTTTGTTTAGATAGGGTTGCCATATTTCAAGAAGTAAAAGCCCAGACACAAAAGGTTTGGGAAATCAACATCAAAGTTGAGGTTGAAAAACCAGACGTATGGCAACCCTAAAGCTAGAGCTCATCAGGTAGCAAGTGACTAATAGTTTTAATGAACAAACAAATAAATATCTGAAGAAGTGTGCATGGACATGAAAGATCATACCAATAACAATCTTAGTTGGTCTCTAAGGTGCTACTGGAAGGATTTTTAAAATCGAGAGCCAGTGTGGTGTAGTGGTTAAGAGCGGTAGTCACGTAATCTGGGTAACCGGGTTCGCGTCTCCGCTCCTCCACATGCAGCTGCTGGGTGACCTTGGGCCAGTCACACTTCTCTGAAGTCTCTCAGCCCCACTCACCCCACAGAGTGTTTGTTGTGGGGGAGGAAGCGAAAGGAGAATGTTAGCCGCTTTGAGACTCCTTAAAGGGAGTGAAAGGCGGGATATCAAATCCAAGCTCTTCTTCTTCTTCTTCTTAAATTTTGTTTCAAACAAATAGAAGATAGAAATCAACAGTTTGGGAAATTGTGGGATGGAATAGTGGGATGGATGCATTTTTGTGATAAGGGCAACACCCTGCCATTTCTTAGTATTTCTTGCATAGATCAAAGACCTGCCAATTCCTTGAATTGCTTGCATAGTCATCACGGTAGAGGATGAGCCATAAAAGGAGATAATGGTATTTGACATGTGCCTTATGGTTTTTATCCAGGCAAAGAAGGGTGCTGTGAGATTCTAATTTGCTGAATGTTCTCTTACATGTTATGACGTAAAAAGTCCTATAAATTTTTGCTGAGCTCAGGGCTCAGACTTTGGAAATTATTCCTCTGAGTCAACTTGCTAGCAAGTACCGTACTTTACAATCAACTTTCTGAGTTTCTCCATAGTGGCGTGGAGTTATTTCTTTCAGCCAATGCTGGTTTGCTACATTATCTCTTTCTGTCAAGGTCATGCTGACTATAAAAGTAGGGTTAGAAGGAATCATAGAATCATAGAATCCTAGAGTTGGAAGAGACCACAAGGGCCATCGAGTCCAACCCCCTGCCAAGCAGGAAACACCATCAGAGCACTCCTGACATATGGTTGTCAAGCCTCTGCTTAAAGACCTCCAAAGAAGGAGACTCCACCACACTCCCTGGCAGCAAATTCCACTGTCAAACAGCTCTTACTGTCAGGAACCTGGGTTTCACTTACTCTTTCTCTCTCTCTTCCTTCCGGTGTGGTGTTCTGTACATAGTATGCTTAGTGTTAAGGTTTAGACTTATTATAACTTATTGTAAGTTTAAGTGAAGTCTGCTGCAACTTGATTTCTTGCGGACAGGGCCAATCCTGAATGTATATGGATTTGTGATCAGTATGCTCATTTGCCTTCAGTCGCAGTAAAGCTCTGCTGGATGAAATAATAATTGCCTCTGGTCTATTTTGGGGGGAATCCTGCAATGTGTTTAAGTTGTTACTCTGCTAACAACACACTGGAATCTGCTCTGGATCAATACTAAATAGAATTCCATGAAACCCAACTGCTGAAAATGGGGAATTTCAGCCAGATTCAAACAGAATGGAAATGAAAACTCAGTAGACATTGGTTCTGATGCAGTATGGTATTTAATTTGGAACATGTAGGAAGGAAGGTACAAAGGGGATGAGGAAGGGGATGGATGTCCTCTTCTGGAGAAGACCAAACCATACAGGGTGGAGTGATGAGGAAGCAACAGTGAGGAACAGCAGGGGAAAAGCAGGCATCTGAGCTGGAGACTGAGATCCTTGAAGACCCTATTCAGGGAGCTTCCAGGAAACTCAACTTGGAGGAAAACCTTCTGTTGTGTCCAACCAAGTCCTGCTCATAGTAGACCCACTGGCATGAATGAGCCTAAGTTGGCCATGTCCGTTCACTTCATTGGGCTTACTCTGAGTAGGGCTAGTGTTGGAGGCAAGTCCTTTGCTCAGATGCTTCTCACGTAGGTGAGGGAGAATTACCATCCCCAGCCGCCACAACATCTGCTGCTGCAGCAGTTGCCACCGTAGCCTCCATAACCTCCGTAGCCTCCATAGCCGCCACATCTGTTGCTGCAGCAGTTGCCACCATAACCTCCGTAGCCTCCGTAGCTTCCGTAGCCTCCGTAGCCGCCACAACATCTGTTACCACAGCAGTTGCCGCCGTAGCCGCCGTAGCCGCCGTAACCTCCATAGCCGCCACATCTGTTGCTGCAGCAGTTGCCACCATAACCTCCGTAGCCTCCATAGCTTCCGTAGCCTCCATAGCCGCCGCAAGATCTGTTACCACAGCAGTTGCCTCCGTAGCCTCCATAGCCCCATCCTCCGGAGCCACAGGGGCTGCAGCAGTTTCCGTAGCCACAAGTCATCGTGCAGGTAGTGGTGCTGGATTTGGAAAGCAAAGCACTGGGAAGCAAAAGGAGCCTGATTAGAATTGTGGCATCGCAAGGGATTTCAAAGGCCAAGTAGCCCAAAGCTCCTGGGTCAATGCAGGGTCTCAATAAAGGGTGGGTGTGGCGTTCGTATGGAGCCCCCAGTCGTCTCACGGGCTATTGACCCGTACACCACTAATCCGCTGCCACCAACCAGGTCCTCCAGATAAATCATTTAGTTTCAGTCAGGTTCTTAAGTTAACAAAGAAGAGTGTAGTTTATTGCAGACACAAATGAACTTTAACTGCATTCCAAACCTTGTTACTCTTTACCTTCTTAGTCTTATTTTTATCCTGTCTCTAACTCTTCTACCTCCCCTCAAACAAGAACCAGCTGAACTAACTGTCTCTCTAATCCCAGCTGCCTGCCAACTGCTTTTCCAACTGCCTTTCCCAACCAATCAACCCACTAAAACCAACCAGCTACCCACTACCCAAACCTCAGGCTAAGCCCTTTTATAAAAAGGTAGGCTCCGCCTCCGGCTTTCTAATTGGTCTACATATTAACCCTTTCTCTCCCCCTGTACAGACATTTTCAAACGAACGGGCAAACACCACAGTGGGGAACCTCAGGCCTAAAGGGAGAATGAGATTGCGGCCTTCCAGGTCCCAGTGGTTATGGGTGTCTAAGGCACAGGGTTTGGGTTTTGTGAGCCTTCTGAAAGGAGCACATACAAAGTTCAGAGATCATTCAAGCATCTCGGCCACCAAACTGATAAATAATGCTTCTAGCACTCATGGAAATGGCTGTATGCTTGAAAGGAGCCCATGGAAAGCTCCTCACCCTTTCTAGAAAATCCATGGTGATTATGGTGATGGTGATGATTTATCTCCCCTCCACATTAAGATCCCGGGGCAGGTTACAACATTAAAACATAATATTAGAAATGATTTTCAACAAAATAGAAGGTGTTTCCTAAAAATGTGCACCTCGAGTGTCACAAGCCAGGGTAACGAGGCACATCTTCAGCCTTCTGCAAAAGCTGTTTCATGAAGATGCAAGACACACCTCTGTGGTGAGGGAGTCCCACAGCTTAGGGGCCACCACAGAAAAAGCCCTCTCCTGGGCTGCCACCCTCTGAGCCTCTGGGGTGGAGGAACTATCAAGAGGACCCTCTCTGCCAATCACATCCCCTGGGAGGATGTTTCTGGTAGGAAGCCGTGTTTGGGTATGCGAGGCTTTAGTCGTTCACTGTCAGACCTCTGCACCATCTCTGTCCTTGAATTATCATCAACCAATTGAGTTGCCTCTCACCCCAAAGAGGAAGTTCTTACCCCAACCTCCTACCCACTCCACAAACACTCATGAAAGCCCAGGCTGACATTTAAGGAACCAGTTTTTGTGCTTTCATCTTGATGTGCATGGCTATAAATCCCAGAGATGCCTTGTCATTAGTTCTGCTTTATAAGCAGAGCAGGCTGGGAGCACAAGCTAAACAAGGCATGGCTTGAGAAGCCAAGTAAACACCCACAAAATCTTAAACTTCCACCACCAGGACATGAAAAGAGCCCTGTCTAGTTCAGTGTCGTGCTCTCACAAGGGACAACCTGGTTCCAGCGGGGAGACCACAAGCAGAGTCTCAGCACAACAGCACCCTTCCCTCTTGTGAGTCCTGAAACGCTGCTTTTGATGGTGAAGGCAGAACATAGCCACCACCATGGCTAATAGCCCCTGATAGCCTGATTTCCCACCAATATGCTGAATCCCCTTCTCAAGCCATCCAAGTTGGTGGCCGCCATTACTTCCTGAAGTAATGAAATGAACTCATGGTGCTCACTAATGGTTTATCCCCAGCCTTTGACATAAGATCTTCTACTGAGTCAGAACTTTGGTCATCCAGCTCAGCATTGTCTATGCCAGCTGATGGTGGCTCTCCAGAGCTTCAGATAGGGGGGGGGGTTTCCAGCTCTACTGGGGATGCCTTCTGCATGAAAAAGCACACACCACGTCCCATCCCCTAAGAGAAAGATTCTAGTCCTCATACTGGGAATTGAACCTGGAGCCTTATCCATAAGAACATGAGAAGAGCCAGTTGGATGAGGCCAAAGGGGCCCCATTTAGTTCAGCATTGCGCCCTCACAGTGGACAACCAGTTGCCAGTGAGAAAACTGCAAGCATTTTGAGTGCAACAGCAACTCTCCATCCCTACAGTTTCCTGCAACTGGTATACAGAAGCATATTGTCTCTAACAGTGGAAGTACTCTGTTAAGAATAAGAATAAGAATAGTCCTCTATTGTATATAGAATAGCTCTATGTCCTGTGGCCCTTCTCCTAGAACTATTTTTCTCCTAGCGAACACATTCTTAAAACTGCAATTCTAACAGCACAGATCCAGATCCAGAATGTTTTCTAGCAGGACTACGTTACCTTGATCTCTGAGGAGCTGAAGTCCAGAAGAGTGTTTGGAGGAACCCCGAGAGTTGAGGGCTTTTATACCCATTTCCCGAGCCACCTCATGGGGAGGAATGTGCGTGGCATGACACCTGTTAGCAGCTAACTCATACTTAACTCACACATGCATCTCAGCTCCAATTGCTGTATGGGAACAGCGCTCCTGTTTAGGAACACCAGAGTTAAAAATAAAAATAAAAATGAGGACGTCCTCATCCGTTTCCAATGGTTCCGCTTGCTCCATAAATTTATGGGCCTCATTCCTTCCCATTTAATCAACTGTTTCCATCGGACTCAAACCGGGAGTGCAGGCAGTTGGACTGGTTTGCTTCCGAAGCTGCTGCCCAAATGGTCCACCACTGAGGGACAAGCAAAACATGGCAAAGGCACGTGCTTAGCATCCAAATGTAGAAAAAATATGCTCAAGACGCTAGGCCAGATGCCACGTGTGTGTGTTTGTGTGTGTGTGTGTGTGTTCCGATTTTGTGGTGTTTCTTTTCTTTCTTTTATAAAGTTTTTATTTCATTTTAATACACCACATTAGTGATGTATGGAAGTGAGAGCTGGACCATCAAGAAGGCTGATTGCCGAAGAATTGATGCTTTTGAATTCTGGTGCTGGAGGAGACTCTTGAGAGTCCCATGGACTGCAAGAAGATCCAACCTCTCCATTCTGAAGGAAATCAGCCCTGAGTGCTCACTGGAAGGACAGATCCTGAAGCTGAGGCTCCAAGACTTTGGCCACCTCATGAGAAGAGAAGACTCCCTGGAAAAGACCCTGATGTTGGGAAAGATGGAGGGCACAAGGAGAAGGGGACGCCAGAGGACGAGATGGTGGGACAGCGTTCTCGAAGAGACCAGCATGAGTTTGACCAAACTGTGGGAGGCAGTGGAAGACAGGAATGCCTGGTGTGCTCTGGTCCAGGGGGTCACGAAGAGGCGGACACAACTAAACAACTAAACAACAACAACAACAAAAATACACCACATACAAAAAGAAAATATGAAGATACACAAATATCACCTCCTGACAACTAAAAAGGAAGAAGGAAATAAAAATAAACACCAACACCAAAACATTAAATATTACTCACAATACATTTGACATTAAAATGACTTTTTCCTATATAGCTGACTTCCCGTCTACTCCTTACTTCTACTTCTCATCCATTATTAACCGCCATATTATAGCATATTTTGGCTTTAATATTATTTATTCTATCCTAGGTTTTCCATCAGATTTAAAACTCCTGCTGAAGTTGTTCAAATGCTGCTTTTGTGATGTTTCAAACCACGAAGGCCGAAACATCAATGATGATTTGAAAGAAACATCACCAAGGCATAAACCCAGCAGGAAGAACCAACTGGCTTGCAAATTCGGAGGTTTACGAAGCATATGACACAGAGCTAGGAATGTGCGGTGGGCTGGCGAGAGGTTCCCCATTTTTGTTTCATTTCAAAACAAGATTCCAGTCCTCATGGGGTATGAAGCTTAGAAATGTATTCACACCTCAGCTACAACCCTCGCCAAGTCTTTTCCTTTGCGCCCCCTTGGTTGCTAAAATTATATACTGCCTAACTGTAAAAGAAACTAACTAACTAACAGCCAAACCCTCACCTCAGAATGGTTTGAATCGAAAACAATTGTGTTCCAGTGGAGGTGGGAGAGAAGCGTTAACAAAACCAGAGACTCTGAGAATCTCCCAGTCTCCCTATTTTCCAGGGACAGTCCTAGATCTACAGAAACCGCCCTGGTTTCTGATTTGATTCAGGAAAGTCCCGCTTTTCCCTAGGATGTCCCTATTTTCATCAGAGAAATGTTGGGAGATATGGACTCCAAAGCATATAGAAGCTAAACACATATAAGACCTCCATTCTCTTTTCGTTTTAAATCAGGGGCCAGCAAATGTTTTCAGCAGGGGGCCGGTCCACTGTCCCTCAGACCTTGTGGGGGGCCGGACTATATTTTGGAAGAAAAGAAATGAACTATGCCCCACAAATAACCCAGAGAACGCTGATTCCCGGACCATCCACAGGCAGGATTGAGAAGGTGATTGGGCCGCATCTGGTCCCCGGGCCTTAGGTTGCCTACCCATGTTTTAAATATATGATCCTTGTCAGCTGTGCAATCCAGTTCTCATGACTGGATACTATCGCTACTGAGAAACGTGTAATCCGCTACTGAGAAACATGTAATCCGCTACTGAGAAACGTGTAATCATGCTATCTTGAAGATAGCATGAAGCTCACCTGCTGCAACATTTAAATCATGGGTAGGCAACCTAAGGCCCGTGGGCCGAATCCAGCCGAATCCGGCCCAATCTCAATCCGGCCCGTGGACGGTCCGGGAATCAGCGTGTTTTTACATGAGTAGAATGTGTCCTTTTATTTGAAATGCATCTCTGGGTTATTTGTGGGGCATAGGAATCCGTTCATTATTTTTTTTCAAAATATAGTCCGGCCCCCCACAAGGTCTGAGGGACAGTCGACCGGACCCCAGCTGAAAAAGTTTGCTGACCCCTGAAATTGTCTGGAGCCTGTCCTTGGTGGCAATGGGCGTTCATTGACAGGAATACTTGCTGAAGGCTCCCCACAAACAAAGGATTATCTTTCAGACAACACACAGGAATGGACTTGAAATGGACATGGAGGGGAGATGCTAATACCTTTTGGTTTTAGGGTTTTTTTTTAAAAAAAAGTGGACCTCCCAACTGCCACACAAAATTAGCATTTTTTACTAGCCAGCTAGGTCTGTCACAGATAAATTGGGAAAAATAGTGCAGAAGAAGTCCACCTTCCAGCTTCCCACAACCTCCAACCCATCACGACATAAACTGGGGAGACTTGTGACACATTCTGCTGTGGTTGATGACCTCTTGCGAGGCTATTATACCAAAATAACATCAGAGCCCATTAAGATTGGGTGTCAAGCCATAGAGGCAATAATAATAATAATAACAGCAACATATTTCAAGCATATAAAACACTAATGACTGTTTGTGGAGAGATCTGGAAGCCTATTGTCTGCTTCCTGGCTTCCCAGCACCACCATCGAATGAAGACGCAAATAGATGGCATCAGTTTGCTGACCGTCTCATCCTGAGCCCTATGGTGCGGTCAGAAAGGGGATGGTCAAATCCTGAAGAGGAATGGGAGGAGCTGGGGGGATAATAATAATAATAATAATAATAATAATAATAATAATAATAATAATAATAATTTATACCCCAACCTCCCCAGCCAGTGCCGGGCTCAGGCATAGCTGTCAACTTTCCCCTTTTCTTGCGAGGAATCCTATTCGGAATAAGGGAAAAGTTGACAGCTATGGGCTCAGGGCGGCTAACACCAGTAAAATTACAGTAAAAACATAATAGAGAGGGAAAAACCCAATTTAAAATACAGGTTAAAATACAATTTAAAATGCAGCCTCATTTTAATAGTAGCCCATAGATCAAAACCATAAGGGGAGGGAAACATAAGGGTCATACTGAGTCCAAACCAAAGGCCAGGTGGAACAGCTCTGTCTTGCAGGCCCTGCGGAAAGATGTCAAGTCCCGCAGGGCCCTGGTCTCTTGGGACAGAGCGTTCCACCAAGTCGGGGCCAGTGCTGAAAAGGCCCTGGCCCTAGTTGAGACCAATCTAACCACCTTGCGACCTGGGACCTCCAAAGTGATGTCATTTGAGGACCTTAAGGTCCTCTGTAGGGCAGACCAGGAGAGGCCGTCCCGTAGGTCCGAGGGTCCTATGCCGTATAGGGCTTTAAAGGTCAAAACCAGCACCTTAAACCTGACCCTGTACTCCACCGGGAGCCAGTGCAGTTGGTAAATTGGGGCTAAGCGACTCAAGGAGGGTCCTAGTGGAATGGGGAGGTGAACTCTGGACCCTACTTTGGCTTAGGATCCCGTCTGCTCAGGATTATCCTAAAGATGACCTCTTAGCCTTTCTTTTGACTGATGTCCGTATGGAGCTAGCCAGATGTTGGAAAACCAGTGTTGGGCTAAGCATTGATTCTTCACCATTGGCTGAGAAATATTCATATTCCTTTTATTCATGGCAAATGTATTATTGAATATATAAATTGTTCAGACTGTGGCAGCACTCACAGGAAAATGTGACGTGATCTCTTCAACTAATCAAATGAAGCTTTAACACATGGCATGATAAAAATTTCTGTAATTTTATCCAGACAAGTTATTGGTATTTACTTTTGTAACAACTGTTTTCTCAAAATGTATCTTCTGTACCATGAAAATAAATAAAAACAGTATTTAAATTGTTAAAGGGAAGGGAGAAAACAGTCTGAAGGTTGGAAAACGACCATGTGGGTTATCTATTTATTTAAATTCATAACATTTTATACACCAATTGATTTTTTTAAAAAAAACAACTCAAAGCAGTTTACAAAAAAGATAAAGCAATAAAATTATCACCCATAAAAATTAACAACAGTAATTTAAGACTTTTGAAAAGTTAGCGTAACAACAGGCTAGAAACAGAATGAAACTTGCACCAACTTTTTAAAGAGCTGGGTAACTTTGTCAAAGCGAACAAATGTTTTAGCAGCTGCCAAAAAGAGTACAGTAGGGGTGGCTGCTTGCTATCAATAGGCAGGGAGTTCCAAAGGCGCTGCCATGCCATTGGAAAAGTCTTGGCTAGCTGGCTGGCCCCCTGAGCGAGAGCAGTTTATGCTGCAACATTGCATTGCATCTCTTTCAAACCCGCCATGTCTTTTACCCAAGAACACAAATGTAAGAAAGGTTACACACTCCGCTAACCCTGAAATAGTGCTTCAGGTTAAGAACTTTGCTTCAGGATGAGAACAGAAATTGTGCTCCGGCGGCGCGGCTGGCCCCCCTGAGTGAGAGCAGTTTATGCATCTCTTTCAAACCCGCCATGTCTTTTACCCAAGAAGAACACAAATGTAAGAAAGGAGTTTGATGAGGCATATCCAGCACCAGTTATTTTGAGAATCATTGCAATCAATACAGTGGCACCTCGGGTTACATACGCTTCATGTTACATACGCTTCAGGTTACACAATCCGCTAACCCTGAAATAGTGCTTCAGGTTAAGAACTTTGCTTCAGGATGAGAACAGAAATTGTGCTCCGGCGGCGCGGCAGCAGCGGGAGGCCCCATTAGCTAAAGTGGTGCTTCAGGTTAAGAACAGTTTCAGGTTAAGTACGGACCTCCGGAACAAATTAAGTACTTAACCCGAGGTACCACTGTATTAGTCTTTTAAAAGAAATAAGAGGGGGGTGTCTAACAGCACAGTTCAATAATGGTCTATGCAGAAATGTCAGTGGGTTCTATCCAAAATCAGTCCTACTCAGAGTAGACCCACTAAAATTAACAGACTTGCGTTACTCATGCCCATGAATTTCAGTGGATCTGCTCTAAATAGTAGTAACTCTGAAGACAACCCATTGAGTTTAATGGGATCTACTTTTAGGTCACCGGAGTGATCCTATTCTGGTGATTCCAGCCCCCTGTCAGAGTGCATCTGTTAGAAAGAAATCATCGTGATATCATTGTGGTGGAGGGGATTTCATGAGGTTCTTTTGTTGCAAAGGATTTCAGTGCTTCTTGCAAGCATTCATTAGTGGTTGCACATGTCAAGCGATCTTGGGTTATGCCCCTAATTTGTTCTTGCAATTATATAACCCCAGATTTAATAACAGACTCGTTTGGAAAACAGCAACAACAAAAAATGCAGTAATTGCTTCACAGGTCATTTCCCCCCAAACGGCAATGATTCGTGACTCTCGGTTCGATGGTTGCACCCGATCTGAATGAAGATGAAACAGTAATTAATTCTTTTTATGAACACATTAACCATCGGGGTTTCCCCCCTTGCCTTTCCAAGGGACTGGCTTTGAATTTCGGGGATAGCGATACCATCTATGCAAGCATAACATTTCTAGATTATATGTTGTTATGTAGAAGAGGTTTTTCGTTTTTTAAATAAGCTTTTCTTTTTTAAAAAATCTTATCTAGCCATGGAGGTCACACTGCCTCTCGAACACTGGCAAAACCTATCACAGTTTTAACCATACGACTGGATCTATGCAGAGATACTTTAATTCATCAAAAAATTAAGGTAGGGAATATCCAGAAGACTATTGTATTATGAGGAGTTAGGTGAGATGCCCTGCAAATTTCCCCTTTTGATGCTCTCAAAGCTGCATCTAGGCTGAGACCTAGATTTCGCAGTAAATAATGCCACTCTGTCAATTAGCGCTCTCTAAGAGTTAATCACAGCTTGCTGGAATCAACGCTTATTATAGAAAGGTCACCTGATGAAAGGAGTGAAGACGTGGGGTGATGTATTCTCAGACCCATGTGGGTCATAAGACAGCAGAGCAGCCTGGGAATATTAAGGCTGTGCCATCCCTTTGCAGCCTGACATTTGCTATGACCTTTGTTATGACCTTGCAGGACATAGACAAGGCCATGGGGAGGTGACCCCAACCACAGGTGATGAGGTGTTCTCAGCACTCCCAGATAGTATTTAAGGCTTCAGTGAGAATGTCTCAGTGCACACCAGTGCTGCACACTGTGGTGAAATGGTTGGTTTTGCTGGACTGGTTGGAACAACAAGCACTGGCGGAGGAACGGGAGTCCGGAGGGAGTGGACCGCTCCCGGCACCACTATTCCGGTAGGGTGCCATCGCAGCGGCCACCCCGGGCACGCTCCACGCACCCCCCTGCACTCACTGGACACCACACTCCCACAGGCACACCTCCAGGGAGCGCAAGCCACATCCCCGCATGTTCTCCACCCCTGGTAGTGGAGCATGCGGCTTCGCCACTGACTTTCTGTCTTTCCCTGCCGGCAAATGGTTAATGAACGGCAGCCTCTGATTGGCCGTGATTCCAGGAGGGAGGGTTTAAAAGGAGAGGATTTGAAGAGAGTCAGGGAGTTGAGAGGGTTGGTTGAAGTGGGTTGGAATTGAGGTTGGAGCATAGCTGTCAACTTTTCCCTTTTCTTGCGAGGAATCCTATTCGGAATAAAGGGATTTCCCTTTAAAAAGGGGAAACGTTGACAGTTATGGGTTGGAGAGGTTGGGAGATAGAAGGGAGACAAGTTAGAAGACAGGCTGAGGTATAAAGAGTGAATGGGAGAAAGAGTTGGTTCTGGAAAGACAACTTCCACTCTAAGCGTATTGTGAAGGACAGAGTGTGGTGTCCTGTAGGAGGAATAGACTGGAATCTTACTGGGAGGCAGAGGCTGAGCCAGGAGAAGTAGGAGATGGGAAGGAACAGCCTCCTTGGGACTCAAATATGCTCTGGAGGGGGAAGATTCTTCTAAGGAAAAGAAGAAACTCACAAACCCAGTGAAGGATGTGTTAAGAGAGGCAATTAGAGATCACACTAGACAAGAGTTTCAAAAAGCATGGGGAAAATCACAAAACAATGCCCTAAAATACATGCCTAGACTTGTTTCGATTAATGTCTGCAGGAGACTTTGTGGATATTTAAGTTAAAATTAGAAAAATCTTAATAATTATTCATAAAGGAAACAGCTTATAAGAAGTAAATATGGAGGCCAGATACAGGATAAAGGAAGTCTTTTATTTGGTTGTTTGTATTGTTGTATGTTGGTACGTGGGTGGCGCTGTGGGTTAAACCACAGAGTCTATGACTTGCCAATCAGAAGATCGGCAGTTCGAATCCCCATGATGGGGTGAGCTCCCGTTGCTCGGTCCCTGCTCCTGCCAACCTAGCAGTTTGAAAGCATGTCAAAGTGCAAGTAGATAAATAGGTACCACTCCGGCAGGAGGGTAAACGGCGTTTCCGTGCGCTGCTCTGGTTTGCCAGAAGCGGCTCAGTCATGCTGGCCACATGACCCAGAAGCTGTACGCCGGCTCCCTCGGCCAGTAAAGCGAGATGAGCGCCGCAACCCCAGAGTCGGTCACGACTGGACCTAATGGTGAGGGGTCCCTTTACCTTTACCTTTATTGTTGTATGTTATGCTCACTGTATGTTACGTTCACATTTAATGAGGGTGAATTTGTGTATTGGGGGATGGGGGGGTTATGTTATGTTGTAAATAAAATTCCAATTTTTTTAAAAAAAAAAATCCTAGCTAAAAGCCGGAGCAAATGACAGATGGAGGGAGGCTACATATGAGGCAGTGGAGGACAGATGCCAGAATCTGAGAGGGCATCTATTGGTCTCATGTATGTTCCTTTAAATTCCAGCAGGGGGCAGTCTCAGACCTTTCACCTCCTTCTTGTGGAATAACCAGTGTGATAAATTCTCTACTTGATTAGTTGATGGGGAAGGGATCTCCCTAACTGACTTGTTTTTGGTTTGGTTTGGTTTTTTAAAAAAACAACCCTAGGATTCAGCTATGCTGGATCTGGACACATCAAAGAAGTGTTTCAACTTAAAGTGTTATAAATTCAAACACAGATTTATATGTGTTATATGTGCGAGGCAACATTGTGCCACCAGATGGCGACGCGGAGTCGCGTTTTTCTTTACCTGTTTTCCCTGTTTATATTTACAAAGCTGAAACCAAAATGCTTCTTTGATGTGTCTAGCGATCCAGCCTCACTCTTTGTTTCCCAAGCGTATAACTTTCGTTTTGTAGGAAAACCCACATTTCACAACCCTACCCACATCTGAAGAGCTAATTACAGTAAGTCTGGAAGCTTTCCTCAACAGACTCCCTTCAGAGGAAATCTCCCTCTCGCTCCCCATTGTTAATGTTTCAGTTTTATAGGTGGATAAATATATGTACATCGTAGCTGAGATCCCGAAACCTACCATGAAACACACCTAAGAGCTTGGCTGTGCCGTGTTTTGTTTGAATGCCGTGCCTAAGAGCCTAAGAAAAGCCCAGCTGCTGTATCAGACCAGTGGCTCACCTGGTCCATGGTCATGCTCTCACAAGGCAAAACAAGATGCCTGTGGGAAATGCACAAGCAAGACCCAAGAACATGAGCATCTCTCTTCTCCTGCACAGAAGCATCACTGCCCCAGTAGCAGAAGCAAAGCCGAGCCATTGTGACTTTGTTGTTGTTGTTTAGTCGTTTAGTCGTGTCCGACTCTCGTGACCCCCTGGACCAGAGCACGCCAGGCCCTCCTGTCTTCCACTGCCTCCCGCAGTTTGGTCAAACTCATGCTGGTCTGTTTGAGAACACTGTCCCACCATCTCGTCCTCTGTCGTCCCCTTCTCCTTGCGCCCTCCATCTTTCCCAACATCAGGGTCCTTTCCAGGGAGTCTTCTCTTCTCTTGAGGTGGCCAAAGTCTTGGAGCCTCAGCTTCACGATCTGTCCTTCCAGTGAGCGCTCAGGGCTGGTTTCCTTCAGAATGGAGAGGTTGGATCTTCTTGCAGTCCATGGGACTCTCAAGAGTCTCCTCCAGCACCGAAATTCAAAAGCGTCAGTTCTTCGGCGGTCAGCCTTCTTTATGGTCCAGCTCTCACTTCCATACATCACTACTGGGAAAACCAGAGCTTGAACTATATGGACCTTTGTTGGCAAGGTGATGTCTCTCCTTTTTAAGATGTTGACTAGCAGCCACCAATAGTCTTCTCCTGCATGAATTTGTCCAATCCTCTCCATAAAAGTCCTCCAAGTCAGTGGAGCATGAAGCCATAAACCAGGGGTCACCAAACTAAGGCCCACAGGCCAGATAAGGTCCAAGGGATTCATTTATCCAGCCCACAGTGCCCCCCACCCCCCGCAGCCGCCGTCCGCTCTTACCGGCGCTGAATGACTGCCCACTTCTGGGTCGGAGGAGCACCGGAAATAGCTTGTGTGCATGCGCAAGCATTATTTCCAGTGCACATCCAGGTCGGAGGAGGCCTGTGCACATGCGCACAAGCCATTTCTGGTGCTCCTCCAACCTGGAAGTGTGCTGGAAATAGCGTGTGCGCACGCACTCCCGCTGTGCAATCAGCACTGGAGATACTGGCCCAAGGCACAGTAATTTTGCTGACCCCTGCCATAAACCATGCCTTTCAATGTGCATTGCACCAGGAAGATTTGGGGCATCACATGGCAGGAGAGAGTCTCAAACAAAGATGTGTTCTCCCAAGCATGTGCACAGTTCTGTCCTGAGGTGCCAACTTGGATATAAATTCTGTCCTGGGTTGTGAAATGAAATACCACCCAGAGGCTTCCTAGAGGTACCTGTAAGGTAAAGAGCATGGGCAGGCAAAATAAGGCCCGGGGGCCAGATCCAGCCCAATCGCCTTCTAAATCCGGTCCGTGGGCAGTCCGGGAATCAGCGTGTTTTTACATGAGTAGAATGTGTCCTTTGATTTAAAATGCATCTCTGGGTTCTTTGTGGGGCATAGGTGTTACGTACTGAGTTGAATAGGATCCAAAATGCAGCAGTCTGATTGGTCCTAGAACAACAGGATCCAGAATGCAGCAGTCTGATTGGTCCGCAGGAGCCACCCAATCCAACTCCGGGTGGAAGTGAATCCGCAACCTGATTGGCCTACAGCAGAATCCCAGAATTAGCCAATCACATGCAGCCCATTGTGTAAATAATGTATATAAAACAGATATTTTGGGGGAACTTTCTGTTGGAGCTGGAACTTAACGGGTTAAGTTTCTCCCAGGATGCTACACCATTCTGACGTCAGCTTTAGAAGCTGGGAGGAGCTTGGGGCAAAGTTTGCCAGTCCCACTATGTGAGCTGTGGGGAACAGACGCAGCGCTGTGATGGCTGCAACTAGTCCAGGGGGATCCTGGGGAATATTGGAATAAATGCTGTAAATAGACAAACGGGACTCCGTGTGTTTGTCTGAAAGCTGAATCAAGTTGGTGACAGTTTTACACCGCTGTGCGAAGCTCTGCTGAACCGTGACGGAGAGGTGCCGGAGTGGAAGCGTGCCGGGCATCAATAAATCGCTAATTGAGGTTCGTAAATCAATTAGCGGGGGTCACGGCTAACCAAAATAGCACAGGTTATGGGTCCTAAATTACCGCTTGTAAAACTGTCGCGGGAGCTGTAAATCTGCGGTGTCAAGCAGAGGCGGCAGAAGGTGCAGACAGAAGCAAACAAGCAAGCAGCGAGACGCAGAGAAGTGCCTGTGTTGCTGAGAACTGCCAAGAGCCGAGGGCAGCTGCAGTATCGTTTCTCCATGGAGCTGAGGAGCCGGAGGAGCTGGTGCGTTTGTAAGTACAGCTTGGGGCGCCTTTGGAGAACGGGAGGCCGGAATCTGAGGCAAGCAGGCAAGCAAGCTGAAAGACGCTGCAAAGAGCTTGGGGCTGTGCCTAACGTTTGAAGGCAAGCTGACGACGATGCTGATGCCAGCTTGAAGTTCTGCCTGGCATTGTGAGAGGCAGGAGAGCTGATCTGCTAAACCGGGAGCCGAAGAGCGGCTGGTTGTTTACGTGAGTACGCTGGGCCCCGGGGGAAGATGGCTGGCTGCCAGGTCTTGGAGGACTGTGGGAGGCTCACTTTAAGAAGTTGGGCAACCTGGCTGCTGATCTGAAGTCTACTGTTCTGGGTGCCAGGAAGCCAGAGGCCGTTCAGCGCTCCAGGGTGTTTGTAAGGCTGGAGGCGGAAAGCAAGGGCCGGGAGATGGCTGCTTCAGAACAGAAAGACAAGATGGCACTGATCACCTACGTGAGAGCCGGTGCACAGCTGGGAAAGGCTGTGGGCCCCAGAGGGGGGGCAAAGGGACTATTGGCGCTTGGAAATGTACTGCTGTGTTTGCTGTGAAGGCTCAGCAGGAGGCCAAGGGCAGATTGAAGCTGGAAGCCTAGAGATGGCTGGAGCCCCTGTTTCTGATGATTTAGCCTCAAGGAGTGCTAGTGAGCAAGCCGGGGGGGCGGAAAGTTCCAAAGGCAAGCTTGAAAGGTTTTCCACTAAACCTGCTGGAGCGAAGAGCGGCTTCAGGGGGGGCGAGGCTGGTGGGAGGCGCCGTTCCAGAAGGAGGAAGGCCAAGCCAGCTGGGAGCCCCAGGCAGTGTTTTTCCACTGGAGTTCGTCGTTGCTACGTGTGCAAAGCTCCGGGACATCTGCGGCGAGATTGCCCCCACCGGAGCAGAGAGAAAAGGCAGGATGTTGCCAAGGTCAAACTGTTGAACTCTCATGGGAACCAGTCGGGTTACCATGGCAACCGGCCTGGAAAAACAGCCAGGCGCGGGACTGAGGCTGGTGTACGTGCCAGGTGCCAGGAAGAGACAAGGACAGAGCAAAGTTTTGTTATTGGCTCTGCTGCTAATTGCAATTTGATTCCAGAGACATCTGCTGGGAAGCTGCGGAAATGCAGGGCTGCTTTAACAGGGATGACTGTAAGGTTCACAGACGGAACACAAAAGCCAGTCTGTGGTATGGCTAACGTGTTTTTCTCTACTTCACAGGAGAAGCGAGAGATCAACGTTGTGCCGGGACTGAATTGTTGTCTTTTATCTGTATCAGCTCTAATGAAGCAGGGATACAATGCTCGGTTTGAAAATGACACCTGTTTCATTTTCAGAGGAGGGAGACAACGGGTCAACATGCAGAGGGAGAACAACGTCTTTGTTCTGGAGTCACCTCTGGAGGGTTGTGGGAATGCTGAAAAAGCACAGGCGCAGTGTGCTAAGGTTCCCAGTCATGTGCAAAAGTTGCACAGGTGCACAAAAGGGTGTAAAATCACACAAGGTGGGAGGAGGTCCCAAAGGTGCAAGGCATGCAAAGGTGCAAAGGTGCTTGGTTTTCCCGGGTTTGGGAGGGTTACCAAGGAGCCCTTTGAGCTGGTTTACACAGATCTGTCAGGACCCAAGAGGTCTGAGAGTCTGGGTGGGGCCAGGTATGTGCTGTCGCTGACAGGTAACCACAGCCAGGTTGGCTGGAGTTTCTCTCTCAAATCACAGGGGGAGGTGGCGCAACTGATCCAGGATTGGGTTGCGGGGGTGGAACTAAGGTTCTCCACCAGGGTGCAAGGGTTCAAGAGCGACCGAGGGTCACAGTTTACTGGGTCTGCTCTGGAGGAACTTTTCAAGGAAAAGGAAATACGTCACCAGGTGACGGGTGCAAAGTCTTCTCAAGGGAGAAGGGAGGCTGTGGCTGAACCCAGTGATGGGGATAAGGTCCAGAATCAGGGTTCAGATCCCGGTGATGGGGACCAGGTCCGGGGTCAGGGTTCAGGGCAGGTTTGGGCATCTCCAAGGGTTGTGAAAGGAGTGTCCAGGTGTGAGGCTTCATCTCCGGTAATGGAGAAAGCTCACGGAAGGGTTGTCAAGTCAGAGGGGGAAGAGTCTGACGGAGAAGACACAACTGCTGGCCCTAATGGGTCAGTAGGGTATCAGGTCACGGGTGCGTGGAAAAGTGTCGCACAGTGTGATTCTGGGAGTGTTGAAGGGGTTCAACAGGTGCCTGGGAAAGATGCTGGGAAGGAGCACAAGGCAAAGGGAAAGGTGTTGAACTCAAAAAGGTCTTGTCAGAAGGTGCAGCAAGGGGGGGGTGTTGGAGCTGGAACTTAACGGGTTAAGTTTCTCCCAGGATGCTACACCATTCTGACGTCAGCTTTAGAAGCTGGGAGGAGCTTGGGGCAAAGTTTGCCAGTCCCACTATGTGAGCTGTGGGGAACAGACGCAGCGCTGTGATGGCTGCAACTAGTCCAGGGGGATCCTGGGGAATATTGGAATAAATGCTGTAAATAGACAAACGGGACTCCGTGTGTTTGTCTGAAAGCTGAATCAAGTTGGTGACAGTTTTACACCGCTGTGCGAAGCTCTGCTGAACCGTGACGGAGAGGTGCCGGAGTGGAAGCGTGCCGGGCATCAATAAATCGCTAATTGAGGTTCGTAAATCAATTAGCGGGGGTCACGGCTAACCAAAATAGCACACTTTCATTCCTCACTACTATGAGCTGAATAAAGAGCATGAAATCCGCACTCGTCTCCGAGTATATTTCAATAGGAATCCGTTCATTTCTTCTTCTTCTTCTTCAAAATATAGTCTGGCCCCCCACAAGATCTGAGGGACAGTGGACCGGCCCCCCGCTGAAAAGGTTTGCTGACCCCTGGTGAAGAGTGTTTTCATGCCTTCAACAGTCATGGCTTCCCACAAAGAACCATGGGAAGTGTGATTTCTTAAATGTGCTGGGACTTGTTAAGAGGAGACATAGCTGTCAACTTTTCCCTTTTCTTGCGAGGAATCCTATTTGGAATAAGGGAATTTCCTTTTTAAAAAAGGAACAGTTGACAGCTCTGAGAGGAGACCCTCCTCTTCCTCTCACAGGGCTACAAATCTCAGAGTTTCTGGGACTGACTGATGAACAGCTTTGGGAACTGTCGTTCTGTGAAGAGGGATGGGGATTTCCTAATGACTCAGCAGCCTCCCTCATAAGAAGTCCTGAACATGGTCTGAACATCTCACTGCTCTTTTTGTTTTTGCGTTTGAAGGGGCAACAGAGAGTTGGCGTTGAAGCCCGTGTGTCTTGAATTGCACATCTTGTGGGAGCTAATAAACCGTAGCCCAAGTTCACTCGAGCATCAGTTCATTATTCCAGGGTGTGGTGGAAAGGGACTCTCCTCTCTTCCCCACAATGTGTAAAGAAAATGCACGTTGAATGCAGTCTGCTAAGTCTACAAAGCAAGAAAGTTCAAAAGCTAATAAGCACATACAAACATTGAGGCGACAAGGGGGGGGGGCGACAACGAGATACTTCTGGCTGCAAAGCCTTCAACAATCCTGGGCCTATAATTACCCTGAAAGTTGCACAATGAAGGTGTTTTGTAAGGGCACAGCTGTCCATGGCAAGAGTATAAAAGTGTCCAAGAATCAAGGCATTTGCTAAACGCATTTTCTTGGCTTCTCTCGTTTTGCATTCTGAGGAAGACTTGGGTGAGTCCAGCTTGACTAAATCTGCCTTTAAAACCCTAGGAGTGCTTGCTTGAGCTATTTGATTTTTCAGCTGAGCATTACAGAGAGAGAGAGAGAGAGAGAGAGAGAGAGAGAGAGAGAGAGAGAGAGAGAGACTTAGGAAGCTGTCTTGTACTGAGTCACACCATCGATCTATCTACACTGACAGGCAGTGGCTCTTCAGGGATTCAGGCAGGGAATACTGTATTTTTCACTCTATAGGACGCACCGGACCATAGGACGCACCTTGTAATAGAAGGGGAGAACAAGAAAAAAAATTCTCCCCTCTCTGCTCAGCGCCCCTTCAGCGAAGCACCAGGAGAAACGGAGCCCCTTCCATTTCTCCTCCCGCTTCGCTGAAGGGGCGCTGCACAGCTCTCCCTCTTTGCTGAAGCCAGGAGAGTCTTGCTCCCCCAGCTTCAGCAAAAGGAACCCGAAGCCTTCGGAGCACAGCGCGAGTTCCCGCTGTGCTCCAAAGGCTTCAAGCGGCTATCCCTGAAGCCTGGAGAGTGAGAGGGGTCGGTGTGCACCGACCCCTCTCGCTCTCCAGGCTTCAGCGAAAGCCTGCATTCGCTCCATAAGACGCACACACATTTCCCCTTCATTTTTGGAGGGGGAAAAGTGTGTCCTATAGAGTGAAAAATACGGTATATCCCAGTAGAAAAAAGACAGTCATGGAACCGAGAAATTGCACAAAACAAATGAAATACCGTGAAAATCCCTGAAACGAGAAGTAATCATCCAGAAATATTATCTTGTTGAAATAATCTAAATAATAAAAATCAAAAAGTTTAAGGGAAAAAATATAAAAACCTAAAACTGAACAGTGTTTAACATCAGCAGTAACATCTAGAACCACGGGAGTGTCTCAAACCTGTTCTTGAGTTTGTTTAAAATCTAAAACAGCTTATTTTGTATTCCTTTCTTTGAATTTGTGCCATTTAGGTTTTTCAAAGCTTTTTGTAAAGGCAACACTAGAATTTTCACAGCTGAATCCTCAACTCTTTATTACTGTGCTTTGCTTCCTTTAAGTTGGGCTTTGTCTAAAACTTGCCATTTAGGTTTTCAAACCCTTTTTTGTAAATTCAGTATTAGAAACTGTACCTTTCAGTCCTCAATCCTTTATTACTGTGCTTTGCTTCTCCTAGGTCAAGCTAGGATTATAATACTTCAGAATTTTTGGGAGTTCTACCCCCTTTTTTGAATTTTGGTCATTTAAGGTTTATGATTTTTCTATTTCCTTCTGAGGAAACTGAACAGTTCAGTGAAACAAGGTTTGTAACCGGCATCCCATTAAGGCTTTCTTCAATTTTAGGTTTTTTGATTTTTTTTTATTCTTATTATTTAGTTTATTTCCACAAGATAATATTTCTAGTCGATCACTTCTCGTAACATAACACCACATAACACCTGTCTTGAGAGACCTACATTGGCTCCCAGCACGTTTCTGAGCACAATTCAAAGTGTTGGTGCTGACCTTTAAAGCCCTAAACAGCCTCGGTCCAGTATACCTGAAGGAGCGTCTCCACCCCCATCATTCTGCCCGGACACTGAGGTCCAGCTCCGAGGGCCTTCTGGCGGTTCCCTCACTGTGAGAAGTAAAGTTACAGGGAACCAGGCAAAGGGCCTTCTCGGTGGTGGCACCCGCCCTGTGGAACGCCCTCCCATCAGATGTCAAAGAGAACAACAACTACCAGACTTTTAGAAGACATCTGAAGGCAGCCCTCTTTAGGGAAGTTTTTAATGTATGATATTTTAGTGTTTTTTGGTTTCTATGAAAGCCGCCCAGAGTGGCTGGGGAAACCCAGCTAGATGGGCGGGGTAGAAATAATAAATTATTATTATTATTATTATTATTATTATTATTATTATTTAGGGATTTTCAGGGAATATATCCCAGCTGAACCTGCAGATGCTATTGGAGGTTGAGGCTGGAGCCTTCTGCAAGCAAGGCAGCCACTCTGCCTCTGACCTTTTCCTTAAAGATAATAATGGCAAGGTTGTAGTCCTTATGTTTCTGATTAAAGAGGCAATTTAAACAAGGAGTTGGGAAGCGACTTCTTAGCAAACCCAATCAAAATAACTTTATTGTGCTAGCCATTGGCCATGGCAAATCCGAATAAATCCTGTATACCTGAAGGAGCGTCTCCACCCCCATCGTTCAGCCCGGACACTGAGGTCCAGCGCCGAGGGCCTTCTGGCGGTTCCCTCCCTGCGAGAAGTGAGGTTACAGGGAACCAGGCAGAGGGCCTTCTCGGTGGTGGCGCCCACCCTGTGGAACACCCTCCCTTCAGATGTGAAGGAAATAAGCAGCTATCTTCTTTTTAAAAGACACCTGAAGGCAGCCCTGTTTAGGGAAGTTTTTAATGTCTGATGCTGTATTGTTTTTAACACTTGATTGGCTGGGGAAACTCAGCCAGATGGGTGGGGTATAAATTATTATTATTATTATTATTATTATTATTATTATTATTATTATTATTAACAAATACAAGTAAAGGCTGCTGTGCCTCAAATCATATTCTCTGTTTAGATCTCTCTGTCTCCCTTACAGTTCAATGCTATAATGTCCAGGGTCTTCTTTCTCATCTTTTGGGCCGCCAGAGCAAAAAGAGCAACTTTATGAGGCACTGAGATGTTTACATCGCCAAGAAGCCATAGGGCCTTCTCTGCTTTGGCGAGAAATCGTAGCAAACCAGAACATTGGTCCTGCAAGCTCAGGGGGAATCTACACAAATATTTAAAAAAGCTGTTGGAATGTTTTGTTTTGCTTTGCTTTATAAAAAAAAATATTCATTTTTCTTTTTCATTCATTACATACATCTCAGAGTCTTAACTTTTATTATGTACAGAGGTACCTCGGGTTAAGTACTTAATTCGTTCCGGAGGTCCGTTCTTAACCTGAAAGTGTTCTTAACCTGAAGCACCACTTTAGCTAATGGGGCCTCCCGCCGTCACTGCACAATTTCTGTTCTCATCCTGAAGCAAAGTTCTTAACCCAAGGTAATATTTCTGGGTTAGCGGAGTCTGTAACCTGAAGCGTCTGTAACCCAAGGTACCACTGTATTCCTCCCTCCCCTCCAAGACTTCCCCCAACTTCCGCTTCTGGTTTATTTCTCCTTTCACCCACTTTGCTACCTCCTAACAGAAAAAGTTATTAATAACATAACATCAAACCTAAAAACATAAAAGTAAAAGTAAATGCACCATCATATTTCTCTGTCTTCTGAACATTTTCTAATACTAACAGTGTGAATGTTTATTTAAATCCTGCCATCAAGTCTATCGACTTTGTTTCTGCAAGTATAATATAAACGGTTCCCATTGTTTATCAAAGTCACGATTGTCTTTTTCTTAGTTTGTCTGTCATTTTTGCCAGTTCTGCATAGTTCATCAACTTCTTTTGCCATTGTTCTTTAGTTGGCATTTGTTTTGTTTTTAAAACATTTTGGGGGGGGGGAAATATTGAATTTCCCATAGCTCACTGCCGCCATCTAGTGTTGAATTTGTATATTGCACTTTACAACACAATTAAAACATTTTATTTGCCGATGTACAGCTGAGTCCTCAGTATTGTCTATATTTTATTCAAGTTGGCACTCACACCCCTGGTCTAAGTGAATTAAGGACACGCTTGTCCCGACCTGCTTACCCCATTTCTCTAATTCTTTTCACACATGTCTCTTATTATGCTTCTTTCTGTGTATGTCTCTCTCTGTCTCTCTCTGCCTGCCTCACATCACATTCCCTGCATTGGATTTGTCTTTTCTTTGTCTGTTCCAGGCCTTTGTTTGCTCTCCCAGGGATGAGTAACTACGGGACGTGCGGACTGTCATCATGCAGCGGCAACCAATCAGGCCGGGAACCATCTAGCCAAGGCTCCGGTCACTGGTTTGGTTCGACGACGTCTCGGCCCAGATGCTATGAGCCAAGCAGCTATGGATCGTATGCCAGCTCTGGTGGCTTCGGAGGTTGTGGAAGCTGTGGAGGTGGCTATGGTGGCTCTGGCCGGATGGGTGGCCATAGCGGTTTCGGCAGTTTCGCTAGTTTCGGCAGATGTGGCGGCCAAGGGGGCTACGGTGGATGGGGCAACCCGAGACCCTGCGCTTCTTCCCCCTGGGGGTCTGGCTGGGGAAACTGAAATCTCCCCAAGGCCCCTGGGAGTAGATGTGGTTCATCAGCGATGGACAGAATTTAAGCCATACATTCACTCATTCCCAGATTCCTTCTGACAAATTGTAAGCAGCAGTCAGGTTTAAATATGGAGGAGACACCCCCAACCTCTCTTTAAAACAAACCTTGGCAAACAAGCCAGCTTTTGATTTTGTACATGAATGTGCTTGAGTTATCAAAACAATAAAAGGTTACATTTGAAAATGATGGTTTTTCATTCCTTGCCTGAGTAGCTTTGAGCGACAACTTTGCACAGGAGGGGCTAACCCTAAGGATGTTTCTTGCATATCCACTTGCGTGGCGAGTTCCCGCTGTCCCCCCAGTGGAAATAATGACACGTGACACAATTATTAATGTTAATTGGCTAAATAAGGCCACAACTTTATTGGTTACAGGTGATGAGCGGTATTGGCTTAGGCATTGGTCCTAACCAACTATATCCGACTTCAGCCCATCCGCTAGAAGTCTGGGAAGGGTTAACCACCAGTAGGGGGAGTCCTGTTGATGCACATCAACTAGGAACTCCCCCGGGAGCACCGACTGGGGGTGTGCCTTAGGCCCTCACCTCCCCAGGCTTCGGACAGGGCCACGCCCCCTAGAATCCTTTACCGGACTACCCTTCAATATTCGGGGCAGGCGATGGCGCTTCCTCCCCTCTTCCATCTACAGAACTATACCAATGCCTAACCGCCAATACCCAGAAAGTTGTGAAGATTGCTACAAGGTAGGCGAAAACCAAGTGGCTGGTGCCAATTTGCCAAGTGGGAAAATTCCTACCAGGCCCCTCAACGACGACCAACCGAGGTCCATAGCAAGGTCAAGGAACGAAAACCTTATAAGGTGGGAGGGTGGGAAACAGGAACAGCTGATGGGTGGCAAAGAAGGAGATCCCCAGCCGCATCCTGCTTTAAATAGGGCAGGCCACGCTCCCTGAGCCAGCCAATTGGCCGACTGGGGGGGGTGACACGGCCGGGGATTCCCCCAATCGCGCGGGGGCTGGGCTCCAGCCTCTGTGCGCATGCAGGGGCCATGAAGCCCACCACCCCACCTCCTCCATAGGGCAGAAGTGGCTATGCTAGAACTCACGGAATTGCATGGAATTCATAGAATTACATACAACTCATAGAATCCAATTGTAGAGTTGGAAGAAACCTCCGGGAATAATCTCGTCCAGCCCCCTGCAATGCAGGGATGACAGGTTAAGAATCCCTGACAGATGTCCCTCCAACCTCTGTTTAAATACTGCCAACAATAGTCTGTTCCGCTGTCAAAGAGCTCTTGTCAAAGCTGCTTGACAGCGAAATGAACTACTTCATAATATATCAATATCACAGGGAGCTCTCATATAAAGAGTCTGTCCATTGCTCCACCTAATTCCGTATTTGTCTATATGCTTACTGGAAGTCACACTCAGGGGTTTCGGGCAGGGAGTCTCTCCCAGTCCTAACTGAAGCTGTTAAAAAAAAAAAAAGTTTTATTAGGATTCATAAAGAGAAATTCAAATATCAGATCTCTCTCTCTTTTGTCCAAAACTGAAACATTGATCTAAATACAATAAAAACGTAGGGAAAGAGAGAGAGAGACCAGGAAAAATTTCAAGAGAGAGAAATAAGGAAGAAGCAGACAAGAGATTTAGAGGGGGGGGGAATAAAGTTCAGAAATTAAAGAACTTCTGATTCTTCGCCTGACCGCTCTATATAAACAATATTCACTTCATCCACTCCAATATAACACCCTGCAAAACCACTTTCTATAAACAAACATTATCTTCCATCCTCAAATCCAAATGCCATTACAGTGGACGCTCGGGTCGCGAACGTGATCCGTGCAGGAGGCATATTTGCAACCCCCCTGAACCCCCCAAAATGGAGATAGATCACTGCCAGTTTTTTAATTCTGTAAGTAGATTGCAGTCTCTTGGGAATTGGCCACTCTGTCAGGCTCTGATACTCCCAGTGGGAGAGAGAAAAGGTGAATATGATAGCACATGATATAGGTATCTAAAACTAAACATGGTGTGGAGAGACTATTTGGTATCATTAAGAGAGCCAAGATTGTTTTGAGATTGCTCTGTTTACTCAACTAAAGTGGTTATTTTCCCCTCAGGGAATATTTCCTAATTTTTGAAGGGTGAAGGATTGGTTTTCTGTGGAGTGTGTTTCTGCCATTGCATGTGTGTGTGTCTTGAAATTTTTATAACAATATCATCGCCTCCCTTATATACCATATTGGTCCCTGTGCTATGCAGCAGACAGAGCCTCCCACTTCTTTTGAAGGGTCTGTTTCACACATAACTGGAATCTTTCCTTTAGTGTTGTGCCACCTACGCACGGGAATTTGTTTCTGTGAAGTAATAGCCAGAGGCTGACTGTTGCCTTTCCAACACCTACTGAAGACCTTCCCCTTTTAGCAAGCCTTTTAAGTACCTAAATATCTTCCCCAGCCTGCACCTGTAATGGAATTGTTTGTGACTCTATTTAGATATTTCAGTTGTTTCTCAGCTTGTGTGTTTGTCACCCAGCGGGTGCAGAATGCCATGGCGAGACTCCTCAAGGGGTCTTTGCTGTGAGATCACATTCACCCAGTGCTCTACCAGCTGCACTGGCTCCCAGTGGAGTACAGGGTCAGGTTTAAGGTGCTGGTTTTGACCTTTAAAGCCCTATACAGCCTAGGACCCTCGTACCGACGGGACCGCCTCTCCTGGTATGTCCCACAGAGAAACTTACGGTCTTCAAATAAAAACATCTTGAAGGTCCCAGGCCACAGAGAGGTTAGGTTGGCCTCAACTAGAGCCAGGGCTTTTTCGGCTGTGGCCCCGATCTGGCGGAACGCTCTGTCCCAAGAGACAAGGGCCCTGCGGGACTTGACATCTTTCCGCAGGGCCTGCAAGACGGAGCTGTTCCGCCTGGCCTTTGGCCAGGGCACAGTCTGACCCCCTCCTTTGGCAATCCTCACAGAACTCTAGCCCAATGGTTGCCATTAATTTGATTTTGAATTGATTTTAGAATGAGTTGATTTTAGAATGCATTTCAATTAATTGATTGAGATTTTATGCAAATTGTGTTACTTTTATTGTTGTTAGCCACTCTGAGCCTGGCTTCGGCTGGGGAGGGTGGGATATAAATAAAAATATATTATTATTATTATTATTATTATTATTAGGGAAGACGGGGAGGGTATAAATTGAATAAATCAATAAATGATGGGAGTTGTTGTCAAACAGCATCTGTGGGTCCACAGACCCCCCTTGTCCATGCTTTATATGGAAGGTGCTACATGGGGGCTTCATCAGGGAATGACCGCTCCCCACATCAAATGGGGGGCGCCTTTGGCATGGTTGCATGCAGCCCCCCTGGACTTATGTGGCTCCCGGCAGTACAGCTGGGCTTCACACACCCCCAAGCCGGACACCTGGAGGTCTCCGCCTACCTCTTCCAGTTATCCTATCCCTAAACAAGTTGGAGTTCTTGTTATTAAATATACCAAGAAAAAGCACACCCAGAACTCAGGCCAATGTAAGTTTCAATAGTGGGAGTGGTCCCTACTCGAAAATCAATAGCCAATAGTAACAAAAACTAATCCATTCAAAAGTATGTATTCTGACAAGGATTACAAACTCAAATAGAGATTACAAACTCTAACAGAGATTACAAACTCAAACTCGTAACACAATAATTCATTACAGAATTAGAGATAAGAGTTTATGAGTAGAGATAAGTTCATGTTAGTCCAGATTCGACGTGGAGGTCTTAGTCTCAATCATTGAGCAGAAGTCAGAAGTCAATTATGGATTAGAAATCAGGACAGGGCCCTGTTTCGATGTATTCACCTTCATCAGCTGGAAGTCTCAAATATTACATGAAAATACATTTAAATTCTAAATGATCATAAATTATAATTTATAAAACAGTATTATATAACATTTGGTTCCTTACCTAATTTTTAAAGTTGGAAGACTTTTGGATAAATATATCCTGTTATTTTCTACGTTTCTCAAGGGCTGGAAATGAATTTTCCTGCACTGGCAGGTTTTGCCTTCCCCGTAGCAAAACGTCACAACTTTGGCGGTTTCAGGCCTTAGGTGGAATCCTTTAGTCTATCTTCCCTAAATGGGAAGGGCATGAAGAAGTGACCCCCCCCCCGAGGTAGTGATCCCAGGGTTCCCCATTAAAGGGGTTGGTTGAGGGGAGGCATTGGCCATATGCCAAGAGGTTGTCATTGCTCTCCCCTTCAACGGCGGCGAAATGTGGGGCAGGCTCTCTGCTTGAACAGACGTTCTCCAGAGCCAGCTCAATCCCCACACATTCTGGATAACCCTGATGTTCCCCAGCTCCCCGGCTGGGGACTGGGAGGGAAAAACACCCAGTGCCTAAACCAAGGTCTCCCTACATCTGAAGTTTTAATAAAGTTGTGGCCAATTTTAATCCCATAACATAGTGTCTCGAGTCATTATTCCGCCCGGGGGTCGCCTGGGGTTGGGGGGACTCTGCCTGTCCACGCAAATCATGGGCCATACCATCCATCTATGGATCTCCTTTCAGTTGGGATGGGGATAATGGCAAGTGAGGGGAGGTCTGTGGTCCAAATCAGGCTCTAGTAGACTTCCTCTCCCATCAACTAGGGTGGGGTTTTCTCAGCTGGAACTCGTTGGAACTCAGTTCCGGCCCCTCTCAGGTGGGCTCCATTGACATTATAAGAAAGCAAGGGAGGCATTCATGGTGAGTTCTGGCACCTCTTTTTCTAGAAAAATAGCACAGCCCTCAACCATCGTCTGGGAGCATCCATTCCATACCCTTCTTAACTCATCAGTTGTTCCAAAAGCCTAGCTCCACCAGGCACTTGAAATATGCCAGTTTCTCATTACAGGGAACAATTGATTAGAAATTGGGTTTTGATTTTGATTTTCCTCTCCCCTCCCTGTTATTTCCACCTTCTCTGTGGTACTTTGTTTTTTAGATCGTAAGCCTCTGGGCAGGGACTGTCTTGTACAGATTGTGTGTAGACTGCTCTTTCTGCTGAAGAGCAGGGTGCAGATGCTACAAATAAATAATAAGTAAATAAATGTAAGGGACACGGGTGGCGCTGTGGGTTAAACTACAGAGCCTAGGGCTTGCTGATCGGAAGGTTGGCGGTTCAAATCCCCGTGACAGGGTGAGCTCCCGTTGCTCGGTCCCTGCTCCTGCCAACCTAGCAGTTCGAAAGCACGTCCAAGTGCAAGTAGATAAATAGGTACCGCTCTGGCGGGAAGGTAAACGGCGTTTCTGTGCACTGCTCTGGTTCGCCAGAAGTGGCTTAGTCATGCTGGCCACATGACCCGGAAGCGCCGCAACCCAGAGCGCCACAACCCAGAGTCATCGGCGACTGGACCTAACGGTCAGAGGTCCCTTTACCTTTACCTTAAATAAATATAAGGGGCAAACAAGATGGGAAGAGAGCTCTAGCCTACATAATCTGTTCGTGGACATCCTGGCTCCATCTGGTTGGCCATCAGGGTGAGCAAGACGTTGAACTCAACTGAACTTTTGCTCTGATCCAGCAATCTCCTTTGTATCCTAACCTTGAGTGCATGTGTGGATTTCATGCAATTGAGGAAGAAAAGTAAAACGCGAGAGGCTGAAGTTTAGATGCAATAACACTTTATTGAGAAAGAAAACAGGAGTTTCCAATGAAAGCTCTTGCTTTCAGGGAGAAAATGAATAGCCAAGATCACATCAACAATAGCAGAGAGACATCACAAAAACTTCAAAGGAGAGAGGGACACACTTCTCCTTCTTCTGCTCAGCTTTAGAGCTTGATACCAGAGTCTATTATTCCTTTACCTTCATCTGACCCAGTTCCTACCTGCATGTTGGTAGGACTACCAAGACAGATTGGGACAAAAGAACCAAACCAAAATTGATCAAGCATAGAGCAGCCCTGAGTGAGAAGGTAAGGGAGGAAGACCTCAGAGGAGAGGAAGGGAAGAGAACACAGGAAAAAAATGCAATAACTTGAAAGACCCAAGACCCAACTTTCCTAAAGGGAACTCAGTGAGGAAATTTAAAAATGATTCAGCATGTGAGTTCCTGGAAACTTTGGCCCAGAGGCTCAGGCACAAGTTGTCATGGTGGGTTTCCATTGCTGGATAGCTCTACTTTCTGAAAATGACCATGTGGGGATGCCCTTGGCCAAGGACCTCACCAGCCCCATCCTCTGCCTCCACAGCAACCACCTCCATAGCCACCCCAGCCTCCTCCGTAGCCACCCCAGCCACCTCCATAGCTGCCCCAGCTTCCTCCGTAGCCACCGCAACAGGGTGCATCACAGCACACAGCACAGGAGTCACGGGCGCAGCTCATGGTGGGTCCTGGGATGGTGATAAGGAAAGGGGGCGGCTGGATCCCCACATGGTGAGGGGGGCATTGAGACTCGCAGGTGAAGCAGCAGTTTCCGTAGGTCATCTTTCCTGGAGATGGCAAGGTCTGAAATGGAAAGGGTGTGTGAATAAGTCTAGGGACAACATTTGGCATTGGTGTGGATGACTGGTGAACAGCAATCCTGGAGTAATTATTATTTTATAGGGTTGGGGGAGAAATTCAATTCAGTTCACATTTAAAGGAAGACCTACTTAATTTGCAGTTTCTTAATCAATAGGTGAATGGAAATGCAGCTGTCCTTTACAATTCTCACTTCCCTGAATTTTGCAATGCATTACTGCTGCAAAGTATTGTGTACAAGAATGCATGTACTAAGGTAAGGTAAGGTAAGGTGTGCTTATGAATGTATACATTTCCTAAAATAACATTCAACAATGTATTGTGTAAAGAGGAATAGCTTTCCAAAATTGTGCATATTAGGCAAAATTGCATGCAAATGTTGGGGTGCTCCCTACTAAAATGCTGATCTCTCTCTCTCTCTCTCTCTCTCTCTCTTTTTTTTTCTCCCTCCCTCCCTCCTTCTCTCTCGCATATCTGAAGAAGTGTGCAAGCACACGAAAGCTTATACCCAGAACAAACTTAGTTGATCTCTAAGGTGCTACTGGACAATTTTTTAATTTCCTTCCTTCCTTCCTTCCTTCCTTCCTTCCTTCCTTCCTTCCTTCCTTCCTTCCTCCCTCCCTCCCTCCCTCCCTCCCTCCCCCCCTCTCTCTCTCTGTGTGTGTGATGTAGAGAACTGAATAAAGATTGATAAGCTAAGACAATGAGAGAAACCAAAATGGACAGATTCCCCCATCCCTAGACTTATTCCCAACTTCAAAAAAATCAATGGACTAACTAGAAAGTTTAACATGTGCTAAAGATAATGTGCTCAGAAAATGCAAGCTATACTTAGCATAGTAAATTCGGAGATGAAGTATCATCCTTGTAAGGTAAATCTAGTCCACCCTTCTCCACACTGCAGGTCATCCAGCAGCAGAATGTCCCCTGCAAAAGTCTGTTCAGCCTCTGCTTGAAACCCCCAGTGAGAAGAGAGAGTCCACCACTCTTCTAGGTATGCTTGGTTCCACTGTTAAATTCCTACTAGCATCAAAAGCATTTCCCCGCTTCATGTTCAACCAAAATCTATCTCCTGTCACGTAAACCCATTGGATTGAGTTCTGCCCTCCCAATGCACATAGACACAAACAGACAGACACAACCTTTTACTGCAAACATTGCTTCCCAAATATTCAATTCTTACCAAGATCCACTTCAAATCAACAAAGAGTCTTTAGCTTCACTGCAAAGATTCAATTGGACTTACTTTCTCAAAGGAGAAGGAGTCTGGAGAGGTTGTTCCTCAGAGGAGCTGTTGGAGAATCTGAGCATCGGTGGAGCTTTTTATACTGAGTCTGAGGCGGCCGAATGAGCAGGCAAAGCCACCGCGTTTGACAGCCCATCCAGAGGCTGTCTACCTTCTGTCGCTCCAAACAAATGTAATTGTTACCCTATTTGTTTGTGCTAATTATTTGATGGCATGACATAACCAATGCAAGCAGATTCCGCCCTGCACCATCCTTTAATTTTCAAGTCTTTTATGAGCTGTTCCTTTCTCTCTCCCTCTCCCCAATTATTATTATTATTATTTCAGAATCTCCTATTCTGGGATTAACCTGAAAGCCTTAGCTTAGTTTGTTAACATGATGGAAGGCACTGGAGACAGTGGGATCATCTTTGGGTGGAAGATTTTGCAGAGCATATGATTTGAATGGAGAACTGCAGGCCTAGATAGACAAATGGACTAACTCCGTAACAACTCCGTCTCTATGTAAATTGAGATTTAATTCAGAACCATGAAAACTGGAATGTTGTTTTTTAGGGGAATGGCAGAGAGGTTTAACAACCAATCCCTCTTCCCAGGGAAATCTGGGAAATGCAGTTCTGGGAGAGGAATTGGGCGGTGGCGGCAGGGGGTGTCCACCTAACACCTCCCAGCACCCACAACAAACTGCAGCTCCCAGAATTCTTCAGGGAAATTCATGACTGTTCAAAGTGGTATCATAGTGCTTTAGATGTATAGTGTGAATGTAGGCATGGACTACCATTTGACCTCCCACCACACCTTGGAGCTGATCACATGTTTAATTAGGGCTTTTAACCTTGAATAAACCTGCCTTTGGACTTTTTTTTGGGGGGGGGGGTCTCAGCCTGGCTCATAGAATCATAGAATCATAGAATCATAGAATCGTAGAGTTGGAAGAGACCACAAGGGCCATCGAGTCCAACCCCCTGCCAAGCAGGAAACACCATCAGAGCACTCCTGACATATGGTTGTCAAGCCTCTGCTTAAAGACCTCCAAAGTAGGAGACTCCACCACACTCCTTGGCAGCAAATTCCACTGTCAAACAGCTCTTACTGTCAGGAAGTTCTTCCTAATGTTTAGGTGGAATCTTCTTTCTTGTAGTTTGGATCCATGGCTCCATGTCTGCTTCTCTGGAGCAGCAGAAAACAACCTTTCTCCCTCCTCTATGTGACATCCTTTGATATATTTGAACATGGCTATCATATCACCCCTTAACCTCCTCTTCTCCAGGCTAAACATGCCCAGCTCCCTTAGCCGTTCCTCATAAGGCATCGTTTCCAGGCCTTTGACCATTTTGGTTGCCCTCCTCTGGACACGTTCCAGTTTGTCAGTGTCCTTCTTGAACTGTGGTCTCCTTCTTCATCTCCATACATTTCTAAGCACAATTCAAAGTGTTGGTGCGGACCTTTAAAGCCCTAAATCGCCTTGGCCCTGGGTACCAGAAGGAGCGTCTCCACCTCCATCACTCAGCCCAGACATAGAGGGCCTTCTCAGGGTGAGGGTACAGGAAACCAGGGAGAGGACCTTCTCAGCTATGGCTCCCACCCTGTGGAACACCTTCCCACCAGATGACAAGCAGATAAAGAACTTTTAGAAGACATCTGAAGGCAGCCCTGTATCAGGAAGTTTTTAATGTTTGACATTTGCTGTATTTTTATATGTGCTGTAAGCTGCCCAGAGTGTCTGCGGAAACCCAGCCAGATGTTAAATTAGGATTTAAAATTCTTAAGGTTCTGCAAACCAGCTCTGCTCAGGTCTGTGTTATCCTGGACTGGATTGGACCTGATCCAACACACCGGCTCAGATTCTGAACCTGACTAGGGGAGAGATGCACAAATGCAGTCAATAATAATAATAATAATAATAATAATAATAATAATAATAATAATAATATAATTTATTATTTATACCCCACCCATCTGGCTGGGTTTCCCCAGCCCTTTTGGGCAGCTCCCCACAGAATATTAAAAACACAATAAAACCTCAAATATTAAAAACTTCCCTAAACAGGGCTGCCTTCAGATTTCTTTTAAAAGTCAGATAGTTGTTTATTTCCTTGACATCTGATGGGAGGGCGTTCCACAGGGCGGGTGCCACCGCTGAGAAGGCCCTCTGCCAGGTTCCCTGTAACTTGACTTCTCACCAGGAGGGAACAGCCAGAAGGCCCTCAGCGCTGGACCTGAGGGAGAACAATGGGGGTGGAGACACTCCTTCAGATATACTGGACCGAGGCCGTTCATCATCTCTATGGTCCATGAAGACAGAGCATAGGCTCCATCATCGCTAGCCGCCACTGATATGAATTTATACAAATTTTTCTAATTCTCTTTTAAAGCTGCACCAGTTGGTGGTTATACCTGGTGGGTGGTGAAAAATCACACAATCTGACCATTGGACAGTTAGACAATCCCACCAAAAGACGATCCCAGTGACGCAGTTGTATCTCCAGAGCTATCCATAGTGTTAGGAATCTACCCAAAGCTTTCGGGTCAATTCCAGAGCACAGTAGGACATTATGACAATAATCATAAATGGGGAAGAAGGAGAGAGGGAAAAGAAGAGCTCATAAAGGATGTGAAAATTAAAGGATGGTGCAGGGCGGAATCTGCTTGCATTGGTTATGTCATGCCACCAAATAATTAGCACAAACAAACAAATAGGGTGGCATTTACATTTGTCTGGCGTGACAGGAGGTATACAGCCTCTGAATGGGTCAACCGCAGTGGCTTTGTCTGCCCATTCGGCCACCTCAAATTAAGTATAAAAAGCTCCACCGATGCTCAGATTTTCCAACAGCTCCCTCGAGGAACAACTTCTCCAGATTCCTTCTCCTTTGAGGAAGTAAGTCTAACTGAGCCTCTGCGGCGAAGCTAAAGTCTTTGCTTTGATTTGGAGTGGGCTTTGGTAAGAATTGGGCATTTAGGAAGCAATGTTTGAAGTAGGAGGTGTATCGTGGGCTTAAGTGACATGAGGGTAGTCTTGGATCGAGCATTGGTGGGTGAACCCCTCTTGAAGGAAAGAGTGATTTGACAGTGGAACTAGACGTACCTTGAGTGTGGATGTCCGGTCCCACATTGGGGGGATTCAAGTGGAGGCTGGGCAGACATCTGCAGGGGCTGTTCAAACAATGGATCCCTTGCAGAGAGCTCAGGCATTGACTAGATCACTGGTGATTAACTGGTGGGTCAGGACCCACTAGTAGCTTGTGACCTGTTGCAAGCTGGATAGAGGTAAAGGACCCCTGACAGTTAAGTCCAGTCACAAATAACTCTGGGGTTGCGGCACTCATCTCGCTTTATTGGCTGAGGGAGCCAGCGTACAGCTTCCGGGTCATGTGGCCAGCAGGACTAAGCCGCTTCTTGTGAACCAGAACAGTGCACGGAAACGCCGTTTACCTTCCCGCTGGAGCGGTACCTATTGATCTACTTGCACTTTGACGTGCTTTCGAACTGCTAGGTTGGCAGGAGCTGGGACCGAGCAACGGGAGCTCACCCCATCAGCATTGTACAAATACAGTGGTACCTCAGGTTAAGTACTTAATTCGTTCCAGAGGTCCATTCTTAACCTCAAAACTGTTCTTAACCTGAAGCACCACTTTAGCTAATGGGGCCTCCAGCTGCCACCGTGCTGCCAGAGCATGATTTCTGTTCTCATCCTGAAGCAAAGTTCTTAACCTGAGGTACTATTTCTGGGTTAGCGGAGTCTGTAACCTGAAGCGTCTGTAACCTGAAGCGTCTGTAACCCGAGGTACCACTGTATATAGTAACAAATTAAGAAATGTATTCCCAAATGCATGTTGGATTTAAAAGTGAATCCTGGGTCTGAGAACGTTGAAGATACCTGAACTAGATGACCTTAGAAGGTCCATCTACTTCCCTATGGCTGGTCGGGTATTTGTTCTGCAGTTCTGGATTTAGTGCATGGGGCATAGTTCAGTTCTTTAGCACCCAATCAGCTATCTTATTTGCATTTTGGGAGGGTAGGGAAAAGAGACAACTTCAGTGTTCACTGTTTTCCAGTCGTCTGTTATAACTAGCAATGGTGCCATCTCTTGAATGACATGCTCACTTTGATGGTCTCAGATTAGGAATGGTGGAGAAATCCACTACAGTCCATATTCAAAGGCAAACCTACTCAATTATCGTTTTCGGGGGGGGGGGGCATGTGAACTAAAACACATCCATTGTTTGAAATTTAGAGTGCTCCAAATCTTGCAATGCTTTTCTCCAGTCAATTACTGAATACACAAATGTATATACAAAGAATTAAAGCTTTTATAGAAGAAATTCATATATTAGTGACTATAAGAAGCATATGCATATATTATTTTTTAAGGGAAATGGGTTTGCAAGAATGTGAATGCAGATACATTTTCATAAGGGTGGGTGTAATTATTAATAATATTATTTTGAAAAAAGATAAAATAAACCCATAAACTGATAAAGGAATGTGGCGCACTGGAAACCTTAAAGAATCAGAAATTGAGAGACCCTAAAATTGACTCATTCTACCCATTCCATTTCAGATCTTCCTATCTCCAGGAAAGATGACCTACGGAAACTGCTGCTTCACCTGCGAGTCTCAATGTCCCCCACACCATGTGGGGATCCAGCCGCCCCCTTTCCTCATCTCCATCCCAGGACCCATCATGAGCTGCGCCCGTGACTCCTGTGCTGTGTCCTGTGATGCACCCTGTTGCGGAGGCTGGGGCGGCTACAGTGGTGGCTGGGGAGGCTACGGTGGTGGCTGTGGTGGCTACGGAGGTGGCTGGGGAGGCTATGGTGGTGGCTGTGGTGGCTACGGAGGTGGCTGGGGTGGCTACGGAGGTGGCTGTTGTGGAGGCAGAGGATGGGGCTGGTGAGGTCCTTGGCCAAGGGCATTCCCACGTGGTCATTTTTGGAAAGTAGAACCATCCAGCAATGGAAACCCACCTTGAGGATTTGTGCCTGAGCCTGTGATCGAAGGTCCCCAAAATCTCATTTGTTGAACTAACGTTCTTCATTGAGTTCCCTTGGGAAACCTGGGTCCTGGGCCTTGTATTTTCTTTTCTCCATTACTCTGTTGTCTTCCCTTCCCCTCCTCTGAGATCTTCTTCCCCCACCTACTCTTCATGTGAAAGAACCATCTTGAATTTCCTGCAAGACTTCTGGAAATTTCTAAGCAGAGTAAAAATCGAGTATCTAAAACCAGAGCCGTGCTCAAAGCACAATGAGATGTGATTTGTTTATTTTTGATTTCTCGTTAGCTTCTGTTGACTCCATCTGCCCTGGTAGTTTTCCAGGCATGCAGCAAGGAGCAGGGCAGATGAGGATGGTGGAAATGAGGGTTTCAAAATCACACCCTGTAACTCAGCAGAACAACTGTGCCCTCCCATCAGATGCTTTCATGATCTCTCTCTGCTATTGTTGTGATTTTGCATGTGAACCTTTGCATTTTATCCTCCTCGAATCAGAATTCATTCATGGTAAAATCTTGTTTCTCAATAAAATTCTGTTGCACCTTACTTTTGGCATCTCAGTTTTTGATTTGCAATCTGACCCTCACAGACATGACAATCACACATGCACACAAGCAAAAGGTTGTTTCCAAATCTAGTCCTACTCTGATTCGACCCTTTGAAGTCAGTAGCCATGGCTAACTTAGGTCCATTGCTTTAAATGGGTTTGCCCTCAGTACAAGCCTAAGAATGCATCTGGGAGTTGCTGGATTGGTGCATAAGTGCATCTTGCCTTCAACGCCATGTTCCTCCTCAGATGCCCCCCAGAATCCCACAAGGAGATCATGGAGGGCACAGCCCTCTCCTGCTGTTGCCTGCCCATAGTATTTGGGTCACAGCCATCCCCACGCTCTTCGTTCTCCACATCACATCTTGGGAAGGACACATAGCTTGTTGGGACTACCTATTATTTCCATTTTAATGGCTCAATGGTGCTTCCAGACCAGCATATCTGATGCTTCTGTACCAACCTCAAGGGCAGCACCACACAGAGCACATTTAAGCAATCCAACCTGGAGGTTACCCTTAGTCAGGACGGCTGGAGTTGGTGGCTGCTGTAGCCCCACTCCTCTAGTATTTGGTTCAGGACCCTTCCCCCACTTTCATTCCGAACATTGAGGAGGAGCCATAGGTTGATGGGTAACCCATGTTTTCCATGTTGAAGCACTCAGGTCCCATCTTCATGTGAATCCTGGGTGTGCGAACCTTTGGCTCTCCCTGTGTGGTACCTGGGACACAGCCATCCCCCCAGCTTTCATTATCCACATCCTAACCGAGGGAGGATGCAAAGCTCAGAGGGGCAACCCATGCTTTCCATGATGCAAGCCCCCAGTTACATTTATTATTAGTAGTGGTAGTAGAAGAAGGAGAAGAAGAACCAGGAGGAGGAGGAGGAGGAGGAGGAGGAGAGTTTGGACTTGATATCCCGCCTTTCACTCCCCTTAAGAAGTCTCAAAGTGGCTAACAATCTCCTTTCCCTCGTCCCCCACAACAAACACTCTGTGAGGTGAGTGAGGCTGAGAGACTTCAGAGAAGTGTGACTAGTCCAATGTCACCCAGCAGCTGCATGTGGAGGAGTGGGGAAGCGAACCCAGTTCACCAGATTACGAGTCCACCACTCTTAACCACTACACCACGCTGGCTCTCAAAAGTACACTGCCCTTCATCCAAAGATTTCAGGGAGGTCCATGGCATAAAATGCAGAAGAAAACCACAAAGCACAACATAAAAAAGGGGGGTGGAACCTACCAATAATCTCACTCCCCCCACACCACTCCTCATAGAGACATTTAAAAGGATATACAGTGGTACCTCGGGTTAAGTACTTAATTCGTTCCGGAGGTCCATTCTTAACCTGAAACTGTTCTTAAACACTTTAGCTAATGGGGCCTCCCACTGCTGCCGCACCACCGGAGCACGATTTCTGTTCTCATCCTGAAACAAAGTTCTTAGCCCGAGGTACTATTTCTGGGTTAGCGGAGTCTTTAACCTGAAGCATCTGTAAACTGAAGCGTATGTAACCCGAGGTACCACTGAACTGTAGGCTGGTAGTTAGCCCAAAGCCCGGATGAAGAGGAAAGTTTTCATCTAGTGCCTAAAGACCTATGATGAAGGTGCCCAATGGACCTCTGTGTTAAGAGCATTCCACAAACAAGGAGCCACTACCAAAAAGGCAAATTATCATGTTGTTGCCCTCCAGACCTCTTGTGAAGGAGGCATACCAAGAAAGACCTCAGTTGATGATTGTAGAGTCTGGGTTGTTTTATTCGGGGAGAGGTGGTGCTTGAGAAATTGCACTCCTGAGCCATTTAAGGTCAAAACCAGCACTGTGAATTGGGCCTGGAAACTAACTGGCCAGGGCAGTTGAGCCAGGATCAGTGTATCTCAGGAGTCAGGGAATCCGATTCTCCACCCCCACCTCAGTAGGCTGCCAGGAATAGATAAACAAAGAGAGTTCTTACCAAGGTCTTTTATTTAATATTCACAGAGAGGCTTAGAAAAGCAGCCTCTTGTAGTAATGGTGTTGCTCAGAGTGAAATCCCATTATACGTCATCCCTACGATGGTTGATCTGCGCCTTCCGCCCCTGAGCTCTCTGCTCTCCTAAAGACAAGACACTGAGTCTGTCACTTGTCTCTCCCCTGGTGAATTTGAATTTTATTATTACGGTCACAGACCAGTTCTGGCTCACTTACAATATCAGGAAAATCATAAAACACAACAGGAATACATTGAGTTGCAATTGCATTCAATGGAGACAATTCAGATTTAACAGCAGTTAAAAATATACATTAAATCTTGATCACTAAAATATAACCTAAAATTGTCATTTAAAACCTTAATCATTTTGGTAGTGCAGCTTGTTCCCTAAGTTTTATGGCAGTTGCACAGAATTTGGTCGCCCTTACCATGATCTCTAGATCCTTGTCCTCTACCAGGAGTTTTAGACATTGGAGTTCGGACCCATTTGGAGATTTTTGTATAACAGGAGTTATACAAAACTGGTGCTTCTTCGTCTTGCTGCTCCTCTCTCATTATTTCCCAGCTTTCCCCCTCTTCAGCCTCAGGGCTATGACCTCCCGCAAACCACTGTTGTAAATCTACACTGTCTTCCTCTTCTCTGGAAGGCCCAGGAGGAGAGGGAGGTGGTCTCCACCATTCCTCCTCTGCTGTTCAGTCCCTGACAGTGTAATATGTTCAAGCCATCCCACCCTGGTGTAATGGCTTGGCTCTCCCACAGAAGCGAGGCACCAGCAGTAATTATCTCAGGTTTATTGCTTAAACACACAAATCATTCCAGAGCTCCGTCACTCCGTGTCTGACTCCAAGTTCGCAGTTGCCGGATCTAAACTCTGCCCCTTCGTCTTCTTCTAACAGGGCAAAAAGCCCTTTCACTTTCGTTTTTTTCCCGCCTCTCACATACCCTTTCGCGCCTTTGAGTTTTGGGGCAGGCTATTCCTGGCTTCCCTTCCCCTGCGTCTGAGCTCAAACTGCCAGTCTGTGTATCTCTGCTCGGGCCCCGCTTTCCTTGCCCACTATGCTCAGGGATCAGGTTACCGTTGCCATCTGCTGCCTGTTTTCTGTTCTCTGAAGTCAGGCAGCTAGGCTCTTCCTCCTTGCCCCTCACATTCCAGCATTCTTATCTCTCTTTGAGAGCCAGTATAGTGTAGTGGTTAAGAGCTGTAGATTCGTAATCTGGTGAACTGGGTTCGCTTCCCCGCTCCTCCACATGCAGCTGCTGGGTGACCTTTGGCTATTCACACGTCTTTGAAGTCTCTCAGCACCACTCACCTCACAGAGTGTTTGTTGTGGGGGAGGAAGGGAAAGGAGAATGTTACCTGCTTTGAGACTCTTTCGGGTAGTGATAAAGCGGGATATCAAATCCAAACTCTTCTTCATCATCTGTCCTCATTCCCAGCCTCTGTCAGCTCCAGAACGAAGCGACACCTGGTGAGCAACTGGATACCCTCCAGCATTCCTCAGATGAAAATAAGAACATTCTATTCTACATCAGTGACCCCCGCCTCCAATATTTGCACGCTGACGATGGAATACAGGAAAAGGGCAGGGCTGGCCAAGCTGCCCTGATGGATGTTACCAAGAGGAGTCGCAAACAATACCATACCAGCAAATGTCTTGGTTTTATATGGAAGCCTTAGATCATGGGTAAGCAAACTAAGGCCCGCGGGACGGATCAGGCCCAACTGCCTTCTGGATCCGGTCCATGGAGGGTCCAGGAATCGCCGCGTGGATCACCAGCACACACATTCTTTCCTTCTCCCTCACACGGCGGCGCCAGCGGCGCCTCCTTTCTCCTGGCTTCTCCCTGCCCTGTCTAGAGGAGGAAGGGGGTTGGTGCCAGCAGCAGCAGTGCTTGAGTGACCGCCATTTTAAGCAGCCCCTCTCCGGAGCCCTTTTGTGTGCCACTCATCACCCCTTCACCGCAGCCACCAGCCCCTCCCCACGAGTGGAGAACACTTTTCAACTTGAAAGCCGTATTCCCTTCTGGACAACTCTCATTGGCAAGGCATTGGCAGGAGGCAAAACAGGGAAGAACAGCAAAGATGGATGTCACATTTGTGAATTAAGGCTTCCTTCTTCACACTCTCTCTATCCACCATCTACACAAGAAGATGGGGACCAGAGTATGCGGACCTGTTCCATCCTGCTCCTTCCTTGTGTATTTTTTCTGGATGTTTTGATAAGGATTATGGCATGAGAGAATCCCAGGCCTGAGATTCAACATCCCTGAATTGCACCCACCAGCAGCTGGTCCTCAGGGTGTCTGGCAGATATCATTTCCTGCTTCCTGAGATTTCATAATATCAGGAATGATATTATGGAGTGGGGCTACAGCAGCCACCAACTCCAGCCGTCCTGACTAAGGGTAACCTCCAAGTTGGATTGCTTAAATGTGCTCTATGTGGTGCTGCCCTTCAGGTTGGTACAGAAGCATCAGATATGCTGGTCTGGAAGCATCATTGAGGCATTATAACGGAAATAATAAGTAGTCCCACCAAGCTATGTGTCCTTCCCAAGATGTGATGTGGAGTATGAAGAGCGTGGGGATGGCTGTGACCGAAATACTATGGGCAGACAAAAGCAGGAGAGGGCTGTGCCCTCCATGACCTCCTTGTGGGATTCCTGGGGGCATCTGAGGAGGAACATGGTGTTGAAGGCAAGATGCACTTATGCACCAATCCAGCAACTCGCAGATGCATTCCTAGTCTTGTACTGAGGGCAAACCCATTTAAAGCACTGGACCTAAGTTAGTCATGGCCACTGACTTCAAAGGGTCCACTCAGAGTAGAACTAGATGTGGAAACAACCTTTTGCTTGTGTGCAGGTGTGGTTGTCATGTCTGTGAGGGAGACAGATTGAAATAAAAAACCGAGATGCCAAAAGTAAAATGCAACATGAATTTATTGAGAAACAAGATTTTACAGTGAATGAATTCTGTTTTGAAGAGGAGAAAATCCAAAGGTTCACAGCCAAAACCACAACAATAGCAGAGGGAGATCATCAAAGCATCTGGTGGGAGAAGGACACAGCAGTTGTTGTTGTTCTGCTGAGTTACAGGGTGTGATTTTGAGACCCACATTTCCAACCTCCTCATCTGTCCTGCTCCTTGCTGCATGCTTGGAAGACTTCCAGGGCAGATGGAGTCAACAGAACCAAAGGAGAAATCAAAAATAAACAAATCACATCTCATTGTGCTTTGAGTGCGGCTCTGGTTTTAGATACTCGGCTTGTACTCTGCTTAGAAATTTCCAGAAGTCTTGCAGGGAATTCAAGATGGTTCTTTCACATGAAGAGGGGGTTTGGGAAGAAGATCTCAGAGGAGGGGAAGGGACCTTCGATCACAGGCTCAGGCACAAATCCTCAAGGTGGGTTTCCATTGCCGGCTAGTTAGACTTTCCAAAAATGACCACGTGGGAATGCCCTTGGCCAAGGAACTCACCAGCCCCATCCTCTGCCTCCACAACAGCCACCTCCGTAGCCACCCCAGCCACCTCCGTAGCCACCACAGCCACCACCATAGCCTCCCCAGCCACCTCCGTAGCCACCACAGCCACCACCGTAGCCGCCCCAGCCACCACTGTAGCTGCCCCAGCCTCCGCAACAGGGTGCATCACAGCACACAGCACAGGAGTCACGGGCGCAGCTCATGGTGGGTCCTGGGATGGTGATAAGGAAAGGGGGCGGCTGGATGCCCACATGGTGAGGGGGGCATTGAGACTCGCAGGTGAAGCCGCAGTGTCCGTAGGTCATCTTTCCTGGAGATAGGAAGGTCTGAAATGGAATGGGTGATTCTGTCAATATCAGGGTCATCTAGTCAACTCCCTGTTCATGGTTGGAAAGCCAGTGCTAGAACACCCCCTGCAGAAATTAAGCCCATTCAATCAAGTCCTGCCCTTTTGCCCACCCTACACCTCTTCAAACTTTGCTTCCTAAATATCCCATTCTTACCAAAACCTACTTCAAAGCAAAGCAAAAACTTTAACTTCACTGCAGAGGCTCAGTTAGACTTACTTCCTCAAAGGAGCAGAATTCTGGAGAGATTGTTCCTCAAAGGAGCTGTTGGAAAATCTGAGCATCGGTGGAGCTTTTTATACTGAATTTGAGGCGGCCAAATGTGCAGGCAATGTCACCGTGTTTGACCCATCCAGAGGCTGTATACCTCCTGTCACCCCAAACAAATGTAATTGTTACCCTGTTTGTTTGTGCTAATTATTTGGTGGCATGACTTAACCAATGCAAGCGGATTCCGCCCTCCACCATCCTTTAATTTTCAAGTCTTTTATGAGCTGTTCCTTTCTTTCTCTCCCCCCTATCTGAAACCCCCACTCCCTAGATTTAATAAAAAAAATCCTTCCAGTAGCACCTTAAAGACCAACTAAGTTAGTTCTTGGTATGAGCTTTCGTGTGCATGCACACTTCTTCAGATACACTGAAACAGAAGTAGCCAGATCCTTCTATATAGTGAGAAGGTGGGGAGGGGTATTACTCAGAAGGGTGGTGGGAATGGGAGATTGGCAGATAGCTGAGATGAGCCTGTTGACGACTCTTAACGACTGCAATAGGTCTTACAGGAAAAGGCAGGGGGTGAGAAGGTGAAAAATGGCTTACTCATGTATAATGAGATAAGAATCCATAAGAATCCATAAGAATTATACATGACTAAGCCATTTCTCACCTTCTCACCCCTTGCCTTTTCCTGTAAGACCTATTACAGTCGTTAAGAGTCGTCAACAGGCTCATCTCAGCTATCTGCCAATCTCCCATTCCCACCACCCTTCTGAGTAATACCCCTCCCCACCTTCTCACTATATAGAAGGATCTGGCAACTTCTGTTTCAGTGTATCTGAAGAAGTGTGCATGCACACGAAAGCTCATACCAAGAACTAACTTAGTTGGTCTTTAAGGTGCTACTGGAAGGAATTTTTTTATTTTGACTATGGCAGACCAACACGGCTACCTATCTGTAACTGGATCCCTAGATTTACTCATTGTGCTCCAGGATTGACTCAAAAGGCTTAGCTAGATTGGTCACAGGATGGATGTTGCTGGAGACAGAAATAGTTCGGGGGGGCACCTCTTCTTGGGTTTGTGGGTCTGTCTCCTATTCCTGTAAGGATGTCATTTGAGTTGTTTAACTTTACACTTATATCACATCTTTCCTCCAAGGACCTCATGGTGCCATGCAGACTCCCCCCCTCCCCTTTTTATGTTCATAACTACCCTGTGAGCTAGGCTAGACAGAGTCGTTGTTGCTGTTTAGTCGTTTAGTCGTGTCCGCCTCTTCGTGACCCCCTGGACCAGAGCACGCCAGGCACTCCTGTCTTCCACTGCCTCCCGCAGTTTGGTCAAACTCATGTCTGTAGCTTCAAGAACTGTGCAAGCCTCTCGTCCTCCATCGTCCCCTTCTCCTTGTGCCTTCCATCTTTCCCAACATCAGGGTCTTTTCCAGGGAGTCTTCTCTTCTCATGAGGTGGCCAAAGTATTGGAGCCTCAGCTTCAGGATCTGTCCTTCCAGACTCTGGCCCAAATTCCATCCCATTGAGTTTCATGGCTAAATGGAATGTTTGAGCCCAGGACCTCCCAGGTCCTATTCTGACATCGAAACCAATACACCACCTCTTTCTCTGTGCCATGACAAGGTTTTCTTTATTTTAAGATTTAGTGGGGATGTGTTTTATGGATCAGTTTTGTTACTGAAACTGAATTTAAGGAATCCCTGACTGGCTAGGACATCCAAGTGTTTTCTACAAAGAGTTTGGCTGGGCAGCTGTAACCTGAACATAGACACCAGAAATTGACTTGTTCTAAATCCTATACTTTATCCTTACAGATCACTATTGTCTGCTCATTTTCTGGCAGTCGAAATAAATTTGAAAAATTGAAAAATTGTCCAGTAGCACCTTAGATTAGAGACCAACTAAGTTTGTTGTGGGTATAAGCTTTTGTGTGTATGCACACTTCTTTAGATCCACTGGTGCTACTGGACAATTATTTATTTATTTATTTATTTATTTATTTATTTCGACTGCATCAGACCAACATGGCTACCCACCTGAATCTAGAACCACTTTCTGGCAGCAACTCTCCCAGGTTTCAGGCACTCCCAAACTTATCTAGAAATGTCAGGAATTGAACCCGGTTCTTTCTGCATGACACAAAAGCTGCTTGACCACTTTGGTGCTTCCTCTAAATATGATTTCTCAAGGTTATGAAAAAAGGGCTGATTTAAACAGAAAGGTGCCTTATCTGAGTCAGATCACTGGTACATCAAGCCCAGTATTATCTACAGCTGTTCTTCGGGATTTCAAACAATGAGCATGTCCCGGGCCTAAATGGAGATGCTAGGGATCAAATCCTGGTTCATGTACTCTACCTCCAATCTATACCAGTTCTCCTATGTCTATTTCTGGATAGTACCTTTGAAAGGAAGAGCCAGATTAGTTTTACACAATGGGTGAAATACAGCCAGGGATGAGGGAACATATGCATTTGTGCTTCTCTTAGTATCTTAGTATTTCTACAACATTAAGAGGATCAGGATATAAGATTGATCACCCATCTAGTCCAGCATCTTGTTTTCACAGTGCCCAGCCAGGTGACTGTTGGAAACCTGTAATCAGGACCTGAGTTTAACAGCACACTGTCCCACAGCTGTCAACTTTTCCTTTTTCTTGCGAGGAATCCTATTCGGAATAAGGGAATTTCCCTTTAAAAGGGGGAAAAGTTGACAGTTATGCACTGTCCACCTGAGATTCCCAGCAACTAGTATTCAGAAGCATCTTGCCCCTGACAGAAGAGGTGGAACATACAGTGGTGCCCCGCAAGACGAATGCCTCGCAAGACAGAAAATTCGCTAGACAAAAGAGTTTTCCGTTTTGGAGGTGCTTCGCAAAACAAATCTCCTATGGGCTTGCTTCGCAAGACGAAAATGTCTTGCAAGTTCCTGCGTTTTTTTCCCCTTCCCCCCTTTTTCTAAGCCGCTAAGCCACTTATCAGCTGATCCGATAAGCCGATAAGCCGCTAAAAGCCGCTAATAGCGCTAATCCGCTAATCCGTCAATGGGCTTGCTTCGCAAGACGAAAAAACCGCTAGATGAAGAGAATCACAGAACGGATTCTTTTCGTCTTGCAAGGCACCACTGTAGTCATCTTAGTAGCTACCAATAGCCTTCACCTCTGTCAGGTGGTGGTGTGGTTGCTCGAGAGCAAACAGGCAAGACTCCAACCTGTCTTTTCCAGGCTTTATTATCTGTACACACTATTTTACATTGCAGAGCATCGCAAGTCCGTGTCTGCTCAGTCGCTAGCAGAATCTGGGAGTGGGCAGTCCTTATACCTTCCCCAGCCTAACAGTCGTGTGACCCCCATTCTTCTCCTCCTCTCTCTGCGCGCAAACCTACTGTGAAATTTGGGCGCCGGCAAAGGGGGACTTGCCTCCCCTCCCCTTTGCTCTGGCTAGGTGTTGAGGCTCTCCCTAGCATCTTCTGATCCCTGCGCTCCTTCCCCACTGGAGGCGGGGCTTCCCTCCTCGCCAGAGGAAGAACTGCTTCGCAAGATCTTCGGAGGCTCCCTGTAACACAACTGCCCTTCCACCTCTCGCCTCTGAGCTGATAGCACTTCCCTGACAACCGCCATGAATTTATCCACTCCTCTTTTAAAGTTATCCAAGTTGGTGGTCCTCACTGCTTCTTGTGGGAGTCTATAGTTTAACTATGTGCTGCATGAAGAAATCCCTACGTTTAGCTTTCCTGAATCTTCCAGGAAAGTCCTGCCACCATCAGCTCAGTTCTCCACATTTCCACAACATTTAAACAATTTTGGAGAGCTAATGTGGTGTAGTGGTTAGAGTGTCAGACTATAACCTGGGGGACCAGGGTTCACATCGCCACTCAGGTATGAAGCTCACTGGGTAACCTGGGGCTGGTCAACGAATCCCAGCCTATCCTAACCACACAGGGTTGTTGCAGGGATTGAATGAGGAGAGGGGAAACTGTGTGTGTCACATTGACTTCAATGGAGAAAAATTGCAATAATAAAAAAAATTCTCATGAAAATTCATCAGAATTTGAGTGCAAAATTGTCCAGGTATACTCATTTTTGCATGCAATTTTGCTTAGTATACACATTTTTGCAAATCCCCTAACAATATGTATTTGTGTATGTTATTTTCACCAAAATACTCATTTTTATTCAGGAACGGGCCTAGTTTTAGGAGTTGGAGAACTGCATTGAAAAATTCAGAGAAATGCAAATTTCAAAAATCCTTGCGCTTTCGTTCTGTGCATTGTTTCAGATACTGCGAATTAGGTAAAATTCACCTTTCAGTGCAAACTGAATTCAGTTTCTCTCCCATTCAACTCAGTTGCATCAACTCAGACCAGTGGAAGATGGGTCCTGTAAACAAGCAGAAACAACAACAGCAATGCAATTATTACAGAGGAATATTTCAGGATAAATATATACCCAGATAAGGCGCCTATAAACAGTGACCCAATTAGCGGATGCATAAAAAAAATAGTGTTGCATTTACTTTCCCCGCCTTAATGATGCTGCCAGAGAGTATAGAAATCTCCCATAAACAAACCATGAAACAATCCAAGCATTTGAGCTCATATAAATGTTTGATGACTGTTTATGAAGCTGGTTGAAAGCTTTCATTTAGAAGAAGCCTCGCAGCCCTTCAGCCTCTTTCTGCACTCCCCACTCCCATCATGCCACTTGGTAAAATGAGTTATTGTCCTTCTGTAAAGCACTGGTAAGCAAACAAATAATTCTGAAGAGTGTCACAGGTCAGCAGCAGAGTAGAAGCAGATTTAGGGCAGCGCAACAGGTTCCACTGTACTGGGTGCCAAGCCTAGGGGCTGTCGCATGCCATCCAAACAATAATGTAGCAAATTGAGCAGAAGAGAAGGCGAGAGGTGGGGGTGCCAAATTTTGGGCTCTCCCAGGGCGCCGCTGAAATCTGAAAGACCAAAGTCTACCCCCGAGCAAAGCATCTGCTTGGCATTCAGAAGCCCACACGTTCAATCCCTGGCATCTCCAGGTTATGACCAGGAGAGACTCCTGTCCTGAAAACCACGCAGAACCACTGCCAGCCAGTGTCGACAATACTGAGCTAGATGGACTGATGGTCTGACTCAGTGGCTTCTTACTTAAATCAGCCCAATATTCAGCACCTTGAGGACTAGAGTCTTATGTTGTTGTTGTTTAGTCATTTAGTCATGTCCAACTCTTTATGACCCCATGGATCAGAGCATGCCAGGCATTCCTGTCTTCCACTGCCTCCCGCAGTTTGGTCAAACTCATGCTGGTAGCTTCGAGAACACTGTCCAGCCATCTCGTCCTCTGTTGTCCCCTTCTCCTTGTGCCCTCCATCTTTCCCAGCATCAGGGTCTTTTCCAGGGAGTCTTCTCTTCTCATGAGGTGGCCAAAGTCTTGGAGCCTCAGCTTCACGATCTGTCCTTCCAGTGAGCACTCAGGGCTGATTTCCTTCAGAATGGAGAGGTTTGATCTTCTTGCAGTCCATGGGACTCTCAAGAGTCTCCTCCAGCACCAGAACTCAAAAGCATCCATCACTACTGGGAAAACCATAGCTTGAACTATACAGGCCTTTGTTAGCAAGGTGATGTCTCTGCTTTTTAAGATGCTGTCCAGGTTTATCATCACTTTTCTCCCAAGAACACTACCACCAAATCCTTGAAACTGACCCAGTAGCAGATCAGCAGGTAGCGCAAATCCCACAAGCAAGGTGTTATATGCTGGTGGTGGTGGTGGTGGTGAGGAAGAAGAAGAAGAAGAAGAAGAAGAAGAAGAAGAAGAAGAAGAAGAAGAAGAAGAAGAAGAAGAAGAAGAAGAAGAAGAAGAACAACAACAACAACAACAACAACAACAACAGCTTATTATTTATACCCTGCCCATCTGGCTGGGTTTCCACAGCTACTCTGGGTGGCTCCCAACAGAACATTAAAAACACAATTAAACATCAAACATTAAAAACTTCCCTAAACAGGGCTGCCTTCAGGTGTCTTCTAAAAGTCAGATAGTTGTTCAGCCCCTTGACATCTGGTGGGAGGGTGTTCCACAGGGCGGGTGCCACTACTGAGAAGGCCCTCTGCCTGATTCTCTGTAACCTCACTTCCCACAGGAAGGGAACCACCAGAAGACCCTCGGAGCTGGACCTCAGCGCCTTCAAGTAAGTCAGTTGCCAGGTTCTACACCAGCAACAGCCCCCAGACCAACCTCATGGGTAGTCCCACATAGAGCAAACTTCAGTAATAGGAATCTTCATGTGGGCTTCTTGCAGATCAGTGGAGAAAAACTGTGGAACAGTGCTACAAATGAACCCATGAAGCCTTTAAATAGACTGATCCATTGGTCAGCAGTCTGATCTGTTCATTCCTGAATGGATAATCAATGCTCTGGTCCAGAACAAACTACCACCAGCATATGACCAAGGCAGATCCAGAGGAGCACAACCATTTGGGTCACACTGGGTTGGATTGTGGCTGCCCCTGTTCCGTGGAACAGCAACCCTGTCGAGATCACAACAGATGCCCACTGGATGTAAATTTTCCATAAATGGTCGAAGACAGAGCTATTTTTCTAGGAAAAGAGGTGCCGGAACTCACCATGAACACCTCCCTTGTTCTCTTATAATGGCAATGGCACCTGCCTGAGAGATGAGGGAACTGAGTTCCAGCACATTCCGACTGGAAAAAAGTCCTGGTCGAAGACATTTTTTGTTCCATAGGCTTTCCCAGGGGGACAAATGGGTCTTTAGCATGAGTGTCCCTTGCTAGTGTTTTAGTTTTGCCTCATCTGAAAGCCAGTGTGGCATAGTGGTTAAAGTGTGAGACTAGGACCTGGGTTCAAATCCCCACCCAGCCATGAAGCTCAGTGTTTAACTTTGGGCCAGTCACTGCCTTTCAGCTTAGTTTACCTTACAGGGTTGCTGTGTGGATTAAATGAGAGCAATGTATATACCACCTTGAACTCCTTGGAGAAAAAAGTGTGTTATAAATGTGATAAATAAAAGTAATATTATATGTAAATCACCTTGAGATGGTGATGGTGATGTAGAAGGCAATCAATCAATTAATCACCATCATCACCACCACCCCCAATCAGAACCCTTCCAATCTTATTTTGCATTTTAATATTTTTTTTAAAAAAACCCAAATGCTTTCTTTTACTTGCTCCACCACTCACAAAAAAGGAAAGGAGACTCCTATGCTAAGTTTGGCAACCCAGATTTGGCGTGGTCTTTCAGCCAAGACGATGTCATAAGTGCGACTGCGATCACTAATTGCTACTCTCCCAGGATTCCTTTCCCAACTCTTCTTCTTCTTCTTTTACAAGCTGTGCCAAAGAATAAACGGACATCAATTCTGACATCAAGAATCACAAAACAGAGAAACCAGTAGGAGAACACTTCAATCTCCCAGGACATTCTATACAAGATCTCAAAGTAGCTGTTTTACTACAAAGGAATTTCAGAAATAGACTGGAAAGAGAAGCTGCTGAATTGCAACTCATTACCAAACTTAAAACCATGGAGAGACCTGGTCTGAACAGAGACATTGGATTCTTATCTCATTATACATGACTAAGCCATTTTTCACCTTCTCACCCCTTGCCTTTTCCTGTAAGACCTATTGCAGTCGTTAAGAGTCGTCAACAGGCTCATCTCAGCTATCTGCCAATCTCCCATTCCCACCACCCTTCTGAGTAATACCCCTCCCCACCTTCTCACTATATAGAAGGATCTGGCAACTTCTGTTTCAGTGTATCTGAAAATCAGCTGACAGTCATGTCATACTGAGCATTTTGAATGGTGCTTTGTGGGTCATTTGTGCATTTGTCCACATGGTTTAATCTCAAGCCACGTGGGCCAAAAAGAGTCACCTGGTGTCACTGTGATGTCGGGTGGTAGACAGGAGGGTGACGCCACTCATCTGTCAAATTAGCCCTGCGGTGGGTGGGGAAGATAACAATCTGGTCCACTAGTCTGATCCAGTCCCACCCCTCTGGTTTATAGACAAGAATCTGAGTCACAAATTGAGCCTGGAAGCAAAATGGCAGTCAGAGCAGTTTGACCATGATGGGTGAAGCATAGACCATACAATTAGACCCAGTTAACAACCATGCTGTGGTGTTGTTCATTAGATGTGTGTGTGTGTCCCTATTGTCCCTCTATCTTCCTCAGCCCCATATCCTATTCCCAGTGATGCACCCTGGGATCAAAGTCCAGGACCCCACAGTCAGGGAAGGGGGCAAATAACCACTCTGAGCAGAAGTGGGGGAACATAGACTAAGATGCTGGATCTGGTCTTCCAGACCCTCCAGCTGGCCCTTGTGTCTCTCCCCAGGCTATACCTATCAATACTCTGCCTCATGCTCTATTCAAGTGGCTTTGCCTGACAAACGAATGAACAAAAACCTAGATCCATCTATTCCAGCATAGTCTACACTGAGTGGCAGTTGCTCTCCATGATTTCAGCCAGGAAGTCTCTTCCAGCCCTATCTGAAGACTGTACCTTGTGAGAATTGTGCATATTGTGCAAAATTAAATCCAAAAAGAAATGCTTGTTAAAATTGCACTAAGCTGCTGCTGAATTTTCCTGACCACTTTGATCCTCACATGGCCACGTGAAGCTCAATGCCTCTCAGCCTAACAGAGTTTTGTTTTGTTTTGGGGGGGGGGGGATTAAAAGAGGATAAACTATGTAGGCCATTTTAGCAAAGATGTGAAAATGATGTGAGCTGAATTTAATGTAAGGGAAAGGGGGGAATTAGGGAAACTAAATCAATAGCTTCCCATCAACTCTCCCCTGCAGCTAACATTCTTATGATTCATCCGTTCATGACATGTCAATGTTATGGATGGATGAATCAATCATGAGAATGTCAGAATAGCCAGGACGCCGCCAGGCTCATGTTCTTCCAAGCCAGCTACAAAGTTGACTCTTCTCTGTCATAACTGCCTCCAGGGTATCTTTCAGTATGGTGAGCGCATTGTGCTTCTGTTTTCTGCATTTTATAAAGGGAGGTGGGATCTAGTGTTCTCAGGGCCATCCCACCCATGAGACAGACAGAGGCCCCTTGGCACTGCCAGAAAAACAAAGAGAAGCAGCAACTTCTGGTGAGATCTTGTGAGAGGCCCACAAAATTGTGCTGAGGCCTCCAGAGGTCTCATGTGACCTTTCTGAGACCCTGGTAAGCTAGGCGGAAGTGAGGGAGGTGTCATGTTTTCCGGGAAGGTCGCAGGAGACCTCCAGAGACCTCTGCATTCTCTCACAAGATCTTACAGGGCTCTCGTGAGACCTTGCTGGAACCCTTAGCAGTGTGACCCAGTAAGTGATGCTTTGGTGGGGTGGGGGCAAGGCGGGTGGGTGGTGCATGACACATGCACAGAGTGGCACCTTCCCACTTCCTCTCAGGTGGTGAAATGGGATGGGCCACCACTGATTCTTCTTAAGAGATGCTGTCACGGTCTGGGTTACAGGCCGTTGGAGTACCAGCTTGGTACGTTGGGACTGGGGTAGAGGTTGGGAAGCAGGAATCAGCAGTCCAGGGTCAGCAGTCCAGGGGTCAGGAAGCCAAGAGTCCACAAATCAGGAAACCAGGAGTCAGGAAGCCAAAGCACAGCTAGGTGGGTAGCGTGTTGCTGTGGCAAAGAGCCAGAGGGAACTGCTGGTCTTATACACCCCTCCCGGCCCTTGCCACCAGGTGCTACGAGTCTCCTGTCAAGCCTCACCTGCGTGGCCGCACCTTGCCCTTCCAGGCCAAACTCAGGAAGGCCCCAGTTCTGTGAGGCCCTACCAGTCACAGGGCCTGGCTCCTGCACACACTCCTGACAGATGCAGAGAGAGAGAGAGAGAGAGAGAGAGAGAGAGAGAGAGAGAGAGAGAGAGAGAGAGAAGCTGATGCCATCTTTGTTCCGTTGATGAGTCATATGAATTATAACCTGTCCTGCTTTAGGACATGCTTTTCATCAACCTCAGGACTGACATGAGCTGCATGTTAAAGCAAAATGCTGGATGACGGCAGCCCTACTGGTTATCTCAAGGTGGGGGAACCTTCAGCAGGTGCAGTGGGAATTATAGTATATGCTGGGATAGATTGCCTACACGTGAAGCAACTTAAAAAAATAATGTGTGAAAGGATGTTGTTAGGGGAATCTGCTTACTCTGAATGTATATTAGAATGCGTTAAGAAAGTTTGTACAGGAAAAGCTCAGCCTTGAGCTAGCCTGGTAGAGAATACACACCCTGTCCCTCTCACTGAATCAGAGATCCAGCTCTGAAAATGCAGGCATGCTTTTCCTCCCAGAACGCAACTTAATTTCTATGCATGTGCAAAGCTGAGCCAAAGAATGCCTTCATAGAAACCTGTGTAGTTTATAGGCCTATAGACTCCACTTTTGTGAGTTTGTCTGAAACCACTGTTGTTCTGACCAAGTAAAGTCTCCTCAGACATTACAGTGACGTGTTTATTGAGGAAATCCACCACATCTCACTCTGTCTAATGGACGTTTTCATGGGAAGAACCTTCACATCTCTCTTTTGATCAGCTTCTGTGGTCCCAGATCTTAACCACTTTGATCACTTCTTCAGGAGTTTCTTCACCAGCCTTCAGCCCCACATTCCCTGTCTTGTAGTGATGAGATTAGGACAAACCCAATTGGAACTTCCATTACAGAGAAATATCACTTCCCCTCTACTTTTAAGCAGCCATCGGTGCCATCAAGACACCAGCAGCCATTGTACAAATTCCCACTGACCTCTTAGACTTAGTATAGAATCGTATAATCTTAAAGCTGGTTTGTCTACTCCAAACTCCTGCAATGCAGGAATCTCAGCTAAAGCATTCACGACAAATAGCCATTTAAAAACTTCCAAGCAAGGAGAGTCCACAACCTCCCGAGTTCCACTGTCAGACAGATCTTACCATCAGAAAGTTCTTTCTGATGTTTAGTCAGAATCTTCTTCCTTGTAACTTGAAGTGGCTGCTTCAAGTCTGGCCCTCCAGAGCAGGAGAAAACAAGCTTGCTCCTTTCTCCATGGGACAGCCCTTGAGATATTAGAAGATGGCTCTCATATTTCCTCTCAGTCTCCTCTTTTCCAGGCTAAATATACTCAGCTCCTTCAACCATTCCTTATCAGGCTTGGTTTCATTTATCATCTTGGTTGCCCTCCTTTGCACACCTTCCAGCTTGTCAATGTCCTTCTTAAATTGTGACACCCAGAACTGGACACAGTATTCCAGGTATGGTCTGACCAAGGCAGAATAGAGTGGTACCGTGACTTCCCTTGATCTGCACACTATAGCTCTGTTGATGCAGCCTAGAATACCATTAGTGGTTGTTGTTGTTGTTGTTGTTGTTTTGCTGTTTCATCACACTTTTGGCTCATGTTCAGCTTCTGCTCCACCAAGCCCCCTGATCCTTTTCACATGCATGCTGGTAAGCCAGGTGTCCCCCATCTGGTGCACCTGGTTCTTCCTGCCTAAGGGCAGAACCTGACATTCGTCCCCATTGGAATGCATGCCCAGCAACCAACATGTTGCACACTAAAGGAAACAAGAAAGGACTAGCATGTTGTACAGAGTCATGTCTATGGAGTCAGTGGAGATGAACTCTGAGATCATTTCCAACTCTGTGATTATATGAGTATATGTGATCTTGGAGTGCAAATTGCTACTACCTTAAATAGCAGTTCCTATACCAGTTTTGTGTTTTTTTAAAACCAAGGTAACACAAAGCTCAGTTTTAAATGATATTTAAATTGGTGGTTGCAAGAACCAATGATCCCTATGTTTAAGTCTGAACAAAATGCTTGTTTAACCTGGAGGTAGGCTGTCTGAATTTTGCATTGCTTTGTGACGATTTGTTGGGTCTTTGGACCATAATAAAGATTGATTGATTGATTGATTGATTGATTGACTGATTGACTGATTGACTGATTGATTGATTAATTGAAATCATAAACCATTCTATCAGTCCCCATCAACCTCTAAGACCTATTTGCATGCTAAGGAATCAACACAAGGCACACTAAAGGAAAAGAACAAGAACTAGTCACAGGAACAAGACTGAATGACATGGCCTATGAAATCCCTTCCAAATCTTACAATTCTGTTGATAAATGTGGTTGTGGGTTTTTTTTTTCTTTGCAGCACTTCTTGCTACTATTTAGCGATTACCCCATACACCAGCAAAATCAAAACCAGAACACAGGTGATATGAAGCACATTTTTTTTTAATGATATTGAAAGCATATGCACAGAGTGTCAGAACATGTTGAGACATAAAGGAAGATCTAGATGCAACCATGGTTTGTATCTGAAGAACAGCATAGTAAAGAGAATTTTCAAAAAATAATAATAATGGAGGGTAAGGGAGTGTGGAGACCTGGATTTCAGAGGTGCTCAGAGAAGCCATGATCAACCTCATTCGGAGATCGTGAGCACTCGTCGTCTCTGAGAACCAGGCTCAGAAGCTCAGCTGCAGAACTTTGTCAAAAATTCATTGCCGGGTCATTTCTTGGGTTTCTATGGGCTCCATCTGGCCTTGGTCTGGGCAGGATCTTACCAACAGCACCCACGGCCACCCCAGGCTCCGTATCCACCCCAGCTGCCATAGCCACGGCCACCCCAGCCGCCCCAGCCCCCATAGCCGCCACAACTTCCACGGCCACCCCAGCCCCCATAACCACCGCAGCCCCCATGGCCTCCCCAGCCACCATAGCTGCCATAGCCCCCATAGCTGCCATAGCCACAGCAAGGTGCATCAGTTGACACGGCGCATGAATCATCAGCGCAGCTCATGATGGGTCCTGGGACGCAGATGCAGAAGGAGGGAGGCTGGATCCACACATGGTGCGGGGGGCATTGCGATTCGCAAGTGAAGCTGCACTGTCCGTAGCCGAAAGTCATCTTTCTGCAATGAGTCGGGGTCTGAAAGAGCAAGCGAGGGAATCCGGTTAACCAAAAGGCAAGGAACACAACAGAGACTAGATGCACAATGTTCTCACATCATTAGATTTGAGGCTGAATGAAGGGAACCTACGAACTCAGCCTGGGTGGAAGACTCTTCAGTTTTGACTTCAGAGCAGAAGCAATGAAGTTGAGACTGGTCTAAACAATAGCTAGAATCCAAGGGTTGTATAAAAATAATTTCTTCTCTGAGTAGGCCCACTGGGAGCAATGGACCTCCAGTGAAGCAAAATCTACTACCTTCCAAGGTAGTTAGCTGTGTCCATTGTTTAAATGGGTCACCTCTGGGTAGGACAACTCATGACATCCAGACCTTTCTTGTGGGCCAGCAGAGAACAAATGTTCAGTGCTGTGTATGGGACAACCCTTCAGATGTTACCATGTTCCACCTACCAACCTCCTGTTCTCCTCTTCCAGTGAAACAAACCCAGTCACTTCAACCTTTCCTCATGGTTCTCCAGAACCTTGGTGATCTCCCTTGCACTTTTCTGAACCCATTTGAACTTGTTTTTATATTTAATTAAAAGGAAATAATTCCAGCTCACCTGTTCTCTGAGAAGCAGAAGACGAGAGATGATGTGGTTGAATGCTGGGAGAGCAACTGATGGAGGACTGCTTGATGGGAGCCCTTTTTATACCTGAGGAAGCCAGCGCAGGAATGCTCTCTAAGGTTTATGCAATTATTTACCAGCCAAGATTTGTTGGTTGTAAACTCTGATCTTCGGGTTATAATTGCTAGGTGACAATGAGCTTGCTTTGCTGCTGGGTCTGCCATTATTTCCAAATTAGAGGCACTTCTCTCCTTGTAGGACCCTTTAATTTCATGTGATGTCACAATCACCCTCTCTGGACACGCAGAATGGCCTTGCAGTTTTATTTGATGAAGGCTCAATGACCTTGATGGCTGGTGCCGACTAGCAACTGGAAACATCTGACATTCTTTCTTTTTAACGTTTAATTGGATTGTTTTATTGCATATTTTAATTACAGTTTATTCTGGCCTGGTCCCCTCCTTGTGTCCTTTAAAAAAATAAAATTATTCAGCAATTTCAACATAACAAATTATCAAATCGATAATCAAATACATTATTCCCCCTCCTTTCCCACCCCCCATCCATCCCTCACTTCCCCCCACCACCAGGGAATTCCCTCAGTTCCTCTCTCTGATTTCTCTGCACATATTATTCTCTGCATGTTATAAAATTGTACATATCCTGACATTCTTGGGTGGCTGCTGTAAATGAAGTTTGGCGGTTGCAACATAGTCTACAAAGCAGATGGGAGCATGAGTACTGCAACAGCCTAGCAAGAACAGCTGAATCATAGAATTTCATTACTTATTGCATCTGTCCTCTCCAAGGAGCTGAAGGTGAGGTACATGGCTCCCCTCTTTCTCATTTAATCCCCAAAACTACCCAGCAAGGGGGTCGATTGGGAATCTGAACCCTGGTCCCTCCCTGGAATCAGCCTGACACTCTATCCACAACGCCAACTTGAGAACCGGAAATGAACAGATTTGACCATTCCTACGGGGACGCGGGAGGCGCTGTAGTCTAAACCAATGAGCCTCTTGGGCTTGCCGATCAGAAGGTCGGTGGTTCTAATCCCCGCGAGGGCGTGAGCTCCCGTTGCTCAGTCCCTGCTCCTGCCCACCTAGCAATTCGAAAGGACATCAAAGTGCAAACTCAGGAAGGCTCAAGTCCTGTGAGGCCCTACCAGTCACAGGGCCTGGCTCCTGCACACATTCCTGACAGATGCAGAGAGAGAGAGAGAGAGAGAGAGAGAGAGAGAGAGAGAGAGAGAAGCTGATGCTATCTTTGTTCCGTTGATGAGTCATATGAATTATAACCTGTCCTGCTTCAGGACATGCTTTTCATCAACCTCAGGACTGACATGAGCTGCATGTTAAAGCAAAATGCTGGATGACAGCAGCCCTACTGGTTATCTTAAGGTGGGGCAACCTTGAGCAGGTGTAGTGGGAATTATAGTATATGCTTGGATAGATTGCCTTCACGTGAAGCAACTTAAAAAATAATGTGTGAAAGGATGTTGGTAGGGGAATCTGCTTACTCTGAATGTATATTAGAATGTGTTAAGAAAGTTTGTACAGGAAAAGCTCAGCTTTGAGCTAGCCTGGTAGAGAATACAAACCCTGTCCCTCTCACTGAATCAGACATCCAGCTCTGAAAATGCAGGCATGCTTGTCCTCCCAGAACGCAACTTAATTTCTATGCATGTGGAAAGCTGAGCCGAAGAATGCCTTCATAGAAACCTGTGTAGTTTATAGACCTGTAGACTCCACTTTTGTGAGTTTGTCTGAAACCACTGTTGTTCTGACCAAGTCTCCTCAGACATTACAGTGACGTGTTTATTGAGGAAATCCACCACATGTCACTCTGTCTAATGGACGTTTTCATGGGAAGAACCTTCACATCTCTCTTTTGATCAGCTTCTGTGGTCCCAGATCTTAACCACTTTGATCACTTCTTCAGGAGTTTCTTCACCAGCTTTCGGCCCCACACTCCCTGTCTCATAGTGAGGAGATTAGGACAAACCCAACTGGCACTTCCATTGCAGAGAAATATCACTTCCCCTCTACTTTTAAGCAGCCATCGGTGCCATCAAGACACCAGCAGCCATTGTACAAATTCCCACTGACCTCTTAGACTTATTATAGAATCACAGAATCTTAGAGCTGGATTGTCTACTCCAACCTCCTGGAATGCAGGAATCTCAGCTAAAGCGTTCATGACAAATAGCCATTTAACCTCTGCTTAAAAACTTCCAAGCAAGGAGAGTCCACAACCTCCCGAGTTCCACTGTCAGACAGATCTTACCACCAGAAAGTTCCTTCTGATGTTTAGTCAGAATCTTCTTCCTTGTAACTTGAAGCAGCTGCTTCAAGTCTGGCCCTCCAGAGCAGGAGAAAACAAGCTTGCTCCTTTCTCCATGGGACAGCCCTTGAGATATTTGAAGATGGCTCTCATATTTCCTCTCAGTCTCCTCTTTTTCAGGCTAAATATACTCAGCTCCTTCAACAATTCCTCGCCAGGCTTGGTTTCATTTATCATCTTGGTTGCCCTCCTTTGCACACCTTTCAGCTTGTCAACGTCCTTCTCAAATTGTGACACCCAGAACTGGACACAGTATTCCAGGTATGGTCTGACCAAGGCAGAATAGAGTGGTACCATGACTTCCCTTGATCTGGACACTATAGCTCTGTTGATGCAGCCTAGAATACCATTAGTTGTTAGGACTTCCGGGTTGGCGCCTCCGGTAATGGCGGAATTCCTCTGATTGGGAGGAATTTGCCTCGTGGAAATTCGGGTCTGGCCGCCACGGCGAAGGCGGAGACCCACTAAAAATCACAGGCGGGTGAAGCCTGTGAACATGGGATTCGGCTGGCACCTTTCGCGCCTCCCCTACTTGCGGGGAAACCCGGTTTCGGGGATCCGGAGCGACTTGGGGTGAGCGACGCGGTGCTTCGAATTGATTGCTTCATCCACAGAGCGAAGCCGCATAGCTGTTGCCGGAGAGTGCTGACTTTTTCCTGTGGACAATTTGATCTTAAAGCAACTACCCGTGAGTAGAGCGGAGAATTGGATTTTTAAACGTCTTAATTTGGTGTTGAAACGGGGAGGTCCAAAACAGGAAGTCCCCCTTCCCCCTTTGTAAATAGATTGAAGCAATGAATGCGAGCAGAAGTCACGGAAAGTCTATCGTAAAGGACTAAATTTCCATTGGTAAAAAATACTAAACCCCCCTTGGTGGCAGGAGAAGAGGGGGGAAGTTTTGGACCGAATATACCTGCAGGAGAGAGCGAACAGAGTTAAAATACCACCGCTCCGATCCTGGAAACGGGCTGCCAGTAGGACTGACGTGCCTTAGAATGCTTATTGACTGTGATTAGAACGTTCACTGACAGCTAGTTAAATAAGAGAAATACTTTGTTTCCATTGTCTCCGTCTGCGTTTAAAAAGAAGTAAAAGTAATTGAAAATTGAAAGTAATATTATTGTTTGGACTGTGTTTAAAAGGACCAGTACAAATAGAAACTGTTTCCCTCTAGAGGAAGCCTTTGAAACTGTTACAAGAGTTGAGCTGGGGGAATTTCCAGCTGCAAGATAAAAAGCTGTGAGATCCTGGGACTGACCTTGAATTGGTTAAGAATGTCGACAGAAGAGGCCTTAGTGGCTGTATTAAGTAAGATAAATGACTCACTGGAACAGCTTAACAAGAAGGTGGATGTGGTAACTACCAAATTCGATAATTTGGGACAAAAAGTGAACATCAATACAGAAACTATTCAGAAATTGATACAGGAATCTACTTTGACAAGGCAAACTGCGGAGAAGACCAGGGAGAAAGTTGCTGTTGTTGAACCTAAAGTAACACAACTGGAGAGAGAGAGGGTCCCAGCCTTACGGATGCAACTTGATGATCATAAGTTGATGCCTTCTATGATTGAATTTAAAGGACCAGAGCTCTACTTGAACTGGAGAAGGAAAGTTTGATAGATCCCCTTACACAGGAACTTGTTGATTTTTGGGACCTGGACTTGGGTCAAGAAGAGATAAAAATTGTGAGGGCCTTCAGACTTGGAGAAATTTTGAAAGACGTCCCGAAATATCTTTTGGATCTTAGTTTTAACTACGGAGATGTGGCTGCCCTGTCGAGAAGGAATAAAATCATCTCTAGGTGGGAGTTTCCCCGAGATCTACCCTTCAGTCTCAAAGGAAGGAAAATAAAAATAAGATCAGTAAAAGACAAAGTAAAGTGCATGTATAAATATGAAGAAGACTTGCAGAAGGGACTTGGAAAAGACTTAAGAGCCTCGGATAGAAGATTACCAGGTTGATGGACTATATGGAATTGACTGGCAGAATCCGAGTCCAGGGAGAAGAGACGGTGGAAGAAGATTGGAAAACGTTTAAAGACCATTTATGGAAATATTGTAAAATTAATGAGTGTTAGAAAAATGTTGGAATGAAACTATACGGCTTTAGTAGAAATGTTAGAAGGAATTAAGTACAAGTAGATTATTGGAGTATTAAAGGGAACATAAGGTTAAGATATGTTAAGATAACTATATGACAGAAAATAGAGGAAGATGGAAAGGAATTGCTGAAACAATTAATAGAAGTGGAATACAAAAAGGGAGGTGTGAGGAGGTCGTTGAAACAAGTGAATGTAAGGTATGATATTGAAATGGTTTGATGTGTGTTTTAAATTGTGTTTGTTATGTCTTGCTTAGTTTATTGTGTTAGTGATGTGTTGTGTGTTGTGTATACATTGTATTGTATTGTTTTTTTCGTTTTTTTTATCTTTCTTCTTCCCTTTCCCTTCCTTTTTTTTCCTTTTTGTAATCTTTAAAAGTAATAAATATTATTTTTTTAAAAAAATAGAATACCATTAGTTGTTATTGTTGTTGTTTTGCTGTTTCATCACACTTTTGGCTCATGTTACAGATAGGTAGCCGTGTTGGTCTGCCATAGTCAAAATAAAAAAATTCCTTCCAGTAGCACCTTAAAGACCAACTAAGTTAGTTCTTGGTATGAGCTTTCATGTGCATGCACACTTCTTCAGATACACTGAAACAGAAGTTGCCAGATCCTTCTATATAGTGAGAAGGTGGGGAGGGGTATTACTTAGAAGGGTGGTGGGAATGGGAGATTGGCAGATAGCTGAGATGAGCCTGTTGACGACTCTTAACGACTGCAATAGGTCTTACAGGAAAAGGCAAGGGGTGAGAAGGTGAAAAATGGCTTAGTCATGTATAATGAGATAAGAATCCAATGTCTCTGTTCAGACCAGGTCTCTCCATGGTTTTAAGTTTGGTAATGAGTTGCAATTCAGCAGCTTCTCTTTCCAGTCTATTTCTGAAATTCCTTTGTAGTAAAACAGCTACTTTGAGAACTACTTTTACTTTTGGCTCATGTTCAGCTTGTGCTCCACCAAGACCCCTCGATCCTTTTCACATGCACTGCTGGTAAGCCAGGTGTCCCCCATCTGGTGCACCTGGTTCTTCCTGCCTATGGGCAGAACCTGACATGTGTCCCCATTGGAATGCATGCCCAGCAACCAACATGTTGCACACTAAAGGAAACAAGAAAGGACTAGCATGCTGTGCAGAGTCATGTCTATGGAGTCAGTGGAGATGAACTCTGAGATCATTTCCAACTCTGTGATTATATGAATATATGTGATCTTGGAGTGCAAATTGCTACTACCTTAAATAGCAGCTCCTATACCAGTTTTGTTTTTTAAAAAAACTAAGGTAACACAAAGCTCAGTTGTAAATGATATTGAAATTGGTGGTTGCAAGAACCAATGATCCCTATCTTTAAGTCTGAACAAAATGCTTGTTTAAACTGGAGGTAGGCTGTCTGAATTTTGCATTGCTTTGTGACGATTTGTTGAGTCTCTGGACCATAATACAGATTGATTGATTGATTGATTGATTGATTGATTGATTGACTGATTGATTGATTAATTGAAATCATAAACCATTCTATCAGTCCCCATCAACCTCTAAGACCTATTTGCATGCTAAGGAATCAACACAAGGCACACTAAAGGAAAAGAACAAGAACTAGTCACAGGAACAAGACTGAATGACATGGCCTATGAAATCCCTTCCAAATCTTACAATTCTGTTGATAAATGTGGTTGTGGGTTTGTTTGCTTTGCAGCACTTCTTGCTACTATTTAGCGATTACCCCATACACCAGCAAAATCAAAACCAGAACACAGGTGATATGAAGCACATTTTTTTAAATGATATTGAAACATATGCACAGAGTGTCAGAATATGTTGAGACATAAAGGAAGATCTAGATGCAACCATGGTTTGTATCTGAAGAACAGCATAGTAAAGAGAATTTTCAAAAAATAATAATAATGGAGGGTAAGGGAGTGTGGAGACCTGGATTTCAGACGTGCTCAGAGAAGCCACGATCAACCTCATTTGGAGATCGTGAGCACTCGTCGTCTCTGAGAACCAGGCTCAGAAGCTCAGCTGCAGAACTTTGTCAAAAATTCATTGCCGGGTCATTTCTTGGGTTTCTATGGGCTCCATCTGGCCTTGGTCTGGGCAGGATCTTACCAACAGCACCCACGGCCACCCCAGGCTCCGTATCCACCCCAGCTGCCATAGCCACGGCCACCCCAGCCGCCCCAGCTCCCATAGCTGCCACAACTTCCACGGCCACCCCAGCCCCCATAACCACCGCAGGCCCCATGGCCTCCCCAGCCACCATAGCTGCCATAGCCCCCATAGCTGCCATAGCCACAGCAAGGTGCATCAGTTGACACGGCGCATGAATCATCAGCACAGCTCATGATGGGTCCTGGGACACAGATACAGAAGGGGGGAGGCTGGATCCACACATGGTGCGGGGGGCATTGCGATTCGCAAGTGAAGCCGCAGTGTCCGTAGCCGAAAGTCATCTTTCTGCAATGAGTCGGGGTCTGAAAGAGCAAGCGAGGGAATCCGGTTAACCAAAAGGCAAGGAACACGACAGAGACTAGATGCAGAACGTTCTCACATCATTAGATTTGAGGCTGAATGAAGGGAACCTACAAACTCAGCCTGGGTGGAAGACTCTTCGGTTTTGACTTCAGAGCAGAAGCAATGAAGTTGAGACTGGTCTAAACAATAGCTGGAATCCAAGGGTTGTATAAAAATAATTTCTTCTCTGAGTAGGCCAACTGGGCCCAATGGACCTCCAGTGAAGCAAAATCTACTACCTTCCAAGGTAGTTAGCTGTGTCCATTGTTTAAATGGGTCACCTCTGGGTAGGACAACTCTTGACATCCAGACCTTTCTTGTGGGCCAGCAGAGAACAAATGTTCAGTGCTGTCTATGGGACAAACCTTCAGATGTTACCATGTTCCACCTACCAACCTCCTGTTCTCCTCTTCCAGTGAAACAAACCCAGTCACTTCAACCTTTCCTCATGGTTCTCCAGAACCTTGGTGATCTCCCTTGCACTTTTCTGAACCCATTTGAACTTGTTTTTATATTTAATTAAAATGAAATATTTCCAGCTCACCTGTTCTCTGAAGAGCAGAAGACGAGAGATTATGTGGTTGAATGCTGAGAGAGCAACTGATGGAGGGACTGCTTGATGGGAGCCCTTTTTATACCCTAAGGAAGCCAGCGCAGGAATGCTCTCAAGGGTTTATGCAATTGTTTACCAGCCAAGATTTGTTGGCTGTAAGCTCTGATCTTCGGGTTATAATTGCTAGGTGACAATGAGCTTGCTTTTGCCGCTGGGTCTGCCATTATTTCCAAATTAGAGGCACTTCTCTCCTTGTAGGACCCTTTAATTTCATGTGATGTCACAATCACCCTCTCTGGACATGCAGAATGGCCTTGCAGTTTTATTTGATGAAGGCTCAATGACCTTGATGGCTGGTGCCGACTAGCAACTGGAAACATCTGACATTCTTTCTTTTTAATGTTTAATTGGATTGTTTTATTGCATATTTTAATTACAGTTTATTCTGGCCTGGTCCCCTCCTTGTGTCCTTTTAAAAAAAATAAAATTATTCAGCAATTTCAACATAACAAATTATCAAATCAATAATCAAATACATTATTCCCCCTCCTTTCCCACCCCCCTTCCATCCCTCACTTCCCCCCACCACCAGGGAATTCCCTCAGCTCCACTCTCTGATTTCTCTGCACATATTATTCTCTGCATGTTATAAAATTGTACATATCCTGACATTCTTGGGTGGCTGCTGTAAATGAAGTTTGGCGGTTGCAACATAGTCTACAAAGCAGATGGGAGGATGAGTACTGCAACAGCCTAGCAAGAACAGCTGAATCATAGAATTTCATTACTTATTGCATCTTTCCAAGCTATTTCCAAGCTGGAAAGCCCACCACTTGTCCTCTTGACCCGTGCCCGTCCTGGCTGATTAGAGCGTGTCCAGACGAGGTGCGGGCCCCCCTGGGTGATATCATCAATTTGTCCCTTGGCACTGGGATATTGCCAGGGGAACTGAAGGAGGCAGTGGTGCGTCCGCTCTTAAAGAAAACATCATTAGATCCTTTAGATCTATCCAATTACCGCCCGGTTTCGAATCTTCCATTCCTGGGTAAGGTGATTGAGAGAGCGGTTGCTGAACAGCTTGGTAGGTTTCTGGATGAAACATCGGCTCTGGATCCATTCCAGTCCGGCTTCCGTGCTGGCCATGGGACCGAGACAGCTCTGGTCGCCCTAACAGATGATCTCTGCAGGCAGCTGCATCGAGGCGGGTTGGGGCTGCTGACTCTTCTAGACCTTTCAGCAGCCTTCGACATAGTCGATCACGAACTTCTGGACCGCCGCCTTGCCGACGTGGGGATCCAGGGCACAGTCCTTCAATGGCTGCGCTTGTTTCTCTCCGATCGGGGACCGAGGGTGGCGCTTGGGGGGGAATTGTCATCGCGCCACTCCTTGGTGTGTGGAGTGCCTCATGGTGAGATTCTCTCCCCGATGCTTTTTAACATCTTTATGCGCCCCCTCGCCCAGCTTGTCCGGAGTTTTGGGCTGGGTTGCCATCAGTATGCCGATGACACCCAACTCTATCTGTTGATGGATGGCCATCCTGACTCGGCCCCAGATACACTGACCAGATGTCTGGAAGCTGTGGCTGGATGGTTACGTGGGAGCCGGTTGAAGTTAAATCCTTCGAAGACAGAGGTCCTCTGGCTGGGACGGGACGATATGGGTTTGAGGGGGCAACTCCCGTCTCTTGCGGGGGTGCAATTAGTGCCAGCATCATCCGTGAAGAGTTTGGGTGTAATCTTCAATACCTCCCTCTCTATGGAGGCGCAGATTACAGCTATAACAAAGGCAGCATTTTTTCATCTCCGCCAAGCTAAGCAGTTGGCTCCTTACCTCTCTCGCCCTGACCTCGCCACTGTGATCCACGCGACGTTCACCTCCAGACTGGATTATTGTAACTCGCTCTACGTGGGGCTGCCTTTGAGACTGATCCAGAAACTCCAGCGGGTGCTGAATGCCACAGCGAGACTCCTTACAGGGTCTTCGCTGCGGGATCATATCCATCCGGTGCTGTACCAGCTGCACTGGCTCCCGGTGGAGTACAGGATCAGGTTTAAGGTGCTGGTTTTAACCTTCAAAGCCCTATACGGCCTAGGACCCTCGTACCTACGGGACCGCCTCTCCTGGTATGTCCCACAGAGAAATTTACCGTCTGCAAATAAAAACACCCTAAAGATCCCAGGCCACAGAGAGGTTAGGTTGGCCTCAACTAGAGCCAGGGCTTTCTCGGCCGCGGCTCCAATCTGGTGGAACGCTCTGTCACAAGAGACTAGGGCCCTGCGGGACCTGACATCTTTCCGCAGGGCCTGCAAGACAGAGCTGTTCCACCAGGCCTTTGGTCAGGGCACAGCCTGACCCCCTCCTCTGGCAAGCTGCACAAAATTTTGCTTGATGGTTGCCATTAATTTGATTTTAATTTGATTTAATTAATTTTATAATGAATGTTTTAGAATGTTGAGCTATTTTGATTGTTGTTAGCCGCCCTGAGCCCAGCTTCGGCTGGGGAGGGCGGGATATAAATAAATTTTATTATTATTATTATTATTATTATTATTATTATTATTATTATTTCCTCTCCAAGGAGCTGAAGGTGAGGTACATAGCTCCCCTCTTTCTCATTTAATCCCCGAAACTACCCAGCAAGGGGGTCGATTGGGAATCTGAACCCTGGTCCCTCCCTGTTCTCAGCCTGACTCTCTATACACAACGCCAACTTGAGAACCAGAAATGAACAGATTTGACCATTTCTACGGGGACGCGGGTGGCGCTGTAGTCTAAACCACTGAGCCTCTTGGGCTTGCCGATCAGAAGGTCGGCGGTTTGAATCCCCGCGACGGGGTGAGCTCCCATTGCTCAGTCCCTGCTCCTGCCCACCTAGCAATTCGAAAGCACGTCAGAGTGCAAACTCATGAAGGCCCCAGTTCTGTGAGGCCCTACCAGTCACAGGGCCTGGCTCCTGCACACACTCCTGACAGATGCAGAGAGAGAGAGAGAGAGAGAAGCTGATGCTATCTTTGTTCCATTGATGAGTCATATGAATTATAACCTGTCCTGCTTCAGGACATGATTTTCCTCAACCTCAGGACTGACATGAGCTGCATGTTAGAGCAAAATGCTGGATGACGGCAGCCCTACTGGTTACCTTAAGGTGGGTCAACCTTGAGCAGGTGTAGTGGGAATTATAGTATATGCTGGGATAGATTGCCTACACGTGAAGCAACTTAAAAAATTTAAGGTGTGAAAGGATGTAGTTTGGGAATCTGCTTACTCTGAGTGTATATTAGAATGTGTTAAGAAAGTTTGTACGGGAAAAGCTCAGCCTTGAGCTAGCCTGGTAGAGAGTTCACCTCCTGTCCCTCTCACTGAATCAGACATCCAGCTATGAAAATGCAGGCATGCTTTTCCTCCCAGAACGCAACTTAATTTCTATGCATGTGCAAAGCTGAGCCGAAGAATGCCTTCATAGAAACCTGTCTAGTTTATAGGCCTGTAGACTCCACTTTTGTGAGTTTGTCTGAAACCACTGTTGTTCTGACCAAGTAAAGTCTCCTCAGACATTACAATGACGTGTTTATTGAGGAAATCCACCACATGTCACTCTGTCTAATGGACGTTTTCATGGGAAGAACCTTCACATCTCTCTTTTGATCAGCTTCTGTGGTCCCAGATCTTAACCACTTTGATCACTTCTTCAGGACTTTCTTCACCAGCCTTCAGCCCCACACTCCCTGTCTTGTAGTGATGAGATTAGGACAAACCCAATTGGCACTTCCATTACAGAGAAATATCACTTCCCCTCTACTTTTAAGCAGCCATCGGTGCCATCAAGACACCAGCAGCCATTGTACAAATTCCCACTGACCTCTTAGACTTATTATAGAATCGTAGAATCTTAAAGCTGGATTGTCTACTCCAACCTCCTGCAGTGCAGGAATCTCATCTAAAGCGTTCATGACAAATAGCCATTTAACCTCTGCTTAAAAACTTCCAAGCAAGGAGAGTCCACAATCTCCCAAGTTCCACTGTCAGACAGATCTTACCATCAGAAAGTTCTTTCTGATGTTTAGTCAGAATCTTCTTCCTTGTAACTTGAAGCGGCTGCTTCAAGTCCTGCCCTCCAGAGCAGGAGAAAACAAGCTTGCTCCTTCCTCCATGGGACAGCCCTTGAGATATTTGAAGATGGCTCTCATATTTCCTCTCAGTCTCCTCTTTTCCAGGCTAAATATACTCAGCTCCTTCAACCATTCCTTATCAGGCTTGGTTTCATTTATCATCTTGGTTGCCCTCCTTTGCACACCTTCCAGCTTGTCAACGTCCTTCTTAAATTGTGACACCCAGAACTGGACACAACATTCCAGGTATGGTCTGACCAAGGCAGAAGAGAGTGGTACCATGACTTCCCTTGATCTGCACACTATAGCTCTGTTGATGCAGCCTAGAATACCATTAGTTGTTGTTGTTGTTGTTTTGCTGTTTCATCACACTTTTGGCTCATGTTCAGTTTGTGGTCCACCAAGACCCCTAGATCCTTTTCACATGCACTGCTGGTAAGCCAGGTGTCCCTCATCTGGTGCATCTGGTTCTTCCTGCCTAAGGGCAGAACCTGACATTTGTCCCCCTTGGAATGCATGCCCAGCAACCAACATGTTGCACACTAAAGGAAACAAGAAAGGACTAGCATGCTGTGCAGAGTCAACTCTATGGAGTCAGTGGAGATGAACTCTGAGATCATTTCCAACTCTGTGATTATATGAGTATATGTGATCTTGGAGTGCAAATTGCTACTACCATAATAGCAGCTCCTATACCAGTTTTGTTTTTTAAAAAACTAAGGTAACACAAAGCCCAGTTGTAAATGATATTGAAATTGGTGGTTGCAAGAACCATTGATCCGTATCTTTAAGTCTGAACAAAATGCTTGTTTAACCTGGAGGTAGGCTGTCTAAACTGTGCATTGCTTTGTAACGATTTGTTGGGTCTCTGGACCATAATAAAGATTGATTGATTGATTGATTGATTGATTGATTGATTGAAATCATAAACCATTCTATCAGTCCCCATCAACCTCTCAGACCTATTTGCATGCTAAGGAATCAACACAAGGCACACTAAAGGAAAAGAACAATAACTAGTCACAGGAACAAGACTGAATGACATGGCCTATGAAATCCCTTCCAAATCTTACAATTCTCTTGATAAATGTGGTTGTGGGTTTGTTTGCTTTGCAGCACTTCTTGCTACTATTTAGCGATTACCCCATACACCAGCAAAATCAAAACCAGAACACAGGTGATATGAAGTACATTTTTTTTAATGATATTGAAAGCATATGCACAGAGTGTCAGAACATGTTGAGACATAAAGGAAGATCTAGATGCAACCATGGTTTGTATCTGAAGAACAGCATAGTAAAGAGAATTTTCAAAAAATAATAATAATGGAGGGTAAGGGAGTGTGGAGACCTGGATTTCAGAGGTGCTCAGAGAAGCCACGATCAACCTCATTTGGAGATCGTGAGCACTCGTCGTCTCTGAGAACCAGGCTCAGAAGCTCAGCTGCAGAACTTTGTCAAAAATTCATTGCCGGGTCATTTCTTGGGTTTCTATGGGCTCCATCTGGCCTCAGTCTGGGCAGGATCTTACCAACAGCACCCACGGCCACCCCAGGCTCCGTATCCACCCCAGCCCCCACGGCCGCCCCAGCCGCCCCAGCCCCCATAGCCACCACAACATCCACGGCCACCCCAGCCCCCATAACCACCCCAGCCCCCGTGGCCTCCCCAGCCACCATAGCTGCCATAGCCCCCATAGCTGCCATAGCCACAGCAAGGTGCATCAGTTGACACGGCGCATGAATCATCAGCGCAGCTCATGATGGGTCCTGGGACAGTGACGCGGAAGGGGGGAGGCTGGATCCACACATGGTGCGGGGGGCATTGCGATTCGCAAGTGAAGCCGCAGTGTCCGTAGCCGAAAGTCATCTTTCTGCAATGAGTCGGGGTCTGAAAGAGCAAGCGAGGGAATCCGGTTAACCAAAAGGCAAGGAACACGACAGAGACTAGATGCACAATGTTCTCACATCATTAGATTTGAGGCTGAATGAAGGGAACCTACAAACTCAGCCTGGGTGGAAGACTCTTCGGTTTTGACTTTCAGAGCAGAAGCAATGAAGTTGAGACTGGTCTAAACAATAGCTGGAATCCAAGGGTTGTATAAAAATAATTTCTTCTCTGAGTAGGCCCACTGGGACCAATGGACCTCCAGTGAAGCAAAATCTACTACCTTCCAAGGTAGTTAGCTGTGTCCATTGTTTAAATGGGTCACCTCTGGGTAGGACAACTCATGACATCCAGACCTTTCTTGTGGGCCAGCAGAGAAGAAATGTTCAGTGCTGTCTATGGGACAACCCTTCAGATGTTACCATGTTCCACCTACCAACCTCCTGTTCTCCTCTTCCAGTGAAACAAACCCAGTCACTTCAACCTTTCCTCATGGTTCTCCAGAACCTTGGTGATCTCCCTTGCACTTTTCTGAACCCATTTGAACTTTTTTTTATATTTAATTAAAAGGAAATAATTCCAGCTCACCTGTTCTCTGAGGAGCAGAAGACGAGAGATGATGTGGTTGAATGCTGGGAGAGCAACTGATGGAGGACTGCTTGATGGGAGCCCTTTTTATACTCTGAGGAAGCCAGCGCAGGAATGCTCTCTAAGGTTTATGCAATTATTTACCAGCCAAGATTTGTTGGCCGTAAACTCTGATCTTCGGGTTATAATTGCTAGGTGACAATGAGCTTGCTTTGCTGCTGGGTCTGCCATTATTTCCAAATTAGAGGCGCTTCTTTCCTTGTAGGACCCTTTAATTTCATGTGATGTCACAATCACCCTCTCTGGGCACGCAGAATGGCCTTGCAGTTTTATTTGATGAAGGCTCAATTACCTTGATGGCTGGTGCCGACTAGCAACTGGAAACATCTGACATTCTTTCTTTTTAATGTTTAATTGGATTGTTTTATTGCATATTTTAATTACAGTTTAATCTGGCCTGGTCCCCTCCTTGTGTCCTTTTTAAAGAAATTATTCAGCAATTTCAACATAACAAATTATCAAATACATTATTCCCCCCCCTTCCCACCCCCTTCCATCCCTCACTTCCCCCCACCACCAGGGAATTCCCTCAGCTCCACTCTCTGATTTCTCTGCACATATTATTCTCTGCATGTTATAAAATTGTACATATCCTGACATTCTGGGGTGGCTGCTGTAAATGAAGTTTGGCGGTTGCAACATAGTCTACAAAGCAGATGGGAGCATGAGTACTGCAACAGCCTAGCAAGAACAGCTGAATCATAGAATTTCATTACTTATTGCATCTTTCCTCTCCAAGGAGCTGAAGGTGAGGTACATGGCTCTCCTCTTTCTCATTTAATTCCCAAAACTACCCAGCAAGGGGGTCGATTGGGAATTTGAACCCTGGTCCCTCCCTGGTCTCAGCCTGACACTCTATCCACAACGCCAACTTGAGAACCGGAAATGAACAGATTTGACCATTCCTACGGGGACGCGGGAGGCGCTGTAGTCTAAACCAATGAGCCTCTTGGGCTTGCCGATCAGAAGGTCGGTGGTTCGAATCCCCGCAACGGGGTGAGCTCCCGTTGCTCAGTCCCTGCTCCTGCCCACCTAGCAATTCGAAAGGACATCAAAGTGCAAACTCAGGAAGGCTCAAGTCCTGTGAGGCCCTACCAGTCACAGGGCCTGGCTCCTGCCCGCACTCCTGACAGATGCACAGAGAGAGAGAGAGAGAGAGAGAGAGAGAGAGAGAGAGAGAGAGAGAGAGAGAGAAGCTGATGCTATCTTTGTTCCATTGATGAGTCATATGAATTATAACCTGTCCTGCTTCAGGACCTGCTTTTCATCAGCCTCAGGACTGACATGAGCTGCATGTTAAAGCAAAATGCTGGATGACAGCAGCCCTACTGGTTATCTCAAGGTGGGGGAACCTTGAGCAGGTGTAGTGGGAAATATAGTATATGCTTGGATAGATTGCCTACACGTGAAGCAACTTAAAAAATAATGTGTGAAAGGATGTTGGTAGGGGAATCTGCTTACTCTGAATGTATATTACAATGTGTTAAGAAAGTTTGTATGGGAAAAGCTCAGCTTTGAGCTAGCCTGTTAGAGAGTTCACCTCCTGTCCCTCTCACTGAATCAGATATCCAGCTCTGAAAATGCAGGCATGCTTTTCCTCCCAGAACGCAACTTAATTTCTATGCATGTGCAAAGCTGAGCCGAAGAATGCCTTCATAGAAACCTGTCTAGTTTATAGGCCTGTAGACTCCACTTTTGTGAGTTTGTCTGAAAGCACTGTTGTTCTGACCAAGTAAAGTCTCCTCAGACATTACAGTGACGTGTTTATTGAGGAAATCCATCACACCTCACTTTGTCTAATGGACGTTTTCATGTGAGGAACCTTCACATCTCTCTTTTGATCAGCTTCTGTGGTCCCAGATCTTAACCACTTGATCACTCCACTTCAGGAGTTTCTTCACAAGCCTTCGGCCCCACACTCCCTGTCTCGTAGTGAGATTAGGACAAACCCAACTGGCAGTTCCATTACAGGGAAATATCACTTCCCCTCTACTTTTAAGCAGCCATCGGTGCCATCAAGACACCAGCAGCCATTGTACAAATTCCCACTGACCTCTTACATTTATTGTAGAATCATGGAATCCTAGAGCTGGAAGAGTCGTGTAGTCCAACCTCCTGCAATGCAGGAGTCTCAGCTAAAGCGTTCATGACAAATAGCCATTTAACCTCTGCTTTAAAACTTCCAAGGAAGGAGACTCCACAACCTCCCGAGTTCCACTGTCAAACAGATCTTACCATCAGAAAGTTCTTTCTGATGTTTAGTCAGAATCTCCTTCCTTGTAACTTGAAGTGGTTGGTTCAAGTCCTGCCCTCCAGAGCAGGAGAAAACAAGCTTGCTCCTTCCTCCATGGGACAGCCCTTGAGATATTTGAAGATGTCTCTCATATTTCCTCTCAGTCTCCTCTTTTCCAGGCTAAATATACTCAGCTCCTTCAACCATTCCTTATCAGGCTTGGTTTCATTTATCATCTTGGTTGCCCTCCTTTGCACACCTTCCAGCTTGCCAACATCCTTCTTAAATTGTGACACCCAGAACTGGACACAGTTTTCCAGGTATGGCCTGACCAAGGCAGAATAGAGTGGTACCGTGACTTCCCTTGATCTGCACACTATAGCTCTGTTGATGCAGCCTAGAATACCATTAGTTGTTGTTGTTGTTGTTTTGCTGTTTCATCACACTTTTGGCTCATGTTCAGCTTGTGCTCCACCAAGACCCCTAGATCCTTTTCACATGCACTGCTGGTAAGCCAGGTGTCCCCCATCTGGTGCACCTGGTTCTTCCTGCCTAAGGGCAGAACCTGACATTTGTCCCCATTGGAATGCATGCCCAGCAACCAACATGTTGCACACTAAAGGAAACAAGAAAGGACTAGCATGCTGTGCAGAGTCATGTCTATGGAGTCAGTGGAGATGAACTCTGAGATCATTTCCAACTCTGTGATTATATGAGTATATGTGATCTTGGAGTGCAAATTGCTACTACCTTAAATAGCAGCTCCTATACCAGTTTTCGTTTTTAAAATACTAAGGTAACACAAAGCTCAGTTGTAAATGATATTGAAATTGGTGGTTGCAAGAACCATTGATCCGTATCTTTAAGTCTGAACAAAATGCTTGTTTAACCTGGAGGTAGGCTGTCTGAATTTTGCATTGCTTTGTGACGATTTGTTGGGTCTCTGGACCCAATCAATACAGATTGATTGATTGATTGATTGATTGATTGACTGATTGACTGATTGATTGAAATCATAAACCATTCTATCAGTCCCCATCAACCTCTAAGACCTATTTGCATGCTAAGGAATCAACACAAGGCGCATTAAGGAAAGGAACAAGAACTAGTCACAGGAACAAGACTGAAAGACATGGCCTATGAAATCCCTTCCAAATCTTACAATTCTGTTGATAAATGTGGTTGTGGGTTTGTTTGCTTTGCAGCACTTCTTGCTACTATTTAGCGATTACCCCATACACCAGCAAAATCAAAACCAGAACACAGGTGATATGAAGCACAATTTTTTTTAATGATATTGAAAGCATATGCACAGAGTATCAGAACATGTTGAGACATAAAGGAAGATCTAGATGCAACCATGGTTTGTATCTGAAGAACAGAATAGTAAAGAGAATATTAAAAAAAAGGAGGGTAAGGGAGTGTGGAGACCTGGATTTCAGAGGTGCTCAGAGAAGCCACGATCAACCTCATTCGGAGATCGTGAGCACTCGTCGTCTCTGAGAACCAGGCTCAGAAGCTCAGCTGCAGAACTTTGTCAAAAATTCATTGCCGGGTCATTTCTTGGGTTTCTATGGGCTCCATCTGGCCTCAGTCTGGGCAGGATCTTACCAACAGCACCCACGGCCACCCCAGGCTCCGTATCCACCCCAGCCCCCACGGCCGCCCCAGCCGCCCCAGCCCCCATAGCCACCACAACATCCACGGCCACCCCAGCCCCCATAACCACCGCAGCCCCCATGGCCTCCCCAGCCACCATAGCTCCCATAGCCGCCATAGCTGCCATAGCCACAGCAAGGTGCATCAGTTGACACAGCACATGAATCATCAGCGCAGCTCATGATGGGTCCTGGGACACAGATACAGAAGGGGGGAGGCTGGATCCACACATGGTGCGGGGGGCATTGCGATTCGCAAGTGAAGCCGCAGTGTCCGTAGCCGAAAGTCATCTTTCTGCAATGAGTCGGGGTCTGAAAGAGCAAGCGAGGGAATCCGGTTAACCAAAAGGCAAGGAACACGACAGAGACTAGATGCACAATGTTCTCACATCATTAGATTTGAGGCTGAATGAAGGGAACCTACAAACTCAGCCTGGGTGGAAGACTCTTCGGTTTTGACTTTCAGAGCAGAAGCAATGAAGTTGAGACTGGTCTAAACAATAGCTGGAATCCAAGGGTTGTATAAAAATAATTTCTTCTCTGAGTAGGCCCACTGGGACCAATGGACCTCCAGTGAAGCAAAATCTACTACCTTCCAAGGTAGTTAGCTGTGTCCATTGTTTAAATGGGTCACCTCTGGGTAGGACAACTCATGACATCCAGACCTTTCTTGTGGGCCAGCAGAGAAGAAATGTTCAGTGCTGTCTATGGGACAACCCTTCAGATGTTACCATGTTCCACCTACCAACCTCCTGTTCTCCTCTTCCAGTGAAACAAACCCAGTCACTTCAACCTTTCCTCATGGTTCTCCAGAACCTTGGTGATCTCCCTTGCACTTTTCTGAACCCATTTGAACTTGTTTTTATATTGAATTAAAAGGAAATAATTCCAGCTCACCTGTTCTCTGAGGAGCAGAAGACGAGAGATGATGTGGTTGAATGCTGGGAGAGCAACTGATGGAGGACTGCTTGATGGGAGTCCTTTTTATACTCTGAGGAAGCCAGCGCAGGAATGCTCTCTAAGGTTTATGCAATTATTTACCAGCCAAGATTTGTGGGCTGTAAACTCTGATCTTCGAGTTATAATTGCTAGGTGACAATGAGCTTGCTTTGCCGCTGGGTCTGCCATTATTTCCAAATTAGAGGCACTTCTCTCCTTGTAGGACACTTTAATTTCATGTGATGTCACAATCACCCTCTCTGGGCACGCAGAATGGCCTTGCAGTTTTATTTGATGAAGGCTCAATGACCTTGATGGCTGGTGCTGACTAGCAACTGGAAACATCTGACATTCTTTCTTTTAAATGTTTAATTGGATTGTTTTATTGCATATTTTAATTACAGTTTAATCTGGCCTGGTCCCCTCCTTGTGTCCTTTAAAAAAAATATTCAGCAATTTCAACATAACAAATTATCAAATCAATAATCAAATACATTATTCCCCCCCTTTCCCACCCCCCTTGCATCCCTCGCTCCCCCCACCAGGGAATTCCCTCAGCTCCACTCTCTGATTTCTCTGCACATATTATTCTCTGCATGTTATAAAATTGTACATATCCTGACATTCTTGGGTGGCTGCTGTAAATGACGTTTGGCGGTTGCAACATAGTCTACAAAGCAGATGGGAGCATGAGTACTGCAACAGCCTAGCAAGAACAGCTGAATCATAGAATTTCATTACTTATTGCATCTTTCCTCTCCAAGGAGCTGAAGGTGAGGTACATAGCTCCCCTCTTTCTCATTTAATCCCCACAACTACCCAGCAAGGGGGTCGATTGGGAATTTGAACCCTGGTCCCTCCCTGGTCTCAGCCTGACACTCTATCCACAACGCCAACTTGAGAACCGGAAATGAACAGATTTGACCATTCCTACGGGGACGCGGGAGGCGCTGTAGTCTAAACCAATGAGCCTCTTGGGCTTGCCGATCAGAAGGTCGGTGGTTCGAATCCCCGCGACGGGGTGAGCTCCCGTTGCTTAGTCCCTGCTCCTGCCCACCTAGCAATTCGAAAGCACGTCCAAGTGCAAACTAAGGAAGGCCCAAGTCCTGTGAGGCCCTACCAGTCACAGGGCCTGGCTCCTGCACACACTCCTGACAGATGGAGAGAGAGAGAGAGAGAGAGAGAGAGAGAGAGAGAGAGAGAGAGAGAAGCTGATGCTATCTTTGTTCTGTTAACCTGTCCTGCTTCAGGACATGCTTTTCATCAACCTCAGGACTGACATGAGCTGCATGTTAAGGCAAAATGCTGGATGACGGCAGCCCTACTGGTTACCTTAAGGTGGGGGAACCTTCAGCAGGTGCAGTGGGAATTATAGTATATACTTGGATAGATTGCCTACACGTGAAGCAACTTTAAAAAATAATGTGTGAAAGGATGTTGTTAGGGGAATCTGCTTACTCTGAATGTATATTAGAATGCGTTAAGAAAGTTTGTACAGGAAAAGCTCAGCCTTGAGCTAGCCTGGTAGAGAGTTCACCTCCTGTCCCTCTCACTGAATCAGACATCCAGCTCTGAAAATGCAGGCATGCTTGTCCTCCCAGAACGCAACTTAATTTCTATGCATGTGCAAAGCTGAGCCGAAGAATGCCTTCATAGAAACCTGTCTAGTTGATAGGCCTGTCGACTCCACTTTTGTGAGTTTGTCTGAAAGCACTGTTGTTCTGACCAAGTAAAGTCTCCTCAGACATTACAGTGACGTGTTTATTGAGGAAATCCACCACATGTCACTCTGTCTAATGGACATTTTCATGGGAAGAACCTTCACATCTCTCTTTTGATCAGCTTCTGTGGTCCCAGATCTTAACCACTTTGATCACTTCTTCAGGAGTTTCTTCACCAGCCTTCAGCCCCACACTCCCTGTCTCATAGTGAGGAGATTAGGACAAACCTAAGTGGCACTTCCATTGCAGAGAAATATCACTTCCCCTCTACTTTTAAGCAGCCACCGGTGCCATCAAGACACCAGCAGCCATTGTACAAATTCCCACTGACCTCTTAGACTTATTATAGAATCGTAGAATCCTAGAGCTGGATTGTCTAGTCCAACCTCCTGCAGTGCAAGAATCTCAGCTAAAGCGTTCATGACAAATAGCCATTTAACCTCTGCTTAAAAACTTCCAAGCAAGGAGAGTCCATAATCTCCCGAGTTCCACTGTCAGACAGATCTTACCATCAGAAATTTCCTTCTGATGTTTAGTCAGAATCTTCTTCCTTGTAACTTGAAGCGGCTCCTTCAAGACCTGCCCTCCAGAGCAGGAGAAAACAAGCTTGCTCCTTCCTCCATGGGACAGCCCTTGAGATATTAGTAGATGGCTCTCATATTTCCTCTCAGTCTCCTCTTTTCCAGGCTAAATATACTCAGCTCCTTCAACCATTCCTTATCAGGCTTGGTTTCATTTATTATCTTGGTTGCCCTCCTTTGCACACCTTCCAGCTTGTCAACGTCCTTCTTAAATTGTGACACCCAGAACTGGACACAGTATTCCAGGTATGGTCTGACCAAGGCAGAATAGAGTGGTACCGTGACTTCCCTTGATCTGGACACTATAGTTCTGTTGATGCAGCCTAGAATACCATTAGTTGTTGTTGTTGTTTTGCTGTTTCATCACACTTTTGGCTCATGTTCAGTGGTACCGTGACTTCCCTTGATCTGCACACTATAGCTCTGTTGATGCAGCCTAGAATACCATTAGTTGTTAGGACTTCCGGGTTGGCGCCTCCGGTAATGGCGGAATTCCTCTGATTGGGAGGAATTTGCCTCGAGGAAATTCAGGTCTGGCCGCCACGGCGAAGGCGGAGACCCACTAAAAATCACAGGCATGTGAAGCCTGTGAACGTGGGATTCGGCTGGCACCTTTTGCGCCTCCCCTACTCGCGGGGAAACCCGGTTTCAGGGATCCGGAGCGACGTGGGGTGAGCGGCGCGGTGCTTCAAATTGATTGCTTCTTCCACGGAGCGAAGCCACATAGCTGTTGCCAGAGAGCGCTGACTTTTTCCTGTGGACAATTTGATCTTAAAGCAACTACCCATGAGTAGAGTGGAGAATTGGATTCTTAAACGTCTTAATTTGGTGTTGAAATGGGGAGGTCCAAAACAGGAAGTCCCCCTTCCCCCTTTGTAAATAGATTGAAGCAATGAATGCAAGCTGAAGTCATGGAAAGTCTATCGTAAAGGACTAAATTTCCATCGGTAAAAAATACTAAACCCCCCTTGGTGGTAGGAGAAGAGGGGGGAAAGTTTTGGACCGAATATACCTGCAGGAGAGAGCGAACAGAGTTAAAATACCACCGCTCTGAACCTGGAAACGGGCTGCCAGTAGGACTGGCGTGCCTTAGAATGCTTATTGACTGCGATTAGAACATTCACTGACAGCTAGTTAAATAAGAGAAATACTTTGTTTCCATTGTCTCCGTCTGCGTTTAAAAATAAGTAAAAGTAATTGAAAATTGAAACTAATATTATTGTTTGGACTGTGTTTAAAAGGACCAATACAAATAGAAACTGTTTGCCTCTAGAGGAAGCCTTTGAAACTGTTACAAGAGTTGAGCTGGGGAAATTTCCAGCTGCAAGATAAAAAGCTGTGAGATCCTGGGACTGACCTTGAATCGGTTAAGAATGTCGACAGAAGAGGCCTTAGTGGCTGTATTAAGTAAGATAAATGACTCACTGGAACAGCTTAACAAGAAGGTGGATGTGGTAACTACCAAAATCGATAATTTGGGACAAAAAGTGAACATCAATACAGAAACTATTCAGAAATTGATAGAGGAATCTACTTTGACATGGCAAACTGCGGAGAAGACCAGGGAGAAAGTTGCTGTTGTTGAACCTAAAGTAACACAACTGGAGAGAGAGAGGGTCCCAACTTGATGATCATAAGTTGATGCCTTCTATGATTGAATTTAAAGAAAATCAGATTTCGAGGACCAGAGCTCTACCTGAACTGGAGAAGGAAAGTTTGATAGATCCCCTTACACAGGAACTTGTTGATTTTTGGGACCTGGACTTGGGTCAAGAAGAGATTAAAATTGTGAGGGCCTTCAGACTTGGAGAAATTTTGAAAGACGTCCCGAAATATCTTTTGGATCTTAGTTTTAACTATGGAGATTTGGCTGCCCTGTCGAGAAGGAATAAAATCATCTCTAGGTGGGAGTTTCCCCGAGATCTACCCTTCAGTCTTAAAGGAAGGAAAATAAAAATAAGATCAGTAGAAGACAAAGTAAAGTGCATGTATAAATATGAAGAAGACTTGCAGAAGGGACTTGGAAAAGACTTAAGAGCCTCGGATAGAAGATTACCAGGTTGATGGACTATATGGAATTGACTGGCAGAATCCGAGTCCAGGGAGAAGAGACGGTGGAAGAAGATTGGAAAAAGTTTAAAGACTATTTATGGAAATATTGTAAAATTAATGAGTGTTAGAAAAATGTTGGAATGAAACTATACGGCTTTAGTAGAAATGTTAGAAGGAATTAAGTACAAGTAGATTATTGGAGTATTAAAGGGAAAATAAGGTTAAGATATGTTAAGATAACTATATGACAGAAAATAGAGGAAGATGGAAAGGAATTGCTGAAACAATTAATAGAAGTGGAATACAAAAAGGGAGGTGTGAGGAGGTCGTTGAAACAAGTGAATGTAAGATATGATATTGAAATGGTTTGATGCGTGTTTTAAATTGTGTTTGTTATGTCTTGCTTAGTTTATTGTGTTAGTGATGTGTTGTGTATTGTGTATACATTGTATTGTATTGTTTTTTTGTTTTCTTTCATCATTTTTCTTCCCTTTCCCTTCCTTTTTTTCCCTTTTTGTAATCTTTAAAAGTAATAAATATTATTTTTTAAAAAAATAGAATACCATTAGTAGTAGTAGTAGTAGTAGTAGTAGTTGTTGTTGTTGTTGTTGTTGTTGTTTTGCTGTTTCATCACACTTTTGGCTCATGTTCAGCTTGTGCTCCACCAAGACCCCTCGATCCTTTCCGCATGCACTGCTGGTAAGCCAGGTGTCCCCCATCTGGTGCACCTGGTTCTTCCTGCCTAAGGGCAGAACCTGACATTTGTCCCCCTTGGAATGCATGCCCAGCAACCAACATGTTGCACACTAAAGGAAACAAGAAAGGACTAGCATGTTGTACAGAGTCATGTCTATGGAGTCAGTGGAGATGAACTCTGAGATCATTTCCAGCTCTGTGATTATATGAGTATATGTGATCTTGGAGTGCAAATTGCTACTACCTTAAATAGCAGCTCCTATACCAGTTTTGTTTTTTAAAAAACTAAGGTAACACAAAGCTCAGTTTTAAATGATATTGAAATTGGTGGTTGCAAGAACCAATGATCCCTATCTTTAAGTCTGAACAAAATGCTTGTTTAACCTGGAGGTAGGCTGTCTGAATTTTGCATTGCTTTGTGACGATTTGTTGGGTCTCTGGACCATAATAAAGATTGATTGATTGATTGATTGATTGACTGATTGATTGATTGATTGATTGATTAATTGAAATCATAAACCATTCTATCAGTCCCCATCAACCTCTAAGACCTATTTGCATGCTAAGGAATCAACACAAGGCACACTAAAGGAAAAGAACAATAACTAGTCACAGGAACAAGACTGAATGACATGGCTTATGAAATCCCTTCCAAATCTTACAATTCTGTTGATAAATGTGGTTGTGGTTTTTTTTTTCCTTTGCAGCACTTCTTGCTCCTATTTAGCGATTACCCCATACACCAGCAAAATCAAAACCAGAACACAGGTGATATGAAGCACTTTTTTTTTAATGATATTGAAAGCATATGCACAGAGTGTCAGAACATGTTGAGACATAAAGGAAGATCTAGATGCAACCATGGTTTGTATCTGAAGAACAGCATAGTAAAGAGAATTTTCAAAAAATAATAATAATGGAGGGTAAGGGAGTGTGGAGACCTGGATTTCAGAGGTGCTCAGAGAAGCCACGATCAACCTCATTTGGAGATCATGCATGCTCGTCGTCTCTGAGAACCAGGCTCAGAAGCTCAGCTGCAGAACTTTGTCAAAAATTCATTGCCGGGTCATTTCTTGGGTTTCTATGGGCTCCATCTGGCCTTGGTCTGGGCAGGATCTTACCAACAGCACCCACGGCCACCCCAGCCTCCATATCCACCCCAGCTGCCATAGCCACGGCCACCCCAGCCGCCCCAGCCCCCATAGCCGCCACAACTTCCACGGCCACCCCAGCCCCCATAACCACCGCAGCCCCCATGGCCTCCCCAGCCACCATAGCTGCCATAGCCCCCATAGCTGCCATAGCCACAGCAAGGTGCATCAGTTGACACAGCACATGAATCATCAGCGCAGCTCATGATGGGTCCTGGGACACAGATACAGAAGGGGGGAGGCTGGATCCACACATGGTGCGGGGGGCATTGCGATTCGCAAGTGAAGCCGCAGTGTCCGTAGCCGAAAGTCATCTTTCTGCAATGAGTCGGGGTCTGAAAGAGCAAGCGAGGGAATCCGGTTAACCAAAAGGCAAGGAACACGACAGAGACTAGATGCACAATGTTCTCACATCATTAGATTTGAGGCTGAATGAAGGGAACCTACGAACTCAGCCTGGGTGGAAGACTCTTCGGTTTTGACTTTCAGAGCAGAAGCAATGAAGTTGAGACTGGTCTAAACAATAGCTGGAATCCAAGGGTTGTATAAAAATAATTTCTTCTCTGAGTAGGCCCACTGGGACCAATGGACCTCCAGTGAAGCAAAATCTACTACCTTCCAAGGTAGTTAGCTGTGTCCATTGTTTAAATGGGTCACCTCTGGGTAGGACAACTCATGACATCCAGACCTTTCTTGTGGGCCAGCAGAGAAGAAATGTTCAGTGCTGTCTATGGGACAACCCTTCAGATGTTACCATGTTCCACCTACCAACCTCCTGTTCTCCTCTTCCAGTGAAACAAACCCAGTCACTTCAACCTTTCCTCATGGTTCTCCAGAACCTTGGTGATCTCCCTTGCACTTTTCTGAACCCATTTGAACTTTTTTTTATATTTAATTAAAAGGAAATAATTCCAGCTCACCTGTTCTCTGAGGAGCAGAAGACGAGAGATGATGTGGTTGAATGCTGGGAGAGCAACTGATGGAGGACTGCTTGATGGGAGCCCTTTTTATACTCTGAGGAAGCCAGCGCAGGAATGCTCTCTAAGGTTTATGCAATTATTTACCAGCCAAGATTTGTTGGCCGTAAACTCTGATCTTCGGGTTATAATTGCTAGGTGACAATGAGCTTGCTTTGCTGCTGGGTCTGCCATTATTTCCAAATTAGAGGCGCTTCTTTCCTTGTAGGACCCTTTAATTTCATGTGATGTCACAATCACCCTCTCTGGGCACGCAGAATGGCCTTGCAGTTTTATTTGATGAAGGCTCAATTACCTTGATGGCTGGTGCCGACTAGCAACTGGAAACATCTGACATTCTTTCTTTTTAATGTTTAATTGGATTGTTTTATTGCATATTTTAATTACAGTTTAATCTGGCCTGGTCCCCTCCTTGTGTCCTTTAAAAAAGAAATTATTCAGCAATTTCAACATAACAAATTATCAAATCAATAATCAAATACATTATTCCCCCCCTTTCCCACCCCCCTTCCATCCCTCACTTCCCCCCCCCCACCAGGGAATTCCCTCAGTTCCTCTCTCTGATTTCTCTGCACATATTATTCTCTGCATGTTATAAAATTGTACATATCCTGACATTCTGGGGTGGCTGCTGTAAATGAAGTTTGGCGGTTGCAACATAGTCTACAAAGCAGATGGGAGCATGAGTACTGCAACAGCCTAGCAAGAACAGCTGAATCATAGAATTTCATTATTTATTGCATCTTTCCTCTCCAAGGAGCTGAAGGTGAGGTACATAGCTCCCCTCTTTCTCATTTACTGTATTTTTCGCTCTATAAGACGCATCAGACCATAAGACGCACCTAGTTTTTGGTAGAGGAAAACAAGAAATAAAGTATTCTGAATCCCAGAAGCCAGGACAGCCAGCGATCCCTTATGGGATAGCTGCGCGCAGCCTCTCACGGGCAAGGGGAGCCTTCATCCCCTGCCCAGGAGAGGCTGCGCGCGGCTAAGGCTCTCCCAAGAGCCAGGCTCCCTTTAAAGAGCATGCTGAGTGTGTGTGCATCCAAGAGCCGCACACACGCTCCACATGGCTGTTTAAAGGAAGCGCTGAGCAGAGCCTCCCACCTGCATTCGCTCCATAAGACGCACACACATTTCCCCTTACTTTTTAGGAGGGGGAAGGTGCGTCTTATAGAGCGAAAAATACGGTAATCCCTTTTCTTTCTCATTTAATCCCCACAACTATCCAGTAAGGGGGTCGATTGGGAATTTGAACCCTGGTGCCTCCCTGGTCTCGGCTTGACACTCTAACCACAACACCAACTTGAGAATGTGAAATGAACAGATTTGACCATTCCTACGGGGACGTGGGTGGCGCTGTGGTCTAAACCACAGAGTCTAGGGCTTGCCGATCAGAAGGTTGGCGGTTCGAATCCCAGCGACGGGGTAAGCTTCCATCGTTGCTCTGTCCCTACTCCTGCCCACCTAGCAGTTTCAAAGCCAAGTGCAAGTAGATAAATAGGTACCTTCCAGCGGGAAGGTAAACGGCGTTTCCGTGCGCTGCTCTGATTCACCAGAAGTGGCTTAGTCATGCTGGCCACATGACCTGGAAAAATTGTCTGCAGACAAACGCCGGCTCCTCGGCCAGTAAAGCGAGATGAGCACAACAACCCCAGAGTCATACATAACTGGACTTAACTGTCAGGGGTCCTTTACCTTTTCCAGTTTTTTTTACTAGCAGCATGTTGTTGTTTTTTTAGGGGTACTCAAGCATATGCAGTCCCGGCACTGTTTTTTCTTTTTCTAGAAGCCTTGCCTACTAGAACAAATCTGTATGCCCAAGGTCACTTGAAAGTTATAGATTCAGGACAGTCAACATGATAGGAATGTGGCCGTGATTAATCATGGGTCAGGACTGCATGCAGTTGTGTACACAGGAAAAATAAAATAAACCCACATCCTTGTGATCCCAACTAAAAGGCTGGCATCCATTTCTGAGCTCGTATAATGACACAAATTGCAGACCTGAGCCAGTTTGGTGGACACCCCCACAAACAACGCTCTTAATCAGCGATGCTAAATGCCCCAAGAAGAGCAACGTACATCACAACAGTGATGCATATTAAACATTAATGGCTGTTTGTGAAGCCTTCCGGAGAAAGCTTCCATTCGGGGGTGGCTTTGCAACACTTCGTGTCTTCCACACACGGGCATCATTGTCCTTGTTTAAGATGCAGGTGCACAAGGGCTTGTGGAAGGGTGGTTTGGGCTCACATTCGCCTTGGGTTGAGGACATGACCCTAAGCAACAGATGGGAAGATCAGCACATTTCCATTCTGTGTCGCTTTTGCATGTGTTCCACTCCATGCTGGCTTCTGCACGTGCTCAGAGCCCACTATGCAGATTGTTTTCCTTCCTTCCTTCCTTCCTTCCTTCCTTCCTTCCTTCCTTCCTTCCTTCCTTCCTTCCTTCTTCTTCTTCTTTCTTTCTTTCTTTCTTTCTTTCTTTCTTTCTTTCTTAAAATATTCTGAATCCCAGAAGCCAGGACAGCCAGCGGGATCGCAGCACAGCGATCCTGCTGGCTGCCCTGGCTTATGGGATATCCGCGCGCAGCCTCTCCCGGGCAGGGGATGAAGGCTCCCCCAAGAGCCAGGCTCCCTTTAAAGAGCACGCTGAGTGTGTGTGCAGCTCTTGGGGGCTTTTCCCCAAGGAGGAAACACAAGCACACATCCCAGAACATGCACATCTCACTTTTGTGCAGGAACATGTTGGAGGGTATGGTGGCACCATTCGCATAACAGAATCTACCACAGAGATGTTAACATTTTCAAAAGTGAGGTGTCTATGGCTTGACTTAGCTAATTGGGAGTCACTGATGTAAGAATATGCATATATTTTGGGGCACATGGCTAAGGTGCAGATTGGAGGTGTGAGAATTGGGAAAGGTCATTAGACAAATTGCTGGTGCAGCTGCATTTTCCATGTTCTGTTCTATTCTGTTGCCTCCCCTCGAACAGGATATTGTAGAGGAAGAAAAGTGGTATGGTACGACTTCAAATGTATAGTGCAGATGAGACCTTAATTTCTTTCTTTTTAAAGTTTTTTTATTCAAAATTAAAACAAGACATATTATCCAAAAACATATCATCCTTCCCCCCCCCATTTTTCCTCCCTACCCCTACCCTCCCACACAAAACCCACCCACCCACCCCCTGACTTCCCTCAGTTCCAGCCTTTGGTTTCTCTGAGACTGCTGTTTTCTGATTGTGACGAAGTTGTATAGATCCTCAAACTATTTAGCTGCTTATTATCAATAAAAAGTTGGTGAATGTTTATTCAACACCTGCCAAGGAGTCCAGTTCGCTTTGTTGCATCTTCAGATACTTTGTAAAGGGTTCCCATTCATCTTTAAAGTCACAGTTATCCTTGTCCCGTAGCTTATGTGTCAATTTTGCCAGTTCTGCATAGTCTGTCAATTCTTCTTGCCATGATTCTTTAGTTGGGGTTCCTACAGTCTTCCATCCTTGCGCTACCAGATGGGACCTTATTTCAATGGGTTGTGTCCAATGTTAATCCTGCTCAGAGGAGACCTTTTAAAAAGGAAGGACATGACTAATTTTGGTCCATTATTTTCAACAGGTCTGCCATGAGTAGAACTCAGATGAATGCAACCCAATGGATCTACTCTGGGTATTGCTAACATTACTTGAGACTCAAAAACTGGAAGAAGTGTCCGGTGAAGGATCAGATCAGTGGTACTTTGGTAACAAGGTATGGACATCCAGGGGATTCAGCCATGATGGCTCGGCTTACACAGTTGGAGGCATGAATGCTTCTGAACACCAGTTGCTGGAAACCACAGGAGGGGAGATATGTATAGTGCCTGATTGTGGGCTTCCTATGGGGACATCTGGTTGGCCACTGTGAGAACAGAGTTAGATGGGTCAATGGCTTAGGTCCTTCTGACCACCAGTCCAAAGTTCAGGTAAGGAGAATTCCACAAGCACCCCAGCGCTTCTTGAAATTACACCTTTGTGTAAGCCACAATTGCATCGCACGTTCAGTCCATTTATGGCACATCTCCCTTTGCTTGAGGAGACCAGAAAGCATCCTTGGCATCTCCCAAACTGCAGCGTCAGAACAATTGCAGTGATTTGGGTGTGATCCCTACCATAATCTGAAAGCCAGCAATCAATTTGAACTTGGATCTGCCCACTGGGTGTGTCACACCCACGAGGATGCCCAAGGAGGAGAGTATAAAAGAGCTCTCCCTCCAGGACCTAACCATCAGCTTCTCCTCACTCAGGAAAGAGCATCTTGTGGCATCTTCTTCTTGGAGAACCAGGTATGTTCTGATCTAATCCAGTTGCCTTATAGGTAGGAAGCTGCCTTAGACCAGTATTGTCTCAGTATTGTCTGCTTTGAAAGGCAGTGGCTGTCTAGAGTCTCGGGAAGAAGTATCTCTCAGTCCAACCTAGAGATGTCAAGGATTGAATCTGGTGCCCTCTGCATGCAAAAGAGATGTTGTATCACTGAGCTATGACCCCGTTCCCAAGATAGAGGGCGCCATTATTACCATCAAGCTAAATATGAGGTCAGAAGAAGGCACAATGAGCCAGAGGTCAGGTGGAAGGGATCTCATGCTTATACTGATCCCTATCAGACTTGGCTGGTGCCCATTGGGACTGGTGAGACAAAAGGCAGGGAGTCCAACAGTAGGTGGTGCTAGAACCAATGGCAGGCAAAGCCAGCTCACCCTAGCTTTCTTCCCCACCTCTTACCATAGAGTTCTACGAAGGCAACACTCAGCCTGAGAGGCAGGATGCTGACAGCCAAAGTCACCCCCTGGCTGTTGTAAGAAAGTAGTCAGGATGGTGAGGGATGGCTGAGTGGAGACAGAGATGGATAATAATAATAATAATTTATTATTTATACACCGCCCATCTGGCCCTGATGGAACCTAAGGGTGGGTCCATTGGTCCCAGTGGGCCTACTCTGAGTAGAAATTCCTTTTCTACAACTCTTGGATTCTAGCTGTTTTTAGACCAGTTTCAACTTCATTGCAACTGCTACAAAGTCAAAACGTAGGACTCTGCTACCCATTGAGGGTTTACAGCTTTCCTTCATGTATTCTGAAAAGTAATGACTTGAGAGTTTCATGCGTCTAGTCTCTGCTTGCCTTTTGGTTAACCTGACTCCCTCGCTTGCTCTTTCAGACCCCGACTCATTGCAGAAAGATGACTTTCGGCTACGGACACTGTGGCTTCACTTGCGAATCGCAATGCCCCCCGCACCATGTGTGGATCCAGCCTCCCCCCTTCTGTATCCGTGTCCCAGGACCCATCATGAGCTGCGCTGACGATTCATGCGCTGTGTCAACTGATGCACCTTGCTGTGGCTATGGCAGCTATGGCGGTTATGGTGGCTATGGGAGCTATGGTGGCTGGGGAGGCCGTGGCTATGGCAGCTGTGGTGGCTATGGGGGATGGGGTGGCCGTGGATGTTCTGGCGGCTATGGCAGCTATGGCAGCTGGGGTGGCTCTGGAGGCTGGGGTGGCCGTGGGTGCCGTTCTGGCTGCTGGGGGTGGTGAGATCCTGCCCAGACCAAGGCCAGATGGACCCCATAGAAACCCAAGAAATGACCCAGCAATGGACTTTGGACAAAAGTTCTACAGCTGAGCTTCTGAGCCTGGTTCTCAGAGACGATGAGCGCGCACGATCTCCGGATGAGATTGATCGTGGCCGCCCTGAATACATCTGAAATCCAGGTCTCCACACTTCCTTATCATGTCTATGCTCCATTTTCCCCCAATCTTGAGTGTCTGCTCTGTTCTTCTTCAAATGCAAACCATGGTTACTTCTTGATTTTCCTTTATGTCTCTGACACTATCTGTATATGCCTTCTAGATCATTAAACAAAATGTGCTTCATATGACCTGTGTTCTGGTTTTGTTTTCACTAGTATGGGATCTCTCATTAAGACAGTAATTTATCCTCCACATTAGTGGGAAGAAATGCACAGTCCCATATTTTTTTTTTCATAGGATCATGGAGCTGAAAAGGATCTCATGGGTACCTACAGTTTAAAGCCCTTTGTGGCTTAGGGCCCTCATATTTACGGGACCGCCTCAGCAGGGACCGAGCAACGGGAGCTCACCCCGTCACGGGGATTCGAACCGCCGACCTTCTGATCTGCCCTTATTATTATTATTATTACACTGCTTTTAGGGCTAAAACCTAGCTCCCTGTGCCCCCCCCTCTCTCTTTCCAAGTCTCTTTTCACATGCAGACACCTAGATAGGGCAGAAGAGGTATCAAACATGTTGCTCTCCCTCCTCTGTTGAAGGCAACATTCCTCTGAATATCCATTGCTGGGAATCACAAATAGGGCATGGGCTGTTGTACCCAGGTCCTGTTTGTATCTGACTGGCCACTCGCAGAACAGGCTGCTTGACAGAATGGTCTTGTATTGATGGGTGCTCGCCTGTCATTTTACATATGTTTATTGTTTGCTTCTATGGATAATTCCACCAGTGCAGTTGACATAAATTTAATCCAGGAGTGCCTGCAAGCCTGGACATGGGACATGGGACGCGGGTGGCGCTGTGGGTTAAACCACAGAGCCTAGGACTTGCCAATCAGAAGGTTGGCGGTTCGAATCCCTGCGACGGGGTGAGCTCCCATTGCTCGGTCCCTGCTCCTGCCCACCTAGCTGTTCGAAAGCACGTCAAAGTGCAAGTAGATAAACAGGTACCACTCCGGCGGGAAGGTAAACGGTGTTTCGTGCGCTGCTCTGGTTCGCCAGAAGCAGCTTAGTCCTGCTGGCCACATGACCCGGAAGCTGTACGCCGGCTCCCTTGGCCAGTAAAGCGAGATGAACACCGCATCCCCAGAGTCGGTCACAACTGGACATAATGGTCAGGGGTCCCTTTACCCTTTACCTTTTACCTGCAAGCCAATGGTCAGAGACAATTGCAGCTGGAGACCAACGACATTTGGAGGGCAACATCTTGGCCAACGCTGGTTAAGACAGCCAAATGGTGCTCTGTTGGATTCATAAATGAGACTTCAATGATGTCCAGACCAGATGCTGAAGAACAATCCTCTTCTACCAGCTGCACTGATCGCCTCAAAAGCCACCATAATGACTCCCTGCAACGATTTCTTTTTTTCTTTTTAAAATATTTTTATTAAACAATTCCAGCATAACAAATTGTCTATCCATATAAACACATATGTTATTTCCCCCCTTTTTCCCCACCCACCCCTTCAACCCCCCAGGACATCCCTCAGTTCCTCTCTCTGATTTCTCTGCACATATTGTTCTCTGCATGTTATGAAATTTACAATATACGATATCTTTATTGTCATTGTCCCATACAGAACAATGAAATTGAAAAATCTACATCAGACATTCCCAAACCCCTAAAAACTCTGAAACCCCATTTTAAAATACAATATACTATAGAGACTCCTTACGCTGCATTTAAAACCAGAATTGCATTTGGGTAGAAACTGCTTCTCAGGCGGCTAGTCCTGGTCTTTATAACCCTATACCTTCTTCCAGAAGGCAGAAGCTGAAAGAGATAATTTCCGGGGTGCGCACGATCCTGCGCTATCTCTGCAGCTTTCTTATGGCACCTGGAAGCATAGATTTGATCCAAGGTGGGAAGAGGGCACCCAATTATTCTCTCCGCAGTCTTTACAACCCTGGACAGCATTGGTTTTCCCCTGACCGTGCAGCTCCCAAACCACACACACAGACCATAAGTTAATACACTCGCCACAGATATACACATCCTTACCTTGTCTATCATGTAATCAACCAATAAATTTGTGTATGTTTATTCAAAACCTGCCAAGGAGTCCAGTTCATTTTGTTGTCTTTTTAGATAATTTGTAAAAAGTTCCCATTCTTCATTAAAGTCACAGTTGTCCTTATCACACAATTTGTATGCAGAATTTAGCCAATTCTGCATAACTCATCAATTTTTCTTGCCACTGTTCTTTCATTGGGATTTCTCCCTGCAGTGATTTCTTAATACACCTGGCCATGTAGAAAGAAGGGGAAATAAAGCAATCCTTCTTGCCATCTTCTGGCGAGTTGGTGCAGTGCAAGACAGAGAAGGCTTCTTCAGAAAAAAATATATATCAAGGGGTTGGAGCAACAAGGTTTTAAATGGGTTGGGTGGCCATCTATCAGGAATTCTTTGACCGTGGTTCCTGCACTGCCGAGGGCTGGGCTACATGACCCTTGGTGTAATAATAATAATAATAATAATAATAATAATAATAATAATAATAATAATAATAATAATAATTTATTTATTATATCCTGTTCATCTGGCTGAGTTTCCCCAGCCACCTTCCAACTCTATGACTCCATGATTCTTTTATTCTATACAGGGCTTGCAACCAGGGCAGGATTTCAATTCGCCTCGCCTGTTTCCCTTCAGTCACTGTAGAAAACGCCAAGCAAGATGAACCAACATTTTATATATGTGCGTTAGCACATGCATACGTTTTCTTGTGACGTATGCTGCTTGTTTGTTTTTAAATAAATGATCGAATGATCAGGAAATGGAATGTCATGAAATGAATAAAGCTTGCAGTCAGCCGGTCAGAATATGGTTACAGATTTTTTTTCAATGAATCCGGGGACACTTTTTTAAAAAGCTGAGTAGCAACAGGGAGCCAGTAGTGGGGATGGTGAGGCAAAAGACCCTGGGCCCAAGCACACATGCATATTGTATACAGGTGCAAAGCCCTTCTTTCGCACCCTGTGTGCAGAGTTTTTAAAAAACTGGGTAATGGCACGCCACCCACCCATGACTCGCTGATCTCCTTCCCCCTTCCCTCTTTGTTTTGACAGATTGGGGGAGGCTCAGGAGTCATGGGTGGGCGGCTGTTGCCCAGGAGGGGCGCAAGGCAGAAGGTTTCTCTGCCAGGCAAGGTGCAAAGCCCTTCTTCCACACCCTGTGAAACATAAATGTGCAGATTTTTTTAAAAAAAACTGGGCCCACATGCAACTCCCGAGCCTCCCCCGATCTGTCAAAGGGAAGGGGGAAAGGAGATCTGTACCGCTGGACGTCCCTGGTTTTCCTTCAGCAGTGGCAGCGGCAGTCAGCAGCCCGGAGCCAGCCTGGTAGCGCAGTTGGCTCTGGCTGGCTCCAGGTGCTGCTCACTCCTGTGGCGCAGGAAAAATCATAGCATCATAGAATCCTAGAGTTGGAAGAGACCACAAGGGCCATCGAGTCCAACCCCCTGCCAAGCAGGAAACACCATCAGAGCACTCCTGACATATGGTTGTCAAGCCTCTGCTTAAAGACCTCCAAAGAAGGTCTTGGCACACTCCTGGGCAGCAAATTCCACTGTCGAACAGCTCTTACTGTCAGGAAGTTCTTCCTAATGTTTAGGTGGAATCTTCTTTCTTGTAGTTTGGCTCCATTGCTCCGTGTCCGCTTCTCTGGAGCAGCAGAAAACAACCTTTCTCCCTCCTCTCTTTATATATAAAAATGGTGGGCACTGCGGCAGAGAGCAGCTCCTGAAGCTGGCCACAGCCAAGTGCGCTACCAGGCTGGCTCCGGGCTGCTGAGGCTGCTGCTGCCACGTTTCCTGGGGACAGATTTGCAAATCCGGGGACTGCCCCCCGGGAACCGGGGATGTCTGGTAACCCTAAGTCAGAAACCTTGCACCTATGCGAAATTGGAAAAATGAAAAGGGAAAAAAAGTGTTTAAGTTTATCACCCATCCTCTCCCCCTCTAATCTCTCCCCGTACCTCCGGGTACCATATTGTGTTACACTGAAAGTAACACAAAGACTTCATAATCTGTACCCCAAAAAATAAAGACATTGCACGTTCTTTTGTATTTCAGGAGAGTCTTGTCTTTTTATATAATTTTTTTATTGGGTTTTCCTTTTTTTTTCAAAACCAGAAAGGGAAGTTGAGGGAAGTCATACGGGGGGAGACAGTGGGAATTTATTTTGTAAATATATTGTTAGATGTGATTTGGTGGGGGAGGGGTGTATTTCATGAGAATCTTCAATATTTTTTTTAAAAAGAATTGAACCGCCCCAGCTAGAATTTCTACTTCCTAACCTGAACTGAAGGATGCATATCCAATTTGTGCTCAGTCTTTACATTATTTTCCTATTTTTCTATAACAATGTGGACGCATTACATCTGCATGTTTGTAAAGCACTTTTGGTGTTTTGGAAATGCTCATGGCTTCTCAGCCTTACCTAACCTATGTGTTGCGTAGGTTGCTTTAAACTATTTTAAATATCTGCAGCAGCACGACTAGACGTCTTCATCTGCCCCAGCTGCAGCAAAACATGTCTCTCCCATATCGGTCCCTATAACCAAAGCAGGCGCTGCAACCTTCCAGCAGTTTGACTTCACCTCCAGAGAGCCACTCCTCCATTGTCTCGGATGGCCAACCATCATGCAAGACCTGGGGTCTTAGGGTGAAGGGCGGGTAAGTAATAATATTACCACTAATAATGAATGATAATACAGTGGTACCTCAGGTTACAAATGCTTCAGGTTACGGACTCTGCTAACCCAGAAATAGTACCTCGGGTTAAGAACTTTGCTTCAGGATGAGAACAGAAATCGTGCTCCGGCAGCAGCAGGAAGCCCCATTAGCTAAAATGGTACCTCAGGTTAATAACAGTTTCAGGTTAAGATCAGACCTCCGGAATGAATTAGGTTCGTAACCAGAGGTACCACTGTAATGCAACTCGTTCTCGGAGAATTTTATCCAGCAATTAAAGACCAGCCAATGAGCTTAATTTACGGTTTTGTTTTGTTTTTTAAGAATACTGTATTCCACCATAGGAGCCACCAGGTGGTGATCTTTCACAACGCAATGGAAGTGGACGTTGTGTTTCTTGTTGGAGAGTGTATTGTGATGTAATGGAACCATCCAATCATTTCAAACACCGGGGTGTCGTGGCCTCATCCTGCTCATTATGTGATCCTGATTGGTTGGGATTATCCACCTTTATGGGTTCATGTGGAGACCACAAACTGAAGGGGCTCGGCAAATACCACTGTGAAAAGTCAACGTTCGTTATACACCTTTATTATGCGTTATATTCATTATACGCCTTCATTATACACCTTAGGCGCTAGGCAAAAACTTTCCTTTTCAACCAGGTCTTTGGTGATCTGATTGACATCCTATACCCTTTTGGGGGGAGAGTGTGTGTTATTGGGTTGTTGTTTTTATTTTGATTATATATACTGTGGTTTTTATGTTGATCTTTTAGGTGAACCGCCCTGAGACTTCAAGGTATAGAGATGTACAGTGGTACCTCGGGTTAAGTACTTAATTCGTTCCGGAGGTCTGTACTTAACCTGAAGCACCACTTTAGCTAATGGGGCCTCCTACTGCCGCCGTGCCACTGGAGCATGATTTCTGTTCTGATCCTGAAGCAAAGTTCTTAACCTGAAGCACTATTTCTGGGTTAGTGGAACCTGAAGCGCATGTAACCTGAAGCATATGTAACCCGAGGTACCACTGTATATAAATTCAGTAAATAATAATAATAATAATAATAATAATAATAATAATAATAATAATTCTAAGACTCGAGTCCTAACTACGAGTATCTGGGTGTAAGCATGATTGAATTTGTTGGCGCTTAATATGAAGCGGGCTTGCAAATCTGTGTTTAAAAAGAATGTTTATATTACAGTATAATGAGGATGGGAAGGATTGTGTCGATGAACACTTTTATTGTGTGAATAATGTTGTCTTGTCTTTTCTTTTCCTCTTTTGATTTTTTTTTACTTTGTATATTTGTTATTTCTTTATATTTTTCCTTTTCCTCTTTTTCGTTCCTTTAGAAATTTCCTATTCTCTACATAATTTTTGTTTTCTTCATATGTAAAGTGATAGCATATAATGTTTGTATAGATATGTACATTTTTAATCAATAAAGAATTAAAAAAAATAAAATGCAAAGCTCCATGCTGCAAATTCTGAAAGAGATTTAGCTATTCTTGAAAAAGCTGCAATGGTTTTCTTAACAGTGTTTTATTTGTTTTTTAAACACGCACATACACACAAAATTAACCCATGTTTGTTATTAACAAGAATGTAATACTATTGACTTATGGAAGGTTAATATGAAATTTACAGCTTGTTATACTTTAAAAAAAAACTTTATAAAGATGCAATTCCGATGGTACCTGACACCACTAAAATAATCTAAAATGTATAAGAATGTTTCAAGTAAATGTTGGAGGTGTGGGGAAGTGGAAGGCTCAATGCTACATATGTACCTGTAAGAAACTAAATGAATATTGGGATGTTATTTATAATGAACTCAAAAGAAAGATTAAGGTATCTTTTGCAAAGAAACCGGAGGCTTTTCTTCTGGGGAGATTAGGCCCAGATACACCTAAAGGCGTGAGAGAAATATTCTTGTACGCTACGGTAGCGGCAAGAATATTAATTGCCATGAATTGGAAGGGAGAGAAAATACCTTCCAAGCTGGAGTAGCAAAATAAACTGCTGGAATATGCCGAGTTGGCTAAATTAACAGAAAAACTGAGGGGTCGCTCTGATCAGACATTTATTAGGAAATGGGGTATGTATAGAACATATGTATAGAAATGGGACGCAGGTGGCACTGTGGGTTAAACCACAAAGCCTAGGGCTTGCCGATCAGAAGGTCAGCGGTTCGAATCCCCGCGACGGGGTGAGCTCCTGTTGCTCGGTCCCTGCTCCTGCCAACCTAGCAGTTCGAAAGCACGTCAAAGTGCAAGTAGATAAATAGGTACCCCTCTGGCGGGAAGGTAAACGGGGTTTCCGTGCGCTGCTCTGGTTCTCCAGAAGCGGCTTAGTCATGCTGGCCACATGACCCGGAAGCTGTACGCCTGCTCCCTCGGCCAATAAAGCGAGATGAGCACCACAACCCCAGAGTCGGCTACTACTGGACCAAATGGTCAGGGGTCCCTTTACCTTTACCTATATGTATAGAAGATATTTAAAGGATTATTGTAATAACTTTACGTCTGTGGCAGCCTTTGAATGACTTCTGCAGTAGGATGGATAGGTATGAGAAAATACAATATTGGTGAAATATAACAAAAGGAAAATAGACACAAACAGTGGGCTTGATAGAATAAGCTGCAGATACATGTTGGGGTGACGGGAAGTTGTTAGGAATCCAAGAAGAGTGATGTGGAATATTAAGTTGTATTTTTTCTTTTTTTCTCTTTTATGCAGAATTCTTCTGTATGCGTTTGTATTGATTTAAATTCAACAAAGCATATTAGAACAGTAAAAAGAAGAAGAACGTAATACTGAGACCTGGATTTGGATGTCAGATGGTCTGGAGGGATACAGGCGAGAGATATGAGGAATGGGATTTACATTACAGTGGTACCTCTGGATGCGAATGGGATCCGTTCTGGAGCCCCGTTCGCATCCTGCGTAGAACATAGCACACAACTGCGCCTGCACATGCACAGGTCACATTTTGTCGCTTCCGTGCATGCGCATGATGTCATTGTAAGCGTCTGTGCAGGCGCGAGCGGCAAAACCCGGAAATAACGCATTCCATTACTTCCGGGTCACCATGGAGCACAACCTGAAAGCGTTCAACGTGAAGCATATTTAACCCAAGGTATGACTGTATCCCACCACTCACAAATGGGTGGTTGACCTTCATGTGACCGTGTAGACTCACAGCGCCGGGAAATAATTAAATTCATACCCGGAAATGAAGAGAGCAAGCTGGAGAGTCCTCGTGCCTCACAAGGAGACCCTTCCCAGAGCCCAAAGAGCATGTCTGTGAGGGAAGAGGAAGCCCTGAAGAGACCTGAGGTGCAGTGGGGCTTTGTTTAGGCTGCTCAGCCTCCCCGCCTAACAGCTGATGTGCAAGGTAGCGCAGCAGCAGCAGCAGCTGCTTTCCCATGGGTCCTGCAGCCTCCTGCCAAACCCAGAGCCTTAATTCTAGTTGGGGATATTTTTGGATACAGTGGGGGGGGGGTTGGTATGGACTGAAGAGAGTGCAGTAGAGAGGACATTTAAAGGGTATTTAGAGCAGGCATAGGCAAACTCGGCCCTCCAGATGTTTTGGGACTACAACTCCCATCATCCCTGACCACTGGTCCTGTTAGCTAGGGATGGTGGGAGTTGTAGTCCCAAAACATCTGGAGGGCCGAGTTTGCCTATGCCTGGTTTAGAGAAGAAGAAGAAGAGGAAGAGGAGGAGTTTGGATTTGATATCACGCTTTATCACTACCCGAAGGAGTCTCAAAGCAGCTAACATTCTCCTTTCCCTTCCTCCCCCATAACAATCACTCTGTGAGGTGAGTGGGGCTGAGAGACTTCAGAGAAGTGTGACTGGCCCAAGGTCACCCAGCAGTTGCATGTGGAGGAGCGGGGAAGCAAACCCGGTTCACCATATTACGAGTCCACCGCTCTTAACCACTACACCACACTGGCTCTCCACGTCAGTGCTCACCACTTCACAAGATTTCACTTATGCACATAGGGGCCCAGAACATAACTCCCACTTAAGTGGAGTGTCACCTGTACTCATTCAGGAGGGTGAACTGGGAGGAAGAACTACTGAGAGATCTGGAACAACTTGGAAGAAAATAGCAGAGGGGGTGTACGCTACAGCAGCGGCGTAGCGTGGGTTGTCAGCACCCAGGGCAAGGCAAGTAATTTGCGCCCCCTAACCCGGGGCAAGGCAAGTAATTTGCGCCCCCTAACCCCTAACCTGCTGCCCCTGCCAGCTTCTTCTTGCTGCTGCCTGGTCTGGTCTGGTGTGGTTCTCTCCTGCGCTCAGCGCTGCGCTGGGCAGCCGCTGCACTGTCCCTCCCCCAGATAGTCCCTCGCTCTCTCTCTGCACCGCACGCCTGGCACCCACCCCCTCCACAGTGGGCAGCGACCCAGCGGCTCGGATCGGATTCGCACAGCCAGGACTGCAGTGAGAGAGAGTGAGTGAGCCAGGTAGGGACAGAGAGCTGCGAGTGCGAGCGCCCCCCCCAGATGTTGCGCCCGGTGCGGCCGGCGCCCCCTGCACCCCCCACGCTACGCCACTGCTCTACAGGTCTCCGATTTCTTCCCTTTGACTTCCAGTTTTCCTTCATGAAAACGATACCGTTGTTCTTGATGTTGTTAAAAAGTGTGGCTCTTACTGTAACAACTTAATGGTGAGTACCGGCCCCTATTTTCCTAGGAAAAAAGCACTGCGTAGAACCCAGTTCTGCTGGTGAAGGTATGAAAATGACGCACACATATACACCCAGTCTATTGAGAGGGGAACAGAGAATTTACATAAACGAAACAGAAGGGGAAGGAGCTACACAATTAGGGAGACAATTAACAGAATGATTGTATTTTGCAGAACAACACTATTTTTTTAAGGACGGTAGAAGCCTGGTGATACAAGCAAGTATACAACAATCTTTTAATTCCAAACAGAAGCTTAACACTCACACTGAGAACAGAAAGAGGTAAAACGGGGAATGTAAGGTTGCAGTCAACTAACTCTTTCTTAGAGTAGACCCATTGAAATGAATGGACCTATGTCATTCATTTCAAAGGGTCTACTCTGAGTGGGACTAGAATCCTTTAGTTCAAAGGAAAGGGTGAATACAATAAAATACATAGGAAAAACAGGGTACTTAAACCAACTCAGAGTAGGCCCAGTGATGGGCATGACTAACTTGGGTCCATTAATTTCAACAGGTGGTTTCCAATATTAGCCCTACCCAGTGTAGATCCGCAGATATTAATGAACGCAACTAACTGAGGACCATTATTTTCAATAGGTCTCTTCTGCGTGGTTGGATACAACCCAAAGCTATTAGTTCTCTTTTCAGTCAGTCCGTGGATTTCAACATGTCTGCTTTGAGTCGGACTGATGATGGGAGGATAATAAATTACATGAATAGCATTAAAATTGATTGCGTCAACTGACCCAGCCCAGTCTCGGAAAACTATTAACATTATTAATTTAATAAAATATCTGCAGATCACCATAAGGGCCAAGGGCAGGTCGCAACAATCTAAGTCAGAAGCTGCCCAGAGTGGCTGGGGTGAACCCAGTCTGATGGGTGGGGTACAAATATATTATTATTATTATTAGCATTGAAACTGCTTAGAAATGGCTTATTGAAACTCCTTATGGGTCTGCTCTGAGTAAGTATAACCTTGGAGGCAACTCCAACTTCAAAAGCAGCTCAAAACAAATTAGTCACTAGAACAGGGTGGATCCTAAAATCAAATAAAAATGGATCAAAACACATACGCCACTGTCAAAAATGAAACTTTTGCTATGAACAGTGAAATCTGTCTGCAGAATAAGGAGTCACGTTGAGTCACTGGCTGAGATCCCCATGCTTTGGGTGGGAAGGCAAGCAAGCCGTCCGTCCACCGCCACTGATGTGTGCCCGGCTCCTCGGTGCGTGAAAGTCAAGTGAGTTTCTCCCACATCCCTGTCATCTTCAGAAAGGCCACTTGGTGGCTGAACAGTACTTCTTCCCAGTGCTTGCGATCTTGACATTTTTGGGAAGCTTCTTTGAGGCCGCCAGGTTTGTGGCGTTACGGGCCAGACTGGGCTGGGAGCCTCTAGTCAAAGAGACCCTGGAGCCCTTTGCCAGGGACGGCCGCGAGCCCTTGACCAAGCTTGGCTGAGAGCCTCTCGTCAGGTTGGGCCGTGAAGCCCTCTTCAGGAAGTATCGCGAGGCCCTCAGCGCACTGAACCGCGGGACCTTCGTCACAACGAGACGAGGCCCCTTGGTGGCACGTGGAAGAGTGCCCTTTGCCGGGTGTGGCTGGGTGCCCTTTGTCACATTTGCTTGTGAGGCGCTGCCTAGGCCTGGTTGTGGGTCTTCGGTTGCATAGAATACAGGGCCTTTTGTCATCCGTGGTAGCGGTCCCTTCGCCACGCGGGGTGGTGGGTCATGAATATGTGGCAATAGGTCCTTGCTTGAGTACAGCACAGGGCCTTTGGTCATACGTGGTAGCGGGGCCTTGTTTAAGCACGGTTGAGAGACATTGGTGGGATAAATCACCGGACCTTTGGTCACACGGGGTAGAGGGGCGCCAGTGACACATGGCAGTGAGCCCTTGTTAATGGGGCCATGTCGGCCTTTGGTCATGCCACTGTATGGACATTGGGTTGGCAAAGGTTTCTGATAGATAGCTGTGTGTGGCAATGTCGGGTTCTTGTTTAGCTTGGAGTACCTGGCTGTATGTTGGTCTGGGTAGACCGTCACACCTCGTGGTTGATAACCGGTCACACCGGGCGGACAGTAGAGCTGAGCGCATGGAACTTTCCCACGTGGTGGAAGGGTTTTGTATGCAGGGTATCTTGACCCATAGAACGGGTAGTATTGTGAGCCAGACCGGGGCAGCCTTTTCGAGACAAAGGGTGGCAACGGCCGACCAGACGTGTATCCATAATACGGCACCTTTTGGCTGGCCCGGCGATACCTGCAAGAAGGAATTGAGAAGGTCATCTCCTCTAAGAACATCAGAAGAGTCCTGGAGCTGAATCAGGACAAAGACCCACCTAGATCAACATCCTATCTTCACAGTGATCAACCAGATGTCCCAATGGAAAACCCACCAGAAGAGAGTGCAACAGCAAGTCTCCCCCACTTGCAAAGCCATCTTTCCAATTGGGCTTACTGGTGTGTTGCGCCAGGGCGCTGGCCTTTCAGGGGCGCCCCAGCGAGTAGGGGAGCTGCATGGCTTTGCTGGCGGCCTCCCCTTTCCCTGCATGTCCGCCAGCTGTGCCCCGTCAACCATATGGCTGGCAGATGTGCAGCTTCATTCCCAAGACTCCACGGGAGGAGAGCAATCCCTGCAGAGGCTTGGGAAAAGGTCAACAACTCTGGGAAATGGGGGGTGGGGTGCCAGAGGGATCTTTGAACCACAGCACCAGATATGCTTAAGACTGCCCTGCCCACATGTGATTCCCTACCACTGGTACCACTCTAGTAGCAGAGGTAAAACATGCAAAGGAATGGCTGTTCTTTCATCATTCTTGATTGTTATTTCCCCAGCAACTCAGGACCGGCGGTCCCATGCAACATAGTTTTTCACAACAAAACATCCCCATCACTTCTCAGTTGTGCTCCCCGCCAACTGCA